>NC_140023.1:11385963-12810371 GCF_964263955.1 Coregonus lavaretus | reverse complement strand
AATCTCCCTCTGGGCATTTGGAAGCACTGATTGGCCCAGTAGTGTCAGGTGGTCTTAGACAGCGAGATTGTGAGGTCTTGTTGACTTCAGTGATGCACACACACACACACACACACACACACAGAGAGAGACAAAGACACAGACAGACACACCGACCGTACTATGGTATTCATGGCAGAACAATGGGCTCATACATGGACTGTTACATCAGATGTGTTCATACCCACAATGCATCATTGTTATCCAAGTGATGGATGTTGGACTTGACACAAGGGCTCTATTCTGTCTTTCACTCAAGCACACACACTATGTAAATTCACAAATTAATTTAAAACATTAACATGCACTTACAGTACACACCCTGTACACAGGCGTTTCTACGCAACCACATATCTTTTCCGAGCTCTCTTAACACACACTATGTACCCCCAACCTCCATCTGCGCGAAACGACTTAAAGTGATAATGAGTTGTTTTTAATAATTAATTTACATATAAAAGGCAGCGTCTGTGTGGCTGGCAGAGACAGATGCTAGATCAGAGTACTCCTGCTGGCAGAGCCTGAGAGAGAGAGAGAGACAGAGAGATACAAAGACAGAGGGAGAGAGAAAGAGAGAGAGTGACAAGAGATACAGAGAGAGAGAGCTAGACAGAGAGTGACGAGAGATACAGAGAGAGAGCGAGACAGCGAGAGACAGAGAGAGAGAGCGAGACAGCGAGAGAGAGCAAGACAGCGAGAGCGCGAGACAGAGAGAGCGAGACAGAGAGAGCGAGAGAGCTAGACAGAGAGCGAGACAGAGAGAGCGAGAGAGTGAGACAGAGAGAGCGAGACAGAGAGAGCGAGACAGAGAGCGAGAGAGTGAGACAGAGAGAGCGAGATAGCGACAGAGCTAGACAGAGACAGAGAGCGAGAGAGTGAGACAGAGAGCGAGAGAGTGAGACAGAGAGAGCGAGAGAGTGAGACAGAGAGAGCGAGAGAGCGACAGAGCTAGACAGAGAGAGCGAGACAGAGAGAGCGAGAGAGCGAGACAGAGAGAGCGAGAGAGCGAGAGAGAGAGCGAGAGAGTGAGACAGAGAGAGCGAGAGAGTGAGAGAGAGAGCGAGACAGAGAGAGCGAGACAGAGAGAGCGAGAGAGCTAGACAGAGAGAGTGAGAGCTAGACAGAGAGAGCGAGAGAGCGACAGAGCTAGACAGAGAGAGCAAGAAAGCGAGACAGAGAGAGAGAGCGAGACAGATAGCGAGACAGAGAGCGAGAGCGAGACAGAGAGAGAGAGCGAGAGAGAGAGAGCGAGAGAGCGAGACAGAGAGAGCGAGACAGAGAGAGCGAGACAGAGAGAGCGAGACAGAGAGAGAGCTAGACAGAGAGCGAGACAGAGAGAGCGAGAGAGTGAGACAGAGAGAGCGAGACAGAGAGAGCGAGACAGAGAGAGAGCTAGACAGAGAGCGAGACAGAGAGAGCGAGAGAGTGAGACAGAGAGAGCGAGACAGAGAGAGCGAGACAGAGAGCGAGAGAGTGAGACAGAGAGAGCGAGATAGCGACAGAGCTAGACAGAGAGAGCGAGACAGAGAGCGAGAGAGTGAGACAGAGAGCGAGAGAGTGAGACAGAGAGAGCGAGAGAGTGAGACAGAGAGAGCGAGAGAGCGACAGAGCTAGACAGAGAGAGCGAGACAGAGAGAGCGACAGAGCTAGACAGAGAGAGCGAGACAGAGAGCGAGAGAGTGAGACAGAGAGCGAGAGAGTGAGACAGAGAGAGCGAGAGAGTGAGACAGAGAGAGCGAGAGAGCGACAGAGCTAGACAGAGAGAGCGAGACAGAGAGAGCGACAGAGCTAGACAGAGAGAGCGAGATAGAGAGAGCGAGAGAGTGAGACAGAGAGAGCGAGACAGAGACAGAGAGAGCGAGACAGAGAGAGCGAGAGAGCTAGACAGAGAGAGCGAGACAGAGACAGAGAGAGCGAGACAGAGAGAGCGAGAGAGCTAGACAGAGAGAGTGAGAGCTAGACAGAGAGAGCGAGAGAGCGACAGAGCTAGACAGAGAGAGCAAGAGAGCGAGACAGAGAGAGAGAGCGAGACAGAGAGCGAGACAGAGAGCGAGACAGAGAGAGAAAGCGAGACAGAGAGAGCGAGACAGAGAGAGCGAGAGAGAGAGCGAGACAGAGAGAGCGAGAGAGCTAGACAGAGAGCGAGACAGAGAGAGCGAGACAGAGAGCGAGAGAGTGAGACAGAGAGAGCGAGATAGCGACAGAGCTAGACAGCGAGAGCGAGACAGAGAGCGAGAGAGTGAGACAGAGAGCGAGAGAGTGAGACAGAGAGAGCGAGAGAGTGAGACAGAGAGAGCGAGAGAGCGACAGAGCTAGACAGAGAGAGCGAGACAGAGAGAGCGAGAGAGCGACAGAGCTAGACAGAGAGAGCGAGACAGAGAGAGCGAGAGAGTGAGACAGAGAGAGCGAGACAGAGAGAGCGAGACAGAGAGAGCGAGAGAGCTAGACAGCGAGAGTGAGAGCTAGACAGAGAGAGCGAGCGAGAGAGCGACAGAGCTAGACAGAGAGAGCGAGACAGAGAGAGAGAGCGAGACAGAGAGAGAGAGCGAGACAGAGAGCGAGACAGAGAGAGAGAGCGAGACAGAGAGAGAGAGCGAGACAGAGAGAGAGAGAGCGAGACAGAGAGAGAGACAGAGCGAGACAAAGCGAGACAGAGAGGGAGACAGAGAGAGAGCAAGACAGAAAGAGCGAGACAGAGAGCGAGAGAGCCAAGACAGAGAGCGCAAGACAGAGAGACAGAGAGAGCGAGACAGAGAGCGAGAGAGCTAAACAGAGAGAGTGAGAGAGCTAGACAGAGAGAGCGAGACAGAGAGAGCGAGACAGAGAGAGCGAGAGAGAGAGCGAGAGACAGAGAGACCGAGACCGAGAGACAGCGAGAGCGAAAGAGCTAGACAGAGAGAGCGAGACAGAGAGAGCTAGACAGAGAGAGCGAGACAGAGAGAGCGAGAGAGCGAGACAGAGAGAGCGAGACGGAGAGAGCGAGACAGAGAGAGCGAGACAGAGAGAGCGAGACAGAGAGAGCGAGACAGAGAGAGCGAGACAGAGAGAGCGAGATAGCGACAGATCTAGACAGAGAGAGCGAGACAGAGAGAGCGAGAGAGTGAGACAGAGAGAGCGACAGAGCTAGACAGAGCGAGAGAGCGAGACAGAGAGAGCGAGACAGAGAGAGCGAGAGTGAGACAGAGAGAGCGAGAGAGTGAGACAGAGAGAGCGAGAGAGCGACAGAGCTAGACAGAGAGAGCGAGAGAGTGAGACAGAGAGAGCGAGACAGAGAGAGCGAGACAGAGAGAGCGAGAGAGCTAGACAGAGAGAGTGAGAGCTAGACAGAGAGAGCGAGAGAGCGACAGAGCTAGACAGAGAGAGCAAGAGAGTGAGACAGAGAGAGAGAGCGAGAGAGAGAGAGCGAGACAGCGAGAGAGAGCGAGACAGAGAGAGAGAGCGAGACAGAGAGCGAGACAGAGAGAGAGAGCGAGACAGAGAGAGAGACAGAGCGAGACAAAGCGAGACAGAGGGAGACAGAGAGAGAGCAAGACAGAAAGAGCGAGACAGAGAGCGAGAGAGCCAAGACAGAGAGCGCAAGACAGAGAGACAGAGAGAGCGAGACAGAGAGCGAGAGAGCTAAACAGAGAGAGTGAGAGAGCTAGACAGAGAGAGCGAGACAGAGAGAGCGAGAGAGAGAGCGAGAGACAGAGAGAGCGAGACAGAGAGAGCGAAAGAGCTAGACAGAGAGAGCTAGACAGAGAGAGCGAGACAGAGAGAGCGAGACAGAGAGAGCGAGACAGAGAGAGCGAGACAGAGAGAGCGAGACAGAGAGAGCGAGACAGAGAGAGCGAGACAGAGAGAGCGAGACAGAGAGAGCGAGACAGAGAGAGCGAGATAGCGACAGAGCTAGACAGAGAGAGCGAGACAGAGAGAGCGAGACAGAGAGAGCGAGACAGCTAGACAGAGAGAGTGAGAGCTAGACAGAGAGCGTGAGAGCTAGAGAGAGAGAGCGAGAGAGCTAGACAGAGAGAGCAAGAGAGCGAGACAGAGAGAGACAGCGAGACAGAGAGAGCGAGAGAGCGACAGAGCTAGACAGAGAGAGCGAGACAGAGAGCGAGAGAGTGAGACAGAGAGCGAGAGAGTGAGACAGAGAGAGCGAGAGAGTGAGACAGAGAGAGCGAGAGAGCGACAGAGCTAGACAGAGAGAGCGAGACAGAGAGAGCGACAGAGCTAGACAGAGAGAGCGAGATAGAGAGAGCGAGAGAGTGAGACAGAGAGAGCGAGACAGAGACAGAGAGAGCGAGACAGAGAGAGCGAGAGAGCTAGACAGAGAGAGCGAGACAGAGACAGAGAGAGCGAGACAGAGAGAGCGAGAGAGCTAGACAGAGAGAGTGAGAGCTAGACAGAGAGAGCGAGAGAGCGACAGAGCTAGACAGAGAGAGCAAGAGAGCGAGACAGAGAGAGAGAGCGAGACAGAGAGCGAGACAGAGAGCGAGACAGAGAGAGAAAGCGAGACAGAGAGAGCGAGACAGAGAGAGCGAGAGAGAGAGCGAGACAGAGAGAGCGAGAGAGCTAGACAGAGAGCGAGACAGAGAGAGCGAGACAGAGAGCGAGAGAGTGAGACAGAGAGAGCGAGATAGCGACAGAGCTAGACAGCGAGAGCGAGACAGAGAGCGAGAGAGTGAGACAGAGAGCGAGAGAGTGAGACAGAGAGAGCGAGAGAGTGAGACAGAGAGAGCGAGAGAGCGACAGAGCTAGACAGAGAGAGCGAGACAGAGAGAGCGAGAGAGCGACAGAGCTAGACAGAGAGAGCGAGACAGAGAGAGCGAGAGAGTGAGACAGAGAGAGCGAGACAGAGAGAGCGAGACAGAGAGAGCGAGAGAGCTAGACAGCGAGAGTGAGAGCTAGACAGAGAGAGCGAGCGAGAGAGCGACAGAGCTAGACAGAGAGAGCGAGACAGAGAGAGAGAGCGAGACAGAGAGAGAGAGCGAGACAGAGAGCGAGACAGAGAGAGAGAGCGAGACAGAGAGAGAGAGCGAGACAGAGAGAGAGAGAGCGAGACAGAGAGAGAGACAGAGCGAGACAAAGCGAGACAGAGAGGGAGACAGAGAGAGAGCAAGACAGAAAGAGCGAGACAGAGAGCGAGAGAGCCAAGACAGAGAGCGCAAGACAGAGAGACAGAGAGAGCGAGACAGAGAGCGAGAGAGCTAAACAGAGAGAGTGAGAGAGCTAGACAGAGAGAGCGAGACAGAGAGAGCGAGACAGAGAGAGCGAGAGAGAGAGCGAGAGACAGAGAGACCGAGACCGAGAGACAGCGAGAGCGAAAGAGCTAGACAGAGAGAGCGAGACAGAGAGAGCTAGACAGAGAGAGCGAGACAGAGAGAGCGAGAGAGCGAGACAGAGAGAGCGAGACGGAGAGAGCGAGACAGAGAGAGCGAGACAGAGAGAGCGAGACAGAGAGAGCGAGACAGAGAGAGCGAGACAGAGAGAGCGAGATAGCGACAGATCTAGACAGAGAGAGCGAGACAGAGAGAGCGAGAGAGTGAGACAGAGAGAGCGACAGAGCTAGACAGAGCGAGAGAGCGAGACAGAGAGAGCGAGACAGAGAGAGCGAGAGTGAGACAGAGAGAGCGAGAGAGTGAGACAGAGAGAGCGAGAGAGCGACAGAGCTAGACAGAGAGAGCGAGAGAGTGAGACAGAGAGAGCGAGACAGAGAGAGCGAGACAGAGAGAGCGAGAGAGCTAGACAGAGAGAGTGAGAGCTAGACAGAGAGAGCGAGAGAGCGACAGAGCTAGACAGAGAGAGCAAGAGAGTGAGACAGAGAGAGAGAGCGAGAGAGAGAGAGCGAGACAGCGAGAGAGAGCGAGACAGAGAGAGAGAGCGAGACAGAGAGCGAGACAGAGAGAGAGAGCGAGACAGAGAGAGAGACAGAGCGAGACAAAGCGAGACAGAGGGAGACAGAGAGAGAGCAAGACAGAAAGAGCGAGACAGAGAGCGAGAGAGCCAAGACAGAGAGCGCAAGACAGAGAGACAGAGAGAGCGAGACAGAGAGCGAGAGAGCTAAACAGAGAGAGTGAGAGAGCTAGACAGAGAGAGCGAGACAGAGAGAGCGAGAGAGAGAGCGAGAGACAGAGAGAGCGAGACAGAGAGAGCGAAAGAGCTAGACAGAGAGAGCTAGACAGAGAGAGCGAGACAGAGAGAGCGAGACAGAGAGAGCGAGACAGAGAGAGCGAGACAGAGAGAGCGAGACAGAGAGAGCGAGACAGAGAGAGCGAGACAGAGAGAGCGAGACAGAGAGAGCGAGACAGAGAGAGCGAGATAGCGACAGAGCTAGACAGAGAGAGCGAGACAGAGAGAGCGAGACAGAGAGAGCGAGACAGCTAGACAGAGAGAGTGAGAGCTAGACAGAGAGCGTGAGAGCTAGAGAGAGAGAGCGAGAGAGCTAGACAGAGAGAGCAAGAGAGCGAGACAGAGAGAGACAGCGAGACAGAGAGAGCGAGAGAGCGACAGAGCTAGACAGAGAGAGCGAGACAGAGAGCGAGAGAGTGAGACAGAGAGCGAGAGAGTGAGACAGAGAGAGCGAGAGAGTGAGACAGAGAGAGCGAGAGAGCGACAGAGCTAGACAGAGAGAGCGAGACAGAGAGAGCGACAGAGCTAGACAGAGAGAGCGAGATAGAGAGAGCGAGAGAGTGAGACAGAGAGAGCGAGACAGAGACAGAGAGAGCGAGACAGAGAGAGCGAGAGAGCTAGACAGAGAGAGCGAGACAGAGACAGAGAGAGCGAGACAGAGAGAGCGAGAGAGCTAGACAGAGAGAGTGAGAGCTAGACAGAGAGAGCGAGAGAGCGACAGAGCTAGACAGAGAGAGCAAGAGAGCGAGACAGAGAGAGAGAGCGAGACAGAGAGCGAGACAGAGAGCGAGACAGAGAGAGAAAGCGAGACAGAGAGAGCGAGACAGAGAGAGCGAGAGAGAGAGCGAGACAGAGAGAGCGAGAGAGCTAGACAGAGAGCGAGACAGAGAGAGCGAGACAGAGAGCGAGAGAGTGAGACAGAGAGAGCGAGATAGCGACAGAGCTAGACAGCGAGAGCGAGACAGAGAGCGAGAGAGTGAGACAGAGAGCGAGAGAGTGAGACAGAGAGAGCGAGAGAGTGAGACAGAGAGAGCGAGAGAGCGACAGAGCTAGACAGAGAGAGCGAGACAGAGAGAGCGAGAGAGCGACAGAGCTAGACAGAGAGAGCGAGACAGAGAGAGCGAGAGAGTGAGACAGAGAGAGCGAGACAGAGAGAGCGAGACAGAGAGAGCGAGAGAGCTAGACAGCGAGAGTGAGAGCTAGACAGAGAGAGCGAGCGAGAGAGCGACAGAGCTAGACAGAGAGAGCGAGACAGAGAGAGAGAGCGAGACAGAGAGAGAGAGCGAGACAGAGAGCGAGACAGAGAGAGAGAGCGAGACAGAGAGAGAGAGCGAGACAGAGAGAGAGAGAGCGAGACAGAGAGAGAGACAGAGCGAGACAAAGCGAGACAGAGAGGGAGACAGAGAGAGAGCAAGACAGAAAGAGCGAGACAGAGAGCGAGAGAGCCAAGACAGAGAGCGCAAGACAGAGAGACAGAGAGAGCGAGACAGAGAGCGAGAGAGCTAAACAGAGAGAGTGAGAGAGCTAGACAGAGAGAGCGAGACAGAGAGAGCGAGACAGAGAGAGCGAGAGAGAGAGCGAGAGACAGAGAGACCGAGACCGAGAGACAGCGAGAGCGAAAGAGCTAGACAGAGAGAGCGAGACAGAGAGAGCTAGACAGAGAGAGCGAGACAGAGAGAGCGAGAGAGCGAGACAGAGAGAGCGAGACGGAGAGAGCGAGACAGAGAGAGCGAGACAGAGAGAGCGAGACAGAGAGAGCGAGACAGAGAGAGCGAGACAGAGAGAGCGAGATAGCGACAGATCTAGACAGAGAGAGCGAGACAGAGAGAGCGAGACAGAGAGACAGAGAGAGCGAGAGAGTGAGACAGAGAGAGCGACAGAGCTAGACAGAGCGAGAGAGCGAGACAGAGAGAGCGAGACAGAGAGAGCGAGAGTGAGACAGAGAGAGCGAGAGAGTGAGACAGAGAGAGCGAGAGAGCGACAGAGCTAGACAGAGAGAGCGAGAGAGTGAGACAGAGAGAGCGAGACAGAGAGAGCGAGACAGAGAGAGCGAGAGAGCTAGACAGAGAGAGTGAGAGCTAGACAGAGAGAGCGAGAGAGCGACAGAGCTAGACAGAGAGAGCAAGAGAGTGAGACAGAGAGAGAGAGCGAGACAGAGAGAGAGAGCGAGACAGCGAGAGAGAGCGAGACAGAGAGAGAGAGCGAGACAGAGAGCGAGACAGAGAGAGAGAGCGAGACAGAGAGAGAGACAGAGCGAGACAAAGCGAGACAGAGAGAGAGACAGAGGGAGACAGAGAGAGAGCAAGACAGAAAGAGCGAGACAGAGAGCGAGAGAGCCAAGACAGAGAGCGCAAGACAGAGAGACAGAGAGAGCGAGACAGAGAGCGAGAGAGCTAAACAGAGAGAGTGAGAGAGCTAGACAGAGAGAGCGAGACAGAGAGAGCGAGAGAGAGAGCGAGAGACAGAGAGAGCGAGACAGAGAGAGCGAAAGAGCTAGACAGAGAGAGCTAGACAGAGAGAGCGAGACAGAGAGAGCGAGACAGAGAGAGCGAGACAGAGAGAGCGAGACAGAGAGAGCGAGACAGAGAGAGCGAGACAGAGAGAGCGAGACAGAGAGAGCGAGATAGCGACAGAGCTAGACAGAGAGAGCGAGACAGAGAGAGCGAGACAGAGAGAGCGAGACAGCTAGACAGAGAGAGTGAGAGCTAGACAGAGAGCGTGAGAGCTAGAGAGAGAGAGCGAGAGAGCTAGACAGAGAGAGCAAGAGAGCGAGACAGAGAGAGACAGCGAGACAGAGAGAGCGAGCGAGACAGAGAGAGCGAGCGAGACAGAGAGAGAGCGAGACAGAGAGAGAGACAGAGCGAGACAAAGCGAGACAGAGAGGGAGACAGAGAGAGAGCAAGACAGAAAGAGCGAGAGCGAGACAGAGAGCGAGAGAGCCAAGACAGAGAGCGCAAGACAGAGAGACAGAAAGAGCGAGACAGAGAGCGAGAGAGCTAAACAGAGAGAGCGAGACAGAGAGAGCGAGAGACAGAGAGAGCGAGAGACAGAGAGAGCGAGAGACAGAGAGAGCGAGAGACAGAGAGACAGCGAGAGACAGCGAGAGCGAAAGAGCGAGACAGAGAGAGCGAGACAGAGAGAGCGAGACAGAGAGAGCGAGACAGAGAGAGCGAGACAGAGAGATCGAGACAGCTAGACAGAGAGAGTGAGAGCTAGACAGAGAGCGTGAGAGCTAGACAGAGAGAGCGACAGAGCTAGACAGAGAGAGCAAGAGAGCGAGACAGAGAGAGAGAGCGAGACAGAGAGAGAGAGCGAGACAGAGAGAGAGAGCGAGACAGAGAGAGAGAGCGAGACAGAGAGAGAGACAGAGCGAGACAAAGCGAGACAGAGAGGGAGACAGAGAGAGAGCAAGACAGAAAGAGCGAGAGCGAGACAGAGAGCGAGAGAGCTAAACAGAGAGAGTGAGAGAGCTAGACAGAGAGAGCGAGACAGAGAGAGCGAGACAGAGAGAGCGAGACGGAGAGAGCGAGACAGAGAGAGCGAGAGACAGAGAGAGCGAGAGACAGAGAGACAGCGAGAGCGAAAGAGCGAGACAGAGAGAGCGAGATAGCGACAGAGCTAGACAGAGAGAGCGAGAAAGAGAGAGCGAGACAGAGAGAGCGAGACAGAGAGAGCGAGACAGAGAGAGCGAGACAGAGAGAGAGAGCGAGACAGAGAGAGAGAGCGAGACAGAGAGAGAGAGCGAGACAGAGAGAGAGACAGAGCGAGACAAAGCGAGACAGAGAGGGAGACAGAGAGAGAGCAAGACAGAAAGAGCGAGAGCGAGACAGAGAGCGAGAGAGCTAAACAGAGAGAGTGAGAGAGCTAGACAGAGAGAGCGAGACAGAGAGAGCGAGACAGAGAGAGCGAGACGGAGAGAGCGAGAGACAGAGAGAGCGAGAGACAGAGAGAGTGAGAGACAGAGAGAGCGAAAGAGCGAGACAGAGAGAGCGAGATAGCGACAGAGCTAGACAGAGAGAGCGAGAAAGAGAGAGCGAGACAGAGAGAGCGAGACAGAGAGAGCGAGACAGAGAGCGAGAGAGCTAAACAGAGAGAGTGAGAGAGCTAGACAGAGAGAGCGAGACAGAGAGAGCGAGAGAGAGAGCGAGAGAGAGAGCGAGAGAGAGAGCGAGACAGAGAGAGCGAAAGAGCTAGACAGAGAGAGCTAGACAGAGAGAGCGAGACAGAGAGAGCGAGACAGAGAGAGCGAGACAGAGAGAGCGAGACAGAGAGAGCGAGACAGAGAGAGCGAGATAGCGACAGAGCTAGACAGAGAGAGCGAGACAGAGAGAGCGAGACAGCTAGACAGAGAGAGTGAGAGCTAGACAGAGAGCGTGAGAGCTAGAGAGAGAGAGCGAGAGAGCTAGACAGAGAGAGCAAGAGAGCGAGACAGAGAGAGACAGCGAGACAGAGAGAGCGAGCGAGACAGAGAGAGAGAGCGAGACAGAGAGAGAGCGAGACAGAGAGAGAGACAGAGCGAGACAAAGCGAGACAGAGAGGGAGACAGAGAGAGAGCAAGACAGAAAGAGCGAGAGCGAGACAGAGAGCGAGAGAGCCAAGACAGAGAGCGCAAGACAGAGAGACAGAAAGAGCGAGACAGAGAGCGAGAGAGCTAAACAGAGAGAGCGAGACAGAGAGAGCGAGAGACAGAGAGAGCGAGAGACAGAGAGAGCGAGAGACAGAGAGAGCGAGAGACAGAGAGACAGCGAGAGACAGCGAGAGCGAAAGAGCGAGACAGAGAGAGCGAGACAGAGAGAGCGAGACAGAGAGAGCGAGACAGAGAGAGCGAGACAGAGAGAGCGAGACAGAGAGAGCGAGACAGCTAGACAGAGAGAGTGAGAGCTAGACAGAGAGCGTGAGAGCTAGACAGAGAGAGCGACAGAGCTAGACAGAGAGAGCAAGAGAGCGAGACAGAGAGAGAGAGCGAGACAGAGAGAGAGAGCGAGACAGAGAGCGAGACAGAGAGAGAGAGCGAGACAGAGAGAGAGACAGAGCGAGACAAAGCGAGACAGAGAGGGAGACAGAGAGAGAGCAAGACAGAAAGAGCGAGAGCGAGACAGAGAGCGAGAGAGCTAAACAGAGAGAGTGAGAGAGCTAGACAGAGAGAGCGAGACAGAGAGAGCGAGACAGAGAGAGCGAGACGGAGAGAGCGAGACAGAGAGAGCGAGAGACAGAGAGAGCGAGAGACAGAGAGACAGCGAGAGCGAAAGAGCGAGACAGAGAGAGCGAGATAGCGACAGAGCTAGACAGAGAGAGCGAGAAAGAGAGAGCGAGACAGAGAGAGCGAGACAGAGAGAGCGAGACAGAGAGAGCGAGACAGAGAGAGAGAGCGAGACAGAGAGAGAGAGCGAGACAGAGAGAGAGAGCGAGACAGAGAGAGAGACAGAGCGAGACAAAGCGAGACAGAGAGGGAGACAGAGAGAGAGCAAGACAGAAAGAGCGAGACAGAGAGCGAGAGAGCCAAGACAGAGAGCGCAAGACAGAGAGACAGAGAGAGCGAGACAGAGAGCGAGAGAGCTAAACAGAGAGAGTGAGAGAGCTAGACAGAGAGAGCGAGACAGAGAGAGCGAGACAGAGAGAGCGAGAGAGAGAGCGAGAGACAGAGAGACCGAGACCGAGAGACAGCGAGAGCGAAAGAGCTAGACAGAGAGAGCGAGACAGAGAGAGCTAGACAGAGAGAGCGAGACAGAGAGAGCGAGAGAGCGAGACAGAGAGAGCGAGACAGAGAGAGCGAGACAGAGAGAGCGAGACAGAGAGAGCGAGACAGAGAGAGCGAGATAGCGACAGATCTAGACAGAGAGAGCGAGACAGAGAGAGCGAGACAGAGAGACAGAGAGAGCGAGAGAGTGAGACAGAGAGAGCGACAGAGCTAGACAGAGCGAGAGAGTGAGACAGAGAGAGCGAGACAGAGAGAGCGAGAGTGAGACAGAGAGAGCGAGAGAGTGAGACAGAGAGAGCGAGAGAGCGACAGAGCTAGACAGAGAGAGCGAGAGAGTGAGACAGAGAGAGCGAGACAGAGAGAGCGAGACAGAGAGAGCGAGACAGAGAGAGCGAGAGAGCTAGACAGAGAGAGTGAGAGCTAGACAGAGAGAGCGAGAGAGCGACAGAGCTAGACAGAGAGAGCAAGAGAGTGAGACAGAGAGAGAGAGCGAGACAGCGAGAGAGAGCGAGACAGAGAGAGAGAGCGAGACAGAGAGCGAGACAGAGAGAGAGAGCGAGACAGAGAGAGAGACAGAGCGAGACAAAGCGAGACAGAGAGGGAGACAGAGAGAGAGCAAGACAGAAAGAGCGAGACAGAGAGCGAGAGAGCCAAGACAGAGAGCGCAAGACAGAGAGACAGAGAGAGCGAGACAGAGAGCGAGAGAGCTAAACAGAGAGAGTGAGAGAGCTAGACAGAGAGAGCGAGACAGAGAGAGCGAGAGAGAGAGCGAGAGACAGAGAGAGCGAGACAGAGAGAGCGAAAGAGCTAGACAGAGAGAGCTAGACAGAGAGAGCGAGACAGAGAGAGCGAGACAGAGAGAGCGAGACAGAGAGAGCGAGACAGAGAGAGCGAGACAGAGAGAGCGAGACAGAGAGAGCGAGACAGAGAGAGCGAGACAGAGAGAGCGAGACAGAGAGAGCGAGATAGCGACAGAGCTAGACAGAGAGAGCGAGACAGAGAGAGCGAGACAGCTAGACAGAGAGAGTGAGAGCTAGACAGAGAGCGTGAGAGCTAGAGAGAGAGAGCGAGAGAGCTAGACAGAGAGAGCAAGAGAGCGAGACAGAGAGAGACAGCGAGACAGAGAGAGCGAGCGAGACAGAGAGAGAGAGCGAGACAGAGAGAGAGAGCGAGACAGAGAGAGAGCGAGACAGAGAGAGAGACAGAGCGAGACAAAGCGAGACAGAGAGGGAGACAGAGAGAGAGCAAGACAGAAAGAGCGAGAGCGAGACAGAGAGCGAGAGAGCCAAGACAGAGAGCGCAAGACAGAGAGACAGAAAGAGCGAGACAGAGAGCGAGAGAGCTAAACAGAGAGAGCGAGACAGAGAGAGCGAGAGACAGAGAGAGCGAGAGACAGAGAGAGCGAGAGACAGAGAGAGCGAGAGACAGAGAGAGAGAGCGAGACAGAGAGAGCGAGACAGAGAGAGCGAGACAGAGAGAGCGAGACAGAGAGAGCGAGACAGCTAGACAGAGAGAGTGAGAGCTAGACAGAGAGCGTGAGAGCTAGACAGAGAGAGCGACAGAGCTAGACAGAGAGAGCAAGAGAGCGAGACAGAGAGAGAGAGCGAGACAGAGAGAGAGAGCGAGACAGAGAGAGAGAGCGAGACAGAGAGAGAGAGCGAGACAGAGAGAGAGACAGAGCGAGACAAAGCGAGACAGAGAGGGAGACAGAGAGAGAGCAAGACAGAAAGAGCGAGAGCGAGACAGAGAGCGAGAGAGCTAAACAGAGAGAGTGAGAGAGCTAGACAGAGAGAGCGAGACAGAGAGAGCGAGACAGAGAGAGCGAGACGGAGAGAGCGAGAGACAGAGAGAGCGAGAGACAGAGAGAGCGAGAGACAGAGAGAGCGAAAGAGCGAGACAGAGAGAGCGAGATAGCGACAGAGCTAGACAGAGAGAGCGAGAAAGAGAGAGCGAGACAGAGAGAGCGAGACAGAGAGAGCGAGACAGAGAGAGAGAGTGAGACAGAGAGAGAGCGCGAGACAGAGAGAGAGCGCGAGACAGAGAGAGAGCGCGAGACAGAGAGAGAGCGCGAGACAGAGAGAGAGCGCGAGACAGAGAGAGAGCGCGAGACAGAGAGAGAGCGCGAGACAGAGAGCTCGAGACAGAGATGAGAGTTAGACAGAGAGAGCGAGCGAGACAGAGCGATGCAGAGAGCGAGATACAGAGAGAGATGTGTGTGTGCATGAGTGTGCACTTGTGTGAGTGTATGAGTCTGCATAAAAGTGTGCATACATCGTGTGTCAGCTAGGCTATCAGGCTTATGCTAGGTAGCAGGTGTGAGTGGACATAGGGAGAGGGTTAGGCCTCAGGTGGAAAATGGGCTTTAGACACTAAGTGATCTGAGATATGTGTGCATCCGCGCACACACACACACACACACACACACAGAGAGAGACAGAGACAGAGATGGGCCTGCATTCAATCCCCCACACATACTTTTCTTCTGATACCAGCATATCAGTGTTAATTTTGTCAACTAAAATAGTGACAAAAATACTTGTCAAACACCTATTTTTCAGTGGCAATTGACGAGACGATCTGATTAAATAGACACAGAAAAACTATAACTAACGAGATGAGACTAAATTACCTCTGTGACTCAAATCTGACTAGTAAGTGGACAGGACAAGAGTTTTTGGAGAGATTGAGATCTTTTCAGTGTTATTTGCAATCTGGCGGCAACAAATCATAGATGCAAATAAGGCACACGCCATGTCTGCTACACTCAGGTAGGCTAATACAGATTGATAATGCTAGCTAGTAGTTTGCTGCAACCTATCAGACCACTAGTTATAACACTTTGATTACAACTTTGATTACAATACAGCTACAGTATGTCAACGGGCAAAACTCCAGACTGTGACCATTTAGTGGCATTTTGCAACCCTTTCAATTGGCTGTGCGAGTTAAATTTGTAATTGGTCGCATGCGAGCTAAACATTCATTAGATGGTCACCTCACTCAGAAGTTTCAAAACGTCCTATTTTTTCATCAAACAGCAAAGTGCATTATCCTATTGATTCCTGTAATTAAATTGTCTGCCCAGCTCCTGGGCCTGTTCCGCTGGGGCCTGCTGCTGTTATGAGCGAAAAAAAGATAAAAAAGAATAATTGGATAACATTTAAAAATCCAAAATCCTTTGGAAGCAACTACTGTTGTTCTCAGCTTTCTGTGGGTAGGGTAAGTGTACCTATTAAGCCCACCAAAATCTACGTTTAGACATTTCTAACATATACTGGCCTAATTTTTGAAAGAGAAGTAGAGATAAAATGAAAGATTAATCTCTCATGTGAAGTCGTATGACTTTACTTACATTTGTTAATAGGACCACCATATTGGTATCACTTTACTTAACACCTAGCGTCATAACACGTTATGACAGTCATAACACGTTATGACAGTCAAAACAGTTGACATAACTTGTCATAACCGGTCATAATATGGTCATAATATGGTCATAACACTGTCATGACATATCTTTAGACCTGTTGTGACATATTGCGATACTTTATGGCTGGTTATGACACCTACATAAGAGTGTCAAAACCCACAAAACCTACCACACAAGGTAACACATTCCATTACACCATAGCCTACTTGTTAATAGTATTTATATCAATTTTTCTGAAATTGACCATATTAAATTATAATTGCGCACACATTGCTCTCAGACATGCACCTACCCCAATGATCTGTTGCTGATGACTGATTTCAGGAGCAGGACACCCTCTTTTTGACTGATGACTGACTGATATAAGGGCATGTACGTGATAGGCCTATCTAACTTACATTATTCTGATGGTCATAATGCTTCTTGACAGTGTAATAAAGTGTATTTTCTTAATCCAAGTAAAGTGACACAGGATGGTCATAATGCTTCTTGACAGTGTCATAAAGTCTATTTTCTTCAAGTTATTTAAAATGATTAAAAAACATGACTAAAGAAATGCAATACAACAACAAAGGATTTAAGAAAAACTTTTAAACGAAAGGAAACTTCTTGTCAGGGGAAAAAAACACATTTTAATAAATGTGGGTTTTGACACTCTTACGCAGGTGTCATGACCAGCCATAAAATAATGCAATATATTTCACAACAGGTGTAAATATATGGGTCATGACAGTATTATGACCATATTGTGACAGGTTATGACAAGTTATGTCAGCTGTTATGACATATGACATGGTTATGACTGTGTCACAACGCTAGGTGTCACGTAAAGTGTTACCAAAATATTTGATAAAATGTGAAAGGTCCGTACAGAATGAACCCTTTAAGCCCATGGATGCGTGTTCCAAATAAGTCCGCCTTTTAAATAATTTATATTAATTCATTTCCAAATGTTCAAAACGTACAAACTGACATTTCTTATGTAAAATGTATTTATATAAGAATTAGCCTATGATATTAATGCACATAAAGATGTAGGCAAATTAATCTCTACTGAAAAATACAAAAAATCTGAAAATTCTGTAGCCCTATTTTATCAGTATAATATAACAACAATATCCTATTGTCAACTCACAATTCAAGACAATCACTGGATTAGGTTGCACATCAAAATATCTTGAATCATGTATTCCTGCTTGGACCTGTTAGATTAAACAACTAATTTTTGGAATAGCCTACAATCTCAATAGTCTATTACACAGTCTAAAGCACTGCGAATTACTTTCTAGGGTGAATGATTACAAATGTTTTCTATTGCGTGATGCCACGGAAAAAAATTGGTGCGACAAAATCACGGGCTGGTGCCACTGAAAAAGTTGGTGGCACTGGGGGAAAATGTTAGTCTGGAGCCCTGTCAATGGGTCTGATGTTTTATCTGCTGCTGAGTAATGTGTTCTTCTGCCAATTTGGCTGTTAGGAAGAGAATCATGCGATAGGATGTTATGCAGAATAATATGTTGATAAGACAAGGCTACATCTGCATTGCTTGCTGTTTGGGGTGTTAGGCTGGGTTTCTGTATAGCACTTTGTGACATCTGCTGATGTAAAAAGGGCTTTATAAATAAATGTGATTGATTGATTGAAGGCTATGTTTGTGTACATGGAAGTCAGTGATTTATGTTTACTATAGGTTAATGAGGCAATACAAATGAGATTTGACTAAAATGGCCCACTGTTTGACAATAACTAGACTAAATCATTATTCAAATGACAAAAATGTGACTAAGACTTCATTATATTGTAGTCAAAATGACTAAGACCAAATCTAAAAAAAGGGTGCCAAAATTAACACTGCAGTATATGAAGCCTATATATGTGGTCCTCTGTAGCTCAGCTGGTAGAGCACGGCGCTTGTAACGCCAAGGTAGTGGGTTCGATCCCCGGGACCACCCATACACAAAAATGTATGCACGCATGACTGTAAGTCGCTTTGGATAAAAGCGTCTGCTAAATGGCATATTATTTTATTATTATATTATTATTATTATTATTATTATTATTATTATTATTATTATTATTATTATTATTATTATAAGCCACACAAACATGCCTCTCACAAAGAACTCCCATACGCAGTGCATTCACATACAAACACCACACAAATAATGTTACCCACACACACAATGTGCATAGACACACACCCATTATTCGTGCCAATTGCTGTGTAACAGATCAGTGTTGTGGAAAGTGTGTGTGTGTGTACACTTACTGAAGCTGTTTTGAGGCCGTTCTGGTCGTAGTATTTCTTCCTTTCGTACTTATCCCGGATGAAGAACTCCACTGCTCTGAGGTCAGGGGTTAAGGAATGACACTGTGGTACACACACACAATCACACAGCTATGTCTTACTATACAGTGCCTTCAGAAAGTATTCACACCCCTCAACTTTTTCCACATTTAGTGGTGTTATAGCCTGAATTTAAAATGGATTAAAATTTAGATTTTGTGCCACTGGCCTACACACACTACCCCATAAGGTTGAAGTGGAATTATTTTAGACATTTTTACAAATTAATTAAAAATGAAAAGCTGAAATGTCTTGATTCAATAAGTATTCAACCACTTGGTTATGGAAAGCCTAAATAAGTTCAGGAGTACAAATGTGCTTAACTCGTCACATAATAAACCGCAAAGACTTACTCTGTGTACAATAATAGGGTTTAACGTGATTTTTGAATGACTACCTCATCTCTGTACCCCACACATACAAAGACCAGGGAGGCTTTCCAATGCCTCGCAAAGAAGGACATCTATTGGTAGATGGGTACAAAACAAAGAGGAAGACAAAGATTATCCCTTTGAGCATGGTGAAGTTATTAATTAGACTATAGATGGTGTATCAATACACCCAGTCACTACAAAGATACAGGCCTCCTTCCTAACTCAGTTGCTGGAGAGGAAGAAAACCACTCAGGGATTTCACCATGAGGCCAATGGTGACTTTAAAACAGTTACAGAGTTTGGCTGTGACAGGAGAAAACTGAGGATGGATCAACAACATTGTAGTTACTCCACAAAACTAACCTAAATGACAGACTGAAAGGAAGATTTCCAGGATTAAAAGAAACGGAATACAGCTAAGCACAGTCTGGTTCAGTCTGATTTCCAACAGACACTGGAAGACAAATTCATCTTTCAGCAGGACAATAACCTAAAACACAAGGTCAAATATACACTGGTGTTGCTTACCAAGACGACATTGAATGTTTCTGAATGGCCTAGTTACAGAGGCAGGGGAGGAAAGAAAGGGGAAGACTGAAATTCACAATGCAGAAAAACAAGTAAAGGAAGGGAGGTCGCTGTTGAAGCAGGCCCAAATGCCCTCAAGAAAAAGTGGTGTGTGTGTGAATATATTCGGGTGCTGCTCCTGTAGGAACATCTTTATTCATGCTGGAATTTACATGGAGACGAGTCAGATCCCAGAGCTGAAGGGGGGAGGGGGAAAAGAAAGAAAGCAAGAAAGACAGAAAGGAGAATGCAATGTCAATAATATTTGCCCATTTGTTTTGTTTTGGCTTTCATACCATGCCATGTGTCTTTTCAGTCATATTGAGACTGGCCTACTACTATTGCTTTCATTTATTATTATTCACATTCATATTGTTGTTGCTGTTAATGGTCATAATAATAATAATAATAATAATAATATGCCATTTAGCAGACGCTTTTATCCAAAGCGACTTACAGTCATGCGTGCATACATTTTTGTGTTTGGGTGGTCCCGGGGATCGAACCCACTACCTTGGCGTTACAAGCGCCATGCTCTACCAGCTGAGCTACAGAGGACCACGTAATACTATTTCCACTACTACTATTATTATTATTATTACTGATGCTTTATTGCTGTTGGTCCCACCATTGTTGCTATATGTGTACTTTGACAATGTAAGTAATTTAACTTGCCATGTCAATAAAGTCTACTGAATTGAATTTGAATTGCGAGAGAGTGAGCGAGCGACTATCTGACAACAGAGAAGTAACAGAAAAGGAGAAGGGCAAGTTGGGGGTGAAGAAAAGACAGACAAAGGAACCATGAAAAACACAACACAAAAGGTGAGGGGGAGAAGGACAACATGAAAGCAAAGAAACACACTGCCTTATTTCAAATACTCCAACTACCCACACAACGGATACGTAGCCTACACATTCGATCTACCTTCCAAATAGTCTAGCTAGCTCGACCCCTATGCCTTTGAGCTACTGTCAGAACTAGCAGGAGCTAAAGGCAAAACTGATGACCACCCTGCAAAAAAGCTAGATACCAGATTATATATTAGCGACATGAACCAGTTGAGTTTGAACAGGAACAGCTGTTATTAAGAACACACAGCTGTCGTGTCCTGTCAGAACAGAAGGCCGCCCAGCTACCATGCCGCCTTACACTCTTCAATACAACCACGCACTCAAAGGTGCTGTGTCCAAATGTGTGTCTCATCACGACTGGGTCCAAAGTGACATGGGAATAGGAACTGTGATGTGTAAGGTGGTGGTCGAATGCAGATGCACACAGAGGGGTTCATTATTACTAAACACACATACACAGAGAGAGACGAGAGGATACTGGTCGGTCTGTGGACGTCTGAAGTTGTCTGGGAGGTGGGCTTCATACAGATGTTTGGCCTTGTTGTTCCCCATGTCTACCATACTCTACACACAGACACACACAGGGAGAGAGAGATAAAAGCCTTCAATATATCATTAGACATCTCTAGCTTAATAATGCATCACATATTCAAACGGAGGGCAAGGTCTTCAAAACAAATGTAATGAAGAGAAACTGAAAACAGTCAGCACAACTGCTTTGAAATGTTATATTTACATTCTAGTCAGTTTGTACCTGGTAATGACACACACACAGAGAGAAAGAAGAAACTGCCACAGGCAGATGAGAATGATGGATTTGATAGGAGGAGTGAACGAGCTAAAGTTGGAATAATTACCCATTAAAACAGCAATTAAAACCTCTTAAGGATCTGACCCTTTTTTCCAATTTTCGCCTAAAATGACATACCCAAATCTAACTGCCTATAGCTCAGGACCTGAAGCAAGGACATGCATATTCTTGATACCATTTGAATGGAAACACTTTGACGTTTATGGAAATGTGAAATTAATGTAGGAGAATATAACACATTAGATCTGGTAAAAGATAATACAAACAAAAAAAACAATGCGTTTATTTATTTATTTCATCTTTGAAATGCAAGAGAAAGGCCACAATAGAATATTGCAGTTTAGGCGCAATTTAGATTTTGGCCACTAGATGGCAACAGTGTGTGTGCAAAGTTTCAGATTGATCCAGTAAAGTGTTGCAATACTGGACTATTTTGTATCAAGTCTGCCCAAATAGGCCGAGTTGGTCAATTGATACATTTTCAAGTACATAACTATAGAGAACATACAAAAATGATATGATAATACAAAATGTAAGTTTAGACACTCCCAGTAATGTCATACATGATGGATCTTTGGCTTATACACTAACTTTCACACATCTAGATGGCCGGGCGGGGTGGGTGGGTGTGGAGCCAGAGACAGCAGGGGTTCAAACTGTAGAACCCAGTTCCTACATTTGAATATAAAAATGGATTTGATCAAACAAAACTATGCTACATTTTATCTCTGAGACCGTTAGGATGACAAATCAGAGCAAGATTACTGAATGTAAGTACATGATTTACCTTCAGAGGTGAATGTATCAAACCAGTTGCCGTGATATGTTTTTTGTTGTTGTGCACTCTCCTCAAACAATAGCATGGTATTTTTTCACTGTAATAGCTACTGTAAATTGGACAGTGCAGTTAGATTAACAATAATTTAAGCTTTCTGCCCATATAAGACATGTCTATGTCCTGGAAAGTTTGTTGTTATTACAACAGTCATGCTAATCACATTAGCACACGATAGCTCAACCGTCCCGTATGCGGGACACCGTTCCCGTAGAGGTTAACACTCAGAGAGAGACGCATGCTCCATCTACCCTGACAGATAGCTCTTCAAGAAACCACAGATAGGCCTACACTTTGGGTTCGTGTGCCTCAAACACACCATTTTATTCTTCATCTGTCTAATTCACAAACACCCTCAGGCCCAACCAAAACACAACACCCCAAAAACCACCCACAGACCTCACTGTCCATCACACCCCCCTATAAAACACACACCCCCATGCTACCTGGATCTGTTCTTGGGTCCATTGGTCCAGGTTGACAGATTTGACTCTGGAGATGTGGACGCCCAGGTTCCTGTGGATGCCAGCACAGCGGATACACATGAAGACCCCCAGGTTCCACGATGCCCACCGCGGACCTACACAGACGCAGACACACAGTTATTATTCTGCTACTGTACCAACTCCAGGGGTGTAATGTTTTTTGTTCCACCCCAGCATTAAAACACTGATTCATTCAATTAGGCTAAGCGTAGTCCAGACTAAAGAGCATTGATTAGCTGATTAGTCAGAACCCCCTGCCAAAGATCAACCCCTGACTGACTACAGACCTAATCAGCCAACCTAACAAACACATCCCCCCACACACACACACACACACACACACCCCTGGAGCCTCGATGAGTGACAGTGGAGCTTTTGAAACTAGGGGAGACGAGCAGCCAAGCTTGAAATGAAGGCCACTGCCGTCAACCTGAGGACAGGGCCTGACGGGTGTGTGTGTGTGTGTGGTACAGGGAGCTGGTGGCCGTAGTTCTCCAGAAGACACTAACAGGTCGTCTCAGCAACTTCCTAGTCCTGGCCTTGTCTGTGTCACCATTGTTCAAAGCTGTGTCAAATTAAATCCACCCAATCAATGACAGTGCTTGAGGAACAAGTTGCAGTAGATAAAGTTGCACTCAAACACTGATACAGGGTTAGGCTAGATATTTGTGTCACCCCCCTGATCTGATCTAGGATCAGATAGGCCTGCTAATCCTAACCAATAGAGCCTAATGGTTAGTATTAGCAGGCCTATCTGATCTTAGATCTGTGGTTAGGGGGACAACTTCTACCGCTAGCACTGGAGAACAGTGCTCTGCTGCTCCCTGGTGGTGGCTGGATGCAGTGCAGTCCAGGTTAGGTTGCAAGGTGAGGTTGTGGCACTAGCCCACAGAGAAAGCCAGTGGTGTTCAGATTAGTTAAGGACTGCAGTTGCTCACACAGCACACACATGTTCTACAAGCAAGAATGGAACATGCGTACACACTAGGGGTGTGCATCCTCCCTTTCAATGGCGATTCGATACGCATCTAGATAGACAGGCTCCGATACGATACATTTTAGGTCGAAACGAGTCGGTCGAGTCGGTTTCATTAGAGGAACGAAACAATGCATTTCGGTTCGATATGATGCGGTTCGATGTATTAACATTTGTTGCATAAAGACATTAATTTTGTCCGCTGCTGATGGAGCTCAGGAAACGGGCCTCGGAGCTGGATCTGTCAGAGCCGACTGCTCTGAGCTGTGTGTGTGTGTCATTGATGTATATGTCTATGGTGAATGCAGTTACCTGGTCCTGTATCCACAAAGCTTCTCAGAGTAGGAGAGCTGATCCAGGATCTGTCCATATTAATCTTATTCATTATGATCTAAAAGGCTAAACTCATCCTAGATCAGCACTGCTACACTGAGAGGCTTTGTGGATACTGGCACTGAGCTGAGCCATAGCCCAGACTGGGCATCTACCACCCCATTATCAGATTACATTCAAATTACTAGGCTACTTCTAGTCCCCTGAAGAAAATGAAGTAACACAAAGTATTGGGTTGAGAGATCATCAAATTAGGCTTCCCCTCCATCAATTCCCTGACTTTCACACACTGAGTTATTGGGCTTCTGGCACCACCTGTTGGTGATAAGAGGAACAGTAGGCAGGCCTCATGAGGACATCGAGAAGATGGGAGAGGTTTCTAACTATTCTGAGCACTTTTTCCCAAATGTTGAGAGTTGCTAATAATAATAATAATAATAATAATAATAATAATAATAATAATAATAATATGCCATTTAGCAGACGGTTTTATCCAAAGCGACTTACAGTTGCTAATCTCTCTTGCAGAAACACTGGATTCATTGAATAGTGGCTCACAAAGGTGGGTCACAATAACCTGCAGGATATCAGACTACGCGTTGTCGTGTGAGGCTAGGCTAACGTCAAGAGCCGTACAATATATGGGCTTTGTCTCCCACAGGTTTACCTTGCATGGCCTATATTCAGTAGTTACAGAAGTAGGCTGCCATCTCCTTCATACAGCAGGCCGAGAGGGAGAGAGAGAGGGGGGTATCAAGGAGGGGGCAGAACAACCCTCGGTGCCCATCTGGCCTTACATTTACATTTACATTTTAGTCATTTAGCAGACGCTCTTATCCAGAGCGACTTACATATATATATTTTTTATACTGGCCCCCTGTGGGAATCGAACCCACAACCCTGGCGTTGCAAACGCCATGCTCTATCAACTGAGTTACATCCCTGCCGGCCATTCCCTCCCCTACCCTGGACGACGCTGGGCCAATTGTGCGCCGCCCATGAGTCTCCCGGTCGCGGCCTGCTGCGACAGAGCCTGGATTCGAACCAGGATCTCTAGTGACACAGTTAGCACTGCGATGCAGTGCCTTAGACCACTGCGCCACTCAGGAGCCTTCTTGCCAAGCTTGCCGTGCCAACACAGAGAAAATCATGCCAGCTCAGAGAGTGTGCCACTGTCCTGAACATGCCATGCCAGATGATAGCCTACCACTAAACACATGCCACAGTCCCAGCACAAGGGAGTACGCTAGTCTAATGATCTAAAGGTCAGCACTCTGTTCTAGCCTAGGCTTATTCACCTTGAGACATAGCAGCGGTAGAGGTATACACAGAAATGTGTTCACACACCTTGAGAATTTAGGGCAGTGTGCACACAGTGTTTACAGGCACAGAGACACAGGCAGGCAGGGTGGAATTACAGCTGAGCAGCTCAGGTGAGTCACTCATTACACTGCAGTAGGCAAAGCTACAGGCCAACACCCCATCTATTCACCATTATTACAGGTCTGTTAGAGGTCTGTTGCACTTTCACTGCAGAGGTGGAAATGAAACAAGAGGTATTCTTATTGTGTGGTCTAGGTTTGCGTGACAGTGTAGTAAGCTAGGCACAACTAAGCCAACGGATAGTGTGTGAGATCAGATGGAGCTTGATGATGTAACCTATGAGCCACACCCAACCGGCCTGGGCCAGCCTATCAGAAGGCTGCCCTTACAGTCATGGGTTAACATGCCTCTGGGGTGTGTGTGTGAGAGAGAGCGAGATGCTATCTCCCTCTCGCTAATACTAACTTCAGTGCTAGCACAAAGGGCAGATACGTGGTATTGATGAGAGAGATATTGATAGAAAGAATACGCCTGCTTGCGTTTTTGACAAAATAGTCAGTGAAGCGAGAGTGCCTCAGGCCCTTGTTACTCAGTGAAGTCTGAAGTCAAATTACTATCAGCTCTGACTGCAGCATGACAACACGGAGGAAGAAAGCAGCTGAAAATATCTTCCTCTGATTGCAGAGAAGAGTTGACCCCTATGCCTGATGAAGGTCTTACCACTCATTCCCAAGTCTATAGTCCAGACTCCAACAAATACCGGATGGAGACTTGTGTCCATGTCTGCTCTCCTCCTCCAGCTCTAATCTCAAAGGCATGGATACTGGTAAAGCAACATGGTGGAGACTGTCCTGAAACCTGAGTTGTAGTTGGGAAGCAATTAAAATGGGAACACACAGCTTTGCCCTATCTTTGTAGGCCATGGAAGGAGAAGCAGTGAAGGATGCTGGGTAATTTTCCTTACCCATTGTGTGGACACTGGAGAGATAGAAACCAGAGCTTAGGCAAGGAGAAGGGAGAGAGAGAGGCAGTGTGGGGAGAGGAGATAAGCAACACTCCAGTATAGAATGATCGCTCTCTCTTCCGCTTTCCTTCCATTCTCTCTAACACAGTGCTAAAACCTTTATGACCTGACAGTATCATCTCCCCATCATAACATATAGGCTATGCATGCGCACGCATTCACACACACACACAGGATAATTACACAGGACTTACAGGAACACTGCCTCACGACGCACACACACAGGAGCATGTGAGCCCTTCACACACAGGCATGCACGCATGCAGACACACATACACAAACACAAAGGGGGCAGACGAAGAGACGGATGCAGCGTGAGCGTTCACATATACAGCACCCTAGGGTGCAGCTTGAGTGGAGCTTTCACTTAATAAACAAACACTTCCTCTTACCAGACTGAGCCATAATATAATGTTACATAAAGCAGGATTACATAGGCTGAGAATAGAAAAATAGAACCATTCTGCAGAATAGAGCCTGTCCAGGATCCATTAGCAATGGGTGGGTGTATCCTGCACAAATTTCATAACACACTCCAGGAATAATACCCATGTGGGCTATACAATATATTGTATTCAGATTGAGGACAACCTGGAATTTGAAAGAGCAATGTCTAGTGTGTCGGGTCAACTTTTGTGTCTGACAAAGGATAGTGCAAAGTTGTTGTCAGTTGTCCTGTTCCTGGTTGTATCCTTCATATTACAGCATCATTCATATGCTGTGCTTTTCATTGGCCCCATCTGTCAATCAAACAACCAGCATCCCCCAATCACGTGAGAACTAGTCTGGACTGGACTTTCTCAGAGCTATTGCAACTACAGTCGCATCTCAAAATCCTAATTTTGAGACCAACCAGAGAAACTCTCGCGGGCAAAGCAGATAAGGACCCATTTATATGAAATAGGGACACGTCATGCTGTTGACTGATCATTGCTGGCGTGCACAAAAATACTATGTTGGTGTGTCGACCATGCAATTGCAGGTGATAGTGAAATGATAATAGGGACTGTCCATGAACGAAAGGTAAACGTTAGTAAAACACGTCATCATGACGCAGGAGGCATTTATTAATCACAGGTGGGTGGTTCGCTGAGCTGAAGCAAAACCTGCTTGACAGTCACTGCTACATCAGCAATGTATTATCCGCCCGCATTGGCTTGTGTGCTGGCAATACTGGAGACTGATTACTCTCCGTTATCGTAGACTGCTCTCCGACAATGTTTTTCCGCTCATAAATAAATTGGAGGGAAGGACATCGGAGCCAATACATGCTTTCTGTGTTGCTTCCATCGTGCTAGGCTAGCAAGCTAACAAACCTGTCAAATGGAATGACCGGTGTAGGTTGTCTAGCTAGCCAATGTCTGTTAGCTTGCTCACTCACACTCAGGCAGAAGTCAAACTCCTATGTATGGCTGGTTGGGATGGCGTATATGGAACCACCACCACCTTTCATTTCCAGAATCCAGGTGGGCTTAGCTAGCTTCACTGTCTATATTTCAGCAGCTGAGATTACCTTTAGCCTCGCAGTCAGCGCAGTACTTGTTGTCGTCCTCTCGGAGCATTTTGGTCAGAATGGCCTGATGCTGCTCATTCAGTTTCTGGGCTTTTTCTCTCTCCGACCGCGTCGACATCTCTGAACAAGTTATGGTGCAATGTTCCCAAAGAAAACCCCTACTGTACCCTTACCATCTGTGTCTAATTGAAATGCATTAAAGGAAGACCATCCCTGGGTATGTGCAGCTTCCTACAACCGTACTGCTCGCAGCCAAGCTCAATATGGGGGCCCGTGTTCCGCTAGCAGTACCAATGGGTCGTCACTGGTTACCCCAGCCACAAATGTATAAACCACGCCCATTTCTACAAGTTATATTCTTAACATCTGATTTGAAACCTAACATTAACCCTAGCCTTAAACACAGTGCTAACCGTATGCCTAACGCTAACCTTAAATTAAGACCAGAAAGCAAATGTTTGTTTCCATGAATTCTTACGATACAGCCAATTCTGACTTTGTGGCTGTGTTAACTGGTGGCAACTGTACCAATGCCGCACAGATATGGGAACATCCGGCTTTGAATCTTCAAAATATAAGTCCGTAGACTTTTATTTGCATCTTCAAAATATAAGTCCGTAGACTTTTATTTGCAATAGAGTCTAACTGCAGACATCGGCCGTGTTCGAGAGCATCAAAACCGTGATGTATCATGGGTAAATTGTGATTGGCTGACTCATATACAAATAATATTGAATAGTTATTTATGATGCAAGGTGATTTGTAGCTGTCAGTCTCACCTTTAAAGTCGCGATGTCGAATGCGGCCATCATCTCTCAGGCCCCCCCTCTATACTGCCACCTACTGGTGGGATACGTTTAGATATTATCTCCCAGGCCCCTCTCTATTCTGCTCCCTACTGGTGGGATAAATTTAGACCATCTCTCAGGCCCTTAATCTCACAGGCCCCTCTCCAACGCCAGGATCCCTCAATGATATGACTATACTGCCACCTATTGGTGGGATGAGTTTCCGGTTTTGAATGAAAATGTCTTAATGATTCTTAGCAATCACATTTTGACAGCATCACTTTTGATTTAAACCAAACGGTTGAGTTTGAGATAATTTAAAAGCTTACAATCAGTGTTGTCTCGGGACTGATAGGGTTCATGTGCAATGTTTTATCTTAAAATTGATGTGTAATCTGTTGACGTTGGAACTGTGGGAAAACAGTGCTCGGCAGGAGGGGGCGAAGGACACTGTGTACCGTTCATTGTGTATTCGTTTCCATCTAAAGTGCGTTGTCAGTCGTTTGGGCACGATCCTCTCTGTGGTAAACAGAAAAAATAATCCGCTTCATGTGTCAGGCCCGGAAGTGACGAACCAGGCGTTGGAGAGGGGCCTGAGAGATGAAGGCCTGAGAGATGATGTATGCAGCTGGACCCCTCTCTTTATTTGAGGTAGCCACTGCTCCCAAATGCTGCTAGCAGAACACAGCAGCAAAGGACTGTTTCCAGCTATAGGACCCAATCACAGTAATGGTTTCGAGACAGCTGACAGGGGCCCTGTTTGAAAACATAAAAATCCTTCCTCTCCTCAGGAATTCAGGTAATTGATAAGATGACAGCAAAGGTACCATCCTCCAGGTTTCTCCAATTCAACAATGTCTCAATTAAGTAAGAATGTATAGCTAAAACATGCTGAAGGTTTTGAGAGTAGTCTCCCTAGGCAGACATGTTGGGCGTGTTCGAGCGGTTACATTTGACAAAAAAAAGGTACTTTGGAGATATTATTATGTTGAATAAATTAATGTGAAATTTAATTCAGAATCTAGACATACACCGTATTTTAAAGCACACTATAAGGAGTATAATGACACCAAGATATTGTCTGTATCATGTGCGGTTCACAGATCATATCAGAATAAAATGTTTATTCTATTCTATTGAGCCATTTACTTTATGTTCATATTCTCATATTTTATTATTTCTTGTTGTTGCAATGTCGAGAAGGAACCTGCAACTAAGCATTTCGTTGGACAGTGTATACCATGTGTATATTCTGTAGGCTACATAAGTCACAAAAAAAACTTGAAATGTAACTATAAGCCTACAAAGGGCCTAAAATGAGCTAGATCTACTCAGGGTTTTCTATAGCTAGGCGGCTTCAATTAGCTTCCCATTCCAGCTCAGGCTTCATCCATAATACGACGGTGGATATGACTTGTCCGCCTGCCGCTAGCAGGTTTGTAACTGCGCATGCATGTCACACATGGCTAGTCGAATGTGGAACTCAGTATTGAGACAATAATGAAACGTGAATCCATGGGCAAGACAGTGCCACATTTTCATTTGTGCCTAAATCAAAGTTATCTTGAAAATTCAGCAGGCTATTGTGTGAAATAGACTTCTAGAAGTGCCATCTTTATTTTATTACTTTGGTGTGCTTTGTTGTGGTATCAAAGCACAAGCACGTTTTTTCCCACTCCTATGTATCGATAAAATCATACAAAAGTTTTACTGTGCGTGAAGTTTCAAATGCATTTGTAATCACTAAATGATTAATGTGATAGGGTAGTATGACACCTCCACTGTGGGGCTCTATGAAGGGTCTGTGCCGCCAGTTGAGGACCAATGAAGTCAGATTCCCTCCCTGAAATCAGATTGTGTCATCATCCACTTCATTTGAGGAAGTCAAATGATTAAATATTTTATTAATCAAATGTATTTTTGGGTGTTAAATAATAGTAATGGTAAAATATCATAAAACCTAGTGGTCAAACAGGGAAATGGTTCCAATTGTTTTTCCACCATTCATTTTTCCCATAGGGGATTTTAGAAACACTTAAAATAAGGGCTGTGTTTCATGTAGGCTTTATTATACCTCACCACTGCTTTCTCTGGTTGCAAATAAGGACAACAGTTTGAGGTCTGACAAAGGGTCTATGTTGATGAGGTTAAAGACGGAAATGGGAGCAGAAATGGGAGCAGATGTGGTTTGTTATGTTAGAATGGCCTTATCATGATAATCAGTGATTGGTATGCTATGCTTATGCTATGCAGGATGTTTAACTAGTGTGGATATATTCAACTCTCCATAGAAGGGTTGACAACATCACGAAAACGATGTGCGTGCTTCCATGGGGCAGAAGTCAGTGTGTTGTTTTGATTCTGGATGGCCAGATTGCTAGCAATGACTAGAAGGACAAGAAACTGCCGTGTGGGGAATCTTAAGTGGCTCGTTTCATCTTGTTATTGATACCATGTCTTGTTTTGATGTGTTTTGCCTGATTTCTGGTCAATGCTAATATGGCTAAATTTCACTAGCTAGCTAACCAACAACTGTAAGGATGTATTTCAAAGATAACAAGTGGTCATTGTGCAAATGTATTGATGTTTTCAATAAACATACAAGATGAAATACAGCTTTCATGTTGTCAACAATCTAAGCCAACCCCATCTGTTTTGCGCCCATGGCTACGTGCTTCTCGTTTTTGTTGCTAACCAACCAACCAGTCTAATATACAAGTCATTTCTTAGTCTCACCACTAGGTGTCTCTCTTTACCATGACACTAGCTATTCCTATTCCCCTCCTTTCAACAGTTTGGGGGAAAAACGCCGAAAATAAGGTATGAGGTTAATACAAGCTTAGGATATCTTATACGTTTTGTTCAATGACATAATATCAGTCAGTTAACATGACCTTTATGAATCATAAAGGCTTTATGTGCTTTTTAAAATTACATAAATGTTTCCAAATTTTGACAAAAAGTTATGTTAGCTGATGAAGATGATCTCGTATAACAAAACGTATAAAATGTCCTAAGCCTGTGATTACCACAGACTTTATTTTCGGCGATTAACCAAAACCCCTCCAAAAACACCATTAATTCCCACATAGGCTTTGTCCAACGAACCATGGCAGAGTTAGTGCCTATAAAAAGACGCCATTACTATTTATCTATATTACCACGTCACAATCCAAAATAAAATGTAAATAATATTAAATAGGCCTATTTTGAAGCTACTGATTTTTTTAAATGACAAAAACATAAATTATGAGGTTGTATAGTTTATGTTTTTGTCATTTTAAAAAAATCAGTAGCTTCAAAATAGGCCTAAGTAATATTATTTAAATCTCTGTCTGCCTGTCTGCCTGTCTGTCTGTCTGTCTGTCTGTCTGTCTGTCTGTCTGTCTGTCTATGAAACAGGTGGAAGCCAGGTGCTGTTTGGCAGGAATGATCAAGCGGGGAGGTCAAGGTGGCCCAACCATATAGGTCCAACTCAGCTGAGAAGATGAGTCATGTCATGTTGACTGCCCATGGAAAGGTGAGATTCATTTATATTCTCAACCCAGTAGGTGGGGATAGATTCACTGTCCGAAACGAGGCGGAGCTTACATTCCAATGGGATGAGTTTCCTCCTGCAACGTCACTCTGGGATAGGCTGCGATCACTCCTTCGAACTACGCTGTCAACGGCGTTTCAGGGCTGATAGGCACCTACAGCTTCAGGAAAGTGTTGGGAAAAATAATCTAAATCATCGTACATAATCGTGTTATTTGATCGGTTTGGGTAATGGCCAGGCAATAATTTCACTGAGTTTTGAACGCAACGCGTTTCCCGAATGCGACTACCAACTTCCAAGCGACGCAATCGCGACTGAAAACTTTCATTTCAAGAAGGCCTTGTATTTTTTTAGTTTTTATGCAACAGGTCCACGGCACATGCGGAGAGGAGACTGATTAGGCTGTAAAGCCTACGAAGTACATGTAGTTGTCTTTGGTTTATTTTACAGCCAATGGTACAACTTACTTTCATTAACAAGAAGAGACAACTCATCGACTTGCTTATCGGACAGGCTACGGGACAGGATCAGGATTACAAAGCAATCGACGCCTTCAGTTTTCCTCGAAACTACGAGCCAAGGAATTCTAAATTTGGTTAAATGCGGTACGAGGCTAAAATGATGCCGGTGAGAGTTTCTTCCTTTAATTGCTTGAAAAAATGTGTTGTGACACTATATTACAGGGCTGTTTGCTTGTCATTCGTTGAGTTGATACAGTGACATTGTAGGTAGGCTAGTTGATAGCCTACGCAACATTGTAGCACACTCCAGTCGCAGGCATTAAATTGACATATAACGTTACTGGCTGGTTACTTTTTCTCGATATCCACTTTCAATAAATGTGTTTTCAGCCATAAAGGAAAACTCAAGTTACTCTACATGCTACGCATTACAATTTACACTTCACATGTTTATTTTTTATAATACGGACATTATTTTCTTTGGGGATGATGGAACCTAAAGTTTGCCTACCCAAGACTCATGAAGGAAACTATATAATTCAACAGATTTTCAGATATTGTTTAATCTTTAAGAAACGGAGTCTTGATGTTTTTTTGTAAAGCCTATAGGCTAAAACATTTATGCAGGAAACCTTTTAAAATGTTGTATTTACTAGGTAGTAGGTATTATTGTTCGCATTGACTAACCAACCGGACACAGCACTGAGGATTTGCATAGTAGCCTAATCTGATGCACAATCACCCCAGTGTGTACATTTTTATGTCCGTAGGAGATTGATGAGTTGTGCTAAATCTTTTTTTTTTTTCAAAAGGTCATTATATTCTTTAATCAGATAGTTTTGAGACAGAATTTGAATATTGTGGTTATTGTTTTTTGTTAAACAAAGCACCCAGCAACTCTGTCTAAAGCCAGTTAGGTAAGCTTTGAACCTGGACCCCTGCCAACATCATCATAAGAGGTCCATTCCTTTTGCTGCAGTGCTGAGCTCGATCTCTCAGTACTTATTTTAAGTATAGAGAAAGAGAGGAGAAGGAGCAGAGCTAGGGGCGGGAGGCGGTATAGAAAACATCTTGAAATGATGACTGGGACTGTTGTATATTTTTAAAAATGCCAGGCTAAGTGCCTAACTGATACTGACTGTATAGGTACCTAGGTTGTGGTGCAAAGTCCAAACGTGTCTGTGCCCAGTCAGTGTGCTGTGCACTACTCTGTATGGCACCAGCTGGTAAACATTTAGGATGAAAGGAAAGTTCTTCAGGTTGTGGTTGATCGCCCCCCCAGGAGTTGTCAGGACCTCTACCCCTAGGAATGCTTATTTTCTGAAGGGGTTTCCCTAATATCCACAGCAAACGTATGTAGGTGGATGTCTGTGCCCTGAAGTTAAATGTTACTGTGAGCTTAAGAACTCACAGAATCACTTTGTCGTCATTTGTGCGTAATTATGTGAGTGGATCTGTACAAACACTGTACTATGTTTATCTTAGTATTACTGTACATATTGGTAGCCTACAGTGTGTGCTTCTCTCCCCCTCATTCCTCCCTTTCCAGTAACTTATCTGGATGACTGAATGAGTCATGTTGTCAGGCAGCAGTAACAGAGTGCTATTTGAATGACTCCTGTCTGCGAGATATGACCTAGCGCCACTATTCACACCCAGCCATTTGTTATCGCCAACCTCCATTCACATGGACCTCAATATAAATCCTTATCCTTGCCATGCCATGTTTCCATGGCGGAGATCTTTATAGGCCACAGGAGACCTTGCGTGTGTGGTGTGTTATCTAGCCCTTTAACGTGTCTACTCTGTGCTGTTACCTCGTACCTCTGCACAGCAACTCGGTACCAGTACCCTGTGTATATAGCCAAGTAATTGTTACTCATTGTTTATTTATTCTTTGTGTTATTATTTTTCTCTCTGCATTGTTTGGAAGGGCCTGTAAGTAAGCATTTCAATGTTAGTCTAGCATGTGACAAATAACATTTGATTTGATCAGTACGGTCAGCAGTCAGCCCAATCCCCATCACAATATAGCCACATTGGAACATGAGGTATTGTCTGTGCTTGTACAATGAACATCCCCTGGACCTGTATGTACTGTTCAGTGCTCTGCGGTAGATAGAATGTAGCAGCATCATGGCTGGCTGGCATGGGGGAGGACGGTAAAGAAGGGTCCCTGTTTTCGGAGGACAATGGGCCCAGGGACTCTTTATGACATGGTGTGGAAGAGGACATTGTGTGTGTGTCCTGTCTGTCTATGATAAGAGATGCTCTCCCTTTTTTTTTTTCTTGGACCATTGTGGATGCAGGCTAGTTGTACACAACAGTTTTACTGTGATGTATCCTTATCTTCTGTCCTGCCAAGCTCTGTGTACAGCTAGCAGTGATTAACACATTTGGTCTTGAGCTGTATGTCTACAAAGTGTTGTGATCAAAGCTCATGTTTTTTGTTGTTGCAGGGTTTCTTTTTGGGAGGTTGGTGTGATTTGAATTGATTACTCCTAACCTCTGACAGTTTTGGAGGGTAATGAGGTAAAACTCTGGTTAGCCTATAGGCCTATCCTTCATTAAAGGCCAAACCTTTCATGTTATAAAAAAATATATACTGTCACAATGAATTCTTAGACCTATACACATTTGTTCCTAAACAGCAATATGTTCAATGTTGACCAAAACATATTGTCTAAATCAACAGCCACCACACTAGACTTGGTGTTGGTGGTGATAGAATGGTGGGAAAATTAGGTGACGTTGTGGGGAGCCCTGCTTGACTTTGCTGTATGTCAACAGAGACCTGAAGAGACTTTCTCTCTGTGTGACCACTGTCTGGCTTTGTGTTGACTCTCTGGGAGGGCCCCTTCTTACGCAACACCTGACATTCACACCAGTCAGGTGGAGGTTGGCTCGGCTATATGAGGGAGAACCAAGGACATACAGTATGTTCATGTGTACACAAGGACCTCCGCTTGGAATGATCACTGAGCCATAACGAATCAACTGCTTAAGGCTAGTGGTAAAAAACAATGCCTTTTTAATAATAAAATAGGCCTAGTGCTGGACGGATGTGTTTTGTAGAGGAGTGAGTGTGTTAGGGCAATATGCTGGTATTCAAATCTAGATAGTCTCCATATGTACAGTACATGACACACTGAGATAAATGTCCACAGTGATAAATGTTCTGAGTGGGTGTCCTCTTTATAGTAGCTTAATGAGAATGGATATGGGTGTAACTACTGAAGTAGTCCCTTCAGAGGAGGGGAGAAGGCACAGCAACATAGAATCACCTGACCTGGCGTCCACTTATCTGCGCTAGAATCCAGAGTGATTGACGTGACGTCCTTGGTGGATTCAGGTGAAAGGGGTAAGGATGTTTAGAGTGGCTGTACTGTAGAGAGATTATGAGACACAGTGAGGATATTGTGAGTGTAATGTCAGGGACTGTAATCCTAGGCCACCCATGGGGATGAGCAAGGCCAGAGTAGAGCACTGTAGCAGCCAGGGGTGGTCAGAGGATTTACCTGAAACTAGGCATACACTTCTGGAAAACTTATTGTGTCCCTCGCTCACTCACCTGCGCCAGTGATCTCTTTAAACTTGATCCTGCTCATTCCAAATTGGCCCTAATACATACATTATAACGTGTCTCTTCTAAAACATGGGATTGTGGTTGTTGCTCAGCTTAAAACCAGTTTGTCAAGGACAGGAAAGGGAAGATTACGGATAGAAGTTGGCTTATTCTGCTTAATATGACTCCCATTTCTTTCATCTCTCACAGAAAGTTCGTAGTTGGATCGCTTTCATCACAATACGATATGCAGGATGGAGAGAACAGGGAAGGAGGAGTTTAGAGGGAAACATGGTGCAGTGCAGACCAAGACGGGAGGTTATGAATTTAAGTAGGGTGTGATGTAGCCTACTGCAGACTACAGCACAAGTTGATGCAGCTGAGTTGTGTACCACAGGCTACCGCTCTCACCAATGACATGTTCTCCTCCGTCTTCCCCTTTAGTGGAGGTAGATTAAAAGGAATAATGTATAGAGGATTCTGCCTTGTTGTTTTTGAAGTACTGCCTGGCTGGAGCGTAGGCAAGTCTTTAGGCCCAGAGTCTTGCAGAGAGGACGGACGGACAGACAGACAAAGGCACGGAGATGCAGCCTGTCTTGATGCAGTCTCTTGACTTCCTTAGAGGGGGCTCGCACCTAGTTGGCTCGCTTGCTTACCGCAGCAATAATATCTGTAATGGACAGAGAAGGGTGTGTGTGTCTGTGCACTTGCATGTGTGTGTGGACAGGCAGCACTCCGTAGGTATCTCTGACTGCACTACATGACCAAAAGTATGTGGACGAACATCTCATTCCAAAATCATAGGCCTTAATATGGAGTTGGTCCCCTCTTTGCTGTTATAACAGCCTCTACTCTTCTGGGAAGGCTTTCCGCTAGATGTTGGAACATTGCTGTGGGACTTGCTTCCATTCAGCCACTAGCATTAGTGAGGTCGAGCACTGATGTTGGGCGATTAGGCTTGGCTCGCGGACGGTATTCCAATTCATCCCAAAGGTGTTCGATGGGGTTGAGGTCAGGGCTCTGTGCAGGCCAGTCAAGTTCTTCCACACAGATCTTGACAAACCATTTCTGAATGGACCTCTCTTTGTGCATGGGGCATTGTCATGCTGAAAGTGAAAATGGCCTTCACCAAACTGTTGCCACAAAGTTGGAAGCACAGAATCGTCTAGAATGTTATTGTATGCTGTAGCGTTAAGATTTTCCTTCACTGGAACTAAAGGGCCTAGCCCAAACCATGAAAAACAGTCCCAGACCATTATTCCTCATCCACCAAACTTTACAGTTGGCACTATGCATTCGGGCAGGTAGCATTCTCCTGGCATCCGCCAAACCCACATTATTCAGTCGGACTGCCAGATGGTGAAGCGTGATTCATCACGCCAGAGAACGCGTTTCCACTGCTCCAGAGTCCAATGGCGGCGAGCTTTACACCACTCCAGCCGGCGCTTGGCATTGCGCATGGTGATCTTAGGCTTGTGTGCGGCTTCTCTGCTATTGAAACCCATTTAATGTAGCTCCTGATGAACAGTTCTTGTGCTGACGTTGCTCCCAGAGGCAGTTTGGAACTCGGTAGTGAGTGTTACAACCGAGGACAGATATTTTTAACGCACTTCAACACTCGGCGGTCCTGTTCTGTGAGCTTGTGTGGCCTACCACTTCGCGGCTGAGCCGTTGTTGCTCCTAGACGTTTCCACTTCACAATAACAGCACTTACAGTTGACCGGGGCAGCTCGAGCAGGGCAGATATTTGACGAACTGACTTGTTGGAAAGGTGGCATCCTATGACGGTGTCACGTTGAAAGTCACTGAGCTCTTCAGTAAGGCCATTCTACTGCCAATGTTTGTCTATGGAGATTGCATGGCTGTGTGCTCGATTCTATACACCTGTCAGCAACGGTGTTCAGCAACGGTGTGGCTGAAATAGCCAAATCCACTCATTTGAAGGGATGTCCACATACTTTTGCGTATATACAGTATAGTGGATATATGCACACACAGTGGTATTGACGTTTGCTCTAAGCAAGCCTTTCATTTGCTAGTTACTTTGACATTGAAGTCTATAACTCTATTACTGTGCCTATGTTTAGTCCTGAGGCTCTTATAATGATAACTGCCAAGGGGACAGTTTTGATACCCCCTTCTCGCTCTCTCTCTCATGCTAATTCAATAAAAGAGAAATTGAGTTTGTACTAGAGGACAATAATATGCACTGATATTGACCCCTACAAGGTAGAGAGTAGTGTGTGTCAGGGAAGGTTAAAAATATACGTTTCAGCTTTGATAATGATATAAAATAGTCTTGAGAATTCAGTTAGGTTACCCTCACCATTTACAAATTATGTTGTAGATTACTAATTGAGTTTGTGTTTCTGTCTGCCTGCCTGTCTGTGTCCCGCGCTTCTCGGGACCACTGCTCCCGAGTGGCGCAGTGGTCTAAGGCACTGCATCTCAGTGCTTGAGGCGTCACTACAGACCCCCTGGTTAGATTCCAGGCTGTATCACAACCGGCCGTGATTGGGAGTCCCATAGGGCGGCGCACAATTGGCCCAGTGTCGTTCGGGTTTGGCCGGTGTAAGCAGTCATTGTAAATAAGAATTTGTTCTTAACTGACTTGCCTAGTTAAATAAAGGTAAAATAAAAATAAATAAAAAAGAGAGCACGTGTGCGTTATCTGTTTGAGTGGGAGTGGCACACGTACAGTCGCACACACTAACTTCCTCCTACTTCCTGTAATTTGCTGTGGTGTGTTTATGTTTAAACCCAGCAGATCTGACATCATGCCTAAACAACTGGAGAGGCCTGATTAGCCCATTTCCCCCCAGGAACCTGCCCAAAACCACTGATAAAGGGTCAACTCATTTTCCATCCCATAATAGTTAATGTTAGAATTGGGGGTGGGACAGTCTGATCTTAGAGCAGGGCACTCTGTACCTCAATCCCCTAGGTCTAGGCAACATGACAAGCTCAATGTAGTTGAAAGTGGAGTTTACACGCACAACACACACACAGGAACCCCTTGGGGCATGTTTGAGAGGGTACAGTAGTGTCATCAGCTGTGGTTGCTCTCCTGCTCTCAGAAGTGCTTTCATAGAATGAATCCCAGACGGACAGGGTTTGATGTTGTTCTGCTACCATTGGCTTTCATCAGGCAGATCCATGCCTGTCTAATCACAACAGAATATTGGGTGCACCTGCTATCTATTTGACTGGCAGCTGGCACTCTCTTCTTGGCCATTAGAAACTACCCATATTCCTCAAGCGGGAAATTTCATCCCCCCATTTATTTGGTTATGATACTGAAATGAAACCTTCACTTTCAAGTAGGGCCGTGCCCGAAAAAAAAAAATTATAATCTTGGTCGACCAGAGTCATCTGTTCTTTCGACCAATCGATTGGTCAAAATTAAAAAACGTGTATCTTTCCATATATAGACACACCCTATGTTAAAATAAAATCAACTGTATGTAGGCTACTGAGCTTGTCTGATGCTTTAAGCACTGCAATTAAAAATTAATACACACAAATTACTAAAGTGGAAGCCAGAGATCAATATAGCCTAACCAGAAGAAAAAAACCTGCGTTGCCCTATGGGACTCCCAATCACGGCCGGATTGTGATACAGCCGGGAATCAAACCAGGGTCCGTAGTGACGCGTCTAGCACTGAGAATGCAGTGCCTTAGACCGCTGCACCACTCGGGAGCCCGAGTTTGGGTTAATTATGGTTTCTTACTGAATAGGCATATCAATTGACTTTGCCTATTTGTCTTAGATCCTTTTCCTGTTCTTTGTTAAACAGCTGGGGTTATGCTGTGTTATTGTTGCTTAATAGTCTTATCAGGTTTTTATTGACCTGTGTTTGTTTCTCTGGCTGTGGTGTTAATGAATTTACATTTAAGTAATTTAGCAGATGCTCTTATCCAGGGCAACTTACAGTTTTGTGTCCATACATTTTCATACTGGTCCCCCTTTGCAATCGAACCCACAGCCCTGGCGTTGCAACTGCCATGCTCTACCAACTGAGCTACATGGGACGATGAATATTTATTACACTCTGGGGTACTCAACACCACTCTACATACTTTAGTTTAACTTTCTCTTCTAGCGTTTGTATTAACTTCAACATTTATTATAGGTAATATTGTATAAAAGAGAATAAGCATAATAGAAAATAGTTTTATGACATTGAGAAAAATAAATTGGATCTGTATGTGCTAGCTGTTGGCAACGGCCTTCCCATTACAACAAATGGGCAATATACTGGCCATACAGTATTAGGCAGTACAGTATCCCTTTACTACCCACACCTCCTCTCTATAATCTCTCACACTCCTCTCATCTAGGGTTGTGACGGTTAGGACATTTTATCAGCTGGTTATTGTCATGCAAAAGCCTGCTGGTCTCATGGTAATATCTCAAGGCCTCCACACATACAAGCCGCTGATGCGCGCCTTTGGAACATCTACATTTAAAAAGTACAGTGGGGAAAAAAGTATTTAGTCAGCCACCAATTGTGCATGTTCTCCCACTTAAAAAGATGAGAGAGGCCTGTAATTTTCATCATAGGTACACGTCAACTATGACAGACAAATTGAGGGGAAAAAATCCAGAAAATCACATTGTAGGATTTTTAATGAATTTATTAGCAAATTATGGTGGAAAATAAGTATTTGGTCACCTACAAACAAGCAAGATTTCTGGCTCTCACAGAACTGTAACTTCTTCTTTAAGAGGCTCCTCTGTCCTCCACTCGTTACCTGTATTAATGGCACCTGTTTGAACTTGTTATCAGTATAAAAGACACCTGTCCACAACCTCAAACAGTCACACTCCAAACTCCACTATGGCCAAGACCAAAGAGCTGTCAAAGGACACCAGAAACAAAATTGTAGACCTGCACCAGGCTGGGAAGACTGAATCTGCAATAGGTAAGCAGCTTGGTTTGAAGAAATCAACTGTGGGAGCAATTATTAGGAAATGGAAGACATACAAGACCACTGATAATCTCCCTCGATCTGGGGCTCCACGAAAGATCTCACCCCGTGGGGTCAAAATGATCACAAGAACGGTGAGCAAAAATCCCAGAACCACACAGGGGGACCTAGTGAATGACCTGCAGAGAGCTGGGACCAAAGTAACAAAGCCTACCATCAGTAACACACTACGCCACCAGGGACTCAAATCCTGCAGTGCCAGACGTGTCCCCCTGCTTAAGCCAGTACATGTCCAGGCCCGTCTGAAGTTTGCTAGAGTGCATTTGGATGATCCAGAAGAGGATTGGGAGAATGTCATATGGTCAGATGAAACCAAAATAGAACTTTTTGGTAAAAACTCAACTCGTCGTGTTTGGAGGACAAAGAATGCTGAGTTGCATCCAAAGAACACCATACCTACTGTGAAGCATGGGGGTGGAAACATCATGCTTTGGGGCTGTTTTTCTGCAAAGGGACCAGGACGACTGATCCGTGTAAAGGAAAGAATAAATGGGGCCATGTATCGTGAGATTTTGAGTGAAAACCTCCTTCCATCAGCAAGGGCATTGAAGATGAAACATGGCTGGGTCTTTCAGCATGACAATGATCCCAAACACACCGCCCGGGCAACGAAGGAGTGGCTTCGTAAGAAGCATTTCAAGGTCCTGGAGTGGCCTAGCCAGTCTCCAGATCTCAACCCCATAGAAAATCTTTGGAGGGAGTTGAAAGTCTGTGTTGCCCAGCGACAGCCCCAAAACATCACTGCTCTAGAGGAGATCTGCATGGAGGAATGGGCCAAAATACCAGCAACAGTGTGTGTGAACCTTGTGAAGACTTACAGAAAACGTTTGACCTGTGTCATTGCCAACAAAGGGTATATAACAAAGTATTGAGAAACTTTTGTTGTTGACCAAATACTTATTTTCCACCATAATTTGCAAATAAATTCATTAAAAATCCTACAATGTGATTTTCTGGATATTTTTTTTTCATTTTGTCTGTCATAGTTGACATGTACCTATGATGAAAATTACAGGCCTCTCATCTTTTTAAGTGGGAGAACTTGCACAATTGGTGGCTGACTAAATACTTTTTTTCCCCCACTGTATAATAAATCAATTTAATATTCACTATCACAATAAATCCATTATTAATTTAGTCAGGTGTAAAGAAACATTATGATGGGAAGAAAATGTATTTCAGAAGAATGGAATATGAGTTGGCCTACTGTATGTTATCTGGCTTTGCACCATGCCATAGGCTGAAGGCTTGTTCGTTTAGCAGACGATATGCTTATAAGTCCTGTGCCATTTATTTTATATTAAATTATTTTATAGTAAGAAGCATATAATTGAACTTGAATGAATAAAATAGAAAGGATATTTTTTCCATTTAAGTAGTGAGTGTGCATATGAAGTGGCTTTGTTGAGCATAAAATTCATTTGAAACATGTTCTATATGCTAGATGTAGAGTTAAATACCAACTTTAGTTGTGAATGATACAAACCTTTATATGTTTTGATTTCTAATACATTCTATGCGCTGCATGGTGCCACTATAGGTGATTTATAGAAAGTTGCAAAAAAAAGGTTGCGCTCTGTTTCTTGCCTCAGGCTGCACAGCGGTTCTTGCATCAAGTGATCATATTTTCACCCACTAGACTATTCTCAATTGAATCTTGTCTTTACTAATATGTAAAATTAGTTTCGATTTCTAATGCCCCCAATGCAGGAACAGGGGCAGGGGAATAAGACATGTCATCTGTATGCACTCGAATAGCGAATGGAGGCCTCACGCTTTCCCGCCAGTCCGTTATTCAATGATGCTGGGTAGGCTACTTCGGTTTTATAGCGGAGCATGTGCTTAATTTGAGCAGCTGAGAAATAAATATAAGAACACTTATTTCACTCCATGCATCAACCACTGTTTGAAGAGCATGCTCTCGCTGCGCGACAGGTGATATTCGTCCCAAAATCTGAATGCCATTGGCTCTTCAACCTGTTCCTGCAGCTACCCAGTGCTTAATTTGGGAAATGAAGTGAAATCTTTTTGGGAACATCGATAGTAACATGTTTTCGCAAAAAAACATATTCCACTAAACTGTTGACAGCCCCTCTATGTGATTGAGAAAGGAATAAAGGAGAGAGAGGAAGAGATAAAATAAATAAAAATGTGACTATTCAAATACAAATTCACTGTAATTGTACAATCAATGAACCAACAGCATCGGCTAGGGCTATACGTTCTCTCCCAGACTCATTGATAGACATTTTGGAGCATAGTGTAAGGTCCATCCAGTATGCATAATAATACAGTCCACACTCAAAGGCGATTACTAGAATTTGTTTATTTTTGGAGTATAGGCTAGACCCATTATCTACCTAAGACATCTTAACTCAGTTTTGTTTTATGTTTTTCTGCCATGTGTAATATGTGGTAGGCTATGTATTGTATAATGGCACAATCATAATTTTAATTCAGGTATAATTTTTTTCCAGGCTCATAAGTCTATGCATGAGCTCTAATATGCTTATGGGTGTTTTGAATTAAACTTCACCTTAGAAAGCGCTGTCCATTTTGCAGTGTTAGGCTTTGAAACAACATCCGCAACGACCATGGTTTACTCTGTTTCAACCTGCTGTTGAACTTATTTTTTTCAAATTGATCATCATAGTGAGGTGAGTTTTAAAAGCATGATACTGTTTTGTTGATAAGTGTTTGATGGGATTTTCAAATGCATTTGCATTGTTGTCAGTGGTTAGAGGGACAATAGAGCCCTGAGTACCACCAGGCCATTAGGACCTGATGGTCGTTAGCATGTTGGGTACTACCAAGGCATGTCCAGAGTGCATAAAAGGAGATTACCGCAACTCAACAGTCACATTACATTTTACTGTGGTCATAACTCATGACTGCCGGTGTGGCGGTAATACGGTCACCGCAACAGCCCTACTCTCCTGTCTCTTATGATGTATTCAGAAGTATTTTATATGCAAGATATTTTGTGTGAAATGAATGAATGAAGGGAGGGAGAGAGAGATGGAGGGAGGTGGATGAAAGTCAGGAGCAGACACAGCAAAGTACCAACTCATCCAGTGTAGGCTGAGGGAGAGCCAAATGGCAGGTCTGTCTGGATATGGTTTTACCATATGTCACAACCTCAATATTTTGATCATCTCTCTCGCTCTCTTTCGTGTTCTCTCTCTCATCTCCTCTCTTTCGTTATTTCTCTCTTGTTTCTCTCTCTCGCTCTCCTAACATTAATAGGGTCCCTTGGATTGTCCTACATTCCTTGAAAGAGCGAATGATGTCAGCTGCTGCATCTATTTCTGGGTGATTTTTCTTGTCTTGCTGGGATTTAAAGCATATTTGCCCTCCTGTAAAAAAGAAAAGAAAATCTTATTCATTGAAACTCTCCATATTGAAGCGTCAAAGAACTATATGCTAGTCTTACATGATTTGTTGCCCCACTACAACCAAGCGGCCGCCGGCCATAAAACACTCATGTGTCTGTGTCACTGTTATTTGAGCCCTTGCAGAGCAGATTTGACCAACCTCTTCTGCAAAGCTAAAGCTTCTACTCTGCTAGATCAGTTGAATGATCCACACACACTGTAGTCCAGCGGTATATAACGGAGTGGAGTGCTGGCTCGGGGTTGATGTTTCCCTATTAGGCACAAATCTGGGATCAGCATTTGGCACAGATTTAGGACCAGAACAAATAAAATAACTAAAAAATATATAGCTGCAAAGGGCCATGGCAGGTTTCAAGCTTTGGCCCCATAGCGCAACCATCAAACATCTTCACCAGAACCGCTGGACCAATCAGCATCAACTTTGGTATATTGCATCTATGGATTGTACGTCTTTAAACGCAATACAACATGGCCGCCACAAGCCAATTATTTTGTATGATTGTATTTTCATGTCCAACAGCGCCACCATGCGGCCAAACTGACCAAAACTCTACAGGTTAGCTAGAGCATGTGTGCCAAATTGTATCACTCCGAGTCAAACAGATCAAGAGATATAAACATGTATCCATGATAGGCCACCTTGTGGTCAATCTGAATGTGCTTGGAAATGTTGAGTCTTGACAGTGTTTGGAACATGTGTATCAAGTTTATTTTACAATACAAATATCCGTGTGTGATTTATTTGCATATATTATATTTATGTGCCAGACCACACCAACATTAATGTTTATTGGGAATGTTTGAGAGGCTACCCTGGAAAATATTGTGTTGAGACATTGGTCCATAGATGCTATATATCAAGGTTCGTGCAGATTGTTCATTTGGTGCCAGAGTAGTAGCGGTTTTAAGTGTTTTTCACAAATTTCTAAATGGCGGAAGATTCTTCATGGCGGACCTTATGGGGACTTGAGACACATTTTGTTCCTTGTGAGGAGAGGGACTTATGTACCAAATTTCATGACTCTAGGTACAATGGGGTGAGGGGTGTGACCTTTCAAAGTTAGCATTTTCAATTGCTTGTTATAGTGCCACAATCTGGCCAATTGACATGGCATTGCATGAGAGGGTGTGGCCCATGGGCTTTTACCATCACGCCAAGTTGCACCCTGCTAGGACTTAACATCTCACAGGAATTTGCTATTATTTTTTTTTTTAAACAAATCTGCAGAGAACTGGAATAATAACAAGAGAACACCAACAAATACAATAGGGTTTCATCCAGATTTTCTGCTTGAACCCCTAACAATTCTGTATTTATGAACTTCATTAGGGGAGCTGTCCCTTTGAGGTGAAAGTTTGTGAATGATTTATTTGTCATTCTTAAACCTTTCCCTTTATCTGGGGTGGTCCTTTAGAGGGTGTAGCGTGAACCACTGTGACCCTTTCATTTAGGGTAGCTCAATTGGTAGAGCATGGCGCTTGTAACGCCAGGGTAGTGGGTTCGATCCCCAGGACCACCCATACGTAAAAATGTATGCACACATGACTGTAAGTCGCTTTGGATAAAAGCGTCTGCTAAAATGGCATATTATTATTATATTATATTATTATTATTATTAACCCCCCATCACCCTACTGTTGTAAGCCAAGCATGATCTATGGCTTATTACTTAATTATTCTATAAAGTGTCCATTTGCATCTGTATTTAACCAAGCTACTTCTTAGGTCTGGACCACCTAGATTGTCTGCATTATCGGCAGTGATTTTGGTTTCTTAGACCTGAGCATTTAAAGAAAGGCTAGAAGAGAACAGTTTATGGTTAGAACGGACTCTTAGAAGTATGGCTGCTAGGGCTGTGACGATACCAGTATCGCAATATTTTTTCCATGCCAAAAATGAAGACACAAAGCAGACCTAACTCTTTGGTCCTTTAAAAACCTGCTGTATGTAAAATATTGTGTGCTATAGCTTGGAAAATAAATACATGTGACTCTGGATGGCAACATAAAGATGTTTGTTTCCAACATTAGGGCTGTTTAACTAAATAAGTTAAATCTGCTTCGTGTTTTGTTTCCTTGCCACAATACTAACAAGTATCACGATACTGGTATCATCCAGGCCCTACTGGCTACCTAGTTAGGACAATGTCCGTGTTCTAAAAAGACAGGATAAGTGAATGCAATGTAGTTGATGCCTTTTTGAAATCTGCTCTAACCTTTCTGGTGCTCTCACATCAAGCGACAAGGAGAGGAATCCACTTTAGACCATTGAGATGCAGTGATGTATGTGGAGCCCACCTATACTGTAGCCTGACTTTATTTTCACTGAGAGTGCTGTAGCTGCACTGCCCTCAGCCTTTCTGCCTGGGTGATCTGAATGGCCCAATGTCCCTAATGTAGCCCTCCTAGGCATGGCTGGGCGGCGTATTCTTTACTGTGGTAAAATGAATAGTATACTGTTTCTACATCACTCTTGTAGTCTAACCAAGGGGCATGAACTGAAGAACAAACTTGACCCTACTGGCAAACCATCTCTTTGTAAGACGGAGAGGCCGCAATGAGGCAGCGTTGTCATTAGTTCAAGCTGGAGGTAACTACTGATCTAGAATCAGATACCAGTCCCAAATCCTAACCATCAAAACATCTGACAGTGGCTACAGTATTTCTACACTTCAAATTTTATTTATTTAAAGCGCTCTGCTGCTAGTTAACATTAGCAGGCCATCAGCAGGGGAAATGCTAGGTACTCTACTCCGGTTTCCATGTGGATACAGAGGAACGAGGGCACAGACAGTAGGGCCCTATAAAATCAGTTATATATTTTGCCTGATTCCGTTTTGTCTTTTCCAAAATTCATTTTTCTGTTTGGTTTTTCCAGGTTTCTGTTTTTGCTAGTTTCAAGTTTTTGATCTCAAAATCACTATTTATTTATAGAAAAACAACAACGATGCTTAAACCACATCAGGAGACTTTTGAGGTTTTTGAAAAATCTTAAGACATTTTGAGTTTTGGGTGTAGTTGCACTTTAATTCACCAGCCAGAGACCATTATTTGGTTAGCTATGTTTCTCTAGTGCTCATGTGATTGCAGAGTTTGCAAACCAAATGGCTACTGGATTATTGCAAATAATCATGATATAATCCTGCCATGTAGTTAACATTTAATTTAGAAGGTTTTTGGGAAAGGCTTTCCATCTACCAGAAGACGGTTATCATTACATTAACATCATTGCTGACGGCTACACAAAGTGGTAGACAAAAACGCACACACAGATGGGCATTCCTGTGCCGTTGCCTCATCAGAAAGTTGAAGGAAAATACAAATCACTGATGCATTTTATTCATGTCATATGATAATCTTGGGCAAATTAAAGCATTTTCTAATAAGTTCAATACATTTAGTTGATTTCCTGCTAGGTTAAATACATTTTGGAATATTGTTGAATTCCGTTTTAATGTCTGGATTCCGTGATTTCGTCGGTGTTCTCCGCAACACGGATTTTAAAGGGCCCTAAGACAGTATGTTGCTATCAGTGGCACGCAGGCAGGTGCAAGGCTTTTAGATGCCTATCACTGAGAGTTAGATATGCAGCTCTGATAGCCTTGAAGGTGTCACTGTCTTACAATATTTATTGTTTTTTTAGGATAACTATTTTTGCCATGTGTCTTATGCCTCAGTGGGCATCTCTAGCCTTCATCAACTCTGATCATAACATTTGTGAAGTTGTTTATGTGAGCAGTAAACATTACAGTATGGTGAGATGAAAATGTTAAAGGATGTCCTCATGCTAATATCCCATGTTTGTCTCTTCTCTCTGTCCTCCAGATGTTCCTGACAGTGTACCTCAGTAACAATGACCAGCATTTTACAGAGGTGCCCGTTACCCCAGAGACACTGTGCCGGGACGTGGTGGAACTATGTAAGGAGCCCGGAGAGACTGAATGCCACCTGGCTGAGATGTGGCGCGGATCTGGTGAGCCTCCTCCCCCTTTACGCCTGTATACGCCTGACAACTAACACCCCTATGCCTGTCGTTTAGGCACCTGGACTAGTAACAATACCTATGATCTAGTGGTTATTTGGGAAAAACACATCTTGTCTTATAAACAAACCCCAAGATGATATAGAACATAGGGAGAGTTTTGAGAGAACATCCTATTTTTGAAAGAACACAGAATAAAAGTGGGCTGGCTGTGTGCCAACTGGCCAGACTTGATGCTTCCTCTGAGGAGCTGGTCTTTATCTGTGTTGTCTCTGATGCTAACAAGCTGGGTGTATTATCTTAGTAGCCCACCACACAGATAACACATCTCTCACAAGTCTCTCAAGTGGAGAAATAAGACTTCAGCCTTGCACAATCCCCATTGCCGCTCTCCAAGCATTCTTAGAACTCAAGTACCTGGGGTTAGAAGTGGACCGTTTCCATGGTTGTGTGTGGTTGCCATGAGAGACTGGGTGCCTGTGTTCCGGCTGGTGTGCCTCTGTGTCCTTGAGGGGAATATTTTTACAAGTACTGAAGGGGAACCAGATGAATCTTGCACCTCTTTTTACAAATATGTTTTATTCTTTAGGTTTAGCTAATTCCAACAAGAAAAAACAGGCCCTGTGTGTGTTAATACTGTTCCTTTTTTGTTATAAGTGAAGGCATGAGCGAAGTGGTTGTAACATTTTAAATACATTGGTGCACTAATCAACCATGTGTTTAGTACTTCCGTGTAATGAAGAGAAGACAAATGATGTTGTTTAGAGGTTTGAGTGGTTAGGCCTGTTGGATCAGCGCCAGGTCAGCTGAAAACATGAACAACATATCATTGTCCTTCCCTGAGGCAGCACCTCTCAGGAAGATGAAGTAAAAACAGAAGTCTTGATTTAAATGCATCTCCTCAGAATGTAGACTAGCCCAGTCCAGTCAGTCATTGTGGTCTGACCGGATTAACAAACCTTGTCATTAACAACACGTCATACGACACACACCTTGAGTGCTTTTCCTCTGAGACAAAATGGCTGTTTACATTTACATTTATGTTTGTAACTCCAATGTAGGCTTTGGATGCTGGATTAGCAGTCCCATGCGTGTGTTTTTTAATTATTGCTGCGCTTGTCACTTTAGTCCATGCATGTAAAACGCATTAATACTGATAGACGGGTTCAAACTAATGTTATAGGGGGTGACAATGTCAATATTTCCAAGGCCTGGGGGGTGCACTGCTTCCCCAAGCACCACTAACTCTGTTCTCTAACCTTTTAACCTGTGTGTGTGTGTTCTCTAGTCTAACTCCTTCTTCTCCCCCCCCCCCCATCAGAGCGACCGGTAGGAGATGGGGAGCGGATGCTGGACGTGCTCCAGCGTTGGGGGCAGCACAGAGCAGAGGTGCGCTTCTTCCTGCGTCATGACCGAGCGCCCAGCAGAGAATCTGGTGAGTTCCCAATGACCTGACAGGACAAAGTGCATACAGAAGAACACAAGCACGCCACACAACACACACATACATTTCAAATGTATTTCAATTGACTGATTTCCTCATATGAACTGTAACTCAGTAAAATCGTTGAAATTGTTGCATGTTGCGTTTATATTTTTGTCAGTAACTATATATACATACATACATACATACAACAGATAGTGTAAAGACAATCTCAGACACAGCTCTGTAATCAATTACATAACAAGTTGTTAGAAAGTAAGTAGAAACCCAGACGGCCCTCCCTCCCCACCGGACAGGGATTGGGCAACAGAAGCCTAAGACCCCCTTGATCCTCGTATGCCTCTGGATTTCTAATACAATGCTTCAAATTCCAGACAACCCTTATTTAGCATAATGCTCTAGGGCTGTCACTGTGAAGGGGTGTTCAAATCACATCCCAAGAAGATTGTTACTACTTTATTTTTCTTCAGGGACATAAAAACTAGAATTGTTGTCCACAAGGTTGTGTGGATCCTCTGTCCCTAGTTGCGTAATTCCTAAGCCCTCTACCACTCACTGCTTGTGTCTGGCTCTGGGATTAGATGGCCGTTTTCCTTTCTGGCCATCTTAGCCTGCACTTGTTTTCCCGCAAAGTTAGCTTGTTTGTACTTAGGCCATGTCTTCGTAGTTAGTAGCCTTTTGATGGCCTAGGATTGGTTAACTTAGCATTGTGTTCTTTCCCACAGAGTTAGTTAGCCTTGTGATACAATTAACTAGCTAAGCGTTGTGTTCTCTCCCATAGGAGAGAAAAAGCTAAGCTATCCATCTCTATTTACTTTCTTCTTTCTCATGAAGCTTAGCTAGCTACCCATATAGATAGCTATTTCCCCCATTACGTTATAGTGCTAGGAATTGCCAGGGACCTCACGATACGATGATATCGTGATACTTAGGTGCCGATACGATATTTATTGCAATGTATTGCGATTGGTATTGCAATTTGATGTTCCAAACATATTGCTCATTATGTGTCTGCTGCAAAGAGACAAGGGAGAGCATGTGAAAATGAGTTTATTCATATATACAATGAGTGTACAAAACATTAGGAATACCTTCCTAATATTGAGTTGCACCCCATTTTCCCTCAGAACAGCATCCATTCATCAGGGCATGGACTCTACAAGGTGTCAAGCATTCCACAGGGATGCTGGCCCATGTTGACTCCAATGATTCCCACAGTTGTGTCAAGTTGGATGGATGTCCTTTAGGTGGTGGACCATTATTGATGCACACGGAAAACTGTTGAGCGTGAAAAACCCAGCAGTGTTGCAGTTCTTGACACACTCAAACCGGTGCACCTGGCACCTACTACCATGCACCTGGCACCTACTACCATACCCTGTTCAAAGGCACTTAAATATTTGGTCTTGCCCATTCACCCTCTGAATGGTACATATACACAATCCATGTCTCAATTGTCTCAGGGCTTAAAAATCATTCTTTAACCTGTCTCCTCCCTGTCATCTACACTGATTTTGAAGTGGATTTAACAAGTGACATCAATAAGGGATCATAGCTTTCATAGGGAAGATGTCAAAATTATTAAATAACACATTAAACAAATCAAAATATATTCTAATAGCCACCCTTTGCCTTGATGACAGCTTTGCACACTCTTGGCACTCTCTCAACCAGCTTCACCTGGAATGCTTTTCCAACAGTCTTGAAGGAGTTCACATATGCTGAGCACTTGTTGGCTGCTTTCCCTTCACTCTGCAGTCCAACTCATCCCAAACCATCTCAATTTGGTTGAGGTTGGTGGATTGTGGAGGCCAGGTCATCTGATGCAGCACTCATCACTCTCCATCTTGGTAAAATAGCCCTTATACAGCCTGGAGGTGTGTTGGGTCATTGTCCTGTTGAAAAACAAATGATAGTCCCACTAAGCCCAAACCAGATAGGATGGCGTATCGCTGTAGAATACTGTGGTAGCGATGCTGGTTAAGTGTGCCTTGAATTCGAAATAAATCACAGACAGTTTCACCAGCAAAGCACAATAACACCTCCTCCACCATGCTTTACGGTGGAAATACACATGCGGAGATCATCCGTTCACCCACATCGCGTCTCACAAAGACACGGCGGTTGGAACCAAAAATCTCCAATTTGGACTCTCAATTATGTTGAGGTCGGGGGATTGTGGAGGCCAGGTCATCTGATGCAGCACTCCATCACTCTCCTTCTTGGTAAAATATCCCTTACACAGCCTGGAGGTGTGTTGGGTCATTGACCTGTTGAAAAACAAATGATAGTCCCACTAAGACCAAACCAGATGGGATGGCATATCGCTGTAGAATGCTGTCGTAGCCATGCTGGTTAAGTGTGCCTTGAATTCTAAATAAATCACAGACAGTATCAACAGCAAAGCACCCCCAAACCATAACACCTCCACCCCCATGCTTTATGGTGGGAACTACACATGCGGAGATCATCCGTTCACCCACACCGCGTCTCACAAAGACATGGCGGTTGGAACCAAAAATCACCAATTTGGAATCAAGACCAAAGGACACATTTCCACCGGTCTAATGTCTATTGCTCGTGTTTCTTGGCCCAAGCAAGTCTCTTCTTCTTATTGGTGTACTTTAGTAGTGGTTTCTTTGCTGCAAAGAAACCACTAAAGGACACCAATAGGAAGAAGAGATACGCCATCCCATCTGGTTTGGGCTTAGTGGGACTATCATTTGTTTTTCAACAGGACAATGACCCAACACACCTCCAGGCTGTGTAAGGGATATTTTACCAAGAAGGAGAGTGGAGTGCTGCATCAGATGACCTGGCCTCCACAATCCCCTGACCTCAACCTAATTGAGATGGTTTGGGATGAGTCGGACGGCAGAGTGAAGGAAAAGCAGCCAACAAGTGCTCAGCATATGTGGGAACTCCTTCAAGACTGTTGGAAAAGCATTCCAGGTGTAGCTGGTTGAGAGAATGCCAAGAGTGTGCAAAGCTGTCAAGGCAAAGGGTGGCAATTTGAAGAATCTCAAATATAAAATACAGTTGAAGTCTGAAGTTTACATACACCTTAGCCAAATACATTTTAAACTCAGTTTTTCACAATTCCTGACATTTAATCCTAATAAATAATCTTAGGTCAGTTAGGATCACACTTTATTTTAAGAATGTGAAATGTCAAAATAATAGTATAGAGAATTATTTATTTCAGGTTTTATTTCTTTCATCACTTTCCCAGTGGGTCAGAAGTTTACATACACTCAATTAGTATTTGGTAGCAATGCCTTTAAATTGTTTAACTTGGGTCAAACGTTTCAGGTAGCCTTCCACAAGCTTCCCACAATAAGTTGAGTGAATTTTGGCCCATTCCTCCTGACAGAGCTGGTGTAACTGAGTCAGGTTTGTAGGCCTCCTTGCTCGCAGATGCCTTTTCAGTTCTGCCCACACATTTTCTATAGGATTGAGGTCAGGGCTTTGTGATGGCCACTCCAATACCTTGACTTTGTTGTCCTTAAGCCATTTTACCACAACTTTGGAAGTATGCTTGGGGTCATTGTCCATTTGGAAGACCCATTTGCGACCAAGCTTTAACTTCCTGACTGATGTCTTGAGATGTTGCTTCAATATATCCACATAATTTTCCTTCCTCATGATGCCATCTATTTTGTGAAGTGCACCAGTCCCTCCTGCAGCAAAGCACCCCCACAGCATGATGCTGCCACCCCGTGTTTCACGGTTGGGATGGTGTTCTTCGGCTTGCAAGCTGCCGCCCTTTTCCTCCAAACATAACGATGGTCATTATTGCCAAACAGTTCTATTTTTGTTTCATCAGACCTGAGGACATTTCTCCAAAAAGTATGATCTTTGTCCCAATGTGCAGTTGCAAACCGTAGTCTGGCTTTTTTATGGCGGTTTTGGAGCAGTGGCTTCTTCCTTGCTGAGCGGCCTTTCAGGTTATGTCGATATAGGACTCGTTTTTACTGTGGATATAGATACTTTTGTACCTGTTTCCTCCAGTATCTTCACAAGGTCCTTTGCTGTTGTTCTGGGATTGATTTGCACTTTTCGCACCAAAATACGTTCATCTCTAGGAGACAGAACGCGTCTCCTTCCTGAGCGGTATGACGGCTGCGTGGGCCCATGGTGTTTATACTTGCGTACTATTGTTTGTACAGATGAACGTGGTACCTTCAGGCATTTGGAAATTGCGCCCAAGGATGAACCAGACTTGTGGAGGTCTACAATTCTTTTTCTGAGGTCTTGGCTGATTTCTTTTGATTTTCACATGATGTCAAGCAAAGAGGCACTGAGTTTGAAGGTAGGCCTTGAAATACATCCACAGGTACACCTCCAATTGACTCAAATGATGTCAATTAGCCTATCAGAAGCTTCTAAAGCCATGACATCATTTTCTGAAATTTTCCAAGCTGTTTAAAGGCACAGTCAACTTAATGTATGTAAACTTCTGACCCACTGGAATTGTGATACAGTGAAATAATCTGTCTGTAAACAATTGTTGGAAAAATGACGTGTGTCATGCACAAAGTAGATGTCCTAACCGACTTGCCAAAACTATAGTTTGTTAACAAGAAATTTGTGGAGTGGTTGAAAAACAGTGTATGTAAACTTCCGACTTCAACTGCATATAAAACACTTTTTTGGTTACTACATGATTCCATATTTGTTATTTCATAGTTTTGATGTCTTCAGTATTATTCTACAATGTAAAAAATAGTAAAAACAAAGAAAAACCCTTGAATGATTAGGTGTGTCCAAACTTTTGGCTGGTACTGTATATATATTTATTTGTTTGTTATTTTTACAAATTGATACTTGGAGTCAAAGTATTGATATAATATTGTCCTAAAATAATATTGCGATATGTAACTATCAAATAATAGTTCTCCCCCATCACTATTAAGTTAGCTAAGTAGGCTATTCAATTAATTTGTCATAGCATTAGCTTATAGGCTAATTATTTATTCAGCGTTAGCTCAGCATGTTCTTGTGTCCCTGAGTAGTCCCCAGTCCTAGCCCATGTTTGTAGCAGATGTTGTCCAAAACTATTATGTAAGTTGCTTGGTCACTGGCCGGTGCTCGAGGGATGAAATCAGTTCCATTTGCTCTCTAAGACACCCCCGACACAAATACACACAGACACAAATACACACACACACACACACACACACACACACACACACACACAGTCAATGATCAGCCCTTCAGAGACCCAGGGTACTGTAGTAAATCCTGAGATTATGACCGTTCTCTGGGCGACACTGATCTCTTTGTGCTGGCTGAGTGGCTTAGCTCGTCGCTAACGCTAGTCAGTCTGTGTTTGTGTAACCTGCTTGTGACTCCTCCCCTCCAGTTGAAGGATCCTATTGCAGAACGTGTGTGTGTACTGTATGTGGTGTGTGTGTCAGTGTGTGGTATATAAGGGAGAGCGTGAGAGATGTTTCCTTCACTCATATCAGCTGTTGTTCCAATGAACACTTTGCGTGAGTTTCTCATAGTTTCCTAACAGGATTGGTGGCTTTTAATGTTAGTCAGGAAAACTTTTGCTGCTTTACTCTTCTCTCTGACTGTTTTTGACTGAGGTTTTGGATGTGTGTTTCAGGTGGCTCACGAGGATCAGACTCCAAGAGGAACGGAGTGAAGAGCACCTCGGATAGACGGATGGAGAATGGGGTGAGTTCAGAAACCATTGACTTTAGACAAACGTTTGCTTGGTGACCTTTTGAAATCCTGTTTTTCATTAATTCACGCCTGTACATTTCCTGTCCTATGAGTCATTGGATTAGTCAATTAATCAAACATTAACTTTCCCTCTGAATTGTTTTGACTCATTGATGGAGCTCTTTTTAACTTTTTTTACCATTTCCTCTGCTGCTCTTTGAATGCTGCTATTAGTTTTCAAACGTTTAAACCTGTAACATCTATAGCTTCCAAAGAGAAGGAGGAGCAGAGAGGGGAACAACGAGTTCAGTTACTCCTGTGTCACCAATGACGCAAAAAAACGTCCCCATATTTGAACATGACCGTGTGCTATTTACCCACATGCAGAGACTGTACTTGTCCTACTTAGCTTCAGGCCTGTCTTGACACAGATGCAAAACACACAACATTTGCCTTGGAGTGACAGATGAGGTGTTAGTATATGTACAATGTGTGTGTGTCTTACTTTGCCAATTGTTTTTTGTTTGTGTGTGTGTGTGTGTGTGTATAACTGACCGTCTCTCTCCTTGTTGTACCATGTGCAGGTGTCGGCTCCGCGGATGGACATGACTCTGGCTGAGCTGCAGGAGATGGCTGCCAGACAGCAGCAGCAGATAGACGCACAGCAACAACTCCTCGCCTCCAAGGTAACAAGGGAGGGTAGAAAGATAGAGAAGGGCGGGGGGGGGGGGGGGGGGGTTGGAAAGGAGGAGATGGGACATGGAGGAAGAAAGAAAGCGAGGGTGAGTGGGGTGGGATGAAAGAGAGAGGGAGATGCTTAGAGCGAGAGAAAGTGAGAGGAAGATGAAAGAGGGGCGGGTAAAGTCATGGAAATAAATGGAGAGGATGAAAAACAGATGAGGGGGGGCGAGAGAGGAGAAGATAAAAGGACAAAGTGATGGAGAAAAGTGGAAGCAAGGAGCACAGAAGGTGAGATATCAGGGACAAAAAAAAGTTTTTATTGAGTAGGAAGCGATTGCGAGATAACCCTTTTGATGTAGTGGTCTTGAGCAGGTGGCTTGAGGGAGAAGGGAACACACAGGTAGTGCTTAGCGATTAACCGAAATGTCGGTTATTTTTCGTTTTTTAAACAGCTAATTGGCCGACGTTGGTTCAATAATTTGAATTCCATTTAATTCAGGTTTTTTCTCTGAGCTCAATGCCCACATTGCACAGTTTCTCTAGAGATAAATCAGATCCAGCCTGAACTGTGCAATATAGTAGGGAGTTGTAGTTTCCAACAGGCCAATATTCTACACAGTTTAGCGCATAAAACGTGGTAATTAACTATACTGAACAAAAATATAAGCGCAACTATTTCTAAGATTTTACAGAGTTACAGTTCATAAACTCAGCAAAAAAAGAAACGTCCTCTTACTGTCAACTGCGTTTATTTTCAGCAAACTTAACATGTGTAAATATTTGTATGAACATAACAAGATTCAACAACTGAGACATAAACTGAAGAAGTTCCACAGACATGTGACTAACAGAAATTGAATAATGTGTCCCTGAACAAAGGGGGGGTCAAAATCAAAAGTAACAGTCAGAATCTGGTGTGGCCACCAGCTGCATTAAGTACTGCAGTGCATCTCCTCCTCATGGACTGCACCAGATTTGCCAGTTCTTGCTGTGTGATGTTACCCCACTCTTCCACCAAGGCACCTGCAAGTTCCCGGACATTTCTGGGGGGAATGGCCCTAGCCCTCACCCTCCGATCCAACAGGTCCCAGAAGTCCTCTGTAGCTCAGCTGGTAGAGCACGGCGCTTGTAACGCCAAGGTAGTGGGTTCGATCCCCGGGACCACCCATACACAAAAATGTATGCACGCATGACTGTAAGTCGCTTTGGATAAAAGCGTCTGCTAAATGGCATATTATTATTATTATTATTATTGAGATTCGGGCTCTTCGCTGGCCATGGCAGAACACTGACATTCCTGTCTTGCAGGAAATCACGCACAGTACAAGCAGTATGGCTGGTAGCATTGTCATGCTGGAGGGTCATGTCAGGATGAGCCTGCAGGAAGGGTACCACATGAGGGAGGAGGATGTCTTCCCTGTAACGCACACCGTTGAGATTGCATGCAATGACAACAAGCTCAGTCCGATGATGCTGTGACACACCGCCCCAGACCATGATGGACCCTCCACCTCCAAATCGATCCCGCTCCAGGGTACAGGCCTCGGTGTAACGCTCATTCCTTCGACAATAAACGTGAATCCGACCATCACCCCTGGTGAGACAAAACCGCGACTTGTCAGTGAAGAGCACTTTTTGCCAGTCCTGTCTGGTCCAGCGACGGTGGGTTTGTGCCCATAGGCGACGTTGTTGCCGGTGATGTCTGGTGAGGACCTGCCTTACAACAGGCCTACAAGCCCTCAGTCCAGCCTCTCTCAGCCTATTGCGGACAGTCTGAGCACTGATGGAGGGATTGTGCGTTCCTGGTGTAACTCAGGCAGTTGTTGTTGCCATCCTGTACCTGTCCCGCAGGTGTGATGTTCGGATGTACCGATCCTGTGCAGGTGTTGTTACACGTGGTCTGCCACTGCGAGGACGATCAGCTGTCCATCCTGTCTCCCTGTAGCTCTGTCTTAGGCGTCTCACAGTAGTAATAATAATAATAATAATAATAATAATAATAATAATAATATGCCATTTAGCAGACACTTTTATCCAAAGCGGTACGGACATTGCAATTTATTGCCCTGGCCACATCTGCAGTCCTCATGCCTCCTTGCAGCATGCCTAAGGCACATTCACACAGATGAGCAGGGACCCTGGGCATCTTTCTTTTGGTGTTTTTCAGAGTCAGTAGAAAGGCCTCTTTAGTGTCCTAAGTTTTCATAACTGTGACCTTAATTGCCTACCGTCTGTAAGCTGTTAGTGTCTTAACGACCGTTCCACAGGTGCATGTTCATTAATTGTTTATGGTTCATTGAACAAGCATGGGAAACAGTGTTTAAACTCTTTAACAATGAAGTTCTGTGAAGTTATTTGGATTTTTTTCGAATTATCTTTGAAAGACAGGGTCCTGAAAAGGGGACGTTTCTTTTTTTGTTTATAAGGAAATCAGTCAATTGAAAAAAATTATTAGGTCCTCAAAAAAAGGTAGGGGCGTGGATCAGAAAACCAGTCAGTAACTGGTGTGACCACCATTTGCCTCAAGCAGCGCGACACATCTCCTTCACATAATGTTGATCAGGCTATTGATTGTGGCCTGTGGAATGTTGTCCCTTTCCTCTTCAATGGCTGTGTGAAGTTGCTGGATATTGACAGGAACTGGAACACGCTGTCGTACACGCTTATCCAGAGCATCCCAAACTTGCTCAATGGGTGACATGTCTGGTGAGTGTGCAGGCCATGGAAGAACTAGGACATTTTCAGCTTCCAGGAATTGTGTACATATCCTTGCAACATGGGGCTGTGCATTATCATGCTAAAAAATGAGGTGATGGTGGCGGATGATTGGTACGACAATGGGCCTCAGGATCTCGTCACGATATCACTGTGCATTCAAATTGCTATTGACAAAATGCAATTGTGTTCGTTGTCCGTAGCTTATGCCTGCCCGTACCATAACCCCACCGCCACCATGGGGCACTCTGTTCACATCGTTGACATCAGCAAACCGACGCCATACACGTGGTCTGCGGTTGTGAGGCCGGCTGGACATACTGCCAAATTCTCTAAAATGATGTTGGAGGCGGCTTATGGTAAAGAAATGAGCATTCAATTCTCTGGCAACAGCTATGGTGGACATTCCTGAAGTCAGCATGCCAATTGCACACTCCCTCAACTTGAGACATCTGTGGCATTGTGTTGTGTGACAAAATTGCACTTTTAGAGTGGCTTTTTATTGTCCCCAGCACAAGGTGCACCTGTGTAATGAGTATGCTGTTTAATCAGCTTCTTGATATGCCACACCTGTCAGGTGGATGGATTATCTTGGCAAAGGAGAAATGCTCACTAACAGGGATGTAAACAAATTTGTGCACAACATTTGAGAGAAATAAGCTTTTTGTGCCTATGAAACTTTTTAAATGTTTTATTTCAGCTCATGAAACATGGGACAAACACTTTACATGTTGTGTTTATATTTTTGTTCAGTGTACAATGACCATAATCCATTGTGCACCTACATGCCGGTCTGTGTTTCTTTTACAACTGCTATGGAAGAGAGAAGAATGCGTGATTATGAGGTGATATACAGAGCTGCTGTTGCTTCGTGAGGTATCGCTACCAGAAAATACATAATCTAAGTGATTGATAGTATTCAGCAGTCATAAAAGTATGCCTTACTTACATTGAAGAACTACAAAATAGTGATTTTGTTAGACAGCATAGGCAGCAGCTCTATAGAGATGAGATGACTTGGAATGAAATAATAAAGTCATCAAATAAAACAAATGTAATATACACAAACAACTGAAATATTTTATTAAAGTAATGTGAATAAAGGATGGTTAATAAGTGATAAGCAGTAATGGGCAGTCACTACCATCATGGGACTTTTATTAATTGTTGTATTCTGGGTTACAGCATTCAACCCACATAATGCATAGTGTATTTAATGTATAAAATAATCGAAACCAAAATTGAAAACCATGATTATTTTTAAATAATCGAACCGAAACCAAACCAACCTCAAAAAGCACTAATTGCTCGGCAATACACACAGGAGGTGGAAAATAAGGGATAGTTGTGCAGATGAGAGCCTTTCAGTTGTGTTTTCCCCATCTCATTAACATGTGATTCTGCTCATTAATCACTATAACCATGGTTCACAATAAGGACTTTTTTCCAGATACAGAAGATGTATTGGCTGGATAAGGGCAATAGGCTGAAGCATTACAGTTTGGTTGATTTGATGGGTTTCTTTCCTTCGAGGGTTTCTGTAGTTGCTGAGGCATCTTGAACCATAGCCTCAGTTTCCACTGGTATATTTTTTTCTTACATTTATTTATCAATGCTCAAGTTTCATGGAGATCAATGCTCTTGTTTCAAGAGAGACCTGTCTGCTCTCTCTCTCTCTTACTGTCTCTCTCTTTTCTCAGTCAAACTGAGAAAAGTGATTTTTTTTCTGTTCTGCCTTTGCTTGGATCAACCCAGTCTGTTCCACGCAGTGTGCCCAGCTGTGCTGTCTGTCTGTCTGTGCTTATCCTAACTGTGTTCGTCAGGGGAAGCCAGAGGATAGCACAACAGGCTTAGGAATGTAGCCCTGAGCGAGCAGCCAAGTAAACATACCTTACCATCACCACAGATCACCTGTAAGGGAGCTGGATAAAGACAGTGTTGTGTTAAAGTTAAAACTTTCTCAGGAGATTCCTATCACGTTTATGGCGCAATGAGTAGTTCATTGTTAGACTCACCGTAGTGATAATCGGTTTGACAAATGTTGAGTTATAACTAATGACAGGTACTGTATCATTGGCAGGATAACATGCCAAAAGCACATTTCAACTATAAGAACTGAAAAAGATTTATAGACATTGCAGACAAATCACAATTGACATACAGTACAGTAGTTGTATCCCATTGGCCTAATTAAAATGAGCAGTTAAAATGATCCAGTATGCAGTCTATGAAATGATAGTTAATCACTCTGTGCAGTGGTGGCTCCATAACCATCCTGTCTTCTTTCTCCCCTACCCGGCTCCTCGCTCCCTCTTTAGGAGCAGCGCCTGCGCTACCTGAAGCAGCAGGAGGAGAGGCAGCAGGCGTCCGAGCAGGAGAAGCTGCGGCGTCTCAGGGAGAACGTGGAGAACCAGGAGACCAGGCTCAAGAAGGTCCGGGCCCTCAAGGGCCACGTGGAGCAGAAACGCCTCAGCAATGGCAAGCTGGGTGAGCACAGTGATGCTATGAATGGGCAAGGGATTGGTTGTTTGGTGGATTGATTGTGGTGAATTAATTGGTGGATTTGTGTAGGATGACTGACTGATCGATTGGTTCTAACCTGTCTGTCTGCGTGCGTGTATGTCTCTCTCTCTCACTTGCTGTCTGTCTGTCTGTGTAGTGGAGGAGATAGAGCAGATGAACGGTCTGTTCCAACAGAAGCAGAGAGAGCTGGTGGTGGCTGTGTCCAAGGTGGAGGATCTAAACAGACAGCTGGAGATGCTCAAGAACGGCAAGATGGACAGCTTCAAAGACAACCAGAGCTCTGTGGCTGAACTGGATCACCTCTACAAGGAGCTGCAGGTGTGTGTGCTTCGAGTTTGCACTTTTGGGACTATTGACAATTCCATGGTACCTAGAAAACGAAATCCCAGGAGCTCAATTCTTTGAAAGTATTTGACATATGCAGGCCATTTGACCCATGTCTGTATTTTCAAATCACATATATTTAGCATGTGGCTCGTGTGGGACTCAAACCCTTAACTATGCCTACCACCATGACCTAACTAATCAACTGAGCCATCAGAACCACTAGTTCATAGCCTCATATGTCTTCTACCCTGTCCTCCATCCTAGTTCAGCTCTCTGACATGTCATCTCTTGTCTGCTCTAGCTGCGTAACAAGCTGAACCAGGAACAGAATGCCAAGCTGCAGCATCAGAGAGACAGTCTGAACAAGCGCAACCTGGAGGTGGCCTCTATGGACAAACGGGTCAGTGAGCTCCGAGACCGCCTCTGGAAGAAGAAGGCCGCTCTGCAGCAGAAAGAGAACCTGCCGGTGAGTACACACACATGTAGTGTACATACACACATACTGTACATGCATGCACGCACACGTACACGCACACGCACACGCACACATACGGATGCGTAACACTTACTTTGACATCTCAAGACTTGGTCAAAGAAATTGAAATATTTACATAGTGAAGCACATCCCATCAAAAGTGATAACCTGAGCGCCCCCTAGGGGCTGGAGAGTATAAACACACTGTATCTCTGTTTACCTCTGAAAGCCACAGATGCCCTGGCCCTCAGAGCCGGCCCCTATCAAAAAAGTAAGACTCCTCAACCTCGTCTCTCGCTGCCTTTCTGCACTGACAAACAAATCACTGCCTCACAGGACCGAAATACCCTCTGGTGTCTCCTTCCACAGTTCACTTGTTCAATCTTTGTTTATTCAGCAATCTTCAATCCTGGTCCCTGGGACCCTCAGAGTGGGGAGATTTTTCCCCCAGCCCAGTACTATAACACCTGATTCAGGTATTTTAGTGCCCAGCTGGAGCAAAAGCCTGCACACCCGGTGGCTCCCAAAGATCAGGATTGAAGGAGTTGATGTCACGGAGTTGATTTGCTATCTCCGTTTACACTCAACACTCCCTCTCTTCAGCTCAGCTTGGCAAAAACAACTCCAGGAGTGGAGACTAGAGCTCTGGCTGGCAGACAGGAATGCCAGAGGAGATGGTATCAGGCCTGAGCTCTGACATCACTGCCTGATATCTCTCTAACCCTCTTCCTCTGAGTTGTTTTTGACTTCTGTGGTTTCCATGGCACTTTTGTAATCTATGTAAACATGCTCGGTTCTGTCTTTGAAAGATTTTGTGAGGATATTGTCAGGACATATGAGATGTGTTGTAGCTATAAGTGGACAAGAACAACATGTAAGGACGAGGAGTGTTTGTCAAATGGAAACTGAGTGGTTGAGGTTGTGGAGGATTTGCTCTGGCACTCAAACTATGTTAGTAAATCCTACAGGCATGATTTATTATGATTTTTCATGTGGTTGTCAATTTACAAAATCTATTCTCGATCAGAGGTGTTTGAATAGGAAAAACAAAACCTCTGTCAAACGAATAGACAATCCCTGGTGGTTTGGTGGTCTTATTGATTTTGACACCCTTTACTTTCCTTGATAACTATCATGTTATATCTCAAACTAACTAACTTAATGTGGGGAGTTGAGATTTATCTCTCCATTTGAGTAACTTTATGCTTACTAATCCAAGTTTTATAATTTAATGGGACATATCCACATTTTTCTACTTCAAATTCGTCATCTCCAGCACCACCCCAACATCAACATAATATAATAATGTTATGTGAAAATGGCAGGTTTATATTTTTTGGTATAAAAAAAAAAGCCTACTAATAGTTGGTTAAAATCACATGATGCCGACCAGATTATATTGAAAGTGTTGCCAAATGGTGTCATCGGAAACACTTATCTCCCTCTACGCTTTTGACTTCAAACATAGAAACCAGCCGCTTTCACATATTTTGATGTTGGGGTGGTGCTGGGGATGACTAATACGAAGTTGAAAATGTTTTACATTTCCTTTTAATGTGTGTATGCCACTGTGATCACAATGTTCCCTGGTTAATATGATATTTGCGTAGAGAGTGCCATAATGTGCAATACTGTATCTATTAAGCTGTTTATGTGCAAATAGTCTGCTTTGTAAGCAGCTCTGGATGAAAGTGTCTACTAAGCTAAACACATTCTATACCATTAGATCCCGCTCCAATCTGCAGTGCTAAAACTCACTGAATTAATAATACTGTAGTGGAATTAATCCTTCCCTTTAATATCCATGCTTAATCCTTTTATATAAATGAAAACCACACGTCACAAATGGAAAGGAATTTCATCCAATATTGAAGAAGTCTACCTCTCGTTTGATGAAGGGAAGAGCTAAGGTAAATAAATAAAGGAGACAGCTGAGGAGGTAAAGGTGTAATGTGTATATAGTTATTACAGATGAAAGCAGAGGAGCTGAAGGCTGACTAGAGCAGGACTCGCTGAGGAGGTGATTTAGTGACCGTCTGTCTGGAATCTTAATGGCCACAAAGAGCCATTACGTTGTCACTTCTCTCTGGCAAACTATACAGCAAGGGTCTGTCTGACGACACCCGGTAGGCATGTTTCAACCACACTGGTCTCAAGACGCTAGCCTGAGAGATACCAGCCTTGAATCACTTCACCTTGCTTAACATATGGGAGGAACTGATCAATAGTGACTTATGTACTTGTATGAGGTTTGACTACCAGTGTGTTCAACTGCTGTTGCCTTTTGTGTTTTTGTTTCTCAAGAATGGCTACGCTGGTAAGGAGAGGGCTACTAAAGACACTCATCCGCAGGTACAGTAACTGATGACAGAGCTGGACCTGACATACAGACACACACTGATCTCTTCAGCATGACGTGGCAGAGCAGCAACAGGCGTAGGATTTACTGCATTCCCCCCGTTCTGTTTCCAGTAACGGAGTGCAGTTGATTTGATCTGTTTTTAAAGGGCATGGCGTGACTTATTTAATCTGCTCTGTTGCGTAAAGACCTTGTTTCACACAGCTGCTAAAGTTTTTTCTGAAACAGAAACTTTCGGAGAAAGGCTCTGGCTATGTTAGAAAGTAAAGCTGTTAGTTTGGTCCAGTTTTTTTTCTAAATGTTTCAGCGTTAGTCTTGATCAGGCTTTATGTTGGATAGTTGGAGTATTTTTCAACACTGTTTAGCTCCCTTAAAAATGTCCTCTAGCGAAAAAAATTTATACAAAGTTTTACTGTTGAAAAGCGATATCCCAAGTATAAATACAGTAAAGGACACATACTAAATGGTAAAAAAAATACATTTTGAGCAAAATTGTGTTTTTAGACACAACTGCAAACTTCAAGGAGTAGGGCATTCAAGGACTTGGTCTGATGGGAATCCGTGATGTCATTGGCCTCCCCCCTTGCTTGCAAAACAATAGAAGAGCAATAGAGAACAAAAGAGGAAAGTCCCACCCCCCACTGTTGCTTTGTCATGACATACAGTACCTGGACCACCTATTGAGATGTCTTTTGTTAAGTAAATCGGGTGATAAATAAGGTGAAAATGAGTGCCACTTTAAATGAGCTTTTATCATATTTTCATCCATAACTTCAACCACTCTGTGTATTTAGGACTAGTGGCATATGGATGTTATAGTAACTGTCTAATCTACTACATAAGAAATATATTATTTTGGTCTTTGCGCTGTACTTTTCACTCTTTATGTAAGTCTGTGAGTGACACTGTTGTTCCTTCCCACTGATGCATCCCACTCATAACCAGCTGGGTCTGTGTATTTGTCTCACTCTGGACTGTCTGTGTCTAACTCTTTCCCTCTCTTTCTCTCCCTCGATCTCTCTTTCTCCCTCTAGCTGCCCTCTGATGGTCCGGTGGGTCAGCAGCAGCAGCAGGGTCCGTCTCGTGTCGCGGCCGTCGGCCCGTACATCCAGTCATCCACCATGCCTCGCGGCCCAGTGAGACACGAGCTGCTGGTCAAACCCGCTGCCTACCCCGACGGCACCGCCACCCTGCCCGCACACCTAGACCCCCAGGACAAGGCTAACACAGGTGAGACGGTGACCCCAACCTTTCACCTTTCCCCTCTCACTTCTTCCCTCTTGGCCCGGGCAAAGTGAGCCTGTCAATTGAAGTCTCCACTTCACCTCTTTTGCTCACAGCCCCTTTTAACTATGTTGGGTACTCTATACCTCAGCTGAGTGATTAACAAAGTCACGATGACGAGCTTGTAAGAGGTTTGACATGTGACTGCGTTCCCCACCCTCAGCAGGAGCCGAGGATTCTGGGATACCCCCGTTGATACAGACGGGCTCTGGTTGTGATGTGACTCTAAGCTCAGAAGGTAGCCTACGACCTGATGTGCCCGTTTCCTCTACCAATGCCCCTAACCAAAGATCTAGGATCAGTTTACCCTACTCCTAATTTGAACCTGAACCATTAGGGGAATTGATAAGATACCTGACCTTGAATCAGTGGTTACGGGCTAATGAGTTAACTTTGCAGCCATGCCACTTATATTGTGCTGCGATTGAATCAGCCATGAGGCTGTTGCTGTGTTGTGGTGCCCGTCTGTGGATGATAGCCTACCTTTTCCTTATCCCTCATTTTTCCTCCACCCATTGGAGAATTATCTCTGCCAGGGTGAAATTCCAGCTTGTTGCTGTGTCATTGTGCAGTCAGAGGTTGAACCAGGGAAAGCTCAGTAGTATCGTCTTCAGTTTGGTAAGATAGCTACTATCAATGTACTTAATCTACTGTATGTTGGCACTCAGTGGTGTGCATTTCTTTCTGTAATGACCGACTTAATCCACCTGAGGGGGGTAAAGTGCAGGTTGCTACGATGTAGAATGATCAGATTTCTCTCCCCCAAATCACGTTATTTGTCACATGCATCGTAAACAACAGGTGTAGACTAACAGTGAAACGCTTCCTTACGCTTACTTCCCAACAATGCAGAGAGAATCACTTAAAAATAATGGGAAAATAACACGTGGAATAAATACACAATGAGTAACGATAACTTGGCTATATACATGGGCTACCAGTACCAAGTCCATGTCCAGTGGTACGAGGTAGTTGAGGTAGATATGTACATATAGGTAGGGATAGATAATAAACAGTAACAGCAGCACATGTGATGAGTCAAAATAGTTAATGCATAAAGGGTCAATGTAGATCAGGGATGGGCAACTGGCGGCCCTTTTGTAGACCCGCAGACCAATTTTCCACCAAAAAATATGTACTGTGTGTGTATATATACTGAACAGAAATATAAACACAACATGTAAGGCGTTGGTCCCATGTTTCATGAACTGAAATAAAAAATCCCAGAATCTTTCCATACACACAAAAAGCTTATTTCTCTCAAATTGTGTGCACAAATTTGTTTACAACCCTGTAAGTGAGCATTTCTCCTTTGACTAGATAATCCATCCACCTGACAGGTGTGGCATATCAAGAAGCTGATTAAACAGCATGATCATCATTACACAGGTGCACCTTGTGCGGGGGACAATTAAAGGCCACTGTAAAATGTGCAGTTTTGTCACACAACACATCACCACAGATATCTCAAGTTTTGAGGGAGCGTGCAATTGGCATGCTGACTGCAGGAATGTCCACCCAGAGCTGTTGCCAGATAATTGGATGTACATTTTTATACCATAAGCCGCATCCAACGCCGTTTAAAAGAATTTTGCAGTATGTCCAACCGGCCTCAAAACCGCAGACCACGTGTAACCACGCCAGCCCAGGACCTCCGCATCCGGCTTCTTCACCTGTGGGATAGTCTGGGACCAGCCACCTGGACAGCTGATGAAACTGAGGAGTATTTCTGTCTGTAAAAAAGCCATTTTGTGGGGAAAAACTCATTATGATTGGCTGGGCCTGGCTCCCCAGTGGCTGTGCCTCTGCCCATTCATGAAATCCATAGATTAGGGCTGATTTCCTTATATGAACTGTAACTCAGTGAAATCGTTAATTGTTTCATGTTGCATTTTTATATATTTTTTGTGTGTACACACCTACACACTGTATGTATATACAGTACCAGTCAAAAGTTTGGACACACCTACTCATTCCAGGGTTTTTCTTTATTTTTACTTTTTTCTACATTGTACACAGAGCAGGACACATATGGAATCATGTAGTAACCAAAAAAGTGTTTAACAAATCCAAATATATTTGAGATTTGAGATTCTTGCCTTGGCATTCTCTCAACCAGCTTCATGAGGTAGTCACCTGGAATGCATTTCAATTAACAGGTGTGCCTTGTTAAAAGTTAATTTGTGGAATTTCTTTCCTTAATGTGTTTGAGCCAATCAGTTGTGTTGTGACAAGGTAGGGGTTGTATACAGAATATAGCCCTATTTGGTAAAAGACCAAGTCCATATTATGGCAAGAACAGCTCAAATAAGCAAAGAGAAACGACAGTCCATCATTACTTTAAGACATGAAGGTCAGTCAATCCGGGAAAATGTCAAGAACTTTGAAAGATTCGTCAAGTGCAGTCGCAAAAATCATCAAGCGCTATGATGAAATTGGCTCTCATGAGGACCGCAAAAGCATTCCTCATGAAGCTGGTTGAGAGAATGCCAAGATTGTGCAAAGCTGTCATCAAGGAAAAGATTGGCTATTTTAAAGAAAAAATAAAAACCCTTGAATGAGTAGGTGTCAAATTTTGACTGGTACTGTGTGTGTGTGTGTGTGTGTGTGTGTGTATGTATATGTGTATATATATATATATATGTGTATATATATATTATATATATACACATATATACATATACAGTGGGGAGAACAAGTATTTGATACACTGCCGATTTTGCAGGTTTTCCTACTTACAAAGCATGTAGAGGTCTGTCATTTGTATCATAGGTACACTTCAACTGTCTAAAACAAAAATCCAGAAAATCACATTGTATGATTTTTAAGTAATTAATTTGCATTTTATTGCATGACATGAGTATTTGATCACCTACCAACCAGTAAGAATTACAGCTCTCACAGACCTGTTAGTTTTTCTTTAAGAAGCCCTCCTGTTCTCCACTCATTACCTGTATTAACTGCACCTGTTTGAACTCGTTACCTGTATAAAAGACACCTGTCCACACACTCAATCAAACAGACTCCAACCTCTCCACAATGGCCAAGACCAGAGAGCTGTGTAAGGACATCAGGGATAAAATTGTAGACCTGCACAAGGCTGGGATGGGCTACAGGACAATAGGCAAGCAGCTTGGTGAGAAGGCAACAACTGTTGGCGCAATTATTAGAAAATGGAAGAAGTTCAAGATGACGGTCAATCACCCTCGGTCTGGGGCTCCATGCAAGATCTCACCTCGTGGGGCATCAATGATCATGAGGAAGGTGAGGGATCAGCCCAGAACTACACGGCAGGACCTGGTCAATGACCTGAAGAGAGCTGGGACCACAGTCTCAAAGAAAACCATTAGTAACACACTACGCCGTCATGGATTAAAATCCTGCAGCGCACGCAAAGTCCCCCTGCTCAAGCCAGCGCATGTCCAGGCCCATCTGATGTTTGCCAATGACCATCTGGATGATCCAGAGGAGGAATGGGAGAAGGTCATGTGGTCTGATGAGACAAAAATTGAGCTTTTTGGTCTAAACTCCACTCGCCGTGTTTGGAGGACGAAGAAGGATGAGTACAACCCCAAGAACACCATCCCAACCGTGAAGCATGGAGGTGGAAACATCATTCTTTGGGGATGCTTTTCTGCAAAGGGGACAGGACGACTGCACCGTATTGAGGGGAGGATGGATGGGGCAATGTATCGCGAGATCTTGGCCAACAACCTCCTTCCCTCAGTAAGAGCATTGAAGATGGGTCGTGGCAGGGTCTTCCAGCATGACAACGACCCGAAACACACAGCCAGGGCAACTAAGGAGTGGCTCCGTAAGAAGCATCTCAAGGTCCTGGAGTGGCCTAGCCAGTCTCCAGACCTGAACCCAATAGAAAATCTTTGGAGGGAGCTGAAAGTCCATATTGCCCAGCCACCGCCCCGAAACCTGAAGGATCCGGAGAAGGTCTGTAAGGAGGAGTGGGCCAAAATCCCTGCTGCAGTGTGTGCAAACCTGTTCAAGACCTACAGGAAACGTATGATCTCTGTAATTGCAAACAAAGGTTTCTGTACCAAATATTAAGTTCTGCTTTTCTGATGTATCAAATACTTATGTCATGCAATAAAATGCAAATTAATTACTTAAAAATCATACATGTGATTTTCTGGATTTTTGTTTTAGATTCCGTCTCTCACAGTTGAAGTGTACCTATGATAAAAATTACAGACATCTACATGCTTTGTAAGTAGGAAAACCTGCAAAATCGGCAGTGTATCAAATACTTGTTCTCCCCACTGTATGTATGTATGTATGTATGTATGTGTGTGTGTATATATATACAGGTAAAAGTCAGTAAATTTGAATATTTTGAAAAACTTGATTTATTTCAGTAATTGCATTCAAAAGGTGTAACTTGTACATTATATTTATTCATTGCACACAGACTGATGCATTCAAATGTTTATTTCATTTAATTTTGATGATTTGAAGTGGCAACAAATGAAAATCCAAAATTCCGTGTGTCACAAAATTAGAATATTGTGTAAGGGTTACATTTTGAAGACACCTGGTGCCACAAAATAATCAGCTGATTAACTCAAAACACCTGCAAAGGGCTTTAAATGGTCTCTCAGTCCAGTTCTGAAGCCTACACAAACATGGGGAAGACTTCAGATTTGACAGCTGTCCAAAAGGCGACCATCGACACATTGCACAAGGAGGGAAAGACACAAAAGGTTATTGCAGAAGAGGCTGGCTGTTCTCAGAGCTCTGTGTCCAAACACATTAATAGAGAGGCAAAGGGAAGGAAAAACTGTGGTCAGAAAAAGTGTACAAGCGATAGGGATCACCGCGCCCTAGTCAAGATTGTGAAAAAAAACCCATTCAAAAATGTGGGGGAGATTCACAAGGAGTGGACAGCTGCTGGAGTCAGGGCTTCAAGATCCACCACCAAGAGACGCTTGAAAGACATGGGTTTCAACTGCCGCATACCTCGTGTCAAGCCACTGTTGACCAAGAAACAGCGCGAAAAGCGTCTCACCTGGGCTAAGGAAAAAAAGAGCTGGACTGCTGCTGAGTGGTCTAAAGTCATGTTTTCTGACGAAAGCAAATTTTGCATTTCCTTTGGAAATCGAGGTCCCAGAGTCTGGAGGAAGACAGGAGAGGCACAGGATCCACGTTGCCTGAAGTCTAGTGTAAAGTTTCCACCATCAGTGATGGTTTGGGGTGCCATGTCATCTGCTGGTGTCGGTCCACTCTGTTTCCTGAGATCAAGGGTCAACGCAGCCGTCTACCAGCAAGTTTTAGAGCACTTCATGCTTCCTGCTGCTGACCTGCTCTATGGAGATGGAGATTTCAGGTTCCAACAGGACTTGGCGCCTGCACACAGCGCAAAATCTACCCGTGCCTGGTTTACGGACCATGGTATTTCTGTTCTAAATTGGCCAGCCAACTCCCCTGACCTTAGCCCCATAGAAAATCTGTGGGGTATTGTGAAAAGGAAGATGCAGAATGCCAGACCCAACAACGCAGAAGAGTTGAAGGCCACTATCAGAGCAACCTGGGCTCTCATAACACCTGAGCAGTGCCAGAAACTCATCGACTCCATGCCACGCCGCATTAATGCAGTAATTGAGGCAAAAGGAGCTCCAACCAAGTATTGAGTATTGTACATGCTCATATTTTTCATTTTCATACTTTTCAGTTGGCCAACATTTCTAAAAAATCCCTTTTTTGTATTAGCCTTAAGTAATATTCTAATTTTGTGACACACGGAATTTTGGATTTTCATTTGTTGCCACTTCAAATCATCAAAATTAAATGAAATAAACATTTGAATGCATCAGTCTGTGTGCAATGAATAAATATAATGTACAAGTTACACCTTTTGAATGCAATTACTGAAATAAATCAAGTTTTTCAAAATATTCTAATTTACTGACTTTTACCTGTATATATATATATATATATATATATATATATATATATATATATATATATATATATATATATATATATATATATATATATATATATATATACTTTTTTTGAGAACTCAGTCGGTGTCTCAACTTACTGTTGAGAGTTGGGTTAATAGAACACAAGGTGCAATTTTAAAATGTGGTTGTGCATCAGCAGTCACTCAATTAGCCCATGCCAGCATTATTATTTTTTGATTGTAAGTTAGTCTAGCAGCCAGCTATCTAAACTTGTAGTAAGCGTGGTCGAATTACCGACTGGGGTGGGGTCGTTGATAATCAGTTATATAAAAATGTGCCTCCACCCTATGCAAAATGTGTAGAATTGCAGGAAATGTGCTGTAAAACGGCAACATTTTTTCTACGCCACATGGCAAAATGTGCAGAATTGCAGGAAATTAACTTTAAAACTAAAAATGTTTATCTTCGCTGTCTATGACTTGGGTGGCATGAGTCTTTGACCATTTTTAGGGCTTTCCTTTGACACTGCCTGGTATAGAGGTCCTGGATGGCAGAGAGCTCGGCCCCATTTCATGTATTCTACAGTGCATCTCAGTAGGAATAAGAAATCCAGTAGTATTTTACTCACTTGTGATTAACCTCTTAAGGATCGGACCCTTTTCTAACTGCCCATAGCTCAGGACCTGAAGCAAGGATATGCATATTCTTGATACCATTTGAAAGGAAACACTTTGAAGTTTGTGGAAATGTGAAATTAATGTAGGAGAATATAACAGATTAGATCTGGTGAAAGATAATACAAACCAAAAAACATGCATTTTCTATTCTTTTTTTTTTGTTCCATGATCTTTGAAATGCAAGAGAAAGGCCACAATATAATGTTGGAGTTTAGCCGCTATTTAGATTTAGGCCACTAGATGGCAGCAGTGTGTGGACAAAGTTTCAGATTGATCCAGTGAAGTGTTGCAATACTGGACTATTTTGTATCAAGTCTGCCCAAATGTGCCAAATTGGTCAATTGATACAATTTCAAGTACATAACTTTAGAGAACATACAAAAATGATATGGCAATACAAAATGTAAGTTTACACACTCCCAGGAATGTCATACATGATGGATCATTAGCTTATACACTAACTTTCACACATCTAGATGGCGGGGCGGTGTGGAGCCAGAGACAGCATTGGTTCAAACTGTAGAACCCAGTTCCTACATTTGAATATAAAAATTGATTTTATCAAACAAAACCATGCTACATTTTATCTCTGGGACCCTTAGGATGACAAATCAGAGCAAGATTACTGAATGTAATTACATTATTTACCTTCAGAGGTGACTGTATTAAACCAGTTGCCGTGATATGTTTTTTGTTGTTGTGCACTCTCCTCAAACAATAGCATGATATTTTTTCACTGTAATAGCTACTGTAAATTGGACAGTGCAGTTAGATTAACAAGAATTTAAGCTTTCTGCCCATATAAGACCTGTCCATGTCCTGGAAAGTTTGCTGTTACTTACAGCAGTCATGCTAATCACATTAGCGCACGTTAGCTCAATCGTCCCGTATACGGGACACCGATCCCGTGGAGGTTTGACTCATTCTCGCTGAATAGAATACCGGTAGAGAGATTTAATAGGCTCAATCCCATAATCTCAATCAACCCATTATTTCCTATGAGGACTTTTAACTCATGAATTTCATTCACCTTTTGAATTGACTGAAATGGAGTGGACCCTAATGCTCACACTAAGGGCTTTGATTCAGTCAAATTGCATGAAGACAACACTAATGATACACACACAGCCAAGACAACCAGTGAAAGCCCATTTACAGACGTTGGCCTGTTTTCATTCTCTACTCAACTCAGTCTCACTCGTTCAGTCCGCATCAAATAACTCCCCCAGTAGAAGGTGTGTGTTGGTGTGAGTGTAAGAGGGACAGGGGGTGGCGTCATAAAAAATGTATGATATGACACCAAAACTAGTGATTTCAACCGCTAAACAACACAGCACCACGAGGCACCTTCCCTTTCTCTCCACCCCCCTCTCCTCTTCCTCATCGGTCCATCTTTTCCTTTACATGTCATTCTCCAGCGGAAACCAGGGAAACGCAGGAGTTAAAGTAACAGGTTTTCCCCAGTCTGCTGTGATGTTGCATGCAATCACTTCTGCGTGATGAGCCAATATGCAGTGGGAAAGAAGAGAGGAACAGATTGGGGAGGGAAGAGGGGAATCTGCAGCCAGTCCAAACCCCTCCAGAGCTCTTCTCCATCGGGTTGCAGACTAACGGGGAGGGTCCCTGCCTGGTCCCAGGTCCAGCCAGGCCATCTGCACCCCTCACCATGCTCACACTGGGCCACCTGCTCGGGCCTATAACGGACCGGACCTTCAACACTGGATATCTGGATATCTAAGGCTCCTCTACTTTTTGTCTCTCGTGTGCATTTTTGTGTTTATTTTAGAAGCCATGTTCTTGCTTAATCCTCTGAAAGAACTGCGGGCTAAGAGAAAAGGTACACACTCCGTGTGTGTGTGTGTGTGTGTGTGTGTGTGTGTGTGTGTGCTCTCTCTCTCTCTGTGTGTGTCAGCTTGTGCTTGCTGTGTGTTACCCTTTCAGTGGATGCTATATGGTCTTAGTTGTGTGTGTATGTAGGTGTGTGTGCGAGTGTGTATGTTTGTTATGAAGAACACAAAAATACATTCTTATTTAATATTTTTCTGCCAGATCTCTGTTTGTGTTGCTGTGAGGCTATACTGCCTGTTTGTTGAATTAAACTGTGCCTGTTCACATTTCCTTTCCACACTGGATTCAGCAGCGTTTCTAAATGGGTCAGTTGGAACAAACACATTACCTCCAGCAGAACTGACGGTCTGACAACCATGTGGTTTCAGACTGGCCCAATCAGGTCTAAATCAGTTATTGAGGAAACGTGAAAGATAGGAAGAACTAGCTAGTTTTACCACATTTTGCACTCCTGTACTGCAGGGTTTCCAAACTCGGTCCTGGCCCCCCCCCCCCCCCCGGGTGCACGTTTTGCTTTTTGCCCTAGCACGACACAGTGGATTCAAATAATCAAACCTTGATGATGAGTTGGCTATTTTAATCAGCTGTGTAGTGCTACGGCAAAAAACAAAACCGAGTTTGGGAAACCGTACTGTACTGTCTTAATTTTGCTGAGAAAAGGGAAGTCCCTGCCACAGGGTTTTTCCTGTATTGCTATTATAGCCCAGCTTCGGCCGGACCTTGTCTAAACATATTTGACCTTCCATTGGTTTGAATTGAAAGTATTGTTATAAAACGCCCCTTAAACCACAACTGCCTAACCACCCCCCTCTCTCAGGTAAGCTGGCAGAGTGGGGCTCTTCAGGACCAGAGTCCAACAGCAGTAGTCACGGGTCATCCTCCATACTGCCCAGAATGACCTCTCACTCCAGCCCCAACACAGAGCAAGGTAACCACCACCAGATATGTAGTGGCCAAATCATATCCGTGAGCCCACACAAACTCTTGAATATGCACTTAATTAGTTTCACAGTCCAGATAGGGTTGTGCCATTGTTTTCCCTGTTTGGGTCTAGTTCTTATGTTGTTATGGTAACACTCGTGGTGGTGTTGTGTGTAGGTGAGACGGAGGGGATGAAGAGGGACAGGAGGGTGCGTCCGTTCTCCATGTTTGAGCCAACTGAGGTGTCTGCCTCCTCCCTCCGCAAGAACCAGAGCAGTGACGACCTGGTCAGAGACGCCCAGGTAGGAACAGTACAACTGAACCAAAATGACCACTTAGCTACTTTTACTGCAGACCCAAAATGGCTGGTGTCCAGAAAGTTGAAAACGTGAACTTTAATTGAACTGAATCCAATACGTGCTAACCTTCCTACCAACAGCTTTGAGCAGTTTTGCCAATGCACACACACATATGTACCTACCATACAAGCACATGTACACAGTACACCTTTAACAGGACATTTGATTCCCAATGATGTTGTTCCATGCAGAGATTTGAGTGTAAGCCTGTGAGTAATGGGGTTAAATGAGACGTTGTTGTATTGTAATGGGTTAACTGTAATGTAAGTATCATTGACATTAACTCTTGACATCAGGAGTGTGTGGGTGGTATGTTTGTGTGTGTAGTATGTGAGTACCTATCTGTCATCTAACCAGCTCCTCTGTCTACTCCTTTCTCCAGTCTGCTCCTAAAGCTGCAGTCAAGGTTCCTCCACCCGTCGCCAGCAAACCCAAAGCCCCCAGTGGCGCCCCCTACGGCAAGCCAGGCCTCAACGCTGGCACCTTCCCCAAGGCCAAGCCCCCCAGCCAGCACCAGCAGCCCCAGGAGACGGCCCAGACCCGTGTCCCCCTGCCCCTGCCCCACTCCCAGAGCCAGACCCTGCCCCTGCCCTCCAAGCAGGACCCCCCTCTGGCGGCCACCGTCAGACCCTTCACTCCAGAGCTACCTAAAGACATGAGCAAGCCCCAGACCCTGGCAGCCAGTTCCATCTACTCCATGTACACCCAGCAGCCAACCCCAGGCAAGCCCTACCCACCGGCCATACAGGGGTCTCTCAACAGGAGCCAGAGCCGAGGCAACGGATTTGTCAGTGGTAAGACTACCTTCTGGTTCCTCTTCAGTTCCTGTCCACTGTATCTGGACTACTGTCTGTCTGGAGTCATTTTTCTATTTGTCTTAAAAATGAAGGAATAGGATTGATTTCACAATATGACTTTGTCAATCAAGGCCGATATGTGAACCATGGCTCCAAAGCATTTCACTGAATACCAGAGTAGTAGAAACAGTCTTGTCTCTGCTCTTGTTCTTTTCTCTGTTCTACACTGACTGGTAGAGTAACTCCTAACAGAGCGTTTAAAGCAGGCTGACGTCAGTCCTATGCTAAGTACCTTGGAGAGTACAGTGATTCATTTAGCCAGCGGAGAGGGTCCTGACTCAAGCTGCAGTTAGTGAATCTAATTAAAGGTAATAAGCCCTGAGGCATGTTAATCGTTAAATAAAACATTAAAGCAATCCTCCTCATTACCCTGTTACTATTAACGGGTTGCACATACGCAGATATATCTAACTAACGTTAGGTTTATAATGAGTTCGTCTCAGCCCTGTGGGATTCCTCCCCTTGAGTGAAGCAGAGGAAATGAACTCTCTAGAGTCTGCCGTGGCTAGGGAAAATGTGTGGTCCTAGTTATGATAAGACGACATACGTATAGGATATAACGAGAATCTGGAGTTTTTCCTGGTCAGGTCACATGATCAGAAGAAGCTTTTGGGCCTTTCTGACAGTGGCTGTGTCTTATTTTGTAAAAGTTAGGTATTTTGTGTACTTGCACACTTCACTAAGAGTCCATAAGGCCAGGGTGCGCGTGTCATCCCTGTGGATCTCCCTCAAGGCAAATCCACCAACCTGACCTGGCTGACACATGTTGACACACCACAGCTCAGCCATGCAGTCAGGAGCACAGCCATCTGTTACCTAGGCTACTCCCACTATGAACATTTTAAGCTGTGTGTTGCCTTGCTCAACAACAATAGATTGAAACTATATATTTTCTTCAATGCTTGTCCTGGAGTAGTGTTGTGTACCAGCAGGAAAATAGGTTGTCTAGTTAATGGTATTTTCGAAGCCCACTTTATAGTCTGACCTACTCTCTGTGTGTCTCTGTGTGTGTGTAGTGTACGGTAAGCCTGTGATCTCCGGTGGTGGCCCCCAGCACCCAGAGAACCCGTATAGCGAGCAGCGGCATTCCCCAGACCAGCTCTCTGAGGTGGACCACGGGGCCCATCAGGGCCCCTCCACCGAGGGCCATCAGGGGGAGACAGAGCGCACCCCCCGCCCCCTCAGCCCAACCAAGCTGCTGCCCTTCATCTCTAACCCCTACCGCCATCAGAGTGACGGGGACCTGGAGGCCCTCAGGAAGAAGCTGTACAATGCCCCACGGCCCTTGAAGAAACGCAGCTCCATCACAGAGCCCGAGGGCCCAGCAGGACCCAACATCCAGAAACTGCTCTATCAGAAGACCACGCTGGCTGCCATGGAGACCATCCTCACTACGCCCACCACACCCGAGGCTGTGAAGGAGGAGGGAGGGGCGGTGCCTGGTGTTCCAGGTGCCCAGATTGGTGGAGAGAGCAGCCAACTGGAAAGTGTAAAACTGGAGGCGGGTGAAGTCCCTCCCCCCACCCCTAACCTCCTACCCCCACCCCCAGCAGAGATGACTCCCCCACCAGCCATCCCAGAGGGAGACAGAGAGGAGTTCACCCCCCCTCCTCATCCAGCCCACCCTGCCCCTCGACCTGACCAGCCCCGGGTCCCCCCACCGCCCCCTGCTGCTGCAGGCATGGAGGAGCCCAGCCCACCCAGCCTGCACTCTCCTCCAGAGAGTTTCATGGAAGAGTTCCCCCCCTACCCTCCACCACCCTACCCCAGCGGGGCTGAGCAGGAGATCCTGGGGGAGGACACCTTCAGCATGCAGGCACCGGAGGTCACCGGACAGGTCACATTGCCACCGGTAAGGAACCTATTAGTTGCACTGTTTTAATTTTAAGTGCCTTCCATGACACCCATAAACACTAGCCCACAATCAGACACAACCTCTCTACTTGCTGCAAATAGCTTTAACATCACAGTCCTAAGCCATATTAACAATAGCCAACTGTACTATACTCTACAGTACTGTATGCCTCACTGGTTGATTATCATGGGGTTGTTCTGACTGTTCAGGTTATACAGTACATGTTCACCTCTGTTGACCTCACCTCGCCCTGGCTAACCACTCCACCCTCTCCCTGGTTAGATAAGCACAGTAATCCTGATCAGGTATAGTAGGAAGTGGAACCTGTTTATTATGCCCTAATCGGACAAGAAAACAGCTGCATTTCAGTAAGCATTCACATTCCCCCGTCCAAAGGTGACATTGAAATGAGCTTTGGGTATTTTCTGCCCTGTAAGTAAACAACAAGCTGCATTCCATTGTTGATCCCCTATAAGTAGGTTTATCAGCGGGGTCTTACCCTAGGAGTGTTGATGAATGGTCTGACCCATTTTTGCCTCCCAGTCCTTGCTCTCTGCCACTAAACCCAATGGACCCCTGTTAAGACCCAAAAAAGGGCCCTTTCTTTCATGGGGCCAGTAATAGCTATAATTTGGTTGTATAATAATCGGGTTGTTTAGTAAAACCTTAATTTGTTTCATGACTGATTTGGCTCTGTTAGAGTCAGATCAGTACTGAGCTAGTTGTCGAAGGAACAGGACCCTTCAATCTTGAGTAGATACTGTATGCATTCAAAGGATACTCTGGATGCTCAATCGAATCGTTTATGCATTGCGTCCATTTTATTATTATTTGGTGGACTGGAACCCATTTATATGAACTGCGAAAAGATTTTCTATGCGACACACAAGGACTTGCACAACTCCATCCATACAGAGATGGGACAGGACACTAGCGAACATCCTCAGACACTTCCTTGTTGAGAGTGTCTCATCGTGGCTGAGTGATATCATCAAGGTGTGACGTTGTGTAAAAAGTGTACTCACCTCCGTGTGTCTGTACTAGGGGAAGAGGACCAACCTGAGAAAGACTGGCTCCGAGAGGATCGACCACAGTATGAGGGTGAAGTTTAACCCCCTGGCCCTGCTCCTGGACTCCTCTCTGGAGGGAGAGTTTGACCTGGTCCAGAGGATCATCTACGAGGTAAGACTATAGTTCTGTATGTATAGATACTGTAGTGTTACCGTGTCTTATTTCCTAAAGTGGCTCTCTATTAAGGTATTTTTTAAACAAAGATTTTCACAGAGGAACAGTGTTTACAAGTGCTTGTGTGTAGTGAAGAAACATTTGTAAGGTGTTTTTGTAATAGCAGGTAGCATGGTAGCTGGTAAACCATCACACTCAAAGTGAAGTAGTCTTAATGTTTTGTAGTCTTAGCTGATGATCATTTCTATCAAGAGGGTGTATTGTGTAAAATATTATCTGTGTGTGTGTGTGTGTGTGTAAAGCAAGTTGTAAAGATCTTATCCACCTCTCTCTCCAATCTCAGGTGGAGGACCCTAGTCTGCCTAATGATGAGGGGATCACAGCCCTCCACAACGCAGTCTGTGCCGGACACACAGAGATCGTCAAGTTCCTGGTCCAGTTTGGTGTCAATGTCAATGCAGCCGACAGCGATGGCTGGTGAGTGGACGCTGCCAACAGCTCTGATTCTGATCCATACAAAAGCCAGCAAGGGAGTCTGACTCATCTAACTTGAAAGTATTGAGGAATATATGCTTTGATGTTTTTTCTTCCTTTCCATCTCCCTCATTCTTCCCTCCCTTTCTCTTTCTTCCTCTCCCTCTCTCTCAGGACTCCCCTGCACTGCGCGGCCTCCTGTAATAACGTGCAGGTGTGTAAGTTCCTGGTTGAGTCGGGAGCAGCGGTGTTTGCTATGACCTACAGCGACATGCAGACGGCAGCGGATAAGTGCGAGGAGATGGAGGAGGGATACACCCAGTGCTCCCAGTTCCTCTACGGTCAGTAGCTCAACAACAACTGGTACTATAGCCTTAAGTGTTATGTCTGGGGAAAGTCTTTGTTTCTATTTGCGTTGAAAGGACAGTGGGCTGTGTGGTTGTTGATGATACTGTGCCTGTGATGATGATGTATGTGGACGTACACCTGTAGCTGTCATCTGCATTTGCCGTTTGTGTGTATGCGTGTATATATCTGTGTGTGTGTATGCACGCACTAACTGTAAGTCGCTCTGGATAAGAGTGTCTGCTAAATGACTAAAATGTAAAAATGTGTGTGCATTGCATCTTTTTGTGTGTGTTCTTGTTCCACTAACACCCTGTCTCCTCTCTCTCCTTCAGGAGTGCAGGAGAAGATGGGCATCATGAACAGGGGCGTGGTCTACGGCCTGTGGGACTACTCCAATGATAATTCTGACGAGCTGGCGTTCCACGAGGGAGACTGCATGACCATCGTCCGCAGAGAGGACGAGGATGAGATCGAGTGGTGGTGGGCGCGCATGGGCGAAACGGAGGGGTACATCCCTCGGAACCTTCTGGGGGTGAGTCACACTGTGTCAGAACTGTGTTTCGTCAAGTTAAACATTACTGAATAACTTTCCATTAAGAGGTTGATTGGTTGATAGTGTTCCGATGTATCTAATAAGGTGTTTGTGTGTCTGCTTTCTCAACAGCTTTACCCAAGAATCAAGCCCAGACAGAGAAGCCTGGCTTAGACCCCCTGTCAATCCTGAACTGTGACACTGGCTGCATCTCATTGGTCCAATACCTCTCCTCATCTTCTCTCTTTCATCTGCTCTGATCTGTTAAGTAATATGGGAGATGATTGAGATGGAGCAACAATTGAGATGCAGATCCACACAGGCTTTATTCAATAGGACTGTACAAGGAGAGACCAACAATCACGTGAAGAAACGTTGAGAGACCAAACCACATGAAGGATTTTAAACTGACCTAAGAACACTACTCTACAGATGGGCCTATGACCACTGACTCTATGGCCCATCTGAGGCACTTTTATATACCAGGAGAAGAGGCTTTCCACACTTCTTTTCCCAGACCACTGTGTGTGTATAAAACACTAAAGGCTTTATGTTTCTCTACATGTTTGTCGTATTGTTTTCCGATCAAGTATCTGCAGTTATAGATATTGATCAGAATGTCTGGGGATAAATTGAAAATGGAACGAACAGTATTCTTATGTAGAAAGGTGATTTGTACACTTTTACAAAGTATTTAAAACTGTTATTCTTTCATTTTAACCTTGTCAGAAAGAGCTGGAGCTGAACAATGTATTAGAATGAGTGTAATACATGATGAATTCTGTATGAACAGGTATTCTGTTACCATGACAATTCCTGTGGGGGCTCGGTCTGCTTATGTCATTTCCTGTTTTTAGTGACTGTGTCCCCCTCAGTATAACTACAATAGAATCCCATGTTTCAGCATTGACCCTACTGTACTGGCAAGGGTTAATGTGTGTGAGTTCACCGCTACTACCACTGTTCAACTTATCAAATTGGGAATGAAATGATGAAACATATAATGTTAGGTTGGTGAAATGTAGCCTATACCACTGTTGAATGGGGCTGCAGGTAGCTTAGTGGTTAAGAGCGTTGTGCCAGTAACCGAAAGGTCGCTGGTTCTAATCCCCAAGTCGACTAGGTGAAAAATCTGTCGATGTGCCCTTGAGCAAGGCACTTAACCCTAATTGCTCCTGTAAGTCGCTCTGGATAAGAGCGTCTGCTAAATGACTTAAATGTAAATGAATGAGCTATTGACTCTTGTTCTTCGATGATGCCACTATAGCCTGTGGTACAGTACGTTTTCTAAGTGAGCAGATATTAGCATCACTCATTATATTTCTCTACGCTGGCTTTATGGTGGAGATATGACGAACAGATAAGTACTACGGTTGTGCATCTGTTTCGGAAATGGTGTCCATGCTTTCATATGGACCATTTAGCCATGTAGGAAGGATGAGAGAGTAAACTTCCAAGAGATCCTATTCACACATTATACTGTACCTGTGTAGCTTGGCTTGAAGAGTAAGAGATGGCAGAGATTCATGCTTATAATGTCAGATAAGGATTTCTCTCCTTAAAATCTCTCAAGCAAGTTTAATGAAAACTCAGTCAGCTCATTCATAGTAAGGAATTCTGCATCAACTCGTCGCCACCCATACATTTTACATTACATTTTAGTCATTTAGCAGACGCTCTTATCCAGAGCGACTTACAGTTAGTGAGTGCATTATTTTTTTTTTTTATTCATACTGGCCCCCCGTGGGAATCAAACCCACAACCCTGGCGTTGCAAGCGCCATGCTCTACCAACTGAGCTACACTGTCTATTCAACAGATGGATTTATTTTTGTTACATTTTATTATCGTTCTTTTTTGTCTTGTCAAAACTATAACCTCACATGTAGAATTGTAAACATTTACAATAAAATACGGACTTTCCGGTTCCGATGGCATGCATTGAAACGCGTGGCCTTTTCGTGGCTTTTCTTTTGTGCAAATTACAGAATACTTTCCGAATGTACTGTCCTAATGGCTCTGACTGTCTTGTAGACCTGGGGCCGTATGTATCAAGAGCCTCAGAGTAGGAGTGCTGATTTAGGATCAGTTTAGCCTTTTTAGATCCCAATGAATAAGATTACATGGCCGGGGGGGATCTGATCCTAGATCAACACTGCTACTCTGAGACGCTCGATACGGTCCCAGATAGTTGTGTGCAAGCAGTAGAATTGATCCTAACCTCTTGTGAGATGAAATTGTGCTCTGCATTCTGAAAATACTGTATTTACAGTGCCTTTGGAAATATTCAGACCCCTTGAATGTTTTCACATTTTGTTACATTACAGCCTTATACTAAAATGGTTTAATAAAACAATTTCCTCAGCAATCTACACACAATACCCCATAATGACAAAGCGGAAACAGGTTTTTAGCAATGTTTGCAAGTTTATTAACTAAAATACCTTATTTACATAAGTATTCAGACCCTTTGCTCTGAGACTCGAAATTGAGCTCAGGTACGTCCTGTGTCCATTGATCATCCTTGAGATGTTTCTACAACTTGATTGGAGTCCACCTGTGGTAAATTGGTAATTGATTGGACATGACTTTGAAAGGCTCACAACAGTCTATATAAGGTCCTACAGTTGACAGTGCATGTCAGAGTAAAAAGCAAGCCATGGGGTCGAAGGAATTGTCAGTAGAGCGTTGAGGAACAGATCTGGGGAAGGGTACCAAAACATTTCCGCAGCCTTGAAGGTCCCCAAGAACACAATGGTCTCCATCATTCTTAAATGGAAGAAGTTTGGAACCACCAAGACTCTTCCTAAAGCTGGCCGCCCAGCCAAACTGAGAAATCGGGGGAGAAGGGCCTTGTTCAGGGAGGTGACCAAGAACCCAATGGTCACTCTGACAGAGCTCTAGAGTTCCTCTGTGGAGATGGGAGAACCTTCCAGAAGGACAACCATCTCTGCAGCACTCCACCAATCAGGCCTTAATTGTAGAATGGCCAGACTGAAGCCACTCCTCAGTAAAAGGCACATGACAGCCCGCTTGGAGTTTGCCAACAGGCACCTAAAGACTCTCAGACCATGAGAAAAAATATTATCTGGTCTGATGAAACCAAGATTGAACTCTTTGGCCTGAATGCCAATCGTCACGGCTGGAGGAAACCTGCACTATCCCTACGGTGAAGCATGGTGGTGGCGGCATCATGCTGTGGGGATGTTTTTCAGCGGCAGGGACTGGGAGACCAGTCTGGATCGAGGCAATGATGAATGGAGCAAAGTACAGAGAGACCCTTGATGAAAACCTGCTCCAGAGCGTGTCGTGGAAAATTATCACTATACTTATTAAAAATCAAAGTTCTTCCAGAATTTTTGTAGAATCAAGATAGACTTTATTACATAGAGCAACAAAAGCCGAGCTGGTCTGCAGAGCAACTAACCCACAACACAATGTCCATTCCTGCTCGTTTTACATATATTTAGCTTAAAACCCTCCCAATTCAGTTTCTCCACCATTGTCTCCAAACGTTCATATTTTGACCGCTCCGCCCACTCTCTTAATTTATAATAATGGCAAAATCAGACTTCTCCTCCTATATTTATTTAGTTTGGATACAATGGTGGCCAAACCAAACTTTCTCATGTAAAAAATAACAGAGCCACCACCTGGCTTTGCTCTGTTTATTCCAAAACATATCAATTGATACTTAAATATGGTTTAAACATAGCAGATCCATAACCCATTCTCAACCACATACATTTAAGACTTTCCTAATGCATTGCCTCATATATAACAGTATAATCAATCAAGAGCCATCTCCTGACTCTGGCTCAGACTCCCTCCTTGTGTACCACTCGGTACCACACTCCACTTCACTTAGTCCTATTGCCTCATCCTCCGTACCATTCTGTACCACACTCTGTCTTTATAATTAGCTATATTTGAGTCTTTATAGTCTAGAAAGATTTACCACGTCTTTATAATTGGCTATATTTTAATCTTTATAGTCTTGAAAGATGTACTATTTTTAACCTATGGGGTCTGATCTTGGGTACCACTCTACTGAAAGAATACCCAACAAGCGCTCAGGACCTCAGACTGGGGCGAAGTTTCACCTTCCAATATGACAACGACCCTAATCACACAGCCAAGACAACGCAGGAGTGGCTTCAGGACAAGTCTCTGAATGTCATTGAGTGGCCCAGCCAGAGCCCGGACTTGAACCCGATCGAACATCTCTGGAGAAACCTGAAATTGCTGTGCTGCAACGCTCCCCATCCAACCTGACAGAGCTTGAGAGGATGTGCAGAGAAGAATGGGAGAAACTCCCCAAATACAGGTGTGCCAAGCTTGCAGCGTCATACCCAAGAAGACTTGAGGCTGTAATTGCTGCCAAAGGTGCTTCAACAAAGTACTGAGTAAAGGGTCTGAATACTTATGTAAATGTGATATTTACATTTTTTTTAATTTTTTTAATTAGCAAAAATGTGTACAAAAAAATACAGTTTTTGCCTTGTCATTATGGGGTATTGTGTGTAGATTGATGAGGGGGAAAAATCAATTCAATCAATTTTAGAATAAGGCTGTAACCTAACAATGTGGGAAAAGTAAAGGGTTCTGAATACTTTCCAAAGGCACTGTAAGTATTTTAAGCCCCTTTTAATGATGTTGTACATGCATTCGTTTCAGGTAAACTTCTTGTTATAGTAGTTTATTTGAGATATGAAGCATGGAAATACACATGGTCAGTGGAATACATTAAACATTGGAATACACAGAGGAACACTGACTTACAGCAGACAGTGTCTTACTTTGTTAGTTTTTCAGAAAATCTAAAATTACACTAAATTCATCTGCCTTTGTAATAATACATCATCACTGGCATTATTAAGCCAGCAGAGCCTGCACAATGAAAAAGAACAAGACTGTGATAGACTGGCATTAGTCTTATTCAGTCCTTCCAGATCAGTAACCCCCAGAGGTAGGAGCTAGGAAGTCAAATGGAACAAGGCCTAGGTTTGTCATTTGGAGGGACTTTACTCAGTCTCTGTTGTGCTGTTGTCTCCTGCTGGAGAGAAAGTGAACATTCAGTTATCAGGGAACATACCAGTCATATAGGTTACTAATAGACAACAATCAGTTTGTCAGATGGTGCAGATAAAATGTCAAGTGCAGCAAAGGAAAGGAAATAGCAAACATTATGGTTTGCACTGATCACACAGACCTATCTCTGGTGTGGGGCCACTGTGCTGTAGACCACATCATCTGGTTCTGCTGCCTGTTAGAGAGGAGGAACACACACACACACACAGAGTGATCCAGTTATAATGGTGATTTACAGAGCCTATATAAATATAAGGCTCTGCAAGTACAAACACATACAGGTATGAATAAGTTAAGCAAATCATCAACACAATAGAGCAGCTTTTTATGTAGGCCTACATTTGGTTGGGTCTTGTTCTTGGTGACAACGGTGCTGTATGTCACTGCATCATACGGAAATGGGTCCTGCTGGTAAACAGTTACACAGGAAGTTATTCAGATAACATTTACATCCATTTTGTATTCATTTTACATTCTACAAAACATCAGGGCTGTCAATTCAAGTTCTGCTTCTCAAGACAGAAAAATACTCTACAAGACCAGCAGTGAGTATGTGTTTATTTAGTTTAAAGTTTACATTTTGTGCTGTCCTGTGCTGCTTAGGAATCACATTGCTGTACAAGTCACCGTGGCTCTCAGGGATTAGGCCCTGTGTGATGGAGGAGAGAGAGCAACATGATCTCATCAACTCAGACAGAGACAGACAGTGTAGACTTTCACTTTGAGTTGGGTTGGGTTTAGTTTGAGGGTTGTTGAGTTGGGTTTTGAGGGTTTAGGTTGGATTGGAGAGGGGTTGAGTTTGAGTTTTTTTTTGTTGGATTGCAGAGGGTATAGGTTGGGTTGGAGGGGGTTGGGTTGAGTTTGGGGGGGGTTTAGTTGGGTTGCAGAGGGTTTAGGTTGGGTTGGAGGGGGTTGGGTTGAGTTTGAGGGGGGTTTAGTTGGGTTGCAGAGAGTTTAGTTTGGGTTGGGGGGGGGGGGGGGGTTGGGTCAAAGTGGTTAGGTTTTTACCTGCTGTGCTGTTCCTTTGGTGTGACTCACAGTGCTGTAGGTAATGTCCTGCTCAGATTCAGTAGGCTGCTGAAAGAATGAAAGACAAACCTTGTAAACATCAAACGTTTTTTTTACCATAGAAGGATGTTGTACCTCTCATGCATACTGACACATGAATTTGCACTTGCAATGTATTTCTAATGAATGCACAAAATGTGAGCTGCCCAGTGACGCGAGCCTACCAGACGAGCTAAATGCCTTTTATGCTCGCTTCGAGGCAAGCAACACTGAAGCATACATGAGAGCACCAGCTATTCCGGACGACTGTGTGATCACGCTCTCCGCAGCCGATGTGAGCAAGACCTTTAAACAGGTCAACATTCACAAGGCCGCGGGGCCAGACGGATTACCAGGACGTGTACTCAGAGCATGCACGGACCAACTGGCAAATGTCTACACTGACATTTTCAACCTCTCCCTGACTGCGTCTGTAATACCTACATGTTTCAAGCAGACAACCATAGTCCCTGTGCCCAAGAAAGCGAAGGTAACCTGCCTAAATGACTACCGCCCCGTAACACTCACGTCGGTAGCCATGAAGTGCTTTGAAAGGCTGGTCATGGCTCACATCAACACCATCATCCCGGAAACCCTAGACCCACTCGAATTCGCATACCGCCCCAACAGATCCACAGATGGCGCAATCTCAATTGCACTCCACACTGTCCTTTCCCACCTGGACAAAAGGAACACATGTGAGAATGCTGTTCATTGACTACAGCTCAGTGTTCAACACCATAGTGCCCACTAAGCTCATCGCTAAGCTTAGGACCCTGGGACTAAACACCTCTCTCTGCAACTGGATCCTGGACTTCCTGACGGGCCGCCCCCCAGGTGGTAAGGGTAGGCAGCAACACATCTGCCACACTGATCATCAACACTGGTGCCCCTCAAGGGTGCGTGCTTAGTCCCCTCCTGTACTCCCTGTTCACCCACGACTGTGTGGCCAAGCACGACTCCAACACCATCATTAAGTTTGCTGACGACACAACAATGGTAGGCCTGATCACCGACAACGATGAGACAACCTATAGGGAGGAGGTCAGAGACCTGGCGGTGTGGTGCCAGGACAACAACCTCTCCCTCAATGTGAGAAAGACAAAGGAGATGATCGTGGACTACAGGAAAAGGAGGGCCGAATAGGCCCCTATTAACATTGACGGGGCTGTAGTGGAGAGGGTCAAGAGTTTCAAGTTCCTTGGTATCCACATCACCAACAAACCATCATGGTCCAAACACACCAAGACAGCCGTGAAGAGGGCACAACAACACATTTTCCACCTCAGGAGACTGAAAAGATTTGGCATGGGTCCCCAGATCCTCAAAATGTTATACAGCTGCACCATCGAGAGCATCCTGACCCGTTGCATCACCGCCTGGTATGGCAACTGCTCGGCATCTGACCGTAAGGCGCTACAGAGGGTAGTGCGTGCGGCCCAGTACATCGCTGGGGCCAAGCTTCCTGCCATCCAGGACCTATGTACTAGGCGGTGTCAGAGGAAGGCCCAAAAAATTGTCAAAGACTCCAGTCACCCAAGTCATAGACTGTTCTCTCTGCTACCGCAAAGCAAGCAGTACCGGAGCGCCAAGTCTAGGTCCAAAAGGCTCCTTAACAGCTTCTACCCCCAAGCCATAAGACTGCTGAACAATTAATAAAATGGCCACCTGGACTATTTACATTGACCCCCCCCCCCCCCTGCTATTCTGTGTTTATTATCTATGCATAGTCACTTTACCCCTACCTACATGTACAAATTACCTCGACTAACCTGTATCTCCTCACATTGACTCGGTACCGGTATCCCCTCTATATAGCCTCGTTATTGTTATTTTATTGTTACTTTTTATTTTATTTTTTACTCTAGTTTATTTAGTAAATATTTTCTTAACTCTATTTCTTGAACTGCATTGTTGGTTAAGGGATTGTAAGTAAGCATTTCACGGTAAGGTCTACACCTGTTGTATTCGGTGCATGTGACAAATACAATTTGATTTCATTTTATTTGTTATCTTTCAATTGTCCAAATCAAATCAAATTTATTGGTCACATACACATGGTTAGCAGATGTTATTGTGAGTGTAGCGAAATGCTTGTGCTTCTAGTTCCGACAGTGCAGCAATATCTAGCAAGTAATATCTAACAGTTCAACAACAAAAATCTAATACACACAAATCTAAGTAAAGGAATAGAATAAGAATACATAAATATATGGATGAGCAATGTCATTATCAGAGTGGCATAGGCTAAGATGCGATAGATAGTATAGAATACAGTATATACATATGAGATGGGTAATGCAAGATATGTAAACATTATTAAAGTGGCATTATTAAAGTGACTAGTGTTCCATTTATTAAAGTGGCCAGTGATTTTCAAGTCTGAATGTAGGCAGCAGCCTCTCTGTGCTAGTGAATGCTGTTTAACAGTCTGATGGCCTTGAGATAGAAGCTGTTTTTCAGTCTCTTGGTCCCAGCTTTGATGCACCTGTACTGACCTCGCCTTCTGGATGATAGTGGGGTGAACAGGCAGTGGCTCAGGTGATAGTTGTCCTTAATTATCTTTTTGACATCGGGGGCTGTAGGTGTCCTGGAGGGCAGGTAGTTTGCCCCCGGTGATGCGTTGTGCAGACCGCACCACCCTCTGGGCGGTGCAGCCCTGCGGTTGTGGGCGGTGCAGTTGCCGTACCAGGCGGTGATACAGCCCGACAGGATGCTCTCAATTGTGCATCTGTAAATGTTTTTGAGGGTTTTAGGTGACAGGCCACATTTCTTCAGCCTCCTGAGGTTGAAGAGACGCTGTTGAGCCTTCTTCACCACACTGTCTGTGTGGGTGGACCATTTCAGTTTGTCAGTGATATGTACGCAGAGGAACTTAAAACTTTCCACCTTCTCCACTGCTGTCCCGTCGATGTGGATAGGGGGGTAGTCCCTCTGCTGTTTCCTGAAGTCCACGATCATCTCCTTAGTTTTTTTGACGTTGAGTGAGAGGTTATTTTCCTGACACCACACTCCGAGAGCCCTCACCTCCTCCCTGTAGGCTGTCTCATCGTTGTTGGTAATCAAGCCTACTACTGTTGTGTCGTCTGCAAACTTGATGATTGAGTTGGAGGTGTGCATGGCTACGCAGTCATGGGTGAACAGGGAGTACTGGAGGGGGCTGAGCACACGCCCTTGTGGGGCCCCAGCGTTGAGGATCAGCGAAGTGGAGATGTTGTTTCCTACCTTCACTACCTGGGGGCGGCACGTCAGGAAGTCCATGACCCAATTGCACAAGGCGGGGTTGAGACCCAGGGCCTCAAGCTTGATGATGAGCTTGGAGGGTACTATGGTGTTGAATGCTGAGCTATAGTCAATGAACAGCATTCTTACATACAGTGAGGGAAAAAAGTATTTGATCCCCTGCTGATTTTGTACGTTTGCCCACTGACAAAGACATGATCAGTCTATAATTTTAATGGTAGGTTTATTTGAACATTGAGAGACAAAATAACAACAAAAAAATCCAGAAAAACGTATGTCAAAAATGTTATAAATTGATTTGCATTTTAATGAGGGAAATAAGTATTTGACCCATCTGCAAAACATGACTTAGTACTTGGTGGCAAAACCCTTGTTGGGAATCACAGAGGTCAGACGTTTCTTGTAGTTGGCCACCAGGTTTGCACACATCTCAGGAGGGATTTTGTCCCACTCCTCTTTGCAGATCTTCTCCAAGGCATTAAGGTTTCGAGGCTGACGTTTGGCAACTCGAACCTTCAGCTCCTTCCACAGATTTTCTATGGGATTAAGGTCTGGAGACTGGCTAGGCCACTCCAGGACTTTAATGTGCTTCTTCTTGAGCCACTCCTTTGTTGCCTTGGCCGTGTGTTTTGGGTCATTGTCATGCTGGAATACCCATCCACGACCCATTTTCAATGCCCTGGCTGAGGGAAGGAGGTTCTCACCCAAGATTTGACGGTACATGGCCCCGTCCATCGTCCCTTTGATGTGGTGAAGTTGTCCTGTCCCCTTAGCAGAAAAACACCCCCAAAGCATAATGTTTCCACCTCCATGTTTGACGGTGGGGATGGTGTTCTTGGAGTCATAGGCAGCATTCCTCCTCCTCCAAACACGGCGAGTTGAGTTGATGCCAAAGAGCTCGATTTTGGTCTCATCTGACCACAACACTTTCACCCAGTTCTCCTCTGAATCATTCAGATGTTCATTGGCAAACTTCAGACGGGCCTGTATATGTGCTCTCTTGAGCAGGGGGACCTTGCGGGCGCTGCAGGATTTCAGTCCTTCACGGCGTAGTGTGTTACCAATTGTTTTCTTAGTGACTATGGTCCCAGCTGCCTTGAGATAATTGACAAGATCCTCCTGTGTAGTTCTGGGCTGATTCCTCACCGTTCTCATGATCATTGCAACTCCACGAGGTGAGAACTTGCATGGAGCCCCAGGCCGAGGGAGATTGACAGTTATTTTGTGTTTCTTCCATTTGCGAATAATCGCACCATCTGATGTCACCTTCTCACCAAGCTGCTTGGCGATGGTCTTGTAGCCCATTCCAGCCTTGTGTAGGTCTACAATCTTGTCCCTGACATCCTTGGAGAGCTCTTTGGTCTTGGCCATGGTGGAAAGTTTGGAATCTGATTGATTGCTTCTGTGGACAGGTGTCTTTTATACAGGTAACAAACTGAGATTAGGAGCACTCCCTTTAAGAGTGTGCTCCTAATCTCAGCTCGTTACCTGTATAAAAGACACCTGGGAGCCAGAAATCTTTCTGATTGAGAGGGGGTCAAATACTTATTTCCCTCATTAAAATGCAAATCAATTTATAACATTTTTAACATGCGTTTTTCTGGATTATTTGGTTGTTATTCTGTCTCTCACTGTTCAAATAAACCTACTATTAAAATTATAGACTGATCATTTCTTTGTCAGTGGGCAAACGTACAAAATCAGCAGGGGATCAAATACTTTTTTCCCTCACTGTAGGTATTCCTCTTGTCCAGATGGGATAGGGCAGTGTGCAGTGTGATGGCAATTGCATCGTCTGTGGACCTATTGGGGCGGTATGCAAATTGAAGTGGGTCTATGGTGACAGGTAAGGTGGAGGTGATATGATCCTTGACTAGTCTCTCAAAGCATTTCATGATGACAGAAGTGAGTGCTACGGGGCGATAGTCATTTAGTTCAATGACCTTTGCATTCAGGACTTGTGGTGAGTGATTTGAGGAAGTAAAATATGCATAGTCAGTGCATGACTAAATTAAGAAACCCAGTTCTCTTTAAACTGTTTAACTTAATATTCTTGAGTCCAGTAAACATAAGAGATCGGATTGATTTAGTGTTAGTTATGACTAACTATTAATCAAAGAGAACCCTAGAATATCAAGAAGAGAAAGGAACAGATGAGTGAGAAGATAACATGATCATAGCTTACTACTGAGGTGTTTGGTGGTTGGCCCTTTGCCTTCTTGTCCTCTGGAATAAAGAAAATAGGATGTTGGTACTAATGATCTTTGATGTCAAACCTTTCATTTGTAGTAGCAACTGTCCTGTATTTATTATATTCTGCAAGTGACATTAGTCATTGTTTTATTTGATCAATTTATCAAATACTTACTATGTTTTATCAACATCTTCCATGTGACCAAGGTACCAGCTATCACCACCCCCAACAGGCTCAGGGGAATGAGCAGGACTACCAGCAAACTGGAATATATAGACAATCACAGTCATTGATCTACGTGTCATAGGCATCATTTTTGTTTGCATGGTTGTGAGAGTGGAAATACAGTGGGGGAAAAAAGTATTTAGTCAGCCACCAATTGTGCATGTTCTCCCACTTAAAAAGATGAGAGAGGCCTGTAATTTTCATCATAGGTACACGTCAACTATGGCAGACAAGTTCAGAAAAGAAAATCCATAAAATCACATTGTAGGATTTTTTATGAATTTATTTGCAAATTATGGTGGAAAATAAGTATTGGGTCACCTACAAACAAGCAAGATTTCTGTCTCTCACAGACCTGTAACTTCTTCTTTAAGAGGCTCCTGTCCTCCACTCGTTACCTGTATTAATGGCACCTGTTTGAACTTGTTATCAGTATAAAAGACACCTGTCCACAACCTCAAACAGTCACACTCCAAACTCCACTATGGCCAAGACCAAAGAGCTGTCAAAGGACACCAGAAACAAAATTGTAGACCTGCACCAGGCTGGGAAGACTGAATCTGCAATAGGTAAGCAGCTTGGTTTGAAGAAATCAACTGTGGGAGCAATTATTAGGAAATGGAAGACATACAAGACCACTGATAATCTCCCTCGATCTGGGGCTCCACGCAAGATCTCACCCCGTGGGGTCAAAATGATCACAAGAACGGTGAGCAAAAATCCCAGAACCCCACAGGGGGACCTAGTGAATGACATGCAGAGAGCTGGGACCAAAGTAACAAAGCCTACCATCAGTAACACACTACGCCGCCAGGGACTCAAATCCTGCAGTGCCAGACGTGTCCCCCTGCTTAAGCCAGTACATGTCCAGGCCCGTCTGAAGTTTGCTAGAGTGCATTTGGATGATCCAGAAGAGGATTGGGAGAATGTCATATGGTCAGATGAAACCAAAATAGAACTTTTTGGTAAAAACTCAACTCGTCGTGTTTGAAGGACAAAGAATGCTGAGTTGCATCCAAAGAACACCATACCTACTGTGAGGCATGGGGGTGGAAACATCATGCTTTGGGGCTGTTTTTCTGCAAAGGGACCAGGACGACTGATCTGTGTAAAGGAAAGAATGAATGGGGCCATGTATCGTGAGATTGTGAATGAAAACCTTCTTCCATCAGCAAGGGCATTGAAGATGAAACGTGGCTGGGTCTTTCAGCATGACAATGATCCCAAACACACCGCCCGGGCAACGAAGGAGTGGCTTCGTCAGAAGCATTTCAAGGTCCTGGAGTGGCCTAGCCAGTCTCCAGATCTCAACCCCATAGAAAATCTTTGGAGGGAGTTGAAAGTCTGTGTTGCCCAGCGACAGCCCCAAAACATCACTGCTCTAGAGGAGATCTGCATGGAGGAATGGGCCAAAATACCAGCAACAGTGAGTGAAAACCTTGTGAAGACTTACAGAAAACGTTTGACCTGTGTCGTTGCCAACAAAGGGTATATAACAAAGTATTGAGAAACTTTTGTTATTGACCAAATACTTATTTTCCACCATCATTTGCAAATAAATTCATTAAAAATCCTACAATGTGATTTTCTGGATTTATTTTTTCTCATTTTGTCTGTCATAGTTGACGTGTACCTATGATGAAAATTACAGGCCTCTCTCATCTTTTTAAGTGGGAGAACTTGCACAATTGGTGGCTGACTAAATACTTTTTTACCCCACTGTACTTGATGGCCTATCATATTATCACGGCAGTTAGCCTAGCGGTCCATTAACGTTAGGAAGTAAGGAAACAGGAACTTTACCAAAAGAGGGAGGAGAAGAGAATGCCACAAATGCTTATTTATGTCACAGTACACGCCCAAAGATATCTAACCATGAGGAAGTGGTATATGTTTAAGCAAGAACATTTAAGGAAGGTGTTTCGTTTTGTACACATTCTTATGAAAATTAAATCGACACCGTTGCCCCCACACCCTTACAGTATTACCAACTGTTTGAATGACTATTACATTTTAGTCATTTAGCAGACGCTCTTATCCAGAGCGACTTACAGGAGCAATTAGGGTTAAGTGCCTTGCTCAAGGGCACATCGACAGATTTTTCACCTAGTCAGCTAGGGGATTCGAACAGCGTCCTTCCGTTCGTTACTGTCCCAACGCTCTTAACCATTAGGCTACCTGTTCCCTCTAAGCTGCGCGCAGCTCCCCCACAGAAGAAATATCAGCCTGCACAGAGAAGCATGAGATTGAACTTCACTCAACTTTCTCAAGTTTTCCCTGTTAGTTAACACTATAAACGTTTCCCTTTACTGTGGGAATTGTGATCGAATCAATGCAATATTAGCCACTTTCAATGCAATATACCAAAGCAAACCGAACTATGCAATACTTAGTATGCAAAACTAACTAGGCAAGAGATTTTGTTCTAGGCAGAATGCACCGGAGTAGGATTCTATTGCCTTGACAGGTACAACTCAGGCCAATACTCTACAGACCAGTGCACCATAAACAATCAGATCTGCAGTAGACCTACAGTGCTTTGAAAAAGTATTTGCCCCCTTTCTAATTTTCTCTACTTTTGCATATTTGTGATACTGAATGTTATCAGATCTTCAACCAAAACGATGATGTTCTTACTGTGGAATGCAGTGTTTGGTTTTTGCCAGGCATAATGGGACCCATCTCGTCCAAAAAGTTGACTCAAGTTTGTCAAAAAGCACCTGGATGGTCATCAAGACTCTTGGAAGAACGTTCTATGGACAGATGATTCAAAAGTATAACTTTTTGGACGACATGGTTCCAGTAATACCTGGCGAAAACCAAACTCTGCATTCCACAGTAAGAACATCATACCAAAGGTCAAGCATGGTGGTGGGGGTGTGATGGTTTGGGGATGCTTTGGTGCCTCAGGACCTGGACGACTTGCCTTAATAGAAGGAACCATGAATTCTGCTCTGTATCAGAGAATTCTACAGGAGAATGTCAGACCATCCGTCTGTGAGCTGAAGCTGAAGCGCAGCTGGGTCATGCAGCAAGACAATGATCCAAAACACACAATCAAGTCTACATGAAAATTGATGAAAAAGCAACAAATTGGAAGTTTTGGAATGGCCTAGTAAAAATCCAGACCTAATCCCAATTGAGATGTTGTGGCAGGACTTGAAACGAGCAGTTCCTGCTTGAAAACCCACACGTCACTGAGTTAAAGCAGTTCTGCATGGAAGAGTGGGCCAAAATTCCTCCACAGCGACGTGAGAGACTGATCAACAACTACAGGAAGCATTTGGTTGGAGTCATTGCAGCTAAAGGTGGCACAACCAGTTATTGAGTGTAAGGTGGCAATTACTTTTTCCACACAGGGGAATTGGGTGTTGCATAACTTTGTTTATGAAATAAATATGTAATTGTTGTGTTATTTGTCCACTTATGTTTCCTTTATCTAATATTAGGTTTTGGTTGAAGATCTGATAACATTCAGTATCACAAATATGCAAAAGTAGAGAAAATTAGAAAGGGGGCAAATACTTTTTCATAGCACTGTATATGCAAATAGACCATTGCCATATATGGATTTGTGCCATTCACTTTGAACTGGACTGTTTTACAGCATGAGCGATTATTATGTGCTTGTTTTGAGATCAAAGCAAGAGCTGCATGTAGCCATGTGTTCACATTGGTTCATATTATTATCTAGTTAGTGAGTTATTAGCCCAGTTATAACTAATTTGTATTCAGCAATGTGGGAGTGACTGCTTCCTACAAGAGCACTAAACGTGTACATTTCTAGCCATCTTTGAAAAACAAGTCAGGTAAAGAGCTTTTTTTATGACTTAAAGGGGTAGTGTTATATTTTGAGACAGACTTGAATAAGCTCAGTAGTCAATAGGCAGAGGGTAGCATAATTTGGCTGATTCTCTGTAATAATGGTACAGGAATAATAATGAATTGTATTTTGTATGTTCAGTCACCTCCTTGTCTGAAGGACAAGTGGATAATTAATGTCAAACCCTGCATGTTTTTTTTTCAAAAGTCTCATGGAATGTAGGCCTACATTGAACACTGCTACTACTGTAGGCTGAAGGATAGAGCCGCTATTTCCATGTTAAAATGTTATCTGATATATCGTTTTTTATGCTAGGCCACTCTGGTAGGCCTACTTTATGGTCAAATGGCCACAGTAGCCTACTTGGCCACTGTTAAAACAGTAAATTAAAGCAGGTACAGCCTCAGTGTTCACAGTAAACGCACGCTGGAAATTGCACAGAATTTTCACAAAGTTTGCGCTCAGCAGACCTGAAATTTGGTCATAGCCTAAAACAATTAGAGGGAACTATCACGGCTCAGGCTAAGACCCAGATGCAGACACAGGAGGCGGATAGTACGTGTCCCAGAGTTTATTATAGTACAAGGGGCAGACAATCAGTAGGTCAAGGCAGGCAAAGAGTCGTAATCCAAATAAGAGTCAGGCAGTTAGAGGACGGCAGGCAGGATCAGGGTCAGGACAGGCAGAAAGGTCAGAACTGGGAAGACTAGAAAAAGCAAAAACTAGCGCACAGGAAACACGGGAACAAGCTGGTAGGACCTGACGGGACAAGACGAACTGGCAACAGACAAACAGAAAACGCAGGTATAAATACACTTGAGGTAATTGGAGACACCTGGTGGGGGTTGAAGACAATCACAAGACAGGTGAAACAGATCAGGGTGTGACAGGAACATTGCCTGCTGCCCCTGTTAAAGTGAGGGATATGCAGTAGACTGAATACAAACCTCTGGATCCTTTCCTGTCGCTTCTCATCAGTTACCCCATTGTTCTGGTCTGTAAAAGAAGGGGTGACTGTGGGCTGAGAAATGTTACTCAGCACTTGTTAGTGAAGTTTAGTGATTGGTTGGAGCTTTTGTCGCTGTGAGAAGCTCCAATATGTCGCTCCATTAAACTGACTTGTGTATAATTTAGATTTATATGATTAAAACCAGGTAACTGGGATGTTGATTAACTAAGCTCTATAATACTTTCTTAGCTTGTGTTTGACACATGCGTTAAAATCAAATTCTTATCATTTTCAGTATTCATTTCAAATCTAGGTGGTAGATATGATAAAACAGTTGTATAAAGAATGTTCCGGTTCTCAATGATCTTTAACATGACTGACAGGATCATCTCAAGAGAATGTGTGGTCAAAAGATTTCCACTTTGTTTCAGAAGACCTTTCAATGTTCCTTAATCTCTAACAACACTGGATAAATAAAAAGGGAATCATACTTGGTTATATGGGATTGCTCTGTACTTACTTGTGGTGGTGTTAATCTGTGTTGTGGTTGGTTGATTGACAGTGATATGAACAGGCATCTGTAGGTCTCCAACTGCACACCAGTACCAGCCAGTGTTCTTCATTTTTAGTTGACTCATTGTTATGATCATGACTTTTTTTCCATTGGCAGGAATCCGCTTTAATTCTACTGATGCTCCATCTAAATTCCCAACTCTGCTCTCCACACAGGAGCCACCCAGCCTGCACCAGCAGAAACCTCCAGAGTTACTATAGTTACAATTGACAGTGACACTCTGTCCTTCAACTCCAGTCACATGTTGTTGGTCCACATAGAGTCCTGCAGTACCTGCACAATGAATGGATTTAAAGGGTCAATATTTGTGTGAATGTCAAATAATCCCCATACAGAGTACATGTTCGGTCATTTTTAAAAGGAAAATCTAGATCAGAAAACACAAATGGTTTAAATACAATTATGAGGCCAGATACTCATCTAAACCAATCAATTTGACATGGTATTACTAAACAGTAGATGATATTTTAATGATCAGAAAGGTAAGGATCTCACCTGTGGCAACTGACAGATACAGATGAGTTTTGTCACCTTTCTCCACAGCACACCAGAAATATCCAGAGCCCCTTGGTTGCAGATTCTTCATGGTCACAGTGAAGACTCTTGTAGTAACATTATCAGAGATGGACAACCAATTAGATGCACTCTGAGAGTCAGTACGTATTCGAGTAGAGCAAGAAAAGAAAAAATATCCACTACACCAGTATTTCACATGTTTTTCAGAGCCATGATGATAGAGACATGGGATGGTGATGGAGCCTCCTTGCTTTACAGACACATGACTCACTGTGGACACACTGTGAATACCTGTAGACACAACAACAGAAAATACATAGAGTGCCTTTGGAAAGTATTCAGACCCCTTGACATGTAACACATATGGTTACATTACAGGTTTTTAGAAGATTTCGCACATTTATAAAAAGTTTAAAACCTTATTTACATAAGTATTCAGACCCTTTGCTATGAGACTCGAAATTGAGCTCAGGTGCATCCTGTTTCCATTGATCATCCTTGAGATGTTTCTACAATTTGATTGGAGTCCACCTGTGGTAAATTCAATTGATTGGATATGATTTGGAAAGGCACACACCTGTCCATATAAGGCCCCACAGTTGACAGTTCTTGACAGAGCAAAAACCAAGCCATGAGATCGAAGGAATTGTCCGTAGCGCTCCGAGACAGGATTGTGTCGAGGCACAGATCTGGGGAAGGGTACCAAAACATTTCTGCAGCATTGAAGGTCCTCAAGAACACAGTGGCCTCCAAGTTTGGAACCACCAAGTCTCTTCCTAGAGCTGGCCGCCCGGCCAAACTGAGCAATCGGGGGAGAAGGGCCTTGGTCCGGGAGGTGACCAAGAACCTGATGGTCACTCTGACAGAGCTCCAGAGTTCCTCTGTGGAGATGGGAGAACCTTCTAGAAGGACAACCATCTCTGCAGCACTCCACCAATCAGGCCTTAATGGCCAGAGGGAAGCCACTCCTCAGTAAAAAGCACATGACTACTCGCTTGGAGTTTGCTAAAAGGCACCTAAAGTACACTCAGACCATGAGAAACACGATTCTCTGGTCTGATGAAACCAAGACTGAACTCTTTGGCCTGAATGCCAAGCGTCACGTCTGGAGGAAACCTGGCACCATCCCTACGGTGAAGCATGGTGGTGGCAGCATCATGCTGTGGGGATGTTTTTCACAACAGGGACTGAGAGACAAGTCAGGATTGAGGGAAAGATGAACGGCGCAAAGTACAAAGAGATCCTTGATGAAAACCTGCTCCAGAGCGCTCAGGACCTCAGACTGGGGCGAAGGTTCACCTACCAACAGGACAACGACCCTAAGCACACAGCCAACCCAACGCAGGTTTGGCTTCGGGACAAGTTTCTGAATGTCCTTGAGTGGCCAAGCCAGAGCCCGGACTTGAATCCGATCTAACATCTCTGGAGAGACCTGAAGATAGCTGTGCAGCGACGCTCCCCATCCAACCTGACAGAGCTTGAGAGGATCTGCAGAGAAGAATGGGAGAAACTCCCCAAATACAGGTGTGCCACGTTTGTAGCGTCATACCCAAGACTTCAGGCTGTAATCGCTGCCAAAGGTGCTTCAGTAAAGTGTTGAGTAAAGGGTCTGAATACTTATGTAAAAGTGATATTTGAGTTTAAAATTTTTTGTAAATTTGCAAGAAAATCTAAAAACCTATTTTTGCTTTGTCATTATGGGGTATTGTGTGTAGATTGATGGGGGGGGGGGACAATTTAATACAATTTAGAATAAGGCTGTAATGTAACAAAATGTGGAAAAGTCAAGGGGTCTGAATACTTTCCGAATGCACTGTACACCTGTCTGTCCACCCCTATTCTTTGTCACCCTTGTAGCCGCAACCCGCCAGTAATCTTTTAAATTCTTGCTATGCATAAGCCGTAAACAAAGGATTTGACCTTTTTCCACTACATGAGAGTGCCTTAATTACTTCTGGAAGTTGGTTTGCAAAAAGGCTTTTTCAGCATTTTTACTATCAAGCATCAACTTATTTTTGTTCTGTAGTATTTCATGCCATGATTAAAGAGCACCTCATGGTATACAACTATAACCAAAGAAGCACTCCACTCTTCTTAATGTGTTAGTTCTCTTTTACTGGAAGTTGTATTTAAATGTGTTATGCAAAAACTAGAAAAATACAACTGTTTCACAAGATAATAAAAACGGCATTCATCAATACATCTGAGCACAACATACTGAAAATCTTTAATGTGACTACAATGTCTATGGACAAAGTAGACAGAACATTATAAGTGTTATGACTTTCAGCATGTACTGAGTTAGAGGAAGTAAGTCTAATAATATCAAACAACAAAATGTCTTCCCTCACTTACCTGAGAGTCCAGTGAGGAAGAAAAAGATGTCCAGGACAAGGAGGTGATGTGTTGCCATGAGTGGATGAGCGAGAAAGTCTGACAGTATTTATGTTTGTACGGGCAAACTGGTGTGTGTCAGGGCTCAAGGCACCCAGGCAACTGACTCTACTTCCTGATCCACATAGATATCACTTCTTTAACTCTTACTGTCTTAATGACAATGCAACCATGTGCCCCGTGCAAGACCTTGTGTAGTCAATGTTGAACTGTTAAACCTGAACCAAGGTTGATGTTAATACATACGCTGATTTATACAATAATTGCGTGTGGATTGTTCCCCATCCTCAATACCCTGATAACGTCATACATTTATAAACTCCTGAGTCCTGTGATGGTCTGATAGTCCTTTCTGTTAGTAATGAGGTCTGTAACTGATTAAAGTTACATTAAAAATAAAGTAATCAGTAACGTAATCCTTTGGATTACTCAAAATGAGTAACGGAATCCGATTACATTTGTATTAATTTTGGATTACCTTCACTTCTATCACCCAGACATATTTTTTAACTTAAAAAAAAAACGTTTACCTCATATAGCATTTTTTTCATTTAGTAACATGAGTAGGCCTAATTCCAAATTGTGGACTAATGTGAGAGCATAGCCTAAAGATTTTAACATTCACAAGTTCTATTATATGTGTAAGAGACAATTCACAGGGCTCCATACAAACATTTTCAGTTGGCGACACCAGCCCATGATTTGGTCGCACCACTAATGACCCTTCGCTAAACCCCGCCACAGAACTTAGGCAACCAATTGCAGTGCTCCAATGGATAGCAACTGTCGTCGAGTCCAACACCTTGGACAAGCTCACTTTTAAATCGCATGAAAGCTAGTTAAGGCTATGGCAAAAAGTTTTCTTAAAAAAATTAATGGCTAAATAATTTAACAGTGCACCAGGAGTACTTACTACGGTGATTCCTGAAATGGAGAGCTTGTTGGTGGAGTATTTTTAGAGTCCGAAATTATACTTTTATTACATTGTTTGATAGCTCAGCTGGTTAGCTAGCTGGCTCTCAGTCTCATTGACCACCAAACGTTGCTAATGCTAGCTAGCTTGCTAGCCACTAAATATACAATTTTTTCTCTAAATATACAGTACCAGTCAAAAGTTTGGACACACCTACTCATTCAAGGGTTTTTCTTTATTTTTACTATTTTCTAAATTGTAGAATAATAGTGAAGACATCAAAACTATGAAATAACACATATGGAATCATGTAGTAACCAAAAACGTGTTAAACAAATCAAAATATATTTTAAATGTTAGATTCTTCAAAGTATCCACCCTTTGCCTTGATGACAGCTTTGCACACTCTTTGCATTCTCTCAACCAGTTTCATGAGGAATGCTTTTCCAACAGTCTTGAAGGAGTTCCCACGCTGAGCACTTGTTGGATGCTTTTCCTTCACTCTGCGGTCCAACTCATCCCAAACCATCTCAATTGGGTTGAGGTCGGGTGATTGTGGAGGCCAGGTCATCTGATGCAGCATTCCATTACTCTCTTTCTTGGTCAAATAGCCCTTAAACAGCCTGGAGGTATGTTTTGGGTCATCGTCCTGTTGAAAAACAAATGACAGTTCCACTAAGCGCAAACCAGATGGGATGGCGTATCGCTGCAGAATGCTGTGGTCGGCATGCTGGTTAAGTGTGCCTTGAATTCTAAATAAATCACAGACAGTGTCACCAGAAAAGCACCCCCACACCATCACACCTCCTCCTCCATGCTTCACGGTGGGAACCACACATGCGGAGATCATCCATCACCTACTCTGCATCTCGCAAAGACACGGCGGTTGGAACCAAAAATCTCAAATTTGGACTCATCAGACCAAATGACAGATTTCCACCGGTCTAATGTCCATTGCTCATGTTTCTTGGCCTCTTCTTCTTAGTTGTTTCTTTGCAGCAAAACACACACACAGGTGTAGACCTTTCAGTGAAATGCTTACTTACAAGCCCTTAACCAACAATGCAGTTTTAAGAAAATAAAAAAAGTGTTTAGTAAAAAATAGATAAGTAAAATATAAAAATAGCAAATAATTTAAGAGGAGCAGTAAAATAAAATAACAGTAGGGAGGATATTGTCACGACTTCCGCAGAGGCTGCCTCCCTTCCTTGTTCGGGCAGGCTTCGGCATTCGTCGTCACCGGCTTACTAGCCACTGCCGCTCCATTTATTATCATTCCATTTGTCTTGTCTTGTCAATTACACACACCTGGTTCTTATCCCCTCATTAGTCAGTGTATAAGTGTTCCCTCTGCCCCCCTTGTCCTTGTGGGTGATTGTTATTTGTGAGAGTAGTGTAGCTCGGTGGAGCTACTCTCCCTTTGTATTGCCGGGGTAGATATTTCCCCTGTGCCTGTATATTGTTGGAGTATCCCGTACCGTGTATTGCCAGGGTAGATAGTTTCCCCTGTGCCTGTTTCCGTGTGTCGCTATTTGTGTACGACGGAATAAACTCTGTATCACACTCATCACATCTATATACAGGGGGTACCGGTACAGAGTCAATGTGCAGGGCCACCGGTTAGAACATACTATGACTAGGGTGGCTGGAGTCTTTGACAATTTTGAGGGCCCTCCTCTGACACCACCTGGAATAGAGGTCCTGGATGGCAGGAAGCTTGACCCCAGTGATGTACTGGGCCGTACGCACTACACTCTGTAGTGCCTTGCGGTCGGAGGGAGAGCAGTTGCCATACCAGGCGGTGATGCAACAAGTCAGGATGCTCTCGATGGTGCAGCTGTATAACTTTTTGAGGATCTGAGGACCCATGCCAAATCTTTTCAGTCTCCTGAGGGGGAATAGGTTTTGTCGTGCCCTCTTCACGACTGTCTTGGTGTGTTTGGACCATTATAGTGTTGGTGATGTGGACACCAAGGTACTTGAAGCTCTCAACCTGTTCCACTACGGCCCCGTCGATGAGAATGGGGGTGTGCTCAGTCCTCTTTTTTTTTCCTGTAGTCCACAATCATCTCCTTTGTCTTGGCAACTGCTTGGCCTCCGACCGCAAAGCACTACAGAGGGTAGTGCGTACGGCCCAGTACATCACTGGGGCCAAGCTTCCTGCCATTCAGGACCTCTATACCAGGCGGTGTCAGAGGAAGGCCCTCAAAATTGTCAAAGACTCCAGCCACCCTAGTCATAGACTGTTCTCTCTGCTACCGCACGGCAAGCGGTACCGGAGTGCCAAGTCTAGGTCCAAAAGACTTCTCAACAGCTTCTACCCCCAAGCCATAAGACTCCTGAACAGCTAATCATGGCTACCCGGACTATTTGCACTGCCCCCCCACCCCATCCTTTTTACGCTGCTGCTACTCTGTTAATGATTTATGCATAGTCACTTTAACTCTACCCACATGTACATATTACCTCAACTACCTCAACTAGCCGGTGCCCCCGCACATTGACTCTGCAACAGTACCCCCCTGTATATATAGCCTCCCTACTGTCACTTTATTTTACTTCTGCTCTTTTCTTTCTCAACACTTTTTTTGTTGTTGTTTTATTTTTACTTTTTTAGTTAAAAATAAATGCACTGTTGGTTAAGGGCTGTAAGTAAGCATTTCACTGTAATGTCTGCACCTGTTGTATTCGGCGCATGTGACCAATAAAATTTGATTTGATTTGATTTGATCACATTGAGGGAGAGGCTGTTATCCTGGCACCACACGGCCAGGTCTCTGACCTCCTCCCTATAGGCTGTCTCATCGTTGTCTGTGATCAGGCCTACCACTGTTGTGTCTTCAGTAAACTTAATGATGGTGTTGCAGTCGTGCCTGGCCATGCAGTCATTGGTGAACAGGGAGTACAGGAGGACTGGGCATGCACACCTCACTAGCTTAGTGATGAGCTTTGAGGGCACTATGGTGTTGAAGGCTGAGCTGTAGTCAATGAATGGCATTCTCACGTAGGTGTTCCTCTTGTCAAGGTGAGAAAGGGCAGTGTGGAGTGCAATAGAGATTGCATTATAATCTGTGGATCTGTTGGGGCGGTCTGCAAATTGGAGTGGGTCTAGGGTTTCTGGGAGAATGGTGTCGATGTGAGCCATGACCAGCCTTTTAAGGCACTTCCTTGCTACAGGTCGGTAGTCATTTAGGCAGGTTATCTTAGTGTTCTGTAGGTATTACAGACTCAGTCAGGGACATGTTGAAAATGTCAGCTGTCGACATCAGGATACGATTTGAAGCACTATTTAGCTCCAAAAGTGGTTATAGCGAAGACAGTACAGTATGAAGATAGGCAGAAACTGCTTCTCTAATAGAAATCCCTAATCACAATTGTAGGCGATGTCATAGAGATGTTAGCTAGCTAAGCTCATGCGCAGAAACACATCACTGGGTCTAACGGTCGTCTTGCGCCGAACTGTGCATGTGCAGGCCGTCAAATCAAAGGCACTCCTTCGATACAAAGTAGTTTTTGACGATAATTTAAACGTGTCAGTTTGTCACTTTTACGAGGTTGGAGTAATGACATGTTCAACTCCTTAAGACACTGTCTCGAATCTAGGTTGTGCCTTTAGATTTTGAGAAAATTAACAACTAAGGAAGAATTTTTCACTTCTCTCATTGACTTCTCCAACCCCAAACCCCGGCCTAGTCTGCTTGGCCTGCTTCGCAAGCGTTCCTGGAAGTCTCGTGATGTTGAGCCTATGAATGTTGAAACTCTGTGGCTATAGCTTTGACTGCATGCTGACAGAGTCATTGATTCAGTGGCTAGCTACACCACAAACATAATTTTCCCAGGTTCCCATGAAGCAATTATAATGACAGTCCACCACAACCGTTTGAGATCATTATGAGGGGATTTCGCCAGTGGTTGAATGGGGATTTGGGCTTCCTGGGAAAATGTTGTCCGAGGTTGCAACAGTAACCAAGGGAGGCGGGGCTTAGCGAAGGGTCAATTGGGCTTCCTGGGAAAATGTTGGCCTAGGTTGCGACAGTAACCAAGGGTCTGGGGCTTAGCGAAGGGTCAATTGAAGTGGGGTCACACAATAGAACAAAAGTATAGTGTACTAGACTACTAAAATGGTACAATTCAAGAAATAAATGGTTTTTCTAAAACATTCAATCACGAATGCATGATTTCAATAGTAACAACAGTGGTTGCTTTCAATACAGTGTTTTTCCCGCAATTACATTTTGAAATATTGTGCCATCAGAAGGCATTTCACAAAGGAGAGAGAGAGAGAGAGGGGAAGGCAGGAACTTTGTAGTCCAGACGACTGTTTGATTGACCAGTGGGCCAGGTGTCAATGTTTTGAAAGCCTTACCTATTCATTCAACCAGTTTGAATATAAAATAAGCCATCCACCCTTGATGGGCGATCAGCAGAACAATAGAATCTGAGAGCATGTGAGAAGTCTTGATGGTACGCTAAATGACAGCAATGATGACAAAGTTGTATACTTTTTTTTATTTTGATTAGATGAAGTAATCCCAAATGTAATCAACTGTTTTAAAGAATGTAACTGTAATATGGAGTGATTTCATTGTGAACAGAAATTGTATTTGAATACCATAATTTAGCATTTTATATTAGGATATTGAATTTGAATTTAATATTTTTGAATTTGTAATACACAAATTGAATCATATAATTAATCATTTGAACTTGTATTTCATGATTTGAAACTGAATTTAATGAATATTGCATTCAGTTATACAATTCAATTTCAATTTAATTGAATATTCAAATTTCATATTTATATATTCAGTTTCAATATCGTCAATATTCCATTCAATGTCTGTGTATCAGGTTTACAAACTATTATTTCAAGTTGATCAAAGTTTCATATTGAACTTCTCGGATGCATTCAGAATCAGTTTTCAAATTCAGTTCTCTAAATTAAGATTCAAAACCAGAGACAACATCCTGGTATTACAGATATAATGAAATGCTCTCTGTGGTAAACAGAAGCTTCTGGTGGTTTCTGAAGACAATGTTGAATTTATTTTCTTCCTATGAATTTGGCTCTAGGTTTTGAACCGTTTTGGCTGTCAGCTACCCTATTCCTGAAAGCTTAGACTCTCTGGAACACGGACGTGCCTTCTGTTCCCCTCTATGCTGATCACAGGCCGTGCTGGACTCGTTAGAATGGAGCGTCACAAAAAACGCAATTTGACTCCCATAAGAATATAGTTGAATGGCCCTGTCATAGCCCTTCTAAGGATATCCTTTCCACTCCCCATTTAATCTTGCTCCTGTGACTTGACTTGGTTTGAACCAGGCCTCCTGCATGTCACAAGACAGTGTTAGCCCACTTACCTAAAGTCCATAGGTATGAGTTCAGGAAGCTAACACAAGTCTTCAAGTCTCCAGCAAGGTTGCTCATCAAAAGAGCATGGTTCATCGAACCACCTCAGTTACATTTCACCCCCCTTTGACCTCATACATCACAGCACCAATATATCTATGTGTGCTCCTCTACCTTTCCTGGCTGGCAAAGTATCAGAATGTTGTCTCTGGTTTTGAATCAGAATTTAGATAACTGAATCTGAATGCATCTGAGAAGTTGAATACACAGTTGAAGTCGGAAGTTTACATACAGTGGGGAGAACAAGTATTTGATACACTGCCGATTTTGCAGGTTTTCCTACTTACAAAGCATGTAGAGGTCTGTAATTTTTATCATAGGTACACTTCAACTGTGAGAGACGGAATCTAAAACAAAAATCCAGAAAATCACATTGTATGATTTTTAAGTAATTAATTTGCATTTTATTGCATGACATAAGTATTTGATCACCTACCAACCAGTAAGAATTCTGGCTCTCACAGACCTGTTAGTTTTTCTTTAAGAAGCCCTCCTGTTCTCCACCTGTATTAACTGCACCTGTTTGAACTCGTTACCTGTATAAAAGACACCTGTCCACACACTCAATCAAACAGACTCCAACCTCTCCACAATAGCCAAGACCAGAGAGCTGTGTAAGGACATCAGGGATAAAATTGTAGACCTGCACAAGGCTGGGATGGGCTACAGGACAAGAGGCAAGCAGCTTGGTGAAAAGGCAACAACTGTTGGCGCAATTATTAGAAAATGGAAGAAGTTCAAGATGACGGTCAATCACCCTCGGTCTGGGGCTCCATGCAAGATCTCACCTCGTGGGGCATCAATGATCATGAGGAAGGTGAGGGATCAGCCCAGAACTACACGGCAGGACCTGGTCAATGACCTGAAGAGAGCTGGGACCACAGTCTCAAAGAAAACCATTAGTAACACACTACGCCGTCATGGATTAAAATCCTGCAGCGCACGCAAGGTCCCCCTGCTCAAGCCAGCGCATGTCCAGGCCCGTCTGATGTTTGCCAATGACCATCTGGATGATCCAGAGGAGGAATGGGAGAAGGTCATGTGGTCTGATGACACAAAAATAGAGCTTTTTGGTCTAAACTCCACTCGCCGTGTTTGGAGGAAGAAGAAGGATGAGTACAACCCCAAGAACACCATCCCAACCGTGAAGCATGGAGGTGGAAACATCATTCTTTGGGGATGCTTTTCTGCAAAGGGGACAGGACGACTGCACCGTATTGAGGGGAGGATGGATGGGGCCATGTATCGCGAGATCTTGGCCAACAACCTCCTTCCCTCAGTAAGAGCATTGAAGATGGGTCGTGGCTGGGTCTTCCAGCATGACAACGACCCGAAACACACAGCCAGGGCAACTAAGGAGTGGCTCCATAAGAAACATCTCAAGGTCCTGGAGTGGCCTAGCCAGTCTCCAGACCTGGACCCAATAGAACATCTTTGGAGGGAGCTGAAAGTCCGTATTGCCCAGCGACAGCCCCGGAACCTGAAGGATCTGGAGAAGGTCTGTATGGAGGAGTGGGCCAAAATCCCTGCTGCAGTGTGTGCAAACCTGGTCAAGACCTACAGGAAACGTATGATCTCTGTAATTGCAAACAAAGGTTTCTGTACCAAATATTAAGTTCTGCTTTTCTGATGTATCAAATACTTATGTCATGCAATAAAATGCAAATTAATTACTTAAAAATCATACAATGTGATTTTCTGGATTTTTGACACACAGTTAAAGTGTACCTATGATAAAAATTACAGACCTCTACATGCTTTGTAAGTAGGAAAACCTGCAAAATCGGCAGTGTATCAAATACTTGTTCTCCCCACTGTACACCTTAGCCAAATATATTTAAACTCAGTTTTTCACAATTCCTGACATTTAATCCTAGTAAAGATTCCCTGTCTTAGGTTAGTTAGGATCACCACTTTATTTTAAGAATGTGAAATGTCAGAATAATAGTAGAGAGAATGATTTATTTCAGCTTTTATTTCTTTGTATTTTTAAGGTAATGGACACCTGACTTTCTATTTAAAGCTTTTTGGAATCCACATTTTACACTATTTTACATTGAATAAGAAGTGATATTTCCTGAGGACAGAAAAGGCACCGCAATGTAGGAATGACCCAACTAGCAAAATGACATTTGACATACAGTTGAAGTCGGAAGTTTACATACACCTTAGCCAAAAACATTTAAACTCAGTTTTTCACAATTCCTGACATTTAATCCTAGTAAAAATTCCCTGTCTTAGGTCAGTTAGGATCACCACTTTTTTTTAAGAATGGGAAATGTCAGAATAATAGTAGAGAGAATGATTTATTTCAGCTTTTATTTATTCCATCACATTCCCAGTGGGTCAGAAGTTTACATACAGTGGGGAAAAAAAGTATTTAGTCAACCACCAATTGTGCAAGTTCTCCCACTTAAAAAGATGAGAGAGGCCTGTAATTTTCATCATAGGTACACGTCAACTATGACAGACAAAATGAGAAAAAAATATCCAGAAAATCACATTGTAGGATTTTTAATGAATTTATTTGCAAATTATGGTGGAAAATAAGTATTTGGTCAATAACAAAAAAGTTTCTCAATACTTTGTTATATACCCTTTGTTGGCAATGACACAGGTCAAACAATTTCTGTAAGTCTTTACAAGGTTTTCACACACCGTTGCTGGTATTTTGGCCCATTCCTCCATGCAGATCTCCTCTAGAGCAGTGATGTTTTGGGGCTGTCGCTGGGCAACATGGACTTTCAACTCCCTCCAAAGATTTTCTATGGGGTTGAGATCTGGAGACTGGCTAGGCCACTCCAGGACCTTGAAATGCTTCTTACGAAGCCACTCCTTCGTTGCCCGGGCGGTGTGTTTGGGATCATTGTCATGCTGAAAGACCTAGCCACGTTTCATCTTCAATGCCCTTGCTGATGGAAGGAGGTTTTCACTCAAAATCTCACGATACATGGCCCCATTCATTCTTTCCTTTACACAGATCAGTCGTCCTGGTCCCTTTGCATAAAAACAGCCCCAAAGCATGATGTTTCCACCCCCATGCTTCACAGTAGGTATGATGTTCTTTGGATGCAACTCAGCATTCTTTGTCCTCCAAACACGACGAGTTTACTTTTTACCAAAAAGTTCTATTTTGGTTTCATCTGACCATATGACATTCTCCCAATCCTCTTCTGGATCATCCAAATGCACTCTAGCAAGCTTCAGACGGGCCTGGACATATACTGGCTTAAGCAGGGGGACACGTCTTGCACTGCAGGATTTGAGTACCTGGCGGCATAGTGTGTTACTGATGGTAGGCTTTGTTACTTTGGTCCCAGCTCTCTGCAGGTCATTCACTAGGTCCCCCCGTGTGCTCACCGTTCTTGTGATCATTTTGACCCCACGGGGTGAGATCTTGCGTGGAGCCCCAGATCGAGGGAGATTATCAGTGGTCTTGTATGTCTTCCATTTCCTAATAATTGCTCCCACTGTTGATTTCTTCAAACCAAGCTGTTACCTATTGCAGATTCAGTCTTCCCAGCCTGGTGCAGGTCTACAATTTTGTTTCTGGTGTCCTTTGACAGGTCTTTGGTCTTGGCCATAGTGGAGTTTGGAGTGTGACTGTTTGAGGTTGTGGACAGGTGTCTTTTATACTGATAACAAGTTCAAACAGGTGCCATTAATACAGGTAACGAGTGGAGGACAGAGGAGCCTCTTAAAGAAGAAGTTACATGTCTGTGAGAGCCAGAAATCTTGCTTGTTTGTAGGTGACCAAATACTTATTTTCCACCATAATTTGCAAATAAATTCATTAAAAATCCTACAATGTAATTTTCTGGATTTTTTTTTCTCAATTTGTCTGTCATAGTTGACATGTACCTATGATGAAAATGACAGGCCTCTATCATCTTTTTAAGTGGGAGAACTTGCACAATTGGTGGCTGACTAAATACTTTTTTCCCCCACTGTACATGCAATTAGTATTTGGTAGCATTGCCTTCAAATTCTTCAACTTGGGTCAAGCGTGTCGGATAGCCTTCCACAAGCTTCCCACAATAAGTTGGGTGAATTTTGGCCCATTCCTCCTGACAGAGCTCGTGTAACTGAGTCAGGTTTGTAGGCCTCCTTGCTCGCACTTGCTTTTTCAGTTCTGCCCACACATTTTCTATAAGCCATTTTGCCACTACTTATGCTTGGGGTCATTGTCCATTTGGAAGACCCATTTGCGACCAAGCTTTAACTTCCTGACTGATGTCTTGAGATGTTGCTTCAATATATCCAAATAATTTTCCTTCCTCATGATGCCATCTATTTTGTGAAGTGCACCAGTCCCTCCTGCAGCAAAGCACCCCCACAGCATGATGCTGCCACCCCCGTGCTTCACGTTTGGGTTGGTGTTCTTTGGCTTGCAAGAACCCCGTTTTTCCTCCAAACATAACGATGGTCATTATGGCCAAACAGTTCTATTTTTGTTTCATCAGACCAGAGGACATTTCTCCAAAAAGTACGATCTTTGTCCCCATGTGCAGTTGCAAACTGTAGTCTGGCTTTTTTAAGGCGGTTTTGGAGCAGTGGCTTCTTCCTTGCTGAGCGGCTATTCAGGTTATGTCGATATAGGACTTGTTTTACTGTGGATATAGATACCTTTGTACCTGTTTCCTCCAGCATCTTCACAAGGTCCTTTTCTGTTGTTCTGGGATTGATTTGCACCAAAGTATGTTAATCTCTAGGAGACAGAACGCATCTCCTTCCTGAGCGGTATGACAGCTGCATGGTCCCATTGTCACACCCTGGTTCTGGGACTCATTATGTTGAGCCAGGGTGTGTGCAGTCTATGTGTTTATGTTCTATGTTGGGTGTCTAGGTTGTTGTTTTCTATGTTTGGTCAATGACTCCCAATCGGAGGTAACGAGTGTCAGCTGTCGGCTCGTTATCTCTGATTGGGAGCCATATTTATACTGTGTGTTTTCACCTTGGGGTTGTGGGTTTTTGTTCCAGGTTCAGTCATAGTCACTGTAGGACTTCACTATCGTCATTTGTTTGTTGTTTTCGTGGTTGCTTTTATTTAAATAAAGTCATCATGTTCACTCCACGCGCTGCGTATTGGTCCGTTTCCTCAGACGATCGTGACAGAAAAACCCACCATAAAAGGACCAAGCAGCGTGTCAAGCGGCAACAGGACCTACCTACACAGGAGTTATGGACGCCTATCAGGGATTCATGGACGGGAGGAGATACGGGATGGAAAGGGTCCTTGGGCACAACCGGGAGAATATCGCCGCCCTCGTGAAGAGCTGGAGGCAGCTAAAGCCGAGAGGAGGCAATATGAGGAGGCAGCACGGAGTCAAGGCTGGAAGCCCGTGGGTACTACCCAAAAATTTCTTGGGGGGGGGCTAAAAGGGAGTGTGGCGAAGTCAGGTAGGAGACCTGCGCCTACTCCCTGGACTGACCGTGGAGAGCGAGAGTACGGGCAGACACCGTGTTACGCAGTAGAGCGCATGGTGTCTCCTGTACGCAGGCATAGCCCGGTTCGGTACATTCCAGCTCCACGTATCGGCCGGGCTAGATTGAGCATTGAGCCGGATGTCATGAAGCCGGCCCAACGCATCAGGCCACCAGTGCGTCTCCTCGGGCCGGCTTACATGGCACCAGCCTTACGCATGGTGTCCCCGGTTCGCCTACATAGCCCGGTGCGGGTTATTCCTCCTTCCCGTACTGGTCGGGCGACGGGGAGTATACAACCAGGTAAGGTTGGGCAGGCTCAGTGCTCAAGGGAGCCAGTACGCCTGCACGGTCCGGTATTTCCGGCGCCACCTCCCCGCTCCAGCCCAGTACCACCAGTGCCTACACCACGCACCAAGCCTCCTGTGTGTCCCCAGCGTCCTGTGCGTCCTGTTGCTGCTCCCCGCACTAGCCCTGAGATGCGTGTCCTCAGCCCGGGACCACCAGTTCCGGCACCACGCACCAGGCCTTATGTGCGTCCCCAGGGTCCAGCATGCCCTGTTGCTACTCCCCGCACTAGCCCTGAGATGCGTGTCCTCAGCCCGGGACCACCAGTTCCGGCACCACGCACCAGGCCTATAGTGCGTCTCGGCCGGCCAGAGTCTGCCGTCTGCCCAACGGCGCCTGAACTGCCCGTCTGCCCAACGGCGCCTGAACTGCCCGTCTGCCCAACGGCGCCTGAACTGCCCGTCTGCCCAACGGCGCCTGAACTGCCCGTCTGCCCAACGGCGCCTGAACTGCCTGTCTGCCCAACGCCGTCTGAACTGTCCGTCTGCCAAGCGCTGCATAAGCCGCCCGTCTGCCATGAGCCTTCAGAGCCGTCCGCCAGACCGGAGCCGCTAAAGCCTTCCGCCAGACAGGATCAGCCAGAGCCTTCCGCCAGACAGGATCAGCCAGAGCCTTCCGCCAGACAGGATCAGCCAGAGCCTTCCGCCAGACAGGATCAGCCAGATCCGTCGGCCAGCCATGAGCAGCCAGATCCGTCGGCCAGCCATGAGCAGCCAGATCCGTCGGCCAGCCATGAGCAGCCAGATCCGTCAGCCAGCCATGAGCAGCCAGATCCGTCGGCCAGCCATGAGCAGCCAGATCCGTCGGCCAGCCATGAGCAGCCAGATCCGTCGGCCAGCCATGAGCAGCCAGATCCGGCGGCCAGCCATGAGCAGCCAGATCCGTCAGCCAGCCATGAGCAGCCAGATCCGTCAGCCAGCCATGAGCAGCCAGATCCTTCAGCCAGCCATGAGCCGTCCAGCCAGGATCCGCCAGAGCCGTCCAGCCAGGATCCGCCAGAGCCAGCCAGCCAGGATCCGCCATTGAGTCCGGTGCTGTCCCTTAGCCCGGTGCTGCCCCTTATCCTGGTGCTGCCCCTTAGTCCGGTACTGCCCCTTAGTCCGGTGCTGCCCCTTAGTCCGGTGCTGCCCGTTAGTCCGGTGCCGCCCCTTAATCCAGTGGGGTTTAGTTGGGGGGTGGTCATTTGGAGGAGGCTACGTAAGCGGGTAGTGACTATGGTGGGGTGGTGGTCTAGGCCGGAGCCAGAACCGCCACCGAGGAGGTATGCCCGCCCAGCCCTCCCCTGTTTGGGGGTTTTGAGGCGCGGTCGCAGTCCGCGCCTTTAGGGGGGGGTACTGTCACACCCTGGTTCTGGGACTCATTATGTTGAGCCAGGGTGTGTGCAGTCTATGTGTTTATGTTCTATGTTGGGTGTCTAGGTTGTTGTTTTCTATGTTTGGTCAATGACTCCCAATCGGAGGTAACGAGTGTCAGCTGTCGGCTCGTTATCTCTGATTGGGAGCCATATTTATACTGTGTGTTTTCACCTTGGGGTTGTGGGTTTTTGTTCCAGGTTCAGTCATAGTCACTGTAGGACTTCACTATCGTCATTTGTTTGTTGTTTTCGTGGTTGCTTTTATTTAAATAAAGTCATCATGTTCACTCCACGCGCTGCGTATTGGTCCGTTTCCTCAGACGATCGTGACACCCATGGTGTTTATACTTGCGTACTATTGTTTGTACAGATGAACGTGGTACCTTCAGGCATTTGGAAATTGCTCCCAAGGATGAACCAGACTTGTGGAGGTCTACAATTTGTTTTCTGAGGTCTTGGCTGATTTCTTTTGATTTTCCCATGATGTCAAGCAAAGAGGCACTGAGTTTGAAGGTAGGCCTTGAAATACATCCACAGGTACACCTCCAATTGACTCAAACGATGTCAATTAGCCTATCAGAAGCTTCTAAAGCCATGACATCATTTTCTGGAATTTTCGAAGCTGTTTAAAGGCACAGTCAACTTAATAACCTTCTGACCCACTGGAATTGTGATCAAGTGAATTATAAATGAAATAATCTGTCTGTAAACAATTGTTGGAAAAATTACTTGTGTCATGCACAAAGTAGATGTCCTAACTGACTTGCCAAAACTATAGTTTGTTAACAATAAATTTGTGGAGTGGTTAAAAAACAAGTTTTAATGACTCCAACCTAACTTCCGACTTCAACTGTTTAAAACTTTGATCAACTTGAAATTATAGTTTGTAAACTATATACACAGACAATGAATGCAAGTGTAAGGATGTAGCCTTCACAGGTGTTGCTGCTTAAAATAACCTTTCAGTAATGCTGATGAATGTTCTGACACAGAGATAAATCCTCATAAATATGCCATACTTTTTGTTTCAACCATTTTTCATGTGAGTTACAATGGCACTAACATATGTAAGACATCATAAGGCAGTTTGAAGTTTTTTTAGCTGGTTATTAAATGCAGATGTAACTATAAGAGGTGAATGATATTGAGAGCAGCAGAGTTCCTTTATTAACAACGTTTATGAGCAAGTTAGTTTATTTGCTTGTAAATTTTTCATTTATAAAGCTAGAGGAATTATTGATGGAACAGTACACCTACACTGTGATTTGTTACATTAAACCATAAGAAATAACCAACTGGAAAATAAACACTGCCAATAGAGAGCAGTTGTAATGGCATCTTTTTGTAGGCGCTAACTCCGCCATGGTTTGTTGGACAAAGCCTATGGGGAAATGTGTTTTTATAGGGTTTTTGGATAAATGCCGAAAACAAGGTCTGTTGTAAACACAGGCTTAGGAGATCTTATACGTTTTGTTTTATGAGATAATCTTCATCAGCTAACGTAACTTTTTGTAAATTTTAAAGCATTTATGTGATTAAAAAAAGCACATAAAGCCTTCTTAATTCATAAAGGTCATGTTAACTGACTAATATTATCTCATAGAACAAAACGTATAAGATCTCATAAGCCTGTGTTAACCTCAGACCTTATTTTTGGTGTTTATCTCAAATCTCTATTATTTTCCCATTCATTTTCCCAATAGGAATGGCTGAACGAACCAGAGGTAACTCATTTACGATTTTTAGGAATACAAGCTGGCGAGCTCTGTAGGCAACAAAACATTGGTCAAGAGTTTCATTTCACAATACATGCACATTTCAGTAGAATAATTCAAATAAAATGAAACAAACATGATGTACAGATAAGTACACACATCAAGTACTTGTTATTGGTAATATGTGGTGTTTAGACACATTTTGGATATAGAAAAATACTATGTGTAGTTGGGAGTAGACTCTGATACCCACATTTACAGCATGGCATACAGCATGTAGATCTAAGATTGAAGATGTATAGCTCTTACTCCCAGAGGGAATTAAATATTTAAGATATACAAAAATGTCAAATGAAGGTTAAGATAGAGAAAAATACATTTAAGCCTAATGACAGCTGCAAGTCACAGGCACGCACAAAAATATCGAACCTTGGGGAAATGGTAAATGTTTAAGCAAGAACATTCAGTAATGGCGCCGGAGGGGATGGCTGCCTTTTTATGGACTTTTAACCAACCGTGCTATTTTGTTTGTTTTTTCGCATTGTTTGTAACTTATTATGTACATAATGTTGCTGCTACCATCTATAATGACCGAAAAGAGCTTCTGGACATCAAAACAGCTAAATAAATCCCGCTATGCCCTCCGACGAACCATCAAACAGGCAAAGCGTCAATACAGGACTAAGATCGAATCGTACTACACCGGCTCCGAAGCTCCTCGGATGTGGCAGGGCTTGCAAACTATTACAGACCACAAAGGGAAACACAGCCGCGAGCTTCCCAGTGACACGAGCCTACCAGACGAGCTACATTTCTTCTATGCTCGCTTCGAATCAAGTAACACTGAAACATGCATGACAGCATCAGCTGTTCTAGACGACTGTGTGATCACGCTCTCTGTAGCCGATGTGAGTAAGACCTTTAAACAGGTCAACATTCACAAGGCCGCAGGGCCAGACGGATTACCAGGACGTGTACTCTGAGCATTGGCAAGTGTCTTCACTGACATTTTCAACCACTCCCTGTCTGAGTCTATAATACCAACATGTTTCAAGCAGACCACCATAGTCCCTGTGCCCAAGAACACTAAGGTAACCTGCCTAAATGCCTACCGACCCGTAGCACTCACGTCTGTAGCCATGAAGTGCTTTGAAAGGCTGGTCATGGCTCACATCAACAACGTTATCCCAGAAACCCTAGACCCACTCCAATTTGCATACCGCCTCAACAGATCCACAGATGATGCAATCTCTATTGCACTCCACACTGCCCTTTCCCACCTGGACAAAAGGAACATCTATGTGAGAATGCTATTCATTGACTACAGCTCAGCATTCAACACCATAGTACCCTCAAAGCTCATCCCTAAGCTAAGGACCCTGGGACTAAACACCTCCCTCTGCAACTGGATCCTAGACTTCATGACGGGCCACCCCCGGGTGATCCTCAACACGGGGGCCCCTCAGGGGTGCGTGCTCAGTCTCCTCCTGTACTCCCTGTTCACTCATGACTGCATGGCCAGACACGACTCCAACACCATCATTAAGTTTGCAGATGACACAACAGTGGTAGGCCTGATCACCGACAATGACGAGACAGCCTATAGGGAGGAGGTCAGAGACCTGGCCGTGTGGTGCCAGGACAACAACCTCTCCCTCAACGTGATCAAGACAAAGGAGATGATTGTGGAATACAGGAAAAAGAAGAGGACCGAGTACGCCCCCCTTCTCATCGATGGGGCTGTAGTGGAGCAGGTTGAGAGCTTCAAGTTTCTTGGTGTCCCCATCCCCAACAAACTAACATGGGCACGACAAAACCCTCTCAGAAGACTTGGGATGGGTCCCCAGATCCTCAAAAGGTTCTACAGCTGCACCATCGATATATTCTGACTGGTTGCATCACTGCCTGGTATGGCAACTGCTCGGCCTCTGACCACAAGGCACTACAGAGGGTAATGCATACGGCCCAGTACATCACTGGGGCCAAACTTTCTGCCATCCAGGACCTCTATACCAGGCGGTGTCAGAGGAAGGCCCTATAAATGGTCAAAGACACCATCCACCCTAGTCATAGACTGGTCTCTCTGCTACCGCACGGCAAGCGGTACCGGAGCATCAAGTCTAGGTCCAAGAGGCTTCTAAACAGCTTCTACCCCCAAGCCATAAGACTCCTGAACATCTAATCAAATGGCTACCCAGACTATTTGCAATTATAAAGTAGCTTCAATAAACTGACTGGTGTATAATTAAGATTTATATTATTAAAACCAGGTAATTGGTATGTTGATTAACTAATCTCTATAATGCTTTATTAGCTAATGTGTGACACATGCATGCATACTTTTCAGTATTCATTTCGAATGTAGTTAAATCTAGAATCGGCTTCTTATTTCGCAACAAAGCCTCCTTCACTCATGCTGCCAAACATGCCCTCGTAAAACTGACCATCCTACCGATCCTTGACTTCGGCGATGTCATTTACAAAATAGCCTCCAACACTCTACTCAGCAAATTGGATGTAGTCTATCACAGTGCCATCCGTTTTGTCTCCAAAGCCCCATACACTACCCACCACTGTGACCTGTACGCTCTGGTTGGCTGGTCCTCACTACATGTTCGTCGTCAAACCCACTGGCTCCAGGCCATCTATAAATCACTGCTAGGCAAATCCCCGCCTTATCTTAGCTCATTGGTCACCATAGCAGCACCCACCCGTAGTCTGCGCTCCAGCAGGTATATCTCACTGGTCATTCCCAAAGCCAACACCTCCTTTGGCCGCCATTCCTTCCAGTTCTCTGCTGCCAATGACTGGAACGAATTGCAAAAATCTCTGAAGCTGGAGACTCTTATCTCCCTCACTAACTTTAAGCATCAGTTGTCAGAGCACCTTACCGATCACTGCACCTGTACACAGCCCATCTGAAATTAGCCCACCCAACTACCTCATCCCTATATTGTTATTTATTTTGCTCTTTTGCACCCCAGTATCTCTATTTGCACATAATCTCTTGCACATCTAGCATTCCAGTGTTAATACTAATTGTAATTATTTTGCACTATAGCCTATTTATTGCCTTACCTCCATAACTTGCTACATTTGCACACACTGTATATATATTTTCTGTTATATTTCTTGACTTTATGTTTTTTTTACCCCATATGTAACTCTGTGTTGTTGTTTTTATCGCACTGCTTTGCTTTATCTTGGCCAGGTCGCAGTTGTAAATGAGAACTTGTTCTCAACTGGCTTACCTGGTTAAATAAAGTAAAATAAAAAGAAAGTAGGTGGTAGCACATATTTTTAAGGAGTCCTTATTACAGTGTAATTACATGTGTAGTGGGTACTGTTTACTAAATATGGAAGTAACGTTCTGCCTATAAAGGGCTCTGGAGTCTGATTCCCAGGCCCAGGTCAAGCTTTTGTTTCAAATTCATGGAAGCTTATGAGCACAATGGCAAAAATGGGTTCACAAACGGTTCACTGAAAACAATTCTTTAAATTGTTTAATCATTTTATGGTGCATTTGACAATGGGTAAATTGCTTTAACCATCAATATTTTTTTTACACATTAATAAACAGTTGTGGGCCAAATTGTAAGCTTGGTTGAATAATGGTTTCTAAATACAATTAAAATGGTCATAAGACAAACTCTTATTCCATCATGCAACATTGCACTGTTGAAGAACATTATCACTTTTGGATGTGATGCAATGGTGCAAATAATTATTAATCCCAGGAATTAAGGGATGTCAAGGATTTAAGGCTTAATGTCTGCCCATCTTCGCAACACCCTTGAATGTGTCCGTTTGTAAAAAAAAAATAAAAAAAAATAATTTAAATAATATAGCCTAAATAATTCATTTTCATTCCTTCTTAGGCTCCCTGTCTGGCTCCTGACCTATTTAAAGTGTTTATATGCTGTTTAATACGACATGTAGCCTATTTTAAATTATGTGCACTTCTTACATTCACATGTCTATTGAAATACTTTTCATTCAAATCCATGTGGTTTGGTTTCAATAATTCAAAACCAAATGGTAGGTCCAGGTAGTCACAAAAATAGAGGTGTTGGTTAAATTGTGATTTTAATGAATGGAGCAAATTTGGAGCAGCAGTTTTTTTTCCTGTGAGCGCGGAGAGGTTTTTAGTGGAGCGGTTGGAAAGCACACGGAGAGTGGGATTTCCAACCGCTCAACTCCACTCACATGCTCTGATCTCAATACAGTTTTCTGTTCCCAAAACTAGAATATATGGACTACCTTTGCCAAATGTTCAAAAAATTGTGACTAAGCGTTCCCTAACGGAAAAATGCTTATTAATGTTAGATCGAGCCAATGGGATCTTGCTAGCTCATGCTTGGCTCTGCCCACCTCCTTGCTTGTTCTGCCCACTCGACTCACTAGCTTCCCATCGGAAACAACAGGGTGTGGTCTATCTTGGGTTAGTTATAAAAATCTTTGGTGTTAGCATGCACTTTTATAGCTAGCTGGATAACACAAGAACTAGCTAAGTAGCTAGCTAGCTAGGCCTAGCTAGCTATAGGCCTAAACTATAGAAAACACAATAATGATAACAAAGGAGGTTGGTGGCACCTTAATTGGGGAGGACGGGCTTGTGATAATGGATGGAGCGGACTCAGTGGAATGGTATCAAATACATCAAACACATGGCTTGATGCCATTGCATTTGCTCCGTTCCAGCCATTATTATGAGCCGTCCTCCCATTTTTACATTTTAGTCATTTAGCAGACGCTCTTATCCAGAGCGACTTACAGTTAGTGAATATTTTTTAAATATTTATTTTTCATTATTTTTTTATACTGGCCCCCCGTGGGAATCGAACCCTCAACCCTGGCGTTGCAAACGCCATGCTCTATCAACTGAGCTACATCCCTGCCGGCCATTCCCTCCCCTACCCTGGACGACGCTGGGCCAATTGTGCGCCGCCCATGAGTCTCCCGGTCGCGGCCGGCTGCGACAGAGCCTGGATTCAAACCAGGATCTCTAGTGGCACAGTTAGCACTGCGATGCAGTGCCTTAGACCACTGCGCCACTCCCCTCAGCAGCCTCCACTGGATGATAACTAGTATAGGGTAACATAGTGTCTAATGCTAAATTGTTATACAGTCTTCTTCTCTACCACAGATTTCCACAAGGTCTCAGACTCCAGGATGGGAAAATGCTTACAAGAAAGAAACAAATGAAGACAGAGTTGTTGATTTCCTTTGTTACTTGTAACGTTAAAAATGGGAGAAAAAGACAATCCCATTTTTCTAAATTAGCTATCTAGGCTACTAACCATTCTATAGGCTACAGATTTGAGTCACCACTAGAACAGTTATTTTTATGTAATATCTTTGTTTAGTCTAATTAATCAAATTATTAATCTAACAATAAAAATCCTTCAGATTTTGTAAGAAATATAAGGTATTTTAACATTTTGCAATAAAGTTGACTGAAGTAGAAGCTAATCTATTGTTTGTAGGTATTTTCACTTGGTAATGAGTTGTAGGCCTAAGTAATTATATAGAAATTGCTAAATCCTGTGTAACGCCTAGTAAATACATTGTATTTATGTAGATATTACATGTACTCTGTGGTGTACCAGTGTATTTATTTCTCACTTGAATGGCACTTTCAGAAGCTGATGATTAGATTGTCAGGATGGGTAACATACTTTGTAGATACTCCATAATTATAAGTAAGTACCCTTCAAGATCGACTTCATTTTAACTAGCTAAATCCTGTGTAACTAGTAATTACATTGTACTTATGTGAATATTACATGTACTTTAAGGTGTATTAGTGTGTTTATTCTTCCACTTGGATGGCGCTTCCAGAAACTTAAAAGATGAGGGCCAGGTTGTCAGGATGGGTAATGTACTGTATAAGTACATATTAGTTACAAGTAAGTACCCTGCAAGATACACTTCATTTTAACTAGCTAAATCCTGTGTAACAGCTAGTAATTACAGTGTACTTACGCAAACATTACATATACTATGCTTTGAAATAGTGTCTTATTCCTCATCTTGGATGAAACTCGTATTAGATCTGTTTTCGTAAACTCAATCAAGTTAACCCAGATGGTATGCTTTATTTTCGGGGCAAGTGCTAGCAACAACGTTGACTGGAGATATATTTTGAACAGTGCACATTCATGGTTAAGTAACTAGAGCATTTTGAGCACAGGCTATAATATATCAGACACCCAGCGCATCCACAAGAATTCCCAACCTTTGTCACAGTTGTTAATTAATCGGCTGAAGCTGACAAGAAGCGAAACAAGAATTTGGTGAATTTAGTGTAAACATGTCAATTTTTAACAAGAATGGTAACAAGCATTCATTGTTACACTTCTGTAATTACAGACCACAATTACTAGCAGTTACAAGTTGTTATTACGCTAACTATGAATTGTTACAGTTAACGACAATACTTGTTACAGTGTAATTACACATGTAATTACACTGTAATAAGGACCCCTTAAAAGGAAGCGTTATCTAATGTTCAGTTTCTTAATGATCTTTAACATGTCTGACAGGATAATCTCAAGAGAATGTGTGGTCCAGAGATTTCCACTTTGTTTCAGAAAATACCTTTCAATGTTGGATAAATAAATATAGAATCATACTTAGTTATATGGGATTGCTCTGTACTTACTTGTGGTGTTACTCTGTTGTGGTTGGTTGGTTGACAGTGATATGAACAGGCATCTGTATGTCTCCCTTTTTACACATGTATCAGCCAGTGTTCTCCATCCTCAGTCCAGTCAACTTCACAGTTAAAACCTAGCCGTTGGTGTTTTTTCTCTGCTCCTGCTGTAACTTCACAAATGTTCCATCTAAAGTCCCAAAAGGTCCCACAGCCACACAAGAGCAAGAGCCACCCATCCTGCAACTCCAGTCAGCTCTTGTTGGTCAACATAGAGTTCTGGAGTAACTGAACACAATGATAGAGGTAGTGATTGGATGAGTCTGATAAAGAATACACCAATATACACTACCAGTCAAAAGTTTGGACACACCTACTCATTCAAGGGTTTTTCTTTATTTTTTACAATTTATTACATTGTAGAATAATAGTGAGACATCAAAACTATGAAATAACACATATGCAATCATGTAGTAACCAAAAAAGTGTTAAACAAATCAAAATATATTTATATTTGAGATTCTTCAAATAGCCATCCTTTGCCTTGATGACAGCATTGCACACTCTTGGCATTCTCTCAACCAGCTTCAACTGGAATGCTTTTCCAACAGTCTTGAAGGAGTTCCCACATATGCTGAGCACTTGTTGGCTGCTTTTCCTTCACTCTGCCGTCGGACTCATCCCAAACCATCTCAATTGGGTTGAGGTCGGGTGATTGTGGAGGCCAGGTCATCTGATGCAGCACTCCATCACTCTCCTTCTTGGTTAAACATCCCGGCCTGGAGGAGTGTAAGGGCTATTATATAAAATATATTTTGATTTGTTTAACACTTTTTTGGTTACTACATGATTCCCTTTGATGTCTTCACTATTATTCTACGATGTAAAAAAAACAGTAAAAATTAAGAAAAACCCTTGAATGAGGAGGTGTGTCCAAACGTTTGACTGGTACTGTATATTGGCGACTACCTAGTCATCATTGATATTCATATTACACTGAGAAAGTGTATGTTGAAACACTTGTGCAGTCACTGATAGTATGTACAATAGATGTAGACATGAGCATACAGAACAGACAGTGTGTTAGATAATGATACAGCAACATGTGATTCTATCAAACACACTATCTGCTCTGACCCAGGAGGTGCACAGAGATGTTTGTAATCTACCAATATAATATCCTCAATGGATTTCATTTGGTGAAAATATGTATGACTGCTTCGTAGAGGTAAATGTAACACACTCATCAACAGGACTATTATGGGACATTACTTTATGGGACATTACTGAGCACTACTATTAATTCTGCTTTAATGGACACAGCAGTGTTTGGATCTTACCTGGAGTAACAGATAACTGCAGTCCAACCCCATCATCTGTGCATTCCTTCTCCACAATACACCAGTAATAATCAGAATCACTAGGACTAAGCTTCGTTATGGTCACAGTGAACATTTGCTGGTTGATGTCATCAGAGATTGAGGTCTTACCACTGGTTTTAGGATGGTCAGTGCGTACTACATTAGAGTAACTTAACCAACCAGATCCCCTACACCAGTATTTCACATGGTTTCTATATATCTGACCATAGAGACATGGGATGGTGATGGAGCCTCCTCGCTTTACAGACACTTGACTCACTGTGGACACACTCTGTGTACCTGTAGATACAACAACAGAAAACACATTTAGATACTTTCATTTTACCCAGCTGCTCATAAGTCCCATCAGATGATCAACCAAACAACTTGACACAATGCTTGAATTTGTGACTTCTGTAGAAAAAGTAGCCAAACTGTGGTTGTCACACCATGTGTTTGTGACACCAGACAGTAACCGAGACATGTAAGTGCTGATATTGTCGCAAGTTTTGAGAATGACACAAATACTAATTTTCACAAAGTCTGCTGCCTCAGTTTTGATGATGGCAATTTGCATATACTCCAGAAAGTCCCTCTTTGCCATGAAAATGAACTTAATCCCAAAAACAAATTTCCACTGCATTTCAGCCCTGCCACAAAAGGACCAGCTGCCATCATGTCAGTGATTCTCTCATTAACACAGGTGAGAGTGTTGACGAGGACAAGGCTGGAGATCACTCTGTCATGCTGATTGAGTTAGAATAACAGACTGGAAGCTTTAAAAGGAGGGTGGTGCTTGAAATCATTGTTCTTCCTCTGTTAACCCTGGTTATCTGCAAGGAAACACGTGCCGTCATCATTGCTTTGCACAAAAAGGGCTTCACAGGCAAGGATATTGCTGCTAATAAGATTGCACCTAAATCAACCATTTATCAGACCATCAAGAACTTCAAGGAGAGAGGTTCAATTTTTGTGAAGAAGGCGTCAGGGCACCCAAGAAAGTCCAGCAAGCGCCAGGACCGTCTCCTAAAGTTGATTCAGCTGCGGGATCGGGGCACCACCAGTGCAGAGCATGCTCAGGAATGGCAGCAGGCAGGTGTGAGTGCATCTGCACGCACAGTGAGGCGAAGGCATTTGGAGGATGGCCTGGTGTCAAGAAGGGCAGCAAAGAAGCCACTTCTCTTCAGGAAAAACATCAGGGACATACTGATATTCTGAAAAAGGTACAGGGATTGGACTGCTGAGGACTGGGGTAAAGTCATTTTCTCTGATGAATCCCCTTTCCGATTGTTTGGGGCATCCGGAAACCACCTTGTCCGGAGAAGATAAGGTGAGCGCTACCATCAGTCCTGTGTCATGCCAACAGTAAAGCATCCTGAGACCATTCATGTGTGGGGTTGCTTCTCAGACAAGGGAGTGGGCTCACTCACAATTTTGCCTAAGAACACAGCCATGAATATAGAATGGTACCAACACATCCTCCGAGAGCAACTTCTCCCAACCATCCAAGAACAGTTTGGTGACGACTAATGCCTTTTCCAGCATGATGGAGCACCTTGACATAAGGCAAAAGTGATAACTAAGTGGCTCGGGGAACAAAACATCGACATTTTGGGTCCATGGCCAGGAAACACCCCAGACCTTAATCCCATTGAGAACTTGCGGTTGATCCTCGGGTGGACAAACAAAAACCCACAAACTCTGACAAACTCCAAGCATTGATTATGCAAGGATGGGCTGCCATCAGTCAGGATGTGGCCCAGAAGATAATTGACAGCATGCCAGGGCGGATTGCAGAGGTCTTGAAAAAGAAGGGTCAACACTGCAAATATTGACTCTTTGCATAAACTTAATGTATTTGTCAATAAAAGCCTTTGACACTTATGGAATGCTTGTAATTATACTTCAGTATACCATAGTAACATCTGACAAAATATCTCATAACACTGAAGCAGCGAACTTTGTGAAGACCAATACTTGTGTCATTCTCAAAACTTTTGACCACGACTGTACTTTCGCAAGCCACTGTATCTCTCCGATTTGGTCCTGCCGTACATACCTACACGTATGCTACAGTCACAAGACGCAGGCCTCCTTATTGTCCCTAGAATTACTAAGCAAACAGCTGGAGGTAGAGTTTCTCCTATTTTTTTGGAATGGCCTGCCTATCCATGTGAGCGACGCAGACTCGGTCTCAACCTTTAAGTCTTTACTGAAGACTCATCTCTTCAGTAGGTCCTTCGATTGAGTGTAGTCTTCCCCAGGGGTGCAAAGGTGAATGGCAAGGCACTGGAGCGACGAACTGCCCTTGCTGTCTCAGCCTGACCAGCTCCCATCCCTCCACTGGGATACTCTGCCTCTGACCCTATTACGGGGGCTGAGTCACTGGCTTACTAGTGCTCTTCCATGCCATCCCTAGGAGGGGTGTGTCACTTGAGTGGGTTGAGTCACAGATGTGATTTTTCTGTCCGGTTTTGCGTCCCCTCAGGCACGTGCGGTGGAGGAGATCTGTGTGGGCTATACTCAGCCTTGTCTAAGGGTAGTAAGTTGGTGGTCTGTTGATATCCCTCTAGTGGTGTGGGGGCTGTGCTTTGGCAAAGTGGGTGGGGTTATATCCTGCCTGGTTGGCCCTGTCCGGGGGTATCGTCAAAAGGGGCTACAGTGTCCCCCCCCCCCCCCCCCCCGTCTCAGCCTCCAGTATCTATGCTGCAATAGTCTATGTGCCGAGGGGCTAGGGTCAGTCTGTTATATCTGATGTAATTCTCCTGTCTTATCTGGAGTCCTGTGTGAATTTAAGTTTGCTCCCTCTAATTCTCTCCCTCTCCCTCTCTCCCTCCCCTCCCGGAGGATCTGAGCTCTAGGAACATGCCTCAGGACTACCTGGCCTGATGACTCCTGGCTGTCCCCAGTCCACCTTGTCATGCTACGTTCTGCCTGCGGCTATGGAACCCTGACCTTTACACCGGACGTGCTAACTTGTCCCGGACCTGCTGTTTTTGACTCTCTCTTTCTCTATCACACCTGCTGTCTCTACCTCTGATTGACCCTGCTGGTCATCTATGAACGTTTGAACATCTTGAAGAACAATCTGGCCTTCATCGCCATGTACTATCTCCACCCGGTACAGCCAGAAGACGACTGGCCACCCCTCAGAGCCTGGTTCCTCTCTAGGTTTCTTCCTAGGTTCCTGCCTTTCTAGGGAGTTTTTCCTAGCCACCGTGCTTCTACACCTACATTGCTTACCGTTTGGGGTTTTAGGCTGGGTTTCTGTATAGTACTTTGCGACATCTGCTGATGTAAAAAGGGATTTATAAATACATTTGATTGATTGAGTTACAATGGTACAGATATACAGTTGAAGAGTTTACATACACTTAGGTTGGAGTTAACAAACTATAGTTTTTGGATACTTTGTGCATGACAAAAGTAATTTTTCCAACAATTGTTTACAGACAGATTATTTAACTTATAATTCACTGTATCACAATTCCAGAGGGTCAGACATTTACATACACTAAGTTGACTGTGCCTTTAAACAGCTTGGAAAATTCCAGAAAATGATGTCATGGCTTTAGAAGCTTCTGATAGGCTAATTGACATCATTTTAGTAAATTGGAGGTGTACCTGTGGATGTATTTCTAGGCCTACCTTCAAACTCAGTGCCCCTTTGCCAGACATCATGGGAAAATCAAAATAAATCAGCTAATTTTTGTAGACCTCCACAAGTCTGGTTCATCATTGGGAGCAATTTCCAAACACCTGAAGGTACCACGTTCATCTGTACAAACAATAGTACGCAAGTATAAACACTGTACACTTGGCGACTGAGTCAGTGTGCACTGCGCCCGGCTCGCCACAGGAGTCGCTAGTGCGCGATGGGACAACAACATCCCTGCCGGCCAAACCCTCCCCTACCCTGGACAGCGCTGGGCCAATTGTGCGCCGCCCTATGGGTCTCCCGGTCGCGACCGGCTACGACAGAGCCTAGACTCAAACCAGGATCTCTAGTGGCACAGCTAGCACTGTGATGCAGTGTCTTAGACCACTACGCCACTTGGGAGGCCCGACCATCGTTATGTTTGGAGGAAAAAGGGGGTATCTTGCAAGCCGAAGAACACAGTGCCTACCGTGAAGCACGGGGTGGCAGCATCATGCTGTGGGGGTGCTTTGCTGCAGGAGGGACTGGTGCACTTCACAAAATAGATGGCATCATGAGGAAGGAAAATTATGTGGATATATTGAAGCAACATCTCAATACATCAGTCAGGAAGTTAAAGCTTGGTCGCAAATGGGTCTTCCAAATGGACAATGACCCCAAGCATACTTCCAAAGTTGTGTCAAAATGGCTTAAGGACAACAAAGTCAAGGTATTGGAGTGGCCATCACAAAGCCCTGACCTCAATCCTATAGAACATTTGTGGGCAGAACTGAAAAAGTATGTGCGCGCAAGGAGGCCTACAAACCTGACTCAGTTACACCAGCTCTGTCAAGAGGAATGGGCCAAAATTCACCCAACTTATTGTGGGAAGCTTGTGGAAGGCTACCCGCAACGTTTGACCCAAGTTAAACAATTTAAACGCAATGCTACCAAATACTAATTGAGGGTATGTAAACTTCTGACCCACTGGGAATGTGATGAAAGAAATAAAAGCTGAAATAAATCATTCTCTCTACTATTATTCTGACATTTCACATTCTTAAAATAAAGTGGTGATCCTAACTGACCTAAGACAGGGCATTTTTATTAGGATTAAATGTCAGGAATTGTGAAAAACTGAGTTTAAATGTATTTGGCTAAGGTGTATGTAAACTTCCGACTTCAACTGTATGTAAAATGTCATTTTGCTAGTTGGGTCATTCCTACATTGCGGTGCCTTTTCTGTCCTCAGGAAATATCACTTCTTATTCAATGTAAAATAGTGTAAAATGTGGATTCCAAAAGGCTTTAAATAGAAATAAAGTGTCCTTTACCTTTAAAATACAAAAAAACTTTTAAACTACTTTTCAGTGGATGTAGACGTTTTTACCATGTCCCCGGGTGTTATCAACTTCCATGAGAAATAAAAGCCATAAAATATAAAAAAATCTTTCTTCATTATTTCATAGTCCTAGTTAAATTCATGATTATTGTATTTATTCTTATTTAAGATTTTCTGTCCCTGATATCAAATCAAACTTAATTTACAGTGGGGGAAAAAAGTATTTAGTCAGCCACCAATTGTGTAAGTTCTCCCACTTAAAAAGATGAGAGAGGCCTGTAATTTTCATCATAGGTACACATCAACTATGACAGACAAAATTAGAAAAAAAAATCCAGAAAATCACATTGTAGGATTTTTAATGAATTTATTTGCAAATGATGGTGGAAAATAAGTATTTGGTCAATAACAAAAGTTTCTCAATACATTGTTATATACCCTTTGTTGGCAATGACACAGGTCAAACGTTTTCTGTAAGTCTTCACAAGGTTTTCACACACTGTTGCTGGTATTTTGTCCCATTCCTCCATGCAGATCTCCTCTAGAGCAGTGATGTTTTGGGGCTGTCGCTGGGCAACACGGACTTTCAACTCCCTCCAAAGATTTTCTATGGGGTTGAGATCTGGAGACTGGCTAGGCCACTCCAGGACCTTGAAATGCTTCTTACGAAGCCACTCCTTCGTTGCCCGGGCAGTGTGTTTGGGATCATTGTCATGCTGAAAGACCCAGCCACGTTTCATCTTCAATGTCCTTGCTGATGGAAGGAGGTTTTCACTCAAAATCTCACGATACATGGCCCCATTCATTCTTTCCTTTACACGAATCAGTCGTCCTGGTCCCTTTGCAGAAAAACAGCCCCAAAGCATGATGTTTCCACCCCCATGCTTCACAGTAGGTATGGTGTTCTTTGGATGCAACTCAGCATTCTTTGTCCTCCAAACACGACGAGTTGAGTTTTTACCAAAAAGTTATATTTTGGTTTCATCTGACCATATGACATTCTCCCAATCCTCTTCTGGATCATCCAAATGCACTCTAGCAAACTTCAGACGGGCCTGGACATGTACTGGCTTAAGCAGGGGGACACGTCTGGCACTGCAGGATTTGAGTCCCTGGCGGCGTAGTGTGTTACTGATGGTAGGCTTTGCTACTTTGGTCCCAGCTCTCTGCAGGTCATTCACTAGGTCCCCCCGTGTGGTTCTGGGATTTTTGCTCACCGTTCTTGTGATCATTTTGACCCCACAGGGTGAGATCTTGCGTGGAGCCCCCAGATCGAGGGAGATCATCAGTGGTCTTGTATGTCTTCCATTTCCTAATAATTGCTCCCACAGTTGATTTCTTCAAACCAAGCTGCTTACCTATTGCAGATTCAGTCTTCCCAGCCTGGTGCAGGTCTACAATTTTGTTTCTGGTGTCCTTTGACAGCTCTTTCGTCTTGGCCATAGTGGAGTTTGGAGTGTGACTGTTTGAGGTTGTGGACAGGTGTCTTTTATACTGATAACAAGTTCAAACAGGTGCCATTAATACAGGTAACGAGTGGAGGACAGAGGAGCCTCTTAAAGAAAAAGTTACAGGTCTGTGAGAGCCAGAAATCTTGCTTGTTTGTAGGTGACCAAATACTTATTTTCCACCATAATTTGCAAATAAATTCATAAAAAATCCTACAATGTGATTTTCTGGATTTTTTTTCTTCTCAATTTGTCTGTCATAGTTGACGTGTACCTATGATGAAACTTACAGGCCTCTCTCATCTTTTTAAGTGGGAGAACTTGTACAATTGGTGGCTGACTAAATACTTTTTCCCCCACTGTATATAGAACATTTCAGACATGAATGCAACACAATGCACTTCACAGGAAAAAACAAATAAACAATTAAAATACAACTGAAATATCTACTACACAAGAAATATAAGAGGATAAACATAACAAAAGTATAACAATTTAAAACTGAAAGACTAAAAAAGCACCCTAAGGAAAAACAAAGCTAAAATGGTGTGTTTTACGATTCTATTTAAATATGTCCACGGTTTTCGGCCCCCCTCAGGTTCTCTGACAGGCTATTCCAGAGACAGGGGGCATAGTAACTAAAAACTGCCTCTCCGTGCCTCTTGGTCCTAGGCTTTGGGATAGTTAAAGGCCAGAGCCAGAGGACCTGAGGGACCTACTGGGTATATAACTTAAAAAAATAAAATAAAATAAAAGCATGTCTGATATGTATTGGGGTGCACAATCGTGGATCGACTTGAAAACCAATAGAATTCATTCTAAAACTCACAGGCAGCCAGTGCAGAGACTTTAAAACCGGTGTAATGTGTGCTTTCCGTCTTGTCTTGGTCAGTACCCGTGCTGCAGCATTCTGTATGATTTGCAGTTGACCAATGGCTTTCTTGGGTAGACCAGACAGGAGAGCATTACAGTAGTCAAGCCTGCTTTTAATAAAAGCATGGATGAGTCTCTCTGTATCAGCCTGAGATAGAAACGGCCGCACCTTGGCAATGTTCCTGATGTGGTAAAAAGCTATTTTGGTCACATTCCTTTTGTGTGATTAGAAATTGAGTTCAGAATCTAAAATGACAACTAGGTTTTATACCTGGTGTTTTATCTTAATTGCCCGTAAATTAAAATGTGCGGCCAGATTCTCTCGCTGTGCTTTGGCTCCAAAAATAAGTACCTCGGTCTTGTCTTGATTTAACTGGAGGAAGTTGTGAGCCATCCAAGTATTTACATCACTAATACAGTCTAATAATTTGTCTGTGGAGCTAAAATCCTCTTGTGACACAGAAATGTAAAGTTGTGTATTGTCTGCATAGCAGTGAAAATCAATGTTGTGCTTTCTTATAACACTGCCAAGGGCTAACATACAGTGCATTCACAAAGTATTCAGACCCCTTCACTTTTTCCACATTTTGTTACGTTACAGCCTTATTCTAAAATGGATTAAATAAAACATTTTCCTCATCAATCTACACACAATACCCCATAGTGACAAGTTGAAAACAGGTTTTAGAAATGTTTGCAAATGTATTAAAAATAAAGAACAGAAATACCTTGTTTACATAAGAATTCAGACCCTTTGCTATGAGACTCTAAATTGAGCTCAGGTGCATCCTGTTTCCATTGATCATCCTTGAGATGTTTCTACAACTTGATTGGAGTCCACCTGTGGTAAATTCAATTGATTGGACATAATTTGGAAAGGCACACACCTGTCTATATGAGGTCCCACAGTTGACAGTGTATGTCAGAGCAAAAACAAAGCCATGAGGTCGAAGGAATTGTCCGTTGAGCTCCGAGACAGGATTGTGTCGAGGCACAAATCTGGGGAAGGGTACCAAAGATTTCTGCAGCATTGAAGGTCCCCAAGAACACAGTGGCCTCCATCATTCTTAAATGGAAGAAGTTTGGAACCACCAAGACTGAGCAATCAGGGGAGAAGGGCCTTGGTCAGGGAGATGACCAAGAACCCGATGGGCACTCTGATAGAGCTCCAGAGTTTCTCTGTGGAGATGGGAGAACCTTCCAGACGGACAACCATCTTTGCAGCACTCCACCAATCAGGCCTTAGTGGTAGAGTGGCCAGATGGAAGCCACTCCTCAGTAAAATGCACATGACAGCCCGCCAGTTTGCCAAAAGGCACCTAAAGGACTCTCAGACCACGAGAAACAAGATTCTCTGGTCTGATGAAACCTAGATTTAACTCTTTGGCCTGAATGCCAAGCGTCACGTCTGGAGAAAACTAGGCACCATCCCTACGATGAAGCATGGTGGTGGCAGCATCATACTGTGGGGATGTTTTTCAGCGGCAGGGACTAGGAGACTAGTCAGAATCGAGGGAAAGATGAACGAAACATACCTCTTAGTGTCATACCCAAGAAGACTCGAGGTTGTAATCACTGCCAAAGGTGCTTCAACAAAGTACTGAGTAAAGGGTCTGAATAATAATGTAAATGTGATATTTTTATTGTTTATACATTTGCAAAAATTTCTAAAAACCTGTTTTTGCTTTGTCATTATGTGGTATTGTGTAGATTGATGAGATTATTTTTTAAAAAAATCAATTTTAGAATAAGGCTGTAATGTAACAAAATGTGGAAAAAGTGAAGGGGTCTGAATACTTTCCGAATGCACTGTATATAAACTGAACAATACCGGACCCAAAATCGAAACTTATGGAACGCCACATGTGATATCTATTTTCTCTGAGTTATAGACACCAAGTGTGACAAAACTCTTGACCAGTTAAATACAGTTGAAGTCGGAAGTTTACATACACCTTAGCCAAATACATTTAAACTCAGTTTTTCACAATTCCTGAGAGTAGACACCTCCACAGACAATAAAATAATTCATCAAGTATAACACAATGAAGCTTGAAAACGTGTATTTCCATTGTGGTCCTTTTAAGGGGGAGAGGTACATCGCCCTTGTCTCATTTAGCTCTAACACAATACATTTGACACAATATAAAACAAAATAGGCACCAAAAGTCGACCCATATGCTATCCCGGGAATTACCTTCTCACCCACATACTGTAGGCCTACCGCTCACTCTCTCCTCCACTTTGAGACATCTGAGGCTTTCAAAGTGGGAGTGGTCAAGATGAGTATGTGCTGGAAATCTGAGAATAATCCTAACTAATTTCTTCTGAGATGTCTGCAATTTGTTTTTAATTGTCTAGAGGGCACTAGAGGGCACTGTTGTACCAGGAAGAGCATGCAAAAATCAAAGTGGCACTGAACAAGAGCCCCAGCCAATGCAACCATTGCCTTCCTATCTACTTATAGTCAATATCACAACTTGTCTTCCATTGGCATCAATTATTCACTTTATTTATACTGATTCTCCATCTAAATTCCCAACATTCCTCTCCACACAAGAGCCACCACCTCATAGCACCAGAACCATAGCACCTCATAGCACCACATCATAACTCCAGAATTACCATATTAGCAATTGACAGTGAGACCCGCTCCAACAATTCCAGTCACCTGTTGTTGGTCAACGTAAAGGCCTGGAATACCTGAACTCAGAGAGACAGAAAGACAAAGGTAATGTATCAGATAACACATATCATATAGACACTATCACTATTCAGTCATAAAACAATTTATTCAAATTGAAATAAAAAGCATTTCTCTGAAGTATGGACAGCGTGGGGTAATTTATTAGGGGCCGGGGATAATATTATTAACTTAAGATTGTTTTAGACAGCTACAGCGGGAAAAGTAACATATTGAACATATAGGACCGTTTATGGGACATTACTGAACCCTATTCATTCTGCTTTACTGAACACAGATGCTAGCAGTGTAAGAATCTTACCTTGAGTGACAGATAACGACACTCTTACTCCGTCATCCACTACTCCTTTGATATCAATGTCACACCAGTAATACCCAGTGTCCCCTGGCTCCAGATGTACAGTTGAAGTCGGAAGTTTACATACACCTTAGCCAAATACATTTAAACTCAGTTTTTCACAATTGCTGACATTTAATCCCAGTAAAAATTCCCTGTTTTAGGTCAGTTAGGATCACCACTATATTTTAAGAAAGTGAAATGTCAGAATAATAGTAGAGAGAATGATTTATTTTAGCTTTTATTTCTTTCATCATATTCCCAGTGGGTCAGAAGTTTTCATACTATCAATTAGTGTTTGGTAGCATTGCCTTTAAATTGTTTAACTTGGGTCAAACGTTTCGGGAAGCTTTCCACAAGCTTCTCATAATAATATAGGCCTCCTGTAGCTCAGTTGGTAGAGCATGGTGCTTGCAACGCCAGTGTTGTGGGTTTGATTCCCACGGGAGGGCCAGTATGAAAAATGTATGCACTCACTAACTGTAAGTTGCTCTGGATAAGAGCGCCTGCAAAATGTAAATGTAATAAGTTGGGTGAATTTTGGCCCATTCCCCCTGACAGAGCTGGTGTAACTGAGTCAGGTTTGTAGGCCTCCTTGCTCGCACATGCTTTTTCAGTTCTACCCACACATTTTCTATAGGATTGAGGTCAGGGCTTTGTGATGGCCACTCCAATACCTTGACTTTGTTGTCCTTAAGCCATTTTGCCACAACTTTGGATGTATGCTTGTGGTCATTGTCCATTTGGAAGTCCCATTTGCGACTCTAGTAACAGTGCACAGTGACACTCCCTCCTACAACTCCAGTCATCTGTTGTTGTTGCACATAGAGTTCTGGAATACATGAACACAATGTAGATAAAGGTTGTGATTGGATGAGTCTGATAATGAAAACACCAATATAATTAGGAGACTACCTAGTCATCATTGATATTCATATAACACTGAGAAAGTGTATGTTGAAACACTGGTTCAGTCACTGATAGTATGTACAATAGATGTAGACTAGAGCATACAGAACAGACAGTGTGTTAGATAATGATACAGCAACATGTGATTCTATCAAACACAGTCTGTTCTGACCCAGGATTTGCACAGGAATGTTTGTAGTCTACCAATTTATTAATGTGGTGAATATGTGTATGACTGCTTCCAAGTAATACACTCATCAACAGGACTATTATGGGATATTACTTTATGGGACACGATTGAGCACTACAATTAATTCATCTTAAATGGACACAGCAGTGCATGGATCTTAGCTGGAGTAACAGATAGCTGGAGTCCAACCCCATCATCTACCCAATCCATCCTCTCCACAATACACCAATATTAATCAGAATCACGTAGACTTGTACCACTGCTCTTAGGATGGTCAGTGAGTACTACAGTAGAGCAACCAAACCAATCAGATCCTCTGCACCAGTATTTCACATTGTTTCTATAGCTCTGATCATAGAGACGTGATGGTGATGGAGCTTCCTTTCCTCACAGAAACATGACTCACTGTGGAAGCACTCTGTGTACCTGCAGACACATCAACATAAAACACAATTAGATTTAATTTTACCCAGCTGCTCCAGAGTCCCATCAGATAATAAGCCAAACAACTTGACATAATGCATGAACTTGTGACATCTGGAGAAAACTGAGGCAAACTGTTGTTGGTTCCCACACCATGTGTTTGTGACACCAGTTATTGACTCAGAAACTGCTGATGTTGTGACACCCAAGTCGAGCCATGAGAACAGAGGCAACACTTTAACCATTGAATTCATTTTTACACTACTTGACCAAAAGTATGTGGACACATGCTCTCATTCCAAAATCATGGGAATTAATATGGAGTTGGTCCCCCCTTTGCTGCTATAACAGCCTCCACACTTCTGGGAAGGCTTTCCACTAGATGTTGGATTATTGCTGCGGGGACTTGCTTCCATTCAGCCACAAGAGTAGTAGTGAGATCGGGCACTGATGTTGGGCAATTAGGCATGGCTCGCAGTCGGTGTTCCAATTCATCCCAAAGGTGTTTGATATGGTTGAGGTCAGGGCTCTGTGCAGTCCAATCAAGTTCTTCCACACAAATCTCAACAAACCATGTCTGGACCTCGTCATGCTGAAACAGGAAAGGGCCTTCCCTAAACTGTTGCCACAAAGTTGGAAGCACAGAATCATCTAGAATGTCATTGTTTGCTGTAGCGTTAAGATTTCCCTTCACGGGAACTAAGGGGCCTAACCCAAACCATGAAAAACAGCCCCAGACCATTATTCCTCCTCCACCAAAATGTACAGTTGGCACTATGCATTAGGGCAGGTAGCGTTCTCCTGGGATCCGCCAAACCCAGATTCATCCGTCGGACTGCCAGATGGTGAAGCATGATTTATCACTCCAGAGAATGTGTTTCCACTTCTCCAAAGTCCAATAGCGGCGAGATTTACACCACTCCAGCAGACAAATGGTGGTTGCTCCGCCATGGAAACCAATTTCATGACGCTCCAGACGAACAGTACTTGTGCTGACGTTGCTTCCAGAGGCCGTTTGGAACTCGGTAGTGAGTGTTGCAACCGAGGACATACGATTTTTACGTGCATACGCACTTCAGCTCTCGGTGGTCCCGTTTTGTGAGCTTGTGTGGCCTACCACATTGTGGCTGAGCCGTTGTTGCTCCTAGACGTTTCCACTTCACAATAATAGCATTTACAGTTGACTGGGGCAGCTCTAGCTGTCACGTTGAAATTCACTGAGCTCTTCAGTAAGGCTATTCTACTGCCAATGTTTGTCTATGGAGATTGCATGGCTGTGTGCTCTTTTTTTTTTACACCTGTCAGCAACGGGTGTGGCTGAAATAGCCGAATCCACTAATTTGAAGGGGTGTCCACATACTTTTGTATACATAGCGTAGCTTTGACATGGAATTTACTGCACCCCTAAACTATGGAGACAATCTCTAGTTTCAATCAATTTAAAGTTATGTTTGACAAAAATAAGTTATTGGAATGTTTATTAGATACTGAAACATTGATTGGATTATTGTGTACAATATTGAGTTCCGTATTTTTTTTTTACTGGCTTATTTGTTTAAAACATATAGGTAAAAATATCAATATTTTCTCATATTGATAGACATGGGAGCTTTTTATTTTCTATTTCTTAATATGTTTGTTCTGTTTTACTGGAAGTTTATTAAAATGTGTTATGCAAAACAACAAAAAAACAGAAATGCTAAAAAGTACAACTGTTTCACAAAATAAATCATATACAATTCATCAATACATTGACGACAAAATACTGAAAATCTATAATGTGACTAAAATGTCTATGGGCAAAGTAAACGGAACATTACAAGTGTTATGACTTTCAGCATGTACTCAGTCTCAGTGTCTGAGTTAGAGGAAGTGAGTCTAATAATATCAAACAACAAAATGTCTTCCCTCACTTACCTGAGAGTCCAGTGAGGAAGAAAAAGATGTCCAGGACAAGGAGGTGATGTGTTGCCATGAGTGGATGACACAGTCTGTTCTGACCCAGGAGTTGCACAGGAATGTTTGTAATCTACCAATGTATCAATTGGTGAATATATGTATGACTGCTTCCAAGTAATACCCTCATCAACAGGACTACTATGGGATATGACTTTATGGGACACTACTGAGCACTACTATTAATTCCTCTTTAATGGACACAGCAGTGCATTAATTTTACCTGGAGTAACAGATAGCTGGAGTCCAACCCCATCATCTACCCAATCCATCCTCTCCACAATACACCAATATTAATCAGAATCACTTAGACTGTTTAAAAAAAATCAGAAATTGAGGTTGTACCACTGCTCTTAGGATGGTCAGTGAATACTACAATAGACCAAACCAATCAGATCCTCTGCATCAGTATTTCGAATTGTTTCTATAGCTCTGATCAAAGAGACATAGGATGGGGATGGAGCTTCCTCTCCTCACAGAAACATGACTCACTGTGGACACACTCTTTGTACCTGCAGACACATCAATATAAAACACAATTAGATAGTTTAATTTTACCCAGCTGCTCAAGTGTCCCGTGTGACTCAGTTAGTAGCCATGGGGCTTGCAATGCCAGGGTTGAGGGTTTGATTCCCACAGGGGACCATTATGAAAATGTATGCACTCACTACTGTAAGTTGCTTTGTATAAGAGTGTCTACTAAAGTACTGAAATGTAAGTGTCCCATCAGCCAAACAACTTGACATAATGCATGAACTTGTGACATCTGGAGGAAAATGAGGCAAACTGTTGTTGGTTGCCACACCATGTGTTTGTGACACCAGTTATTGACTCAGAAAGTGCTGATGTTGTGACAGAGAGGTCGAGTGATGAGAACAGAGGCAACACTTTAACCATTCAACTCAAATGTGACCGACAGGCTCGACTCGGTCTTCTGTTGCAAAATTTGAAATGCTGTTTTTTTACATTGGATAAAAGTAGAGACAGAGCTAGAAAATGATATATCATACACTACAGTTGAGGAACAATGGGAAAGTAGTTCTGCTTTGAAAGTTGATAAGCTTGTAACCTCACTTTTGAGAAAATGGCCTTTGAATGTTTTGGTACACCTACTGGAGAGCTCTTCTTTGTCTACATTCGTTCAGCATCGTTCACACCCTTTTAAGCTTTAGCCCATCTCTTTAAGGAGTGTTCAGAGCGCACACTGGACTCTCTGGCCGAGGAGTAGGGTTGATCCGAGCATTCTGTCCTAACAACAGCAAACAAGCACCCAAGCTAACTGGCTAACGTTGGCTAGCTTGCTAGCTACTTTCAGACACAAATGAAGGAATAGCTCACTCTGACCATTTTACTTGCCCCAGTAGAGCTGGTTAGGCTGTTTTTATGTTATCCAGAGCGTTGGCGACTGCAACTGTGCTGATGGCAACAATTGAATTACGCTTTTTTGCCAACATTTACTGACACCGGCCATATTCAACGGGTGTTGAGCGTTCGTAAATTCGTCAGTTATCCTGCGCTCTGGCACACTCAGACAAGAGTGCTCTGAAATCGGAGAAGATAGCCAGAGTGAATTTACCAGCTACGTCTATCAACAGTTGTCGCAGTGACATCATGAACATTCTATTGAAATGGTTACTTGCATAGTGGAGTCTTTTTTAAAGACATGTAGCTAGCTAGCTAAACAATGGATCATAATCCCAACTCATGACGTTACTACCCTGCATGAATCTCCAGGTAGCTAACCAACCAGGTTCAATGTTAGCTAGCTAACATTAGGCTATAACTAGCAAAGGAAAATGTAGCTAGCTAGACTATCTTACCCGTATACAGTGGGGGAAAAAAGTATTTAGTCAGCCACCAATTGTGCAAGTTCTCCCACTTAAAAAGATGAGAGAGGCCTGTAATTTTCATCATAGGTCCACGTCAACTATGACAGACAAATTGAGAAAAAAAAATCCAGAAAATCACATTGTAGGATTTTTAATGAATTTATTTGCAAATTATGGTGGAAAATAAGTATTTGGTCACCTACAAACAAGCAAGATTTCTGGCTCTCACAGACCTGTAACTTCTTCTTTAAGAGGATCCTCTGTCCTCCACTCGTTACCTGTATTAATGGCACCTGTTTGAACTTGTTTTCAGTATAAAAGACACCTGTCCACAACCTCAAACAGTCACACTCCAAACTCCACTATGGCCAAGACCAAAGAGCTGTCAAAGGACACCAGAAACAAAATTGTAGACCTGCACCAGGCTGGGAAGACTGAATCTGCAATAGGTAAGCAGCTTGGTTTGAAGAAATCAACTGTGGGAGCAATTATTAGGAAATGGAAGACATACAAGACCACTGATAATCTCGCAAGATCTCACCCCGTGGGGTCAAAATGATCACAAGAACAGTGAGCAAAAATCCCAGAACCACACGGGGGGACCTAGTGAATGACCTGCAGAGAGCTGGGACCAAAGTAACAAAGCCTACCATCAGTAACACACTACGCCGCCAGGGACTCAAATCCTGCAGTGCCAGACGTGTCCCCCTGCTTAAGCCAGTACATGTCCAGGCCCGTCTGAAGTTTGCTAGAGTGCATTTGGATGATCCAGAAGAGGATTGGGAGAATGTCATATGGTCAGATGAAACCAAAATATAACTTTTTGGTAAAAACTCAACTCGTCGTGTTTGGAGGACAAAGAATGCTGAGTTGCATCCAAAGAACACCATACCTACTGTGAAGCATGGGGGTGTAAACATCATGCTTTGGGGCTGTTTTTCTGCAAAGGGACCAGGACGACTGATCTGTGTAAAGGAAAGAATGAATGGGGCCATGTATCGTGAGATTTTGAGTGAAAACCTCCTTCCATCAGCAAGGGCATTGAAGATGAAACGTGGCTGGGTCTATCATCATGACAATGATCCCAAACACACCGCCCGGGCAACGAAGGAGTGGCTTCGTAAGAAGCATTTCAAGGTCCTGGAGTGGCCTAGCCAGTCTCCAGATCTCAACCCCATATAAAATCTTTGGAGGGAGTTGAAAGTCCGTGTTGCCCAGCGACAGCCCCAAAACATCACTGCTCTAGAGGAGATCTGCATGGAGGAATGGGCCAAAATACCAGCAACAGTGTGTGAAAACCTTGTGAAGACTTACAGAAAACGTTTGACCTGTGTCATTGCCAACAAAGGGTATATAACAAAGTATTGAGAAACTTTTGTTATTGACCAAATACTTATTTTCCACCATAATTTGCAAATAAATTCATTAAAAATCCTACAATGTGATTTTCTGGATTTTTTTTCCTCATTTTGTCTGTCATAGTTGACGTGTACCTATGATGAAAATTACAGGCCTCTCTCATCTTTTTAAGTGGGAGAACTTGCACAATTGGTGGCTGACTAAATACTTTTTTTCCCCACTGTACATGGATGAACGCTTCTCACTCTCTGTCATGGATGCCATGGTTGCCCTTAGTTTGAAGATGTAATCCGGAGACAGGTGTTTTCTCCATCTCCTTAGCTATCATACTCTAATTCCACTGACTTCAAAACTCGGTCCTCCAGAAAGTGGAGCGCAACACTTATGCAGTTGTACTACGTGATATCTTTAAAAAAAGCTGTGTTAGAAAGGATTATCTACACATACTGACCAGCTCAAATAGACAGAAGTGTGCTACATGGCAGACCAATCCGAACTCATCTCTTGGCATGTCCAGCCCACTCATTATCTCAGCCAATCATGGCTAGCGGGAAGGTTGCTGCCGTTTTTTGTAGCTAAACCAACTAGGCTCGTAATTTAACAATTTTGTTTGTATTTACAGATGGCATACAAGTTTGTTATTAAGGCACATGAAAGTTCACATGTTCCAGAAGGCATTTCTGCAAAAAAAACTCATTTGGATTTTTAAATAGTTTACGTTCAAATGGCTCTCCTGTGAAGCGCGACATATGCATAGTCTCCTGAAACGAGTCACATATTTACACTACTTTACCAAAAGTATGTGGACACATGCTCGTCGAACATCTCATTCCAAAATCATGGGTATTAATATGGAGCTCATCCTCCCTTTGCTGCTATAACAGCCTCCACTCTTCTGGGAAGGCTTTCCACTACATGTTGGAACATTGCTGCGAGGACTTGGTTCCATTCAGGCACAAGAGCATTAGTAAGGTTGGGCACTGATGTTGGGCGATTAGGCCTGGCTCGCAGTTGGTGTTCCAATTCATCCCAAAGGTGTTCGATGTGGTTGAAGTCAGGGCTCTGTGCAGGCCATTCAAGTTCTTCCACGCCGATCTCGTCAAACCATGTATGGACCTCGATTTGTGAACGGGGGCATTGTCATGCTGAAACAGGAACGGGCCTTCCTTAAACTGTTGCCACAAAGTTGGAAGCACAGAATCATCTATAATGTCATTGTATGGTGTAGTGTTAAGATTTCTCTTCACTGGAACTAAGGGGCCTAGCCCGAACCACGATAAACAGCCCCAGACCATTATTCCTCCTCCACCAAACGTTAGAGTTGGCACTATACATTGGGGCAGGTAGCATTCTCCTGGCATCATTCAAACCCAGATGCGTCCGTCGAACTGCCAGATGGTGAAGCTTGATTCTGAGTCCAATAGCGACGAGCTTTACACCTGTCATGACTACACGTGAGGATCAAAGGCCTCAGATCAGCTTGGTAAATGGCTGACAACAACCAGACCCTCTCACCCACAGAAAAGGGGAGGGGGGGCTGGACCGGTTTTGACACCTTAACGCTCGGTCGTAAATTAGGCAGGAGGGGAATCTCTCCCTTACTCTTCAGTATTGGAATTGGAATGTTCTTTGTCTACAGAAGACTTTTGCCGCCAAATCTATAATGTCCAAAAAGTAAACACTGGAACAATATTTCAAACATCCGGATGTTTGGAATGGTCAGTGGGGATCTAAAGACTAATCATGTCATATTGTTTATTATTTTTTGATGTAATTAAAAAATATTGTAACGAAAATACTGTAATTTGGAAAGTATACACACTTTATCTGTCAAGTTTACATCTAACATGTTGTATATATACTATGGAGAATTATGAGAGTATTTTTGCAAAGATAGAAATTTGATTTTAGTTTTCTAACGAGATCAGAGGTTTTCATACAAGCTATGCATGGTTACTAGCCACGCCCCAAGTAAGCTCAGAGATCGTGTCAGCAAGTAAGAATGCCCCTTTTACCAGAGTGCATAAAAAGCCATGTAACGAAATTAACATTAGACCAGAAAGCGTGGAGCTGTGGCTACGCAGCTGAAAATGGTTACACCAGAAAGACATGAGACCGTGGTCTATATGTCTGAAAATGGTTGGAACGTTGAACCTCAACATGAGTCTACAGCTGCGCGTGTAAAGTGATGTAGAACTTTGACCAACCACATGAGGTGGGAAGGAGAAAATCCCATCTCAGACAATCACTGGTGCATCCGAGTATCTGTTTTCTATTTGAACACTCCACTCCAAGCCAGGACAACTAAGAAGAAGGACATTGTGACCTCTGGTGGACAAGCAGAGCCTTACACCAAAACGGGACACTAAAACCGACCCCTTCTCATAGAAGGATTGATTGGTTTCAACGACGAGACGACGAACAAAGACATCTACACGTAAACATATTCATGACTTCTTACCCAAACGGGCGGTGGTTCGTGAGCAAAGTATTATGATTACTTTCAAGGTAGCTTCCAAATGTATCAACGATAAGTTGACTCTCTCTTTGTCTCTCCCTCTCCCCCTCTCTCTCTCTTCCTTACCCCTCCCTCTTTTGATAACCAAGCACTCATGCTGTTAGTCCGCTAGGGACTTTTTCTCATGTATTAAGTGTATGTATTCTGTGTTATTATTTAGTTAGCTAGTAAATAAATAATTAAGCCAATTTGTGTAATGCTGAATCATAAGTAAAGCTGGAGTTCTTGCGTATCCAAAAAGTATTTGACCGTTCAGAATGAGACTGATAAGAGGTAATGATTGATACCTTGACTGTTTTATACATATTGATAGGTAAATAACTTTTTGAGTTTAATTCGGGAGATGGTAACTCTACAAACAACTTCTTCCGTGGTGTCCCAAATCCTAATAAGTTAACTGTTACATGATTAATTTAATTGAGTAAAAATTAAACATAGTTAGTTGATTTGATAAATAACAGTCATCATAGTAATGAAAGTCACGTCACGACACACCACTCCAGCCAACGCTTGGATTTGTTGTCGAGTGGTGTGTGTGTGTTTCCATTTGAACAAGATACTAGAGGTTGCCTCCAGTGTTGTATATCTGACGAAGAGTCAGAGTGTAGGGTGAATTACTGAATTCCTATGAGTGAGGACATACGGCCGGCCAATTTAGGAATTCTGAGAAATAGATTTGTTTGGCCAAAGCGAAGCTATTTCTGTCTCTCGCATTCAGGAGCGAGCAGACTCTGTCATTATTAATTTATTGAGCGAGGACATATGGGCCAGCCGATGAAAGAAATGTGAGAAGATATAGTTGTTGGCCGAAGCAAAGTTTTATCTCTCTGTCTATCGCGCAAAACATTTCTAGCAAGAAATGCCAATGTGGTTGAATGTGAGACGTCATTAGTAAACCCGTTCCCATATTATAGGGGACTCTGTGTGCTCGGAAGTGAACATTCCGGTACAAGACCAGCTAGCTTTGCAGTAGATGCTAAACTAACAAAGGGAGAGCAGCCATTTTCCTTTCTTCACAGTGAAATCCCGCGTCTTGGGCAACGGAAGTTCCGGCTCCTCGGGACTCACGTTTGATTTCAGCTTTCTGGGATCAGTGACCCCTGGTGGTGAAGAATCGGCAGTATAGTTTTTTGTGAAAATAATAATAATTCAATGTGAGGGCAACGCCTTCTCACATTTGTAACAACTGGTTACACTTATGATATCCAAACAATCTCAACTGATTGGATATCGTCGTCTCATTCAATTTAACAAGGAAGTTAAATTGCCAAACAAACCTTTTACCAGGTTGATCATTTGGATAAGGACCATTAATTTGTTCCAACCAATGAGACATTTTAAACTTTTCCACATTAACCTAGATACATCGACGCTTTCAGGTTAATTAAAGTTTAATTCCCAGATAGCCTATACAGGTTTGATTTATTATTCAAATTGATTAATCCATTAAATGTGCATTTGCAAGCTCATTGAAGCCCAACTGTCAGTTTGGCACCGATGTGGATGTGATGAGGAGTCAGGCGCAGGACACAGAGGTTTAGTCCAACAAACTTTACTATAGTAAAGTGAACAATATCCAATACACGACCTCGAAATACAGAGGCGAGAAAACTACGCAACATGCGTAAAACAAAACAAAACATATAGAGCGCAAAACACGCAGCTCCAAACGACACGCGGACAACAACACACAATCTAACTAACACAAAACACGGAACTTAAAGGACACGTGATTAGGACACAAACTGACACAGGTGTACCAGACAGACCAAAGCAATCAACACACGAAACATACAACGGTGGCAGCTAGTATTCCGGGGACGGCGAACGCCGAAGCCTGCCCGAACCAGGAGGAGGAGCAGCCTCGGCCGAAACCGTGACAGTACCCCCCCTTGACGCGCGGCTCCAGCCGTGCGCCGACCCCGGTCTCGGGGACGGCCAGGAGGACGCGGACCCGGGCGCGTGGGATGCCCACGGTGGAACTCTGTCAGGAGGGATGGGTCGAGGATGTCCCTCCTAGGCACCCAGCACCGTTCCTCCGGACCGTACCCCTCCCACTCCACGAGATACTGGAGACCACTCCTCCGGCGCCTCGAGTCCAATATTGTCCGGACTCTGTACGCCGGTGCCCCCTCGATGTCCAAAGGGGGTGGAGGGGTCTCTCCTATCTCCTCCTCTTGGAGTGGACCAGCTACCACCGGCCTGAGAAGAGACACATGGAACGAGGGGTTAATATTTTTGTACTCAATAGGCAGTTGTAATCTGTAACACACCTCGTTCAATCTTCTCAGGACTTTGAAGGGCCCCACAAACCGCCGACCCAGCTTCCGGCAGGGCAGGCGGAGGGGCAGGTTTCGAGTCGAGAGCCAGACTCGATCTCCCGGTGCGTACACCGGCCCCTCACTGCGGTGGCGATCGGCGCTCGCCTTTTGTTGACGGATGGCACGCTGCAGATGGACATGGGCAGCGTCCCACGTCTCCTCCGAGCGCCGAATCCACTCGTCCACCGCAGGGGCCTCGGTCTGGCTCTCGTGCCACGGTGCCAGGACCGGCTGATACCCTAAAATACACTGGAAAGGTGTTAATCCGGTGGAGGAGTGGCGGAGAGAGTTCTGGGCCATCTCTGCCCAGGGGATATACCTCGACCACTCCTCCGGCCGGTCCCGGCAATAGGACCTCAAAAACCTACCCACATCCTGGTTCACACGTTCAACCTGCCCATTGCTCTCTGGGTGGTACCCCGAGGTAAGGCTAACCGAGACCCCCAGGCGTTCCATGAATGCCCCCCAGACTCTGGAGGTGAACTGGGGACCTCGGTCGGACACAATATCCTCGGGGACCCCATAGTGCCGGAACACATGGGTAAATAGGGCCTCGGCGGTCTGTAGGGCAGTAGGGAGACCCGGCAGTGGAAGGAGACGACAGGCCTTAGAAAACCGATCCACAACGACCAAAATGGTGGTATTACCCTGGGAAGGGGGTAGATCGGTCACAAAATCCACCGAGAGGTGGGACCATGGTCGTTGTGGAACGGGCAGAGGATGTAACTTACCCCTGGGCAAATGTCTAGGTGCCTTACACTGGGCACACACCGAGCAGGAGGAGACATAAACCCTCACATCCCTGGCTAACGTTGGCCACCAGTATTTCACGCTAAGGCAGTGCACCGTCCGACCAATACCTGGATGTCCAGAGGAGGGTGATGTATGAGCCCAAGAAATAAGCTGATCACGAACCTCGAGCGGAACGTACGTCCGCCCCACAGGACACTCGGGGGGAGTAGGGTCGGTACGCAGCGCCCGCTCGATTTCCGTATCGACCTCCCATACTACCGGAGCCACCAGACAAGACTCCGGCAGTATGGAAGTAGGCTCAATGGACCTCTCCTCTGTGTCATATCGCCGGGACAGGGCGTCTGCCTTACCGTTCTGGGACCCAGGGATGTATGTGATCTTAAAAACAAACCGGGTTAGGAACATGTTCCACCTAGCCTGACGAGGGTTCAATCTCCTAGCTGCCCGGATGTACTCCAGGTTACGGTGATCAGTCAGAATGAGGAAAGGGTGTTGAGCCCCCTCAAGCCAATGCCTCCACACCTTTAGGGCCTGGACTACAGCTAACAGCTCCCTGTCCCCAACGTCATAATTGCGCTCCGCCGAGCTGAGCTTCTTGGAGTAGAACGCACAGGGGCGGAGCTTAGGTGGCGTGCCGGACCGTTGTGACAGGACTGCCCCAATACCGGTCTCGGACGCGTCCACCTCTACTTGGAAAGGCAAAGAGGGATCCGGATGCGCCAGCACCGGGGCCGAGGCGAACAGGTTCTTCAGCTTGACAAATGCCCTGTCCGCCTCAGCTGACCACCGCAAGCGCACCGGACCCCCCTTTAGCAGGGACGTAATGGGAGCTGCAACCTGTCCAAAGCCCCGGATAAACCTCCGGTAGTAATTAGCAAAACCCAAGAACCGCTGCACCTCTTTTACGGTGGTTGGAGTTTGCCAATTACGCACAGCCGATACCCGATCTACCTCTATCTCCACGCCAGACGCGGACAACCGATAACCCAAAAAGGAGACGGACTCCTGGAAGAACAGGCATTTCTCTGCCTTGACATACAAGTCATGCTCCAACAGTCGTCTCAATACTCGGCGCACCTGGGCCACATGCTCGGCTCGTGTAGAAGAATACACTAGAATGTCGTCAATGTACACCACTACACCCTGCCCATGCATGTCCCGGAAAATCTCGTCAACAAAGGATTGGAAGACTGAAGGAGCATTCATTAACCCGTATGGCATGACGAGATACTCGTAATGACCCGAGGTGGTGCTAAATGCTGTTTTCCATTCATCCCCCTCCCTAATGCGGACCAGATTGTACGCGCTCCTGAGATCCAACTTTGTGAAGAACTGCGCTCCGCGTAATGACTCCGTCATCGTCGCAATCAGTGGAAGTGGGTAACTGTATTTCACTGTGATCTGATTGAGACTACGGTAATCAATACACGGGCGCAATCCCCCGTCCTTCTTCTTCACAAAGAAGAAACTCGAGGAGACCGGAGAAGTGGAGGACCGTATGTATCCCTGTGCCAAGGACTCGGCTATGTAAGTCTCCATAGCCGCAGTTTCCTCTTGAGACAGGGGATACACATGACTCCGGGGAAGAGCTGCTCCTGTCTGGAGATTTATCGCACAGTCCCCCTGTCTATGAGGAGGTAGCCGTGCTGCCCTCGATTTGCTAAACACAAGTGCTAAATCCTCATACTCGGGGGGAATGCGCAGTGCGGGCACTTGGTTCGGACTCTCTACCGAGGTCGCCCCTATGGAAACACCTAGACATCTCCCTACACACTGGGCAGACCACTCCATAAGAGCCCTCTGTTGCCACGCTATGGTAGGATCGTGGGTGCTTAACCAGGGAAGCCCCAACACCACTGGGTACGCAGGAGAGTCAATCAGATAGAACTGAATGATTTCCTCATGACCCCCCTGCGTCGTCATCGTCAGCGGTGCTGTGACATCCCTGATCAGACCCGACCCCAACGGCCGGCTGTCTAATGCGTGGACAGGGAATGGAACTCCTACCGGCCGAAGGGGAATTCCTAACCTAGCACAAAATGCCCGATCAATAAAGTTCCCAGCTGCGCCTGAATCTACTAGCGCCTTATGCTGGGAATGAGGTGCCACCTGTGGAAAACGCACAGGAATACTCATGTGACCAACAGAGAGCTCTGGGTAAGTGGGGTGCCTACTCACCTGAAATGACTCCCCAGTGCGTGACCTGTTGTCCCCTCTCTCAGAAGACCCCCCCCCCCAGCACCTGGCCACGGTGTGTCCTCCACGGCCACAGTTGGTGCAGGGGTTGGCCCCCCTCGGGTTCTCCCTCCTCCTCTCTCTAGCGCCAGCACCCCCGAGCTCCATGGGAATAGGCTCGGAGGTGCTGGAGGATGGAATGGACGACCCCCACTCGGGACGTCCGCGGGTGGCCAGCAGGGTGTCGAGCCGGATGGAGATGTCCACCAGCTGGTCGAAGCATAGGTTGGTGTCCCTGCAGGCCAGCTCCCTACGAACGTCCTCTCGCAGGCTACACCGGTATTGGTCGATGAGGGCCCTCTCATTCCATCCCGCATCCGCAGCTAACGTCCGGAACTCCAGTGCGAACTCCTGTGCGCTCCTCTTCTCCTGTCGGAGGTAGAACAGACGCTCCCCCGCCGCCTTCCCTTCAGGTGGGTGATCGAAGACTGCCCGGAAGCGGCGGGAGAACTCAGCGTAGGTGATGGTAGCTGCGTCTATTCCCCTCCATTCGGCGTTGGCCCACTCCAACGCCTTTCCGGATAGACAGGAGATGAGGGCGGAGATGCTCTCGTATCCCGAGGGCGCTGGGTGTATAGTAGCCAGGTATAGTTCTACCTGCAGGAGGAACCCCTGACACCCGGCTGCAGAACCGTCATATGCCCTCGGGAGCGAGAGCCGAATACCACTGGGTTCCGGCGCTGAGAGAGGAGGACTGACCGGTGGTGATGGAAAGGTGGATGAGGACGTGGGCACCTCTCCATTAGCCAACCGGTGCAGAGTGTTGGACACCTCGCCCAGAACGGCCTCCAGTTGCCGGATCATGGAGTCCTGATAACTGAGCCGTTCTTCTAGCGACCTGGGTGCTGTCGCTGATCCTGGTGACTCCATAGCTGGTGTGTTGTTCTGTCAGTTTGGCACCGATGTGGATGTGATGAGGAGTCAGGCGCAGGACACAGAGGTTTAGTCCAACAAACTTTACTATAGTAAAGTGAACAATGTCCAATACACGACCTCGAAATACAGAGGCGAGAAAACTACGCAACATGCGTAAAACAAAACAAAACATATAGAGCGCAAAACACGCAGCTCCAAACGACACGCGGACAACAACACACAATCTAACTAACACAAAACACGGAACTTAAAGGACACGTAATTAGGACACAAACTGACACAGGTGTACCAGACAGACCAAAGCAATCAACACACGAAACATACAACGGTGGCAGCTAGTATTCCGGGGACGGCGAACGCCGAAGCCTGCCCGAACCAGGAGGAGGAGCAGCCTCGGCCGAAACCGTGACACCAACTCCCACAATACTGATCCAGTAATGATGGAAGTCCCGCCCTTGATGGAATCCCGTGTGGTTTCAGCCCTCAGGTATAAGTGAACCCTGGTGGTGAAGAATCGGCAGTAAAGAAATGTGGGTGAAAAATAAAATAAAATTCAATGTGAGGGCAAAACGTCTTCTCACATTTGTAACAACTGGTTACACTTATGATATCCAGCCAATCTCAACTGATTGGATATCGTTGTCTCATTCAATTTAATTTGCAAGGATGTTAAATTGCCAAACAATCATTAACATGAATTAATCAGTTCAATTTGCCTTTGCAAATTCATTCACCATAGACTCCTGAGTGGCGCAGTGGTCTAAGGCACTGCATCGCAGTGCTAACTGTGCCACTAGAGATCCTGGTTCGAATCCAGGCTCTGTCGCAGCCGGCCGCGACCGGGAGACTCATGGGCGGGGCACAATTGGCCCAGCGTCGTCCAGGGTAGGGGAGGGAATGGCCGGCAGGGATGTAGCTCAGTTGATAGAGCATGGTGTTTGCAACACCAGGGTTGTGGGTTTGATTCCCACGGGGGGCCAGTATAAAAAAAATAATATATATATATATATAATAAAATGTATTCACTAACTGTAAGTCGCTCTGGATAAGAGCGTCTGCTAAATGACTAAAATGTAAACACCCACATTACTGATCCAGTAATGATGGTTCACTAACGTCTATATATATGCTAAAATCGTTTTGCAGCTTCCAACGACTCAAAACCCAAACGTAAAAAAACAACAACATATTATTATTATTATATATATTTTTTTAATAATGTGCATGCTATCAGAGGGGATGGTCCCCATTATCCCGCTAATTTGTGAACCCTCACCCATAAAAGGATTGATTGCTGACCTCAGCAGCGATATCAACCCTAACAATGCCATTAGCGAAAAAACTGCCGTAATTGCGACAAACGCCCACCAAAATAAACGATCAGGCACAGGCCTGGTAAAGGTTCTCTCCAGTTTAGCCCTGATGTATGGCCACCATCAGAGATTGATACCGGTCCAGTACCGCAGTGCACAGCAGAAGCACGAGCAAGAAACGGTTGATTTGAAGGGACAGGTGGAGAGAACCAGGAAGCTAATGGCAAAAGCTTTCTGCTAGCCGAGGAACTGCGTTTGAAAACGTAACAATTAAAAGTAATGGTAAAAACATATGATGACGAACGAGCACAAACTCTTCAACAAAATCGTCTTCTACAGGAACAACTCGATTTAGCCAAAACTAAATATGACGAGGTCCACGCCAAACTAGATAAATCTGACGAGTTATCTACAAACAGGAGCGCGCAACTTGATAACATGCATGCGGTTTTGATGAACGTAACTCAAAGCAAATATGTTCTAGTCCAAATGCTGTAGACCAAAGATGATCAGTTAATTAACACAATGACCAAGTTGGATGACAAAACAGCGGAACTCATTGAAGTTGCTGACCAAATGAATGATGAGAGAACCCAAATAATGAAGATGGATCAATTGATCTCTAAGCAAGCGGAGGAAATCTCATCACTGAATCTCTCGCTCCGCACTCAAGACCTCTACCTGCAAACCATGTCAGATAGTTATGAGGCCGAATGGAGCCAGTGCGAGACTCACGTGTCTAAAATAAGTGGACTCTGCTATTCAGCAGAATACCACCCTTAGGTACCATCTGGAGGAATTCCAGAACAGTCACGCGCTACAGCATGACTACCCAACCAAGCAACCTAGCTCGCAACCGGAGCTCGGTACACAAAGGAGTGAAGATGACAGGAGGTTTCAGACTTTGCCTCTCTCAGGTGTCCATCAGTTTTCTCCTCTTGGCCATTCGGCACAGGGTAATATGACGCCTCCTCGCCAACAAAGCCAAAGCTTGGCATCTCCTCTTGGCCTTTCGGCCCAAATTTCCCCACAGGATGAAGCCAACCCTCTCTGCGCCCTTGGCATGGAACGCCTTGACAAAATCGTCAAAAACCTCTGCACCTTTGACCCTGTTTCAGGGAAGCCAAACGACACTGAGACGTTCTTGGCAGACATAGAGGACGCCTTGGATGGCTACCCGAACGCTACGGGTGCTGACAGGCTTTACCTGTTAAAGCGAACATTGAGTAGACATGTGACAAGGTTAATCCGTCTACAACAGCAACATGTGCAAAACGACTAAGCAAAACTTGCCACGGCTTTGAAAATAGAATTCTGTGGTTCTGCGACTAGAAAACACGACAGCTCGCTGGCTAACACTGTCAAACAAGCTCGGAATGAACACCCACAAGCTTACTATCATAGGCTTCGTTCAGCTTACTTTGGCCTACTCACTGAATCAGGAATGGAAGAGCTATTACCATTCAAACAAATGTTTCTGTCGAACATGTGTCCCAACTTCATTACCTACTTGGGCCCTGCACCCCACGTTGGTTTGCCAATCTCAGAACTTAGAGAGCTTGCGAGCACAGCTTTTGAGGCATCAAAAGTGTGCAGCGCTAAGAGCCCTGACATCTCGTGTTTGAAGATTGTACAGGAGCACTCACTCCAGTTAGATGGTGCGTAATCAGGTATTGGAGCATTGAGAGAGGACGCACAACAACGGTTTCTACCATGAAACCACGATACCAATTCCCACCGTTGTCTAAATAACTGTAAAGTATGTCGCCAGCAAAAAGACTACCACTACAATCAACCTGATCACTACATTCCTGCACCCAACCTACACAGTGTCAGAGCACAAGGGTAACAAGGGTAACAAAGGGTTCAATGACGATCAAAACGTAGACCGATGCTCTCTAGAAGCTCTGCTAAGAGAAGTACTAAAGCAATAACATTTTCAGAAAGGGGAAAAAAATAAGTCACTATGACTAGAACGTTTTGCAAATGTAGAAAATAAAAAAACGGAAATATCTTATTTACATAAGTATTCAGACCCTTTACTCAGTACTTTGTTGAAGCACCTTTGGCAGAGATTACAGCCCCGTGTCTTCTTGGGTATGACACTACAAGCTTGGCACACCTGTATTTGGGGAGTTTCTCCCATGAATCTCTGCAGATCCTCTCAAGCTTTATCAGGTTGGATGGGGAGAGTCGCTGCACAGCTATTTTCAGGTCTCTCCAGAGATATTTGATCGGGTTCAAGTTCGGGCTCTGGCTGAGCTACTCAAGGACATTCAGAGACTTGTCCCAAAGCCACTCCTGCGTTGTCTTGGCAGTCTGATTACGGTCGTTGTCTTGTTGGAAGGTGAAACTTTGGCTCAGTCTGAGGTCCTGAGCATTCTTGAGCTGGGTTTCATAAAGGAGCTTTCTGTACTTTGCTCCGTTCATCTTTCCCTCGATCCTGACTAGTCTCCCAGTCTATGCCGTTGAAAAACATCCCCACAGCATGATGCTGCTACCACCATGCTTCACTGTAGGGATATTGCCAGGTTTCCTCCAGACGTTGCGCTTGACATTCAGGCCAAAGAGTTCAATCTTGGTTTCATCAGACCAAAGAATCTTGTTTCTCATGGTCTGAGAGTCTTTATGTGCCTTTTGGCAAACTCCAAATGGGCTGTCATGTGCCTTTTACTGAGGATTGGCTTCCATCTAGCCATGCTATCATAAAGGCCTGATTGGTGGAGTGCTGCAGAGATGGTTGTCCTTCTGGAAGGTTCTCCCATCTCCACAGAGGAACTCTGGAGCTCTACCAGTGACCATTGGGTTCTTGGTCACCTCCCTGACCAAGGCACTTCTCCCCCGATTGCTCAGTTTGGCCGGGAGGCCAGCTCTAGGAAGAGTCTTGGTGGTTCCAAACTTCCTCCATTTAAGAATGATGGAGGCCACTGTGTTCTTGGGGACATTCAATGCTGCAGAAATGTGTTGGTACCCTTTCCCAGATGTGTGCCTTGACACAATCCTGTCTCAGAGCTCTACAGACAATTCCTTCGACCTCGTGGCTTGATTTTTGCTCTGACATGCACTGTCAACTGTGGGACCTCATATAGACAGGTATGTGCCTTTCCAAATCATGTCCAATCAATTGAATTTATCAAAGGTGGACTCCAATTAAGTTGTAGAAACATCTCAAGGATGATCAATGGAAACAGGATGAACCTGATCTCAATTTCGAGTCTTATAGCAAAGTGTCTGAAGACTTATGTAAATAAGGTATTTCCGTTTTTTATTTTTAATAAATTTGCAAAAATGTCTAAAAACCTGTTTCCACTTCGTCATTATGTTTTTTTTTGTGTAGATTGATGAGGATAAAAAAATATATATTTTAGAATAGGGCTGTAACATAAGTCAAGGGGTCTGAATACTTTCCGAATGCACTGTATGCTGGTTTATTTGATGATTGTTTGCGGTTTACTCCCCTTCCTCAACACATTGATAACCTCAGTCATGTATTAACTTCTGAGTCCTGTGTTGTTTTAGTTTCTTAATTCAAAATGTTTATTAACAAGTTAGTTCATTAGCATGGATATACAGTATTTAATTTATAAAGCTAGAGGAATTATTAATGGAACAGTTCACCCAGGCTGTTATTTGTTACATTAAACCATAAGAAATAATCATCAGGAAAAGGGTTAGAGACACATTGGACAAGACTTTCATTTCACAACACATGCACATAATAATATAATAATTAGAATAAAATGAATCTTACATCATGTACAGATAAAGCTAGAGGACACACATCAAGTATAGATATTGCTATTGGTAATGTGTGGTGTTTGGACAGATTTCTGATATAGAAAATACAATGTGTACGATGTGTTGTTAGGAATATAATCTGATACCCTATTCTTATTCTAAGGGAATTAAACATTTAAGGTATACAAATATGTCAAATGAAGGTTATGATAAAGAAAAATACATTAAGGTTAAGCCTAATGACAGCGGCATATTGTAGTTAATTTTTTTCCTCCCTGTACTGGGAAAAAAAGGTGCAAGCTTTGCATTTGGTGCAAACCATTGGTACATTTGGCCCTTGATCACTCCAGACCTACCTCTTTCGTTTCTATACATGCTTGGTATCATCTTGATGTCGGTTTTTCCTAAACTTCACCACTCCAATGATGGTGCACAGGAGGAAGAGCAGTGCATTACCAGCTTTCAGCAGGTAGAAGAATGTACGTTCCAATCTGTAGAATAATTAATGCTGAGCAATTAGTGCTTTTGAGGTCGATTGGTTACCGTTCAATTCATAAGAAAATATCACGGTTTTCGATTTCGTTTTCTATTATTTGGTTTGAATGCTGTAACAACACAGAATTAAACTATTAATAAAAGTCCCATGATGGTAGTGACTGCCCATTACTGCTTATCACTTATTAACAATTTATGCACATTACTTTAGTTTAATCAAATATTTCAGTTGTGCATATTTTTAATTTTTAATTTGCTGACTTTATTTAATTCCAAGTCAACATCTCATCTCTATAGAGCTGCTGCCTATGCTTTCTGACAAAATCACTATTTTGTAGTTCTTCAAAGTAAATAAGGCATACATTTATGACTGCTGAATACCAACTATTAATCACTTAGATCATGTATTTTCAGGTAGAGATACCTTGAAAAGCAACATCTGCTCTCTATATCACCTCACGATTGTGTATTCTTCTGCCTCTTCTGTAGCAGGCGTAAAAGAAACACAGACCGGACAAGTAGATGTGCAATGGATTATTGTCATTGTAATTAATTACCACGTTTTATGCGCTAAACTGTGTAGAATATTGGCCTGTTGGAAACTACAACTCCCTACTATATTGCACAGTTCAGGCTGGATCTGATTTATCTCTAGAGAAACTGTGCAATGTGGGCATTGAGCTCAGAGAAAAAAACATGAATTAAATGGAATTCAAATTATTGAATCAATGTCGGTCGCAGTGGTCTGCGGTTGAGTGGCGCAGTGGTCTAAGGCACTGCATCGCAGTGTTAGCTGTGCCACTAGAGATCCTGGTTCGAGTCCAGGCTCTGTCGCAGCCGGCCGCGACCGGGAGACCCATGGGCGGCGCACAATTGGTCGTCCAAGGTTAGGGGAGGGTTTGGCCAGCAGGGATGTGGGTTCGTTTCCCACAGGGGATCAGTATGAAAAACAAAAAAAAATGTATTCATTCACTAACTGTAAGTCACTCTGGTCATAGACTGTTCTCTCTGCTACCGCACGGCAAGCGGTACCGGAGTGCCAAATCTAGGTCCAAAAGACTTCTCAACAGCTTCTACCCCCAAGCCATAAGACTCCTGAACAGCTAATCATGGCTACCCGGACTATTTGCACTGCCCCCCCACCCCATCTTTTTACGCTGCTGATACTCTGTTAATTATTTATGCATAGTCACTTTAACTCTACCCACATGTACATATTACTTCAACTACCTCAACTAGCCGGTGCCCCCGCACATTGACTCTGCACCGGTACACCCCTGTATACAGTGGGGAGAACAAGAATTTGATACACTGCCAATTTTGCAGGTTTTCCTACTTACAAAGCATGTAGAGGTCTGTCATTTTTTATCATAGGTACACTTCAACTGTGAGAGACGGAATCTTAAACAATAATCCAGAAAATCACATTGTATGATTTTTAAGTAATTAATTTGCATTGTATTGCTTGACATAAGTATTTGATACATCAGAAAAGCAGAACTTAATATTTGGTACAGAAACCTTTGTTTGCAATTACAGAGATTATACGTTTCCTGTAGGTCTTGACCAGGTTTGCACACACTGCAGATTTTGGCCCACTCCTCCATACAAACCTTCTCCAGATCTTTCAGGTTTCGGGGCTGTCGCTGGGCAATACGGACTTTCAGATCCCTCCAAATATTTTCTAATGGGTTCAGGTCTGGAGAATGACTAGGCCACTCCAGGACCTTGAGATGCTTCTTACGGAGCCACTCCTTAGTTGCCCTGGCTGTGTGTTTCGGGTCGTTGTCATGCTGGAAGACCCAGCCACGACCTATCTTCAATGCTCTTACTGAGGGAAGGAGGTTGTTGGCCAAGATCCCGCGATACATGGCTCCATCCATCCTCCCCTCAATACGGTGCAGTCGTCCTGTCCCCTTTGCAGAAAAGCATCCCCAAAGAATGATGTTTCCACTCCATGCTTCACGGTTGGGATGGTGTTCTTGGGGTTGTACTCATCCTTCTTCTTCCTCCAAACACGGCGAGTGGATTTTAGACCAAAAAGCTCAATTTTTGTCTCATCAGACCACATGACCTTCTCCCATTCCTCCTCTGGATCATCCATATGGTCATTGGCAAACTTTAGACGGGCCTGGACATGCGCTGGCTTGAGCAGGGGGACTTTGTGTGCGCTGCAGGATTTTAATCCATGACGGCGTAGTGTGTTACTAATGGTTTCCTTTGAGACTGTGGTCCCAGCTCTCTTCAGGTCATTGACCAGGTCCTGCCGTGTAGTTCTGGGCTGATCCCTCACCTTCCTCATGATCATTGATGCCCCACGAGGTGAGATCTTGCATGGAGCCCCAGACCGAGGGTGATTGACCGTCATCTTGAACTTCTTCCATTTTCTAATAATTGCGCCAACAGTTGTTGCCTTCTCACCAAGCTGCTTGCCTATTGTCCTGTAGCCCATCCCAGCCTTGTGCAGGTCTACAATTATCCCTGATGTCCTTACACAGCTCTCTGGTCTTGGCCATTGTGGAGAGGTTGGAGTCTGTTTGATTGAGTGTGTGGTCAGGTGTCTTTTATACAGGTAACGAGTTCAAACAGGTGCAGTTAATACAGGTAATGAGTGGAGAACAGGAGGGCTTCTTAAAGAACAACTAACAGGTCTGTGAGAGCCGGAATTCTTACTGGTTGGTAGGTGATCAAATACTTATTTCATGCAATAAAATGCAAATTAATTACTTTAAAATCATACAATGTGATTTTTTTGATTTTTGTTTTAGATTCCGTCTCTCACAGTTGAAGTGTACCTATGATAAAAATTACAGACCTCTACATGCTTTGTAAGTAGGAAAACCTGCAAATACTTGTTCTCCCCACTGTATATAGCCTCCCTACTATTATTTTATTTTACTTCTGCTCTTTTTTTCTCAACAGTTTTTTGTTGTTGTTTTATTTTACTTTTTTATTAAAAATAAATTCACTGTTGGTTAAGGGCTGTAAGTAAGCATTTCACTGTAATGTCTGCACCTGTTGTATTCGGCGCATGTGGCCAATAAAATGTGATTTGATTTGATTTGGATAAGAGCGTCTGCTAAATGACTAAAATGTAAAATTAGTTTTTAAAAAAACTAAAAATAACCAACATTTCGGTTAATCGCTCAGCACTATAAGAAGAATACAATTATTTTGTCATGTCATTATGAAAATTGTAGTCAGACAGTCCCCGGGATACTTCCCTATTTTATTTTTAATAGAGATAGCATACACATCATACTATACTTTCCTTCCTCTGAAGATTTGCAGCTGTTTCATAACCACTCAACATCTTCGTTTTCATATTTCAATGTAGAAGTGTCAAAATTAGCTGTAAAGTCATCCACAGACCTTCTGTAGGTTAGAACAATGTTTTGAAACCATTTAAATTGAGTGGTGATCTTTGAGGGGTGTTTGTGTACACTTACGTCTGGATTTTGTTGACTGGCGGCTGAGAAGAGACTGCAGATTCTCCGGATATACCAGCAGAGATGTGTTGGGCTGATGGCATTGGAAAGGTTGTCAGTGTCAAGGTTGAAGAAAAAAACTGTACTTTCATCATTTCTCAAACTAGCTTCTAAGTGGGAAGTAAAGTATTATTTACCAATAATTGTAGCTCAGTACTTACTAAAGGTGGTGGTATTTTGCTTTGTGGTTTGTTGATTGACAGTGATATGAACAGGCATCTGATGGTCTCCATTTTCACACCTGTACCAGCCAGTGTTCACCATCCTCAGTGCACTCATAGTCACCGTTAAAACACTGCCATTGGTGACAACATTGGTCTGCTGGTGTAATGTCACAGATGTTCTATCTAGAATTCCAGAATTCTGCAGACATTTTCCACCCCCACCCATCCTGCACCACCTCCCTCTGGTTGCGGGTTCACTATAGTAACAACGCACAGTGACATTCCCTCCTGCAACTCCAGACACTTCTTGTTGATCCACATAGAGTTCTGGAGTACCTGAACACAATGGAGATAAGAAGTTGTGATATGATGAGTCAGATAAAAGCTCACACCCATATGATTGGGAGATTTCCTAAAGTCACCATTGTTATAAATATTGTTAAAGATACACTAGCCCCTATAAAGTAACACACAAAAGTGAATTATCTCATAATAGCAATATTCAACTGTCTATGGAGTTCAATCAAATGCTGAATGAAATTTGTAAGACAAATGTACTTATTTTGTGCCTTTTTGCATTGTAGCCATTTTCAATAATCAAATAATATATTCAAGATTAAATTAAATGAATTATTTCTGTGGGTCTCCTGGGTCAGAACAGACGATATGTTTGATAAAGCACACGTTGCTGTATCATTGGAAAAACCAGCAGTGACTGATATGTTAAATCCCATTTTATAACATAGCAATATTCCTCTATGGATTTATTTGGTGAAAGTATTTGTGATTGTCTCCTACAGCTACAAAGGGAAAAGTAACACACTCATCGACAGGTTGTCCATGCAACATTACTGAGCACTTTCATTCTGTATTACTGGACACGCAAGCAGTGCATCTTACCTGGAGTAACAGATAGCTGCAGTTGAACCCCATCATCTTTCGTTGTCTTCTCCACAATACACCAGAAATAATAATCTCCATGAGGACTTATACTTGTCAATGTCACAGTGAAGACTTGCTGTTTGATGTCATCAGAGATTGAGGTCTTACCACTGGTCTTAGGATGGTCAGTGCGTACTACAGTAGAGCAACCTAGCCAACTAGATCCCCCACACCAGTATTTCACATGGTTTCTATATCTCTGACCATAGAGACATGGGATGGTGATGAAGCCTCCTTGCTTTACAGACACATGGCTCACTGTGGACACACTCTGTGTACCTGTAGACACAACAACAACAAACAAAAACTGTTTTAAATTAATACATTTTACACAACAACAAGGCCCACCAGCTGATCAGCCAAATTACTTTCGAAATTAGGCCAAATGTGGTTGTGACACCAGAGAATGACTGAGATATCTATCGTAAGTGCTGATGTTGTCACACCCAAGTCTAGCCATGATCAGAGGCAACACTTTGACCATTAAAATCACACTTATCTTTGAAATACTACACCCCTAAACTAAGAAGACAATCTCTAGTTTCAATTGAAAAGATTAATGAGTTGAAGTTTATTGGAATATTTTGTATAGTGTAACATTCTCTGGATGGTTGTTCTGATACTGTACTACTGCAGTACAACCATGAACATGTCAAGAAAATGTTCCTGCATAAAATGTTTGTGTAAAATATGTTACTAAATTTGTTACAAAACATATAGGTACAAATATTTGTTATCTACAATGATATTTATAGACATGGGAGCTTTTTTCTTTTTGATTTCTTAGTTAGTTGTCATTTACTGGGAAAATAATTGAATAAGAGAACTGCTGAAAAATACAAATGTTGAATGTGGAGACGTATCATTAAAAACAGCACTTATCAACACTTCGGACCAAATATGACAATGTACAATGTGACTATAATGTCCTTGGGCAAAGTAGACAGAACATTACAAGTCCAATGAATGTCAGAATGTACTCAGTGTCTGACTTGGAGGAACTGAGCCCTGATATTAACAGCAATTAATAAAAGGTGTTCCCTCACTTACCTCCAGTGAGGGAGAAAAGGATGTGCAGGACAAGGAGGAGATATGGAGCCATGAGTGGATGAGAGAGAGTGTGTGTGTTTATGTAACGGTGACCTGGTGTGTGTCACCTACTTCCCGATCCAGACATAGACATCACTGTCTTTAATGCAACTCTGTGCCCTGTGCAACATCCTGGTGAAATAGTGGTTGAACCAGACGAATATCAACATGGTCAAAACATTGTAAATAACCTTTTTTTTTTGGTGGGAGCATCAAACAGTGATTGTACATTACTTTCTATAATGATGCAAATGCACATGTTGGTTCATATGAAATTGTACGACTGCATTTAACATCTGAATTTGTTTGTGGTTTATTCCCCATCCTCAATACACTGATACACTCAGTAATTAATGGTGCTTGTGAAGCAAGAGTCCCCACTTTAGATCTTCAACATACTTCTTCATATTATTATTCTACTCCTCTTCTACTCCTCATACACCATTCAAGCTAGATAGCACACTACTCCTCTTACACCGTTTAAGCTAGAAACGTTCACATTTCAAAACATGTAGACTGGTCTGGTTTGAGTTGTTATACACAACTTTTTGATATATTTGATACTTTTTAAACTATTAATATTTTTGTCCTCCATCCACTTTCATGGGATTTCCTCAAAATTTTAAAGGCCACATTGTGATGTCATAACTTCCAACAATTTAGTCTATTCACTGTAAACCATGTAATTCATGACACAAATCAGCTACTTTGACCACTCTTCAAAGAACTTAGACAAAAAGCTAGAGTGTATGAAATCTTCCTCTACTTCTCTGCTATTCAAAATCGGAAACAAATATATTGTCTACATATCAAACGATACAGCTGTTTTACTAACTGGGTCATCGACATTTCCTCCACCAACTGACATCTTTACCACTTTCCCAACATATTAGACAAAAAGTTAGATGGAATGACATATTGTGCTACTTCCCTGCTCTTTAGATTTGCAATCAGAACATAATTACCTTCTACCAATCAAAAGTTACAGCTGTTTGTTGTCTCGTCATTGAGCACCCCAAACGGAGCCGTTGCTATGAATACCAATGCATTTCAATGGCAAAAAAAGGGCCATAGACTTGAAAGGTTAAGAAATATATACATATATGCTCATAGGCCAATTAAGTTAGAAGATCAACTTTAAAACATTCATGCTAAAATTCTTTATAATCTTTATCAACTGTAACTATTTACATTTGCAGAAAATAACTCAACAACAGTAATTCGTGAACCGTTCAAGCTAGAGAAACCAAACCAACTTTCACACCTTCAGGCTATCCTAACTTCCATAGGACATGTATGACATTTTCTTCTACTTCACTGCTATTCAAGCTGAAATGGTGATCACTGTTAGCCTAAAGAGTGTATTTATTTGATAGAACTAGCTATCAGTAGTTCTACATACAAACCTATTCTACATAGTTTTAAACTACCACAAAAACCCTTTTAAAGAGCTGTCATCACTAGATGCACCATCATCTTTCTCTCCCCAAATAATAGCCCAACAATTTTTAATTCCTTATGAGTTCCTCCCTTCCACCACAAAAGCAACTAAAAAAAGGTTGCAGAACCATGATTTATTTTCTCTAATTTCAACACAGACTGAATTTGATGTTTTTTCATCATTACAGCCGAGTATACCTTCAAATTCCCTTGCCCAAGCGAGGGAGAGTGATGATGTGATAGACAATGTCCTTGGGGGAAAGCTTGGAAATTGTGCCTAATAACAACCAACCTAAAGCTATAAGGTAGCTAGCTACAGTTACCCATGCTGGCTAGCTAGCTTTATAGTTTGGTTATTTAATCCAATGCATAAAAATAAAAAATAAATAATGTTTATGTAGCTAGTAGCTAGCTATGCTTTATAGGCCCCTCACTATGAGTCTTTGCCACTTTGAGTGTCATATTCCTATTTGACACCACTAAAATGAATGTCATCTATACAAATTTTTTAGTTAGCAAGCAAGCATACTAATTTTCTCTCACATGCTGACAGATGCAATCATGTTGATTACATTTGAGTTTGACACATGACTACAGTTTTCATTGAATTGTGGGTCATAACAACCCTGCATGTGATCAAAGTTGTTCACTCGCTCCCTCGAGCTAAATCGAGGGTCGAGGAGATAACTTTTGTGAATTGGACCGCCACTTCAGATGACAATCAAATTGCATCCGGTTTCGACGGGGATTCCCCTGAGGGAAAGTGGCTGACGCGAGGGCTGAGTGGGTAAATATTACTCGATTGGACCGCAGCCAGGATTTTAACAAAGCTTGAATGAATGAATGAATGAATGGATTTGCAGCAGGGAAAAAGACAGGGCATCTGACTAGGGCCAGGCATTTTGGTTGTTTTTTAGTGGGGGGGTGTTCTTTGACCAGTATTTCCAGCATTGTCCATTGGGTTTCCTGCAGGCAGAAAATACTAGGAAATGCTCATTAATTGACACAAGCTGTCTCCAATCAATCATTCAATGTCTGGTTGTGCGTGAGTGTTTGGTGGGGGGATAGCCAAACCAGGAGAAGCATAGCATACAAATCTTATTTGCACAAAGCCCATTATTTGGCAGGGAATACTAGATCAGTGATTCTACAACACTTTTCTCAAGCTAATGCTCTCCAACAGACTCAATCCCTGATCATCGGAGGTTATAAAATATGGAGCAATTAAGTTAAAGGGACGAGACTATGAATCAAACCAGAAAAGATCAAACATTTAAAATCACAACATTGCTTGAAAAAAGAGTGTGCCAATACCCCGCTGGGATGGTCTTTGCAGACAACAATATATTCTGCAAAACCTGTAATTTATCATTAGATTATAAATGGAAAGATAGTATAGACAGCCATATATATAAAACATTAAATACAAATAATGCTGTCTGAGAAGAATGCATCTACCTTAGAAGGTTGTGGAGGATATAACGAAACAGTCTCATCCTTACATAACAAGAGAACATCAATCAACAAAAATATTTCACATTGTATTCATTGTCTGTTCTTAACATATGTGTATGATAGGCATTTTTATGTCAGAAAATGTAGAGGGGGAAATGTAGACTATTTTCAGAACATAAATGGCTAGCTTATTTTCATTCGCTATAAAAATAACAACCCAACAACTTTTCCAACTCTTTTAAGACTACAGTATTTTAAGAGAGACGCTTCTGCGCCTCCACAAAGCACGCATAAAATAGCAGGTACTCTGAATGATTTTCTGACACTGTTGAATAGTTCACTGCCTGTAAATACACTGTATCAGCCAGAAGAACATTAACGTCTTCGCCCAGCTCTCCTACAAAATATGAAGAACATATTGGTCTTGTGTGTCAGTCTGTTATTATGGAAATGCGTTCTGTTTTTTTTTACCAGACTGCACTTATGTTCTTCAGGTGTGTTAATGAATGCAAGCATTTTGGGATTGTCAACATTTTCGAGAGGGATGTTGGCACTTGCAAAAGCCATATCCTCAGCATTTACGTTTCAACATGTATTTCTATAGCGAATGGAAATGGCTACTTTGTTCAGAATTAGGCTAGATTTTTTGATAAAATGCCTTTCATTCCCATATAATATTTATAACAGACTATAAATAAATGTAATATTGACGTTGATAATGTCCTTAACCTTATCAGTCCCGAGATCCCAGCATAAAATGGGCTTTTCATTTATCTGACTTTAGTTTATCTGCATGTCCAGCCCTTATATTTATCCTCACAATTAAGTGTTACTTTCTTTTCAAACAACCAGGGCTACAAGTAGGACACCCCTAAAAAAATTACATAAACAGCTTCATTCATGAGTTTTATTGACAAATATCAATACAAAAATAAGTTCAGCCAAAACAAAAACATAATCGAAATGAATTTATATGTATGCTGTAAGTACAGAAATTGTTTGCTCACTGGGAAATGAATACCAACTAGTCAGTGACAACTGTGTGGAGTTTGTGACAGCAACTACTGTATGTGAGCTTATTACACTATTATAGACACTAAGTCCTGGGATTTCCTCTGATCTTCTATATAGAATAACCCCTTACCCTCTAACGACTTGTGTAGCATGTGAGCATCATAAAGCAAAACATGTTCCATGTGCATGTTCATGAAAGTCTGAGCTTTCCATAGATAGCTTTTAATAGTTTGTAGCCATTCGGACTCTACAGATGTTTTTGTATAACAGACCCGTCTCTGGGCCCCTTCGGAATCCGCCCTTGTCTCACAAACACTGCTCTACCTCAGCCTCCATTAATCACACACACTGATATCTACGGATGTAGAGGAAATAGACAAATACAATGGTATAACCCAAAAGTATGTAGCTCAAACACACAATGTTTCAAATGGGTTAAGATAGGCTAATAATTTGGTGCATTAGGCTAAAGTGTAGGCTGCTGATGACAATAATTGTCGGCAAACAATACACTAGAAGTCAATCCACATGGTTTGGAATTTATTCTTGATTAATTGGATAATTACGTTAGATGTACCCATGACAATTAATTAACACATGGTGTGAGACGGTACTATATCTACCACTTGAGGTTGGATGATCAAAATATGGAAACAAATAAAACAAAATGCCTGGCCATATGAATACTGCCGACAAGATGAGTCCAATTTAATACAATTTGTGTTTCTATCTGACTTTGATCACCAGACCTGTGAGTTTCCTACAATACTCTGTACTGTTTGATCATTACATCATCATTCAACTAAAATCTAACTTAATTTACACTGAACATTTTACAAAGTAACACACAGCATGAATGATTCAAAGTTGCTTTTCTTTCCTAAGAGTGTTGTCCACATGATCCTGCCTTTTATTTTTTGACACTCAACTGTAGTTTTGATTTTTTTTGTGATCTAACTACCACACAATCCAAAGTAATAAGGTTGATATACAGTAGTAGTCTATCAAAGTAATCAGACCAATTATTTTACTAAATGTAACTTTGACTATAACTGCTGTTACAAAGTTAAACTTTGTAAACTTTTTCCACTACCACAAAAATACATTTCAAGCCCAACAACTTTACTTCATGTAAAGGTACCATCTAGGATATTGTGTTCATGTGTTCATCTGATATTCCTAGTTGATGATAATAGGTAGGGATGCAGCCTTCACAGGTGTTGCTGCTTATTCTTATTTTTACCTTTCAGTACTGCCGATCAATTCAATTCAAGTCAATATTCTGACAGAGCGATAAATCCTTCTAATGATTAGGTCATATTCTGTATGTTTCAAGCATAGTTATAATTTTTCCACCGCTCTGGTTTAAAACGCATGAATATCTGTGAGGCATAATCAGGTATTTCTTCAGTTAGTCATTTGATGCTATTTAGCATTGAGTTGCAAATTATATTGTGAACAGTAGAGTTTCTTTAAAAATGTTTATTAGCAAAGCATGAATATATTTAAACTATAAAGCTGGGAATTATAAATGGAACAGTATACCCAAGCTGTGACTTGTTACATTTCAGTTCCCACGGGGGGCCAGTATGAAAAATAATGTATGCACTCACTAACTGTGTCGCTCTGGATAAGAGCGTCTGCTAAATGAGTTAAATGTTATGTTAAAGTTAGAAATAACCATGAGGAAAGGGTTAGAGACACTTTCTGAAAGTATAATTCACATAAAACCATGAATAATCATGTACAGATAAAATAGTTAAAGACACACATCAAGTCTTTTTATTGTTAATGTGTGATGTTTAGACAGATTTTGGAGATATAATCATACAATGTGATACAATCTGATACATGTACAGTATGACCATACAACATGAAGGGCCAGATTGAAGATTTATAGCTGTTAGTCCCAGTGGGAATGAAACACTGAAATATAAAGGTTTATATCAAATAAATAATGACAGTTTTTAGCTTTTTTTTGTGTGTGTTCTCCTACTGAGAAAAATGGTGCAAGCATTGCACCTTTTGCAAACTGTTGGTAAATGTGTCCCTTGGTTGTTCCAAACAGACTTCTCTGGTTTCTACACACTCTCTGTATCATCATCATCATCATTGTCTTTCCCTGAACTTCACCACAGCAACGATGGTGCACAAGAGGAAGAGCAGTGCATTACCAGCTTTCAGCAGGTAGAAAAGTGTTTGTTCCAATCTGTGTAAAGAACATTGTTTTCACATGTAATTCTGAAACTTTTAGTCAGAAAGACAGTTTTTGGAGAGCAGGTGTACAGGGGACACTTCCTATTCCTAAAGACTTTCATACTTACCTATACTATGCCTTCATTCTCCAGGATACAATTGCATATCAAATTTTTATTTTCTAACCACTAACATCAGAGTTTTCATAATTTCAATTCAGAAGTGTCAAACTTAGAAGTGTCATCCACAGACCTTGTACAGGCAAGAACGTTTTTTTTATTTATTCGTAGAAAACATGCCATTTATCAATCCAATTTTCAGGCATCTATATTTAAATTGAGTTTAACATTAGTGGCGATCTTTTAGGGGTGTTTTTGTACACTTATGACACCTTCAAAAGGGGGGAGTAGATACATAAAGTATTTTGATTTCTAAACGGTAAAACAAATATGTATGAAAATACCCTCAAATAAAAGGTGACATGCTGTACTGTCGCCACACAAAAATGTGATCTCAAATCCAAAATGCTTGTGTATAGAGGCAAAATAAAAGTTTTAGCTTCACTATCCAAATACAGTTGAAGTCGGAAGTTTACATACACTTAAGTTGGAGTCATTAAAACTCGTTTTTCAACCACTCCACAAATTCCTTGTTAACAAACTATAGTTTTGGCAAGTCTGTTAGGGCATCTACTTTGTGCATTACACAAGTCATTTTTCCAACAATTGTTTACAGACAGATTATTTCACTTATAATTCACTATATCACAATTCCAGTGGGTCAGAAGTTTACATACACTAAGTTGACTGTGCCTTTAAACAGCTTGGAATATTCCAGAAAATGATGTCATGGCTTTAGAAGCTTCTGATAGGCTAATTGACATCATTTGAGTCAATTGGAGGTTACCTGTGGATGTATTTCAAGGCCTACCTTCAAACTCAGTGCCTCTTTGCTTGACATCATGGGAAAATCAAAATAAATCAGCCAAGACCTTAGAAAAAAAAGTCTGGTTCATCCTTGGGAGCAATTTCCAAACGCCTGAAGGTACCACGCTCATCGATACAAACAATACTATGCAAGTATAAACACCATGGGACCACACAGCCGTCATACCGCTCAGGAAGGAGACACGTTCTGTCTCCTAGAGATGAACGTACTTTGGTGCGAAAAGTGCAAATCAATCCCAGAACAACAGCAAAGGACCTTGTGAAGATGCTGGAGGAAACAGGTACAAAAGTATCTATATCCACAGTAAAACGAGTCCTATTTCGACATAACCTGAAAGGCCGCTCAGGAAGGAAGAAGCCACTGCTCCAAAACCACTTTAAAAAAGCCAGACTACGTTTTGCAACTGCACATGGGGACAAAGATCATAGTTTTTGGAGAAATGTCCTCTGGTCTGATAAAACAAAAATAGAACTGTTTGGCCATAATGACCATCGTTATGTTTGGAGGAAAAGGGGGTGGCTTGCAAGCCGAAGAACACCATTCCAACCGTGAAGCACGGGGATGGCAGCATCATGCTGTGGGGGTGCTTTGCTGCAGGAGGGACTGGTGCACTTCACAAAATAGATGGCATCATGAGGAAGGAAAATTATGTGGATATATTGAAGCAACACCTCAAGACATCAGTCAGGAAGTTAAAGATTGGTCTCAAATGGGTCTTCCAAATGGGCAATGACCCCAAGCATACTTCCAAAGTTGTGGCAAAATGGCTTAAAGACAACAAAGTCAAGGTATTGGAGTGGCCATCACAAAGCCCTGACCTCAATCCTATAGAAAATGTGTGGGCAGAACTGAAAAAGCGTGTGCGAGCAAGGAGGCCTCCAAACCTGACTCAGTTACACCAGCTCTGTCAGGAGGAATGGGCCAAAATTCATCAAACTTATTGTGGGAAGCTTGTGGAAGGCTACCTGAAACATTTGACCCAAGTTAAACAATTTAAAGGCAATGCTACCAAATACTAATTGAGTGTATGTAAACTTCTGACCCACTGGGAATGTGATGAAAGAAATAAAAGCTGAAATAAATAATTCTCTCTACTATTATTCTGACATTTCACATTCTTAGAATAAAGTGGTGATCCTAACTGAACTAAGACAGAGAATCTTTCTAGGATTAAATGTCAGGAATTGTGAAAAACTGAGTTTAAATGTATTTGGCTAAGGTGTATGTAAACTTCTGACTTCAACTGTATATAGGGGAGTGTGTACATATAGAGAAATGTATTGAATAAAGAAGAGAGAAGCAAAACACTTCTGCTACTTATTGATATAAACAGTTTAACCTTACCTGAGAGTCTGGAGAAAATGATAAGTAGGAGGGAGGGGGATATATATAAGGAACCATTTGTGGGTTTGGAGTCTGTATGTCTTGTGGTACTTATGCACAATCCTGTTTCAAGGTCTGAGGCACCAAATAAAATTACTCTATTTCCTAATCATCATAGACATCACTGATTATCTGTAATTCTCTTCCTGCTTCTGTTTGGGTGCCAATGCCCCCCTCAGTGGCAGATAGCAACAATAGCATTCAATAGGCTAGTTTTGACATAAGGCTCTTACTTAATATTCTTTAATTAAAATAGAACATTCAGGTTTATTCAGTTTATTTAGTTTTTATTCAAGAAACACACATGTACAGTTAAAGTGTCCACATGGACATGATTGTGACAGTTTAATACAAGTACAAGATGTTCAGTCTATAAAATATACAGATTAGGGAGTGAACGTTAATTATAATAAGGCTTTCATGGAGAAAATCGGACCTGTCGGATAAATGAAATTGGATGGCCCTCCCTTCAGCTAAATATGTTATACCTTAGAAAGAAAACAAGTGACCCTCCACAATAACCAAAATAATAATTAAAACAAAGTGGATAGCAGAGAACATGTCTACCGTTTACCGTCACTTCTTGGACAGACCAGAGCCTTAGATATCCAGTTTTAGAAACTGTTCTTCGTACTGTAAGCGTTACACGGCAATGCAGGAAGTTTGATAGAATACATGGCTGTGGGCCAGAAGGTTGTGGGTTCGCAGGCCACTGTGGACAAGTGTAGGGGGGGAAAGATCTCCTTTATCGTAAAAGTATTACATGAATCTATCATGGCATTTTCAGGTCCGTAGAAAAAGTAGCCTTTTATAAATATTTCATGCAATTCTATTTCATTTTAGCAGAATATTTTTTAATACCACACTAATTTCTGAAATTAAAGGATAAGAATGTTCATCTTATCATATTTATCCAATGCCAAATCAGTGGGTCTTGTTTGCAACAAAACTGTCCCTGTTTGCAAATAATTAAATCAGGAATCTGAGCATGGTAGTTTCAAAACTTTGGCACACCTTTCCACCTAAGACAGAGTAGGCCTACACTCTTAGAATTGCTTTTGCCATCTCAAACTTAAAAGGGTTATTCGGCTTTTGAAAAACCCTTTTTGGTTCCAAGTAGAATCCTTTTGAGTTCCATGTAGAACCCTTTACACAGAGGGTTCTACATGGAACCCAAAAGAGTTCTACCTGGAGCCAAAAAGGGTTCTACCTTGAACCAGAAAGGGTTCTCCTATGGCATAAGCCAAAGAACCCTTTTCGAACCCTTTTTTCTAAGTGTGTACCAACGCAGAAAAACTTTAATTGCTGACTACTCTTTTTCAGTGGATTAACCCAACGAGAGAAGTGTTTCCCTAAAAGCTTAAAGGGTTTAAACATCTTCTATTGTACAAAAAGTGAATAGCTTACTCAATTGATAGTGATAGAATAAGATGACCAAGCAAAGTCTATTTTTTGTCTCCTCAGCTATAGAAAGTTGTAGCTCAGCCTCTGAATGTCAAAGAAATTAAACAATGATACAGTATCCCCATATGCATCAGTATCACGTCTTTCCCGCGTATTTAACAGCTTGTTTCCAGGATAAAGCATTGCTGACAAAAGCGCTGTTATAGATCACTTTATATAATCTGATCCGTTTAATTTTCTTCAAAAACTTAGGCTAACAAGGGCTAGGCCTGTGCTTTTTGCCATTGTCTTTATGCCTATGGCATACCCTCTCATAGCCCCTCAATTTGAGTTTTGGTTTTAACTTAACAGTCAATCACTGACACAGAGGTAAGCTATTTAAGGAGCGTATGGTGGTTGGAGGAATTGACTGACAAATCTTTGGATATAGCAGCATATAGCCTAATTTCGTTTGTCAAACAGGTAGCCCTACCTCTTATTTCTAAACTAGGAAGAAATAGGCTCCAACACAAAGCCCTCTTGTTGTTTGTAAAGTCTAATTAAAATGAACAATGTTGAATTGAAGTAGCCTACATTCAGCACAATGAGCTGTCCATTTCTGTTTGTTTGTGTCGCAGCATCTGCTTCAAGTTTCAGCAGCCCAATGTAAAATACTCCAATCTGGTTTTGTGAGGTCAATAACTCTGATAAATATATAATGGGCAAGAAACTTTTAGTTTTTAATCAAATCAATTGTAGTAGTAGCAAGCTATCAAAGTTGACCTCCGGTCCTCCTCATCTTAGCGCTCTCCTTCTCAAAAAGAAAGGCCTATTCAAAACAAAAATGTAGGAAGAAGCCTTTGACTCTCCTCCTGAACTGCCACTGAAGGCCTACACAGCATAACCATTGGTTAGGCAGCACAAAAAAAATGATTTGATCAGCAAGAGCAGAGCATGCTGGGTCTCAGGGTTGGAATATCCATTGCAATGTGGAATGCAGCCTAGTTTTATTTACACCATCCGAGCAGCTGCGGTATCTTGCTCTGTGCTTCTCTGAGCATGCACTTCAAAGCCTATGGCCTATATGCTATGGATAATTTGATTGAGACTACACTAAATAGCCTATAAGAGCACCTGATATTGTGCGTCCAGCGGAAAAACTGAAATGAGGGGCGGCATCGGGCACACAACGATATATAGCCTAAGAAGCAACTAATTCTAAAACACTGTGAAATATTGAAATGTAATCAATTACAAATTACATGACCCTCCCCTGGACTCGATAAAAAAATTACTAAACCCTCCCCTTGACGGAAATTGAAAAAGCATAACCCTCCCCCACTTCCCTCCACGTAACCATTATGTAAATTACGATTCATCCTTTAAAAATAAAAACAGAACAAGAAAATATTAAGGACAAAGGGTTGGGGCAGGGGGTGACAAATAAAATAACATTATATGTTTTACTGTCAGTCTGGACACTTTTGTTCTGATGCCCTAGTACACTGAGATCCTCCAGTATTTTCCCCCAAAAGCTCATCTGGTTCTTTGTGACCAAGGATTTTATTCAGTCACTGCTCTGCTGCTACCCCCTGCTGGAGAGAAAGTCAACCTTCAGTCACTCACTTAAAACCACAATCTGTTTGCAGTATGGTTTCCTACTGGATTCACAATCATAGCAACATGCTGTCAGATGCAGTTAAAGGATGACAGCAAATGAAAAGGCAAACATGCTGCATGACTGAAGAGTTATGTTATGTTTATGCTTTATACAGACCTATCTCTGGTGTGGGGCCACTGTGCTGTAGACCACATCATCTGGTTCTGCTGCCTGTTAGAGAGGAGGAACACACACACACAGTTGTAATGTTGATATACAGCACCTTCTGTATTGACACAGTACACAGTAGACACATACAGGTATGAATAAGTTAAGCAAATCATCAACACAATAGAGCAGCTTTTTATGTGGGCCTACATTTGGTTGGGTCTTGTTCTTGGTGACCAAGGTGCTGTATGTCACTGCATCATCCGGAAATGGGTCCTGCTGCTAGACAGTTACACAGGAAGTTATTCAGAAAACATTTACATTCATTTTGAATCCACTGTTCATTCTACAACACATCAGAGCTGCAAATTCAATTTCTGCTTTTCAAGACAGAAAACATTTTCTATAAGACTAACCATGCTTATATGTTCATTTAGTTTAATGTTTACCCTTTGTGCTTTCCTGTGCTGCATAGGAATCACAGTGCTGTACAAGTCAACATGTCTCTCAGGGTTTAAGCCCTGTGTGATGGAGGAGCGAGAGCAACATGATCACATCAACTCAGAGATAGACAGACAGTGTGGACTTTCACTTTGAGTTGGTTTGCAGAGGGTTTAGGTTGTGTTGAAGGGGGGTTGGGTCAAAGGGGTTTGGTTTAACCTGTTGTGTTGCTCCTCTGATGTGGCTCACAGTGCTGTAGGTAATGTCCTGCTCAGGGTCAGCAGACTGCTGAAGGAATGAAACACAAACCTTCTTTACAAACTGTTTTACCATATGCCATAGAAGGATACTGCATGCATACTGACATGAATTAGAATATTTTTTGCAGTTTCACTTTTCTCCAATGATAACACAAAATGTGTTATTGTTCAAGTGTCAATAGTTGTGGTGTGAGATGTGAGGAAGTCTGTTCTGGTCAAAGATGCATACTTAGTGCATGACTAAATGAAAAATAAAAGTGATATTTAAACTGTTTACTTTAATATTACACATAAGAGATCGGGTTGATTTAAAATGTTAGTTATAACTAACTATTAATCAAAGAGAACCCTAGAATATCAAGAAGAGAAAGGAACAGATGAGTGAGAAGATAACATGATCATAGCTTACTACTGAGGTGTTTGGTGGTTGGCCCTTTGCCTTCTTGTCCTCTGGAATAAAGAAAATAGGATGTTGGTACTAATGATCTTTGATGTCAAACCTTTCATTTGTAGTAGCAACTGTCCTGTATTTATTATATTCTGCAAATCACAGTCGTAAACATTATACACATTTTAACATAATTAAAACAAATACTTACTATGTTTTCTCAACATCTTCCATGTGACCAAGGTACCAGCTATCACCACCCCCAACAGGCTCAGAGGAATGAGCAGGACTACCAGCAAACTGGAATATAAAATACAATAAATTAGAATAGAATATTTAGATAATCACAGTCATTGATCTACATGTCATAGGCATAATTTTTGTTTGAACTGTTGCGACACACATTTCTTATATATGTCACAGGACACACACAAAGATATCTAACCATGGGGAAGTGGTAAATGTTTAAGCAAGAACATTTAAAGCAAGTGTTTCATTTTGTATACAATCTTCTATATCTGAAAATGAAATAGACATTTATTTATAATTTGGGGAATTAAAAGTATTCTTGTTAACCCAGACACCTGTCTCTAGCCTTGCTAGTCACAGGCAGGGGCAGACTTAAAGATTTGAAGGCCCCAGACAGAGGCCAGTCTGGGTTTTATAGTAAAGACATGTAACTTAACTGTAAAAATGTTTTAATGTGCCATGAACCTGTTTTCATCTGATTGTCAAACAAATCATATTAAAAAGTATGTTACCTTCGCACCTTCTCCAGCATCCGAACAGTGCACTGTGCACCCGCCAACTTCCCTTGTGGCTGAAACTATCTCAACGGAGAAAGCATCCGAGCAAGCGAAACAGCTCCCCTCTGTCTTACTATATGTACTTCATGTACACTATATACAGTAAACAAAAGTATGTGGACACCCCTTCAAATTAGTGTATTCGGCTAATTCAGCCACACCCCATTGCTTACAGGTGTATAAAATCGAGCCCACAGCCATGCAATCTCCATAAACAAACATTGCCTTACTGAAGAGCTCAGTGACTTTCAATGTGGCACCATCATACTGTAGGATGCCACCATTCCAACAAGTCAGTTTGTCACATTTCTGCCCTGCTAGAGCTGCTCCGGTTAACTATAAGTGCTGTTATTGTGAAGTAGAAATGTCTAGGATCAACAACGGCTCAGCCGCAAAATGGTAGGCCACACAAGCTCATAGAACAGGACCGCCGAGTGCTGAAGCATGTAGCATGTAAAAATCGTCTGTCCTCGGTTACAACACTCACTAACAAGGTCCAAACTGCCTCTGGAAGCAACGTCAGCACAATAAATGTTCGTCGGGAGCTTCATGAAATGGGTTTCTATGGCCGAGCAGCCGCACACAAGCTTAAGATCACCATGCGCAATGCCAAGCGTCGGCTGGAGTGGTGTAAAGCTCGCCACCATTGGACTCTGGAGTAGTGGAAACACTATCTCTTGAGTGATGAATCACGCTTCACCATCTGGCAGTCCGATGGACGAATCTGGGTTTGGCGGATGCCAGGAGAACGATACCTGCCCCAATGCATAGTGCCAGCTGTAAAGTTTGGTGGATGAGGTATGATGGTCTGGGGCTGTTTTTCATGGTTCGGGCTAGGCCCCTTAGTTCCAGTGAAGGGAAATCTTAAAACTACAGCATACAATGACATTCTAGATCAGGGGTGTCAAACGTACGGCCTGCGGGCCGGATCAGGCCCGCAAACGGGTTTAATCCGGCCCGCGAGATGATTTTGAAAAAAAATATATAAAAAATAATAATTTTAATAAAATAAACTGCTGTTCCATTTGCGTCCACTGGATGGCGCAATAGCAATTGTGTTAAGCAAGCAAACTGTTTATACCGGGGCAGAGCAAGTAGGTCAAGCACGTGCAGCCAATGAGCTACTTTGTTTTGCCCGCGATATTTATTACGGCTTCTACTTTTAACATTATGTGCTTTGGCACCCTCATTGCCCCAATATGTCTCTGTCAAAAAAGAGAAAAGTGGACGCAGAGTGCAGAGTGTTCCAAGAAAAATGGTCATCCTATTTAATCACGGAATTGAATGGGAAAGCTGTATGTTTGGTGTGTTCAGAGCATGTTGCAGTGCTGAAAGAATATAACCTTCGTCGCCACTATGTGAGTCTTCATGCCGACAAATATGACAACTTTCAAGGACAGCGGAGATGAGAGAAGGTGAATGAACTGTTGGCGGGTCTGAAGAAACAGCAGTCTGTGTTTACTCACAGCCGAGACATCAGTGACGCTGCAGTGAAAGCTAGCTACCTCATTGCTAATGAAATCGCAGTGGCTTCAAAACCATTTAGTGAGGGTGAATTTGTAAAAACATGCATGATGAAGGCAGCGGAGATTGTGTGCCCTGAAAAGCGGCAGGCTTTTGCAAATATCAGCCTGACAAGAAACACAGTTGCAGACAGGATTTCCGATCTTTCAGTGGATTTAGACAGCCAGTTGAAGCAAAAAGTAAAGTAATTTATTGTGTTTTCGGTTGCAATTGATGAAAGCACGGACATTACAGATGTTGCACAACTGGCCATTTTTTCATCCGCGGAGTTGATGACACATTGACCGTCACCGAGGAGTTTGTGGAGTTGGTGCCGATGACAGATACAACGACAGCAGCTGATATTTTTACCGCACTCGTCGGTGCGCTGGACAGGGTCGGAGTGGACTGGTCCCGCGCTGTCAGCCTGGCTACAGATGGTGCGCCCTCAATGATCGAGAAAAAAGCAGGCGTTGTGACAAAGTTCAGAGAGAAAGTGCAATGTGCAAATGGAGGACGTGATTTTTTGACTTTTCACTGTATTTTGCACCAGGAGGCTTTGTGTTGCAAGTCATTAAAGATGGATAACGTCATGAAGGTGGTCATCCAAACTGTTAATTTCATCCGATCCAGAAGCCTGATCCCCCGTCAGTTTGACAGCCTTCTCAGAGAGAAAGACCACATCTATGGCCTGCCATACCACACTGAGGTAAGATGGTTAAGCCGAGGTGCTGTGCTGAGGCGTTTCTTTGATTTACGAGAAGAAATTGAACAGTTCATGGAAGAAAAGGGCAAACCAGTGTTAGAATTTCATTCCGCAAAATGGATGCCGGACCTTGCATTTATGGTGGATAACTTGAACAAACAGCTGCAAGGGCGCAACAAAGTTGTCACGCAGTATTATGACAGCATACGTTCTTTCAAGTTGAAGCTGTCATTGTGGGAGACGCAACTTGCCGGTGGTGATGCAGCTCACTTCCCCTGTCTGAAAAATGTGTGCGCGACCCAACATGTGGCAGACATGAAGCGGTTCAAAGATAAAATAACTGGACTGTTACGGGAGTTTGAGCAACGCTTTCAGATTTATGTTTATATGTTTTTATGTTGATGTGCTATTGTTTTTAATTGATTTTATTTTATTTGTATATTTAACCTATTCTTGACTCTGTGGTTCTTGCACTTGTTTGGGGAACAGGATTTCATTATTTTTATCTACATTTCTGCCTGAGAAATGACACCCTGATATAGTTCTGTGATCTGTGATATACTTCTGTGAATCACTGAGGCATTGTGTGTTTGTGTGTTCTTTGTCCTCAGAACTTTCAAATAACTTGAGGTGTTTTATGATTAAAAGTGATGTTGTGCTTTTGGACACTGTCCTCAGGCTCCAGCTTTATGTTTATGTGTTTTTATGTTGATGTGCTATTGTTTTTAATTGATTTTATTTTATTTGTATATTTAACCTATTCTTGACTGTGGTTCTTGCACTTGTTTGGGGAACAGGATTTCATTATTTTTATCTACATTTCTGCCTGAGAAATGACACCCTGATATAGTTCTGTGATCTGTGAAACAGTTCTGTTAATCACTGAGGCATTGTGTGTTTGTGTGTTCTTTGTCCTCAGAACTTTCAAATAACTTGAGGTGTTTTATGATTAATAGTGATGTTGTGCTTTTGGACACTGTCCTCAGGCTCCAGCTTTATGTTTATATGTTTTTATGTTGATTTGCTATTGTTTTTAATTGATTTGATTTGATTTGTATATTTAACCTATTCTTGACTCTGTGGTTCTTGCACTTGTTTGGGGAACAGGATTTCATTATTTTTATCTACATTTCTGCCTGAGAAATGACACCCTGATATAGTTCTGTGATCTGTGAAACAGTTCTGTTAATCACTGAGGCATTGTGTGTTTGTGTGTTCTTTTTCTTTAGAATTTTCAAATAAACTTGACGTGTTTTATGATTAATAGTGATGTTGTGCTTGTACTATTTTGGAAACACTGTCCTCAGGCTCCAGCTTTATGTTGTATGTTGATCGTATTAAAACAAAGAAAACAATCTGAAGTTGTTGTTTTTAAGTTATATATACCATGATTTTTCCGGTCCGGCCCACTTGGGAATAGATTTTCCTCCATGTGGCCCCTGAGCTAAAATGAGTTTGACACCCCTGTTCTAGATGATTCTGTGCTTCCAACTTTGTGACAACAGTTTGGGGAAGGCATTCTCCTGTTTCAGCATGACAATGCCCCTGTGCACAAAGCGAAGTGCATACAGAAATGGTTTGTTGAGATCGGTGTGGAAGAACTTGACTGGCCTGCACAGAGCCCTGACCTCAACCCCATCAAACACCTTTGGGATTAATTGGAACGCCGACTGCGAGCAAGGCCTAATCACCCAACATCAGTGCCCGACCTCACTAATGCTCTTGTGGCTAAATGGAAGCATTTCCCCGCAGCAATGTCCTACATTTAGTGGAAAGCCTTCCCAGAGAGTAGAGACTGTTATAGCAGCAAAGAAGGGACCAACTCCATTTTAATGTCATTGATTTTGGAATGAGATGCTCGATGAGCACGTGTCCACATACATTTGGTCATGTAGTGTATCTGATGTTGTCTGGCCAAAAAGATATGACATGTCATACTCTTTTTGGCCAGACCGCATCAGATACATGGGCTACACATACACTGAGTGTACAAAACATTAGGAACACCTGCTCTTTCATTGACATAGACTGACCAGGTGAATCCAGGTGAAAGCAATGATCCCTTATTGATGTCACTTGTTAAATCCACTTCATCAGTGTAGATGAAGGGGAGGAGACAGGTTAAAGAAGGATTTCCTACTAAGCTAACATATGGAATTGTTTTAAGATGGTCATACCAAGGATCATCTAGCTATTTAATTTAGAATTTTAGGACCCCTTTAGGTATATATAACAAAAAACTTTTAAACAATTATTTGATAAATTATTGAATTTGATCTTTACTACCATAGCCAATAGAAACGCATTGAATAACACATCCATAAACCGCAAAACAGACAGTCAAAAAATAAATCATAAGGAATAAGGTTTTGAAGTCTCTTTCCTATATCTACAGTGCATTCGGAAAGCATTCAGACCCCTTGACTTTTTCCACATTTTGTTACGTTACAGACTTGGATTAAATTGTTTTTTCCCCTCATCAATCTAAACCAGGGGTGTCAAACGTACGGCCCGCGGGCCGGATCAGGCCCGCAAACGGGTTTAATCCGGCCCGCGAGATGATTTTGAAAAAAATAATAAAAAATAATAAAAAAATTCAATAAAATAAAATGCTGTTCCAATTGTGTCCACTGGATGGCGCAATAGCAATTGTGTTAAGCAAGCAAACTGTTTATACCGGGGCAGAGCAAGTAGGTCAAGCACGTGCAGCCAATGAGCTACTTTGTTTTGCCCGCGATATTTATTACGACTTTTAACATTATGTGCTTTGGCACCCTCATTGCCCCAATATGTCTCTGTCAAAAAAGAGAAAAGTGGACGCAGAGTGCAGAGTGTTCCAAGAAAAATGGTCATCCTATTTAATCACGGAATTGAATGGGAAAGCTGTATGTTTGGTGTGTTCAGAGCATGTTGCAGTGCTGAAAGAATATAACCTTCGTCGCCACTATGTGAGTCTTCATGCCGACAAATATGACAACTTTCAAGGACAGCGGAGATGAGAGAAGGTGAATGAACTGTTGGCGGGTCTGAAGAAACAGCAGTCTGTGTTTACTCACAGCCGAGACATCAGTGACGCTGCAGTGAAAGCTAGCTACCTCATTGCTAATGAAATCGCAGTGGCTTCAAAACCATTTAGTGAGGGTGAATTTGTAAAAACATGCATGATGAAGGCAGCGGAGATTGTGTGCCCTGAAAAGCGGCAGGCTTTTGCAAATATCAGCCTGACAAGAAACACAGTTGCAGACAGGATTTCCGATCTTTCAGTGGATTTAGACAGCCAGTTGAAGCAAAAAGTAAAGTCATTTATTGCGTTTTCGGTTGCAATTGATGAAAGCACGGACATTACAGATGTTGCACAACTGGCCATTTTTTCATCCGCGGAGTTGATGACACATTGACCGTCACCGAGGAGTTTGTGGAGTTGGTGCCGATGACAGATACAACGACAGCAGCTGATATTTTTACCGCACTCGTCGGCGCGCTGGACAGGGTCGGAGTGGACTGGTCCCGCGCTGTCAGCCTGGCTACAGATGGTGCGCCCTCAATGATCGGGAATAAAGCAGGCGTTGTGACAAAGTTCAGAGAGAAAGTGCAATGTGCAAATGGAGGACTTTACTTTTTGACTTTTCACTGTATTTTGCACCAGGAGGCATTGTGTTGCAAGTCATTAAAGATGGATAACGTCATGAAGGTGGTCATCCAAACTGTTAATTTCATCCGATCCAGAAGCCTGATCCCCCGTCAGTTTGACAGCCTTCTCAGAGAGAAAGACCACATCTATGGCCTGCCATACCACACTGAGGTAAGATGGTTAAGCCGAGGTGCTGTGCTGAGGCGTTTCTTTGATTTACGAGAAAAAATTGAACAGTTCATGGAAGAAAAGGGCAAACCAGTGTTAGAATTTCATTCCGCAGAATGGATGCCGGACCTTGCATTTATGGTGGATAACTTGAACAAACAGCTGCAAGGGCGCAACAAAGTTGTCACGCAGTATTATGACAGCATACGTTCTTTCAAGTTGAAGCTGTCATTGTGGGAGACGCAACTTGCCGGTGGTGATGCAGCTCACTTCCCCTGTCTGAAAAATGTGTGCGCGACCCAACATGTGGCAGACATGAAGCGGTTCAAAGATAAAATAACTGGACTGTTACGGGAGTTTGAGCAACGCTTTCAGATTTATGTTTATATGTTTTTATGTTGATGTGCTATTGTTTTTAATTGATTTTATTTTATTTGTATATTTAACCTATTCTTGACTCTGTGGTTCTTGCACTTGTTTGGGGAACAGGATTTCATTATTTTTATCTACATTTCTGCCTGAGAAATGACACCCTGATATAGTTCTGTGATCTGTGAAACAGTTCTGTTAATCACTGAGGCATTGTGTGTTTGTGTGTTCTTTTTCTTTAGAATTTTCAAATAAACTTGACGTGTTTTATGATTAATAGTGATGTTGTGCTTGTACTATTTTGGAAACACTGTCCTCAGGCTCCAGCTTTATGTTGTATGTTGATCGTATTAAAACAAAGAAAACAATCTGAAGTTGTTGTTTTTAAGTTATATATACCATGATTTTTCCGGTCCGGCCCACTTGGGAATAGATTTTCCTCCATGTGGCCCCTGAGCTAAAATGAGTTTGACACCCCTGATCTAAACACAATAATTGTTTCCCTCATCAATCTACACACAATATCTCATAATGACAAAGCAGAAACAGGCTTTTAGAAATGTTTGGAAATTTTAAACTGAACTATAACATTTATATAATTATTCATACCCTTTTCATGCTTCACCGTAGGTATGGTGCCTGGTTTCCTCCAGACGTGACACTTTTCAGGCCAAAGTGTTCAATCTTGGTTTCATCAGACCAGTGAATCTTCTTTCTTATGGTCTGAGAGTCCTTTAGGTGCCTTTTAGCAAACTCCATGCGGGCTGTCATGTGCCTTTTACTCAGGAGTGGCATCCGTCTGGCCACTATACCATAAAGGCCTGATTGGTGGAGTGCTGCAGACATGGTTGTCCTTCTGGAAGGTTCTCCCATCTCCACAGAGGAACTCTGGAGCTCTGGCAGAGTGACCATTGGGTTCTTGGTCACCTCCCTGACCAAGGCCCTTCTCCCCTGATTGCTCAGTTTGGCAGGGGAGCCAGCTCTAGGAAGAGTATTGGTGGTTCCAAACTTTTTCCATTTAAGAATGATGGAGGCCTCTGTGTTCTTGGGGACCTTCAATGCTGCAGAAATGTTTTGGTACCCTTCCCCAGAGCTGTGCCTCGACACAATCCTGTCTCAGAGCTCTACGGACAATTCCTTCGACCTCATGGCTGGGTTTTTGCTCTGACATGCATAGTCAACTGTAAGACCTTGTATAGACAGGTGTGTGCCTTTCCAAATCATGTCCAATCAATTGAATTTACCACAGGTGGACTCCAATCAAGTTGTAGAAACATCTCAAGAATGATCAATGGAAACATAGCAAAGGGTCTGAATACTTATGTAAATAAGGTATTTCTGTTTTATTTTACTTCATACATTTGCAAAAATGTCTAAACACCTGTTTCAATTTGTCATTATGGGGTATTGTGTGTAGATTGATGAGGATTTGTTTTGATCCATTTTAGAATAAGGCTGTAACATAACAAAATGTGGAAAAAGTCAAGGGGTCTGAATAATTTCCAAATGCACTGTATATACAGTGGGGGAAAAAAGTATTTAGTCAGCCACCAATTGTGCAAGTTCTCCCACTTAAAAAGATGAGAGAGGCCTGTAATTTTTATCATAGGTACACGTCAACTATGACAGATAAATTGAGAAAAATAATCCAGAAAATCACATTGTAGGATTTTTTATGAATTTATTTGCAAATTATGGTGGAAAATAAGTATTTGGTCACCTACAAACAAGCAAGATTTCAGGCTCTCTCAGACCTGTGACTTCTTCTTTAAGAGGCTCCTCTGTCCTCCACTCATTACCTGTATTAATGGCACCTGTTTGAACTTGTTATCAGTATTAAAGACACCTGTCCACAACCTCAAACAGTCACACTCCAAACTCCACTATGGCCAAGACCAAAGAGCTGTCAAAGGACACCAGAAACAAAATTGTAGACCTGCACCAGGCTGGGAAGACTGAATCTGCAATAGGTAAGCAGCTTGGTTTGAAGAAATCAAATGTGGGAGCAATTATTAGGAAATGGAAGACATACAAGACCACTGATAATCTCCCTCGATCTGGGGCTCTACACAAGATCTCACCCCGTGGGGTCAAAATGATCACAAGCAAAAATCCCAGAACCACACGGGGGGACCTAGTGAATGACCTGCAGAGAGCTGGGACCAAAGTAACAAAGCCTACCATCAGTAACACACTACGCCGCCAGGGACTCATATCCTGCAGTGCCATACGTGTCCCCCTGCCTAAGCCAGTACATGTCCAGGCCCGTCTGAAGTTTGCTAGAGTGCATTTGGATGATCCAGAAGAGGATTGTGAGAATGTCATATGGTCAGATGAAACCAAAATATAACTTTTTGGTAAAAACTCAACTCGTCGTGTTTGGAGGACAAAGAATGCTGAGTTGCATCCAAAGAACACCATACCTACTGTGAAGCATGGGGGTGTAAACATCTTGCTTTGGGGCTGTTTTTCTGCAAAGGGACCAGGACGACTGATCCATGTAAAGGAAAGAATTAATGGGGCCAGGTATCGTGAGATTTTGAGTGAAAACCTCCTTCCATCAGCAAGGGCATTGAAGATGAAACGTGGCTGGGTCTTTCAGCATGACAATGATCCCAAACACACCGCCCGGGCAACGAAGGAGTGGCTTCGTAAGAAGCATTTCAAGGTCCTGGAGTGGCCTAGCCAGTCTCCAGATCTCAACCCCATAGAAAATCTTTGGAGGGAGTTGAAAGTCCGTGTTGCCCAGCGACAGCCCCAAAACATCACTGCTCTAGAGGAGATTTGCATAGAGGAATGGGCCAAAATACCAGCAACAGTGTGTGAAAACCTTGTGAAGACTTACAGAAAACGTTTGACCTGTGTCATTGCCAACAAAGGGTATATAACAAAGTATTGAGAAACTTTTGTTATTGACCAAATACTTATTTTCCACCATAATTTGCAAATAAATTAATTAACAATCCTACAATGTGATTTTCTGGAATTTTTTTTCTCATTTTGTCTGTCATAGTTGACATGTACCTATGATGAAAATTACAGACCTCTCTCATCTTTATAAGTGGGAGAACTTGCACAATTGGTGGCTGACTAAATACTTTTTCCCCCCACTGTATATATATATATATATATATATATATATATATATATATATTAGTATATATATTTTTTAAATTGTACCAAGGCCCCTTGATGATGTGAGGCCTGAGGCAATTGCCTCTTCTGCCTAATGGTAAATTTGCCACTTGTCACAGATGCCCCCACACCCTTGCAGTGTCACCAACCATTTGGATGACTATTAAATATACATGCCATTTAGCAGATGCTTTTATCCATGCGTGCATACAGTTTTTGTATGGGTGGTCCCGGGAATCGAACTTGGCTTTACAAGCACCATGCTCTACCAACTGAGCTACAAAGGACCATTAAAGTGAGGGATATGCAGCAGACTGAATACTGACCTCTGGATCCTTTCCTGTCGCTTCTCGTCAGTTCCCCCATTGTTCTGGTCTGTAACAGAAGGGGTGACTGTGGGCTGAGAAGTGTTAGACTCAGCACCGGTTACTGAAGTTTGGTGAGTGGTTGGAGCTTTTGTTGCTGTGAGAGACAGAAATGATATAGTAGCTTCAATACATTCAAATTAATAAACCAGGTAATTGGGATGTTGATTGAAACTAATCACTATCATGCTTTCTTAGCGAATGTGTGACATGCATTAAAATCCAATTCTCATCATTTTCAGTATTCATTTCAAATGTAGATGGTAGATATTATGAAAAAGTTCTAAAAAGAAGATTCATTTTCTTAATGACTTTTAACATGACTGATAGGATCATCTCAAGAGAATGCGTGGTCAACATATTTCCACTTTGTTTTAGAAAAGGCCTTTCAATGTTCCTTAATCTCTAACAACAATGGATAAATAACAGGGAATCATACTTGGTTATGGGATTGCGCTGTACTTACTCCTGATGTAGGTGGTGGTGGTGATGGTGGTGGTACTTTGTGCTATCGTTTTTTGATTGACAGTGATATGAACAGGCATCTGTAGGTCTCCCACTGCACACCAGTACCAGCCTGTATTCTCCCTGTCCAGTCCACTCATAGTCACGATCATTACTTTTTTTCCATTGGTGGAAATCCGCTTTAATTTCACTGATGCTCCTGCATCTAAAGTCTCAGATTCCTTCACACAAGAGCCACCCATCCTGCACCACCTCATATCTCCAGTGTTAATATAGCTACAATTGACAGTGACACTCTGTCCTTCAACTCCAGTCACATGTTGTTGGTCCACATAGAGTCCTGGTGTACCTGGACAGTGAGGGGATTTGAAGGGTCAACATTTGTGTCAATGTCAAATAATCCTCATACAAGATGTATGTCTGAGTACATGTTTGGTCATCTTAAAAAGGTAAATCTAGATCATATATAGTATAATAAAAATATACTGTATACCATTTAGCAGATACTGTTATCCTAAGGAACTTACAGTCATGCGTGCATACATTTTACATATGTTTTGAATACAATTATGAGGCCAGTGTGTGTCAGATTATTGGGGGAAATTCAGCTGCTAATCTAAACCAATTATACATGGTATTACTAAACTCACTAGATAGTATTTTAATGAGCAGAGAGGTGAGTAGTGTTTGGATCTTACCTGTGGTAACTGACAGAGACAGATATGTCTTTTCATCTGGTCCAAATTTCTCCACAGCACACCAGAAATAGTCAGAGACCACTGGTTGCAGATTATTCATGGTCAAAGTGAAGATACTCGTAGTAACATTATCAGAGATGGACAACCAATCAGATGTACTCTTAGGCTTAGTACACATTTGAGTAGAGCAATACAAGAACTTATGTCCCTTACACCAGTATTTCACATGGTTTCTATATCTCTGATCATAGAGACATGGGATGGTGATGGAGCCTCCTTTCTTTACAGTCACATGGCTCACTGTGGACACACTCTGTATACCTGGAGACATAACAACAGAGAACACATTGATAGATACTGTACTTTCATTTTACCCAGCTGTACAAGAGTCCCACTTGATGATCAGCCAAACAACTTGACATAATGCATGAACTTGTGACCTCTGTAGAAAAATGAGGCAAACTGTGGTTGTCACAACATGTGTTTGTGACACCACATAGTAATTTACACTCATATTTAGCTTTGACATGGAATATACTGCATCCTTAAACTATGGAGACAATCTCTAGTTTCAATCAACTAAAATATATGTTTAAAAAAATAAAAATAGAAGTTGAAGTTAATGGAATTTTTATTTTATACTGTATCATTGACTGGATGGTTGCGCTGATATCTACTGTAGTACAATGTTGAACAAAAGATTTTGTGCAAAATATAGTTTTGACACATTTCTTAAAAACATATAGATAAAAACACAGTATACATTTTTCATATTGATAGACACATGGGAGAGGTTTTTCTTTTCTATTTCTTATTATTTTAGTTATTTTTTACTGGCAGTCTTATTTAAATGTATTGTGCAAAAACTAAAACTGGAGAACTGTTGAAAAGTACAACTGTTTTACAAATACATCATAAAACAACTCTTCAATAAATCTGAACACAACATACTGAACATGTTTTATGTGACTACAACATCTATGGGCAAAGTAGACAGAACATTATAAGTGTTATGACTTTCAGCATGTACTCATTCTCAGTGTCTGAGTTAGAGGAAGTGAGTCTAATAATATCAAACAACAAAATGTCTTCCCTCACTTACCTGAGAGTCCAGTGAGGAAGAAAAAGATGTCCAGGACAAGGAGGTGATGTGTTGCCATGAGTGGATGAGCGAGAAAGTCTGACAGTATTTATGTTTGTACGGGCAAACTGGTGTGTGTCAGGGATCAAGGCACCCAGGCAACTGACTCTACTTCCTGATCCATATAGACATCACTTCTTTAACCCTTCCTGTTTTAAATACATAATGTAACCAGTGCCCTTTGCAAGACGTTGTACAGTCACTGATGTGGAACTGTTGAAAACCTGACCAAGGCTGATATGGTCCAAATGTTGTAAAAAGTATGTTAATACATAGGCTTGTTTTGTATGATGATTGTTTGTAGTTTATTCCCCATCCTCAATACACTCATGTGTCGGTCTGGTCCTGTGTCATAGTAATGAGGTATGGATGCAGCTTTCACAGGTCTTGTTGCTTAGAAGAACCTTTCAGTATTGCTGATCCATATTCTGACAGAGATACATCCTGATAAATGTGTCATATTGTTTCATTCAACCATTTTTACACCCTTGCTGTAGTCATTGAATGAGTTGCAATGGCACTAATATTTAAGATATTATAAGGCAGTGTTTAGTGTTTTTTGCTGGTTATTAAATTCAGATGTAACCAGTGGCGACCCGTCATACAGGGCAGGTGGGGCAGAGCCAAACATTTGTATACATTAAAAATTAAAAAATTAAAAATACAGTTGTTTTGTATGTTATTTTGGCATTAATACGTGTCACATATCTGTTTGCAAACAATGTAAATAAATAAATAGTAATTGAGTTAATAAAGCCGCCTTTTTGCTTTCTTGAGTAAGGCTGCTCCAAAATACAGGTGTTTCAGACTAGCTCAGTGCATTCTGTGGTGGTGGGGCAGCCAGCGGAAAATACAGAGCATAGGTGTTGGTAATGTTCTCTAGTTGCGCCGCTCAGTGTTTTGTCACTCATGGGGACACTACGTCACCGCCAAGTCTAAGGGTAGAGCTCGAAAATTCAAGCCCCTTAGGTGCTGCCGTAGAGTTATATTAGAAGTGCCCATCCAAGAAGGCTCAAGGTTATTGGCCACAGATAAAATGACAACAAATCACGTTATGTCTACAGTAGCTTTGATTGGACTGATCATGTCAACATCATCCTTTCAAAATCTTAGCTAGCAGTCATCATCATGAATCAAGTCGACAATCTACTGGCAAATCCTTTTTAATCCTTGTCATATGAAGATTAATAATGAAGAGAAATTATAGATAAAACTCATCGGCCATTGGACATAAACATTACACAACAAGTTGGAAATCGCAAATTCAACAATGAGTGGTTTGGAAGGAATCAGTGGCTAACTACATGCATTGCAAAGCAATCACTAGCCTGCTATTCAGTGGAGTGGCTGTGTTGTCCCAAGTCTGGGATTAAGGGTCTCTTTACCAAGCTTAAGATGATAAACATTCAACATTGGCCATGCTGTCAATGAAGCATGATTTATGCCGCGCTCAAAACAACTGTTAACTCGGAACTGCGAAATCTGACTTCAGTGAGTTCAAGACAACTGGGAACTCGTAAAAAGAGCTCTGACTGGGAAAATACGTTTTGAACGGTCATCCAACTCGGAATTGTAAATCCGGAACTCGGGCCTCTTTCTAGAGCTACGACCTGAAGATCAACGACATCATCAGGATTCAACCTTGTTTTTTTCAGAGTTCCCAGTTGTCATGAAAGCACCATCAATCCAGAGAATGCCAGAATTTGATGCCAAAGTTTGATGACAAAATTTGCCCATGAAGGACAGCTATGCCACCTTCCTGTTCAAGTGAGCACAGCACAACAAACTGAGTCCAGAAATGTATTGTATGCTACTGCATAAATTATGTAATATGCAAGGGAGATATGTATACTGTAGCTAAGAAATTAATACTAAGTGTACAGTGGCTTGCGAAACCACCCTTGGCATTTTTCCTATTTTGTTGCCTTACAACCTGGAATTAAAATGGATTTCTGGGGGGTTTGTATCATTTGATTTACACAACATGCCTACCACTTTGAAGATGTGCCACCTTTTGCAGCAATTACAGCTGCAAGTCTCTTGGGGTATTTCTCTATAAGCTTGGCACATCTAGCCACTGGGATTTTTGCCCCTTCTTCAAGGCAAAACTGCTCCAGCTCCTTCAAGTTGGATGGGTTCCGCTGGTGTACAGCAACCTTTAATTCATACCACAGATTCTCAATTGGATTGAGGTCTGGGCTTTGACTAGGCCATTCCAAGACATTTAAATGTTTCCCATTGAACCACTCAAATGTTGCTTTAGCAGTATGCTTAGGGTCATTGCCCTGCTGGATGGTGAACCTCCATCCCAGGCTCAAATCTCTGGAAGACTGAAACAGGTTTCCCTCAAGAATTTCCCTGTATTTAGCGCCATCCATCATTCCTTCAATTCTGACCAGTTTCCCAGTCCCTGCCGATGAAAAACATCCCCACAGCATGATGCTGCCACCACCATGCTTCACTGTGGGGATGGTGTTGAGTTTGCACCAGACATAGCGTTTTCCTTGATAACCAAAAAGCTTAATTTTAGTCTCATCTGACCAGAGTACCTTTTTCCATATGTTTTGGGAGTCCCACATGCCTTTTGGCGAACACCAAACGTGTTTGCTTATTCTTTTCTTTAAACAATGGCTTTTTTCTGGCCACTCTTCCTTAAAGCACAGCTCTGTGAAGTGTACGGCTTAAAGTGGCCCTATGGACAGATGCTCCAATCTCCGCTGTGGAGCTTTGCAGCTCATTCAGGGTTATCTTTGGTCTCTTTGTTGCCTCTCTGATTAATGCCCTCCTTGCCTGGTCCGTGAGTTTTGGTGGGCGGCACTCTCTTGGCAGGTTTGTTGTGGTGCCGTAATCTTTCCATTTTTTAAAATAATGGTTTTAATGGTGCTCCGTGGGATGTTCAAAGTTTTAGATATTTTTTTATAACCCAACCCTGATTTGTACTTCTCCACAACTTTGTCCCTGACCTGTTTGGAGAGCTCCTTGGTCTTCATGGTGCCGCTAGCTTGGTGGTGCCCCTTACTTAGTGGTGTTGCAGAGTCTGGGGCCTTTCAGAACAGGTGTATAAATACTGAGATCATTGACAGATCATGTGACACTTAGATTGCACATAGGTGGACTTTATTTAACTAATTATGTGACTTCTTGTCATGATCGTTTATAGACTGGACGGACCAAGGCGCAGCGTGATAAGCATACATGTTTATTTAACGAATATACACCATGACAAAACAACAAACGAAACGTGAAGTCCAAGGTAGCATACACACAACATACCTTACACGGAACAAGATCCCACAACTAACTCGTGTCAAAAGGCTGACTAAGTAACGATCGACAGCTGCCTCTGATTGGGAACCACCCCGGCCAACATAGAAATAGACATACTAGAATCTACACCATAGAAAGAACACAACACGGAATATACACACCCTGACTCAACAAATAAACGTCCCCTGAGTCAGGGCGTGACAGTACCCCCCCCCCCCCCAAAGGTGCGGACTCCGACCGCACCACATAAACATAACAGGGTAGGGCCCGGGTGGGCATTCCGCCTCGGAGGCGGATCCGGCTTCGGGCGTGACCACAACTTACTCTCCACCTCCCTGTTGTGCCCCTGGTCTGGTCTGGACCTCGGCGCGCTGCTTCCCCTCTCCTTCCTCCCACGACGTACCAAGCCCTGTCTGGACCCTTGTGTGGGAGACCCCGAACCTGGAGAGGGGCTGACGTCTGGGTCTGGACTGGAACCGCTGACTGGAGCTGGACCCGACGACGGTGGATCGAACTGCTCTGGCTCCGGAGTGGAGCGGCTGACCGGAGTAGGACTGGACCCCGGTGGAGCGGATTGCTCTGGCTCCAGAGTGGATCCGCTGACCGGAGTTGGACCGGACCCCGGTGGAGCGGATTGCTCTGGCTCCGGAGTGGATCCGCTGACCGGAGTTGGACCGGACCCCGGTGGAGCGGATTGCTCTGGCTCCGGAGTGGAGCAGCTGACCGGTGCCGGACCAGGCACCGGTGGAACAGGCACGGGCCGTGCCGGACTGGACACACGCACCACTGGCTTGGTGCGGGGAGCAGGAATGGGCCGGACCGGGCTGGCGACGCACACCACTGGCTTGGTGCGGGGAGCAGGAACGGGCCGTGCCGGACTGGCGACGCGCACCACTGGCTTGGTGCGAGGGACAGGAAGAGGCCGGGCCGGGCTGGCGACGGGCACCACAGGCTTGGTGCGAGGGGCAGGAACAGGCCGGACCAGGCTGGCGACGCGCACCACTGGTTTGGTGCGAGGGGCAGGAACAGGCCGGGCCGGGCTGGCGACGCGCACCACTGGCTTGGTGCGAGGGACAGGAACAGGCCGGACCGGGCTGGCAACGCGCACCACTGTCTTGGTGCGAGGGACAGGAACAGGCCGGACCAGGCTGGCGACGCGCACCACTGGCTTGGTGCGGGGAGCAGGAACGGGCCGTACCGGGCTGGCGACGCGCACCACTGGCTTGGTGCGAGGGACAGGAACAGGCCGGGCCGGGCTGGCGACGCGCACCACAGGCTTGGTGCGAGGGGTAGGAACAAGCCGGGCCGGGCTGGCGACGCCACCACTGGTTTGGTGCAAGGGGCAGGAACAGGCCGGGCCGGGCCGGGCTGGCGACGCGCACCACAGGCTTGGTGCGAGGGGCAGGAACAGGCCGGACCAGGCTGGCGACGCACACCACTGGTTTGGTGCGAGGGGCAGGAACAGGCCGGGCCGGGCTGGCGACGCGCACCACTGGCTTGGTGCGAGGGACAGGAACAGGCCGGGCCGGGCTGGCGAAGTGCACCACTGGTTTGGTGCGAGGGGCAGGAACAGGCCGGGCCGGGCTGGCGACGCGCACCATTGGCTTGGTGCGAGGGACAGGAACAGGCCCGACCGGGCTGGCGACGTGCACCACTGGCTTGATGCGAGGAGCAGGAACGGACCGGACCGGACTGGCGACGCGCACCACTGGCTTGATGCTAGGAGCAGGAACGGGCCGGACCGTACTGGGAACACACACCACTGGTTTTGTGCGGGGAGCAGGAATGGGTCGGGCCGTACTGGGAACACGCACCACTGGCTTAGTGCGGGGATCAGGAACGGGCCGGACCGGACTGGCGACACGCACCACTTGCTTGGTGCGAGGAGCGGGACTGGGTTCCTTTATAAACCCCCGCTACTTCTGCTGCCTAACCAGCTCCTCTCACCGTGCCTCTACACTCTCCTTCTCCCTTATAGCCTCCTGTAGCTCCTCCCTCTGACCAAATAACTCCTGCTCCCTCTGAACCAATAGCCCCCTTAACCTGGTGGCCTCTTCTCCTAACCTGCAGAATCGCCCTGTCGCTGCCTCCTGCTGCCTCGTCGTCCACACCGTGTGCCCCCACAAAAATGTTTCTTGGGGTTGCCTCTCGGGTCTCCGTCGTCGGCACTGTTGGCGCCATTTCTCCTCTCCTACCTGGGCATCCTCCTTCATCGCCTTCCGGTAGCGGATGGCCCCCTCCTCCGTGATTCTCCCCCAACCGAGGAGGACATCTACTAACGTAACCTCCTGAACACGCTGCTTGGTCCTATTTTGGTGGGATCTTCTGTCACGATCGTTTATAGACTGGATGGACCAAGGCGCAGCATGATAAGCATACATGTTTATTTAACGAATAAACACCACAACAAAACAACAAACGAAACGTGAAGTCCAAGGTAGCATACACACAACATACCTTACGCGGAACAAGATCCCACAACTAACTCGTGCCAAAAGGCTGCCTAAGTATGGTCCCCAATCAGAGACAACGAGCGACAGCTGCCTCTGATTGGGAACCACCCCGGCCAACATAGAAATAGACATACTAGAAAGAACACAACACGAATATACACACCCTGACTCAACAAATAAACGTCCCCTGAGTCAGGGCGTGACACTTCTGAAGGTAATTGGTTGCACCAGATCTTTTTTATGAGCTTCATAGCAACGGGGGTGAATACATATGCACGCACCACTTTTACGGGGCTTATATGGTCCCACCCCCATTTTGTGTTAAAACTACTGTAGTCATGGTGTTGATATTTTTGGAGTTAAAACGCCACTAAATTGAGTAAATATCCAACACTCAGACAGGTGATAAAATGTAACTCCAATTGCCATTTTACTCCTTTCAGTGTCATTTTTTTATAAACTACCTTGCCATTTTACACTTTTCTGTGTTGTTTTGAAATAGCAATCAACTCTGTCAGTGTAGTTGTTTTGTGTCGGTTTACTTCCTTTGAGTTATAAGGGCGTGTAGTCTAATTTGCATATTTCTTATGGTGGTGTTAAGTGGATTATTAAACAAACTATTTCAGTGTCTCTGTGCGTCTCCCAAAAGGTTGTAAGTCTTTTGGGATTTAAGTAACGGACAGAGTCCCGATCTGCATAGTCAGAGATCTTTATTCATTGAGAATTCTACAACAAAATGGTGGAACAACCTTTTATACACATAAGTCATACGAAAAATCCTGTGATAACCAATCTCAGTTCGAATCCAATGAGCTAAAGGATATCCAGAGACTTTACAGCATCCATAACTAGTATTCAGATTCAGAATGCCTTTCAAAGTAGGGAAATACTGTTGTTGGAGACTGTTTACATCAAGTAAATTGGAATAACCATCTCAGTAACGGTTGCAATAAATCCAACCACATGCAGATTGGATTCGTTTAGAAAAATGTATTTTGCTTATCTTTGTATAGCACAAGATCAAAATCAATTAATATACACCACCGGTCAAAAGTTTTAGAACACCTACTCATTCAAGGGTTTTTCTTTATTTTTACAATTTTCTACATTGTAGAATAATAGTGAAGACATCAAAACTATGAAATAACACATGGAATCATGTAGTAACTAAAAACGTGTTAAACAAATCAAAATATATTTTATATTTAATTTAAATAGCCATCCTTTGCCTTGATGACATCTTTGCACACTCTTGGCATTCTCTCAAACAGCTTCACCTGGAATGCTTTTCCAACAGTTTGAAGGAGTTCCCACATATGCTGAGCACTTGTTGGCTGCTTTTCCTTCACTCTGCGGCCCGACTCATCCCAAACCATCTCAATTGGGTTGAGGTCAGGGGATTGTAGAGGCCAGGTCATCTGATGCAGCACACCATCACTCTCCTTCTTGTTCAAATAGCCCGTACACAGCCTGGAGGTGTGTTAGGACATTGTCCTGTTGATAAACAAATGATAGTCCCACTAAGCCCAAACCAGATGGAATGGCATATCGATGCAGAATGCTGTGGTAGCCATTCTGGTTAAGTGTGCCTTGAATTCTAAATAGATCCCAGACAGTGTCACCAGCAAAGCACCCCACACACCATAACACCTCCTCCTCCATGCTTTACGGTGGGAAATACACATGTGGAGATAATCCGTTCACCCACATTGCGTCTCACAAAGACACGGCAGTTGGAACCAGAAATCTCCAATTTCACCCTTCTCACCCGATTGTTCAGTTTGGCCAGCTGGCCAGCTCTAGAAAGAGTCTTGGTGGTTCCAAACTTCTTCCATTTAAGAATGATGGAGGTCACTGTGTTCTTGGGGACGTTCAATGCTGCAGAAATGTTTTGGTACCCTTCCCCAGATCTGTTCCTCGACACAATCCTGTCTCAGAGCTCTACGGACAATTCCTTCGACCTCATGGCTTGGTTTTTGCTCTAACATGCACTGTCAACTGTGGGACCTTATATAGACAGGTGTGTGCCTTTCCAAATCATGTCCAATCAATTGAATTTACCACAGGTGGAGACAAATCAAGTTGTAGAAACATCTCAAGGATGAGCAATGGAAACAGGATGCACCTGATCTCAATTTCGAGTCTCATAGCAAAGGGTCTGAATACTTCTGTAAATAAGGTATTTCTGTTTTTGCTTTTTTATACATTTGCTAAAATGCTAAAAATCAGTTTTTGCTTTGTTATTATGGGGTATTGTGTGTAGATTGCTGAGGATATGTTTTGATTTAACCCATTTTGGAATAAGGCTGTAACGTAACAAAATGTGGAAAAAGTAAAGGGGTCTGAATACTTTCCGAAGGCATTGTACACATACAATATTAAATTAGGATAATTTTTTTTTGATATTTAGAAACTATAAAAATGGTTTCAAGTCGAATAGCTATGCGCGTTCAAGTTATCTTGATGCCACTGTACAGTACAAATGTGTGGTGTTAAAACTATTTTGGAAAAATACAATGCATTGTTTGGAATAGAACCCACATTTATGGGCACACAGCATCTACATTTAAGATTGAAGATGTATAGCTGTTGGTATCAGTGGGAATGAAATATTGAAGGTATAACAAAAGGTCAACTAAAGGATAGGGGGGGGGGGGGGGATTACACGAATTGCTGCCTCAACCTCCCCAAGCTAGTTCTGCTACACCAATACCACAGTCAAACCACACAGTAAGAGTTGCCTGATAAACTGTCCCTCTTTTGTAATGGGGAAAACATGTCTCATATATGAAATCACACATTTCTCTACAGTTTGCACATATTGCTGACACCCAGTCACACTACATTACAGAATCTGTTCCATTACATTGTTTCTATATCTCTGACCATAGAGACATGGGATGGTCATGGATCCTCCTGTCTTCATAGGCACCACATTCACATCATGGCTTCCTGCAGACAATGCAACATAAAAAACAACCATTTACTTTTCAGTTTTAGTTTAAGCAATTCATTGATTTAAGAAACAAAATCAAATTGTTTCTGATTTCAATAAATTATTGCTGTATTTTTTCAGTACAGAAACAATGTGTTTTCGCCAATGTTAATTTCCCACCTAAAACTGGAACAGTGTTCAGATCTAAAAACGACATAGAAATGCATTGCATAAAGAATGAATAGAGCAGAACACTACTGCTTCTTATTGATGTAAACATTTTAACCTTACCTGAGAGTCTGGAGAAGATGGTAAGTAGGAGGGAGGGGGATATATATAAGGAACCATTTGTGGGTTTGGAGTCTATATGTCTTGTGGTACCTATGCACAATCCTGTTTCAAGGTCTGAGGCACCAAATAAAATGACTCTATTTCCTAATCTTCATAGACATCACTGATTATCTGTAATTCTCTTCCTGCTTTTGTTTGGGTGCCAATGCCCCCCTCAGTGGCAGATAGAAACAATAGCATTCAGTGGGCTAGTTTTTGTTTATATACTGTACTGTTTATTCTGTTTATTTAGTTTATATTCTTTATTGAAAACACACATGGACAGTTAAGTGTCAACGGCAGTGGCGGCTCCTGAAAAAATACTCAGGAGGGGCAATTTTTCTGATGATTTAGGTGACCTACACACATTTAAAAAAAGATATGTCCAGCAACAACATGAAGACAGGGGCAGCATATAAGTCAATACCAGAAGCATTTATTGACTGATCTCAAAAGTGTTGGCTTACCAGGGTTGGTGGAGCCCTCAGTTTCATCTTTGCCTCGCAAAGCTAACTCAAACACTCCGCAAAACTTCACACACTGGATTAGCCGGCTGAGGATGTGGCGGTTCTTGCTAATGTCGTAGTAAATATATTTGTTATAGTGAATATGGAATATGATATGTTGAGTAAAATGTTGTGCTAAGATCTATTTAGGTCAGGAGCTGGTTATAAGTTCTGTTCCTATCCAATAACAATGGACAAAAGGGTCCTATCTTGTCAGCCTTGTCAGCAGGTGGCCAAGGACAACACCCACGCCATAGGCCTCTCAGTTCTTCCAACTCACGAGTTCTTGCTCTGAGGACACACACACACACAAACACACACACACACACATCATCACTGTTAAACACACACACACACACACACACAAAAATCCCCTCTCTTAGGCTGAACATTTGAAGACAGAGAACCCGACTCAGAGCCAATGCAACAGTGACAGTAGCCTGGAGGGGACCTCGCCCAACTCATCAGGACCAATCAGAAGATCAGAACTACTAGATTGAACCTACTTCATTTATTGCATAAAATGTCTGCACACAATGTTTCGGGGCTCTCTTCAGATAATAATAATAATAATAATAATAATAATATGCCATTTAGCAGACGCTTTTATCCAAAGCGACTTACAGTCATGCGTGCATACATTTTTGTGTATGGGTGGTCCCGGGGATCGAACCCACTACCTTGGCGTTACAAGCACCATGCTCTACCAGCTGAGCTACAGAAAGTGGATACTCATGGATGCGCATTGCAATTGTAAAATGTCAACACAATTGGAGACACCACGTCATTTTTGGAGACATGTTATTGACAGTAAACTATTGTAGATGCGACTGCTAACTAAATAAAACATTTTAGCTGGCTAGCTAATCATCTTATCTAAATGTGGGGCAAACAATTCAGTTATTTACCGTTAATTTGAGGGATTGGGGTGAAAGAAATCGAGTTACATAGTGATACTTTACGATATACTGTATTGACAATATCGCAATATTTTAGCGCTAGTTGGCTGTACCTGCACCAAAACACCATTATTGTTCCTTCATAGCTTGTTCTCAATCTTTTCACATTGGGAGCCAATTTGTTTTCAGCACTTTTATTTCCATGACTGATCAAAACTCGTTATCATGGCTTTCTGATCCCTCTGCAACAGACATATGGTGCGCAATAAAATCACAGTATCGAATCGCAATACGTATAGAATCATGAGACTCGCAATGCTGATGCATATATCTTATCGTGAGGTTCCTGGCAATTCCCAGCCCAAGTTCATTTGCCACAACAAATCTCTTCGCTAGCAAACGCGATGTCTTCTCCAAAACGGCAATGTGTCTCCAGCAATGTTTACTTTTTTGACGTTCTATGGCATCTCCACTTTCCAAGCATATATGACCACATGTAATATTTTGGTAAGTGATGCAAATAGTGAACTATGTAGGGCCAGGATGTAAAATATATGTAACTGCAGCAATTTCTCTTATCTGATATGGTAAGTAATGGGGCTTGATTTATAGCTCCCTAAGAGTTTGACGAACGGGTCCGTGAACGCGATTGCAGATATCTTTACCTCTGAATAAACTGCCTTATATTATACAATTATCCACCTTGTCCAAAAGTCTCTACTTTTTCTCCGTTCTCCAGTAAACTTGTTTTATCAACAATAGTAAGGTTCAATGACACAGAAAGCAGTTCAATGTCGGGGTACAGAGTCGCTCTCTTACCAGGATCGCGGTCCGCTCTGACCAGGGTGAAGGTGACCGGCTCCACCTCTCTGTCCGGGACTCTGTCATCCAGTCAAGTCTCCCAGCTGTATTGGGATTACAGCTGCCTGCAGCGTTTTCATTATTTAGTCCGTTCGTAGCGGGTATGTACACGATCAACAAGATCAGTCCAAAACCGAAGATCAGTCCAAAGCAGAATGTTTGCAGAATGTTTGTAAACTAAGTCTACAAATTAAAAACATAAAATAACGCCACACTGCAGGTCGCAACATAGACGCTGATAGCCGCCATTGTCTTAGTTACGTTCAACGTTACGTCACGTATGACGAAAGCGCGTAAGTGCATGCACACAGACACCCATAGAGAATGTATTGAAAGCTTTGAAATGTGAAAAAAATAGATTTTACATGACAGGCTATGAGAGACTTCTGGGCGATTTTCAACCTGACTGAAATCGCCCAAAAAACGGGCGGGGCCATTTGAAGCACGACTTTAGCCTGATTTGACATTTAGTGGCTGGCAGATCAGACGTGAACACTGATAACTGCTGTTGCCGTGATATAATTTTTTATAAATTTATTAAAAAAAATATATTATATTTTTATTTTATTTTTTTTTATAATTGATTAGAAAAAAAATCCCTTCCTTTTCCCGTTTGGCAGTGCGTCGCCCATATCGCCCTATTGAACAAGCCGTCCCTGGTCAACGGGCATAATTGGGAAAATGCAACCCCCCCACGGGGGGCCAGTATAAAAAAAAAAGATGTATTCACTAACTGTAAGTCGCTCTGGATAAGAGTGTCTGCTAAATGACTAAAATGTAAAAATGTAAAAATGTAAGTACAAGACGTTCAGTCTATAAAATATGCAGATTAACAAGATAGATAGAACATTAAAATAATGAGGACAAAGGGTTGGGGCAGGGGGTGACAAATAAAATAACATTATTTGTTTTACTGTCAATCTGGACACTTTTGTTCTGATGCCCTAGTACACTGAGATCCTCCAGTATTTTCCCCAACATCTCGTCTGGTTCTTTTTGACCAAGGACTTTATTCAGTCACTGATCAAATCAAATCAAATCAAATTGTATTTGCCACATGCGCCGAATACAACATGTGTAGACATTACAGTGAAATGCTTACTTACAAGCCCTTTACCAACAATGCAAATAGTCCGGGTTGCCATTATTAGCTGTTCATGAGTTATGGCTTGGGGGTAGAAGCTGTTAAGAAGCCTTTTGGACCTAGACGTACCGCTTGCCATGTGGTAGCAGAGAGAATAGTCTATGACTAGGGTTGCTGATAATTTTTAAGGCCTTCCTCTGACACCGCCTGGTATAGAGGTCCCGGATGGCAGGAAGCTTGGCCCCAGTGATGTACTGGGCCGTACGCACTACCCTCTGTAGTGCCTTGCGGTCGGAGGGCGAGCAATTGCCATACCAGGCGGTGATGCAACCAGTCAGGATGCTCTCGATGGTGCAGCTGTAGAACTTTTTGAGGATCTGAGGACCCATGCCAAATCTTTTCAGTCTCCTGAGGGGCAATAGGCTTTGTCGTGCCCTCTTCACGACTGTCTTGGTGTGTTTGGACCATGAAAGTTTGTTGGTGATGTGGACACCAAGGAACTTGAAGCTCTCAACCTGTTCCACTACAGCCCCGTTGATGAGAATGGGGGCATGCTCAGTCCTCTTTTTTTCCTGTAGTCCACAATCATTTCCTTTGTATTGATCACGTTGAGGGAGAGGTTGTTATCCTGGCACCACACGACAGGCCTCTGACCTCCTCCCTATAGGCTGTCTCATTATTGTCGGTGATCAGGCCTACCACTGTTGTGTCGTCTGCAAACTTAATGATGGTGTTGGAGTCGTGCCTGGCCATGCAGTCATGGGTGAACAGGGAGTACAGGAGGGGACTGAGCACACACCCCTGAGGGGCCCCCGTGTTGAGGATCACCCGGGGGTGGCCCGTCAGGAAGTCTAGGATCCAGTTGCAGAGGGAGGTGTTTAGTCCCAGGGTCCTTAGCTTAGTGATGAGCTTTGAGGGCACTATGGTGTTGAACGCTGAGCTGTAGTCAATGAATAGCATTCTCACGTAGGTGTTCCTCTTGTCCAGGTGGGAAAGGGCAGTGTGGAGTGCAATAGAGATTGCATCATCTGTGGATCTGTTGGGGCGGTATGCAAATTGGAGTGGGTCTAGGGATAATGGTGTTGATGTGAGCCATGACCAACCTTTCAAAGCACTTCATGGCTACAGACGTGAGTGCTATGGGTCGGTAGTCATTTAGGCAGGTTACCTTCGCTTTCTTGGGCACAGGGACTATGGTGGTCTGCTTGAAACGTGTTGGTATTACAGACTCAGTCAGGGACATGCTGAAAATGTCAGTGAAGACACAGTTGGTCAGCGCATGCTCGGTGTACACATCCTGGTAATCCGTCTGGCCCTGCGGCCTTGTGAATGTTGACCTGCTTAAAAGTCTTACTCACATCGGCTACGGAGAGCGTGATCACATAGTCATCCAGAACAGCTGGTGCTCTCATGCATGCTTCAGTGTAGCTTGCCTCGAAGCGAGCATAGAAGTGATTTAGCTCGTCTGGTAGGCCCTTTGTGTCACTGGGCAGCTCGCGGCTGTGCTTCCCTTTGTAGTCTGTAATAGTTTGCAAGCACTGCCACATCCTACGAGCATCAGAGCCGTTGTAGTAAGATTCAATCTTAGTCCTGTTTTGACTATTTGCCTGTTTGATGGTTCGTCGGAGGGCATAGCTGGATTTCTTATAAGCGTCCGGATTAGAGTCCCGCTCCTTGAAAGCGGCAGCTCTACCCTTTAGCTCAGTGCGGATGTTGCCTGTAATCCATGGCTTCTGGTTGGGGTATGTACATACGGTCACTGTGGGCACGACGTCATCGATGCACTTATTGATGAAGCCAGTGACTGATGTGGTGTACTCCTTAATGCTATCGGAAATATCCTGGAACATATTCCAGTCTGTGCTAGCAAAACAGTCCTATAGCTTAGCATCTGCGTCATCTTACCACTTCCTTATTAACCGAGTCACTGGTGCTTCCTGCTTTAGTTTTTGCTTATATGCAGGAATCAGGAGGATAGAGTTATGGTCAGATTTGCCAAATGGAGGGCGAGGGAGAGCTTTGTACGCGTCTCTATGTGTGGAGTAAAGGTGGTCTAGAGTTATTTTTCCTCTAGTTGCACATTTAACATGCTGGTATAAATGAGGTAGAATGGATTTAAGTTTCCCTGCATTAAAGTCCCGGCCACTAGGAGTGCTGCCTCTGGATGAGCGTTTTCCTGTTTACTTATGGCCTTATACAGCTCATTGAGCGCAATCTTAGTGCCAGCATCGGTTTGTGTTGGTAAATAGTGTGGTCTACAGTTTATCATGAGATAATCTTCCTCAGGCAAACAAAACTTTGAGACTTCCTCAGCTGTTGTTTACAAATATACACAGACCGCCACCCCTTGTCTTACTGGAGTCAGCCGTTCTATCCTGCTGATGTAGGGTATATCCCGCCAGCTGTATGTTATCCATGTCGTCGTTCAGCCACGACTCGGTGAAACACAATATATTACAGTTTTTAATGTCCCGTTGGTAGGATAACCTTAATCTTAGGTCGTCCAATTTATTTTCAAATGATTGAACATTGACTAATAGGATTGATGGAAGAGGCAGTTTACTCGCTCACCTTCGGATCCTTACAAGGCACCCCAACCTACGTCCACGATATCTCCGTCTCTTTCTCATGCGAATGACGGGGATTTGGGCCTTGTCAGGTGTCTGTAGGATATCTTTCGCGTCCGACTAGTTGAAGAAAAAATCTTCGTCCAATACGAGGTGAGTAATCGCTGTCCTGATATCCAGAAGCTCTTTTTGGTCATAAGAGACGGTGGCAGAAACATTATGTACAGAATAAATTACAAATAAAGCGAAAAAACACACATAATAGTACAATTGGTTTGAGGGCTGTAAAACGGCAGCCATCTTCTCCTGCGCCATTGCTCTGCTGCTACCTTCTGCTGGAGAGAAATTAAACCTTCAGTCACTCACTTAAAACCATCATTTGTGTGCAGTATGGTATCCAACATGTAGTCAGACACAGTTAAAAGATGACAGCAAATGAAAAGGTGAACATGCTGCATAACTGAAGAGTTATGTTATGTTTATGCTTTATACAGACCTATCTCTGGTTTGGGGCCACTGTGCTGTTGACCACATAATCTGGTTCTGCTGCCTGCTAGAGAGGAGGAACACACACACACAGTTGTAATGTTGATATACAGCGCCTTCTGTATTGACACAGTACACAGTAGACACATACAGGTATGAATAAGTTAAGCAAATCATCAACACAATAGAGCAGCTTTTTATGTAGGCCTACATTTGGTTGGGTCTTGTTCTTGGTGACCAAGGTGCTGTATGTCACTGCATCATCCGGAAATGGGTCCTGCTGGTAGACAGTTACACAGGGAGTTATTCAGAAAACATTTACATTCATTTTGAATCCACTGTACATTCTACAACACATCAGAGCTGCAAATTCAATTTCTGCTTTTCAAGACAGAAAACATTTTCTATAAGACTAACCATGCTTATATGTTCATTTAGTTTAATGTTTACCCTTTGTGCTTTCCTGTGCTGCATAGGAATCACATTGCTGTACAAGTCAACATGTCTCTCAGGGTTTAAGCCCTGTGTGATGGAGGAGCGAGAGCAACATGATCACATCAACTCAGAGATAGACAGACAGTGTGGACTTTCACTTTGAGTTGGTTTGCAGAGGGTTTAGGTTGTGTTGAAGGGGGGTTGGGTCAAAGGGGTTTGGTTTAACCTGTTGTGTTGCTCCTCTGATGTGACTCACAGTGCTGTAGGTAATGTCCTGCTCAGGGTCAGCAGACTGCTGAAGGAATGAAACAAACCTTCTTTACAAACTGTTTTACCATACGCCATAGAAGGATACTGCATGCATACTGACATGAAATAGAATATTTTTTGCAGTTTCATTTTTCTCCAATGATAACACAAAATGTGTTATTGTTCAAGTGTCAGTAGTTGTGGTGTGAGATTTGAGGAAGTCTGTTCTGGTCAAAGATGCATACTTAGTGCATGACTAAATGAAAAATAAAAGTGATCTTTAAACTGTTTACTTTAATATTACACATAAGAGATCGGGTTGATTTAAAATGTTAGTTATGACTAACTATTAATCAAAGAGAACCCTAGAATATCAAGAAGAGAAAGGAACAGATGAGTGAGAAGATAACATGATCATAGCTTACTACTGAGGTGTTTGGTGGTTGGCCCTTTGCCTTCTTGTCCTCTGGAATAAAGAAAATAGGATGTTGGTACTAATGATCTGTCAGAGCGGGTGTAGGTGTGGTGTAGGAATCAGATGCAGGACACAGATGCTAGTCCAAAAATACTTTAGTAAAGTCCACAAAAGAACGGCTACAAAACAGAGCCGGAGGCACGAGAAAAATAACGCACACAGCGTAATAAATGCAAAACACAGCAAACTCGCACAACAAGTGCGGACTCTCTATCTAATACAAAATAGAGCACTAACTGACTGGAAGCACCTGCTGACAAGGAACAACTACACACAACCACAAGACAGAAACAACGAGAACTTAAAGGACACATAATCAAGACAAAATGAGAAACAGGTGTACCAAAACAGACCAAACCAAACAAACACAGAAACAACGAACGGTGGCAGCTAGTACTCCAGAGACGACGACCGCCGAAGCCTGCCCGAAAAAGGAGAAGGAGCAGCCTCGGCCGAAACCGTGACAGTACCCCCCCCCCTTGACGCGCGGCTCCAGCCTCGGGGACGACCAGGAGGACGCGGAGCAGGGCGTGTGGGATGACCACGATGGAACTCAGTCAGAAGGGACGTGTCTAAGATATCTCTCCTCGGCACCCAGCACCGCTCCTCCGGACCGTACCCCTCCCACTCCACGAGATATTGGAGACCCCCCATCTGACGTCTCGAATCCAGGATGGACCGAACTGTGTACGCCGGAGCCCCCTCGATGTCCAGCGGGGGCAGAGGAGTCTATGCTATCTCACAGTCCTGGAGTGGACCAGCTACCACCGGCCTGAAGAGAGACACATGGAACGAGGGGTTAATATTCTTATAATCAATAGGTAGTTGTAATCTGTAACACACCTCGTTCAACCTCCTCAGGACTTTAAAAGGCCCCACAAACCGCCGACCCAGCTTCCGGCAGGGCAGGCGGAGGGGCAGGTTTCTGGTCGAGAGCCAGACTCGATCTCCCGGTGCGTACACCGGTCCCTCACTGCGGTGGAGATCGGCGCTTGCCTTGTGTCGACGGATGGCCCGCTGCAGATGTACGTGAGCAGCGTTCCACGTCTCCTCCGAGCGCCGCACCCACTCATCCACCGCAGGGGCCTCGATCTGGCTCTGATGCCAAGGTGCCAGAGCCGGTTGGTACCCTAATACACATTGGAAGGGAGTTAGTGTGGTGGAGGAGTGGCGAAGGGAGTTCTGGGCCATCTCGGCCCAGGGAACATACCTTGCCCACTCCTCCGGCTGGTCCTGGCAATACGACCTCAGAAACCTACCCACATCCTGGTTTACCCGTTCAACCTGCCCATTGCTCTCCGGGTGGTACCCCGAGGTAAGGCTCACCGAGACCCCCAAGCGCTCCATGAACGCTCTCCAGACTCGAGAGGTAAACTGGGGGCCTCGATCAGACACTATATCCTCGGGTACCCCGTAATGCCGGAAGACGTGAGTGAATAGTGCCTCAGCGGTCTGTAGGGCAGTAGGGAGACCCTGCAGGGGAAGGAGACGACAGGCCTTCGAGAACCGATCCACAACGACCAGGTTGGTGGTATTCCCCTGGGAGGGGGGAAGGTCAGTAACAAAATCCACAGAGAGGTGAGACCAGGGTCGTTGTGGAACGGGCAGGGGTTGTAGCTTACCCCGGGGCAGGTGTCTGGGTGCCTTACACTGGGCACACACCGAGCAGGAGGAAACATAAACCCTCACATCCCTGGCTAACGTTGGCCACCAGTATTTAGTGCTAAGGCAGTGCACTGTCCGGCCAATACCTGGATGTCCAGAGGAGGGTGACGTGTGAGCCCAATATATAAGTCGATCCCGAACCTCGAGCGGAACGTACGTCCGACCCACAGGACACTGTGGAGGGCTAGGATCGGTACGCAACGCCCGCTCGATTTCGGAATCGACCTCCCACACCACCGGTGCCACCAGGCAAGACGGCGGTAGTATGGGCGTGGGCTCAACGGACCTCTCCTCCGTGTCATACCACCGGGACAGGGCATCTGCCTTACCGTTCTGGGACCCAGGGATGTACGTGATCTTAAAAATGAACCGGGCCAGAAACATGTTCCACCTAGCCTGGCGAGGGTTCAGTCTCCTAGCTGCCCGGATGTACTCCAGGTTACAGTGGTCAGTCAAAATGAGGAAAGGGTCTTGAGCCCCCTCAAGCCAATGCCTCCACACCTTTAGGGCCTGTACCACGGCTAGCAGCTCCCTGTCCCCCACGTCATAATTTCGCTCCACCGGACTGAGCTTTTTAGAGTAAAAAGCACAGGGACTGAGTTTCGGTCGCGTGCCAGACCGTTGCGAGAGCATGGCCCCTATACCGGCTTCAGACGCGTCTACCTCGAACTGGAATGGTAGCGCGGGATCCGGATGCGCCAGCACCGGCGCCGAGGTAAACAGGTCCTTCAGTCTCCCAAAAGCCCTATCAGCCTCAGCAGACCACTGCAAGCGCACCGGACCTCCCTTTAGAAGGGACGTTATGGGAGCTGCCACCTGTCCAAAACCCCGGATAAACCTCCTGTAGTAATTCGCAAAGCCCAAGAACCGCTGCACCTCTTTAACAGTGGTTGGAGTTTGCCAATTACGCACGGCCGACACACGGTCAACCTCCATCTTCACCCCTGACGCAGACAACTGATAACCCAAAAAGGAGACAGACTCCTGGAAAAACAGACATTTCTCTGCCTTGACATATAGGTCATGCTCCAACAATCTCCTCAACACTCGGCGCACGTGCTCAGCTCGGGTAGAAGAATACACCAGAATGTCGTCAATGTACACGACCACTCCTTGCCCCTGCATATCCCGGAAGATCTCATCTACGAAGGATTGGAAGACTGACGGAGCATTCATTAACCCGTATGGCATGACGAGATACTCGTAATGACCCGAGGTGGTACTAAATGCTGTCTTCCATTCGTCTCCCTCCCTAATACGCACCAAGCTGTATGCGCTCCTGAGGTCCAATTTTGTGAAGAACCGCTCCCCGTGTAAAGATTCCGTCATAGTCGCAATCAGAGGGAGTGGATAACTGTATTTCACAGTAATCTGATTGAGACTGCGGTAATCAATACACGGGAGCAAACCTCCATCCTTTTTCTTCACAAAAAAGAAACTCGAGGACGCAGGGGAAGTGGAGGGCCGTATGTATCCCTGTCTCAGAGACTCGGCTATGTAAGTCTCCATAGCTCTCTTCTCCTCTTGAGACAAATGATACACATGGCTCCGCGGAAGCGCAGCTCCTACCTGGAGGTCTATCGCACAATCCCCCTGTCTATGTGGTGGCAATTGCGTCGCCGTCGCCTTACTAAACACAAGTGCTAAATCCTCATACTCGGGGGGGAATGTGCAATGCGGGCACTTGGTTTGGACTCTCCACCGAGGTCGCCCCTACGGAAACGCCCAGACATCGCCTTACACACTGGGCAGACCACTCCTTAAGAGCCCTCTGTTGCCACGAAATAGAGGGATTATGGGTAATTAACCAGGGAAGCCCCAGCACCACCGGATACGCAGGAGAGTCAATAAGATATAGCTGAATAGTCTCCTCATGACCCTCCTGCGTCCCCATCCTAAGTGGAGCTGTGACCTCCCTAATCAACCCCAATCCCAACGGACGGCTATCTAGAGCATGTACAGGAAAAGGATTGTTGACAGGAAGGAGGGGAATCCCTAACTCTACACAAAATCTCAGATCTATAAAATTCCCGGCTGCGCCTGAATCTACTAGCGCCTTATGCTGGGAACGAGGTGCAACCTGTGGGAAACAAACAGGTATGGTTAGGTGCACAACAGAGAGCTCTGGGTAAGTGGGGCGCCTACTCACCTGGAAGGACTCCCCAGTGCGGGGCCTGCCGTCTCGTCCCCTAGGAGACCCCCCCCAGCACCTAGCCGCAGTGTGTCCTCCACGGCCACAGTTGGTACAGGGGCTGGTCCCTTTCGGGCTCCTTCTCCTCTCCTCTCTAGCGCCAGCACCCCCGAGCTCCATAGGACTAGGCTCGGAGGTGTTGGAGGGTGGAATGGACGACCCCCACTCAGGACGTCCGTGGGTAACCAGCAGGGTGTCTAGGCGAATGGCCATGTCCACCAACTGGTCAAACGTTAGGGTGGTGTCCCTGCAGGCCAACTCACGACGGACGTCCTCCCGTAGGCTGCAGCGGAAGTGGTCTATGAGGGCCCGCTCATTCCACCCTGCGTCTGCCGCTAGAGTCCGGAACTCCAGTGCAAACTCCTGGGCGCTCCTCCTCCCCTGTCGGAGGTAGAATAGACGTTCTCCCGCCGCCTTCCCCTCAGGTGGATGGTCGAATACAGCCCTGAAGCGACGGGAGAACTCCGCATAGGTGATCGTCGCAGGGTCTATTCTCCTCCATTCGGCGTTGGCCCACTCCAACGCCTTGCCGGTGAGACAGGAGATGAGGGCGGAAACGCTCTCGTGTCCCGAGGGCACCGGGTGTACGGTGGCGAGGTAGAGTTCAACATGTAGGAGGAAACCTTGACACCCGGCAGCGGTACCATCATACGCCCTCGGGAGCGAGAGCCGAATCCCACTGGGTTCCGGAGCGTGGACAAAGGGACTGACCGGTGCTGGTGGTAATGTGGGAGGAGGCGTGGGTGCCCAACTGGTCTCCAGGCGATGCAGGGTATTCATTACTCCCTGCAGAGCGTTGGTGATTTGGGCTATCCGCTCGTCCTGTCCGTGGACGCGCTCCTCCCAAGACTCGGTCGCTGCTGCTGCTCCTGCTGATTCCATGGGTGGTGTGTAGTTCTGTCAGAGCGGGCGTAGGTGTGGTGTAGGAATCAGATGCAGGACACAGATGCTAGTCCAAAAATACTTTAGTAAAGTCCACAAAAGAACGGCTACAAAACAGAGCCGGAGGCACGAGAAAAATAACGCACACAGCGTAATAAATGCAAAACACAGCAAACTCGCACAACAAGTGCGGACTCTCTATCTAATACAACATAGAGCACTAACTGACTGGAAGCACCAGCTGACAAGGAACAACTACACACAACCACAAGACAGAAACAACGAGAACTTAAAGGACACATAATCAAGACAAAATGAGAAACAGGTGTACCAAAACAGACCAAACCAAACAAACACAGAAACAACGAACGGTGGCAGCTAGTACTCCGGAGACGATGACCGCCGAAGCCTGCCCAAACAAGGAGAAGGAGCAGCCTCGGCCGAAACCGTGACATGATCTTTGATGTCAAACCTTTCATTTGTAGTAGCAACTGTCCTGTATTTATTATATTCTGCAAATCACAGTCGTAAACATTATACAAATTTTTACATAATTAAAACAAATACTTACTATGTTTTCTCAACATCTTCCATGTGATCAAGGTACCAGCTATCACCACCCCCAACAGGCTCAGAGGAATGAGCAGGACTACCAGCAAACTGGAATATAAAATACAATAAAATAGAATAGAATATTTAGATAATCACTGTCATTGATCTACATGTCATAGGCATAATTTTTGTTTGAACTGTTGCGATAGAGTAGAAATACTTAATGGCCTATCATATTATAACGGCAGTTAGCCTAACGGTTAAGAGAGTTGGGCCAGTAACCAAAAGCTCACTGGTTTGAATCCCAGAGCCAGCAAGGTTAAGAAATCTGCCGTTTTGCCCTTGAGCAAGGCAGTTAAACCCCAACAACATCTGCTCGCCGGGTGCCGATGAAGTTGATTAAGGCAGCCCCCCGCACCTCTCTGATTCAGAGGGGTTGGGTTAAATGCGGAAGACACATTATGGTTGAATGCATTCAGTTGTGCAGCTGACTAGGTATACCCCTTTCCCTTTTAATCGTATCATACTAAGGAACTTGACCAGAGAAGAGAAGAAAGCCACACATTCTTATATATGTCACAGGACACACACAAAGATATCTAACCATGGGGAAGTGGTAAATGTTTAAGCAAGAACATTTAAAGCAAGTGTTTCATTTTGTATACAATCTTCTATATCTGAAAATGAAATAGACATTTATTTATAATTTGGGGAATTAAAAGTATTCTTGTTAACCCAGACACCTGTCTCTAGCCTTGCTAGTCACAGGCAGGGGCAGACTTAAATATTTGAAGGCCCCAGACATAGGCCAGTCTGGGTTTTATAGTAAAGACATGTAACTTAACTGTAAAAATGTTTTAATGTGCCATGAACCTGTTTTCATCTGATTGTCAAACAAATCATATTAAAAATAATGTTACCTTCGCACCTTCTCCAGCATCCGAACAGTGCACTGTGCACCCGCCAACTTCCCTTGTGGCTGAAACTATCTCAACGGAGAAAGCATCCGAGCAAGCGAAACAGCTCCCCTCTGTCTTACTATATGTACTTCATGTACACTATATACAGTAAACAAAAGTATGTGGACACCCCTTCAAATTAGTGTATTCGGCTAATTCAGCCACACCCCATTGCTTACAGGTGTATAAAATCGAGCCCACAGCCATGCAATCTCCATAAACAAACATTGCCTTACTGAAGAGCTCAGTGACTTTCAATGTGGCACCATCATACTGTAGGATGCCACCATTCCAACAAGTCAGTTTGTCACATTTCTGCCCTGCTAGAGCTGCTCCGGTTAACTATAAGTGCTGTTATTGTGAAGTAGAAATGTCTAGGATCAACAACGGCTCAGCCGCAAAATGGTAGGCCACACAAGCTCATAGAACAGGACCGCCGAGTGCTGAAGCATGTAGCATGTAAAAATCGTCTGTCCTCGGTTACAACACTCACTAACAAGGTCCAAACTGCCTCTGGAAGCAACGTCAGCACAAGAAATGTTCGTCGGGAGCTTCATGAAATGGGTTTCTATGGCCGAGCAGCCGCACACAAGCTTAAGATCACCATGCGCAATGCCAAGCGTCGGCTGGAGTGGTGTAAAGCTCGCCGCCATTGGACTGGAGTAGTGGAAACACTATCTCTTGAGTGATGAATCACGCTTCACCATCTGGCAGTCCGATGGACGAATCTGGGTTTGGCGGATGCCAGGAGAACGCTACCTGCCCCAATGCATAGTGCCAGCTGTAAAGTTTGGTGGATGAGGTATAATAGTCTGGGGCTGTTTTTCATGGTTCGGGCTAGGCCCCTTAGTTCCAGTGAAGGGAAATCTTAAAACTACAGCATACAATGACATTCTAGATGATTCTGTGCTTCCAACTTTGTGACAACAGTTTGGGGAAGGCCCTCTCCTGTTTCAGCATGACAATGCCCCTGTGCACAAAGCGAAGTGCATACAGAAATGGTTTGTTGAGATCGGTGTGGAAGAACTTGACTGGCCTGCACAGAGCCCTGACCTAAACCCCATCAAACACCTTTGGGATTAATTGGAACGCCGACTGCGAGCAAGGCCTAATCGCCCAACATCAGTGCCCGACCTCACTAATGCTCTTGTGGCTGAATGGAAGCATGTCCCCGCAGCAATGTCCTACATTTAGTGGAAAGCCTTCCCAGAGAGTAGAGACTGTTATAGCAGCAAAGAAAGGACCAACTCCATTTTAATGTCATTGATTTTGGAATGAGATGCTCGATGAGCACGTGTCCACATACATTTGGTCATGTAGTGTATCTGATGCTGTCTGGCCAAAAAGATATGACATGCCATACTCTTTTTGGCCAGACCGCATCAGATACATGGGTTACACATACACTGAGTGTACAAAACATTAGGAACACCTGCTCTTTCATTGACATAGACTGACCAGGTGAATCCAGGTGAAAGCAATGATCCCTTATTGATGTCACTTGTTAAATCCACTTCATCAGTGTAGATTTCCTACTAAGCTAACATATGGAATTGTTTTAAGATGGTCATACCAAGGATCATCTAGCTATTTAATTTAGAATTTTAGGACCCCTTTAGGTATATATAACAAAAAACTTTTAAACAATTATTTGATAAATTATTGAATTTGATCTTTGCTACCATAGCCAATAGAAACGCATTGAATAACACATTCATAAACCGCAAAACAGACAGTCAAAAAATAAATCATAAGGAATAAGGTTTTGAAGTCTCTTTCCTATATCTACAGTGTATTCGGAAAGCATTCAGACCCCTTGACTTTTTCCACATTTTGTTATGTTACAGACTTGGATTAAATTGTTTTTTCCCCTCATCAATCTAAACACAATAATTTTTTTCCTCATCAATCTACACACCATATCACATAATGACAAAGCAGAAACAGGCTTTTAGAAATGTTTGGAAATTTAAAACTGAACTATAACATTTATATAATTATTCATACCCTTTTCATGCTTCACCGTAGGGATGGTGCCTGGTTTCCTCCAGACGTGACACTTTGTGTTGCCAAAGTGTTCAATCTTGGTTTCATCAGAACAGAGAATCTTGTTTCTTATGGTCTGAGAGTCCTTTAGGTGCCTTTTAGCAAACTCCATGCGGGCTGTCATGTGCCTTTTACTCAGGAGTGGCATCCGTCTGGCCACTAAACCATAAAGGCCTGATTGGTGGAGTGCTGCAGAGATGGTTGTCCTTCTGGAAGGTTCTCCCATCTCCACAGAGGAACTCTGGAGCTCTGGCAGAGTGACCATCGGGTTCTTGGTCACCTCCCTGACCAAGGCCCTTCTCCCCTGACTGCTCAGTTTGGCAGGGGAGCCAGCTCTAGGAAGAGTCTTGGTGGTTCCAAACTTTTTCCAGTTAAGAATGATGGAGGCCTCTGTGTTCTTGGGGACCTTCAATGCTGCAGAAATGTTTTGGTACCCTTCCCCAGAGCTGTGCCTCGACACAATCCTGTTTCAGAGCTCTATGGACAATTCCTTCGACCTCATGGCTTGGTTTTTGCTCCGACATGCATAGTCAACTGTAGGACCTTGTATAGACAGGTTTGTGCTTTTCCAAATCATGTCCAATCAATTGAATTTACCACAGGTGGACTCCAATCAAGTTGTAGAAACATCTCAAGAATGATCAATGGAAACATAGCAAAGGGTCTGAATACTTATGTAAATAAGGTATTTCTGTTTTATTTTACTTCATAAATTTGCAAAAATGTCTAAACACCTGTTTCAATTTGTCATTATGGGGTATTGTGTGTAGATTGATGAGGATTTGTTTTGATCCATTTTAGAATAAGGCTGTAACATAACAAAATGTGGAAAAAGTCAAGGGGTCTGAATGATTTCTAAATGCACTGTATATACAGTGGGGAAAAAAAGTATTTAGTCAGCCACCAATTGTACAAGTTTTCCCACTTAAAAAGATGAGAGAGGCCTGTAATTTTTATCATAGGTACACGTCAACTATAACAGACAAATTGAGAAAAAAAAATCAAGAAAATCACATTGTAGGATTTTTACAGAATTTATTTGCAAATTATGGTGGAAAATAAGTATTTGGTCACCTACAAACAAGCAAGATTTCAGGCTCTCACAGACCTGTAACTTCTTCTTTAAGAGGCTCCTCTGTCCTCCACTCATTACCTGTATTAATGGCACCTGTTTGAACTTGTTATCAGTATTAAAGACACCTGTCCACAACCTCAAACAGTCACACTCCAAACTCCACTATGGCCAAGACCAAAGAGCTGTCAAAGGACACCAGAAACAAAATTGTAGACCTGCACCAGGCTGGGAAGACTGAATCTGCAATAGGTAAGCAACTTGGTTTGAAGAAATCAACTGTGGGAGCAATTATTAGGAAATGGAAGACATACAAGACCACTGATAATCTCCCTCGATCTGGGGCTCCACGCAAGATCTCACCCCGTGGGGTCAAAATGATCACAAGCAAAAATCCCAGAACCACACGGGGGGACCTAGTGAATGACCTGCAGAGAGCTGGGACCAAAGTAACAAAGCCAACCATCAGTAACACACTACGCCGCCATGTACTCAAATCCTGCAGTGCCAGACGTGTCCCCCTGCTTAAGCCAGTACATGTCCAGGCCCGTCTGAAGTTTGCTAGAGTGCATTTGGATGATCCAGAAGAGGATTGGGAGAATGTCATATGGTCAGATGAAACCAAAATAGAACTTTTTGGTAAAAACTCAACTCGTCGTGTTTGGAGGACAAAGAATGCTGAGTTGCATCCAAAGAACACCATACCTACTGTGAAGCATGGGGGTGTAAACATCATGCTTTGGGGCTGTTTTTCTGCAAAGGGACCAGGACGACTGATCCGTGTAAAGGAAAGAATGAATGGGGCCATGTATCGTGAGATTTTGAGTGAAAACCTCCTTCCATCAGCAAGGGCATTGAAGATGAAACGTGGCTGGGTCTTTCAGCATGACAATGATCCCAAACACACCGCCCGGGCAACGAAGGAGTGGCTTCGTAAGAAGCATTTCAAGGTCCTGGAGTGGCCTAGCCAGTCTCCAGATCTCAACCCCATAGAAAATCTTTGGGGGGAGTTGAAAGTCCGTGTTGCCCAGTGACAGCCCCAAAACATCACTGCTCTAGAGGAGATTTGCATGGAGGAATGGGCCAAAATACCAGCAACAGTGTGTGAAAACCTTGTGAAGACTTACAGAAAACGTTTGACCTGTGTCATTGCCAACAAAGGGTATATAACAAAGTATTGAGAAACTTTTGTTATTGACCAAATACTTATTTTCCACCATAATTTGCAAATAAATTAATTAACAATCCTACAATGTGATTTTCTGAAAAAAAAAATCTCATTTTGTCTGTCATAGTTGACGTGTACCTATGATGAAAATTACAGGCCTCTCTCATCTTTTTAAGTGGGAGAACTTGCACAATTGGTGGCTGACTAAATACTTGTTTCCCCCACTGTATATAGACAATCACATGCATGGGGAAGTGGTAAATGCTTAAGCAAGAACATTTAAGGAAGATGTTTAGTTTTGTATACATTTTTCTTTATCTGAAAATGAACTAGACCTAATATTTTGTAATTTGGGGAATTAAAGTTATTATTGTTAACCCAGACACCTGTCGCTGATCTGATCAGCCTTGCTAGTCATAGGTTTCCACACCAAGGTTATTATAGTTTTGTGTTTTTATATTCATCTTTATTTCTATTAGTTTTAAGATTTTTATTTAAAATTCAGTTTACTTTCAGTTAGTTTTCAGATCTGATTTACTCGTTTTTATTTAGTTTATTGTATATTTAGTTTTTATATTATTTAGTTTCAGTTTTAGTTTTAGTGTTAGGGACAGAAAGTCGCCAATGCATGGGAGGTCAGGAGCCATTTATGTGTTGTATACTTGTTGTGGTTTTTGGGGACGTCACTTCTTGCAACTGTGGGGCAGTAATGCACAAGGTGATGGGTCAGGTCATAGGTTAGGTTGTGTTGAAAGGTAGACTCAGCGAGATGATGTAGATGCACGAAGTAAACAGTAGTAATGTGTCAGTCCTACGACGTTGTAACAGTGTGAAGCGCACATGTGCACATGCGCAGATACTATGTGTGACTGTGTGAGAGCAAATTATTGCATCGCGCTCATCTCAATGGGTGCGTTCCTCTGCTCAGACATTGCATGTATCAACCAATGGTTGCATGCCACGTCATCGACTGTGCAGTCGGGCACCAGACTGCTATAACATATGATGTGGTCAGCTGATACGTAAAATAACTATCCAGGTGTTGTAAGATCTGGCAGGCATCAGCAACGTCAGAGCAGAGGAATATGACCAACATGTTATAGCAATATGGTGCCTGACTGCACAGTCGATGACGTTGCATGCAACTATTGGTTGATGCAATAAAAGTCTGAGCAGGGTAATGCGACCAATATCTGCAGTGCTGCTGGTGGCAACAACATCTGGCTGAGTATAGGTTTAAATGAAAGTCATTCTCAATGTGACCCGTCAGATTCAGAAGCTTTTAAACAACATTGAAAACCCCATAAAATGTTTGCCCAAAAACTACAACTGAACATAATCATAATAGTTTCTATTATATTTGAGTTAGCTTTGGAGTCAAAGAAAATCGTTTCAGTATTCAGTGAGGGAAAAAAGTATTTGATCCCCTGCTGATTTTGTAAGTTTGCCCACTGACAAAGACATGATCAGTCTATAATTTTTATGGTAGGTTTATTTGAACAGTGAGAGACAAAATAACAACAACAAAATCCAGAAAAACGCATGTCAAAAATGTTATAAATTGATTTGCATTTTAATGAGGGAAATAAGTATTTGACATGCGTTTGACGCATGTCAAAAATGTTATAAATTGATTTGCATTTTAATGAGGGAAATAAGTATTTGACCCCTCTGAAAAACATGACTTAGTACTTGGTGGCAAAACCCTTGTTGGCAATCTCAGAGGTCATACGTTTCTTGTAGTTGTCCACCAGGTTTGCACACATCTCAGGAGGGATTTTGTCCCACTCCTCTTTGCAGATCTTCTCCAAGTCATTAAGGTTTCGAGGCTGACGTTTGGCAACTCGAACCTTCAGCTCCCTCCACAGATTTTCTATGGGATTAAGGTCTGGAGACTGGCTAGGCCACTCCAGGACCTTAATGTGCTTTCTCTTGAGCCACTCCTTTGTTGCCTTGGCCGTGTGTTTTGGGTCAATGTCATGCTGGAATACCCATCCACGACCCATTTTCAATGCCCTGGCTGAGGGAAGGAGGTTCTCACCCAAGATTTGACGGTACATGGCCCCGTCCATCGTCCCTTTGATGCGGTGAAGTTGTCCTGTCCCCTTAGCAGAAAAACACCCCCAAAGCATAATGTTTCCACCTCCATGTTTGACGGTGGGGATGGTGTTCTTGGGGTCATAGGCAGCATTCCTCCTCCTCCAAACACGGCAAGTTGAGTTGATGCCAAAGAGCTCGATTTTGGTCTCATCTGACCACAACACTTTCACCCAGTTCTCCTCTGAATCATTCAGATGTTCATTGGCAAACTTCAGACGGCCCTGTATATGTGCTTTCTTGAGCAGCGGGACCTTGCGGGCGCTGCAGGATTTCAGTCCTTCACAGCGTAGTGTGTTACCAATTGTTTTCTTGGTGACTATGGTCCCAGCTGCCTTGAGATCATTGACAAGATCCTCCCGTGTAATTCTGGGCTGATTCCTCACCGTTCACATGATCATTGCAACTCCACAAGGTGAGATCTTGCATGGAGCCCCAGGCCGAGGGAGATTGACAGGTCTTTTGTTTTTCTTCCATTTGCGAATAATCGCACCAACTGTTATCACCTTCTCACCAAGCTGTTTGGCGATGGTCTTGTAGCCCATTCCAGCCTTGTGTAGGTCTACAATCTTGTCCCTGACATCCTTGGAGAGCTATTTGGTCTTGGCCATGGTGGAGAGTTTGGAATCTGATTGATTGATTGCTTCCGTGGACAGGTGTCTTTTATACAGGTAACAAGCTGGGATTAGGAGCACTCCCTTTAAGAGTGTGCTCCTAATCTCAGCTCATTACCTGTATAAAAGACACCTGGGAGGCAGAAATCTTTCTGATTGAGAGGGGGTCAAATACTTATTTCCCTCATTAACATGCAAATTATAACATTTTTGACATGCGTTTTTCTGGATTTTGTTGTTGTTATTCTGTCTCTCACTGTTCAAATAAACCTACCATTAAAATTATAGACTGATCAATTCTTTGTCAGTGGGCAAACGTACAAAATCAGCAGGGGATCAAATACTTTTTTCCCTCACTGTAGTTTTAGTTGTGGTGGTGGTGTTACTCTGCGTTGTGTTTGGTTGATTGACAGTGATATGAACAGGCATCTGTAGGTCTCCCTTTTCACACCTGTACCAGCCAGTGTTCTTCATCATCAATGCACTCATAGTCACCATTAAGACATAACCGCTGGTGGTTTTTCTCTGCTCCTGCTCTAACTTCACAAATGTTCCATCTAAAATCCTAGAACGTCCCACAGCCACACAAGAGTCAGAGCCACCCATCCTGCACCACCTCCCGCTGCCTCCAGGTTTACTATAGTAACAGCGCACGGTGACACTCCCTCCTACAACTCCAGTCAGCTCTTGTTGGTCCACAGCTTGGAAAAGTCCAGAAAATGATGTCATGGCTTTAGAAGCATGTGATAGGCTAATTGACATCATTTGAGTCGATTGGAGGTGTACCTGTGGATGTATTTCAAGGCCTACCTTCAAACTCAGTGCCTCTTTGCTTGACATCATGGGAAAATCAAAAGAAATCAGCCAAGACCTCAGAAAAATCATTGTAGACCTCCACAAGTCTGGTTCATCATTGGGAGCAATTTCCAAATGCCTGAAGGTACCACGTTCATCTGTACAAACAATAGTACGCTAGTATAAACACCATGGGACCACACAGCCATCATACCGCTCAGGAAGGAGACGCATTCTGCCTCCTAGAGATGAACGTACTTTGGTGCGAAAAGTGAAAATCAATCCCAGAACAACAGCAAATGACCTTGTGAAGATGCTGGAGGAAACAGGTACAAAGGTATCTATATCCACAGTAAAACAAGTCCTATATCGACATAACCTGAAAGGCCGCTCAGCAAGGATGAAGCCACTGCTCCAAAACCGCCTTAAAAAAGCCAGACTACGGTTTGCAACTGCACATGGGGACAAAGATTGTACTTTTTGGAGAAATGTCCTCTGGTCTGATTAAACAAAAATAGAACTGCTTGGCCATAATGACCATCGTTATGTTTGGAGGAAAAAGGGGGTTGATTGCAAGCCGAAGAACACCATCCCAACCGTGAAGCACGGGGGTGGCAGCATCATGCTGCAGGAGGGACTGGTGCACTTCCCAAAATAGATTGCATCATGAGGAAGGAAAATTATGTGGATATATTGAAGCAACATCTCAAGACATCAGTCAGGAAGTTAAAGGTTGGTCGCAAATGGGTCTTCCAAATGGACAATGACCCCAAGCATACTTCCAAAGTTGTGGCAAAATGACTTAAGAACAACAAAGTCAAGATATTGGAGTGGCCTTCACAAAGCCCTGACCTCAATCCTATAGAAAGTTTGTGGGCAGAACTGAAAAAGCGTGTGCGAACAAGGAGGCCTACAAACCTGACTCAGTTACACCAGCTCTGTCAGGAGGAATGGGCCAAAATTCACCCAACTTATTGTGGGAAGCTTGTGGAAGGCTACCCGAAACGTTTGACCGAAGTTAAACAATTTAAAGGCAATGCTACCAAATACTAATTGAGTGTATGTAAACTTCTGACCCACTGGGAATGTGACAAAAGAAATACAAGCTGAAATAAATAATTGACAATGACTTTTCAGATCACCCAGTAGTGCTATCTGCAGGGTCAGCTCCATGCAAATATTGCAATCCTTCAGCCATTCCTGGACCTGTGTCCAGAAACAAGCTAAAAATGGACAGTACCAAAACAAATGATCTAATGATTCTGTCTCTTCAGCCAAATCTGCAGAGCTGGGAAGATTGTATCCCCCATTCTATTGCTCATAGGATTGTCGGTGCGTACCACAAAAAGGCACTCACTCCAATAACATCCACTACACCAGTATTTTACATGGTTTAAGTAATACTGATCATAGAGACATGGGATGGTGATGGAGTTTCCTTTACTCACAGAAACATGACTTACTGTGGACACACTGAGTGTACCTGAACAAGAACAACAGAAAACACATCTGCAGTTACAGTATGTTTCCAGATTTCAGAAGAAGAAGTCCTTGCGTAAACATTGCTATTGCAGAAGTGTCTGGGCTGGACGCTCAAACAGTTTGTCAAATTCAAAGGTTCTGACTATATTGCAGAAGTGTCTGGGCTGGACGCTGATGTTTTTCACAGCCACACCCAGCCACGAGAATGGAGAAGGCACTTTGACCACTAAACATCTGAGAAATAAAACAATATTACAGTTTGTCAAATTAAAGGTTCTGATTATGATAATCTAATCATTTACATTTAGTGGCAAATTATAATGAGTCTACAAGACTACACAATAAGTCAGAAATGAAGGAAATGCAGTAAACTGCAACTGGACATTTTCACAGACTACTACCATTTGAAGACAAGTTAATCAATGACATTAGACTACATGTAAGTTGGTCTATAATGAATGAATCGTGAAGGTAGAAGTCAGTTCTTTCCTTCAGACTTTTATCATGTACCTTTTCTCTGACTTAAAAGAACACTGCTCTGAACCAGATAGACTTCAGCATTCCATAGAAGCATGTTAACTTACGTAAGAGTCTGGAGATGATGATGAGGAGGGAGAGGGATAGATGAGGAGCCATGTGCCTGTCTGTGTGTTACACAAGCCTATGTGTCTATAGATGTGTTGATGATCAAGGCAATTGAAACTTACTTGACTTCCTATTTGTGTGATATTGTGTCCAAAAGTATCGGGACACTGACACATTTTTGGTTGTTTTGGTTTTGTACTCCAGCAATTTCGATTTGAAATGATCCAATGATTATGAAGACTGTTTAATTTGAGGGTATTTTCATCCATATCAGGTGAACTGTTTAGAAATTACAGCACTTTTTATGCGTAGTCCCACCATTTTAGGGGACCAAATGTATTGGGACAAATTCACTTCTAAATTAAGTGTATTAAAGTAGTAATTGGTTCCATATTCATCGCACGCAATGACTACATCAAGCTTGTGACTCTACAAATTTGTTGGATGCATTGCTGTTTGTTTTGGTTGTGTTTCAGATTATTATGTGCCCAATAAAGATTTATGGTAAATAATGTATTGTATCATTTGGAATCTGTTTCTAAACACTTCTACTTTAACGTGGATGCTACCATGATTACGGATAATCCTGAATGAATTGTGAATAATGATGAGTGAGAAAGTTAGAGACGCACAAATATCATACCCCCAAGACATGCTAACCTCTCACCATTAAAATAACAGGGGAGGTTTGCATATTTATTTTTTTAGGTGGGGGCTCTATGATATTTGTGCGTCTGAAGTCGGTACTGCCGATCTGCCAACTTCTGTCTGTAGTGTCCAAATAGTTTAGGCTATACACTCTATGGAAAGGCGAGACTCTCAAGAACACGTACATGTCGGTTGTTTTGCTTTAGGACGCTCACAAGACTCGTCTGAAGTTAGCCCGGTACCAGTTTAAAAAATGAATGGTAGTATACACTGAGTATACAAAACATTATGAACATCTGCTCTTTCCATGACATAGACTGACCAGGTGAATCCAGGTGAAAGCTATGATCCCTTATTAAGTGGTGGAAAAAGTACGCAATTGTCATACTTGAGTAAAAGTAAAGATACCTAAATAGAAAATGACCCAAGTAAAAGTGAAAGTCACCCAGTAAAATACAACTTGAGTAAAAGTCTAAAAGTATTTGGTTTGAAATATACTGAAGTATCAAAAGTAAAAGTATAAATCATTTCAAATTCCTTATATTAACCAAACCAGACTGCACCATTTTAATGTTTTTAACCAGGGCCACACAGAGCCAGTAGGGATGATCAGGGATGTTCTCTTGATAAGTGTGTGAATTGGACCTTGTTCCTATCCTGCTAAGCATTCAAAATGTAACCAGTACTTTTGGGTGTCAGGGAAAAAGTATGGAGTAAAAAGTACATTATTTTCTTTAGGAATGTAGTGGAATAAAAGTAAAAGTTGTCAAAAATATAAATAGTAAAGTAAAGTACAGATACCCCCAAAAATGACTTAAGTAGTCTTTTTTTTTAGGGGGTAGATTAGCTTTAATACTGCAGATAGATTGTAGCTTCCATCAATGTAATTGTCTGCATCATTTCCAATCCCCTATATATTATTTTGTAAATATATACACATATCTTTAAAAAACATATTTTCCTTTATTATTTTCCCCTAACCCTACCACCCCTCCCTAATTGGAGTAAACTAATGGAAAACAACACTTAGGCTTCTACTTCCAGTTTATACATACTCTATACATTTTATGGACACAATGTATTTTACAATAGTTATCTTTCGTTTGTTTTTAATCCCATCCTTCAGCTACCATCAACCCCTCCCATCTATCTCTAAAGACCATCTAGTTTGATTTCTATTTTGCCATATATTTTTAACTGTGCTGTTTCACAAAAGTTCTGAACCTATATACATTTTATGGACACAGTATATTGTACATGAGTTATCTTGTTGTTTTTAATCCCACCCTTCAGCTCCACTCAACCCCTCCCATATATCTCTTAACACCATCCATAAAAGTATTATTATATTATTGATCGATTGACTATGACTTTTCAAATCACCCAGTAGTGCAATCTGCAGAGTTAGCTCCAGGTAAATGTTGCACTTCTTCAACCATTCTTGGTCCTGCGACCAAAAACAAGCTACATATGGACAGTACCAAAACAAATGATCTAATGATTCGGTCTCTTTGCAGCAAAATCTGGAGAGCTGGGATGGTTGTATCCCCATATATATAACATTCTATTGGTTGCAAGAATTTTGTATAATATTTTAAATGGTAAAATTCTACATTTTGAATCCGGCGTTGTTTTGCATATCAGTTCATAAACCATGTGCCATGGATTCAGTACATCGCAAATCTCTTCCCAACTACTTTGCAATCTATATGGCATAGCTGTCAATTTTTTGGTCCTTAAATGAAACTGGTATACTTTTTTATTTATCACAATTTCCTTGGACCTATTTTGGTCTTTAATACAGGGCCAACAGACAAGTTCCTTACTTTTTCCCACTTTAAAGTATTTTTAATTAAGTACTTTACACCACTGATGAAGGGGAGGAGACAGGTTAAAACATTATTTTTAAGCCTTGAGACAATTGAGACATGGATTGTGTATTTGTGCCATTCAGAGGGTGAATGGGCAAGACAAATTATTTAAGGGGTGTGGTAGTAGGTGCCAGGCGCACCGGTTTGTGTCAAGAACTGCAACGATGCTGGGTTTTTCACACTCAACAGCTTCCCATGTGTATCAAGAATGGTCCACCACCCAAAGGACATCCAGCCAATTTGACACATCTGTGGGAAGCATTGGAGTCAACATGGGCCATTATCCCTGTGGAACTCAATATTAGGGACGTTTTCCCAATGTTTTGTACACTCAGTGTACATGGAAGTAGTTTAGTGGCAAAAAAAGTTGGTTAAATATGGGTAAAAAACAATATTTCAAAAAGTCCTGATCTTTATTATATCTCTCAGATATAGGACAGACACTTTAAAACTTCCTTTTGATTTTTTTTTTTTTACTATCTGGGGGTGGGGGGTATGGGCTATGTACACAAAGTACCGTAATGTCTAAATGGTTCACCCGATATGGATTAAAATACTTTCAAATTAAAGCTGACAGTCTGCACTTTAACCTCATAGTCAATGTACCATGGCGTACAGAGCCAAAACAAAAACTAAAATGTCACTGTCCCAATACTTTTGGAGCTCACTGTATTTCAAATAAAGTGACTGCATCTATTAAGGCCAAATAGTCTTATTCAAATTCATCTGCTGTTTACCGTGCCCTGGGTCAGTGAGAAGGTGTCTTTGAACAACAGACTCAGATTAGATTATTAGATTATAATATTATAATCTTTTTTTTATTAATGCAGGTCAAGCTTTGTTTTCCCGCCTGCATGCAACAACAAAGATTTCCCTTCACTGCCAACTGAGATTGTGAGATTGAGATGAAACATTGCATTTTATTGAGTCGTCAAATGCCATTGACCTTATCAATAAATGCAGTAAAGAGGTCAATGGAACGCAGTCCTTGGGGGATAGAAGAAGGATGCCGGATTGGCGCACATTTGGCTGGGAGTCTCTGACTAACAGAAGGGCCCAGCATTGGCTACTTAAAAAATAAATATAAAGCAGTTCTTCAGAGACTCCCCCACTACCTCAGCTCATGTATTCATTGGAGATCCAGCAATTTTCAGACCCGTTCTCTGCTGGCTGGTTCTGGAGGTCCAATGAGCTGGGGAAAAATGCTTTTAGTTTTTATGCCCACAGCTTGTGGAATAGCCTTCAGGCCACCTTGAAGCTAGAGTTGCTGGTCCCCATTGGACAGTTTAGATCAATTTGGAGGGAGATGAAATGTGATTGTTGTGTTTGTTTTGATTAATCTTGTTGTATTTATTGTTGTTGTATTTATTGTATTGTGTTGATGTTATTTTGCTTTATGTTATATTGAATTGTGTGTTCATGTTCACATGGCTCTCTTAAGAATGAGACCCTTGTCTCAATGGTGACCCCTCTTGTCTAAATCAAAGTAAAAAATAACTACAACTGATCTAACAAAGTGGATATTCGTCTAACCCGTCATGATTGATGTATTGTAACAGGCTCACAATGTGGTTTACTAAAGTCCGATTTGGATATATTTGGCTGTTTTTGCTGCATAACATTTAGAAGTAGTCCCTTTTCAGGTTTAGAAGAAATGACTGCTAAATGCTAACTCCCATTCGTACAAGTTAGCATAGTTAGCATAGAGAAATCGGTGGTGGTAGTCCCAAAGTCGTTTTTAACTGTAATGCAGTTGATTGGTGACGATAACATGAACATGTATTGGGGTTGACATCCAAACAAGCGTTCTACTCCGATTTTTACCTCAACATTGTGTGAAATACACATATAAACATTGTTTTGGTTGAGTTCCATTGACCTCTTTTCCGCATCTATATAATTAATCCATTGTACTATATGTGTCTTCTGTACAGTGCATTTGGAAAGTATTCAGACCCCTTCCCTTTATCCGATTTTTGTTACGTTACAGCTTTATTCTAAAATGGATTAAATAAATAAAAATCCTAATTAATCTACACACAATACCCCATAATGACAAAGCGAAAACAGGTTTTTAGACAATTTTGCAAATGTATTAAAAATAAAAAACAGAAATACCTTATTTACATAAGTATTCAGACCCTTTGCTATGAGACTCGAAATTAAGCTCAGGTGCATCCTGTTTCCATTGATCATCCTTGAGATGTTTCTACAACTTGATTTGAGTCCACTTGTGGTTAATTCAATTGATTGGACATGATTTGGAAAGGCACACCTGTCTATATAAGGTCCCACAGTTGACAGTGCATGTCAGAGCAAAAACCAAGCCATGAGGTCGAAGGAATTGTCCGTAGAGCTTCGAGACAGGATTGTGTCGAGGCACAGAACTGGGGAAGGGTACCAAAAAAATCCTGCAGCATTGAAGGTCCCCAAGGACACAGTCGCCTCTATCCTTCTTACATGGAAGAAGTTTGGAAACACCAAGACACTTCCTTGAGCTGGCTGCGCGACCAAACTGAGCAATCGGAAGAGAGGGGCCTTAGTCAGGGAGGTGTGACCAAGAACCCAACGGTCACTCTGACAGTGCTCCAGAGTTCCTCTGTGGAGATGGGAGAACCTTCCAGAAGGACAACCATCTCTGCAGCACTCCACCAATCAGGCCTTTATGGTAGAGTGGCCAGAAGGAAGCCACTCCTTAGTAAAAGGCACATGACAGCCTGCTTGGAGTTTGCCAAAAGGCACCTAAAGGACTCTCAGACCATGAGAAACAAGATTCTTTGGTCTGATGAAACCAAGATTGAACTCTTTGGCTTGAATGCCAAGCGGTGAAACATGGTGGTGGCAGCATCATGCTGTGGGGATGTTTTTCAGCGGCAGGGACTTGGAGACTTGTTAGGATCGAGGGAAAGATGAACTGATGAAACCCTGCTCCAAAGCGCTCAGAACCTTCACCTTCCAACAGTACAACGACCCTAAGCACACAGCCAAGACAACGCAGGAGTTGCTTCGGGACAAGTCTCTGAATGTCCTTCAGTGGCCTAGCCAGAGCCCGGACTTGAACCGACTTGAACCCGATCGAACATCTCTGGAGAGACCTGAAAATAGCTGTGAGAGCTTGAGAGGATCTGCAGATAAGAATGGGAGAAACTCCCCAAATACAGGTGTGCCAAGTTTGTAGCGTCATACCCAAGAAGACTTGAGGCTGTGATCACTGTCAAAAGTGTGTCAGCAAAGTACTGAGTAAAGGTCTGAATACTTATGTAAATGTAATATTTCATTGTTTTTTTATACATTTGAAAAAAACTACAAAAACCTGTTTTTGCTTTGTCATAATGGGGTATTGTGTGTAGATTGATGAGGAAAAAAAGCAATTGAATCAATTTTAGAATAAGGCTGTAACGTAACAAAATGTGTAAAAAGTCAAGGTGTTTGAATGCTTTCCGAATGCACTGTATATACCTGACTTTGTACGTCTTTATTCGTCGCTTGTTGATGATGTACTACCGTACATATGTTTGATAACATTACGTGAAATAAAAGTCAAGTTGATTCAGGTGATTCGGCAAGTGTCATCTGGCTGTGCAGTGGGTTGAGATTTTTGAAAGCCGGCTAGTCAGGTGGCACGGTCAAGAGACTCAAACGAAAAGTAGTAGTGGAAAAGGATGGAAACACATGGAATCTGGAGTCTGACAGTGAAAGTGATAAGGATTCTAATGGAAGTATATTTCCAGGCTTAGGGTCAATGAAGAGATGAAAGGAGGTAGGTTACAAGTTTGAATCCGATGAAGCTAGCAACAATGAGAGAGACGGTGAGTCGAGGAAGATTGGCGTCAAGTACAAACAGAATGAGCTGTACTCCAGTAGCTCTGGAGGTGAATTGGAAGAGAATAAGGTGGCAGGAGTATTGAAGATATTGGAGCTCAAGCCTCACCATGATGGTCATGATAAAGATGACTCTGGTCCAGCAGGAGAGACATTTTGGGAGAAAGTGGACCCCTGCCTTTTGGCTGACCCAGTTGGGTACTGTTGAATCGTTGAAGGTAACCCGAAGTGGACTTGTGAGGATTTTTTGTGTTTCTTCCTCCGAGAGGGAGCGGGCGCTCCGCGTCACGTGAATGGGGACAAGACCTGTTATTTGCTTTGCTGTCAGGAATAGGGCACCATTGAAAGGAGTGATTACTGGGGTAGTGGTAAGGTTGGAGGTGGATGAACTGAAGTTGAAGATTCCCAGTGTCTGTGATGCCCGCCATATGGCGCGACGCAGACACGGTGGCGAGGGTGGTGAAACAGAAGAGTCACTGTCTGTCTTTTTTAGTTTTGATGCTGAGTCGTTACCCGACAAAGTAATGTTAGGATATATCAGTTATCCCGTAAGAGCTTTTGTGCCGAATCCACTACGATATTTCAGGTGCCAAGCTTATGGTCATGTTGCAGCAGTGTGTAGGAGGGAGATTCCTAGATGTGAGAAGTGTGCAGGAGGGCATGGGACAAAGGAATGTGTAGTACCGGTGAAAGCGGTATGTGTTAAACTGTAGGGGTGCCTATGTTGCTGGGGATCAGAAGTGTCTGGTGCGAGAGAGGCAGGTTGAGGTTGCCAGGGTCAGAGTTTTACAGAAAGTGTTGTATGCTGAGGCAGTGAAGAAAGTAAAGGAAGATGGTTCAAGGGTGAGGGGTCCTAAGAGGCTCTTGGTGAGTAGTAGACTTTTGCCAGGACAGAGTGATAGGCCTACGAATTAAATGTGCTTCAGTAAGGTTGGCTTTTTAGTGTTCATTACCATGGTTATCAACTTTACCGCAGGAATGGAACGTAAGTCACAGAAAATAGGTGTTGTGGTGGCAGCTGCAGAGAAGTACAGTACTTGGGATTACGAGATTTTACTGCAGAAGAGTTACAGGGTGTGTTGAATGATAGTGTCCCGTCCTCCCAGGCTGTCAGCCTGGTGTAGGATCAGATAGGGTCAAAGTAGTGGTGGGTTTTAATGAGTGTAGAGTTAGTTGGCAGGGTAATCTTTTCCTTTTCCATTTTCCCATTTTTGTATCACAAAGTATAAAGGCTTCATACTCCAGTCCAGTTGGTGGCGGTAATGCACCATTAATATTGGATGCCAACCGCCATTAAACTCACCCAAAGAAGAAGACGATTCGTCGTGCGGCATTGTTACATTATGAAGCGTTATCTAATTTGTTTATATTTTTCTACTTCGCTATCTAGCTACTGTAATATCTAATGTTGGGTGTTTCAAGCTACTATAGCTAGCTATCTATTCTGTCAATACAGTTAGCTAACGTTATCTAGATAGCTACTAACGTTAGATAGGCTAACTGCCATTAGCTAACTAACTTATATCTAACCTAGGTCTGGGGCTTTATCTACCATAGCAATTCATTTTTAACTTCCAGTGTTGTCCAGTCGTTCTGCATCGCTTCTGGTATGGATTATGGGAAGGAGAGGGTTGTGGCGTTGGTGGATATGGACTGTTTCTACGTGCAGGTGGAACAGAGGCTGAACCCCGCGCTGAAAAACACCCCGTGTGTGGTCGCACAGTACAAGACATGGAAGGGAGGCGGGTGAGTCGACGTAGCTAACATACACACATCAATCCAGAATAAAATATGTAGACCTAGGGGCAATGAGACAGTGGGAGTGAGTCGTAGGTGCTTCCCATTACCCCATGTTTCTTCGTTGTATGGGTCAGGCTGGCTAAGATTTAACTCCAGTGTCCATTATAATGTAATGGAGACAGTCAGTGGAATTAAACCTTAGCTTGGGCTAGGCCTGACTTGTGATGCATACCTACATCGTCTGGTTCTCACCTCTACAAAACGTTTGTCTCTCCCATACATTAGTTTTTTTTGCATGGACTGCTCAGAAAACATACCTGGACTATGATACTCACACTTTGTATCTTTACCCAGTATCATAGCTGTGAGTTACGAGGCCAGGGCCCATGGTGTCTCCAGGAACATGTGGGCAGACGATGCCAAGAAACTGTGCCCAGATCTCCAGGTTGCAAGGGTCAGAGAGGCACACGGGAAGGCAGACCTCACCCAGTACGTGTCCGTTATACAATATTTTAAGTAACTTGTTACCAAAACGTAAATCCCCAGGAACTCCTTCAGAAAGCCTGCAGTGCTAACCAGCTAACTGTCACCCCCTGTGTAGTTACCGGGAGGCGAGTGTGAATGTGATTGAGGTGATGTCACGCTTCGCTGTGCTCGAGAGGGCCAGTATTGACGAGGCCTACATGGACCTGACTGCTGCGGTACAGCAGAGATTGAAAAGCATGACTGATCAGCAGGTAGACCCTCAGCTCCTGAAGACCAGCCACGTCCAGGGCTACCCACTGGCTCCTCTTGACCAGGAAGGGGCAGCACAGGACACCGCAACTGATAAAGGTGAGTTTTAAACCACAGTCGTCATTGGGCTGGGATTGGGTTCGTTTACCCCAAAAACTCTAAATATGAGTGTCGAGTTTGAGCATTTCAGAAAAATATTTAGGCCTATCTCTTTTAGTGCTGTGTTCTCATTTTATATACACTGCTCAAAAAAATAAAGGGAACACTTAAACAACACATCCTAGATCTGAATGAATGAAATAATCTTATTAAATACTTTTTTCTTTACATTGTTGAATGTGCTGACAACAAAATCACACAAAAATGATCAATGGAAATCAAATGTATCAACCCATGGAGGTCTGGATTTGGAGTCACCCTCAAAATTAAAGTGGAAAACCACACTACAGGCTGATCCAACTTTGATGTAATGTCCTTAAAACAAGTCAAAATGAGGCTCAGTAGTGTGTGTGGCCTCCACGTGCCTGTATGACCTCCCTACAACGCCTGGGCATGCTCCTGATGAGGTGGCGGATGGTCTCCTGAGGGATCTCCTCCCAGACCTGGACTAAAGCATCCGCCAACTCCTGGACAGTCTGTGGTGCAACGTGGCGTTGGTGGATGGAGCGAGACATGATGTCCCAGATGTGCTCAATTGGATTCAGGTCTGGGGAACGGGCGGGCCAGTCCATAGCATCAATGCCTTCCTCTTGCAGGAACTGCTGACACACTCCAGCCACATGAGGTCTAGCATTGTCTTGTATTAGGAGGAACCCAGGGCCAACCGCACCAGCATATGGTCTCACAAGGGGTCTGAGGATCTCATCTCGGTACCTAATGGCAGTCAGGCTACCTCTGGCGAGCACATGGAGGGCTGTGCGGCCCCCCCCAAAGAAATGCCACCCCACACCATGACTGACCCACCGCCAAACCGGTCATGCTGGAGGATGTTGCAGGCAGCAGAATGTTCTCCACGGCGTCTCCAGACTCTGTCATGTGCTCAGTGTGAACCTGCTTTCATCTGTGAAGAGCACAGGGCGCCAGTGGCGAATTTACCAATCTTGGTGTTCTCTGGCAAATGCCAAACGTCCTGCATGGTGTTGGGCTGTAAGCACAACACCCACCTGTGGACGTCGGGCCCTCATACCACCCTCATGGAGTCTGTTTCTGACCGTTTGAGCAGACACATGCACATTTGTGGCCTGCTGGAGGTCATTTTGCAGGGCTCTGGCAGTGCTCCTCCTGCTCCTCCTTGCAAAAAGGCGGAGGTAGCAGTCCTGCTGCTGGGTTGTTGCCCTCCTACGGCCTCCTCCACGTCTCCTGATGTACTGGCCTGTCTCCTTGTAGCGCCTCCATGCTCTGGACACTACGTTGACAGACACAGCAAACCTTCTTGCCACAGCTCGCATTGATGTGCCATCCTGGATGAGCTGCACTACCTGAGCCACTTGTGTGGGTTGTAGACTCCGTCTCATGCTACCACTAGAGTGAAAGCACCGCCAGCATTCAAAAGTGACCAAAACATCAGCCAGGAAGCATAGGAACTGAGAAGTGGTCTGTGGTCACCACCTGCAGAACCACTTCTTTATTGGGGGTGTCTTGCTAATTGACTATAATTTCCACCTGTTGTCTATTACATTTACATTCCATTTGCACAACAGCATGTGACATTTATTGTCAATCAGTGTTGCTTCCTAAGTGGACAGTTTGATTTCACAGAAGTGTGATTGACTTGGAGTTACATTGTGTTGTTTAAGTGTTCCCTTTATTTTTTTGAGCAGTGTATATGGTATCTTGACATTCTATATCTGTCCACATCCCTGAGTTTCTGATAAAAGACCATGTCATTTCAGATTTTCACATAAAAAAAAGTATAATTACATTTTATTGTTAACATACACATATTTAGCAGATGTTATCGTGGGTGTAGCAAAATGCTTATGTTCCTAGCTCCAACAGTGCAGTAATACCCGACAATATAAATCCCCCCCCCCCAAAAAGGAGATTTAAAAAATATTAGAAAGAGCAATGAGTCAGAGTTCGGAATATAAATATACACTGAGTGTACAAAACATTAGGCACACCGGCTTTTTCCATGACACATTGACCAGGTTAATACAGGTCGAAAACTATGATCCCTTATTGAGGTCAATCTGGAGGTGAAAGAAACGCAGACCTGTTTAGGTGAGGTGCTGGCTAGTGGAGTAGAACACTTGAAAAAGAAAAGGAGAGCTGCATACTCTAGGAGCTCAGATGCAATCATTTAATAACCTAATAACCAATGTTTCGACAGACAAGCTGTCTTCATCAGGGTATAATGACAAACACTGCGGTTCACTAGTTTTTTATAAACTGGGTGGTTCGAGCCATGAATGCTAATTGGCTGAAAGCCGTTGTATATGAGACCGTATACCACGGGTATGACAAAACATTTATTTTTACTGTTCTAACTACATGTGTAACCAGTTTATAATAGCAATAAGGCACCTCGGGGGGTTTGTGTTATATGGCCAATATACCACGGCTAAGGGCTGTATCCAGGCACTCCGCGTTTTGTCGTGCATAAGAACAGCCCTTAGCCGTGTTATATTGGCCATATACCACACCCCCTCGGGCCTTATTGCTTAAATGTAGTTTCAATGGACACACAGGTGTCTGTAATCATGGCTGGGTGTGGCTTGATTTCATTGGTTAATTTCAGATATAAATAGAACATATAAAAAGCATAAATGAATAACATACGATCATAGATATAATTTGGCTACATAGGCCAACAAACATTTACAATGGATAGCAAAAACACAATAATCACAAGAATGGCTTCAGATTAAAGTCTACGTTGAGACCGAAGAGAGCGAGGGTCTTTAAATTAAAGATTCAGGTAGCCTCTCGTTTTAACAATAAATTATCAAGGGTACCCCCTCTCCTAGGGAGGGTGATGTGTTCGATGCCGATATAAGAAGGGATGAAACAGTGGTTAGCTTCCAAGAAGTGGGCCGCAACTGGGTACATTGAGTTTTTGCACCTAATGGTGCTATGATGCTCAGAGATTCTTACTTTTAATTTGCCCTTCGTTCCCCCCACAATTTTTACCACAAGGACAAGTTATAAGATAAATAACTGCCTTAGTGGAGCACGTGATAACACCTTTGATTGGGATCGGTTTCCCTGTTTGAGGGTGTTTGAAGGATCTACATTTGTAAGTGCCGTTGCATTGAGCACAGCTATTACACTTGCAGTTTCCATCCAATAGAGGCGCAAATAGACGTTGTGCGGGGGTATTTTGGGGTGGTAAATCAGAGTTTACCAATTGATCTCTGAGATTTCTGCCCTGCGAGAATACGACCAAGGGAGGGTCCGAAAACACATTACCCATACTGTCATCGGATCTTAGAATGTGCCAATGTTTGTGAACCATTCCCTTCATTTGTTCAGAGCACTTTGAATAGCGCGTAGTAAGAATGCAAGAATGCTTCTTTTCGCCAGACTGTCCTTGAAAGAGATCATGTTTCGATTTGTTTTGGATTTTCTCAATGGCGGTATTAATCTGACCATTTTTGTACCCCCTCTCTTTGAACTTTCTTTGCACCTCAGCCATATTTCTGTGGAAATCTGATCGATCTTTACAAATTATTTTGATTAGACAGAATTGGCTCCATGGCAAACTGTTTTTCAAGGGAAGCAGATGACAGCTATCAGTCCTCAACAAACTATTACGATCAGTAGGTTTCCTGTAAAGATCAGTGTATAGAACATCATCCTCACACAAGATATAAAAATAAAGTGAAACTGATTTGACGTGTGTCAGATTGCATAGTAAATCTCTGGTGCTCAGAACAAGAGTTAAGAAATGCATGGAACTCCTGGAGCTGTTTTGCATCACCCCGCCATAGAACAAAAATATCATCAATGTACTGTTTCCAAATAATAATGTTAGGCAAGAAAACATTTTTGAGAGGTTTGAGAATTGACTGTTTCTCCATTTAACCCACATACAAATTAGCATAGTTAGGAGCCATAGGGGATCCCATAGCAGTACCCTTCGTCTGGATAAAGAAATAATTTAGAAATAGTTGTGTGTGTGTGTGAGTACAATTTCAGCCAATGTTATAATGCATGCACTGGAAGGTAGTTCATTGGGTTCACGTTGCAGAATTATTTTTTCCATGGCTTCAATACTGCCTCGTGTGGAATATTTGTGTATAACGACAACATCAAAAGTAACTAACAAAAGGATTCTCAGGGAGAGGATCAAGAGATTCAATGATAGAGATCATACTGCTGGTGTCCTTTACATAGGAGGGGAGCTGTTCTGCGGGTGGTCTAATAACACATTCAACAACAGTTGATAATGGGGCCGTTACTGCATCAATGCCCGCTACAGTAGAGCGACCAGGAGGTTTTGTAACATTCTTGTGTAATTTCGGCAAGGTAGAGAAAGTGGCAATTTTAGGGTGTTGAATAGCCAAAAAGTTGTGTTCTTTTTTTATTGATTTGACCAGAACTTAAATACCCATCTAGGACAGTAAAGATAGTGTTCTGAAATTGGGAAGTGGGGTCACTTCTGAGTTTCTTGTAAAAGGTGTTGTCAAGCAGTTGTCTATGACCCTCATTTACATAAGCTGTCCTATCCATGAGTACAACCGACCCACCCTTATCAGCAGGGCGGGTAAGGACTGACGTATCGGATTGTAAATCAAGCAAAGCTTGTTTTTCATCCTTAGGTAAATTATGGAAAGATATGTACTCATGTTTGTTCTTAACCCTCCCGTTGTCCTAGGGTCAAAATGACCCGCCACTGTGTTGAACCAACTTTATTTAATTTGTATATTTTTTTTGATCATTTGTGATCCTCCTTCTCACAAATGATCCCAAAAATATACAAATTAAATAAAGTTGGTTCAACACAGTGGCGGGTCATTTTGACCCTAGGACAACGGGAGGGAGGAGATTATCAACATCTTTTTCAACGAGTCTGCAATATGTCTCAATAGAACGATTGCGATTGGCTGGAGGTACAAAATAACTCTAAGGAGTCGGAGTGTGTGCAGGTGAGGTCACCTGTTAAATCCACTTCAATCAGTGTAGGTGAAGCGGAGGAGACAAGTTAATAAAATACTTTTAAGCCTTGAGACAATTGAGACATGGATTGTGTATGTGTGCCATCAAGAGGATGAATGGGCAAGACTAAATATTTAAGTGCCTTTGAATGGGGTATGGTAGTAAAGGCCAGGCGCACCGGTTTGTGTCAAGAACTGCAACGTTGCTGGGTTTTTCATGCTGAACAATTTTCAGTGTGTGTCAAGAATGGTCCACCACCCAAAGGACATCCAGCCAACTTGACACAACTGTGGGATGCATTGGAGTCATCATGGGCCAGCATTCCTGTGGAACACTTTCGACACCTTGTAGAGTCCATGCCCTGACGAATTGAGGATGTTCTGAGGGCAAAAGGGGGTGCAACTCAATATTAGGAAGGTGTTCTTAATTTTTTGTACACTCAGTGTATATGTATATGATGGTGTATATAGACAGTATGGACAGTATATGAATAGAAAAGGTGTGTACAGCAGTAGTTAAATAGGATAAGCCTTGACTAGAATACAGTATGTACATATGAAGTGGGTAAAACGGTATGTAAACATGGTGCTCCTCTCCATGGTTTTCCCCAGAAGAGCGAAGGTCCAGGGGCCTGCAGCAGTGGCTGTCCTCCGTGTCAGAGGGCTCTGGCTGTGCAGAGCTGCGGCTGGCTCTGGGGGCTGTGATCGTCGAGGAGATGAGGGCTGCAGTGGAGCAGCATACAGGCTACCGCTGCTCAGCAGGGATATCCCACAACAAGGTCAGTACTCTCTTCCCCTCTCAACACAACCAGTGTGTTCTTCCTCTTTCTGTCAATAGTTCTACTAGCTTCCTTTACTTGTGTCCTTTCCCTCATGATCACTGAATCTTGGCAGAACATGACAGGTCTGAGCAACATGGTGGAAACTTGGCCAGTCCTTTCAGCTGTCAGTTCTAGGGCAGTGTCTGTTTACTTATCATGTCTCCCCAGGTGCTGGCTAAACTAGCCTGTGGTCTGAACAAACCCAACCGCCAGACAATCCTGCCTTTAGGCTCTGTTCCAGAGCTCTTCAACTCACTTCCCATTAGCAAAATGTGAGTGTACTGCTAGTGAAAACTAACTGTGTGCTGTAACTGAGAGAAAAAGACAATTGACACAATTACACATATCCTTCACTATACATGCAACATACAATACGATCTTTCCTGGACTACATGACCACAAACTATGCAGATGAATACAGAATCAACCTTACAGACTCAGAGATAGACTGATCCAGTCCTGTTGTTCCTCTCTCCAGCCGTAACCTGGGGGGTAAGCTGGGGGCGTCCATCACAGAGACCCTAAAGGTAGAGAACATGGGAGAACTGACCCGCTTCTCTCAGGCCCAGTTGGGACAGCACTTTGGGGACAAGACTGGGTAAACAACACACACTTCCTTCATGTCATGAAGTATATAAACCACTCTTTCTCAATGAACCACACTTAGGTACTACTGTGGATCATTTTAAGTTATTAGCTAATTTTTTATATTGCAATCTGGTGTTGTAAAAGTAACTATTCTCTTAAAGTAGTTATACTATTTGCAGTGGTGACTAATATAGTTCCTATATTGATATAAATAAATATTGCTCTCTTCAGCCAGTGGCTGTACGACCTGTGTCGGGGGTTTGACTTTGAGGCAGTGAAGCCCAGACAACTCCCTAAATCCATCGGCTGCAGCAAGAACTTCCCTGGGAAGACATCTCTCGCTACCAGAGAGCGGGTACTCAGAGCTATATTCATGCCCTCTCTCCATCTGTTCTTCTGTCTGCCTCCTCTGGTGCATCTCAGTAGATTATGGCCAGTCTCCCGTGTTGATTCTTGTTGAGCTCTATTCCTTCTAGGTCTGTTGATGTCTGAATAAAAACCTCTGTCTTATCTCTGCAGGTGCAGCACTGGCTCTATCAGTTGGCTCTGGAGCTGGAGGAGAGACTGACAAAGGACAGAGAGATGGTGAGGGACTCCATCTCATCTCACCATCTTCTCTTTGTCTCATCCCTCCCTGTCTGGGTCACGCCCTCGTGAGACTAAGGGACAGAAGGATAATCTACCTGCATACATGTCACTCCTCTCCCTCCCATTTCTGTCACTCATTCTATCTCTCTCCCTCTCTGTGTAGAATGGTCGTGTGGCTAAGCAGTTGACTGTGGGTGTAAGGCAGTTGGGTGATAAGAGGCCAAGCAGTTTCTCTCGGTGTTGCGCGTTGGCGCGCTACGATGCCACCAAGATCTCATCGGACAGCTTCGCCATCATCAAGAGTCTTAATACAGCAGGGAACCATCAAGCAGCATGGCAAGTTGCACAAATTAAGTCTGCCGTGACATTAGCTATATATGCAAACAAATCTAGACAGCATGGCAAATATAACACCATTATTTGGAACACTACAGCTATAGACCCCCTGAAATCTTAACCTTCAGAGACTTTGATTTCCCATGGCCAGAGTATTTCTTATTTTTTGTATGTTCGCGTTGTCTCACTCTCTCTTTCTGTCTCTTTCTATCCAGGACTCCTCCCCTCACCCTGCTCCACCTTTCGGCCAGTAAATTTAATGAAGCACCCTCTTCCGGGGCCGGAGGAATCGCTGGCTTCCTGTCCAGTGATGTCACTTCCACCCAGGCCTCCACTCAGTCTTGCTCTGGCTCAAAGAAGGACTCCACCCCCGAGAGATCCGGCGCCATCCAGTCCTTCTTCCAAAGAGCTGCAGAGAAACAGAGGAAGGAGGAGGAGGAGGAGGAGGGAGATGAAGAAGAGAATGATAGGGGCTATGGAACCTTTCTCCCACCTTTATCTTTTCCTGTGTCTTTCTCTGTAGTAGAAAGGAGTGTGTCTGAGAATACAACCCCAACCTCAACTGTCCCTAGTAGACCTTGTCACCCTTCCTCTGTAGTCAGTTCATCAGCCAGCCCCCAGACTGCCATTTCCTCCTTCTTTCAGAGGAAGACTCTTGGGAGAAACCAGCAGCTCGCAACCGCAGCCTCACACAGCGACAGTTTCGCAACAGGCAGAACAAGATGTTCCACAGTAGGAAATGATACAATAGGAAGTGTCCGACTTTTAACAGAAACAGTTGAGTGTGAAATAGCAGGAAGTTACACAGCTCCGGGAGCTAAAACATGTGAAGAGCAGACTGTGAACGTAAATGTAAAACACACGAATCACACTCAATTCACTGGTTCTAACCAAGCAGAGGACCAATCTCTGGGGTCTGGGGAGGGAACGTGTACCCGATCAGAGGAAAAACAGTCTGGGGGGTCAGAGTTGCCCTACTATCCCCCTTCTGACCCGCCTCAGTGCCTGGCCAGTGTGGCCAAAGAGGACCTGCTGACCTGTGAGTGCTGTGGCCAGGACGTGCTGGCCTGGGAGATGCCTGAACATAATGACTACCACTTTGCCTTGGACCTACAGAACTCTTTCTCCTCCACCAATGCCTCTCTTCATTCCTCCTCTCTCTCCTCCTCTGTTTCGACCGCCTCCCGCCCACCTCTCAGAGCAGGCGCCCTGCTGTCGTCCCATGGGAAGACGCGGGCCAGGGGCCAGTCAGGACCCAAGTCTAAACGGCTCCGCTCCACAGGGGGTAGTACTGGTACGCTGGACTCCTTCTTCAAGAGGAGCTGATGACGAAGTGGAGGACAAGAAGAGACTGACCATGAAAGGAGTTAGAATTCACTGTGCTGGACTGGTTACTACCGCTGATGCTAGGTAAACTGACCAACAATATTCTAAACTCACTGCAAAAACAATTTGTGATTGTATGGCCAGATGTTGTTCAATTGTAATGGCAATTATTGTACAGAATAAATATTTTTTAATTATGTAAAAGTAGCATATTTTATGATGGTTGAACAGATATTGGTAAAGCCATGCTTTCCTGTATGTCCTATTTCAAGGGATATGTTGTCTTGAGAAGCATGTACATTTCTGTGATCATGTTTTAATAAACATTGAAAATAGGGCTTGTGGGCCTTTTTTATCAACCATGTGAAATGTGTTTTTGCCACTAGATGGTAGCATCACACATGACAAGACAAACGCAGGCAAAGTTAAGGCACTCAGTTTCATGCTTATTCAGCTTAGATACAGTATTTGCGTTCAAGGAAATTGTTTGCTTACTTTTACCAATGCAAATCTAAGAGAAGGCAAAAATGCAAAATGCCACGATGTGCTATTGGGCTTTTGCTGTGATAACATTGTTAAAGGTATATGGGTCAGTGTAATCAGTATAAACAGTAGCCTATATTGCAGAAACTGGGTTGTAGTGTCACCATCTCCAAAGCCATTAAACACCCTATAATGCTCATACTGAAGTGGTCTTTTTGAAAACTATTCCATATCACAGATTATTTTCCTAATCTTTTTGAACAAAAGAGGATAATCAAGTGTAAACCTCATGTTGGCTTTACTTCTAGGTCATGGCAGAGGTAGACTGTGTGCTACAAGGAGGCCCTAAACTTATGACAGACACGGAGCGCCAGTCCCGTGAATGAAGAGGCCTGGGAACCAACTACTTTCTTTCATTATGTGGATTTAACTATTCCCATACACTGGAATGAGAATTTGGGGTCTTAATACAGAGGTTCAATATTAATATCTGTTTTATGTCATTATTCCAACTGTTTACATCAGGTCGCACCAGGAGGTCTTTGACCTCCGTACAGTCCTGGTTGCCTCTGAGTGGCATTGCACCATTTCTGGGGGTCACATGCTTTTATGTACATTCTCTTTACGTGAGGAATCAAGTGATCATACCTTTCATAACACAGTGGCGTTTCAGTCTGACTCACAGTTTCTAGTGTCTTGCATCAGCTGAGAAATAGAAAGGGAGGAGGCTAACAAATGGGGGAGGAGAGAGAACTTCATGGACCCATTTATTATAGCTTTTCACCAGGGCACCCTTCAGGTAAACAGCCTAACTACACCATTGAGGTGTAGAATCTATAGAAAACAGACAAAAATAAATTGAATACAACTTTTTATTTATGTGTACCATAATATACAAACGGGATCTGTACATAAATATGTGGTACTTCACCCCCCAAACATTTCAAATAGCATTTACATTTATTTATTTTAAACTAAAACAATCGTTGCATCCGCGGCAGAGAAAACGTGACACTTGATGGTGTTGGTGCTGGATTAAAACAGTCTGAACAACAGGTGATATATAATTGATTGAAATTAGAAACCACTACAAATCTATAAAAACAGAAACATTCCTCAGATACAAAAATCAATTTACAACATCTGATGAGCTCTTTTTTCATATTTTGGTTCAAATACATTGTTATTTTTCCCTCTACGAGTGCACACGAACCACACATAACATATGTGCAACAAAAAGGGCACATTTTAGTTGCCCCTCTTAATAGTTTTAATGCCGCGTTTACGTGCTAGTTGGAAATAGGAAACTGACATTTCCAACTTGCTAACTGGTTGTAGTTACATGTACCGCGTTCAACCAGTTAGCAAGTAGGACATTTCAGAGTTCCGACTAGAACGTGAATGTGGCATAAATGAGCGAGTGATTTCTCTGCATCATTCTTTCTAACATGCAATAACTTGACAGTTTATAAGGTCAACAGCAGCCTTGAACAAACAAATTCAGCAACAAACACATCTTTCCCTATTCATCTTCTAGATATCAAAAGTTGTTTCAAGGAATAGCACCAAATCAAGTTGATTTACCTAAAAAGTTGTAAAACCTTGGGGTGTCATGGAAGGGTACTCCAAAAGTAGTTCCACTAGGCACTGTGTTTTACCCCTTCATAATCAGAAACAACAGTAACATAAGGGAGAAGACGACAGAAAAAGACAACCTCAGACACGATTGCCGAACAGGGCAGTTTCAACATAGCAGTACAAAGTGGCAGCTTTTAAACAATAAGCATAATCAAAAACACACAAAGCAGTCACAATCTCTATGGGAGAAATGGCTGATTATTCCTCAAAGATACTCAAAGTGATCAATAAAACCTTCTCTATTTATCATTGGAGTAGTTCTGGGAGAGAGTGGAATGCTGTCTATACTGTACGAACTATACTGACCTGAGTAACTAAAGCACTTGAAAAGTAGGTAGCAACACCATTAATTGGTTAGTTGGACTATCGAGAGGCATTGCTGAGAGTTACAAACATAATTCTCAAACTATGCCAGAGGAAGGAGAACGTTACTGGGGATGAATGTCAGTGAGATCATTGGCCATCCTGGCCAGTTTATCACAAGGTCAAGTTTTACCCATACATCACAAGCTAACAGGAAATGCCTCATCATCATAAAGTGCCATTGTGAACGACATATTCAAACATGGTATAAGAGGACTTTTGTCACTTTCAGTCAGGCACTGTGCAGGTCATAAAAACAAGATGTGGGATTATGAAGTTGACAGAGGAGATATCACAATTCTAACCTCTGACATCCTAGTACTGTAGCTGCAATCAATAGAAGTAAACTCACATCAATCTGCCATCAGTCCTCTGTCTGTATTTTTGGTTTGTAAACATGCCAGACGCGTTAACAGAACTCAGTGCCTTTTCAGGTGATAAATACAGGCGTCTCAGTGTGTGTGGACGCACCTGTGTTCTTGTGTTTCAGTGTGTGTATGTATGTTTGAGTGAGAGACGAGTGTGTGTATGCACTTCACCCAGAGGTGTGAATCATCTATGTGTTTATGGTGACTGCTGCTTTACACTCATATTTCCATAGTTACTATTGGATAGATCTCTGTGCCTTTTGTAACCAGGTCTTCCTTACACCTCAACCTCACCGTGGTGACTGTTGCTAGGTGAACAGGTGACACAGGAGACAAAATAAACTTCCCTTCAGTATCTAGAAAAGCAAAAGGAAACAATCGGAAAAGCAGTTCTTGAAAAAGCTTGAGATAAGGTTTAGTGACAACAACGGCTTTGGAAAAACAAAGTAAAATACTAAAGTTGTGAGGGAAAAGTCGGTTCTTTGCTGAGATGACAGGAGAGGGGCTTTGGAAGAAGCAGGAAGGCTGAAGATTACAGGAGAAAGAGAAGGAACCTTCTCCGATGTTCTAGATCCTGGGATCTAGCTGGGACGGCTGTGGTTCTCCTGTTCCACTGGGCGGTTCTGGGTTCTAGGCCTCGTCCTCCTCCTCACTCTGTGAGGGCTGTGACTGGGAGACAGGTTGTAGCTTGGTGACCTGGCCGATGCCTTTGGTGGCTCCCTCTCTGAACAGCAGCTTGGCCCCCACCTTCAGGTACTCTGGGTGCTTAATGAACTTAAAACATACCACCGCCTTCTCGCCTGTCCTCAGCTCCTCCTGTGGTACACAGATAGATGGATTAGTTTCATAGAAGACTTGTATTAATTTCATAGAGGAAGACTTGTATAGAATATTACCACTGTATGTTAACACTTCATAACTATTCATTCTACAAATCCTTCAAACTAGTGTTGTCACAATACCAGAATTATTCAAGTATGTTAACTTATGTGCAGCATGAGTGGGGAGCTAACATGATACAGCCTAGACTCCCAGTGCAGGCTAGCAATGAGTAAGTGGAGCAGGCACAGTTTGCACTCTAATAAGGGGTCAGCTGCGCCAATATAGACAGGCTTGATCCGTGAAGTACCGAAAGTTGTAAAAAATTATAGTACCAGACGGCTTCTCATGTTCTAGTATCGAAAAAGTACCGAAGTTTCGGTATACCGTGCAACACTACTTCATAAAATGTTCTGTCTTTGACTGCAGGGTTTCCCCAGAAAGAGAGGATTGTGGTAAGGTGGAGGACTGACCTTGCCGTGCACAGCCTTCACAGTAGCAGTCTGTCTGATGTTGCCCACGTGCACAGTGACCTGGAAGCCCTTGTGGAAGGTCTTGGCGTGGAACAGCAACACGATCTCAGCCTCAAACAGCCAACAGATAGTGGGGTTCATCTCTGGACTCACCATCACCATACCCTGGGAGGGAACACACAGTAAGTACAGTCATTAAACACAATGAAACGGAACAATGGAAAACATGTTGATAATAGAAACTGAAGGCAAACACTACTGCATAAACCAGGATGGACAGAGATTTACAACTCAGTTGCAGCAGCTTGGGTGAAAAACAAGAACACAGTTTGAGCATCTCACCTTGCGTAACAGTGAACGGTCGAAAGTGTCCAGTGCGAGCGTGGCGGCCTGGCCGGCCCTCAGTACCCTGCATGCCGAGCGGTTCCTTTGGATGCTGCACACTGTCAACTTGAGGAACTGACCTGAGTCTGTAGGACCCACAACCAGCTGCTCCCCCTCATGACAGATACCACTTGATGGATGGAGAGAAAAGGGATGAGAGTTTGACAGATACCAATGGAGAGGGAGAGAGGGATGAGAGTTTGACAGATACCAATGGAGAGGGAGAGAGGGATGACAGTTCGATACCAATGGAGAGGGAGAGAGGGATGACAGTTCGATACCAATGGAGAGGGAGAGAGGGATGACAGTTCGATACCAATGGAGAGGGAGAGAGGGATGACAGTTCGATACCAATGGAGAGGGAGAGAGGGATGACAGTTCGATACCAATGGAGAGGGAGAGAGGGATGACAGTTCGATCCCAATGGAGAGGGAGAGAGGGATGAGAGTTAGACAGATACCAATGGATGGACAGTTCGAGAGATACCACCACTACAACGAGAGAGAGAGAAATGTATTAAGACAAACGCGACGGGGGAAGGTCAGATAGATGCTACTCTACAAGGAAGGAGAACTAGGTAAGAAAAGGAACATGACTTATAGAGAGGAGAGGACAAGACACTGACAGAGACAAAGGGCTCCTATATCAGTGCACTGACCTGTATAGAGTTCCTCCCACCACTGTCCCCACATCAGGCACTGTGTAGATCTCATCCACCTACAGGGAAAGCACACACTGTCAAACACACATTTACATGTATGCTATTTATTTACAGTTTGTGCATGTGTCTGTTTGTGCGTGTGTTACCTGAAACTCAGTGAGCTGTTGCATGAGCTCCTCCTGCTCCTTGCTGTTGCTGAGTGGGGGGATGATGTTGAAGAAGACCTTGAGCAGATCCAGACTTTCCCCAGACACGCTGGACACGGTGAAGATGGGAGTGATGCTGTACAGGAAACAGCACCACCACTGTCACATGACCAGGGACATGACAACACACACCATGACCAACATCAAATGACCAATTATGACACTAACATTGTGGGTGGAACCCTGGGTGGCTGTGTACGTACAGTACATTAAGTACTCATCATGTACATAGATCATGACACTGCACGTGTGTGTGTGTACCTGGGTGACTGAGCGAACTGCTGTGCGGCTGTGACCGCATCGTCAGCAGTGGACACCACCAGAGGCACCTTGTTGCAGCCGGGCTGTTTGAGGATGCGCTCCAGCTGCCGGACCGTGCGCTCCACCGTGTCGCGCTTACACAGGTCCACCTTACTGACCACAATGAAGATGGGCACCTTCAGAGCCATGGCCAGACCCAGGTGCTCCCGCGTTGTACCAGCTGAAGGGGACACAGAGAGAGGGGCGCAGGGTAATATGTGTTTTGTCCATACATTTCATTGATGTGTCAACACAGATCTCTTAACCCTCTAATCATAAAGTATGTTTTATCAAGTGTTTATGTATGGTGTAGCTATAGGGTTTCCATCATTGATTTTAAAAAAGCATACATTCAGAAGCTTATATGTAATAAATTAGTGTTGGAGATGACACTGCTTATTTAGTGTTTAAATCCCATAGAAAGAGACTGGGACATGAGGCCAGGGTGATGACATCAGGTAAACAAGCCATGACGTAGGCTATGACTGTTACGTCATGGAAAGAAGCGTACAAAGGTGAGACCAGATAACAAGAAAACCGAGAGCAGTGAAATAATCACATTTTACTTTGCACTCAACAATTTCAGATCCCCAGACATCTGATTTGGATATAGCCTAAAGTTTTACACATATTTCACAATGACTTTGACCCTATCCATATGTTGGCTACCTCAATAAAGTTGATGAGGTCACATGTTTTTTTGCTGGGAGTGACTTTTAGAGGGACTGTGAGAGAGTTGAGTTGAGAGACTGGAGAATTCCATCACATGCTACTACATGCAGACTCAAATAATCTCAGTCTGATTCCATTAGATAATCACATCACATAGAAACGCTTTTAAAAACACACACGGCAAATCTAAATCACCTGGCTGGAGCCAGACTGTTTGTACGCAATTCTACACTTCTTATCACCATGTACACTGAACAACAATATAAAACGCAACATGCAACAATTTCAAAGATTTTACTGAGTTTAAGTTTACATAAAGAAAATCAGTCAATTGGAAATATTCATTAGTTCCTAATCTATGCATTTCACATGACTAGGAATACAGATATGCATCTGTTGGTCACAGATACCTTTAAAAGAAAGGTAGGAACGTGGATCAGAAAACCTGTCAGTACCTAGTGTGCAGCGCGACACATCTCCTTCGCATAGAGTTGATCAGGCTGTTGATTGTGGCCTGTGGAATGTTGTCCCACTTCTCTTCAATGGCTGTGCAAAGTTGCTGGATAATGGCGGGAACTGGGACACGTTATCGTAAACGTCGATCCAGAGCATCCCAAACATGCTCAATGGGTGACATATCTGGTGAGTATGCAGGCCATGGAAGAACTGGACATTTTCAGCTTCCAGGAATTGTGCACAGATCCTTGCAAGCATAATCATGCTGAAACATGAGGTGATGGTGGCGGATGAATGGCACGACAATGGACCTCAGGATCTCATCACGGTATCTCTGTGCACTCAAATTGCCATCGATAAAATGCAATTGTGTTCGTTGTCCATAGCTTATGCCTGCCCATCCCATAACACCACAGCCACCATGTTCACAATGTTGACATCAGCAAACCACTCGCCTACACAACGCCATACACGTGGTCTGCGGTTGTGAGGCCGGTTGGATGTACTGGATGCCAAATTCTCTAAAACAACGTTGGAGGTGGTTTATGTTAGAGAAATTAACATAAAATTATCTAGCAACAGCTCTGGTGGACATTCCTGCAGTCAGCATCCCAATTGCACGCTCCCTCAAAACTTGAGACATCTGTAGCATTGTGTTGTGTGACAAAATTGCACATTTTAGAGTGGCCTTTTATTGTCCCCAGCACAAGGTGCACCTGTGTAATGATCATGCTGTTTAATCAGCTTCTTGATATGCCACACCTGTCAGGTGGATGGATTATCTTGGCAAAGGAGAAATGCTCATCACGTGAGACACTGACCCACAACAGTCTGGCGGGACCTAAATAAACCTACCCTCTCAGCTGAGATAGATTGGCTTGCCAGCATGCAAATACAAACATAACTACTTTCGCTGTATGTGTCTGTGTGTGTGTTAGGGGGCAAGGCTACATGGTGTCATAATGACCCAGCCTATGCCTCTGCTTTTATGGGCCCCATCAAGAGGCATGTCTTGGCTCAACATGATACCTCAACACTGAGTGGAGTGGAAAGTATGTACTAGCATGGAGAGGCATGCCTTGGATAGCCTGCAGCTTCCCCGATCAGCTGATCCATCTCCGAGTCTGTGCGTCAGTGTCACATCAAACTTTGTCACACGCTTTGTAAACAACAGGTGTAGACTAACAGTGAAATATTTACTTAAGGGCCCTACCCAACAATGCAGAATAACAATAATTATATATATATATATATATATATATATATATATATATATATATATATATATATATATATATATATATATATATATATATATATATATATATATATATATATATATATATATATATATATATATATATATCTTTTTTGTATTTGTATTGTAACATGAGGAATAAATACACAGTGAGCAATGATAGCTTGGCTATATATACACATGGAGTAGTTGTACCGAGTCACTGTGCAGGGTATGAGGAAATTGAGGTAGGCAACAGGAAAGATAATCGACAATAGCAGCAGTGAATGTGATGAGTGTGAAAGTGTGTGTGTGGCTAATGTGAGCCTGTGTGTACATGTTCTGAGTGTGTGTGTGTGTGTGTGTATGTGTCGGTGTGTCAGTGTAAGTATGTGTGAGTGTGTGGGTAGCGTCCAGTGTGAGTGCATAGTCAAAGAGAGTGTAAAAAAAGTGTCAATGTAGATAACCAAGCTAAACTGAACATAATTATAAAACACAACATGTAAAGTGTTGGTCCCATGTTTCATGAGCTGAAAAAAGATCCCAGAAATGTTCCATACGCACAAAAAGCTTATTTCTCTCAAATTTTGTGCACAAATTTGTTTGTTTAAATCCCTGTTAGTCAGCATCTCTTTTGCCAAGATAATCCATCCACCTGACAAGTGTGGCATATCAAGAAGCTGATTAAACAGCATGATCATTACACAGGTGCACCTTGTGCTGAGGACAATAAAAGGCCACTCTAAAATGTGCAGGTTTGTCACACAACACAATGCCACAGATGTCTCAAGTTGAGGGAGCATGCAATTGGCATGCTGACTGCAGGAATGTCCACCAGAGCTTTTGCCAGATAATTTAATGTTCACTTCTCTACCATAAGCAGTCTCCAACGTCGTTTTAGAGAATTTGGCAGTACGTCCAGCTGGCCTCACAACCGCAGACCACGTGTATGGCCTCGTGTGGGCGAGTGGTTTGCTGATGTCAACGTTGTGAACAGAGTGCCCCATGTGGCGGTGGGGTTATGGTATGTGCAGGCATAAGCTACGGACAACGAACAATTGCATTTTATCGATGGCAATTTGAGTGCACAGATATACCGTGACGAGATCCTGAGGCCAATTGTCGTACCATTCATCTGCTGCCATCACCTCATGTTTCAGCATGATAATGCATGGCCCAATGTTTCAAGGATCTGTACACAATTCCTGGAAGCTGACGTTACAGCCTTATTCTAAAAACTGTTTTTTTATAATCTCAGCAACCTTTTTTTTCGCTCATCAATCTACACACAATGCCCCATACTGAGAAGGCGAAAACAGGTTAAACTTTTTTTTGCACATTTATTAAAAATAAAAAACTGAAATACCTTATTTACATAAGTATTCAGACCCTTTGCTATGAGACTCGAAATTGAGCTCAGGTACATCCTGTTTCCATTGATCATCCTTGAGATGTTTCTACAAACCTGGAGTCCACCTGTGGTAAATTCAATTGATTGGACATGATTTGGAAAGGCACTCACCTGTCTATATTAAGGTCCAACAGTTGACAGTGCATGTCAGAGCAAAAACCAAGCCATGAGGTCGAAGGAATTGTCCGTAGAGCTCTGAGACAGGATTGTGTCGAGGCACAGATCTGGGGAAGGGTACCAAAACATTTCTGCAGCATTGAAGGTCCCCAAGAACACAGTGGCCTCCATTATTCTCAAATGGAAGAGGTTTGGAACAACCAAGACTTTTCCTAGAGCTGGCCGCCCGGCCAAGCTGAGCAATCGGGAGAAGGGCCTTGGTCAGGGAGGTGACCAAGAACCCGATGGTCACTCTGACAGAACTCTAGAGTTCCTCTGTGGAGCACCAATCAGGCCTTTATGGTAGAGTGGCCAGACGGAAGTCACATGACAGCCTGCTTGGAGTTTGCCAAAAGGCACCCAAAGACTCTCAGACCATGAGAAACAAGATTCTCTGGTCTGATGAAACCAAGATTGAACTCTTTGGCCTGAATGCCAAGCATCACGTCTGGAGGAAACCTGGCACCATCCCTACGATGAAGCATGGTGGTGGCAGCATCATGCTGTGGGGATGTTTTTCAGCGGCAGGGACTGGGAGACTCCTCAGGATCGAGGGAAAGATGAACGGAGCAAAGTACAGAGAGATCCTTGATGAAAACCTGCTCCAGAGAGTCTAAGGACCTCAGACTGGGGCAAAGGTTCACCTTCCAACAGGACAACGACCCTAAGCACACAGCCAAGACAATGCAGGAGTGGCTTCGCGACAAGTCTCTGAATGTCCTTGAGTGGCCCAGTCAGAGACAGACTTGAACCCGATCTAACATCTCTGGAGAGACCTGGAAATAGCTGTGCAGCAACGCTCCCCATCAAACCTAACACAGCTTGAGAGGATCTGCAGAGAAGAATGGAACTCCCCAAATACAGGTGTGCCAAGCTTGTAGCATCATACCCAAGAAGACTCCAGGCTATAATCGCTGCCAAAGGTGCTTCAACAAAGTACTGAGTAAAGGGTCTGAATACCTATGTAAATATTATTTCAGTTTTTTTATTTGAAATAAATTAGCAAACATTTCTAAAAACCTGTGTTTGCTTTGTCATTATGGGGTATTGTGTGTTGATAGAGGAGGGGAAAAAACAATTTAATCAATTTTAGAATAAGGCTGTAACCTAACTAAATGTGGAAAAAGTCAAGGGGCCTGAATACTTTCAGAAGGCACTGCATTTACCAATGAAGTAATTCAGAAGAAATCATATAAACAGTCTACAACAAAAGCAAATCTCATGCATATTAACTCAGTAACGGAAGAGAGAGCCCAGATTCACCAGCTGCAGCTGTCACAGTTGTGGAAGAAATAGAAGCAGGGTGAGGCATGTCAGGATGGCAGAGTGGTCTAAGGCACTGCGTTCAGGTCGCAGTCTACCCTGGAGGCGTGGGTTCAAATCCCACTTCTGACAATAACATTTTGGTTAACCCTTGCAACTAATATGTGAACAAATTAATAATGTTGTTACAATAACACTCAGCCTAAAAGGTATTCAATAATCCTGGAACCCAGAACCAGCCATGATGTCTGACATACAGGAAAGTTATGAACATGTGAACAAATTAAAACTGTGGTCAAAAGAGCACTTAAAAAGGAGCAGTAGGTAGCTTTATGGGCGAGCTGAACAAATTCACGTAGAAATGAGTTATAGATCTGTCATTCTCATTGAAAGCAAGGGGGCAAGTTTTGTTTTTGCTCTTTTTACACCAGCTTCAAAACAGCAGAAAATACGATATTTTTGGTTATTGAATAGATTTAACAGCATTTTAGATGGTACAATGATTCTCTGACACATCAACTGAAATTAGGCAAACCATTCGTATTTTAGCAACCAGGAAATGGCAGAGCGATTTCTGCCTATTGTACCCTTAAGCAGAGAGGAAGAGGCGAAGCGAGAGGATTTACTCCGCCCAAAATCTGTCCACATGATATAAGCCCTTTGGTCTACGAGAGAGAATCGAATTACATGAGGCTTATTTGATCTAATAGACGTTGCGTAATGTTTAGGCTGTTACAAATGTAATGACATAAGTGGATGCACGTGGCATTCCCGCAACTTTGAGAAAAACTACTAAGTTGTGCCTGTTGTTCACAAGCGTATCTGCCCTCTCATTGGCTAGAATGGTCCCACCTGATCTCGCCTGATTTCAATCATTGAGGACATGTATTTCTATTGTTAGAGAGGTCACTCGGCTATCTTGTCAATAATCTTTGCCTTAAGGTATTCAAATAAATCTCAGATCCCAGAAGCAGCCATGGCGCCTGACTGTTAGACATGTAGGCGAGTTAGGAGGAAAGATAAACATGTCAGGATGGCCGAGCGGTCTAAGGCACAGCATTCAGGTCGCAGTCTCTTCTGGAGGCGTGGGTTCAAATCCCACTTCTGACAACATTTTGGTTGTTCCCGGCAACTAAGAGTGCAAATCAATAGTGTCATACTCCTACACTTACAAAGGGTATTTAGTAACAGCCAAAACCTGTAACAGGGCTAGAGGCTTCAACTCTACAGGCTGCCTACGTGCCCCCTGAGGCACTCAAGCTCACTCTGATATCCAGGCAGTAAAGTATGGTGTTGGCAGACTAGCAGATAACACTGCTTATCTATAGAGTTAGAAACCCAGAGAGGGAGTCTTTGTAGGACGTGACTGTTAGATATGACATTTGCACATTAAGCTAAATATGTCAGGATGGCCGAGCGGTCTAAGGCGCTGCGTTCAGGTCGCAGTCTCCCCTGGAGGCGTGGGTTCCAATCCCATTTCTGACAATTTTTTAGCTAATCCTAGCAAATGACAGATCAAATGGATAGCGTTACAAAACAGGAAAAAAGTAATGAGCTATTCAGTAACCAAAGTTTAATAAAGAAGAAGGCTAAGCAAGGGTGCTGCATGTGTGTCACGGTATCCTATCCTTCCTTCGCTCAGATTTCAGCTGTGTCCCGATAAAGCTATTTTAGACTGTCTCCTCTCATTCCTCAGGTCATGACCACTGATCTGGGAGGACTTGAAAGGTGAAAGCAATATTAAGGACCCCTATCCAGTCCCTTCAAGTATCAGTAGCAAAGGAACGGAAAAGAAACAAGGGCAGAATGCCTTTGGAAGCCTTGGGCCAGTGGTGAACTTTAAGAATCAGAACCTTTCCTGTAGCGTCAGCACTGACGGCCCAAGTGTCTGCTTACTAACTCAACAGGTTTCATTGGTGAGCTACAGACCAGCATCTGTTAGGGGGCTCAGAGGAACGCAGGGTAGTCTGGGACTGGGGTAGGGGGCGGCAGGGGTAGTCAGTTACATAAGCCCAGATAGTGTTTTTTATTTTATTTTTGCAGTGTGTTTGTACAGCCCTACTGCCCAGCTTGGAACTTAGCTAGCCTACCAGCTACAGAAGAGAGAGGAGGGTTGGACTGGAGTAGATTTGAGTCAGATTGTGTGATCCTCCTGCTTAGGGCTGTCCCAGACTAAAAAAAATCTTGGATCGACCGGAAGTCGTCTGTTCTTTTGACCAATCGATTGCTCAACATTTTTTTAAATGTGTATTTTTCCATATATGCGTTTTAATAAAATCAACTATGTGCATTGAGCTTGTCTGATGCTTTAAGCTAAATGGTTTGATGCCTCAAGAGGGCGCCAGAGATCAGAGAAAAAAAAACATAACCTGACCCAACTATTCTCCTCCCGCTCCTGCTGGCTTTCGCAGTTTCTGCCATTACTCTCCTGAAGTTGCCGGTAATAGGCTACACGAGGAGTCGGCAACCTTTCTCATGTGGAATGCCAATTTATTTTACAATTTCTACCGATCTGCGTACCAGTTTTGGTTTTCATATGCACATTTTCATGAAACAGTTTAGTTTAATTTATAACATCTTCATATCTCAAAATCATGGTCATGTGGTTAATCAAAATTATATCCAAATCTAAATGAAACAAACCTAAAAAGTAACTTATTTTGCCAACTATGTAAAAATAGCCTACATAAAGCCAACAAATAAAAACATTGCATCCTGCAGGTAGAAAATATCCTGATTAAAAATAAATATCCTATAAATCACATTGTATCAACTATGAACTTGGGCCGGCCCAAAGCTTGCACTAGCGAAATTGCAACATTGTATAAAATATTCTGGGCTCTCAGTTTCCCATGCCAGTAAGCTCGGGACAGACACAGCTGTAGGCTATTTGCGCAAGGGATAAGAAGCAGTGCTTGACTTGGGCAGGAGCTCACCGGAGCTGAGAACCGGCACCTCAAATGTTCTGCTGCTTGAGCTCCTTTTCCTCTTACAGAATATTAGCGCAAAAGTATTGTGGAGCTCCTACACCTAAATATAAAACAGTACCAGCACCCAAAATGAGTACCGGAACCTATTTCAGTCCAAGTCAAGCACTGATAAGCCTATTTTATGACGTTCCACTGGATCAGAGCATGACCTTTTTCCCTTTCACGCTGAGTGGTTATCGAAAGGGAGAGAGCTGGAATGATTGTAATACTCAATGGACGTAAAAACAGACTTAGTTTGCTTGCTATTTGAGGTGAAGAAAACTTTAATTTTGAGAAGCTCCACAGGTCATTAGTGGTGGTGCATTAAGCCAATCAGAAATACTATCAGATCCCCAAATGGCCACATTTATATGCCTACATTTGCGCGCAGGCCAGGTAGCCTATACGCCTACTTCTATGTGTGCGCGTCCTTACTCAACATTAACAGGAGCGCTCCAAACAAAAGACAATGACTAAATTGACAGAACTCGTAAATGGAATTAAATAAACCAAAACTTGTTTCTCACAAGCGTAGCATAGGTTGTGCAAACAATGTGTAAACTCTGACAATGAGAACAGGAAGACTGGAATAATATTGAATGCATTAAAATAAATGACCGTAACCAAAGAAACAAACATTGTAGTTTAGAAATTATAGGAATTAACAGTAAATGTACTACTGGTGATATATGTAATGGGGAATTGATATACACTAACAATCAAACACAAACAATTCACACAATGAAGTTATGAAACAAATGTGCACAAATTGGCGGGAGAGCGCACATTCTGGAGAGAGAAGTGCATTGTGCATCTGGGCGCATGGTCAATCCGACGTCTGCATTGGCCATGCAGCATTTACGGTGATATGGCCTCAGAAGTCAGGGCATTCATACTTCTTGCGCTTCGCAGAGCAGTGCAGAGCTGTTGTCAAGGAAGTGAGTTTGTGTTTATACAGGATGTACCGCCCCCACCTACCGTCAACCAATCATGTCAATGCGAAGCTATACAGAGCCCTCCACATTGTTATAACATTTGGGAGGCGCATGGCGATGTTGTACAGAGCTCGATTTGGCCTCTGCATGCCTCTGGAGGCTCCGCAATTGCGTCACACCCTCCATATGGAGCCTCCGACCACATTTTCGCATTCCAGCATAAATTGGCTTTTAGTCTAGGCCTCTGAAATGGATTAGTTCACTGAGATGGGCGCCAATAAATATATATACAGTACCAGTCAAAAGTTTGGACACACCTACACATTCCAGGGTTTTTCTTTATTTTTACTATTTTCTACATTGTAGAATAATAGTGAAGACATCAAAACTAGGAAATAACACATATGGAATCATGTAGTAACCAAAAAAGTGTTAAACCAAAAAAATATATATACAGTGAGCACCATAATTCATTGGACAGTGACCATTTTTTTGTTATTTTGGTTCTAGCACTGAGTTTGAAAGGATACTGAGTTTGACTGTCAGCTTTAATTTGAGGGTATTTTCATACATATCGGATGCACCGTTTAGAAATGACAGCACCTTTTGGTCCCCCCATTTTAAGGTACTACAAGTATTTGTTAAATTGGCTTCACAGATGTGTGTTGTTAGGCAGGTGTATTCATTTATGTCGTTAGTGAATGCAGGAGAGCTGTTGATGAATAGTATTGATTCTAGACTTTGCTATTGCCTTTGGAGATTGTTGTTGGGGTGTGACAACATGAGGAAGACAGCAGTGTTGATGCAAATGAAGCTGGCCATCATAAGGCTCAGAAATTAAAATCAATCAATCAATCAGGAACATTGCAAAAACCCTGGCCATGCCCAAGTCAACAGTTTGGTTCATCATTAACAAGAAAAAAACAACCGGTGAACTCAATTATGTCAAAAGACCCGCTAGACCGAGGAAGACCACTGTAGTGGATGACCAGAGAATACTCTCTATGGTGAAGAAAACCCCCCTGACAACAGCCCAACAGATCAAAAACACTCTCCTGGATGCAGGTGTAGATGTGTCAAAGTCTACCATACGTAGAAGACTACACCAGCAGGACTACAGATGGTACACTACAAGATGCAAACCACTGATAAGCCTGAAGAACAGAAAGGTGAGATTACAGTTTGCTAAAAAGCACATAAAAAGAGCCCCAAGAGTTATGAAAAAAGTATTGTGGACAGATGTGACAAAGATTAACATGTACCAGAGTGATGGAAAGACGATAGTGTAGAGAAAAAAAGAAATGCCCATGATCCAAAGCATACCACCTCATCCGTGAAACATAGTGGAGGGGGTGTTATGGCTTGGGCCTGTATGGCTGCCAGTGGAACAGGCTCACTTGTCTTCATCGATGATGTGACTGCAGACAGAAGTAGAACAATGAATTCTGAAGTCTACAGAAATATTTTATCTGCTCAGATAAAACCAAATGCCTCCAAACTCATTGGACAGCATTTCATCATGCAAGAAGACAATGACCCTAAACATACTGCTAGAGCAACGAAGGGGTTTTTGATGGCCAAAAAGTGGAAAATCCTTGACTGGCCGAGTCAATCACCGGATTTGAATCCAATTGAACATGCATTTTACATGCTGAAGAGGAGACTGAAGGCAATAAGTCCCCGAAACAAGCAGGAACTGAAGATGGCTGCAGTACAGGCCTGGCAGAGCATCACCAGGGAAGATACCCAACGTCTGGTGATGTCGATGCATCGTAGACTTCAAGCAGTCATTGCATGCAAAGGATATGCGACCAAATATTAACAATGATTACTTTATTCTACATTATTTTAATCTGTCCAATGTTTTTTGATGCCCGAAAATGGGGGGAACCATGTACAAAAGCTTCTATAATTTCTAAACGGTTCATCCGATATGTATGAAAATACCCTCAAATTAAAGATGACAGTCTGCACTTCACCCTCATTGTATCCTTTCAAACTCAAAGTGCTAGAGTACAGAACAAAAATAACAAAAAAATGGTCATGGTCAAATGAATTATGGTGCTCACTGTATATATTTTCTATTTGAGATTCTTCAAATAGCCACCCTTAGCCTTGATGACAGCTTTGCACACTTGGCATTCTCTCAACCAGCTTCACCTGGAATGCTTTTCCAACAGTCTTGAAGAAGTTCCCACATATGCTGAGCACTTGTTGGCTGCTTTTCCTTCACTCTGCGGTCCGACTCATCCCAAACCATCTCAATTGGGTTGAGGTCGGGGGATTGTGGAGGCCAGGTAATCTAATGCAGCACTCCATCACTCTCCTTCTTGGTAGAATAGCCCTTACACAGCCTGGAGGTGTGTTGGGTCATTGTCCTGTTGAAAAACAAATGATAGTCCCACTAAGCCCAAACCAGGTGGGATGGCGTATCGCTGCAGAATGCTGTGGTAGCCATGCTGGTTAAGTGTGCCTTGAATTCTAAATAAATCAGAGACAGTGTCACCAGCATAGCACCCCCACACCATAAGACCTCCTCCTCCATGCTGTATGGTTGGAAATACACAAGCGGAGATAATCCGTTCACTCTGGGTCTATATACAGGAAAGCCAAAGTTCCAACAGCTGGGCCTAAAATAGTGTATAAGAGATCATACAAAAGATTTAGCTGTGACTCATATGTGGATGATGTAAAAAAAAGTATTTGTTGGTCTGATGTGATTAATAAGGAGCATCCAGATGCTGCACTTGATGAATTTATGAAATTGCTTCTTCCGATTATTGATAAACATGCACCTGTTAGGAAACTGACTGTTAGAACTGTTAAGGCTCCATGGATTGATGAGGAATTGAAAAACTGTATGGTTGAAAGAGATGGGGCAAAAGGAGTGGCTAATAAGTCTGGCTGCACATATGACTGGTTGACTTACTGCAAATTGAGAAATGTGACTAAACTCAACAAAAAGAAGAAGAAACTGTATTAATGAAGCCAAGATCAATGATAAAGAATGATGGGAAAAAAAACTTTGTAGTACTTTAAATGAAAGACAAATTCAACTCCATCTTTCATTGAATCAGACGGCTTATTCATCACAAAACCATTTGATGTTGCCAATTATTTTAATGATTACTTCATTGGCAAAGTGGGCAAACTTAGGCAGGAAATGCCAACAGTGAACAGTGAGCCATCATATTCATGCATAAAAAAACAAATAATGAAAGAAAAGCATTGCAAGTTTGAATTTTGTAAAGTTAGTGTGAGAGAGGTAGAAAAATTGTTATCGATCAATAACGACAAACCTCCTGGCATTGACAACTTAGATGGAAAGCTACTGAGGATGGTAGCTGACACTATAGTCACTCCTATCCGTTATATCTTTAATCTGAGCCTAGAGGAAAGTATTTGTCCTCAGGCCTGGAGGGAAGCCAAAGTAATTCCGCTACCCAAGAATGGTAAAGTGGCCTTTACTGGATCTAACAGTAGACCTATAAGCTTGCTGTTGGAAAAAAATTGTGTTTGACCAAATACAATGGTATTTAAATTAAAAACAGGCTTTCAACATACTTACAGGGAAGGGCACTCAACATGTACTGCACTGACACACATGACTGATGATTGGTTGAAAGAAATTGATAATAAGAAGATTCTGGGAGCTGTACTGTTAGATTTCAGTGCAGCCTTTGATATTATTGACCATAACCTGTTGTTGAAAAAACATGTGTTATGGCTTTTCAACTATCTATCTAATAGAACTCAGAGTTCTTTAATGGAAACTTCTCTAATGGCAAACATGTAAAGTGTGGTGTACCACAGGGCAGCTCTCTAGGCCCACTACTCTTTACACCAATGACCTGCCAATGGCATTAAACAAAGCATGTGTGTCCATGTATGCTGATGATTCAACCATATACGCATCAGCAACCACAGCTAATGAAGTCACTGAAACCCTTAACAAAGAGTTGCAGTCTGTTTTGGAATGGGTGGCCACTAATAAACTGGTCCTGAACATCTCTAGAACTAAGAGCATTGTATTTGGTACAAATCATTCCCTAAGTTCTAGACCTCAGCTGAATCTGGTAATGAATGGTGTGGCTGTTGAACAAGTTGAGGAGACTAAATTACTTGGTGTTACCTTAGATTGTAAACTACCATGCCATGGTCAAAACATAGATTCAATGGTTGTAAAGATGGGGAGAGATCTGTCCGTAATAAAGAGATGCTCTGCTTTTTTGACACCACACTCCAAAAAGCAAGTTCTGCAGGCTCTAGTTGTCTAATCTTGATTATTGTCCAGTCGTGTGGTCCAGTGCTGCAAGGAAATACCTAGTTAAGCTGCAGCTGGCCAAAAACAGAGTGGCACGTCTTGCTCTTCATTATAATCAGAGGGTCAGAGGGCTGATATAAATACTATGCATGCCAGTCTCTCTTGGCTAAGAGTTGAGGAGAGACTGACTGCATCACTTCTTTTTATAAGAAACATTAAATGTGTTGAAAATCCCAAATGGTTTGCATAGTCAGCTTACACACAGCTCTGACACACACACTTACCCCACCAGTGTGCAGATGATGGCGCCGGAGAAGATGGCTGCCGTTTTACAGCTCTCTAAGCAATTGTAATATTATGTGTGTTTTTTCACGTTATTTGTAATTTATTCTGTACATAATGTTTCTGCCATCGTCTCTTATAACCAAAAAGAGCTTCTGGATATCAGGACAGCGATTACTCACCTTGTATTGGACAAGTATTTTTTCTTCAACGAGGCAGCCGAGAAGGATATCCTACAGACACCCGACAAGGCTCAAATCCCCGTCATTCGCAGGAGAAAGAGATAAGTAAAGCGAGTAAACTGCCTCTTCCATCAATCCTATTAACCAATCTTCAATCATTGGAAAATAAATTAGATGACCTACGATTACGCTTATCCTACCAACGGGACATTAAAAACTGTAATATCTTAGTCGTGGCTGAACGACGACATGGACAACATACAGCTAGCGGGCTATACGCTACATCGGCAGGAAAGAACGGCTGACTCCGGTAAGACAAGGGGTGGTGGTGTGTATATTTGTAAACAACAACTGGTGCACAAAATCAAATACTAAGGAAGTCTCAAGGTTTTGCTCGCCTAAGGTAGAGTACCTTATGATAAGCTGTAGACCACACTATTTACCAAGAGAGTTTTCATAGCTGTCTATTTACCATCACAAACCAATGCTGGCATTAAGATTGCACTCAATGAGCTGTATAAGGCCATAACTAAACAGGAAATACACAAGGCAGCAGGGCCAGACGGGACCACCCATACACAAAAATGTATGCACGCATGACTGTAAGTCGCTTTGGATAAAAGCGTCTGCTAAATGGCATATTATATTATTATAACACCATAGTGCCCTCAAAAGCTCATCACTAAGCTAAGGATCCTGGGACTAAACACCTCCCTCTGCAACTGGATCCTGGACTTCCTGACGGGCCGCCCCCAGGTGGTAAGGGTAGGTAACAACACATCTGCCACGTTGATCCTCAACACGGGGGCCCCTCAGGGGTGCGTGCTCAGTCCCCTCCTGTACTCCCTGTTCACCCATGACTGCATGGCCAGGCACGACTCCAACACCATCATTAAGTTTGCCGACGACACAACAGTGGTAGGCCTGATCACCGACAACGATGAGACAGCCTATGTGGTGCCAGGACAACGATGAGACCTGGCCGTGTGGTGCCAGGATAACAACCTCTCCCTCAACATGACCAATACAAAGGAGATGAATGTGGACTACAGGAAAAAAAAGAGGACTGAGCACGCCCCCATTCTCATCGACGGGGCAGTAGTGGAACAGGTTGAGAGCTTCAAGTTCCATGGTGTCCACATCACCAACGAACTATCATGGTCCAAACACACCAAGACAGTCGTGAAGAGGGCAGTCGTGAAGAGGGCACTGCTCGGCCTCCGACCGCAAGGCACTACAGGGGTTAGTGCGTACGGCCCAGTACATCACTAGGGCCAAGCTTCCTGCCATCCAGGACCTCTATACCAGGTGGTGTCAGAGGAAGGCCCTCAAAACTGTCAAAGACTCCACCCACCCTAGTCATAGACTGTTCTCTCTGCAACCGCACAGCAAGCGGTACCGGAGCGCCAAGTCTAGGTCCAAAAGGCTTCTCAACAGCTTCTATCCCCAAGCCATAACTCCTGAACAGCTAATCATGGCTACCCAGACTATTTGCACCCCCACCCCATCTTTTTACGCTGCTGCTACTCTGTTAATTATTTATGCATAGTCACTTTAACTCTACCCACATGTACATATTACCTCAACTACCTCAACTAGCTGGTGCCCCCGCACATTGACTCTGCACCGGTACCCCCCTGTATATAGCCGCCCTACTGTTATTTTATTTTACTTCTGCTCTTTTTTTCCTCAACACTTTTTTGTTGTTGTTGTTTTAATTAAAAATTGTATTAAGAAAAAAATGCATTGTTGGTTAAGGGCTGTAAGTAAGCATTTCACGGTAATGTCTACAACTGTTGTATTCGGTGCATGTGGCAAATAAAACTTGATTTGATTTGAGACATGCCACCAGGGGTCTTTTCACAGTCCTCAAATCCAGAACAAATTCAAGAAAGCATACAGTATTATATAGAGCCATTATTGCATGGAACTCCGTTCCATCTCATATTGCTCAAATAAACAGCAAACCTGGTTTCAAAAAACAGATAAAAGGAACACCTCACAGCACAACGACTCTCCCCTATTTGACCTAGATAGTTTGTGTGTATGTATTGATATGTAGGCTACGTGTGCCTTTAAAAAAGTATGTAGTTCTGTCCCAGAGTTCTTGTCTATTAAATGTTCTGTATTATGTCATGTTGGACACATTTCCACCGGTCTAATGCTGATTGCTCGTGTTTCTTGGCCCAAGCAGGTTTCTTCTTCTTATTGGTGTCCTTTAGTAGTGGTTTCTTCTTTTTATTTTTTTATTTTTTTTATTTCACCTTTATTTAACCAGGTAAGAAAGTTGAGAACAAGTTCTCATTTACAACTGCGACCTGGCCAAGATAAAGCAAAGCAGTGCGATAAAAACAACAACACAGAGTTACATATGGGGTAAAAAAAACATAAGGTCATAAAATACAACAGAAAATATATATACAGTGTGTGCAAATGTAGCAAGTTATGGAGGTAAGGCAATAAATAGGCTATAGTGCAAAATAATTACAATTAGTATTAACACTGGAATGCTAGATGTGCAAGAGATTATGTGCAAATAGAGATACTGGGGTGCAAAAGAGCAAAATAAATAACAATATAGGGATGAGGTAGTTGGGTGGGCTAATTTCAGATGGGCTGTGTACAGGTGCAGTGATCGGTAAGGTGCTCTGACAACTGATGCTTAAAGTTAGTGAGGGAGATAAGTGTCTCCAGCTTCAGAGATTTTTGCAATTCGTTCCAGTCATTGGCAGCAGAGAACTGGAAGGAATGGCGGCCAAAGGAGGTGTTGGCTTTGGGAATGAACAGTGAGATATACCTGCTGGAGCGCAGACTACGGGTGGGTGCTGCTATGGTGACCAATGAGTTAAGATAAGGCGGGGATTTGCCTAGCAGTGATTTATAGATGGCCTGGAGCCAGTGGGTTTGACGACGAACATGTAGTGAGGACCAGCCAACAAGAGCGTACAGGTCACAGTGGTGGGTAGTGTATGGGGCTTTGGAGACAAAACAGATGGCACTGTGATAGACTACATCCAATTTGCTGAGTAGAGTGTTGGAGGCTATTTTGTAAATGACATCGCCGAAGTCAAGGATCGGTAGGATAGTCAGTTTTACGAGGGCATGTTTGGCAGCATGAGTGAAGGAGGCTTTGTTGCGAAATAGGAAGCCGATTCTAGATTTAACTTTGGATTGGAGATTCTTAATGTGAGTCTGGAAGGAGAGTTTACAGTCTAACCAGACACCTAGGTATTTGTAGTTGTCCACATACTCTAGGTCAGACCCGTCGAGAGTGGTGATTCTAGTCGGGTGGGCGGGTGCCAGCAGCGTTCGATTGAAGAGCATGCATTTAGTTTTACTAGTGTTTAAGAGCAGTTGGAGGCTACTGAAGGAGTATTGTATGGCATTGAAGCTCGTTTGGAGGTTTGTTAACAGTGTCCAATGAAGGGCCAGATGTATACAAAATGGTGTCGTCTGCGTAGAGGTGGATCTGAGAGTCACCAGCAGCAAGAGCGACATCATTGATATACACGGAGAAAAGAGTCGGCCCAAGAATTGAACCCTGTGGCAACCCATAGAGACTGCCATAGGTCCAGACAACAGGCCCTCCGATTTCACACATTGAACTCTATCTGAGAAGTAGTTGGTGAACCAGGAGAGGCAGTCATTTGAGAAACCAAGGCTATTTAGTCTGCCAATAAGAATGCGGTGGTTGACAGAGTCGAAAGCCTTGGCCAGGTCGATGAAGACGGCTGCACAGTACTGTCTATTATCGATCGCGGTTATAATATCGTTTAGGTCCTTGAGCGTGGCTGAAGTGCACCCATGACCAGCTCGGAAACCGGATTGCATAGCGGAGAAGGTACGGTGGGATTCGAAATGGTTGGTGATCTGTTTGTTAACTTGGCTTTCAAATACTTTCGAAAGGCAGGGCAGGATGGATATAGGTCTGTAACAGTTTGGATCTAGAGTGTCACCCCCTTTGAAGAGGGGGATGACCGCGGCAGCTTTCCAATCTCTGGGGATCTCAGACGTTACGAAAGAGAGGTTGAACAGGCTAGTAATAGGGGTTGCGACAATTTCTGCGGCTAGTTTTAGAAAGAAAGGGTCCAGATTGTCTAGCCCAGCTGATTTGTAGGGGTCCAGATTTTGCAGCTCTTTCAGAACATCAGCTGTCTGAATTTGTGTGAAGGAGAAGCGGGGGGGGCATGGGCAAGTTGCAGCGGAGGGTGCAGAGTTGGTGGCCGGGGTAGTGGTAGCCAGGTGGAAAGCATGGCCAGCCGTAGCAAAATGCTTGTTGAAATTCTCGATTATTGTAGATTTATCGGTGGTGATAGTGTTTCCTAGCCTCAGTGCAGTGGCCAGCTGGGAGGAAGTGCTCTTATTCTCCATGGACTTTACAGTGTCCCAAAACTTTTTGGAGTTAGTGCTACAGGATGCAAATTTCTGTTTGAAAAAGTTAGCCTTTGCTTTCCTGACTGCTTGTGTATATTGGTTCCTAACTTCCCTGAAAAGTTGCATATCGAGGGGGCTATTTGATGCTAATGCAGTATGCCACAGGATGTTTTTGTGCTGGTCAAGGGCAGTCAAGTCTGAGGAGAACCAGGGGCTATATCTGTTCTTAGTTCTGTATTTTTTGAATGGGGCATGTTTATTTAAGATTGAGAGGAAATTACTTTTAAAGAACAACCAGGCATCCTCTACTGACGGAATGAGATCTACAGTGGGGAAAAAAAGTATTTAGTCAGCCACCAATTGTGCAAGTTCTCCCACTTAAAAAGATGAGAGAGGCCTGTAATTTTCAGCATATGTACACGTCAACTATGACAGACAAAATGAGAAAAGAAAATCCAGAAAATCACATTGTAGGATTTTTAATGAATTTATTTGCAAATTATGGTGGAAAATAAGTATTTGGTCAATAACAAAAGTTTCTCAATACTTTGTTATATACCCTTTGTTGGCAATGACACAGGTCAAACGTTTTCTGTAAGTCTTCACAAGGTTTTCACACACTGTTGCTGGTATTTTGGCCCATTCCTCCATGCAGATCTCCTCTAGAGCAGTGATGTTTTGGGGCTGTCGCTGGGCAACACAGACTTTCAACTCCCTCCAAAGATTTTCTATGGGGTTGAGATCTGGAGACTGGCTAGGCCACTCCAGGACCTTGAAATGCTTCTTACGAAGCCACTCCTTCGTTGCCCGGGCGGTGTGTTTGGGATCATTGTCATGCTGAAAGACCCAGCCACGTTTCATCTTCAATGCCCTTGCTGATGGAAGGAGGTTTTCACTCAAAATCTCACGATACATGGCCCCATTCATTCTTTCCTTTACACGGATCAGTCGTCCTGGTCCCTTTGCAGAAAAACAGCCCCAAAGCATGATGTTTACACCCCCATGCTTCACAGTAGGTATGGTGTTCTTTGGATGCAACTCAGCATTCTTTGTCCTCCAAACACGACAAGTTGAGTTTTTACCAAAAAGTTTTATTTTGGTTTCATCTGACCATATGACATTCTCCCAATCCTCTTCTGGATCATCCAAATGCACTCTAGCAAACTTCAGACGGGCCTGGACATGTACTGGGTTAAGCAGGGGGACACGTCTGGCACTGCAGGATTTGAGTCCCTGGCGGCGTAGTGTGTTACTGATGGTAGGCTTTGTTACTTTGGTCCCAGCTCTCTGCAGGTCATTCACTAGGTCCCCCGTGTGGTTCTGAGATTTTTGCTCACCGTTCTTGTGATCATTTTGACCCCACGGGGTGAGATCTTGCGTGGAGCCCCAGATCGAGGGAGATTATCAGTGGTCTTGTATGTCTTCCATTTCCTAATAATTGCTCCCACAGTTGATTTCTTCAAACCAAGCTGCTTACCTATTGCAGATTCAGTCTTCCCAGCCTGGTGCAGGTCTACAATTTTGTTTCTGGTGTCCTTTGACAGCTCTTTGGTCTTGGCCATAGTGGAGTTTGGAGTGTGACTGTTTGAGGTTGTGGACAGGTGTCTTTTATACTGATAACAAATTCAAACAGGTGCCATTAATACAGGTAACGAGTGGAGGACAGAGGAGCCTCTTAAAGAAGAAGTTACAGGTCTGTGAGAGCCAGAAATCTTGCTTGTTTGTAGGTGACTAAATACTTATTTTCCACCATAATTTGCAAATAAATTCATAAAAAATCCTACAATGTGATTTTCTGGATTTCTTTCTTCTCAATGTCTCATAGTTGACGTGTACCTATGATGAAAATTACAGGCCTCTCTCATCTTTTTAAGTGGGAGAACTTGCACAATTGGTGGCTGACTAAATACTTTTTTTCCCCACTGTATATCCATCCAGGATACCTGGGCCAGGTCAATTAGGAAGGCCTGCTCGCTAAAGTGTATTAGGGAGCGTTTGACAATGATGAGGGGTGGTCGTTTGACCGCGGACCCGTTACGGACGCAGGCAATAAGGTAGTGATCGCTGAGATCCTGCAGCAATTCGACCATGAAGGCCTGATTCACACAGTCCCCTCTGAACAGTTGATGTTGAGATTTGTCTGTTACTTGAAGTCTGTGAAGCATGTATTTGGGCTGCAATTTCTGAGGCTGGTAACTCTAATGAACTTATCCTCTGCAGCAGAGGTAACTATGGGTCTTCCTTTCCTGTGATAAAGTGCCAGTTTCATCATAGCGCTTGATGGTTTTTGCGACTGCACTTGAATACATTTTTTACAGTGCTTGAAATGTTCCTGATTGACTGACCTTCATGTCTTAAAGTAATGATGGACTGTCGTTTCTCTTTGCTTATTTGAGCTGTTCTTGCCATAATATGGACTTGGTCTTTTACCAAATAGGGCTATCTTCTGTATACCCCCCCCCCCCCCACCTTGTCACAACACAACTGATCGGCTCAAACGCATTAAGAAGGAAAGAAATTCCACAAATTAAGTTAACAAGGCACACCTGTTAATTGAAATGCATTCCAGGTGACTACCTCATGAAGCTGGTTGAGAGAATGCCAAGAGTGTGCAAAGCTGTCGTCAAGGCAAAGGGTGGGTATTTGAAGAATCTCAAATAGAAAATATATTTAGATTTGTTAACACTTTTTTGGTTACTACAGGATTCCATATGTGTTATTTCATAGTTTTGATGTCCTCACTATTATTCTACAACGTAGAAAATAGTAAAAATAAATAAAAACTGCTCAACTAAAACAATCTCGGGCAACCAACAGCCTAACAATCGACTAATTGGGGTCAGCCCTACTCCTGCTTCATCAGGGAGTGCTCCACTGACTGGCTTATCTGGAAAAACCTGTCAAACCACAAGTCTAGACAACAATGCTCAAGTGTTGCGGGCAGCCTGTTGCCGACCCCTGATATAAACCAACAAAAAGCCATTTTAACTAACAACCACAGAGTCTGGGTCAAGTGCTGCAGTTAGACTCACCGATGCCCGTGTTTGCACTGACCACCAGCATGGCAAAGTCTGGGCAGTAGCTGGTCAGGCCAAAGATGGTTGTCTTCAGGTACTTGTGGTGGCCGGCCAAGTCAATGAACGTGATCATCTTAGAGGCACTCTCACATATCTCCTCTGCCGTCCGCGACTCACTGTAGTTCACCACCTGAGTAGTGACACAAGAGGTCAAAGGTTAGAAATCACAAGCAAACCTATCCAGTCCTTTCATCTATTAGTGGCCATGAAAAGGCCATTTGAGAGTTTGGGACATGGCCAGTCCTTTCCCTCACCTCTCCTTTGCTGTTGAAGCCGAGAATCTCAAAGCTGATGCTGGAGGTGCGTCCGGTCTGGATCTCATGGAGGTGTCTGAAGAGGTTGAGTCTCGCCCGGCCTCGCCCATTATCCAGCTCACCCTGTGTCAGCACGCCTAGCAGGGTGGACTTTCCTGAGTCCACATTACCCAGCACAGCCACCCGCAGGTCCAGGAACTAAATACAAAAACACATGTATTAACATAGTATCAATGTTGACCTAGTCACACATAGCCAACTTATCAGCAAATGTAGTAGTACAAGTAGTGACTCTCGCTGTCTACAGCCAAGGTAAACACACTTAACGGTTTATGAGCTTCTCATGAGGTCACTAACCTGCTGGTCGTCTGGCACCTTCCTTATGAGAACCTCAGCGATCTTACGGGGGATGTCAGCATCGTGGTCCACCTCTCTCTCTCTGAGAATGGTGATGTCAGCTCCAACCCTTCACGTCAAAAGTAAATGAAGAGAGTCAATTACAACATTCATCACATCTTTAAAAAGGAGTATACGAGAAGGCTGCCAGTGTATTTACAATCTAAACAGTTGGTGTGTTGGTCGTACTTCTCTGCCATCCTGCCTAGGGTCTTTAGCGATGACCTCAGGTCTTCCTCTGATAGGCCCACCAGCATGCCATTGTCATCAACACCAATCTGATAGACAGCCTCACCCCGCCCCTCCTGTAGACGCCATTTCATCTGTGTGGCCAGGTGTTCAAAGCGGTATTGCGTGGGGTCGATCAGCTTCAGCTGTAGAGGGAGAGAGGAAGCTGAGACTAAAGAGCTGAAGGAATGGTGTGGCTAATACCTCGGTTCAGGCTAATGTCTAGTTTGCACTTTGTAGGTGGTGAAAATAACAGATAATGTAAGCAGGATGTCTTTGTACATTTGTTTGGAGGCAGCAGCTGCTCCTGGTCCTAAAAACGGCAGTGTTAATCCACTGTGGTAGGTCATGAACATGTTTGGGTTGCAGCCAGACTATTCACTGCTCTCCGGTCATAATACACCTTTACATACTGAACAGAAGAGTGAAACAAAGCTACATCCATTGTTTTCCACTAGTGCCACTGGCTACTTTTTCCACTTAAAATTAACTAAGCTACTTTTCAATTCGCTAGTCAGAAGAAAAGAAAAGTAAGCCGATCCCTCTCCCGCTAGAAGAAACAATATACATCTTCTAGCAATCTATAGATAGGACAGGCGCCGGTCAGTCAGAAAGCGAGCGATGACAGGGAAACACTACTGTGTCCCGCCTCCCGATACCTGTGTGATTTGTCAGCGCTGTGGTTGGTTGCAGTCAAATTTCTTTACACGGAGGAGGGGGAGAGCATGATGCTTCTTTATCTTCTCTGTGAGTGAATTTCATGGCTCTACAGTCTGACCATTTTACTTGCATATGCACCTAAAAACAGATGTGTGCGAACTGAAAAAGTAAAATATGAGCACGTGCAAGTTGTTGTTTATGCCAAAATGAATTGCTGCCATAGCAATTTTCAAAGTATTTCTGCCATTTTGTTTCATAGCAGGAAGCTAATCACACAAAGAACCATATAAATAAGAATGATTTCTTATTTCTATGGAAAGAACTATGTAGAGTCTCATATAACCCACCTCAGGTGCAGCAACAGTGCCTGTGTCATTGTGCGCACAGTGAAGTGCTGAAAGATTCCTTTTTAGAAGCACACCAGCATTGAAGTTAGTAGAATTTAGCCAAATGTCTACTAAAGTGTGACTTTGTCCTCGTGTTTCTTGGCTATTTACATCATTTTGTTCACACACTAGGTTGTTATTCAATGTTAGTTTGAGCTTGCTCAACTGCTACTAGCAAAGGGATGTCGGAGAATCTCATCTCTCAGACAGATTAATCCCACCATTACCACGGTAAAGGCCCCCCCTTAAAGTGGCAGCTGAATATTTGTCTCACCCAAGTGACTCAAATATTTGAGGGTACATTGTACTTTACTGAGTATGGAAAACCCCCAAAACCTTTTATTCATTAAGTTGTAGTCATTTCCAGTGTTTCCCCTATATTCATTTTAAATAATTTTCAGGATGGTAGAACGTTTTCAGTGTAAAGTATGTAGAATTAACAAATCACCTAAATAAAAACAGTCAGGGAAAATCTACAATTCCTAAAATGGCATGTCATGGGGCCCCATCCACCTGACAGGTGTGGCATATCAAGAAGCTGATTAAACAGCATGATCATTACACAGGTGCACCTTTTGCTGGGGACAATAAAAGGCCACTAAAATGTGGTCCTCTGTAGCTCAATCGGTAGAGCATGGCGCTTGTAACGCCAGGGTAGTGGGTTCGATCCCCGGGACCACCCATATGTAAAAATGTATGCACACATGACTGTAAGTCGCTTTGGATAAAAGCGTCTGCTAAATGGCATATTATTATTATTATTATTAAGATTTGTCACTCTGGATAAGAGCGTCTGCTAAATGATGTAAATGTAAGACAGGTTAAATGTTAAAAGGTTTCATGTTATTTTACTTAGAAAATAGTTGTGATCATATAGTCGTCCTTCTACACAGTACCACAACAGATTGTTCCAATCTGGGAAGTAAAATCGCATGGAATCAACGCATTAGAATGTACCAGAGGCCACCAAAATATCGGTTTTCTGCACTTTTTCTATTTGGCTGGCTCCTCCAGGTACTTGTGAAATAAACTGTACATCACTAACCTGGTTACTGTAGTAACTAACTGGTTACTGTAGGTCTCTGAGAAGTTCCCATTTGGCCTTACCCTGAGTAGATCACTCCGATGTGGAGTGATATAAACTAGGGCTAGGCTTTTCACTTGTGAAGTAAAGCTGAAATATAGACAACCAATGGTGGAGGCAAGATTAATGGAAACTGGCAGGCCTTCCATCAGCTGACAACTGCTATTCCCCAGTAATGAGTGAGCAAAGGTGTGTGTCATGACACATGTTTAACAATGTATTTCAGCTTACCTTGTACTCTATATTCCCCTCTTCAGCCTGAAAGAGAGGAGAGGACAGCATTGTTATGTTGAACCGAAGAGAACTGAGACAATGGTGCCTATTGTTCTCTAAAAAGGCACAAAGAACCCCAATCTGACTGAAAGAGCAGTATCCAACAGTAAATGAATGGAGTGGGTGGTTGGAAGAACTGTTTAAAGCTGCTACAATGTTTCAACTAGCCATGAAATAGTCTATATGCAAAAAGAACTGTAGATGCAAGGTGATGCAACTTCGGCTTAAATTGCTCTTTGAGTAGAGATTACCTGATTATTCTGTGAACTAAACACCACATACAGGCAGCCAATAGCATAGTCAATTAAAAACAATAGGCCCAACATCAGTGGTCACCAACTGGTCGATCACGCATTCCTAGTCGATCGCCAAATATTTATGTAAAAAACAACAACGATAAAGCGCTTCTTGCGCTGTTGGCGGTAGGTGCACTCGATTCAGCTGCCCTGCGGCCGGGTAGGCGAAGTGTTCCATTTTGAATCATCTCATGTGTCTGAAGGTACAAACTCTGCCTTCCCGGTGGGCCTGGAGAGCAAATTAAGTGCACTATAGGCCTACCGCTGGCCGCCTCAGAGTACAGTGTCGGCAGTAACGTAGCAGGTGTAAAATAAAAATATAGCAAAGTTGATACTGTGAGATAAAAATAAATGAATAACCGTGAATAGCGAAAGACTGTCAACGAATACAGCAAAGAGCTGCTGTATTTTTATGAATGAGTTCATGTTTGTTCTTACTCAGTACTGTCACTTTATATTCAACACTTTTATAAGTCATAAAATGCACGTTCTTCCTACTTCCACTCGTGCTACAACACGCACTGCAGCTGAAATGAATGAATAGGAAAGTGTATTGATAGGTTTGCGTTGTTATTATTAGCGGTTTGGGTATTTTTCACTTTCTCTGTTCATAGGAGTAACATGAATTGGCACGACTCAAGTTTCACAATCAGCTGGAAGACTGTCGCTTTTTGGTCAGTGTCAGCAGAGGAAAGGGAGCTGGACCCTCAGTCTGCTACTCTCTCCCTCCACTGAGAAATAAAAACAAATTCTTTAAAACGTATGCTCACTCAGCTGTGCCGCACAAGTAATACAACAACTGTTCTATTACCAGTGCGATCATATAGCCTACCTCAAATTTTGAAATATACAGTACCAGTCAAAAGTTTGGACTTACCTACTCATTCAAGGGTTTTTCTTTATTTTTACTATTTTCTACATTGTAGAATAATAGTGAAGACATCAAAACTATGAAATAACACATATGGAATCATGTAGTAACCAAAATCATGAGGACCACCACAGGAAAGAAAGACCCAGAGTTACCTCTTCTGCAGAGGATAAGTTAATTAGAATTACCAGCCTCAGAAATTGCAGTCCAAATAAATGCTTCACAGAGTTCAAGTAACAGAGGATACTGCGTGAATCAGGCCTTCATGGTCAAATTGCTGCAAAGAAACCACTACAAAAGGACACCAATAAGAAGAAGAGACTTGCTTGGGCCAAGAAACGAGTAATGGACATTAGACCGGTGGAAATCTGTCCTTTGGTCTGATGAGTTCAAATTTGAGATTTTTTGGTTCCAACCGCCGTGTCTTTCTGAGACGCAGAGTAGGTGAACGGATGATCTCTGCATGTGTGGTTCCCACAGTGAGGCATGGAGGTGTGATGTGTGGGGGTGCTTTGCTGGTGACACGGTCAGTGATTTATTTAGAATTCAAGGCACACTTACCCAGCATGGCTACCACAGCATTCTGCAGCGATACGCCATCCCATCTGGTTTGGGTTTAGTGGGACTATCATTTGTTTTTCAACAGGACAATGACCCAAAACACACCTCCAGGCTGTGTAAGGGCTATTTGACCAAGAAGGAGAGTGATGAGTGCTGCATCAGATGACCGGGCCTCCACAATCCCCCGACCTCAACCCAATTGAGATGGTTTGGGATGAGTTGGACCGCAGAGTGAAGGAAAAGCAGCCAACAAGCATTCCTCATGAAGCTGGTTGAGAAAATGCCAAGAGTGTGCAAAGCTGTCAAGGCAAAGGGTGGCTACTTTGAAGAACCTAAAATATATTTAGATTTGTTTAACACTTTTTTGGTTACTACATGATTCCATGTGTTATTTCATAGTGTTGATGTCTTCACTATTATGTAGAAAATAGTTTAAATAAAGAAAAACCCTTGAATGAGTATGTGTCAACTTTGACTGGTATTGTATGCATGTAATATATATATATATATATATATATATATATATATATATATATATATATATATATATATATATATATATATATATATATATATATATATATATATATATATATATATATCAGCCCAAGTTAAAGTCAATGGGAAACAAAGCTAAAAGCCTAAGTAATAAACTCTAGCCAATTATTCTGTGAGGAGGCTCTATTCTATCAAAATCTCTCAATCTCTCTGGGGGAGAAAGCAGCTCATCAGCTCTGCAGAGGATTTCAGGGTCAAACTGGCGGTGGCGTCTGCATTCGCTTCAGTCATCTACACTCAGCAGGCGAGGCAAGTCAAGCCCGTCCCCTTGCTATTTACAAACACAGCTGTTCCAGTTTTTGTAGCTCGCTAGCTTAGCTAGCTAGTAACGTTGGTCAACAAACCATTGGACAAAACTAAACTAAACATTAAAAGGGAACGATCTGGCTAACTTGTGTATAGTTTTACTGCAACTATTCAGTTAAATAAATAACCAACGATGCTACATTATGTATTTTGTAGAGCTAGCCAACGTAGCTAGCTTTAGCTACTTGCTACGTGTCACTGCCTCTAGCCAGGAAGCTAGCTAATCACTTGCTTCAAAAAGGCAGTCAGTTCACCAGAACTTCCAACAGAAGATGGTTACAAACATGTATTTGGACAATATGCATGCATACAAGTATGGTATGCACAAACTACTTAAGAGTTTTTAGAAAAAAAAATTGGCGGCTTATAAACGTGCAAGACATTTCTCGTTAGCCAGCTAGCTAACGTTAGCTAGCTACCACACAACTGCAGGCTACGGAACCTTCAATGGGAGCATATCTGCTTACCTCTGGGGGTAGATTAGCCGGGGGAAGATATGGGGGGTTATTGCTTGGTTTGGAGTTTCGGGATGACCGACTCTTTCCTTTTTTGGCATTCTTCAAAGAATACTTTTTAGAACCCATTACGAAGCCATTCCCCGAACTAACGTTAGATCCAACTCCTTGGCAACCAGACTTCTGCCCGGAACCTGACCCAAAAAGCTCTGATACCCGCGAATCCATTACTTCGGAACGGTGTGTACGCTAGCTATGTACGATTTGAAATAGAAAACTTCCTAAAACCGAGACATTCAAGCGTATTTTTAATGGGGAGAGTTTCAAAAAGAGCGAGAACGCCAACGCAACTACCTGCTGGTTAGGGTTCCTGCCCCCCCTACAAAGTGGACAATAACAACTCCGCGTCATTGACTCGTTTTGAGTTGACAGCGGATCTACGTCAGACCTACATATTTAAAGTAGCTAGCCACGTCAGTATATTTCAACAATACAAATATTTTGGCTTGTTCGACATTGCAGCCTACAGTGCAAGCAACTGCCGACTGACTGATCTACAAATCACCTTGCATCATAAATAACGACTCATTATTATTTTTAGATCAGTCAGTCAATCACATTTTACCCATGATAGGCTACATCACGGTTTTGACACAGCCAAAATGATTCAAGTCTTTTGCATGAGCTACTTAAAGGTGCATTCATATTACCTATATTTGAAGATGAAGTAAACTTTTTTATAACTTTCCAACTGATTGTGTAGCAATACCATTTGTTAGAAATATTGAGTTAATACAAGTTAAGATATTTATTTTAACCTAACCAATAGGCCTAAACTGTATGAGGTACGTTGTTACTGCAGGGACCAACTTGTATGAAAATGTATATTGTTCAATAGTACCACCATGTGGTCACACGCCAAAAAATATATTGTGCTTTCGGGGAGGTGCACCTGTGACAGCCAAAAGTCGAACTGATTTGGTTTTCCAACAGCAAGGCTCAGTGCAACATGGCAGTGTTGTCATTGTTTATAAAAGTTTTTCTTTGTAATGTTGAAACAAGCATGTCTCCAACCCCCATATCACACACAAATTGTAAATATACACTTTGTGTCCAGTTTATAAGGTACACCCATCTCAAATAAAATGTTATTTGTCACATAGACCTTACTGTGCAATGCTTACTTATGAGCCCTTAACCAACAATGCAGAGTTGTAAAAAAATAAGTAAGAAATGTTTGCTAAATAAACTAAAGGAAACATAGTAACACAATAAAATAACAATAACAAAGCTATATAGAAGTGGTACCGAGTCAATTTGCCGGGGTACGGGTTTGTCGAGGTAATTGAGGCAATACTGTATGTACATGTAGGTAGGGGTAAAGTGCATAGATAATAAACAGAGAGTAGCAGCAGTGTATGTGAAGAGTGTGAAGGACTGCCATCAGCATGACGCAACAAGAACCAGGATTCGTCGGACCAGGCAATGTTTTTCCACTCCTCAATTGTCCAGTGTTGGTGATCGGGTGCCCACTGGAGCCGTTTCTTCTTGTTTTTAGCTGATAGGAGTGGAACCCGGTGTGGTCTTCTGCTGCAATAGCCCATCAGTGACAAAGACCTACGAGTTGTGCGTTCCGAGATGGCGTTCTGCACACCACTGTTGTACTGCGGCATTATTTGCCTGTTTGTGGCTCACCTGTTAGCTTGCATGATTCTTGCCATTCTCCTTCAACCTCACATCAATGAGCTGTATTCACCCACAGGACTGCTGCTGACTGGATGTTTTTTGTTTATCGCACCATTCTCGAAAAGCCCTAGACACTATCGTGCATGAAAGCCCATTTCTGAGATACTGGAACCGGCGCGCCTGGCACCGACGATCATACCAAGCTCAAAGTCACTTAGGTCACTCGTTTTGCCCATTCTAATGTTCAATCGAACAGTAACTGAATGCCTCGATGCCTATCTGCCTGCTTAGTAAAGCAAGCCACAGCCACGTTACTCACTGTAGGAGCGAACCATTTTCGTGAACGGGTCGATGTACCTAATAAACTGGCCACTGAGTGTGTGTGTACATTGTACTATCAGTTGGGGAGGGATAGCCTCAAATATCACATTCATTTTCACATATCCACTGTATACATGTAAATTGTGGCAAAGTTGCTTCCTGTTTCAACGCCCACACCAGTAGAAATCCACATTTTTGAGCTGAAAGACGATGGCCAGAGCTTACACATGGTGTTGAACAAGGATGTAAGTCAATAAGTCATCTTTTTAGTCAAAGTATTATGTATTTGGGCTTGAAGTGACAAATTCGTGCCAATTACGTGTATTTTCCTATGAAATGACGTGTAAATCATTTTTTGCCTACGTTTAGTTTCGTTTCAGGGTTGGGTTTTATTTTAATGGTACCACCCACCAGCATGACATTGTTTATTAATCATAAACACCTGCAAGGCTTGCTAGTCACGACTGAGCTGAGCAATGTAATAGATAATCTTTGGCTACAACAAATATGATGAATAAATTAAGATAGTTCCCTCAGGCCGTTTACCATTGAAAAGAATGGTCAGTTCCGGTCTACTTAATGGGGTGGGTCTCCCATAGACACCAATGCAATAGTAGCTGGGTCTGGTCTACTTAGTTCATTGACTTTCATTGAACCAGAAAAAAACTGAGAGTGGGGTGTCTCGCTTCCTCTTCAGTCTCTGGCTACACTTCGCTGTCTGAGCCATGGTGCAAATTATGTTTTTGCACCTACACTTTTTTTTACCAGCGAATTATAATAATCCATTTGGTAATTTGTGAAGTTTCACTTATTTTTGCGATAGTCTGTATGTACATAAAAAACGAAAATTTTATAAATGGTAAAAGTGCGTGATATGATTGAGTTTTAGAACCCCGCTCCCCAGTCGTCCAAAGATGAATGGTTTTGACCACTACCCAGTGGGCATACAACATGATAAAGACGTCTTTTACTGGTTGAAATCTGGTCAGAACGTCTTATAACCAGATCACAACCAGATTAAGACATGATTTGACATCATGAAAAATGCGCCTTGTTTTGGTTGATATCTGGTTTTTGGTTGAAATCTGATTGAACTACTGACCAGTTATCTAAATGCTACTCAATTAATAGACATCAATCTATATAAACATAGGCATAGTGTTTGTGGGCCATGCACCCATTGCATATAAGACTCGGCATGGATTCGGACTCGGGAAGAGCTCAGACGGCATGAAGCCCACGAGTCCGAATCCATGCCGAATCTTATTACTGGCAGAATCATATTACTCTGGGCTCCGGCTAATGGTACCCGGGCCGAGTCCACTTCAGCTTATCCATCCCGATTAACCTTTTCAGGAGTAGGGCCATTTGCGGTTTTTATTTGGCAGGTGTTGAAATACCTTTTTTTTGTTTTTTTATGAAGAAATTTGATATATTTCACCCCCAAGTAATGGGTATTTGCTAGGTCATTAAAAGCTTACATTTTTGACAGTCTCTGCGGTCCTATAGCTATCAGAGATGGTCCCTAATTGAGAGAATCTCCAATGCTATAAATGTTTTTGTTTTTACTACAGGCTATGGCAGTGTTTTTCGTAGTGCAGTCCACCCAATTGAAAAGTGCACATTCACTTCCATAACATTTGTTCTAGGCTACCAGCATTAAAGATAAACATGCCCGATAATACAGGATACCCTTACAAAAATCCAGTGCTGTTAAAATGCAGTAATAATGCAGTACATTGAAATAATGGTTGTTTAATTAATGATATCTGGTAGCTTGCTCTGGTAGCTTGGCTTCTAATGGTAATATTGTATCTGTGTAATGGCACTGTTTATTGTGCTGCACATTTTCTTCTGTTCCACGAATGCTGTTTTGAAGTTCTATTATGACTAACTCAATTTGTTTTCAGAATTTAGCAAATAACACATAGGCCTATGTCTTTTATTTCAATATCATACTACAATCCACCAGGATTTACAAAACCCTATTTTTATTGCATTTACCGTATTTCCATAAATAATTAGTCAAAATATATTGCACCAATTATGTCTCAGATTTTGTTTTCTTGGAAAGCTGTGAGTGCTGTTATATGATACAATAGCAGTACTTGTTGCATTTACAACTTGTCTAAGTCCTATCATCAACTGATCTGAGCCAGTGTATGGCTGCATTGTTTGAATGGAATGTTGGCATATTGGCAGTTAATTGGAAAAAATTAATGGAATCATTCCTCTAAAACTGTCTGGCTAGCTAGCTAAGACACATACAGTGCAGATCAATTCTTCACATTAATTGTTTTACACAATATCTTTTCACAGAACTGGCAAATCATGGTTGACCAACATGGCTGACCTTCGGACCATCACAAGAAGGTTCATGTCAATTCTAGTATTCTAATTCCTAATTCTATGTTTTACTTTAACTTTGAAACCATACTGCTTATGTTTCACAGATCCCCATCTGCTAGATTAACCCCCCAAACTCACTCCACAGCGACCCTAGCGTTGAGCTGAGCGCAACTGCAAATCTGGGTCATGGCACCATTGTAAAGGACATCACGCTGCTTGCTTAGACATACTGCTCCCTCCCAATCCAGCTCATATCGAGACTCGAACTTGGGACCTCTGCCTCACAAACACACGTGAACACCCTGATGAAAGGTTTTAACTCTTCGCACTACTGAATTTAATAGCGCAAGTGGTGATCCTTCAGGCTGAGGAGTGAGTTTCACATTTTCCCATCTGCTACACTTAAAATCAACACAAAACCAATAAACCGAGTAGTGTAGCCCAGGAGGCACACATCCATTTTCTTCTCTCATTTCAGCTTACAAGCTCCATTAGCCATGCATTCACCAAACACAGTAGCCAACGTGCTATGTAAACCAAGGATCCACCATGCCTCTGGACTGCATCACCTCATGTGGGCAGCCACCTTGAACACAACATGAAACGAGTTTAAAGTAACATTCCAGTGTTTCCAGATTTCTATGAAATATGACCTATAATTAATTACAATATGAGTTAAATAGTTTTCCAAAAGAAGTATAATTAATTATGTAAAAAAACAGCTTTTCTGTGTTGGAATGGTATGGGTGCACCCCAACAACAAAAAGGTGTGGGCATATACCAGTCATTAAAAATAGTCATGCGAGTAAACCGCTGATTGGCCAGCTCATCCTCCTCAGGAGTATGTTTTTAGAAAATGGTCCATGCAAACCGTTTTACATCAATTCATGTTGAAATGTAAAGAACCTAGTGAAATTATTCCACATGATCAATGAACCAACCAAATCAGGTGATTCTATGCCCCATCTTGTTGGTAGTGAGGTGGAAAACTGTTGAGGTGCATGTTGCTGTGCCTGTCACATTTCTTTAGCGTTTCGAGCTGTGGAATGTGTGAGATTCAGGCAGAAACTCACAGATATGTGACTCGATCACACAAATGCATCTATTCTGTTCTTCCTAAACCTGCCCCATGATCTGTTTTTTTTTCTGTCATGATGAAACACCTTAGCACATTTATCTAGCACCATGTTCCTCTCTCTGGCAGGTTTACAGTGAGCGTTATATGGACCAGATTGGCATCCTCGGCTACTTCCCCAGCAACCTGGTGAAGGAGACTACCAAATTTAGGAAGGATACTGATACTGTGGAGATCCCTATGACATCATACTCTATGAGGAAATAGCAAGCATTTTTTAAATCATATGTTTGAGGTAGGGTTTTGAAGCTGTCTTTCTCCAATTTATACTTTGGCCACAAATACGAGTATAAGATGAGTCAACAACATTATTTGGGTTTTAGTTAACAGAATATGAACAATAACTGGTAATGGTGCATAGCTTTAGAAAGGTCTGTAACTCAGCTTTCTGACCAAAATAGTTATACATTGCTGAGGTGTACTCACTTTTTAGGACACAAGCTCAAGTACATAGTACAAATATTATGAAAATATGAAAAATCATATGTGATTATTTTCCTATTCAACAAAAGTCGGGCAATAGGGTTTGAAATGACTCAAATGCTTTCTAAATATAGTAACAATCAAATTATAAATGACTTACTATACAATTTCACCTTTCTTATAACTGTAAAATACATATGATCATTCTTAGTTACAGTACAATATTGGCACCATTTCATATAACTGATGACACAGACTTTTGTACGAAATTATAAATTATACAAAATCATTTTGTATTTGTTCCTGTTGAGGTCTATAAATCCATCTGAGAACATCTCAGCTAGATGAAACTGCTATTATTGCATCCGCTAGAATCTCCTGTTTTATATGCGCTATTGCAAGCACAGCTACAAGGTTCACAGTCACAGAAAATCGTTCATTTGTCTGGATAGGCCAGAAAATGTGACGTGCTCCCTATAAAAATAGACAATTTCCTGTGTCTGTGAACCTCACAGCTGTGCTTGCAATAGCGCAAATGAATCGGGACAACCAGCGCTTGATGTTGCCCTGTTCACAGTGCACACTGTACACAGAAACATTGGACGGAACCAGTCCAGAACCGCTCAAAGTCCCCTATATAGGGGACTTAACATCTATTTGTTAAATACACATCGCACCAATCTCATGACAAGACAATTATTTTTTTGACATTTTAGTCATTTAGCAGACGCTCTTATCCAGAGCGACTTACAGTTAGTGAGTGCATACATTGTCATGTTGGCCCCCCGTGGGAAACGAACCCACAACCCTGGCGTTGCAAGCGCCATGCTCTACCAACTGAGCTACAGGGGATCACCAATAGCAAGGTGTGTTTTATTGACATGCAAATAAGTCATATCTGTGAAATCTAGGCCCAGATTCAATCCATATCGCGGAAGATCCACGCTAATTTAAAGGCGATGTTCCGCATTGGCGGAGAGTGCATTCACGGTAAACGCTGCATACAGTTGAAGTCGAAAGTTTACATACACTTAGGTTGGAGTCATTAAAACTTGTTTTTCAACCACTCCACAAATTTCTTGTTAACAAACTATAGTTTTGGCAAGTCGGTTGGGACATCTACTTATAAATTCACTGTATCACAATTCCAGTGGGTCAGAAGTTTATATACACTAAGTTGACTGTGCCTTTAAACAGCTTGGAAAATTCCAGAAAATTATGTCATGGCTTTAGAAGCTTCTGATAGGCTAATTGACATCATTTGAGTCAATTGGAAGTGTACCTGTGGATGTATTTCAATGCCTACCTTCAAACTCAGTGCCTCTTTGCTTGACATCATGGGAAAATGACAATAAATCAGCCAAGTCCTCAGAAAAGAAATTGTAGACCTCCATAAGTCTGGTTCATCCTTGGGAGCAATTTCCAAATGCCTGAAGGTACCACGTTCATCGGTACAAACAATAGTACGCAAGTATAAACACCATGGGACCATTCAGCCATCAAACCGCTCAGGAAGGAGACGCATTCTGTCTCCTAGAAATTGTAGGATTTTTAATGAATTTATTTACAGATTATGGTGGAAAATAAGTATTTGGTCAATAACAAAAGTTTCTCAATACTTTGTTATATACCCTTTGTTGGCAATGACACAGGTCAAACGTTTTCTGTAAGTCTTCACAAGGTTTTCACACACTGTTGCTGGTATTTTGGCCCATTCCTCCATGCAGATCTCCTCTAGAGCAGTGATGTTTTGGGGCTGTCGCTGGGCAACACAGACTTTCAACTCCCTCCAAAGATTTTCTATGGGGTTGAGATCTGGAGACTGGCTAGGCCACTCCAGGACCTTGAAATGCTTCTGACGAAGCCACTCCTTCGTTGCCCGGGCGGTGTGTTTGGGATCATTGTCATGCTGAAAGACCCAGCCACGTTTCATCTTCAATGCCCTTGCTGATGGAAGGAGGTTTTCACTCAAAATCTCACGATACATGGCCCCATTCATTCTTTCCTTTACACGGATCAGTCGTCCTGGTCCCTTTGCAGAAAAACAGCCCCAAAGCATGATGTTTCCACCCCCATGCTTCACAGTAGGTATGGTGTTCTTTGGATGCAACTCAGCATTCTTTGTCCTCCAAACACGACGAGTTGAGTTTTTACCAAAAAGTTCTATTATGGTTTCATCTGACCATATGACATTCTCCCAATCCTCTTCTGGATCATCCAAATGCACTCTAGCAAACTTCAGACGGGCCTGGACATGTACTGGCTTAAGCAGGGGGACACGTCTGGCACTGCAGGATTTGAGTCCCTGGCGGCGTAGTGTGTTACTGATGGTAGGCTTTGTTACTTTGGTCCCAGCTCTCTGCAGATCATTCACTAGGTCCCCCCGTGTGGTTCTGGGATTTTTGCTTGTGATCATTTTGACCCCACGGGGTGAGATCTTGCGTGGCGCCCCAGATCGAGGGAGATTATCAGTGGTCTTGTATGTCTTCCATTTCCTAATAATTGCTCCCACAGTTGATTTCTTCAAACCAAGCTGCTTACCTATTGCAGATTCAGTCTTCCCAGCCTGGTGCAGGTCTACAGTTTTGTTTCTGGTGTCCTTTGACAGCTCTTTGGTCTTGGCCATAGTGGAGTTTGGAGTGTGACTGTTTGAGGTTGTGGACAGGTGTCTTTTATACTGATAACAAGTTCAAACAGGTGCCATTAATACAGGTAACGAGTGGAGGACAGAGGAGCCTCTTAAAGAAGAAGTTACAGGTCTGTGAGAGCCAGAAATCTTGCTTGTTTGTAGGTGACCAAATACTTATTTTCCACCATAATTTGCAAATAAATTCATTAAAAATCCTACAATGTGATTTTCTGGATTTTTTTTTCTCAATTTGTCTGTCATAGTTGACGTGTACCTATGATGAAAATTACAGGCCTCTCTCATCTTTTTAAGTGGGAGAACTTGCACAATTGGTGGCTGACTAAATACTTTTTCCCCACTGTATATTAATAGATTGTCTTTTATTAATAATGTTTTGTTGTTGCATTTAACTTCAGAAAAAACTGTTATCAAGGTAATTTCCTTGGTATGTGACCTCAGAGTTCAGAGATGATAACGAGTTTCCCAGCGTTCAAGTGAATTTTTCCCAGTTGTATTTAAGAATTTACGATATTTTAGAACGCATCATCAATCCAGTTTTACTGACAGCATTTCCAGCCACCATGTAGGTAAAACTTGAAGACAGGGCCCATCTGTTGTAGGCTCCTGCTGGGATATCACCAAGGTGTAGTCTGCAAAACAACAAACCCATTAGCCTAAATGGAACTAGTGGAAATGAAGGGCAGAAATAATATATTCCCTACATGCAGTGATTTCCTGAACACCCTCTGATTTAGGAACTCTGGAGAAATCAAGTGGATGTGGTTGAATCATACTCAAATCTCAAATGTCTAATAAGCACTAATTAGATACCTGGTGAGGCAGCTGCATGTTGCCAAACATAAAAATAACAAACAAGAAAACATACAAATATCTGTGTCTGTTTTTAATAAGAGCTCACTGCAGGGTTTTGGTTTTTCCCATAAAACTTGCAGCCCACTTGTTTTCTTTTTTGGGGGGGAATGTGGAATGTGGAATGTGGAGCCAGTCTACTCTGATTGGTCAGAATGGCTGTGATGTAGGGGTTCTGCCCATTCAGACACAGGAGAAGAAGTGTGGGGAAGTTTACAGTAGTGAGTTATTTCGCACTCAGTCAGTACACTCACTTTCTCACACAGTCTTCAGGATGAACCATCCACTGCATTTCGCTCTCCTGCTCCTCTCCTTGGGATTTCTGGACCAGACCACCACCAGTGCTGTTCTTATGGACAAACTGGCAAACAGCAAAATCTGTGCAGATGAGGAGTGCTCATGTGAGTACAGTAGATTTGTATGCACCTTACCGATCAGAAGACCATTGTTGGGGAGTATGGATTTGTGCTCTCTATTCAGACATTCTGGATTTTTTGAGGGGTGTGACAATACCATGCACCCATCAATCAATCCAGTCAATGCTGGCTTTATATGTGATTTGACAAGAGTGCACAGTCAATGTTTTATTTTATATACTGTAGGTCATTTGCTTTCATGTTGTTTTTGTTGTTGTTCCCTCTCAGATGCTCTCTCTATGGCCGTGGGTCTGGATGACTTCACTGCTCCTGACTGCAGATTCATCAACATCAAGAAGGGCCAGATGATCTACGTGTACTCCAAACTCACACCAGAGGAGGGCACTGGAGTCTTCTGGTCTGGAAGTGTACGTTCTGTGATGACTGGTTTGTTTCCAGAGTTACAGGAACATTTTCATCACGATTCAAATATGTTTTTAGAAAATGGTCCATGCAAACCGTTTTACATCAATTCATGTTGAAATGTAAAGAACCTAGTGAAATTATTCCACATGATCCATGAACCAACCAAATCAGTTGATTATATGCCCCATCTTTGTTGGTAGTGAGGTGGAAAACTGTTGAGGTGCATGTTGCTGTGCCTGTCACATTTCTTTAGCGTTTCGAGCTGTGGAATGTGTGAGATTCAGGCAGAAACTCACAGATATGTGACTCGATCACACAAATGCATCTATTCTGTTCTTCCTAAACCTGCCCCATGATCTGTTTTTTTTTCTGTCATGATGAAACACCTTAGCACATTTATCTAGCACCATGTTCCTCTCTCTGGCAGGTTTACAGTGAGCGTTATGTGGACCAGATGGGCATCCTCGGCTACTTCCCCAGCAACCTGGTGAAGGAGACTACCAAATTTAAGAAGGATACTGATACTGTGGAGATCCCTACGGCCGTGAGTATTACCTCAACTTCCACGCATTCAACACTATAGCTACCAACAACATGTTGTTTGTCTCCATTCATTTGTCTTCTCGCTCAGTAGCTGCATAGTCACAGGTGATCAACAGTTCCAGAAGTATTACTTATTGTTGTAGTTTTGATCATTGTTACATTTGTTCTCTCTTGCAGGATGTTGACTTCTACTGTTTTTGAATCTCTGGATGATGTAGACCACAAGGTCTCTTTTTTGATCAGCTGTTTCACTTTATTCTGAGAATTACAAAGGAAATATGCGGAAATAGAGATCCCTATGATCTGCGGAGCAAGGTTTTTATTATTTCAAAGACTTTTCTTGTATTTTGATATAGAAAATGTTTAAATAAAACCCCTTTTATCCCAATGTCTGTACTGTACATGTTGTATCTTATCAAATCAGGGATCAAATTATCACTAATAAGACTAAAAGGTATTTTCTTACTGTAGGCTATTATCAGACCTCAGGATAAGACCCAGATGCAGACACTTCAAAGTAACAAAAGTTTATTACAACAACGGGCAGGCAAGTAACAGGTCAAGGGCAGGCAGAGGTCAGTAATCCAGAGCAGAGTCCGAAAGGTACAGAACGGCAGGCAGGCTCAGGGTCAGGGCAGGCAGAATGGTCAAAACCAGGAAAACTAGAAAACAGTGACTAGAGCGAAAACAGAAGTATGGGAAACCCACTGGTAGGCTTGATGAGACAAGACGAGCTGGCAACAGACAAACAGAAAAAACAGGTATATATGCACAGGGGATAATGGGGGAAATGGGCGACACCTGGAGGGTGGTTGAGACAAGCACAAGACAGGTGAAACAGATTAGGGTGTGACAGGCTATCTTACACTTGTTGGAGTTTGACTGAATGGAAATTCTATGTTTCCAAGTACCCAAACATAAAACAGCGTCACAGTGTTGAGCGTAGGATACTGCTGGTGTGTGTTGGAAAGCCTCCTGTATGTTTTGGATGTGTTTAGATCCTTGGTAAACAGGATCGCAGAGTAAGCCTGCCCAGGTTATGGGGGTTACCTTGTTTCATAGGATTAGGTGTTATGAAAAGCACCACTGAAAACATTCTGATAAAATGTTAGTGGAAGGTTATATCAATTTGATATGCTTGGAAACAGATAGAGGAAAGAGAAAGCGTGACATTGATTTTGCAGTTGATGAGGCAACACCTCATCATCTGGCTGGGTATGACACATTTAAACATTTAATAGAAACAACCTAATGAGTTGATATTAGGTTATAGAGTAGTAAATACCTCAAGAAAAAATATTATGTGAAGATTTGTTAAGAAGATATTTAACAGGTAAGCAGTGGAAATAGAAAGGTGAGGTGATGTTTGGCTGTATGGAGAGTCAACACCAGACAAATTGTGTATTTATCTGTGGTGATGAATTTCTCTGGGGTGCATCCTGGTCTGTGGATGTTGAATGGCTGAAAATTGAAGGTAATTATGTTTAAGAGCACATTCTCTTCTTCCTGCTGTAGTGGTATTAATGGATATTACCTAATTCAATTTGTTATCCTGAATGAAGCTCTTTGTAGCAGTGCCAAACCTGCATTTACTTAATCCAGCAAAGGTCGTCATAACCCGGAAAAAAGTAAGCATACTGTGTTTTACACAAAATATTTGTGTGTCACAGTGGGAAAAGGATTAGATCACTTTAAAATGTAGTAAATATGATTTGTTTCCTCTTCCTTTCCTCTTTCATAAACATTTGCATATTTGCATATATTTTATAAACACTGTGAGAAAGGTAAACATGAAAACCAATTTTCCCAGTATATCTTTACATTGAGGCTATTTCGAAATGTGGTTGCATAGTCTTGTCTCTCGCTCTCTGTCACATGCACATACACGCAAGCATGCATCCACACATGCATGCACCTACTGTGCACGCACACTCACACTCACACACCACACACACACACACGAGCACACACACACACGAACACACACAGATAGAGACATACCTACACTCAGAAAAGAATCAACACACTGATTGTGTTATTCAGAGTGAATGAACATTCGCAGTGTGTATGAGTGTTGAAGGCAGGTTTAGCTTGCAACGCAGTGTAAGGTCATCAGGGATGTGTGGTGGAGGTGAGATACTGAGGTATGGTAATGACCCATCTGCTGCCATGGCAATGGAACCCAGGCCTACATGCTCACCTTGAGAGAGAATGCAGATCATCTTTGGAATTTGAAAGATATGAATTTGAAATGTCATGTTTTTCATTTCCTAATGTTAATGCATTTGCTTATGGGTTGGTAATGACACCCCGAGGAAGGCAGCTGCCGAAACCTTGGTGACTATTAATGAATCATTTGCATCAGAGCAAGAGTGGGTGCCCAAATCCTCTTTTGAATACTGATTGATAAATTCCCAATTAATACTAACTGGAAAAATTGTGCGATTTTGCTAAACTTGTATCTAATATTTGAGTATTTAATCTATGTTCCATATACATACATTTATCCATTAACCATATGATCAGCATAAAAATGATTGGCAAATTGCAACAAACAACTTGAACTGCAGTGTATTAGCGCTGGTTTTCTTAAAACGATAATAATGGGAAATTACATGCACCTGCTTGCTAAAATAATCTTGATTCCAATGAAAAACCCATAACAATTTACGAGTAGATTAACTGATCTCTCATTGTTATGGTTCTGATACCAGACAACTGCTTCTAGGTTCTGCGTCTAGATTCTCTATTTCCGCCACCAATTAAATAACGAACATTAGGAACATTGAAAATCGTCAAAGGCTTGTAATGAATTAATGTAAAATACTTGTATGCTTGTAATAATGGAGTGTACATCATAAAATGTTTCATGTCAACATAGAATACCATTTTTGTGCAATTTGAATTAAATGTATTAGACTTATTTAATTTGAATAAAAAAATATAGGCTAACCAACATTAGTTTTCAATTAATACAATGTGTAGGGTAAATTGCCGCAGTAGATTTTCATGGTAAACGAGGAAATATTGTATTTTATTTTTACAGAATGACTATCAAATAGATACTGTACATCTGTTCTTAGTCTGCTCAATTAGCAGGTTTTAAGTTAACACCGACCTCGGCTTTAGTGGGAATGGTAATACGGTGGCCAATAGGCCTAATGGTTGCAACTGAGATCAGCTGTGTGGGTGGTCTTAGCCTGTATTGATGGTTTAACAAGAGATGAGCTTGCGGTAATACATTGGCACATAATGGTTGCAATTAGCCCAATAGTTTTAACGATATTTTGAAGTTTTACAGTGTTTGTTTACAGTTACATTGTTTACAAACAATGGAGCTAAACACGCTTATATTTGGGGTTATGATGGAGTTGCTCATGAGGCATTTATAAGTTATGTTCTTCAAGAATCAATGTACAATATACATAATTAATTTAAAAGTAAAAAAAAAACTGAATGTAGAAATCACAGATTGCCCCTTAAATTAAATGCAACCCTATACCTCTGAAAATCTGATGATTCAGTTTGGAGCCAGGCCAAAAGGAGGGATTTGTGCAGTTATTTCATCATTAAGAAACAAAATACGCATTTTCTTTTTCGTCCAGGGGCCTCATTACATTTCAAAGGATGAACTCTCACACCGGAGACTTGTTACATCCAGGACGACTCCAATCAAAAATGAGATTAGAAATGAATCAATCATGTAGTTAACTCTAATGTTCAAAAACAAGAAAATTGTGATGCTCGTAGTAGTTTGACAATGAGTCTGTTTATTAAGGAACACATCTTCACCCAGTGGGTAATCATTTACATGATGTGTAACGTGACCAGAGATTGAAATTTCTCCTTTATGAGCTAATTATAAAGTGAAAGCTCAGTGTGACTCACTTTTGAAACATGCACGCACACACACACACACACACACGCACGCACGCACGCACGCGCTCACACACACACACACGCACACACACACACACACACACACACACACACACATGCACACACACAAAGGTTTTTCAGAGAATACATGCTTTTGCATACAATGGCCTCCTTCACGATTAAACGTGCCTTGATATTTCCTTTCTCAGTTAAGACTCCCTCCTCAGGATGTGTGGACATTATTTATCTCTCCTCTCCGTTTGATTGGCTGTGAATCCTCCATATCCCGCACTGCGTCATTTCTACCGCCCTGTTACAGCTGGGAAGGAATTCAATTCATCAACAGCTATAGCCCATGGCTCTCAAAACTGCAGTATTTGCCCAACACCATTAGACATTGGGAGAACAAACAGCACTCTCCCATATTCTTTGTTTGTCTTGATAAACATTCATCCTAAAATAAAATCCCTTACTGAAATAGGTTGCTTTCATTCTGAAACCTCAAACAGCCACTTAAGCAGAGTAGGGGGTGAGTGAAGTACATGGTGTTATGTACAAAACATGCTCTTTCCATGATATAGACTGACCAGGTGAATCCAGGTGAAAGCTATGATACCTTATTGATGTCACCTGTTAAATCCACTTTAATCAGGGTAGATGAAGGGGAGGAGACAGGTTAACCTCTACGGGATCGGTGTCCCGTATACGGGACGGTTGAGCTAATGTGCCCTAATGTGATTAGCATGAGTGTTGTAAGTAACAGCAAACTTTCCAGGACATAGACATGTCTTATATGGGCAGAAAGCTTACATTCTTGTTAATCTAACTGCACTGTCCAATTTACAGTAGCTATTACAGTGAAAACATACCATGCTATTGGTTGAGGAGAGTGCACAACAACAAAAAACGTATCACGGCAACTGGTTTGATACATTCACCTCTGAAGGCAAATCATGTACTTACATTCAGTAATCTTGCTATGATTTGTCATCCTAAGGGCCCCAGAGATAAAATGTAGCATAGTTTTGTTTGATCAAATCAATTTTTATATTCTGGGTCCTACAGTTTGAACCCCTGCTGTCTCTGGCTCCACACCCACCCCGCCCGGCCATCTAGATGTGTGAAAGTTAGTGTATAAGCTAATGATCCATCATGTATGACATTCCTGGGAGTGTGTAAACTTACATTTTATATTACCATCATTTTTGTATGTTCTCTATAGTTATGTACTTGAAAATGTATCAATTTACCAATTCGGCACATTTGGGCAGACTTTATACAAACTAGTCCAGTATAGTCCTGCCATGTGCAGTGTGGTCCTCTGTAGCTCAGCTGGTAGAGCACAGCGCTTGTAATGCCAAGGTAGTGGGTTCGATCCCCGGGACCACCCATACACAAAAATTTATGCACGCATGACTGTAAGTCGCTTTGGATAAAAGCGTCTGCTAAATGGCATATTATTATTATATTATTATATTGCAACGCTTCACTGGATCAATCTGAGACTTTGCACACACTGCTGCCATCTAGTGGCCAAAATATAAACTGTGCCTAAACTGCAATATCATATTGTGGCCTTTCTCTTGCATTGATCTAATGATCTAATGTGTAATATTCTCCTGCATTAATTTCACATTTCCACAAACTTCAATGTTTCCTTTCAAATGGTATCAAGACTATGCATATCCTTGCTTCAGGTCCTGAGCTACAGTCAGTTAGATTTGTTTATGTCATTTTAGGCGAAAATTTAAAAAAAGTGTTTGATCCTTAAGAGGTTAAAGAAGGATTTTTAAGTCTTAAACAATTGAGACATGGATTTTGTATGTGTGCTATTCAGAGGGTGAATGGGCAAGACAAAATATTTAAGTGCCTTTGAACAGGGTATGTTAGTAGGTGCCAGGCACACCAATTTGTGTCAAGAACTGCAATGCTGCTGGGTTTTTCATGCTCAACAGTTTACCGTGTGTATCAAGAATGCTCCACCACCCAAAGGACATCCAGCCAACTTGACACAACTGTGGGAAGCATTGGAGTCAACATGGGCCAGCATCCCTGTGGAACGCTTTCAAAACCTTGTAGAGCCCATGCCCCGATGAATTGAGGCTGTTCTGACGGCAAAACGAGAGGGCGCAACTCAATATTAGGAAGGTGTTCTTAATGTTTTGTACACTCAGTGTACATGTAGTACCAGTGGTGTGATGTAGCATCTGGCCAGGCACCTTTGTCTTTGTTCACTGCCTGTGTCTCTTTTCTACCATACTGTCGCTGTATGCCTAAGCCATGAATGAGAAAAGACAGGACTGAAGAATCTCCAGCTACGTCCTTAGAAATGGCCAGAGTCCTATTATATTATTTGTGCAGTTACAAACCAGGGTCCATATTTTGGAGGTGAATTTGATTGAAGTGTGTTAATCTAGCTACATATTTTAATAGTATAACAAATTCGGGGGATAGCCCCGGCCGGGACTCAAACCCAGGTCCCGTGACTGTCAACCCAACACCTTAGCCATTACTCCAAGAGATCTTTGTGAGGTCACTAGGTGTGGGGTTAGGGTCGCTACAATATACTTCCCCACATCTTTCTGCAAATTGGTTTGAGTTTTTGGAGCCCAGAGCACAATTTCCCTACAGAACATTTTAATAGACTTTGTCTGGAATAAAACCAGCACTGTTGCAAGTGCAAGTAGTAGTTGTTTTTATTCCGAAACAGTGTGCTCCTTTAGGAATATGTGAACGTATGTGTTTCTGTGTGTGTCTCTCTCTGTCTGCGTGTGTGTGTGTGTCTGCGTGGGTGTGTGTATGTGTGTGTGTGTGTGTGTGTGTGTGTGTGTGTACATGCGTGTGTGTGTATGTCAAAGCAAGTGTCTCCTCGGGCCCTATTTCTACTCTCCAGTCAGACGACATTAGCTTTGGGGGGTTGCCATGGTGACAGGCAGGGCTGCTGTGACAGAGAGTCATGGGAGAACCTCACTGATTGTGTGTGTGTGTGTGTGTGTGTGTGTATGTTTGTATGTGTGTGCGGGCAGCAACCCTGCTCCCACCTGAAACACACACACTCCCAAATCAATGAATGGCCTCTGCTCTGGATAGTCTCTCACTGTGTGACAGGAGGGAAATGAAACATGACTATGGCTTTTTCACCCCCACATTATGATATCTGGAGTCAGGGAAAGTTATTGATCCTGCCATGTGCAGTAGAGATAAAGTAATATCACAAAAATATCACATCAAATATGCAGTGTAATAAACATCTGGATATTATAACTGTTCCAGATTGTACGAGCAATAATTCAATTTGAGCAACTTTTGTTAGACAGATATTATATGAAACGAGCACTATGGTATTATATTATGCATGTGAAAGAAATTATAGACCATCTTTGCATGTAAACTCATGAAGGGAGAAGTCTCAAAAGGAGGACTCACCTAAGACCACTCCAGAGAGTCTCTCAGTACAGTAAAGAGAGGGGAGCAGAACTGAACCACTGCGCACAGACATCAGTTTTGATTTACATTTGGTTGAGTTGTCAACTAACATGAATTCAACGTGAAATCTACAAAAAATTGTCACCATGTCATTGGATTTAGGTTAAAAGTTGGGTGAAACAAATATGAAATGCCCTTACATTGATGACTTTTTGCAAATTCAATCAGTTTTCCACATTGATTCAACGTCATCACATAGATTTTTTGGGGCTTGAAATGACATGTAACAACGTTGATTCAACCAGTTGTTGCCCAGTGGGGAGTCACGTCTTCCTTTGATGAAAGCCTAACTTGCTGCAGATTGGATGGAATTGAAGTCGGAATGAGAAAAAGACTAAAGCAGTAGGGCAGAACATTTGAAGTGCAAACACTTTGGTTCCTGGGCCCGAGATGACCGGGGGGTGTTATTGTTGTTGAAACTGCTCATTTCTCTGGACGGGCAAACATCCCTGCCTTTGTCCCAGGAGAGTAGATATTTACCCAGGACAATGGCAAGGAGAGGACTCCATTTGTAGGTTCCCATTGGGTACACGGCTGATAAACTGATTTCTAAGTAAGTGTGTGTGTGTGTGCTTTGTTTCTCATCTCATCTCTCTCTCTCTCTCTCCACCCCCCTCTCTCTTTACACTCCCCCTCTCTCTGTTTCTCTCTCTGTTTGTTTCCCTCTCTCGCTTTTCCTGTGTGTGTGTGCATGTGTGCGTGTGTATTGCCAGTACTAGTCAGCTCTCCCCTGCATGGATGGCCAGGTATGTCAGCACAAATCTCCTTCAAATATGTCTTCCTCCTAACCTCTGCTCCTCAAATAGCTTACCGCATCAATATGGGCGCAACAACAGCGTGGCTGGTATAAAATCAGCCAAGTGCTCTGTGAAGATTCAGGTGATTAGATGAAGAAGTTGTTAAGATAGAGGACCCGGCAGCCTTTTTAGTTTGTATAAAGTCAGCCAAGTGCTCTGTGAAGATTCAGGTGATTAGATGAAGAAGTTGTTAAGATAGAGGACCCGGCAGCCTTTTTAGTTTGTATAAAGTCAGCCAAGTGCTCTGTGAAGATTCAGGTGATTAGATGAAGAAGTTGTTAAGATAGAGGACCCGGCAGCCTTTTTAGTTTGTATAAAGTCAGCCAAGTGCTCTGTGAAGATTCAGGTGATTAGATGAAGAAGTTGTTAAGATAGAGGACCCGGCAGCCTTTTTAATTTGTGTGGTGCAGTAACAGTTCAGATGGAGTCAGAGGATCAGGTGCAAAAATAGGTGGAATTAATTTTACAGTGCAAGTCATGAGAACACTGAATCCAGAGATTATTTACAAAATAATGAAGAAAAATTAAGAAAAATAGTTGACAGAAATAATTAATTTGAAAACAAATAAACTTACTTAGACAATAGCAAAATTACTAAGGCAAAGGACTAATGCAAAATGGCCATAATCTCACACATCTATAGCAGAGCATTTTTCCAAGGACCCAGAAAACTGTGGCAGTGGGAGTAAATATATTTTGAAAATGATTTTTTAAAGGATTTATAATTAGCCAGCTAGCTAGCAAACTTTACATACTGTATAGATTTGGGAGGATTGTAGCTCTGCGGATAAATTATTAGACTGTATTAGTGATTTAAATACTTGGATGGCTCACAACTTCCTCCAGCTAAATCAAGATAACAGTCAAGGTACTTATTGTTGGAGTCAAAGCACAGAGAGAGAATCTAGCCACACATTTTAATTCATGTGCAATAAAGATAAAACACCAGGTAAAAAACCTAGGTGTTATTTTAGATTCTGAACTAAATTTTGAATCACACATTAGGAATGTGACCAAAATAGCTTTTTACCAACTGAGGAACACACAAGGTGCGGCCGTTTCTCTCTCAGAGAGACTCATCCATGCTTTTATTACAAGAAGGCTTGACTACTGTAATGCTCTACTGTCTGGTCTACCCAAGAAAGGGTAGCTGCACTGGCTGCCTGTGAGTTGTAGAATTTATTTTAACATTCTTCTGTTGGTTTTTAAATCAATCCACGATTGTGCACCCTAATATATGTAAGACATGCTTTTAAGTTATGTACCCAGTAGGTCCCTCAGGTCCTCTGACACTGGCCTTTTAACTATCCCAAAGCCTAGGACCAAGAGGCATGGAGAGGCAGCCTTTAGTTACTATGCCCCCAGCCTCTGGAATAGCCTGCCAGAGAACCTGAGGGGGGCCAAAACTTTGGACATATTTCAAATAGATCTTAAAACACATATTTTTGCTTTTCTTTTCCTCAGGCTGCTTTTTAGTCATTCAGTTTGTGTCATTCTTTTGTTTTATTTATCTTATGTTTGTTGTGTAGTAAATATTTCAGCTTTTATTTTCATAGTTTTTTATTAATTTTTCCCTCTAAAGCATATTGCATTGCATTCCATGTCTGAAATGTGCTGTATAAATAAAGCTTGATTTGATTTGATTAGATAGATAACTAAGTGAATTAAATATCACCAGCTAGCTAGCTAGCTATCTTGATGTATTTATCATTGTAAATTAAAAACACAAACTCAAAATGCATTTGTAGCTAGGTAGCTAGCTAGCTAACAGCCATGGCATGGAAGATGGTGAAAGGATTAGCAGCTCCAGCTGTCAGAGAAGGGAGAGAGTAGGCTACTCAGGATAGGACAAGTACATTTGTGGGAGGACATTATGAAAAGATTCTCCAGTTCCAGTCCCTAGCGATAAAAACTACAAGGACAGAGAGATATAGCAACATAATATTCAGTGCTGTCTAATTTGAGTATAATGAAGCCTGTTTCTTTGTGATGTTTTCTGTCCTCAGATACAGAGAGCTGTGAAACCCTGTCTGCAGATGAAAATGTCCCAATGAATGTCCCAAGAGAATAAGGGTACATCCTTGTATACCATGGGTTATATGTGTACCTATGTTAGGGCTCAATTCAATCAGATCAGCTTTAGCCAACATCAGCATAGCGGTTGTTTTGACATGTCAGAGGTGGAACTGTGTTAGAGCTGTCAAATCCACAAGCGGGTCCTGGCATTATACCTAAAGCAGACATTGCCATTGGCTGCACAGAGTCAATCGCATACAGCATTGTTCACAAGTTTGAACACTGGAATGTGAGATGTAATGTTATTTTTTTCATTTAATGATTTTTCAATTTGACCATAATTATTTCTATATCGCTTACACTTTCTCCTTCTGAACTTCTAACGCAAGTGGGGCAGGTGTGGCTTCTTGACAATGATCGCAAGAGCAGCCGATCACCGATTTGAAGACTCCAACACAGTTCCACCTCTGACACCGCCAAAACATCCGCTATGTTATTGCCGGTTAGCGCTTGATCTGATTGAATCTAGGCCTTAGCAAATGTTGTAAACAAAAATACAGTTTAAAAGTCACACACAACGTATAAACCTATTACAACTGGAGCAGGCCAACAATTCTGTTCCAGCCCAGCACTAACACACCTGATTTAATTTATCAAACCTAATTAGTTGATGATCAAGTGTGTTATTGCTGGGCTGGAATAGAAGTCTGCTCACTAAGTAAATCAGGAATTGGAGTGAGGTTGGCCACCTCTGGTACTGACTTTTTTTTGTTCACCTGAAATTATGCTTTAGTAATAATAGCCTAGCTACTTGTTACTAAAATGTCTAAACTTTACATATGAGTTACCTTACACTTTGAAATGATATGAAATAAAGTGTTGATTCTTTGAAGTGAAGTGTTTAAACTTGGACAAAGTAGTAGAAGTAGAAACTGATGCTGCTGCAGCATTGCTCATCTTCACAGGGGGAATCCAGTGGACATGAGTGTCTTGATAGAGGTCAGCTGGTGAACATACAGTACATAAACAAGTGAAAAGCACACCTGATGTTAAAATATCACTCCTTCAGGTCACCTATACCATCAGGGCTCTTGATTGCTTGGTTGTGTTTAATTAATTCAAGTGTTTTAGTGTCACATAAAGATGTAATATATTGTTGGGCTGGAACAATCAATAGTCAACACAGTAGGTTGTCCTATCCCATTGAGGCCTTTATCCTATGCTGTAATGTCCATAAATGTTCCCTCCTCTTATGAATAAAGTTCTCAACAAATTATCATTGGGTCAGTGCCACTGGAGAGTTTTTTTGGACAATAATGTCCTCCTCCAGGCTAGATGAATGTTATCTTGTACAATTTGTTTCTCCCCTTTTCGTAGGCCTATTTTAGATGGTTGCATTCAAGACGAGATCGTTTTTATTAATCCAGTATGAAGGAAGTTCATTTGAGGTAGTTTCGTGAGCCATTGCTAATTAGCGTTAGTGCAATTAATGAAAGTCTACCCACACTGCTAGCATGCTAGCATAAAGGGCTTAATTGCCTAAATCTCTCACTATCCCTTTAATGAACATTGATAATACACTATAATGTTTACCAGGGTTATGAGTACAGGTCAGTTTGAAATTATAGGATGCTGAAGTGTGTGTGTGTGTGTGTGTCTATGTGTGTGTGTTTGTGTGTGTTCGTGTTTGTGTGTGTGTGTGTGAGTGTGTGTGTGTGTGTCTGTTTAACTGTGTTGGCTAATGTTTCTTTGGCCTTTTCACACTCATTTTGGAGACACACAGATGGCATTGTTGATGCTGTCATGTTATTACCATGGTTTCAACTTCAACTGCAGGTTTTATATGGCTACTCTTGCTTGGAATAAGATGAAATCGACTGTGCTCAGCGTTAGATAAATTGACTGTACAAATGGACATTATAGTTAATTATCAACTTCCAACACTTTTATAAAGCATTGTGCATATTTTTCTTTGCAATCCTATGCACCATTTGCTGTTGGGTGTGAAGACCTTTAAAGTGTTTCCCTTCGCGATGTAAAATGGCATCTAGATATCTGAAAATCACATCTCCTGTGACATCAACACCTAACACTTCTTTCCTTTTCCTGGGTTCAGAAACATCATAGCTGTCACAATGACGGTAATGATTTCTCACCTAGAGTGCATCTATGAGGTGAGTGTGTGTGTGTATGTGTGTTAGTGTAAGGGTTTCAATTGTGTAGTGGCCTTTTCTCATAGTAGTCCATCAAATTGGTTTCCATGATGAACAGTGAACTATGTCACACCTGAATAAACTGCATTCAGACAAGAGCCCTTGATCCCAACCATGTCTTTCCATTATGAATCATCCCTATGGTTACCATAATGATTCAGGGAATTGGCATCAGGGGGAGTGGTTTAAAGGTGAGTGCTTCGTGAAAAGGAAATGGGTCAGAGTCAGTCAGAGACCAATAATGGAAGGCTCTCCTGCTTTCCATTCACAGCCATTAAAGATGCTGGCCATTCAGCCATTAACTCAGGGACACAGCAACAATCCTCCTGGCTAGCAGTAATGAGGTCACCAAGGGTCAAAGGTCAAAAGTAACGTGCTGAAAATATAAGCTATTTGGCCGTATAGGTTCTCCATTTGCCTGGAGCAATGGAACAGTGCATTCAATGGGAAACAATTGAGAATAAATCAATATTATAGAGAGAAGATGGGCATTTCATAAAATCATTATGTACATTTCAGCCATATTAATAGTACATCAATCAGAAAATCTATGAAGAGGTATATAAAACTGTCCTCGGTCTCAGTGCTTTGGCTGTTTGAGATAATCATGCTCTGTTGTAATCTGTCCTCTCTCTCTCCTGAAGGACAGTGTGTGTGACAGGTAAGGAGAAATTACCACAAATTAACTTTTAAGAAGGCACACCTATTAATTGAAATGCATTCTAGGTGACTACCTCATGAAGCTGGTTGAGAGAATGCCAAGACTGTGCAAAGCTGTCATCAAGGCAAAGTGTGGCTATTTGAAGAATCTCAAATCTCAAATATATTTTGATTTGTTTAACACTTTTTTGGTTACTACATGATTCCATATGTGTTATTTCATAGTTTTGATGTCTTCACTATTATTCTACAATGTAGAAAATAGTAAAAAAATAAAGACAAACCCTTGAATGAGTAGGTGTGTCCAAACTTTGGACTGGTAGTGTATATGGATTCATATGTTTTTGTCTGATCGTCTTAGTTTGGGGATGACTACAACCCACGTTCAGCAGTGGAGATGGGTTGTATTGCATAAAAGCCACAATATAATCGTGACAGATTCCAGATAGATCTTGCGTTTCCAGTGTCTTTGACCTCCAATCTGAAGCAGGTTGTGTAACAAGCATCAGGTGGATGGGCTTTATGGAAAAATAGATGAAATGGTAGATTGAAATACATCTGACATTTTTCTCTTTCAGTGATTTGATACACACATTCATGTAATGCTGTTGTCATAAAACGTACATATTGTGATTATATAAATACTGCAATTACCTCTGACAAAAACTGCAACAGAACAATATATTCAGAGCCATATTTAAAGCCACCTGAATTAAACAATAAGAGAAACACCAATAAACTGTCCGTCTCTGCACTCTGTCATAAATGCAGTGTGTTAAAATATGATGAATATGATGTGTGTATCTGAGCCTTAGAAAGCCTCACAAAGATCTCACCTCAGCGAGGCCAGATGTCTGTGACCCTGAGAAGCTAAAGAAAGCAGGAGAAAGATTGCCATGAAAATACCTATTGTATCTATAGTTCACAGTCTATTCACATAAAGGAAACAGACATCATATAATACATTCCTGGCAGTCTGAAGTGCTGCTCATCCCAGTAGTTGACCTTTACTATACAGTGTCACTATTACCCCATGGTTACATAACTGGAGAAAACTATTGCCTCCATGAAAGATAGTATGTCAGTAACTGAACTCATATTTTCAGGACCACACCAAAATATGTTGAAACCTTTGTGCAAGGATTGTGTTTAAATGAATGTGTTTGGCAATATCCGATAGCATATTTGTATTAACAACTAATATTTCTGCACTGATATGTTACAGGAACAATGGTATTATTTAGACATTGTTGGCAGCTGGGTAGCCAGGCAGGTTTAATGTGAGTTGACCTCAGGCTCTTGGAACAGTTCCCCATGACGTGTCAGTCCAGATCTGTACTCCAGTGATCACCTGAGCCTGACATTTCACACCCCCACAATCCCACCTCGTGTCACAATGGACCTGCCATGACCCCAAGCTAATATGGTCTGAGCTATACAAATAGATAGCTATGACTGTGTGGTTAGGGAATACTCAGGGAATGTCTGTTCCAATTTATTAAACAAGGACACTGTTTGTTCGGTTATTAAGGACACAATCACACAACAATATATTTTTGAGCAAGGTTAACTTTAGTAGGAATCAGACCAGAATACCACTTCACCTTGGACAATGCAAGCCAATCTCTTCCCAATCAGACCTATGGAGGGAGGGTTTCTTTAGAATCAGACCAGTCTCTCCTCTCATGTTAACCAGTGCTTCAGCGACCAAAACAGAGGTAGCTAGACTAGAGGTACCTACTGCAGAGCTGAGCACACAGACAAAGAGCTGACAGAGACATGCTGAGCAAGGTCAGAGAGCAGTTTTCTCTGGGCTATTAATGGTTAGAGTGTATTGTGTGTGTGTGTGTGTGTGTTTGTGTGTTTGTGTGTGTATGTGCACATGTTTTCCTACATTATCAGGGCCCCAATGTTCTAACATTTCCCCTTAATGTCCTGAAAAGGTAGAAAAACAGTAACTTTTTTGGAAAGTCAGGTCCTGAATTTGTTCAAATGCAATTTTAAGCTTAAGGGTTAGGTTTATGGTTTTGGGATTAGGGTTAGGTTTAGGGTTAGGTTTAGGGTTTTGGGGGTTAGGGTTAGGTTAATGGTTAGGGTTAGGGTTAGGGTTAGAGTTAGGGTTAGGGGTTAGGGAAAATGGGATTTGTAATGATACAAAAAAATTACACTCCAAAAAGTCCTGAAATTTCACGAAAACACAGCTGTGTGTGTGTGTGAGAGAGAGAGTGAGTGAGAGAGCTAAATAGAGTTGATGTACAGTATCTCAGCAAACTGATGTGTCACAACAGAGTCAATCCAAATAGCAGCATTTTAAATGAATTTGCCATGTGATGCTCATCGCCAGGTTTTTCTTCAGGTTCGAGATGCTGTTCAAGTCAAGATGCAGTGCACTGAGAAGCTAAACGATGAGAATATTTCAAAGACTCCACCAGGCAGTCCTTCTCACATGAAGCACCAATACCTTGACATGTCACTGAGTTTTTTCTAAAGAGGGATAATTACTCATGAATATGCATAATAGCATTGACACTTTCCCCAAACATCAGGTGGCAGTTTCGCTAGTGTGAGGACTCTCCCCTCCCGCTGAATCTAAACTGTCCCCTCATACGTGAATGTCAAGAGATAGGGCTGTTAGACATGGCTTTCTCATTGCGAGCGGAGCGGGGAAGGCTACGGTAGTGCTTAGGTTTTACCTCCCCCTCAAATCGATTTACAGATTACCGGGGAGACGGGAGAGCAGAAAGAAATAGTTCATAATTTCCATCCACTTAGCTCTGGGGATGTGGCATGTTTCCATCAGAAATTGGCCCTGTCACTCCAGTGGTATTTTGGCTCCTTTTTGGCAATGGTGGTTTTGCAGCACTCTGTACATGTATCGGCTCAGTGTAGGCCTAGTGTTTGTCATGACAACCAATTATCCACTGCAAGAGCAGCGAGGCTAAGTAAGGCAATTAAGTGGTGAAACAAAAGTGTATGTGAGAGGAAAGTAGCCTAGCAGTTAAGAGCATTGTGCCAGTAACCCCGAGCTGACTAGGTGAAAAATCTGTCGATGTGCCCTTGGGCAAGGCACTTAACCCTAATTGCTCCTGTAAGTCGCTCTGGATAAGAGCGCCTGCTAAATTACAAAAATGTAAATATATTGTGTGTGTGTGTAGCTGTGACTGATATTTAATTTCCCAGCCTACTTGTAAAGGCAGTGATACAGAGTAAATGATCCAGTTGAACGGCTGAGAGAGCAAGGCCAGTGTACTGTAACCCCTACTGGGAGACAGACCAGGGTGTCAGTGTGTCATAACGTAGCCTGTATGGTCAATATTGTGCACCCTAACTTACCTACATATTATATAATGCACTTTAACATTCATTACCACTGCTGTGCTTTGTTGCAATGGAATTGCGAAAGTATTCACCCCCCTTGGCATTTTTCCTATTTTGTTGCCTTACAACCTGGAATTAAAATGGATTTTTTTTTGGGGGGGGGGCTTGTATCATTGGATTTACACAACATGCCTACCACTTTGAAGATGCTAAATTTTTTTACTGTGAAACAAACAAGAAATAAGACTTAAAAACAGAAAACTTGAGCGTGCATAACTATTCAACCCCCAAAGTCAATACTATGTAGTGCCACCTTTTGCAGCAATTACAGCTGCAAGTCTCTTGGGGTATGTCTCTATTAGCTTGGCACATCTAGCCACTGAGATTTTTGGCCATTCTTCAAGGCAAAACTGCTCCAGCTCCTTCAAGTTGGATGGGTTCCGCTGGTGTACAGCAATCTTTAAGTCATACCACAGATTCTCAATTGGATTGAGGTCTGGGCTTTGACTAGGCCATTCCAAGACATTTAAATGTTTCCCCTTAAACCACTCGAGTGTTGCTTTAGCAGTATGCTTAGGGTCATTGTCCTGCTGGAAGGTGAACCTCCGTCCCAGTCTCAAATCTCTGGAAGACTGAAACAGGTTTCCCTCAAGAATTTCCCTGTATTTAGAGCCATCCATCATTCCTTCAATTCTGACCAGTTTCCCAGTCCCTGACGATTAAAAACATCCCCACAGCATGATGCTGCCACCACCATGCTTCACTGTGGTGTTCTCGGGGTGATGAGAGGTGTTGGGTTTGCGCCAGACATAGCGTTTTCCTTGATGGCAAAAAGTTCAATTTTTCTCATCTGACCAGAGTACCTTCTTCCATATGTTTGGGGAGTCTCCCACATGCCTTTTGGCAAACACCAAATGTGTTTGCTTATTTTTTTCTTGAAGCAATAGCTTTTTTTCTGGCCACTCTTCCGTAAAGCCCAGCTCTGTGGAGTGTATGGCTTAAAGTGGTCCTATGGACAGATACTCCAATCTCCGCTGTGGAGCTTTACAGCTCCTTCAGGGTTATTTTTGGTCTCTTTGTTGCCTCTCAGATTTTTGCCCTCCTTGCCTGGTCCGTGAGTTTTGGTGGGCGGCCCTCTCTTGGCAGGTTTGTTGTGGTGCCATATTCTTTCAATTTTTTAATAATGGATTTAATGGTGCTCCGTGGGATGTTCAAAGTTTCTGATCTTTTTTTATAACCCAACCCTGATCTGCACTTCTCCACAACTTTGTCCCTGACCTGTTTGGCGAGCTCCTTGGTCTTCATGGTGCCGCTTGCTTGGTGTTGCCCCTTGCTTAGTGGTGTTGCAGACTCTGGGGGCTTTCAGAACAGGTATATATATACTGAGATCATGTGACAGATCATGTGACACTTAGATTGCACACAGGTGGACTTTATTTAACTAATTATGTGACTTCTGAAGGTAATTGGTTGCACCAGATCTTATTTAGGGGCTTCATAGCAAAGGGGGTGAAAACATATGCACGCACCACTTTTACATTATTTATTTTTTAGAATTTAATTAAACAAGTTATTTTTTTCATTTCACTTCACCAATTTGGACTATTTTGTGTATGTCCATTACATGAAATCCAAATAAAATTCAATTTAAATTGCAGGTTGTAATGCAACAAAATAGGAAAAACGCCAAGGGGGATGAATCCTTTCCAAGGCACTGTAAGTTCCATTAGCTCCATATCTTTGTCCAGCAGTGAGATTGTTGCCAGGCTGCGACTCAGAGGTGTCATGCACCAATTATTTTAGAGGGGGCATGAAGTATGTGAGGATGGAGGTGAAGTGGTGGAGAATATAGTATTTTTCTACTAAACTATATGGAATTGTTTTAAGAAGGTCATACCAAGGAGTATTTTGCTATTTGATTGTGATTTTTAAGACCCCTTGAAGTAACCCCAATTTAAAAGAAAAAAGAAAAATAGTATTTGGTCTTACTGCTATTAGCCCATACACACACATTGAATAACAAATGCACTACATGGAACAACAGATAGTCCCCCCAAATAATCTAAAGGACGTTTGTTCTGAAGTGTCTGTCCTATATCTGAAAGATATAAGAAAGAACAGGAAACATTTGTTATTTTTTCTTACATGTATTTAACCCCTTACTTTTTGCACTAAACGGTCTCTCTATATATTTCCTTCAGACCAGTCTTGTCGGTGTCCTAGAGCAAAACAACTGACATGTACGAGTTCGTGCGAGTGACATCTTTCCATAGAGGGTTTATAAAAGTTTTGTAGGCCAAACCGTTCGGATGCTACAGATGATCATGGTCTGACAAACATCGCTGTAGCTTTGTCACCTTTCACCGCCTAGGCGGGAATGAAAAAGCTTGTGCGAGCAAGGAGGCCTACAAACCTGACTCAGTTACACCAGCTCTGTCAGGAGGAATGGGCCAAAATTCACCCAATTTATTGTGGGAAGCTTTTGGAAGGCTACCCGAAACGTTTGACCCAAGTTAAACAATTTAAAGGCAATGCTACCAGAATACTTCTGACCCACTGGGAATGTGATGAAAGAAATAAAAGCTGAAATAAATCATTCTCTCTACTATTATTCTGACATTTCACATTCTTAAAATAAAGTGGTGATCCTAACTGACCTAAGAGGTAATTTTTACTAGGATTACATTTCAGGAATTGTGGAAAACTGAGTTTAAATGTTTTTGGCTAAGGTGTTTGTAAACTTCCGACTTCAACTGTATTTTCAAAGAAGCGTGGATCATCATTATTTGGACCGTATAGGTTAATGAGCCATATCTGTTTATGGTCCAATAACATATCTAAAATAATTTATCGACCTTGAGGATCTGTACCATAGTGAATGAGTGTCCATATAGCTATACCATGATATTTGCATTGCTACTACGTAAACCTCCAATTGTTCCCCACTATTCCACCCGTTAAAAACCCTCCCCATCCCAAGTTGGGTTGTCATCCCAGTGACCTGCAGACCACCCCTGTGCCCCCGGATCCCAGGGCCCCCGAGAGACCGGGACCCATCCTTCGAAAAGTGCAGACAGTGCCACCCACAGAACACAAGCAGATAAACCGCCAAAAGTATTTCCATTGCTGTCATCTCGATTTGCATTATATATAGGATTTAAATATATACAGTACAAGTCAAAAGTTTGGACACACCTACTCATTCAAGGGTTTATCTTTATTTTTACAATTTTCTACATTGTAGAATAATAGTGAAGACATCAAAACTATTAAATAACACATATAGAATCATGTAGTAACCAAAAAAGTGTTAAACAAATAAAAAAACATGTTATATTTCAGATTCTTCAAAGTAGCGACCCTTTGCCTTGATGACAGCTTTGCAAACTCGTGGCTTTCTTTCAACCATCTTCATGAGGAATGCGTTTCCAACAGTCTTGAAGGAGTTCCCACAAATGCTGAGCACTTGTTGGCTGATTTTCCTTCACTCTGCGGTCCAACTCATCCCAAACTATCTCAATTGGGTTGAGGTCGGGTGATTTTGAAGGCCAGGTCATCTGATGTAGCACTCCATCACTCTCCTTCTTGGTCAAATAGCCCGTACACAGCCTGGAGGTGTGTTTTGGGTCATTGTCCTGTTGAAAAACAAATGATAGTCCCACTAAGCCTAAACCAGATGGGATGGCGTATCGCTGCAGAATGCTGTGGTAGCCATGCTGGTTAAGTGTGCCTTGAACTCTAAATAAATCACAGACAGTGTCACCAGCAAAGCACCCCCACACCATCACACCTCCTCCTCCATGCTTCACGGTGGAAACCACACATGCAGAGATCATCCATTCACCTACTCTGCGTCTCACAAAGACACGGCAGTTGGAACCAAACATCTCAAATTTGGACTCATCAGACCAAAGGACAGATTTCCACCAGTCTAATGTCCATTGCTCATGTTTATTGGCCCAAGCAAGTTTCTTCTTATTGGTGTCCTTTAGTAGGGTTTCTTTGCAGCAATTCGACCATGAAGGCCTATTCACGCAGTCTCCTCTGAACAGTTGATGTTGAGATGTGTCTGTTACTTGAACTCTGTGAAGCATTTATTTGGGCTGCAATCTGATGTGCAGTTAACTCTAATGAACTTATCCTCTGCAGCAGAGGTAACTCTGGGTATTCCTTTCCTTTGGCGGTCCTCATGAGAGACAGTTTCATCATATTGCTTGATGGTTTTTGCGACTGCACTTTAAGAAACGTTCAAAGTTCTTGACATTTTCCAGATTGACTTACCTTCATGTCTTAAAGTATTGATGGACTGTCGTTTCTAATAATAATATTCCATTTCGCAGACTCTTTTCTCCAAAGTGACTTACAGTCACGTGTGCATACATTTTTACGTATGGGTGGTCCCGGGGATAGAACCCACTACCCTGGCATTACAAGCGCCATGCTCTACCAACTGAGCTACAGAGGACCACCCTCTGTAGCTCAATTGCTTATTTGAGCTGTTCTTGCCGTAATATGGACTTGGTCTTTTACCAAATAGGGCTATCTTCTGTATACCACCCCTACCTTGTCACAACACAAATGTTTGGCTCAAACTCATTAAGAAGGCAAGAAATTCCGCAAATTAACTTTTAAGAAGGCACACCTGTTAATTGAAATGTATTCCATGTGACTACCTCATGAAGCTGGTTTAGAGAATAACAAGAGTGTGCAATGCTGTCTTCAAGGCAAAGGGTGGCTACTTTGAAGAATCTCAAATTTTGATTTTGATATTTTGATTTGTTTAACACTTTATTGTTTACTAAATGATTCCATATGTGTTATTTCATAGTTTTTATGTCTTCACTATTATTCTGCAATGTAGAAAATAGTAAAAATAAAGAAAAACCTTGGAATGAGTAGGTGTGTCCAAACCTTTGACTGGTACTGTATATATATAAAAAAAATCCTGCGTATCTTAATTTACATAATAATGTAGGCAGTTCATGCAAAGGATTGTTTCCTATAACCAGGATTGCCATTACAAAAATTATATTTTTGGCAAGCAATTATTATTTTAGCAAACAATTATTGTGATTCATCCTATATTGTCCCTAACATCATTACCCCCTAGCAACAGATGTGGGATGCATACACACACACACACACACACACACACACACACACACACACACACACACACACACACACACACACACACACACACACACACACACACACAGATGCTCAACAGTTGTTCCGTCCCTGAGCCCAACTCAAGAAAGGACTTGATTTACGAATGTATATACAGTTGCAGCTGTTTGAGAAGGCATGCAAAATTGAGCAAAAACTGGCAAAAATGGGGAGATTTGATTAACCATTGTCAAGTCCTAGGTGATGGAGATCAGATACACCCCCTTCCCCTGAAACACACACGCTAGTCCCCCGTTGTGACCATTTACCCAAGCATCTATGTGCAGTCAGACCTTTGATTATTTTGTGCCACCATGGCCACAATAATATGCCCCCTCTCTGATTGTCAGAGTGTGACCCCCTCCCCATGGGTTACTGCAGCTAGTGCTGCCAGCACTGCCATTACCTGGGTGGGGGCACCCTACCGGAATTCAGTTTCCATGTGTTTGATGCCATTCCATTCGCTCCGTTCCAGCCATTATTATGAGCCGTCCTCCCCTCAGCAGCCTCCTGTGCTGTATCTGTATTTAGACATAGTCTATTTAAAACAAGTTGTTGCTTCGTTTAATTTAATTTGATTCAAATTATTCACCATCTTTTTAGGTCTTATCAATTGTGAATTTAATCGTACTTATTGATAACGTTTGGCATAGCTCAAACATAATGCAATTTGCAGTAGTGCAAATACTATGTTTAAAATATATATATTTTTTCATATTGAAGACATGCAATTAGCCTACTTAGAACAATGTGGAATGCCAACATGTTTAACATATTTAGCAAATATGGGATAGGCCTACATTTTGTTATTTTGTTTCTGCAGGCTAGCTGTAACGGACTAGCATTTGAATTGGCATTGATATAAAAAAAATGTAAATACACAACTTGAACAACCACATATTTAGCCATGGAGCATGTTCAGATTGGCCAGTGAAGGGCCAAGCCTCGACAACTAATTGATTAATCAAAGGTAAATACCTGTCAATTTGTGGAAAAATCACCCTGATTAACTATTTTGTATTCTCCCAGATTTCCTATTTGCTTAGCGAACAGTTTTTTAAATTATATGAGAAAAAAATTCAATTTTATTTGGAACGGCAAGCCAGACAAAATTAAACAGGCCTATTTAAATAATGAATATGAATTCAGAGGACATAAATTATTAAATATTAAAGCATTAGACCCATCACTAAAAGCTTCAGTCATACAAAATATATACTTAAATCCGAACTGGTTCTCTAGCAAATTAGTAAGGTTGTCTCACCCCATGTTCAAGAATGGCCTTTTTCCCTTTATTCAGATTACAACCTCTCACATTCAGTTATTTGAAAAGGAAATAATCTCCCAAATATCACTATTTCTAAAACAAGCCATAGAAAGTTGGTTGCAATTTCAATTTAATCCTCCAGAAATGACAGAACAAATAATGAAACAAATATTGTGGTTAAACTCAAATATACTAATTGATAAAAAAAACAATATTTAAAAAAAAAATGTTTAAAAAAGGTATAATCATCGTAAATGATATCATAGGTAGGACTGGTGGAGTTATGTTGCACATGCAGCTAACAAAAACATATTGAAATGTCTGCTCTACCCAAAATTACAACCAAATAATTGCAGCATTACTGCAAAAATGGAAGAGGAAAGTGGAAGGGGGAAAAAGTATGGAACTTGTCTTTTGGCCCTGCATTAAAGAACATAATTGGTTAAAGAAAACTGTGATAAATAAAAAGTATACCAGTTTCATTTAAGGACCAAAGGATTGACAGCTGTCCCATATAGATTGCAAAATAGTTGGGAAGAGATTTTTGATGTACTGATTCCATGGCATAGTGTTTAAACGAAACGACGCTGGATTCAAAACTTTTTAAATAATCATATAAAATTATTGCTACTAATAGAATGTTATTTATATGGGGGATACAATCTTCCCAGCTCTGCAGATTTTGCTGCGAAGAGACAGAATCATTAGATCATTTGTTTTGGTACTATCCATTTGTAGCTTGTTTTTGGACACAGGTCCAGGAATGGCTAAAGGATTGCAATATTTACCTGGAGCTAACCCTGCAGATAGCACTACTGGGTGATCTGAAAAGTCATAGTCAATCGATCAATAATATAATAATACTTTTAGAAAAATGTTTTTTTTTTTTCAATTTACAGAAACAATGAGAATAGAAGGGTTCAGAACTTTGGTAAAACATCACAGTGCAATTGAAAAATATATGGCAAATAGAAATCCAATATGGATGGTGTTAAGAGAGAGATTGGTGGTGTTGAATGGAGTTGAAGGATGGGACTAATAACAACTAACAACAACTAATAACAGCAAGATAACTAATGTAAAGCATACTGTGTCCATAATAAGTATATAGGTAATAGGTTGAGAGCTTTTGTGAAAGAGCAAAGTTAGAAAGATATGGCATATAGAAGCAAACCGGATGGACATCATGAAAATGATCGGAGAGGTTGAGGGTAGAGGAATTTCAGGAGTAAAAACAAACAAAATAGAATGATTGTAATATTGACTGTGTCCAAAAATGTATATAGTATGTATAAGCTGGAAGTAGAGGCCTAAGCATTGTTGTTCATTAGTTTACTCCAATTAGGGAATGGGTGGTGGGGTTGGAAAGTAATAAAGGGAAATATATATATTTTTAAAGGATATGTATATATATGTATGTCTGTGTATATGTATGTGTATGTATGTATATGCATATATATGTATATCTGCGAGAATAAAAAAAATATATATACAGTGGGGAGAACAAGTATTTGATACACTGCCGATTTTGCAGGTTTTCCTACTTACAAAGCATGTAGAGGTCTGTAATTTTTATCATAGGTACACTTCAACTATGAGTGTCCAGAGAATCACATTGTATGATTTTTAAGTAATTAATTTGCATTTTATTGCATGACATAAGTATTTGATCACCGGTCAGCTGCTCCACTCCGGAGCCAGAGCAATCCGCTCCACCGGGGTCCGGTCCAACTCCAGTCAGCGGATCCACTCCGGAGCCAGAGCAATCCGCTCCACCGGTGTCCAATCCAGCTCCGGCCAGCGGCTCCAGTCCGGAGCCTGTACGGTTTGATCCACCGTCGTCGGGTCCAGCTCCAGTTAGCGGTGCCAGACCAGATCAGGGGCGCAACGGGGAGGTGGAGAGAAAGTGGTGGTCACGCCCGGAGCCGGATCCGCCTCCGAGGCGGAATGCCCACCCGGCCCCTACCCTGTTGTGTTTGTGTGGCGCGGTCACAGTCCGCGCCTTTGGGGGGGGGGGGGGGGGGGGGGGGTACTGTCACGCCCTGGCTCTGGGGACTCTGAAATGTTGAGCCAGGGTGTGTAGTTTCTGTGTTATATTTTCTATGTTGATGTGCTAGATCGTTTAGATCTATGTTGGCCAGGGTGGTTCCCAATCAGAGGCAGCTGTATCTCGTTGTCTCTGATTGGGGACAATACTTAGGCAGCCTGTTTGGCACTAGTCGGTGTGGAATCTTGTTCCGTAAAGGTTTGTTTTGTGTAACCTAGGACTTCACGTATCGTTTGTTTGTTGTTTTGTGTCGTGTTAAGTACTTAATAAAATGTACGCTTATCACGCTGCGCCTTGGTCCGTATCTTCCGTTAACGATCGTGACAATGTCCAGGCCCGTCTGAACTTTGCCAATGAACATCTGGATGATTCAGAGGAGGAATGGGAGAAGGTCATGTGGTCTGATGAGACAAAAATAGAGCTTTTTGGTCTAAACTCCACTCGCCGTGTTTGGAGGAAGAAGGATGAGTACAACCCTAAGAACACCATCCCAACCGTGAAGCATGGAGGTGGAAACATCATTCTTTGGGGATGCTTTTCTGCAAAGGGGACAGGACGACTGCACCGTATTGAGGGGAGGATGGATGGGGCCATGTATCGCGAGATCTTGGCCAACAACCTCCTTCCCTCAGTAAGAGCATTGAAGATGGGTCGTGGCTGGGTCTTCCAGCATGACAACGACCCGAAACACACAGCCAGGGCAACTAAGGAGTGGCTCCGTAAGAAGCATCTCAAGGTCCTTGAGTGGCCTAGCCAGTCTCCAGACCTGAATCCAATAGAACATTTTTGGAGGGAGCTGAAAGTCCGTACTGCCCAGCGACAGCCCCGAAACCTGAAGGATCTGGAGAGTGGGCCAAAAACCCTGCTGCAGTGTGTGCAAACCTGGTCAAGACCTACAGGAAACATATGATCTCTGTAATTGCAAACAAAGGTTTCTGTACCAAATATTAAGTTCTCTGATGTATCAAATACTTATGTCATGCAATAAAATGCAAATTAATTACTTAAAAATCATACAATGTGATTTTCTGGATTTTTGTTTTAGATTCCGTCTCTCACAGTTGAAGTGTACCTATGATAAAAATTACAGACCTCTACATGCTTTGTAAGTAGGAAAACCTGCAAAATCGGTAGTGTATCAAATACTTATTCTCCCCACTGTATACAGTGGGGAAAAAAAGTATTTAGTCAGCCACCAATTGTGCAAGTTCTCCCACTTAAAAAGATGAGAGAGGCCAGTAATTTTCATCATAGGTACACGTCAACTATGACAGACAAAATGAGGAAAAAAAATCCAGAAAATCACATTGTAGGATTTTTTATGAATTTATTTGCAAATTATGGTGGAAAATAAGTATTTGGTCAATAACAAAAGTTTCTCAATACTTTGTTATATACCCTTTGTTGGCAATGACACAGGTCAAACGTTTTCTGTAAGTCTTCACAAGGTTTTCACACACTGTTGCTGGTATTTTGGCCCATTCCTCCATGCAGATCTCCTCTAGAGCAGTGATGTTTTGGGGCTGTCGCTGGGCAACACAGACTTTCAACTCCCTCCAAAGATTTTCTATGGGGTTGAGATCTGGAGACTGGCTAGGCCACTCCAGGACCTTGAAATGCTTCTTACGAAGCCACTCCTTCGTTGCCAGGGCGGTCTGTTTGGGATCATTGTCATGCTGAAAGACCCAGCCACGTTTCATCTTCAATGCCCTTGCTGATGGAAGGAGGTTTTCACTCAAAATCTCATGATACATGGCCCCATTCATTTTTTCCTTTACACGGATCTGTCGTCCTGGTCCCTTTGCAGAAAAACAGCCCCAAAGCATGATGTTTCCACCCCCATGGTTCACAGTAGGTATGGTGTTCTTTGGATGCAACTCAGCATTCTTTGTCCTCCAAACACGACGAGTTGAGTTTTTACCAAAAAGTTCTATTTTGGTTTCATCTGACCATATGACATTCTCCCAATCCTCTTCTGGATCATCCAAATGCACTCTAGCAAACTTCAGACGGGCCTGGACATGTACTGGCTTAAGCAGGGGGACACGTCTGCACTGCAGGATTTGAGTCCCTGGCGGCGTAGTGTGTTACCGATGGTAGGCTTTGTTACTTTGGTCCCAGCTCTCTGCAGGTCATTCACTAGGTCCCCCCGTGTGGTTCTGGGATTTTTGCTCACCGTTCTTGTGATCATTTTGACCCCACGGGGTGAGATCTTGCGTGGAGCCCCAGATCGAGGGAGATTATCAGTGGTCTTGTATGTCTTCCATTTCCTAATAATTGCTCCCACAGTTGATTTATTCAAACCAAGCTGCTTACCTATTGCAGATTCAGTCTTCCCAGCCTGGTGCAGGTCTACAATTTTGTTTCTGGTGTCCTTTGACAGCTCTTTGGTCTTGGCCATAGTGGAGTTTGGAGTGTGACTGTTTGAGGTTGTGGACAGGTGTCTTTTATACTGATAACAAGTTCAAACAGGTGCCATTAATACAGGTAACGAGTGGAGGACAGAGGAGCCTCTTAAAGTAGAAGTTACAGGTCTGTGAGAGCCAGAAATCTTGCTTGTTTGTAGGTGACCAAATACTTATTTTCCACCATAATTTGCAAATAAATTCATTAAAAATCCTACAATGTGATTTTCTGGAGAAAAAAAATCTCAATTTGTCTGTCATAGTTGACGTGTACCTATGATGAAAATTACAGGCCTCTCTCATCTTTTTAAGTGGGAGAACTTGCACAATTGGTGGCTGACTAAATACTTTTTTTCCCCACTGTATATTAATCAAAACCCAGCCCTTTCGCGCCACCGCCAGCTATTTCTATTACGCCCATAATGTGAAAATAGCAAAAATATTTCTGACACACCCCCGAGCCTATAGAGCTACCGCCAGCGCTAAGATTTACCATTGCTTTAGGTTTGTTAAAATAGAGCCCTAAATATTAAAGTGCCATATAGAATACTATACATCACAATACCATCACCAAACCCCTCCTGTTCCATCTGTATGAGTATACCAGGATCCTATCTGTGTGTCCCTGGGTATTCTGTTGTTCATTTACAGAGTCTTCTGCATGGCAGTTTATGGATGAGCTGGGTTTGTTAAGCCTAATGGTCCTTGTATTGATTGGCCTGTGTATCCTTCCCCATCGCAGCCAGGCAGTGAGCAATGGGATTCTTATTCAACATATCCAGATACAATCCAGCCCCTAGTTTTATTGGCCTCCACGTAATGGATAATGTAGGGTTTGTTTGGAGTGCCATTATATCCCTCTGTGTTTGTGTGTCCGTTTAACAAGGGGATGATGAATCTTAAATGGGCTATTGGATAGATTATCGTTCTGTTCTAACCAATATTGGACAGAATATACCAAATAGAGTTAGTTCACTGTTGGTTTATGTTCTCTGTTGCTTGTTTTTCATGAACATTGCAGGGTCTATTATATTGAATCAAGGAGCCATTACAAAAGGCCTATAAATTGCAGCCAGGGGGATTGGTAAACATTCTCTACACAGACTGAAATGTAAGACTATAAGTCATTTGAAAACCATGGCCAAAATACCTATATTCGATAGGTAAAACTTTTACAGTGGTATCGGTTCAATAGCACTAAATATATGACTGAAATGAACAGAAAAGGTAATATATAAAGCCACTATATAAATTGGAGAGATTTTTGTGTTTGCTACCATCCAGTGCAGGCAGGCCCTGAGTCACAGGGAGACAGTGACCAGCAATAATCCAGAGGGGATTAGTGTGTATGTTCTCACCTCTCTGCTAAGAGCCTCTCCTGTTAGTGCACCTTCTGTCTCTCGTTTCCATCAGAGCCATGGACAGATGGACAGAGGGCGGTGACTGGAGGCTAAACCCACAATGGGACCATGAGGAATCAGAGAAAGCCAGGGGACACCCCACCATGGAAAAACACACAGGTGCACACACACACACACACACACACACACACACACACACACACACCACACACACACACCTACAGTAACGCAAGATCTTTCAAGGCGTGTATGAAAACAAAGTGGTGACAGCTCCTCAGATGTAGCTACGTGAGGCACAATGTTTGACTGGTGGCACATACATTATGACATTGTATTAGAATTTATCTCACAGCTGAAATGCAAATGGGATGTTATTTACCTTCCTCACGTCTTTCTTGCCTCTATCCACGTTCTAACTTTCCATCATTTCACCTTTCTATTCCCTCCATCCACATGTTTATCAGTGGTGCTAAAAGCCTGTTTTATCATCATACCTACAGCACCATCACAGACTGTATCCCAGGAGCCTGCTTTAGCCATGTTTACCCTCGATTCTTACCTATGAAAAATACCTGCTGTTTACTTTCCTAATGGACTGTGCTCTGTGGCTGCCTGGCTACTGTACATGTGGCGGTACTGGAGAGAAGATGGAAAGCTTGGAGATACCATTACCATCAGGTCTAATGTCCTTTTAAAATGGAAAGACCATCAGGGCCCACACACACACATGCTGCTCTGCGTGCTGCTTTGTGGCGGTTGCGCGATGTGGTACCATCGTCATCTCCTTTTGTACAAGGTCAGCTGCCCTCCCGGTTCCTACCTTCGTCAAAGCTCTCTCACATGAGCAATTAGCCACTTGGCAGAATGTACACTGTGTACTGTATATAAGCTTATGATGAGGCGTTGGGTAATGTAAATAGAACATTCCAGACCCAGTGTTTATTTGCCTTTGTTTAGCTGTGTAATCATTCTATTAGCCCACGGATAATATGTCTTTGTGGACTAAGTTAAGCAGGTGTCGCTTGCTTTGTGGCTTAGGCTGAAAAGCACACACATGCAAACATATACCTACACACGCGCACACAAACACCTACCTAACCGTCAGGTATTGACAGGTGGTGTTCAGCTGGTCATGTGGCCTGAGTGGAAAAGTTCACACCCATCTGGGAGTGACAGACAGATGTAGCAGTAGCCTCCCCAATCTGCCATTAAAATACAGATACAATGGGTATCATAAGTATTCACCACCTTGTATTTTTTCAAATTCTGTTGAAATATATTTAATTGTGATTGTTTTTGTCATTAATTAACACAAAATACTAATGAAATTGAATAACTAAAATATAGTCGTTGCATAAGTATTCAATCACCCCCTTGTTTAGGCAAGCCTAAATTAGTTCAGGAGTAAAATGTGGCTTAACAAATCACATAATACGTTACATGGACTCACTCCATGTGAAATAATAGGGGTTGACATGATTTTTTAATGACTACCCCTTCCTCTGTCCCCCATACATACAACATTTATAAGGTCCCTCAGTAAAGTATTGAACGCCTAATAAAGAAGGGCAGTGATTGGTAGACGGGTATCAATAACAAATCAGACATTGAATATTTCTTTAAGCATGGTCAAGTTAATAATTATGCGGTGGATGATGCATTAAACCACTCAGACACATCAGATACAGTCGTCCTTCTGAACTGAGCTGCAGGACAGGAAGGAAACTGCTCAGGGATGTCATCATGAGGCCATTGGTGATTTTCAAACAGCTACAGAGTTTAATGGCTGTGATAGGAGAAAACTGAGGATGGATCAACAACATTGTAGTGACTCCACAATAGTGACCTAAAAATACACAGAACAAAAATATTCCAAAACATGCATCCTGTATCCAACAAGGCACTAAAGTAATACTGGGGGAAAAAACACGGCAAAGGAATACACGTTTTGGCCTAAATGCAAAGTGTTATGTTTGGGGCCAATCCAAAATAACACAACTGCCTCGTTATTTTCAAGCATGGTGGTGGCTGCATCATGGTATGGGTATGCTTGACATCGGCAAAGACTGGGGGGTTTATCAGGATAAAAAGAAATGGGATGGAGTTAAGCACGGCAAATTCCTAGAGGAAACCTGCTTCAGTCTGCTTTCCACAAGACACTGGGAGAGGAATTCACCTTTCAGTAGGACAATAACCACGAACACAAGGCCAAATCTACACTGGAGTTGTTTACCAAGAAGCCAGTGGATGTTCCTGAGTGGCCAAGTTCATGCCCAACACTTTGAGAGCTTGAAGAATTTTGAAAATAATAATGGACAAATTTTGCACAATCCAGGGGTGCAAAGCTCTTAAGCTTTGTTCACATTGGCAGTTTGAAGTGACTCAAATCCTATTTGTTTGCATATCTGATTCAAATATTTTTCCTGCAGTCTGAACAGCCAAAAAGCACATAGAATCAGATACTTCAAGCCTCATTTCATACAAATCCGATTCCTGGCCATGCGACTTGTGTCGAAACGGTCAAATCTGATTTATTTGCCCTCAAGTGGTTTTTAGATTGTTATTTCGCATATCTTGTTGCTTCCAATCTACTGTGTTGACAGTTTGACAATAACATGTGGTAGCTAACTATCTTGTTAATTGTTTACAAACAAATTAATGAATGTGCTAGAAAGCTAAACAGCTACCGAGCTAGCTAGTTGACGGCTGTGGCTGCCCAAAAAGGACTTGTTTTGAAAGTTGGGTCATCTTACCCTTTGAGGCTTTAAAAGTGTTCTTCCACTATGATTTTGAACATTCAAAGCAACTAGGAAACATCCATGGCAGGCATTGTTATCACCTTAGCTTGCTACATAACTTCTGAGTGCTAGGAAGCACCCCCACCAATCAGCCTACACCTATGCACACACACCCGTCATTACTATGACAACTAGCATAGCCATGTCAGCAAATTACTGCTGTCTGAACACACAAATTCGATTTGGTCACTTGTAACTTGCTGTTTGGACAGTCAGTATTCCAAAAATGATTTAAAACAACAAAAATGATTTGAGCATTAAGGCCTGCAGTGTGATCAAGGCTTTAGAGACTTGCCCAAGAAGCCTCACAGCTGTAAACGCTGTCAAAGGTGTTTCTAACATGTATTGATTCAGGAGGGTGAGTAGATTGATCTAATCAAGGTATATTAGTGTTTTATTTTTCATTAATCTTTTTACAATTATGATTTTTCTTCCACTTTGACATTACAGAGTATTCAGTGTAGATCGATCAATTTTAATCCCGCTTTGTAACAATAAAATGTGAAGATATCCAAGGGGGGTGAATACTTATGATAGGCGCTGTAGAAGAAAATTAAATATACCTTTCTCACTGACAGTAATTCCTGATTTTGTCAATTGTCAAGCGGCTGATGTGGATGTGGTGTAGGAATCAAGCGCAGGACACAGAAGCTTCGTCCAACAGACTTTACTAGACAACAAAAATAACGAAATGGGCCTCAACAAACCCGGAGGCGAACGATTACGCAGCAGTGCGTAAAACACCAAAATACTAACCGCGCACGAAAACAGTGCGACGGTCCTAAACATACAATAGGCAAAAAGAGCAGCACCAAAAGACAGGCGGAACAATTACACACAACTCACGACAAACAAAACGAGAAACTTATAGGAGACATAATTAACACTAAAAGGAAACAGGTGTACAAGGAAGACAAAACCAAACAAACATCGATAACATACAACGGTGGCAGCTAGTACTCCGGGGACGACGAACGTCGAAGCCTGCCCGAGCAAGGAGGAGGAGCAGCCTCGGCCGAAACCGTGACAGTACCCCCCCCCTTGACGCGCAGCTCCAGCCGTGCGCCGACCCCGGCCTCGGGGACGACCAGGAGGACGCGGAGCAGGGCGCGTGGGATGACCACGGTGGAACTCAGTCAGGAGAGATGGGTCTAAGATGTCCCTCCTCGGCACCCAGCACCGTTCCTCCGGGCCGTACCCCTCCCACTCCACGAGATATTGGAGACCCCCCATCCGACGTCTCGAATCCAAGATGGACCGAACTGTGTACGCCGGAGCTCCCTCGATGTCCAGTGGGGGCGGAGGAGTCTCTCCTATCTCACAGTCCTGGAGTGTACCAGCTACCACCGGCCTGAGAAGAGACACATGGAACGAGGGGTTAACGTGATAATCAATAGGCAGTTGTAACCTGAAACACACCTCGTTCAGTCTCCTCAGGACTTTAAAAGGCCCCACAAACCGCCGACCCAGCTTCCGGCAGGGCAGGCGGAGGGGCAGGTTTCGAGTCGAGAGCCAGACTCGATCTCCAGGTGCGTACACCGGACCCTCACTACGGTGGAGATCGGCGCTCGCCTTTTGTCGACGGATGGCCCGCTGCAGATGGACGTGTGCAGCGTTCCACGTCTCCTCCGAGCGCCGCACCCACTCATCCACCGCAGGAGCCTCGATCTGGCTCTGATGCCATGGTGCCCACATTGGAAAGGGGTTAGGTTGGTGGAGGAGTGGCGGAGAGAGTTCTGTGCCATCTCTGCCCAGGGGATATACCTCGCCCACTCCTCCGGCCGGCCCTGGCAATACGATCTCAGAAACCTACCCACATCCTGGTTCACTCTTTCTACCTGCCCATTGCTCTCCGGGTGGTACCCCAAGGTAAGGCTCACCAAGACCCCCAAGCGCTCCATGAACGCCCTCCAGACTCTGGAGGTGAACTGGGGACCTCGATCAGACACTATATCCTCGGGTACCCCATAGTGCCGAAAGACGTGGGTGAATAGTGCCTCAGCGGTCTGTAGGGCAGTAGGGAGACCCGGCATTGGGAGGAGATGACAGGCTTTAGAGAACCGATCCACAACGACCAGTATAGTGGTATTCCCCTGAGAGGGGGGAAGGTCTGTAACGAAATCCACCGAGAGGTGAGACCAGGGTCATTGTGGAACGGGCAGGGGTTGTAACTTCCCCCTGGGCAGGTGTCTAGGCGCCTTACACTGGGCGCACACCGAGCAGGAGGAGACATAAACCCTCACATCCCTGGCTAACGTTGGCCACCAGTACCTAGCGCTAAGGCAGTGCACTGTCCGGCCAATACCTGGATGTCCAGAGGAGGGGGACGTGTGAGCCCAATAAATCGGTCGATCCCGAACCTCGAGCGGAACGTACGTCCGACCCACAGGACACTGTGGGGGACTAGGGTCGGTATGCAACGCCCGCTCGATTTCCGCATCGACCTCCCATACTACCGGTGCCACCAGACAAGATTCCGGCAGTATGGGAGTGGGCTCAATGGACCTCTCCTCTGTGTCATACCGCCGGGACAGGGCATCTGCCTTACCGTTCTGGGACCCAGGGATGTACGTGATTTTAAATACGAACCGGGCTAGAAACATGTTCCACCAGGCCTGACGAGGGTTCAATCTCCTAGCTGCCCGGATGTACTCCAGGTTACGGTGGTCAGTCAAAATGAGAAAAGGGTGTTGAGCCCCCTCAAGCCAATGCCTCCACACCTTTAGGGCCTGTACCACGGCTAACAGCTCCCTGTCCCCTACGTCATAATTTCGCTCCGCTGGGCTGAGCTTCTTGGAGTAAAAAGCACAGGGGCGGAGTTTAGGTGGCGTGCCGGACCGTTGCGATAGTACGGCCCCAATACCGGCCTCTGACGCGTCCACCTCTACCTGAAATGGTAAAGCGGGGTCCGGATGCGCCAGCACCGGAGCCGAAGTAAACAGGTCCTTCAGTCTCCCAAATGCCCTGTCCTGTTCAGAAGGGACGTTATGGGAGCTGCCACCTGTCCAAAACCCCGGATAAACCTCCGGTAGTAATTTGCAAAACCCAAGAACTGCTGCACCTCTTTAACCGTGGTTGGGGTTTGCCAATTACGCACGGCTGACACAGGGTCAACCTCCATCTTCACCCCTGACGCGGACAACTGATAACCCAAAAAGGAGACAGACTCCTGGAAAAACAGACATTTCTCTGCCTTGACATACAAGTCGTGCTCCAACAGCCTCCTCAACACTCGGCGCACCAGGGCTACATGCTCGGCTCGGGTAGAAGAGTACACTAGAATGTCATCAATGTACACGACCACACCTTGCCCCTGCATGTCCCGGAAGATCTCGTCCACAAAGGATTGGAAGACTGAAGGAGCATTCATCAACCCGTATGGCATGACGAGATACTCGTAATGACCCGAGGTGGTACTAAATGCTGTCTTCCATTCATCGCCCTCCCTAATGCGCACCAAGTTGTAGGCGCTCCTGAGATCCAGTTTTGTGAAGAAACGCGCTCCGTGTAATGATTCCGTCATAGTCGCAATCAGAGGGAGTGGATAACTGTATTTCACAGTGATCTGATTGAGACTACGGTAATCAATACATGGGCGCAACCCTCCATCCTTCTTCTTCACAAAAAAGAAGCTCGAGGACGCAGGGGAAGTGGAGGGCCGTATGTATCCTTGTCTCAGAGACTCGGCTATGTATGTCTCCATAGCCCCCTTCTCCTCTTGAGACAGAGGATACACATGGCTCCGCGGAAGCGCTGCTCCTGCCTGGAGGTCTATCGCACAATCCCCCTGTCTATGAGGAGGCAACCACATCGCTCTCGTCTTGCTAAACACGAGTGCTACTTCCTCATACTCAGGGGGAATGTGCATTGCGGGCACCTGGTTCGGACTCTCCACCGAGGTCGCCCCCACGGAAACACCTAGACATCGCCCCACACACTGGGCAGACCACTCCTTGAGAGCTCTCTGTTGCCACGAAATGGAGGGATTATGGGTAATCAACCAGGGAAGCCCCAGCACCACTGGATACGCAGGAGAGTCGATCAGATATAACTGAATAGTTTCCTCATGACCTCCCTGCGTACTCATCCTAAGTGGTGCTGTGACCTCTCTAATCAACCCCGATCCCAACGGGTGGCTGTCCAGTGCATGGACAGGGAAGGGAGCATCAACAGGAAGGAGGGGAATCCCTAACTCTACACAAAAATTCAGATCAACAAAATTCCCAGCTGCGCCTGAATCTACTAGCGCCTTATGCTGAGAATGAGGTGCAACCTGTGGAAAACCTACAGGTATACATAAGTGCACAACAGAGAGCTCTGGGTAAGTGGGGCGCATACTCACCTGGAAGGACTCCCCAGTGCGTGGCCTGTTGTCCCGTCCCCCTGGAGACCCTCCCCAGCACCTAGCCGCAGTGTGCCCTCCACGGCCACAGTTGGTGCAGGGGACGGCCCCCCTCGGGCTCCTTCTCCTCCTATCTCTAGCGCCAGCACCCCCGAGCTCCATAGGGCTCGGCTCGGAGGTGCTGGAGGATGGAATGGACGGCCCCCACTCGGGACGTCCGCGGGTGGCCAGCAGGGTGTCGAGAGGGATGGACATGTCCACCAACTGGTCGAACGAGAGGTTGGTGTCCCTGCAGGCCAGCTCTCGGCGAACGTCCTCCCGTAGACTGCATCGATAGTGGTCGATGAGGGCCCGCTCATTCCACCCTGCATCCGCCGCTAGAGTCCGGAATTCCAGGGCGAACTCCTGTGCGCTCCTCTTCCCCTGTCGAAGGTGGAATAGACGCTCCCCCGCCGCTTTCCCCTCAGGTGGATGGTCGAACACTGCCCTGAAGCGGCAGGAGAACTCCGCGTAGGTGATGGTGGCGGCGTCTAATCCCCTCCATTCGGCGTTGGCCCACTCCAACGCCTTGCCGGTGAGACAGGAGATGAGGGCGGAAACGCTCTCGTGTCCCGAGGGCGACGGGTGTACGGTGGCCAGGTAGAGTTCCACCTGCAGGAGGAACCCCTGACACCCGGCAGCGGTGCCATCATACGCCCTCGGGAGCGAGAGCCGAATCCCACTGGATTCCGGAGCTTGGATGGGAGGACTGACCGATGGTGGTGGTAAGGTAGGTGGAGGTGTGGGTACCCCTCTGGTCTCCCATCGGTGCAGAGTATTGATCACGTCCTGCAGGGCGGTCCCGAGTTGTAGGATCCTGTCGTCCTGCCCGCGGACGTGCTCCTCCAATGACTCGGGTGCTGCTGCTGCTCCTGCTGACTCCATTAGTTGGTGTGTAATTCTGTCAAGCGGCTGATGTGGATGTGGTGTAGGACTCAAGCGCAGGACACAGAAGCTTCGTCCAACAGACTTTACTAGACGACAAAAATAACGAAATGGGCCTCAACAAACCCGGAGGCGAACGATTACGCAGCAGTGCGTAAAACACCAAAATACTAACCGCGCACGAAAACAGTGCGACGGTCCTAAACATACAATAGGCAAAAAGAGCAGCACCAAAAGACAGGCGGAACAATTACACACAACTTAAAACTAACAAAACAAGAAACTTATAGGAGACATAATTAACACTAAAAGGAAACAGGTGTACAAGGAAGACAAAACCAAACAAACATCGATAACATACAACGGTGGCAGCTAGTACTCCGGGGACGAAGAACGCCGAAGCCTGCCCGAGCAAGGAGGAGGAGCAGCCTCGGCCGAAACCGTGACATCAATTGACCTGAAGGGTAAATTAAAGTAATATCTACATTTACTGTCATCATCATGATTCTACATTTTGTCCATGTCAAGCAAGTCAGTGGGAAAAGGCAGAACAAGACTCACACCAGAGACCCCGCAATCGTAGGTCAAGTGCACTCTATGTGCCATATAGGTCGAGACCTCTTCTCGGAAGCCACATACATACAGGAAGGCTACACATTATGACACCTTTCAGCTCGTCTGGTAATTGGCCATAAGGCCTAGGATTGGTGCGGTTGACCTATGCGTTAACTAGGCAGGTGCTGGAATGGGTGCGTTGGCATGAGAGTGCCTATTTCAGTATCAGAGGACCTCATCCAGCTCATAGAGTTAATTAGGAGAAAAATGCTTAGCTAATTAGAGCTGGGCCAGGTATTCAGACTCTGAGGTGCTTGAGCTTGGCAAGCAGGGACATTCGGTATTTTCCACTGGTAATGGCAATTAAAACAGACCACTAATGACCCCGACGAACTCCCTGCCTGATGACAATGGGTAGCAACACATTCCACGGTCATTTTAAAATGCTTTTATAGTGATTGAATAACATGATAGACATTGATTAAATATGAGTGCCAAGGATATAGAGCATTACTGCCCAAACAAGGTGGGTGACAAGCATAATTATCCTATTGCATATTAGGGATCCCCTGTCAAACACTGTAGGCTATATGGAAGCCTCTCCACAAGGTTCAGTACATCAACTGTCTGTCTTCATGAGGTTACTGTCACGATCGTCATACATAGAGGAGGAGGACCAAGGCGCAGCGTTGAATGTGAACATAATATTTATTTGAATGATCACCCGATCAAAACAACGACGTGACAGTCGACGGTCAATACACAACCAAACACGAACAAAAACCCACAACACCCACAGGAAAACATACAGATTAAATATGGCTCCCAATCAGAGATAACGAGCCGACAGCTGACACTCGTTACCTCCGATTGGGAGTCATTGGCCAAACATAGAAATGAACCCAACAGAAATACAAACATAGAAATACACCCAAATAATGAACACACCCTGGCTCAATATACAGAGTCCCGGAGCCAGAGCGTGACAGTACCCCCCCCTAAAGGCGCGGACTGCGACCGCGCCTCAATACGGGCTAAACAAGGGAGGGCTGGGTGGGCATACCTCCTCGGCGGTGGCTCTGGCTCCGTCCTTGATCCCCACCTCCTCTCCAACCCCCCAAAGTACCCCTGGTCCTGTCTAGCCCCGTTGGCCGGAGCCGGACTGACGACACGCGCCCCTGGCCTGATGCGTGGAGGAGGAACGGGCCGGACCGGGCTGACGACGCGCACCACTGACCTGGTGCGGGGAGCTTGGATGGGCCGAACTGGGCTGGCGACGCGCACCACAGACTTGGTGCGGAGAGCAGGAACGGGCCGGACAGGGCTGACGAAACGCACCACAGACTTGGTGCGGAGAACAGGCACGGGCCGTGCCGGACTGACGCCGCACCCCACTGGCTTGGTGTGGGGAGCAGGAGCGGACCGAGCCGGGCTGTCGAAGCGCACCCCTGACTTTGTGCGGGGAGCAGGAACGGGACGAGCCGGGCTGGCGACGCGCACCACAGACCTGGTGCGGAGAGCAGGAACGGGCAGAGCCGGGCTGACAAGACGCACCACAGACTTGATGCGGGGAGCAGGAATGGGCCGGACTGGGCTGGCGACGCGCACCACAGACCTGGTGCGGAGAGCAGGAACGGGCAGAGCCGGGCTGACGAGACGTACCACAGACTTGATGCGGGGAGCAGGAATGGGCCGGACTGGACTGACGACGCACACCACTGGCTTGGTGCGGGAAGCTTGGATGGGCCGGACTGTACTGGGGACACACACCACTGGCCCTACACCGGGATCTGGAACGGGCCGGACCGGACTGGCAACACACGCCAGTACCTCTCGCCGTGCCTCTACTTCTTCCATCCCCTCTTCGACCAGTGGCCCCCGTAACCCGGCGGCCTTCTCCGGCAACCCACTGGGCCGCTCTATCGCGGCCTCCTGCTGGTCCGCCGTCGTGAGCCCCCCCCTAAAAAATTTCGGGGCGTCTCTCCTACCCGTGGCCCAGGTCTCCATGTCCCTCGCCAGCTTCTCGCCCTTCTGCCATAAATTCAAGCCCCTCTCTTCCTCACTCGGCTTGACCCAGTCCAGGAGGCGAAGGAGATCTGTGAGGGATCTCCCCGGCGATGGCTCCTGGACACGCTGCTTGGTCCCATCTTGGTGGGTTTTTCTGTCACGATCGTCATACATAGAGGAGGAGGACCAAGGCGCAGCGTTGAATGTGAACATAATATTTATTTGAATGATCACCCGATCAAAACAACGACGTGACAGTCGACGGTCAATACACAACCAAACACGAACAAAAACCCACAACACCCACAGGAAAACATACAGATTAAATATGGCTCCCAATCAGAGATAACGAGCCGACAGCTGACACTCGTTACCTCCGATTGGGAGTCATTGACCAAACATAGAAATGAACCCAACAGAAATACAAACATAGAAATACACCCAAATAATGAACACACCCTGGCTCAATATACAGAGTCCCGGAGCCAGAGCGTGACAGTTACATGATGCTTCCTCTTGAAGGTACACGCCAAAGTCACAGTGAGTCAGCCAAAGTTAATAAAATCTGACGATTAAATGTCTTTAATTGTCTACCTATAGTAATTTTATTATATCTTAATTGTAATTCTTCCAATTCCTCTCTCTTCTTTATCTCTGCCTGCGCTGTCTTTCTCCCTCTCTCTCTCTCTCTTCTTTATCGCTTTCTGTCTAATCCATCTCTCTCTCAGTCTCTCTCTCTCTCTCTCTCTCTCTCTCTCTCTCTCTCTCTCTCTCTCTCTCTCTCTCTCCAGATTCAACGTCTATTCCAAATCATTTAATTGACATGACGTGAAAACAACGTTGATTCAACCAGTGTGTGCCCAGTGGGATGACTGATTCATTCCCTCTCTTGATTTGCATCTCAAGGTTTTTTCGGAGGCAGTTAATTCATTAAGGGACACAACGTACTCACCTCTCCCGCTTGTTTTTCCCTTTTCAATTATCCTACATTCGTACTGAGAGTGTGTGTGGAATAACAATGGCAGGATTATATCTCTGTCTCTGTCTTTTTCTTGCTCCCACCTGTCTTCTTCCTAACTTCCTCTATTTATCTTTTCTCTCCCTCCTCCACACTCTCTCCTGTGTCTTTCCTGTCTTCCTCCTAGCTCCATCTTTCTCGCTATATCTCCTTTCTTCCTACTCAAACCTCTCCTTTTCTCCCTCTCTTTCTCTCCCATTTGTCTTTCTTTGTCTACCTCTATATCTCCTCTCTCTCTCTCTCTCTCTCTCTCTCTCTCTCTCTCTCTCTCTCTCTCTCTCTCTCTCTCTCTCTCTCTCTCTCTCTCTCTCTCTCTCTCTCTCTCTCTCTCATTCTTTGCCTCTCTCTCTCTCTGTCGGGGGAGAGAGGTTGGGTGAGAACATTACTGCTGCTGGGATGCGTTGGCGGTTGTATGCCAGAGATCATTAATAATGGAAATTGTATGTGAGACAGAGGAGGTTTTCATTCCCGACGCAGGGCTGTATTGATGCAAAGCCTTGGCACAGGGAAAGCAGTTTACATTTCATTTATACTCTGATTTATAGGAAGGCAGGTTAGAATGAAGAAACCAATGCGGTGGAGGAGTTTTTTCAATCCCAAAAAGGAAAACAGAAGTCATAGAGTTGATCTTGCTACCCACTGGGGAAAATAAGGCACAGGCATGTCAGGTGCCTCATATACACTGAGCGTACAAAACATTAGGAATACCTTCCTAATATTGAGTTCTACTCCCCCTTTTGCCCTCAGAATAGTCTCAATTTGTCAGGGCATGGACTCTACGAGGTGTTGAAAGCGTTTCACAGGGATACTGGCCCATGTTGACTCCAATGCTTCCCACAGTTGTGTCAAGTTGGCTGGATGTCCTGTGGGTGGTGGACCATTCTTGATACACACGGGAAACTGTTCAAAGTGGAAAAACCCAGCAGCGTTGCAGTTCTTTACACACTCAAACCAGTGCGCCTCATCTATACTGTTTAAAGTGGATTTAACAGGTGACATCAATAAGGGATCACAGCTTTCACCTGGATTCACCTGGTCAGTCTATGTCATGGAAAGAGCAAGTATTCCTACTGTTTTGTACACTCAGTGAATAGAAAGCCCATTTACACAGTATTGTACTCCTTCGGTATCACAATTACATTCAACACTCATTATTAATATACTTGTAAAAACAGCAAAATATGTGTATTTTGTTGCAAAAATATACGTGTTTTGAAGTTTATGTGAAATCGTACATGATATATTGAACAAATAATTCACATCAACAGATTTGGTGACAGAGGGTTTTAGACCGACATTGACTAGATTACTGCTTTATATGGTAAGAGTCAGAGGTCTTCATTGTGAATACAGTAACATGACATGTCTGTTTAATCCTCACACTAAGGCAAATGAAAACATCTCAGCAGAGGTGAACATCACAAATTAGGTCCCAGCAGGCTATGACAACAAACCAGCGACTCACCCGCTGGACAAAGGAATCTCCCGGCACTCAGTCTGTCTCTGACCTGCAGTGAGGAATATAAATAGCACTGACATTATAGAACAATAATTTACTTTCCAAAGAAGGGAGAAAGAAGTGGAAAGAGAGAATAAGAAGAATGAAGATAAAGAGAGAGAGTGAGAAAAGGGAGAGGAAGAATAAAGAGAGAGAGACAGTCAGAGAGAGAGAGAGAGAGAGAGAGAGAGAGAGAGAGAGAGAGAGAGAGAGAGAGAGAGAGAGAGAGAGAGAGAGAGAGTGATGGGTTCACTTTAATCTAGTTCAGTGCCTCGCTGTGTTCCATTTCAACCATTTAAAAGCACAGCAAAGTTCAAATGGGAGTACAATGTCATATATTGTTTTTATTTATAAAACAGACTAATGTGTTTTCACTGCACTTCATCTAATAGCAGAGACAAATGACCTGGATTGCAGTTGAGAATACAAAAAAAGTACACTGAACAAAAATATAAACGCAACATGTAAAGTGTTGGTCCCATGTTTCATGAGCTGAAATAAAAAATCCCATACATTTTCCATGCGCACAAAAAGCAGATTTCTCACAAATGTTGTGCACAAATTTGTTTACATCCCTGTTAGTGAGCATTTCTCTTTTGCCAAGATAATCCATCCACCTGACAGGTGTGGCATATCAAGAAGCTAATTAAACAGCATGATCATTACACAGGTGCATCTTGTGATGGGGACAATAAAAGGCCACTTTAAAATGTGCATCTTTGTCACACAACAAACACAATGCTGCAGATGTCTCTTGAGGGAGCATGCAATTGGCATGCTGACTGCAGGAATGTTCACAAGAGCTGTTGCCAGAGAACTAAATGTTAATTTCTCTACCATAAGCTGCCTCCAACATTGTTTTTGGATAATTTGGCAGTACGTCCAACCGGCCTCACATCCGCAGACCACGTGTAACCACGCCAGCCCATGACCTCCACTTCCAGCTTCTTCGCCTGCGGGATCTTTTGAGGGGGGGTCGGGGTGGTGCTGAGGAGTATTTTTGTCTGTAATAAAGCCATTTTGTGGGGGAAAACTATTTCTGATTGGTTGGGCCTGGCACCCCAGTGGGTGGGCTTGGCTGCCAAGTGTGTGGGCCTATGCCCTCCCAGGCCCACCCATGGCTGCACCACTGCCCAGTCATGTGAAATCCATGGATTAGGGGCTAATGAAATTATTTCAAATGATCGATTTCCTTATATGAACTGTAACTCAGTAGAATCTTTGAAATTGTTGCATGTTGCGTTTATATTTTTGTTCAGTATACATGGTCTAAGTGATCAATGCTGTTCAAGATTCTGCACAGATTATTACAGCAATTGTGAAGATCTCCTCAGACCTGTGATGACCTATGCATTCTATCTTGAACATGCATGCTTTATATGATTACGTAATAAGAAATGTACAGTTATAGTAACCTCAAAATGTGGCCATGGATGTATTGCTCATTGTAGGGTTGAATGTTACATTAGTTTGTAAGATAGCCTTAACTTCAGGTTATTTACTGTATTAAAAAAGTAATATTGATTGTGTTTGGTTGACAACGCAGCCAAATATCAACATTTAAAGGATAGGCTACTGCTTGGATAGTTTTGTCTGAGCCAATGGCTTTATCCCATTATTTAACTTTTATTTTTGGTTGAGTTGGAGACGTGAATCCAACATATAATTTAATAACTTCTCGACAAGTTAATATGCTATTTATTATATTTCAAACGTGATATTGAATTGTGTTTGGTTGTCAATATCAATGGTTGTCAATATTTCAAAGATATGTATCTTCTGCTTGGAGAGTTCCATCTGTGCCACTGACAGTCTGGAAAAAAATAGGACTAAATAAAATAAAATAAAACTTTAAATGCAATTTAAAAAATAAAGTTTGATTTGATTTAGTCCTATTCTTTAACTTGGATTTTTAGTTGAGATGGAGATGTGAATCCAACATATAAATTATTAATTTGTAGACAAACTGCAATTATACCAGACTAAGTCAGTAGCACAGACATAACTATCCAAGCAGAAGATACTCCTTCAAATGTTGATATTTGGTTGAAATGACAACATCACTTAATATCATTATATTTGAAATCAACCAGAGCTTGAAACCCTAGGTCTATTGTATTGCCTATTATATACACTTTTTTTGGTTACATCTAAGTTTGGACACACCTACTCATTCAATGGTTTTTCTTAATTTTTACTATTTTCTACATTGTATAATAATAGTGAAGACATCAAAACTATGAAATAACACCAATGGAATCATGTAGTAACCAAAAACGTGTTAAACAAATCAAAATATATTTGAGATTTGAGATTCTTCAAATAGCCACCCTTTGCCTTGATGACAGCTTTGCACACACTTGGCATTCTCTCAACCAGCTTCATGAGGTAGTCACCTGGAATGCATTTCAATTAACAGGTGTGCCTTCTTAAAAGTTAATTTGTGGAATTTATTTCCTTCTTAATACGTTTGAGCCAATCAGTTGTGTTGTGACAAGATAGGGGGGATATACAGTTTATTTGGTAAAAGACCAAGTCCATATTATGGCAAGAACAGCTCAAATAAGCAAAGAGAAACGACAGTCCATCATTACTTTAAGACATGAAGGTCAGTCAATACAGAACTTTGAAAGTTTCTTCAAGTGCAGTCGCAAAATCCATCAAGCGCTATGATGAAACTGGATCTCATGAGGACCGTCACAGGAATGGAAGACCCAGAGTTACCTCTGCTGCAGAGGATAAGTTCATTAGAGTTACCAGCCTCAGAAATTGCAGCCCAAATAAATGCTTCACAGAGTTCAAGTAACAGACACATCTTAACAACTGTTCAGAGGATACTTTGTGAATCAGGCCTTCATGGTCAAATTTCAGCAAAGAAACCACTACTAAAAGACACCAATAAGAAGAAAATACCTGCTTGGGCCAAGAAACACGAGCAATGGACATTAGACCGGTAGAAATGTGTCCTTTGGTCTGGAATCCAAGTTGGAGAGTTTTGGTTCCAACCACCGTGTGTTTGTAAGACTCGGTGTGGGTGAACAGATTATCTCCACATGTGTATTTCCCACCGTAAAGCATGGAGGAGGAGGTGTTATGGTGTGGGGGTGCTTTGCTGGTGACACTGTCTGTGATTTATTTCAAGGCACAGAGTTCAAGGCACAGTTAACCAGCATGGCTACCACAGCATTCTACAGCGATACACCATCCCATCTGGTTTGGGCTTAGTGGGACTATAATTTGTGTTTCAACAGGACAATGACCCAACACACCTCCAGGCTGTGTAAGGGCTATTTTACCAAGAAGGAGAGTGATGGAGTGCTGCATCAGATGACCTAGTCTCCACAATCCCCTGACCTCAACCCAATTGAGATGGTTTGGGATGAGTCAGATGGCAGAGTGAAGGAAAAGCAGCCAACAAGTGCTCAGCAGGGGCCTCCCCAGTGGCGCAGTGGTCTAAGGCACTGTATCGCAGTGCTAGCTGTGGCACTAGAGATTCTGTTTCGAGTCCAGGCTCTGTTGCAGCCAGCTGCGACCGGGAGACCCATGGGGCGGCGCACAATTGGCCCAGCGTCGTCCAGGTCAGGGGAGGGTTTGGCCGGCAGGGATGTTCTTGTCCCATCGCGCACTAGCGACTCCTGTGGCGGGCCGGGCGCAGTGCACGCAGACACGGTCGCCAGGTGTACGGTGTTTCCTCCGATGGCTGGCTTCCGGGTTAAGCGGGCATTGTGTCAAGAAACAGTGCGGCTCGTTGTGTTTCGGAGGACGCACGCCTCTCCCGAGTCCATGCAGGAGTTGAAGCAATGGGACAAGACTTTGGATACCATGAAATTGGGGAGAAAAAGGGGTATAAAAATAAAAGAAACAAGTGCTCAGCATATGTGGGAACTCCTTCAAGACTGTTGGAAAAGCATTCCAGGTGAAGCTGGTTGAGAGAATGCCAAGAGTGTGCATTAGCTGTCATCAAGGCAAAGGGTGGCGACTTTGAAGAATATAAAATATATTTTGAACACTTTTTTGGTTACTACATGATTCCATATGTGTTATTTCATAGTTTTGATGTTGTCACTATTACTCTCCAATGTAAAAAATAGTACAAATACAGAAAAACCCTTTAATGAGTAGGTGTGTCCAAACTTTTGACTGGTAGTGTATGTCACACATGCAGTTAACAAAAATATATGGAAATGTCTGCTCTATCTAAATTTACAACCAACTGATTGCAGCATTACCACAAAAAATGTCAATAGGAAAGGGGAGAAGGTAAGGAACTTGGCTGTCAGCTCTGCATTAAAAAACAAATTGGTTAAAGATAATTGTGATAAATAAAAAAGTTTACCAGTTTAATTTAAGGACCAAAAAAGTCACTGTCAATCGATCAATAATATAATAATAATCTTAGCAAAGGTGTTTATCTTTCATTTACAATCTGTAGAAACTATGAGAATAGAAAGGTTCAGAACTTTGTGAAATATCACAGCATAGTGGAAAAATATATGGCAGCTAGAAATCAAAACTGTGTGGTCTTCAGAGATATTTGGGAGTGGTCGAGGTTAGCTGAAAGCTGGGACTAAAAACAAACAAAAGATAACTAATGTAAAATACACTGTCCGTGAAATGTATGTTGTATGTATAAGCTGGAAATGGAAGCCTAAGTAATGAAGTCCGAGTCAATATCACTATGAGGTGCCTTTGGTGTCCTCATCAGACTCACTCAGTCATCATGAAAATGTAGCAGAATAATGAAAGTCTGAGGTCTTATTATAAGTGGCCAAACATTTGCACACATATCAGTAGAATGATAAGTCTCTAAAAAAGTGTTTCCTTCATTTTATAAATTTTTTTTCATTGGATGTACGTGATTTTGGCATGTCCCACACACTGCTCTGCTAACTACAGTGTGTGTAAAAGTGGTTAAATGATACTAAATCCAATTTTTTTTACATGGTTTTACTGTCCACAATAAGTTATTTGATAAAACAAGTAATTTTGATCATGTATATTGTATTTTCATAATCATATTGAACATTTTGCATGTGTCCCTGAAATTGCTGTCCACCCTGTCATTATGGGGTAACTGCCACTTTAAGAAACCCACTGATAATTTCAGTGACATCACTACGAGCATTTTGTCTTTCTTCAATGAAGGCTGAAGCAGTGTCTAGTTGCAGAGTAAGTATTTACACTTATGTTTCATAATTTTCATCATATTATGTGTGTAGTTGGATGTTGTCAACCTTAACATTTCCACTCTGTCATAGTGAAATATCAATTGATAGAAAAACCTATCAGAACTTTGAAATATATTTGTAAAACAGTACACAGTCAGCTTGCTAACTGTAGTATGTTGCTAAGTGAAGGTCCACCATGTGCTCATTAAATGCTAACATTAGCCAAAAATGTCCACCCTGTCATTGTCCACCCTGTCAGCAAGCCTTCCATGACAGGGTGGACATGGTTCATGACAGGAAGGACATGTGCATAGTTTAGGCCACATACTGATAATGTTACACATATTACAACAGCTATTACACACATTTTATAACAGTACATGCTATACATAGTAAGAATGGACAATATGAACAATTTTTTTGGCGATATCGGTATCAGCAAACCTAGTTAGATAATGCAAGCCTAGTTTACCGGGACTGCCAATTAAAGTGTGTAAGGGAACATTTTGAATCGTCTTTTTCAAGGAATGAGATCAAAAGGAGCTGAGATAGCAAGGAGATATCGGAACGTCGTGATGCTGACCCAGACAGAAGAAGAAAGTACCTTGAGAAAGAAAGGGTCAAATGGAAAAAAGACAGAGAGACTGGAAAGAAGAAGGGTGTCAATGAGCTCAGTGAGAGAGAGAGGAGGGCAAAAAGAAAGAAATGGAGAGAGGCAAAAAGTCAAGCCAGAGCCAGAAACAGGGCCAGTGCTTTGCTACAGTCAGAGACACCACCCAACTCCCCTGCTGAAACTCCTGAAAATCAGCATGAGCCAGGGCCCTCCAGGTTAGATCATTGGAAGTTTAGCTGATGAGACTTATTAGAAAGTTTAGATTTATTTGAAGGACAATTATCAACTGTTTATGTCCCCATAAAATGACATATTGATAACTAACTTGCTAAAAAAAATCCTTACAAATATTTTGTGTTTCAGGCAACGGCATCAAGGGGAAAGCATTCGAAGGAGTTCGAAGAGAAAACTGAAAAAACAGATCGAAATATTAGAGGCACAGCTCACAAAAGAGAAAAGTAAAACTGAGAAATATAAGAAGAGGTACTATCGGGCCAAGAAAGAAAGTGCGTCCAAATCACCACGTACAAAAGTCAATGCTTTGTTGGCACATCAAAAAGTGAATTCACCCATCAAAAGAGCTCTTCTTTTCCATACATCCCTGATTGAAGATATTAGAAGAAAATATGAACATGCAAAAACAAACCGAGAGAAGCAGCTGATAGCAAAAGTGGTCAGTGGAAACATTCTTAAGAAGTATAAGTATAAAAAATGCAAAAGAGGTTGCTTACTGATACAATGAAGAACTTGCATAGGAGGTTTCTCTCTGAGCACATTGGCCAAATGTCATACACCTCCTTTTGCCATCTCAGACCCTTTTGGGTGGTAACCCCTTCTTCCTCTGACCGTGACACATGTCTCTGCAAAAAACATGAGAACTTGCAATTCATTGCCAATGCCTTGCAGAGCCAAGGGTTACTGTCCTCAAGAAATATTGAGGAAATGTCTGAAGCAACCATGTGTGACCCGAAAGCCAAGGTCTGTGCTTATGGTGAGTGCAGTGAATGCCTCCTAACTTGTCACCCGATGCTGAAAACCCCTGGGGAAGAGAACATTCGTTTATCTCAGTGGATGACAGAGAAGATCAAGAAGGATGAGAAGGTGTCAACAATAACAGTGAAAAGGGAGATAACAACAACAGAGCATGAGCTTAACACAGATTTCCAGGAGAGGCTTCTCCATTTTAGGAGCCATGTCTTCAACATTAAATGGCAGTTTGATGCCTACAGGGAGCTCAGGAGGAGTCTGAAGCACAATGAGTCCCTCTTGCATATAGATTTTAGCGAAAATTACTCATGTAAGTACAGCGAAGAAATACAATCTGTGCATTTTGGAGGCTCACACAAGCAGGCCAGTCTGCACACTGGAGTGCTCTACACCACTGGTGAACAAGCGCCACACACCTTCTGCTCCATATCACCCTCCAGAAGACACGACCCTGTGGCCATCTGGGCCCACCTTGATCCAGTTCTGAAGGTAGTGAGAGAACGACACCCTCAAGTCAGCACACTTCATTTTTTCAGCGATGGGCCTGCAACGCAGTATCGACAAAAGGAACCTCTCAACGGAACCCTACAAGTATGGCTTCAAATAAATAACGTGGAATGTCTTTGAGGCTAATCATTGGAAGGGGGCACCAGACGGTGTGTGTGGGGCCCTCAAGAGGTCAGCAGACCGGATTGTAGCCCATGGAGGAGACATTCCTGATGCCCAGAGCTTGTATAACAAGCTGAAAAGCCTGGACACATCTGTCGAGCTGTTCTTCATCCCAGAGAGGGATATTGAATCAAAGCCTGAGGTACCTGCAATAGCTGCCATAAAAGGCACTATGAGAATCCACCAAGCTATCAGTCTGACACCCGGCCAAATGAAATACAGAGACATTTCATGTCTGTGTAAAAGGGAGGAAGGTGTTTTGGACTGCCCCTGCTTTAACCTTCAAGAGGTCACTGTAGTTAATGTTCCTGTTTCATCTGACAAGTCCCCAGCATGTGGAAAGACACCAGATAATCCTAGGAGACCAGAAATGATTGAGGTAAAGCACATTGGAGAGTGGTGCGTCGTTAATTATGACAATGAAGCGTACCCAGGTATCATCATGGATGCAGAAGGGCACAGTGTGAAAGTTAAGTGTATGCAACGCCATGGCATAAACAAGTTCAAATGGCCAAGTCTTCGGGACGACATCTGTTGGTACCATGACTGGCAGGTACTTTGCCTAATACCAGAACCACAGGCTCTGAACAAGCGCTCTGTACAGATTGAAGTGTCTGCATGGAAGTATGTGGAACAGCAACTGCAGAACTGAGCCATGTCTCTGCAGAAAGGGAGAGACTGTTTGGAGATGCGTCCAAGTGATCTTTCTGTAATATTCTGTTTTTTCAAATCAACTGTTCTCCACTTAAAAAACATTTTTCTTCTTGTTCTACAGTTGAATGTTTGACTTTCACTGTGCAGAATGATGTACAGAGTTTAACGCTAGAAGGCCACATTAATGTCTCATTTTGGGCATCTTTATTCAGTGGCTGCATGCAGGTAGAGTGGATCAAAAACAGTCTGTTCAACTTGTAATTTCCCCCTACATGGGAAAAATTTTCTTGCATTGTTCCTTGCATTTATGAGGCCATTCAATGACATTTCACAACGTGTCCACCCTGTCATGCCCAGGGTCCACCCTGTCATGTCACTGTCCACCCTGTTATTTTCATGTTCTATGAAAATAAACAAATTATTTTCACAAGTTAGCAAAATCTTTTGTGTGATTCCTTTATAAACAAACGAGGGCCAAATAGTATTGTTTGAAAGTTTGACCAGATATCTTTTTTGTTTAGAAAAGAAAGTGCAACTCTCGCAGATTTTATAGAGAAACAAATAGTTTGCCATAATTTCATTATTATCCAAATACTTTTCCCATAAACTAAAATATATTGTTGAGAAAGTGACTAAATAGTTTTCTGAAAATGTACGTTTTATAATCACTATGTAATTACAATGTATTTATTCTGCTTTGAAATTGTCCATGACAGGGTGGACATATTTTGCTGTTTGCATGTAAATTGTCTGCTTGCAGTTAATTTATAAAAAGTGTGGGAGCTTGACCAATATGCATTTCTAACAGCATAACATATACTTAATACAATGAATATGAAGTTCAATGGAAAATCTCAGCTTTTTTGGGGGGAAATGGGGAAGTCTCAAAGGCACCTTATGGTGATATTGACCCGTCCATTAGTTTACTCCAATTAGGGGTGGTAGGGTTAGGGGAAAATAATAAAGAAGGAAAATATATTACAAAAACATATGTTTAAAATAATATATTGACCAAAAAAGTTTTATGGGGGATTGGAAATGATGCAGACAATTACATTAATAGAAGGCACAATCTATCTGCAATATTAAAGCTGATCTACCCACTAAAAAAATAAAAATAAAAATAATAAAAAAGAACAGTCTTGGAGAGCTGCAGGCTAGGCAATCAGTTAATCAAGGTCTTTTTGATTTAGTTGAATGAGGTGAACACTAATCTAAAGGCTCCAGTTCTGTTGTTGCTCCAGGATACTTTAGTAGTTAATGACTATGTCATTGTCAGATGCAATCTGAGGGGCTTACCTTCCCACCCTGAAGACTTGTATTGAAATCTCTGACTTTTCCCTACGTCCACAAACCACCGCAGACATCAGAAATCCAATCTCACAGAGTCTGAGGCAGTGGTTTCCAAGAGAGAGAAAGGGAGAGAGACAGAGCAAGAGAGAGTGAGAGAGAGCAAGACACCATCGGAAGTGCACTTCCTGTGGCACTTGGGGACCAGTAATCAATGCAGATGGGATATCCATGATCATCCCCTCTACCCTAACACCCCCTCGTCTGCCCTCACTACCCAACAGATACAAAGACCAGTTCATACGGTGAAAGCTTAATAACTAGAAGCAACTGAATTCCCATTGTTTTTTGTTAATCTCTGTGTATGCCTTCTCTCTACCCGACCGTCATAATGCACTTTCATCTGGATACTTTTATTTTCGGAGGGTTACTCATGGTTTCTCCGGCAACAGAAATTGAATAGTTAGATTATTTTGACTTCTCTTTGGTGTGTTGGGTTCTTTTCATTAGGAGTTCAAACAGCAGTCCGTTATGTCTCCTATGAAAAGCAGAGAAGCAGAAAACTCATACTATGGGTTGCAGAAGCTATTGGTAAATTCCCATATAAAAAGATATATCCTTTGGGGAATCTTAGTGAGATCTTGTAGATAGGTAACATTTGGGAGTTATTTGTGATATTGAAACAATATTTTAAGTGTTTGAGGTAATAATGTCTGCTTTCGTCTTTGTTGAATCATTTTAAATCACCCATTCAAACTTAAAGTGGCAGTCTGCAGTTCAAACAACAACAAAAACACTGAGGGATGGGGTTGGAGAAATGTAACCACTGTCAGATTCATAGACAAAGCTAAATATGTGAGGACTGACCATCCATGATATCAAAATTATAGTTTCAACCACATTTTGAGGCTATACATGGTTTGTTTACAATTACATTGTTTACAAACATATTTGGGGTTCTGATGAGTTACGGCAGTTGAACTGAGGCATTTATTTTACATTTACATTTACGTCATTTAGCAGACGCTCGTATCCAGAGCGACTTACAAATTGGTGCATTCACCTTATAGCCAGTGGGATAACCACTTTACAATATGTATATATATATATATTATTATTTTTTGGAGGGGGGGGGGGGGGGGGGGCAAGGGGGGGGAGAAGGATTACTTTATCCTATCCCAGGTATTCCTTAAAGAGGTGGGGTTTCAAGTGTCTCCGGAAGGTGGTGAGTGACTCCGCTGTCCTGTCGTCGTGAGGGAGCTTGTTCCACCATTGGGGTGCCAGAGCAGTGAACAGTTTTGACTGGGCTGAGCGGGAACTGTGCTTCCGCAGAGGTAGGGGGGCCAGCAGGCCAGAGGTGGATGAACGCAATGCCCTCGTTTGGGTGTAGGGACTGATCAGAGCCTGAAGGTACGGAGGTGCAGTTCCCCTCACAGCTCCGTAGGCAAGCACCATGGTCTTGTAGCAGATGCGAGCTTCAACTGGAAGCCAGTGGAGTGTGCGGAGGAGCGGGGTGACATGAGAGAACTTGGGAAGGTTGAACACCAGAAGGGCTGTGGCATTCTGGATGAGTTGTAGGGGTTTAATGGCACAGGCAGGGAGCCCAGCCAACAGCGAGTTGCAGTAATCCAGACGGGAGATGACAAGTGCCTGGATTAGGACCTGTGCCGCTTCCTGTGTAAGGCAGGGTCGTACTCTCCGAATGTTGTAGAGCATGAACCTACAGGATCGGGTCACCGCCTTGATGTTAGCGGAGAACGACAGGGTGTTGTCCAGGGTCACGCCAAGGCTCTTTGCACTCTGGGAGGAGGACACAACGGAGTTGTCAACCGTGATGGTGAGATCATGGAACAGGCAGTCCTTCCCCGGGAGGAAGAGCAGCTCCGTCTTTCCGAGGTTCAGCTTGAGGTGGTGATCCGTCATCCACACTGATATGTCTGCCAGACATGCAGAGATGCGATTCGCCACCTGGTTATCAGAAGGGGGAAAGGAGAAGATTAGTTGTGTGTCGTCTGCGTAGCAATGATAGGAGAGGCCATGTGAGGATATGACAGAGCCAAGTGACTTGGTGTATAGCGAGAATAGGAGAGGGCCTAGAACTGAGCCCTGGGGGACACCAGTGGTGAGAGCACGTGGTGCGGAGACAGATTCTCGCCACGCCACTTGGTAGGAGCGACCTGTCAGGTAGGAAGCAATCCAAGAGTGAGCCGCGCCGGAGATGCCCAACTCGGAGAGGGTGAAGAGGAGGATCTGATGGTTCACAGTATCAAAGGCAGCAGACAGGTCTAGAAGGACAAGAGCAGAGGAGAGAGAGTTAGCTTTAGCAGTGCGTTGAGCCTCTGTGACACAGAGAAGAGCAGTCTCAGTTGAATGACCAGTCTTGAAACCTGACTGGTTTGGATCAAGAAGGTCATTCTGAGAGCGATAGCAAGAGAGTTGGCTAAAGACGGCACGCTCAAGAGTTTTGGAGAGAAAATAAAGAAGGGATACTGGTCTGTAGTTGTTGACATCGGAGGGATCGAGTGTAGGTTTTTTAAGAAGGGGTGCAACTCTCGCTCTCTTGAAGATGGAAGGGACATAGCCAGCGGTCAAGGATGAGTTGATGAGCGAGGTGAGGTAAGGGAGAAGGTCTCCGGAAATGGTCTGGAGAAGAGAGGAGGGGATAGGGTCAAGTGGGCAGGTTGTTGGGCGGCCGGCCGTCACAAGTCACAAGATTTCATCTGGAGAGAGAGGGGAGAAAGAAGTCAAAGCATAGGGTAGGGCAGTGTGAGCAGGACCAGCAGTGTCATTTGACTTAACAAACGAGGATCGGATGTCGTCAACCTTCTTTTCAAAATGGTTGACGAAGTCATCCACAGAGAGGGAGGAGGGGGGGAGGGGGAGGAGGATTCAGCAGGGAGGAGAAGGTGGCAAAGAGCTTCCTAGGGTTAGAGGCAGATGCTTGGAATTTAGAGTGGTAGAAAGTGGCTTTAGCAGCAGAAACAGAGGAAGAAAATGTAGAGAGGAGGGAGTGAAAAGATGCCAATTCCGCAGGGAGTCTAGTTTTCCTCAATTTCCGCTCGGCTGCCCGGAGTCCTGTTCTGTGAGCTCGCAATGAGTCGTCAAGCCACGGAGCAGGAGGGGAGGACCGAGCCGGCCGGGAGGATAGGGGACATAGAGAGTCAAAGGATGCAGAAAGGGAGGAGAGGAGGGTTGAGGAGGCAGAATCAGGAGATTGGAGGGAGAAGGATTGAGCAGAGGGAAGAGATGATAGGATGGAAGAGGAGAGAGTAGCGGGAGAGAGAGAGAAAAGGTTGTGATGGCACATTACCATCTGAGTAGGGGCAGAGTGAGTAGTGTTGGAGAAGAGCGAGAGTGAAAAGGATATAAAGTAGTGGTCGGAGACTTGGAGGGGTGTTGCAGTGAGATTAGTAGAAGAACAGCATCTAGTAAAGATGAGGTCAAGCGTATTGCCTGCCTTGTGAGTAGGGGGGGACGGTGAGAGGGTGAGGTCAAAAGAGGGGAGGAGTGGAAAGAAGGAGGTAGAGAGAAATGAGTCAAAGGTAGACGTAGGGAGGTTAAAGTCACCCAGAACTGTGAGGGGTGAGCCATCCTCAGGAAAATAACTTATCAAGGCGTCAAGCTCATTGATGAACTCTCCAAGGGAACCTGGAGGGCGATAAATGATAAGGATGTTAAGCTTGAATGGGCTAGTGACTGTGACAGCATGGAATTCAAATGAGGAGATAGACAGATGGGTCAGGGGAAAAAGAGGGAATGTCCACTTGGGAGAGATGAGGATTCCTGTGCCACCACCCCGCTGACTAGATGCTCTCGGGTTATGCGAGAACACATGGTCAGACGAGGAGAGAGCAGTAGGAGTAGCAGTGTTTTCAGTGGTAATCCATGTTTCCGTCAGCGCCAAAAAGTTTGAGGGACTGGAGGGTAGCATAGGCTGAGATGAATCTGCCTTGTTGGCTGCAGAACGGCAGTTCCAGAGGCTGCTGGAGACCTGAAACTCCACGTGGGTCGTTCGCGCAGGGACCACCAGGTTAAAGTGGCAGCAGCCACGCAGTGTGAGGCATTTGTATAGCCTGTGCGGAGAGGAGAGAACAGGGATAGACAGACGCATAGTTGACAGGCTACAGAAAATGGCTACAATAATGCAAAGGAGATCGGAATGAAATGAACTAAACATCTGGGAAAGCGAGAGAGCGGGGCCTCCCTCACTTACGTTTCACTGAAACACCCAAATATAACTCTCCCAACTTCCATCTCAGAAACTATAATTGTTGTAAACTACAGCGGTTCAATGTTTTCTAGGAATAGACTAACTTAGTTTATTCAGCTAGCTAACTTGGTACAGTATTCTTCCGTGAAAACCGTCCAGGGCACCGAATCCTATGACGCCACAGCCAACTAGCATGCCATTTATTAGTTATCTTCTTCACGAGTCAATTGTTATATACTACCGTTCAAAAGTTTGGGGTCACTTAGAAATGTCCTTGTTTTCGAAAGAAAATCATTATTTTTGTCCATTAAAATAACATAAAATTGATCAGAAATACAGTGTAGACATTGTTAATGTTGTAAATGGCTATTGTAGCTGGAAACAGCTGATTTTTTATGGAATATCTACATAGACGCCTCACATGTCCTCAACTGGCAGATTGATTAAATAGTACCCGCAAAACACCAGTCTCAACGTCAACAGTGAAGAGGCGATTCCGGGATGCTGACCTTCTAGGCAGAGTTGCAAAGAAAAAGTCCAGTGTCTGTGTTCTTTTTCCCATCTTAATCTTTTCTTTATATAGGCCAGTCTGAGATATGGCTTTTTCTTTGCAACTCTGAAGGTCAGCATCGCCCCTTCACTGTTGATGTTGAGACTGGTGTTTTGCGGGTACTATTTAATGAAGCTGCCAGTTGAGGACCTGTGAGGCGTCTGTTTCTCAAACTAGACACTCTAATGTATTTGTCCTCTTGCTCAGTTGTGCACCGGGGCCTCCCACTCCTCTTTCTATTCTGGTTAGAGCCAGTTTGCGCTGTTCTGTGAAGGGAGTAGTACACAGCGTTGTATGAGATCTTCAGTTTCTTGGCAATTTCTCGCATGGAATAGCCTTCATTTTTCAGAAGAAGAATAGACTGACGAGTTTCAGAAGAAAGTTATTTGTTTCTGGTTATTTTGAGCCTGTAATCGAACCCACAATTGCTGATGCTCCAGATACTCAACTAGTCTCAAGACGGCCAGTTTTATTGCTTCTTTAATCAGCACAACAGTTTTCAGCTTTGCTAACATAATTGCAAAAGGGTTTTCTAATGATCAATTAGCCTTTTAAAATGATAAACTTGGATTAGCAAACACAACGTGCCATTGGAACACAGGACTGATGGTTGCTGATAATGGGCCTCTGGTATGCCTATGTAGATATTCCATTAAAAATCAGCCGTTTCCAGCTACAATAGCCATTTACAACATTAACAATGTCTACACTGTATTTCTGATCAATTTGATGTTATTTTAATGGACAAAAAATTTGCTTTTCTTTTGAAAACAAGGACATTTCTAAGTGACCCCAAACTTTGGAACGGTAGTGTATATTGTTGTGGTTTTACTATAGAGTTATGTAGGCTACAGCTAGCATCCGATTTAGATGACAATTAATACTCACAGGAGGCGCAATATCACACAACAACGTAATATACTGACATGATTCTCCGGTTTATTGCATACCTTTACTTGTACAGGCATGTGCTCTAGCTCTAGCACAAAGGGACATTATCCACCATCATGCACTGCCTTGCGAGCATCATTTTACCTTCATTCAGCCGGATAACAACTCTCTCAGACAGGATACAGTACACAGATAGCACACATGAACACATGTGACCTATGACTGTAACAATATCATTCATTTAAAAGTCAAAAAATGTGTGTACCAATTCCAGATTGCTCCTTTAAAAACAATCTATAGTCTGTCTGTCTGAAAGGTCAACCCTGGAGGGTTCTAGTCTTGAAAACAACAGCAGGGGTTTTGGTGTGTGTGTAGTGTGTGTAGTGTGTGTAGTGTGTGTTGTGTGTGTGTGTGTGTGTGTGTGTGTGTGTGTGTGTGTGTGTGTGTGTGTTTGTGTGTGTGTGTGTGGTGCAGGTCTGGGGCTCTGCTCTTCCTTACGATCGATAGCCAGGATTGCCAGGGTGAGATTCCCCCCCCCCACACACACACACACACACACACACCACAGACACACGTACAAACACACACACATTATCACACATTATCACACACACACAAACACAAACACACACACACAGCTACACCCAATACAGCCATGACCCAGAGCTAGTATTTGAAGGATTGTTGTGAGGGAAGCCATGCATTTCAATGACCTCATACAAGTTGTATGATCTTTTTGGAATGACTTGCTCCGTGCTGAGGTTACACCCAGTTAATAGGCTAGGGTTATAACCTTGCAATGTTCAGACAATGCTCTCTAATGGAACAGTAAAAGTTGATGACTCGGTCATTAGATAGCATTATATGTTATGCATTATCTTCTCTATGGCGACATCGTTGGCATGTTTTATGCATGTTTCAGTATGCATAAAACATCTCTTTGAGGTGGTGAGTTTATTCACAGGACTGAGTTCTCTGGGGAAGGCTACATTAGTACCCCAGCTCAGCTGGTCTATGAGAAACTATAGCATCTGTAGAGCTGATGTTCAGCATTATAGTGCGATTGAAATGTAACAGTTGAGCTGACATATGCACTGTTTTTTCCCGTGAACGCATTCTCCGCTAATGCGGGAAGCCGGGAATATTGCCTTTACATTTCTATCGCGCTGTAGTGCAGCTTTTCAGCGCTACGGATTGAATCGAGCCCTTATAGTATATGAAACCATCACACAGAGTAAGAGAAAAGCCATTTGGTCTACCTAGAGAAGAGGTCATGGTATACTCAAGTCATCCTCAGAAACAAATGTATTTGCTGAGGTGACATAAGAGAAGATTTGAGAAAGATGAGAGAACTAGGCTGTCATGTGTTATGTGACTGAGGCTTTGCTTCCATGGGGATGACGTCTTATCTTCACCTGGATTAGACATGAATGAACACCCCCACACAATGTTAATTGAACTCTGTATTGTTGTGTCATTATTATCAAATAGCTTTTTTAATGAATGGATTAAGGGATCTCAGTCTTTTAATGAGAAACAGACTGACATTTTGTGAGACAAAAGAGTCAAAGAGTTGCTATTTCAGACCTCCAAAACAGAATGTACTGTACACTCCCTGGCAGGTTTGTCAACACTGGTTTGCAGCTGCCTTGTGTGCCTAGTGTGTGACCAACAGTACCAGAGGATGTGCCAATCAAAATGGGAGTGAGCATCAATCACTGAGGAAACCAAGCAGGAGTTTTTTTACCGCAGGAAGAATAAGGAGGCGTATCTTGCCTGGCTAAATAAATCATCGACTCACCAATGTAAAAAGGCAGGTGTGTGGGAGGGAGTCTGCAAGGGTGATGGAAACACTGATTACTGGAGATGATCCTATACTGTATATTTAAACAAAGTCATTAGTAGGATCTATGTCTTTCTCTATGATGATATCAGGCCAGTGTAGGACAATACCACATACATATTCCCTTGCATGATCCATCTTGCCAAACCTTTATGTGGTATGTTGTTTTTTAATGTTATCTACTGTAATTGCCACAGAGTTACTTTAAGTGATCGATAGAACACCTGTGTGATGTTATAATAGAAAAGTCAAAGAAATAAGGAAATTATAGCAGTCCGAGATGACTCATGTCTGGTTTCCTCTGTACTGATTCTCAGATAACCTACACCTTCGTGATTAGGTCACTGTACCTGAGAGAAATACTGCTACAGATATCATGGAATCATTCAATTGAGAATCATGACACACATTTCGGCTTGTCCTTATTTAAGATTGTGTCTGCGAATTGTAATGAGAGAAGTAATCATCGAATAAGCTTGTAGAGCATGAAAACCAATCGCCATTCGGCATGCGCTCAACTCCAAATATCCCCAAACATGCTCAGCAGATAATGCTCTCTCTTTGAGAAAATCGACATTTCAGGGGCAGTCACAATGTGACATGTGGCCTATTATAAAGCAGTGTGGGATGTCATTGATCTACGGCATGTCGTGTACAACACAGCTCTGGAATAATGTGCAAGATATGGTGAAATGATTGCTTTGACTGTTGTTGTGTTGTTGCAAGCTCCTTACATTGTCTCCATTCTCCTGTTGATTCCAGTGCAAGGCCTAAAGAGCACCATTGAGTCTGCCCTTGGCTATAAAGAGTCAAAGACCTGCAAAGATATGCTCTATCGACCGACAAGTGTCCTTTCAATTACGTAATGAAAACAACCGAATTTTCATGGCTGGTTTTAGATGATTCACACCATCTTGTCATTGCAATGAATCGTCTACATGGCATTGTGTTATGGACTCAAAGACCTGTACCCTGGTTTGTTTTGGGTTCAGACGTCCAATCAATGCCCACTTTAGAGAGCTGAGTGGCCAGATGCGGTTCATTTCACACAGCAGAAGATATAGCCTCAGACCCATCACACAGCAAAATATAATCTGTATGTATCTGGGAGCCCAATCCCAAACACACATTCACAAATCTCCTCCACACACACTTGCACCAATATCTACAAAGGACTTGGGTACCAGATAGGCTTTTTTTCTTTGTTTCATTTTACTTCTCATTACAGTCTTCTCTTCTCTGTTTCACCTTTTTCATTCCTCCCTCTCTGGTGCTCAGCTGCAGGAGAAGCTGTCATGTTCCCCTGTTTCTGAGAGCCAGCTGCCCACATAGAGACCACAGCCCTTCTCAGTAATACCACCAGTAAAATATGTTGTCCATTCAAGTATAGGCTACAGTCTACATCCTTGTGCCTAAGATAAATAATTGAGGCACTACTTTTTCTATACCCAAGGCTACAAAGTCTATATGGGCTGGGAGGTAGCCTAGCAGTTAAGAGTGTTGGGACAGTAACTGAAAGGTCACTGATTCGAATCCCTGAGCCAACTAGAGGTGAAAAATCTGTCGATGTGCCCTTGAGCAAGACACTGAACTGTAATTGCTGCTGCAAGTCGCTCTGGATAAGAGCGTCTGCCAAATGACTAAAATGCAGCCAATGTTTATGCCTGGCACTGTACTTGGACACTGATGTAATTTTCTGCACACCAGGAGGTCTAACAAAGCAAGGAATCATACACAAAGTTATTTGAGGAGCACAATGTAGGCCTAGTTGCTGTAGGTGTTTCTATTCAGGGCTTTCCTACCGGGCTTTTCCTACTTAGGTATTCAGCACCAAATCTGACCAGAGAAGGAATTCTCCAGGGTCCTGAAAGTGTCCTCGTGCGCGTGAAAGCGCGGGCACTCCTCTCCACCAAGGCTCGCCAGAGCTCAGAGAGAGAGAGAGAGAGAGAGAGAGAGAGAGAGAGAGAGAGAGAGAGAGAGAGAGAGAGAGAGAGAGAGAGAGAGAGAGAGACACACCCGCCAGCGCCGATTGGTGGAACGTCACGAGGAGAGAACCCGAACGGAGGAGCTGATAAATGATAGATGAAGGAGGAGAGAGAGCTGAGGATGCAGGTTTGGTCCCAAACACAACCACCCATCGACTGGTATCGTAGCATCGCCCACACAGCAAAGAGACGCTAAAACCCGAAGGACGGTCCAACTTCCACTAGCCCTCAGCAGCAGAGGAGATGTATCACCAAAAGGTCTGATTCCGACATTTCTTCAGAGGAGCATCCCGCCCGCAGAATTCACTCCGACAGGCACCCTGATACAAGCCAGACATGATGCTCGGATCTCTCAGATATGGGACAGCAGTTGGATTGATATTACTAAACTTGCTGGTTCTTGCAACACAAGCCACGGAGGAAGGGATCTTTACAAATCATCTCTTGGTTCAGTTGCATGAAGGTGCACACGATGAAGCACACCAACTTGCAACGGAGCACGGGTTTCAAAGCGCCCGGAAGGTAAGACATAGGACATTATGTGCAGAAAATTAGCATCATGTAGGCTAATGGGTTGTTGATTCGATATTCTTATCAAGCCTAAAGCTTGATTTGCATTGATGAACATGCCCAGATTTTATTGCTAAACTCCACTTGAAAAACATTATATTCCCATTTTTCATTTCGAAACGGCCTAGAATATTATAAATATTATTTTGGCTATTATTTTAGAAACATAAATACTTGTTTTGACTTCAATTAAAACATTTAAATAGATTGCATATTATTTGAAATATGCCTAGGCCTATTTGCTTTGTTTTTCAGACGACCATCAATTAAGTTGATCTCCATCATTTATTTTGTTACATAATATCTCGGTTTATGTGGCATTAGCCTAAACTTCATATTCGATACATAAATATGACGTCAGCCTTAATTTATGCTATATTCTAACATTTTCTTCGAATGCTATCACTGAAACTGTCAAACAGTTAAATTTGGTCCAAAACTGCCACCATATTGCCACTACATTTCTTGGCCCCCAGTCATTTTGGAAATTATAAATGTGGCCTTAATAGATTATGTGAATTAGGGCCGGCTAATAGCAGCCTAACATCAGTTCCACCGGGATCATCCTTGAGGACTCTGCCCACTCAAGACATAATTGAAAACTCATTTAGTTAGTTGATGACCTGTAGGGGTGGTAATGCCTCAGCCTAAAAAATAGTTGTTGTCAGTTCATAAATATAGGTCTATGTCAAACACTATACCTACTGAATGCTACATATCTCCAATGGCTTGAAATGAGAAGGCCTTATCTAAGGAATAGTAAAACACATGAGGGAAAAGAGATTCCTAGTCAGTTGCACAACTGAACGCATTTAACAGAAATGTGTCTTCTGCATTTAGACCAACCCATCTGAATCAGAGAGGTGTGAACCAGCAACCTTTTGATTACGGGCCCCACTCTTAACCGCTAGGCTACCTGAGCTGACGCACACCCAAAACATGTAGAGGTGCTGACTAACGGAGGGTAAACTATGAAAAGAAAGAAAGAAAGTTGCACACTCTGAAAATGCTCCCAACAATTTAATGGGTACACCTAACCAACGTATTGGCACAGAGTGCCTTCTTCAGGATTGAATAAATATACGGATATAATCTAAGGAATAAACATACATAAAGATTCTGATGAGGTCACTATGTTTTCACACACACACACACACCTGGTAACAGCTCTACAGACTATCTATAGACTATCAGTAACATTTCAACTATCTACTAACCCTAACCTTAACCCTTGTCCTAACCCTAAACAGAACCCTTACCCTAACCCTAGCCCTAACCCTAACCTTAACCCTTACCCTTATTCTAAACCTAACCCTAACCGTAACCTTAGCAAGCAGTTGCTTATCAAAATATAGTTTGTTGATAGTATGACCATCTGTAGGGCATCTACGGATGGAAAGTCTGGAATATCCAAATAAAGTGTGACCATAGAAGATCCTTTCACTTGCTATGTGAAAGCCTGAGTAAATTCTTATCCTTGAGCCCATTCATTGAGCTTATTTTGCACACACATGTTCAATTGCTAGAGCACTGGTGCTTTGTTTTGGAGTACATGCCAAGGTGTCAAGTAAGCCTACACTGCATTTGTGTGTTTGTTCCATACACTTAGACTGAGCATTTTCCGGGTCAGCAAGATTATCTAAGTATTATTCAGTTGATAATGTGTGCATGCTCTTCATACACTTTATCATAGATCAATTCAATGAATTCTCAATGTAGAAAACCATTTTATCAGAAACCAGCAGAGTACTTTGTCTTCAGATGTGGCAGTTTATAATTTACAGAATAGTCATTTAGCAGACACTCTTATCCAGAGCGACTTACAGGAGCAACTAGGGTTAAGTGCCTTGCTCAAGGGCACATTTTCCACCTAGTCAGCTCAGGGATTCAAACCAGCGACCTTTCAGTTACTGGCCCAATGCTCTTAAACAGCCCAGTGAATGCAGACCTTGTCATCACACATCAAACACCTTAAGCAGCCATTGATGTCTCAACAGGAAAAATTATTCCCCTGACTGAACTGCCTTGTCAGATGTCAGAAGAAGAGGGTGGGTGCAATTGGCTGGGGAGCAAGGCACTGAGGCGAAGCAAAAAATCGAGGGTATTGTGGTGTTGTGAATTAAGATTTTCACTTCGGCATTCAAAACAATGGCATGTCTCTCTTGGCTACTGAAGATTTGATGTGTAGTTTGACATGGATGATTAAATACTGAATGTGTGTTGTTTTGACTGAGGTTTAATGGCAGCATCTCTAACTGGTTTCTGAAAGTGTCTACTTGCTAGTCTTTTTCCTTGTAGATTCTATCATACAGTAGGCTACCCCCCTCCATCCACTCCTTCACTGCTTCACACATACATCTTCTCTAGATTATGTCATCTCCAGCTATATTTGTCTCCATAGCACACACGCCATTAAACAATATCTGTACAGTGACACACACACACATTAAGCCAATTCCCTAATGTTTACTTTGAATCACCAGCATTTACTGTACGTAACACCCTATGAAAAGGGAATCCAGGATATATTCTTGAACATCCTCTCATATCGGCTATTTACTGCCAGTCTTACTGGCTGAGTGGAGGGGAGCCTGGTAAACATACATTACCATAGCTGCATAAGCATACTGATTCACATAGATCCGACAGGCACATTAGACTGTGTTTCATTGAAAACTGTGACCTGGCACCACAGCCTTTATTACAGCGTATGGAGGTCTTTAATCTGACTAAGGAGCCTTAGGCACCGCTCGTACCATGCATCTAATTTCTTCCCTCTGTGATTTATTGTAGTTCATTCAAGCAGTGCACACTTTCTTAAAATAGACCCTGTGATTCCACAGAATGGAGTGGTGCTGACCTCCCCCCCCCCCCCCCCTCGCTCTGTCTCTCTCTCTCTCTCCATCTCTCTCTCTCTCTCTCTCTCTCTCTCCCCTTCCTCCTTTTTCCATTCTGTCATTCACTCCATTACTTTCTATATATATATATATATTTCTGTCCATTGCTTACTCTTTCCTCTCTCACCTGTCTCCTTCCTCCATCACTCTCTGTGCCTCCATCAACCCCTCTCTCTCATTCCCCCATTTTCCTTTCCATCCCTTCATCTCTTTCCTCTCCCTCTCTCTTTCTTTCCTTCTCTCACGCCATTCTTCTCTCTCTTTCCCAGCTCCCCTTTGGAGAGGGCCTTTTTCACTTCTACCCCCAGGACACCCCTCAGAGGAGGAGCAAACGCAGCCTTCGCCACAGACAGCGTCTGGAGAAAGACCGCAGGGTAAGTAAAACGCACTCGCATGCATGCATGCATACACACGCTCACATGCACACACACACACACACAGAGTGGTTCCCATGGAAACGGGCCCGGTTCCCCCGCCACTGCGAAAAAATGATTACAATTTGAGGCTAGCTCGTCAAGGGACATACTAGCCCCTAACAAGCGTATCTATCAAAGGTATCATCTTGTCTTTGCATACAGTTGTATTTTTTAAATCACTCATTCTTGTGCAGTATGAATATGCTGATTAGGAGAGTCTTGGGCTGTAGCAAGCTATGATTAAAACCAATGTTAGTCATGCCACTTGTGTGTTTAGTGCTGAAGTCCATGTGATTTCTTATAGTAGCATACATAATCACTTCAGAAAGCTTCACGGTATTGTTCCATCCAACCCGTGCCGCGAGGAAAGTATTAATTCTTAAATTAAATATTACACTTTTTAATCTCATGTTTCATGTCAAACTGAGAAATTGGTTTTGACACCATACTTTCAATCTAGCCAAGTTTATTCACATCGATATAAAGGTGAAAAAGGCATCGACAGCCCCTGGTTACTGGCTTGGATATAATGCCTACAGAAAATAGGCACCAAAAGTAGGTTATACCAAGTACATGGTAATGGCCTCAAAACTACTGCAGATTTCATTCAGAAATTGAAAAGAATATCAGAATATCAATACTTCTTCATGAATGAGTTGCTTTTAATCTAACCACCGAGTTTCTAAACCCAGAGGCGCAACATCGCAAGACTTCCGGGAACGCTTGCGAAACAGACCAAGCAGCTTCAGACGAGTCCCAAGACGCTTGTGGGGGTCGTAGAGCAAAACGGATGGTTTTCGTGAGAGTCTCATCTTTCCATAATAGGGGTCATAATAGTTTGGCCAAACTGTTGGGACGCTACAGATGATTTTGTGAGAAGACCGATTTTCGGGATGTCTCATGGTCTGACAAACACCACTCAAGCTCTGTCATCTTTCACCGCAGATGCGGAAGTGCTTAAACTGACGGATTTATATGGGACTTTTTATTGTTATGCTAATTAGATTTCCGCGGGGGCGTGGACATCGACTCTATAAATACATTTCCATATAGTGTCAAACCAGTAAGGTCTATATCTGGGATGCTCTCTGCTTGGCATGCTCATATGAAGTCCTGCAGTTATTGATTTCAGCTTTCTGTGGTTCTGAAATGGTGGGAGAGGTTAGCTGCACATTGTTGCTGCCTCCGTCTCTTTTACTAGCTGGTTCTCCTGTTGTCCTTTGCATGTTTCTCCTAGGACAATGGGTTGTATTGTGGAGGATGACCCAGATAGAATCCCCTTCGATTACTTTGAAAGCAATTTTCCATAACGTTCCTTTTTGCCACTCTTGTGCTAGGGAAGACCACATTCAATTATTTTAGGTTCTAGTCATTCATCTGAATTACAAAAAATCTATACCGAAGAAGGTGCAATTTTGTTGCATTTATGAGCGTCTGAAAATACATTTACGCAGACATAAGGAGTCATCATGATCTTCCAGGTTCCTTAGAAAACCAACAGATTGTCAAGTGGCCCTATTGACTGAAGTAGAGTATTGATTAGATTCTGTTTACGTCCTCGGGTAAAAAGTGGGGTTTGGTTTATACATACAGCTCTTTTATCTCTCAGTTTTCCCTAACCACTGATACAGGATCAGATATTTTTCCATCCCTCTAATAGAAATTATTAGGATTGGGGGTAGGACAATGTTATCCTAGATCTGTGGTTAAGGGCAACTCCTTCTTCAAGCTAACTACAGACAGGTCTGTGACACATGTCTGCTTGTGTCTTCATTTTGATATTATCTCTCTTCCCTGTTCGTTCATGTCTTGGTATAAACCTCTCATTTGTTCCAATAGGTGAACATGACCTTTCAGTTATAATCCATAGGGCTACATTTCTGACTACAAATGTAAAAGGTACTCTATCTTTGTACTTTATACCATCTTTGATGTCAAAAGCCATTAAAAAAAACACTCCATTGTTAAGACAGAGTACCATGTTGGAAGGGAATTAATCCATCTAAATGTGCTGTATCTTGGTGCTATGAAATAGAGATCATTTAGAGAGAGAGGGAGGGAGAGAAAGATAGAGAAAGATGGAGGACAGCTCAGCCCTTTGAAATGAGGTGGCGTTTGAAGCCTGGCTTGGTGGTGCTTCTAGCAGGCAGGCAGGAACAGGGAGCAGGCGGAGACTAGGTGGGGAGCGGAGAGCGGGGAGGGTGATGGTGCGCGGGCTCCTTCTGATGATGTGAGTGGGCGATATGACACACTGGGTTGAGGGCTGTCTCGAGGGGAAACACCAGTGCCAGAATCATATAATGGAGGGTATGGATGGAGGGATATGGAGGGAGGAAGGAGGAAGGAAGATAAAGGGAGGGAGGGAGGGAGGAAGGAAGGAAGATGGACGGAGATAGGCGATAGAAGGAGAAAGGGAAAGATGAAGGAAGATGCATGGCTCTTTTACGTTCTCCTTTATGTCACCAGGTATAGATGTTCTATGTGGCACCATAAAATGGCTATACAGCGCACATGAGTCCATTTTCCATCTATGTTGGACAGTTTAGCAAAAGGAAAAGGTATACAGTATAGAAAACATACAATGCTCTGAGTCTGAAAATTATTTTGTGACAAAATGCAAAACGTTTTGCTCGCAACTATCTGTAACATAGGCTCGTCAGGGGCCCAAACTGACTGCTATATCTATCGCAGGTACTTAGGCAGTGAAAGAAGAGATGTGTTTTATGGGCTTGGTCCCTTTTAAAGCCAACAATAAGTGTCTTCTAGCCTTGTAAAGCGAATGCTTAACGGCTGATCCCTTATCTATGGTGGTAAAACACATCGGACAATGCCTAGTCCGCTCTCCACCATGTGTGTTTGCACATGTAAGCACAGGGACGAATTTCTTTCATTGCATATCTGACTCTATTCAACAAGCATGCAGTTGAAAACAAATATTGACTCAATATTATGAACTTAACATCATTGAGAGTTGAGAATGGCGCCGGAGAAGATGGCTGACGTTTTACAGCCCTCTAACCAATTGTACTATTATGTGTGTTTTTTCGTGTTATTTGTAATTTATTCTTCACATAATGTTTCTGCCATCGTCACTTATAACCAAAAAGAGCTTCTGGATATCAGGACAGCGATTACTCACCTCGTATTGGACGAAGATTTTTTCTTCAAAGAGTCGGACGCGAAGGATATTCTACAGACACCCGACAAGGCCCAAATCCCTGTCATTCGCAGGAGAAAGAGACTGAGATATCGTGGACGTAGGTCGGGGTGCCTTGTAAGGATCCGATGGCGAGCGAGTAAACTGCCTCTTCCATCAATCCTATTAGCCAATGTTCAATCATTCGAAAATAAATTAGATGACCTAATATTACGGTTATCCTACCAACGGGACATAAAAAAACTGTAATATCTTATGTTTCACCGAGTCGTGGCTGAACGACGACATGGGCAACATACAGCTGACGGGATATATGCTACATCGGCAGGATAGAACGGCTGACTCCGGTAAGACAAGGGGTGGCGGTCTGTGTATATATGTAAACAACAGCTGGTGCACAAAATCAAATACTAAGGAAGTATTGAGATTTTGCTCGCCTGAGGTAGAGTATCTTATGATAAGCTGTAGACCACACTATTTACCAAGAGAGTTTTCATCTATATTTTTCATAGCTGTCTATTTACCACCACAAACCAATGCTGGCATTAAGATTGCACTCAATGAGCTGTATAAGGCCATAAGTGAACAGGAAAACACTCATCCAGAGGCAGCGCTCCTAGTGGCCGGGGACTTTAATGCAGGGAAACTTAAATCCGTTCTACCTCATTTCTACCAGCATGTTAAATGTGCAACCAGAGGAAAAAAAACTCTAGACCACCTTTACTCCACACACAGAGACGCATACAAAGCTCTCCCTCGCCCTCCATTTGGCAAATCTGACCATAACTCTATCCTCCTGATTCCTGCTTATAAGCAAAAACTAAAGCAGGAAGCACCAGTGACTCGGTTAATAAAAAAGTGGCATTGAGGAGTACACCACATCAGTCACTGGCTTCATCAATAAATGCATTGATGATGTCGTCCCCGCAGTGACCGGACATACCCCAACCAGAAGCCATGGATTACAGGCAACATCCGCACTGAGATAAAGGGTAGAGCTGCCGCTTTCAAGGAGCGGGACTCTAACCCAGACGCTTATAAGAAATCCCGCTATGCCCTCCGACAAACCATCAAACAGGCAAAGAGTCAATACAGGACTAAGATTGAATCGTACTATACCGGCTCTGACGCTCGTCGGATGTGGCAGGGCTTGAAAACTATTACAGACTACAAAGGGAAGCACAGCCGCAAGCTGCCCAGTGACACAAGCCTACCAGACGAGCTAAACCACTTCTATGCTCGCTTCGAGGCAAGCAACACTGAAGCATGCATGAGAGCACCAGTTGTTCCGGATGACTATGTGATCACGCTCTCCGTAGCCGATGTGAGTAAGACTTTTAAGCAGGTCAACATTCACAAGGCTGCGGGGCCAGGCGGATTACCAGGACGTGTACTCAGAGCATGTGCTGAACAACTGGCAAGTGTCTTCAGTGACATTTTCAACATGTCCCTGACTGAGTCTGTAATACCAACGTGTTTCAAGCAGACCACCATAGTCCCCGTGCCCAAGGACACTAAGATAACCTGCCTAAATGACTACCGACCCGTAGCACTGACGTCTGTAGCCATGAAGTGCTTTGAAAGGCTGGTCATGGTTCACATCAACACCATTATCCCAGAAACCCTAGACCCACTCCAATTTGCATACCACCCCAACAGGTCCACAGATGATGCAATCTCTATTGCACTCCACACTGCCCTTTCCCACCTGGACAAGAGGAACACCTACGTGAGAATGCTATTCATTGACTACAGCTCAGCGTTCAACACCATTGTGCCCTCAAAGCTCATCACTAAGCTAAGGATCCTGGTACTAAACACCTCCCTCTGCAACTGGATCCTCGACTTCTTGACGGGCCGCCCCCAGGTGGTAAGGGTAGGTAACAACACATCTGCCACGCTGATCCTCAACACGGGAGCCCCTCAGGGGTGCGTGCTCAGTCCCCTCCTGTACTCCCTGTTCACCCATGACTGCATGGCCAGGCACGACTCCAACACCATCATTAAGTTTGCCGACGACACAACAGTGGTAGGCCTGATCACCGACAACGATGAGACAGCCTATAGGGAGGAGGTCAGAGACCTGGCCGTGTGGTGCCAGGATAACAACCTCTCCCTCAATGTGACCAAGACAAAGGAGATGATTGTGGACTACAGGGGGAAAAAAAGGACTGAGCACGCCCCCATTCTCATCGACGGAGCTGTAGTGGAACAGGTTGAGAGCTTCAAGTTCCTTGGTGTCCACATCACCAACAAACTATCATGGTCCAAACACACCAAGACAGTCGTGAAGAGGGCTCGACAAAGCCTATTCCCCCTTAGGAGACTGAAAAGATTTGGCATGGGTCCTCAGATCCTCAAAAAGTTCAACAGCTGCACCATCGAGAGCATCCTGACTGGTTGCATCACCGCCTGGTATGGCAACTGCTCAGCCTCGACCGCAAGGCACTACAGAGGGTAGTGCGTACGGCCCAGTACATCACTGGGGCCAAGCTTCCTGCCATCCAGGACCTCTATACCAAGCGGTGTCAGAGGAAGGCCCTCAAAATTGTCAAAGACTCCAGCCACCCTAGTCATAGACTGTTCTCTCTGCTACCGCGCGGCAAGCGGTACCGGAGCGCCAAGTATAGGTCCAAAAGGCTTCTCAACAGCTTCTACCCCCAAGCCATAAGACTCCTGAACAGCTAATCATGGCTACCCGGACTATTTGCACTGCCCCCCCCCCCACCCCCAACCCAACTTTTTACTCTGCTGCTACTCTGTTAATGATTTATGCATAGTCACTTTAACTCTACCCACATGTACATATTACCTCAACTACCTCAACTAGCCGGTGCCCTCGCACATTGACTCTGCACCGGTACCCCCCTGTATATATAGCCTCCCTACCGTTATTTTATTTTACTTCTGCTCTTTTTTTCTCAACACTTTTTTGTTGTTGTTTTATTTTACTTTTTTATAAAAAAATAATTTCATTGTTGGTTAAGGGCTGTAAGTAAGCATTTCACGGTAATGTCTACACCTGTGTATTCAGCTCATGTGGCAAATACAATTTGATTTGATTTGATTTGAACCTAGCTGTGGTTGAATTGCTTTTTGGCAAAATTGAGCCACTAGCTGCAATATGTTATATTTTTAAGTCAAGCCTGTAAAGGGAGTTGAAAGATTTTGGAATTCAATAGTAGCGCCGTGATGGAAAATTACCTTGACATTATGCAAAATAATGTTAATTCCATCTGAGGATGAGCTATTAGCTGGAGAGAGCTACATTTAAAGAGCTCATCTTAAGACAGCACAGTGTACTGTACCAGTCATTCTGAGCAAGGAGTTCCAACTAAATTACAGTGTCCTTGAGCAGCTGGTGACAAGTAGACCAAGGTTCTTTACTCTCCCTAATAACTTCCAGATAGAGAGCCCTTCTCCAGTCTGGAAATGAGGCTGTAGCCCGACTCTAGAGAGAATATAAAGCATTACTGTACAGTCACTTGATTTGGCTCTGGTCGCTGTCTGATTCATCTTTCATTGCTATACCTTTACCTTAGTATAACTGCCTCAGAGTCGCTGGGAAGGACAGGGAGAGTGAGAGGATTCAAGGCTTTGATCCGTTAGATGAGGTCCAATATAATATTAAGCCAGGTTACAAGTTCATGTAGCAATATTGGTTATGACATTTTCAGACTCCATTTTATTGACTTGAGCTTTTCTTTTGATTATGTTGTGTACTTTGCTGTACAGTAAATGATAGACAAAAGCATGTGGATTTTAATACATTTGCAAATGTGGAGATACCTGCTTTTTATGCTTGACTGTTCAATTATTTCCTAATGGGATTTTTGGATTTTTGCTACATCCATTTTTGGATGTATACATGAATTATATATGCCATTGGTTCTTGAAGAATATAACTTCTAAATGCCTTGTGAGTTTGGTTCAACTGTCATACCCATCAAAACACAAAATATAAGCTTGTTTTACTGCAATCTTTGTAAACAATGTAAATGTAAACAAACACTGAATAGCCTCAAAACATAGTTAAAACTATAATTCTGATAACATGGATGGATGGTCAGTCATTGAATCCATAGCTCTGTCTATGAATTTGAGAGTGGTTACATTTCTCCAGGCCCATCCCTCAGCTTTTTACCAAAACAGAGGCGGGGTTGTCCCTTTGTTAGTATTTCAATTAAGGACTCTAGCTTTAATACTAAATAGGCTTAAGTTACATTGCTTTCAGCGAAACACACTGCCCCCTCATTAATGTCTCCCTTTCATCTTGAATACCGTTTGTGTCCACAGTCAGTTTATCTTGATTAGACCATATAACCCAGATATTAACAAACCTCTCCTTCAGAAACACCATTGTAAATCTTTATGAAATCATAAGAAAAGAAAACACCCTCTGATGTTGATCCTGTTTTTGCAAAAGTGTCCCTGTTGCAGCAGTGAATAAGCTCTTTAGTCAAAAATCCTAGCACAGATGTATCTTTGATCCACCCCAAAGTGTCTTTGATGATGGGAACAAACGCAAGGACTTTGTCAGGCTAATTGGGGAGTTCTTTTGTCTGCTAGGACACCCTCTGAAACAGCCTCTTTCAAATCGCTGTGTGTGTGTGTGTGTGTTGTGTGGTACTGTAGGGACCCACGTCCCCAGCTGCAGGGCCTGTATGATTCAGATGACACAGACTGGGACAAATAGAATTAGCCTGTTGATTTATGTGACGTTCCCCTCCCTCCCTACACTAGAGACACCACTGGATGGGGTAGGGCATTAGGGATGTACAGTGCCTTCAGAAAGTATTCATACCCCTTGACTTATTCCACATTTTGTTGTGTTACAGCCTGATTCCAAATGGATAAAAAATGAAAATAAATAAAAATCTCATAATGACAAAGTGAAAACATGTTTTTAGAAATGTTAGCAAATTTATTGAAAATTAAATACAGAAATATCTCATTTCAATAAGTATTCACACCCTGAGTCAATACATGTTAGAATCACCTTTAGCAGTGATTACAGCTGTGAGTCTTTATGGGTAAGTCTCTAAGAGCTACAGCACACCTGGATTGTACAATATTTGCATATTATTGTTTTAACAGTTCTTCAAGCGCTGTCAAGTTGGTTGTTGATCATTGCTAGACAGCCATTTTCAAGTTTTGCCATAGATTATTTTCAAGCCGATTTAAGTCAAAACTGTAACTAGGCCACTCAGGAACATTCAAAGAGACGCCTGTATCTTTGTAGAGACTAGGTGTATTGATACACCATCCAAAATGTAATTAATAACTTCACCATGCTCAAAGGGATATTCAATGTCTGCTTTTTTTTTTTTTTACCCATCTCTCAATAGGTGCCCTTCTTTGAGAGGCAATGGAAAACCTCCTTGGTCTTTGTGGTTGAATCTATGTTTGAAATTCACTGCTCGACTGAGGGACCTTACAAATAATTGTACGTGTGAGGTAAATTTTACATTTACGTCATTTAGCAGACACTCTTATCCAGAGCGGCTTACAGTTAGTGAGTGCATACATTTTCATACTGGCCCCCCGTGGGAAACGAACCCACAACCCTGGCGTTGCAAGCACCATGCTCTACCAACTGAGCTACAGGGGACTACAGAGATGAGGTAGTTATTCAGACCCCCTAGAGTCGATATCCCCATCAAAATCCGTCAGTTTAAGATAGAGATACAGTGAGGGAACAAAGTATTTGATCCCCTGCTGATTTTGTACGTTTGCCCACTGACAAAGACATGATCAGTCTATCATTTTAATGGTAGGTTTATTTGAACAGTGAGAGACAGAATAACTACAAAAAAATCCAGAAAAACGCATGTCAAAAATGTTATAAATTGATTTGCATTTTAATGAGGGAAATAAGTATTTGACCCCTCTGCAAAACATGACTTAGTACTTGGTGGCAAAACCCTTGTTGGCAATCACAGAGGTCAGACGTTTCTTGTAGTTGGCCACCAGGTTTGCACACATCTCAGGAGGGATTTTGTCCCACTCCTCTTTGCAGACTTTCTCCAAGTCGTTAAGGTTTCGAGCCTGACGTTTGGCAACTCGAACCTTCAGCTCCCTCCACAAATGTTCTATGTGATTAAGGTCTGGAGTCTGGCTAGGCCACTCCAGGACCTTAATGTGCTTCTTCTTGAGCCACTCCTTTGTTGCCTTGGCCGTGTGTTTTGGGTCATTGTCATGCTGGAATACCCATCCACAACCCATTTTCAATGCCCTGGCTGAGGGAAGGTTTTCACCCAAGATTTGACGGTACATGGCACCGTCCATCGTCCCTTTGATGCGGTGAAGTTGTCCTCTCCCCTTAGCAAAAAACACCCCCAAAGCATAATGTTTCCACCTCCAATATTGAAGGTGGGGATAGTGTTCTTGGGGTCATAGGCAGCATTCCTCCTCCTCCAAACACGGCGAGTTGAGTTGATGCCAAAGAGCTTGATTTTGGTCTCATCTGACCACAACACTTTCACCCAGTTCTCCTCTGAATCATTCAGATGTTCATTGGCAAACTTCAGACGGGCCTGTGTATGTGCTTTCTTGAGCAGGGAGACCTTGCGGGCGCTGCAGGATTTCAGTCCTTCACGGCGTAGTGTGTTACCAATTGTTTTCTTGGTGACTATGGTCCCAGCTGCCTTGAGATCATTGACAAGATCCTCCTGTGTAGTTCTGGGCTGATTCCTCACCGTTCTCATGATCATTGCAACTCCAAGAGGTGAGATCTTGCATGGAGCCCCAGGCCGAGGGAGATTGACAGTTATTTTGTGTTTCTTCCATTTGCGAATAATCACACCAACTGTTGTCACCTTCTCACCAAGCTGCTTGGCGATGGTCTTGTAGCCCATTCCAGCCTTGTGTAGGTCTACAATCTTGTCCCTGACATCCTTGGAGAGCTCTTTGGTCTTGGCCATGGTGGAGAGTTTGGAATCTGATTGATTGATTGCTTCTGTGGACAGGTGTCTTTTATACAGGTAACAAGCTGAGATTAGGAGCACTCCCTTTAAGAGTGTGCTCCTAATCTCAGTTCCTTACCTGTATAAAAGACACCTGGGAGCCAGAAATCTTTGTGATTGAGAGGGGGTCAAATACTTATTTCCCTCATTAAAATGCAAATCAATTTCTAACATTTTTGACATGCGTTTTTATGGATTTTGTTGTTGTTATTCTGTCTCTCACTGTTCAAATAAACCTACCATTAAAATTATAAACTGATCATTTCTTTGTCAGTGGGCAAACGTACAAAATCAGCAGGGGATCAAATACTTTTTTCCCTCGCTGTATTCGTTTTTTGTATTGGATGCGTCTCAGTCCACCACATCCGCCAGTGTCGCACTTCCGGGTCTGCGGTGAAAGGTGGCAGAGCTAGAGCGATGTTTGTCAGACCATGAGACATCCCAAAAATCGGTCTTCTTACAAAAACGTCTGTAGCGTCCGACCGTTCTGACCTACAAACTATAATGACCACTCTATGGAAAGGGGAGACTCTCACAAATATATGGTGTTCTTCCGTTTTACTCTACGACCCCGACAAGTGTAACGGGACTCGTCTGAAGGTAATCGGTACCGGATTAGAAAACAAATGGAAGTATGAAGGTAGTTTTGTGCCTTACCCAAAAAAAGGGATTAAATATGTGTAAAAATATATCTATATATATCTTTCCTGAGTTTTTTAAATATCTCTTGGATTTAGGACAGACACTTCAAAACCTTGTTTCTTATGATGTATTTTTTTACTGTCCTTTTTGCCATTTATGAATGTATTATTCTGTGCGTTTCTATGGGCTTTAGTAGTAAAGGCCAAAATCTATATTTTATCAAATGTTTTTTAAATAATGTCTACACTGTATTTCTGATCAATTTTATGTTATTTTAATAGACTAAAAAATTGCTTTTCTTTCGAAAACAAGGAAATCTCTAAGTGACACCAAACTTTTGAACGGTAGTGTATATTTTTTTATACCTAAAGGGGTCCTAAAATTCAACATCAAATAGCTAAATAATCTATTGTATTACCTTCTTAAAACGATTCCATGTCAGTTGATTCAGATTACTCTCAATATAAAGGGCTAATGGTGTAATATTTCCGTTTCCTTCCTCAGGTAAAGAATGTGTTGGACCAGGAGGGTTTCGGCCGACAGAAGCGAGGCTACAGAAGCATCAACGAAATTGACATCAAAATTACCGACCCCCTATTCAGCAAACAGTGGTATCTGGTGAGTAGTCATCAGCCTCCATTATACTTGTTTACTCACTGACAACTGATCCCAGACATATTCACTGCTGCTCCTTGTATGGAGATGAAGTCTTCTCATTAGGCCAGTCATTATTCCCCACACCATCTCATCTCCCTGTTTATGTTAGCCTCCTCCTCCAGTGTTTACCCTAGACTGGCAAGCGTGACTTTCCTTTCCGCCAGGGCCAACGTGCCTTCCTTCATTCCACTTGACAGATTAAACGCTCCGCAGCAGGATCCCAGCAAAGTGCCATATCCGTGACATTTACCCCCCCCCCCCCCATACCTCATCTCTTCCTCCCCCTATCTTCCTTCATGTTGACTAATTATCTAATGTCCGCTCGGCTGGGTGTCCTGCGTCACGGCCTGTCTCCTTATTGTTTGTGTGACTGATTAGGTCAACACGGGCCAGGCTGATGGGACCCCCGGACTGGACCTCAATGTTGCTGAGGCTTGGGGACTAGGCTACACTGGGAGAGGCATCACAATAGCCATCATGGACGATGGTAGGTACCAGTATTGGCCTTAAGGTTTAAGTTGTATCACTATCTTAATAGAGATCCTCACTGGGAGTGTCGTTCTGGGCTGGAGCTAAAACCTTTATACAGTGCATTCGGAAAGTATTCAGACCCCTTTACTTTTTCACATTTTGTTATGTTACAGCCTTATTCTAAAATGGATTAAATTACATTTTCCCCTCATCAATCTACACATAATACTCCATAATGACAAAGCAAAAACAGTTTTTTTTGCTAATTTATTACAAATAAAAAACAGAAATACCTTATTTACATAAGTATTCAGACCCTTTGCTATGAGACTCGAAATTGAGCTCAGGTGCATCCTGTTTCCATTGATCATCCCTGAGATGTTTCTACAACTTGATTGGAGTCCACCTGTGGTAAATTCAATTGATTGGACATTATTTGGAAAGGCACACACCTGTTTATATAAAGCCCACAGTTAACAGTGCATGTCAGAGCAAAAACTAAGCCGTCGAAGGAATTGTCTGTAGAGCTCCGAGACAGGATTGTGTCGAGGCACAGATCTGGGGAAGGGTACCAAAACATTTCTGCAGCTTTGAAGGTCCCCAAGAACACAGTGTCTGCCATCATTCTTAAAAGGAAGAAGTTTGGAACCACCAAGACTCTTCCTAGAGCTGGCCGCCCAGCCAAACTGAGCAATCGGGGGAGAAGGGCCTTGGTCAGGGAGGTGACCAAGAACCCGATGGTCACTCTGACCGAGCTCCAGAGTTTCTCTGTAGAGATGGAAGAACCTTTCAGAAGGACAACCATCTCTGCAGCACTCCAGCAATCAGGCCTTTATGGTAGAGTGGCCAGATGGAAGCCACTCCTCAGTAAAAGGCACATGACAGCCCGCTTGGAGTTTGCCAAAAGGCATCTAAATGACTCAGACCATGAGAAACAAGATTCACTGGTCTGATGAAACCAAGATTGAACACTTTGGCCTGAATGCCAAGCATCACGTCTGGAGGAAACCTGGCATCATTCCTACGTTGAAGCATGGTGGTGGCAGCATCATGCTGTGGAGATGTTTTTCAGCGTCAGGGACTGGGAGACTAGTCAGGATCGAGGGAAAGATGAACGGAGCAAAGTACAGAGAGATCCTTGATGAAAACCTGCTCCAGAGCGCTCAGGACCTCAGACTGGGGCGAAGGTTCACCTTCCAACAGGACAATGACTCTAAGCCCACAGCCAAAACAACGCAGGAGTGGCTTCGAGTGGCCCAGCCAGAGCCCGGACTTGAAACCGATCGAACATCTCTGGAGAGACCTGAAAATAACTGTTCAGCGACGCTCCCCATCCAACCTGACAGAGCTTGAGAGACTCTGCAGAGAAGAATGGAAGAAACTCCACAAATAAAGATGCGCCAAGTTTGTAGCGTCATACCCAAGAAGAGTCGAGGCTGTAATCACTGCCAAAGGTGCAACAAAGTACCGGGTAAAGGGTCTGAATACTTATGTAAATGTAATAGTTCAGTAAAACCTTGGCAGAAATGTCTAAAATCCTGTTTTTGCTTTGTCATTATGAGGTATTGTGTGTAGATTGATGAGAAAAAATATAACAATTTAATCAATTTTAGAATAGGACTGTAACGTAACAACATTTTCCCTGCTGGTGCATTCCGGGGAGACTTGGTTTGGGCATATTCGGAGCAGGAGTTTACATAGCGGGAGATGTCCTGCTCCAAGGTGGGCCACCAGTACTTAATGGAGATGGATTGAGTGGTGCGAGTGATACCTGGGTGTCCAGCGGCAAGGGATGTATGCGCCCAGGTCAAAAGCCGATCTCTTACCTCTTTGGGAACGTAGGTGCACTCCGAAGGACAGGTAGCCGGTGCGGGTTCCTTCTCCAGAGCCTGGCGGATGTCCACATCTATGTCCCAGAGCACAGGGGCAACGATTCGGGAGGGCGGTATGATGGGACCACTCAGGACAGGAACCTCTCCTAAATCGTGGAGTCGGGACAGGGCATCGGCTTTGATGTTCTTTGAACCTGGGTTGTATGACAAGGCGAGGTTCAATCTAGTAAAGAAAAAGGTCCACCTTGCTTGGCGCGGGTTCAGTCTCCTCGCTGTCAGTATGTACTCCAAGATCCGATGGTCAGTGAGGATGAGAAACGGGTCCGTGGCACCCTCCAGCCAGTGTCTTCACTTCTCTAATTCCAACTTCACCGCCAGGAGCTCCCGATCACCGACGTCATAGTTCCTCTGCAGGGGATAGTTTTTCTGAGTAGTATGCACATGGATACAGTTTTTGTGGATTACCTTGATGTTGTGACAGGACGGACCCCACACCCAAATCTGAGGCGTCCACCTCCACCACGAAGGGGTAGGGTCTAGGTGTATCAGCAATGGGTAGGCGGAAGGCCTCATCAGCTGCAGGATTCCACGCCAACTTACGGGGACCACCTTTGAGGAGAGAGGTGAGATGAGAGGCGATGGAGCTGAAGTTCCTGATGAAGCGGTGGTAATATATGATAAACCCCAAAAACCGTTGTAGTCCCTTTATGGGGGTTGGGACTGGCCATGACCTGACTGCATATACCTTCCTTTCCTTCATAACCACTCCCAGCAGGCTGATCCGATATCCCAAGAAGGAGATGGCGACCTGATGGAACTGGCACTTCTCCGCTTTCACGTACAGAAGCTTCTCCAGGAGGCGTCCCAGGACTACCCAGACGTGGGTGATATACTCCTCCAAGGTGGCCGAGTAGATCAGGATGTCGTCAATATACATGACCACCTTGCGCCCAAGCATGTCCTGAAGCACCTTGTTCACGAATGCCTGGAACACCGACTGAGCATTGGCTAAATCATAAGGCATCACCAAGTACTCGTAGTGCCCAGACACCGTGCTGAAGGCCGTCTTCCATTCATCCCCCTCCTGGATGCAGATCAAATTGTAGGCACTCCGCAGGTCCAGCTTGGTAAAAAACTGGGCCCCACGGAGCTGTACAATGGCGGCCGGCACCAACGGGAGGCGAAAGTAGTACTTGGTGATGATGGCATTGAGACCTCTGTAGTCAATACATGGACGAAGACCCCCTCCTTCTTGGCCACGAAGAAGAAACCAGCCGACGCAGGGGAGGTGGATGGGCATATGAAACCCTGTTGGAGAGCCTCCTGGATGTGCTCCTCCATAGCCTTGGTTTCAGCCACCGACAAGGGGTAGATGCGGCTGCGCGGAGGCGCAGAGTCTGTTAGCAGGTCGATTGGTAAAGTCCCAGGGGCAATGAGGAAGTCCACAGGACTCTCAACCGACGTGGAACCACAAGGTAAGGGAAAGCAGGTCTTCCGGCATCCGGGTGCCCAGGCCATAATCTCCATCCTCGGCCAGGAGATGGTGGGGTCGTGAGTTTGAGACACGGGAGGCTGAGGACGACTTTGTGTACAGATGCCTGGATGATGAGGAAGGGGAGGCTTTCTTGGTGCAGGGGTCCCACGGTGATGGTGAGTGGTGCTGTGATGTGTGTGACTGTGCCAGATCCCAGTGGTCTGTTATCCAGTGCTTGAACCGGAAACAGAGAGGAGAGTGGGTATGATGTTATGATCAGGGAGGAGGCAAGGGCCTGGTCAATAAAATTCCCCGCGGCACCGGAGTCCACAGAGCTGTGTAAACAACAGATGAGGGACAGCCAGCTAGTGAAATCGGTACTAAGAAGGGTTTGGTGGAGAGTGAAGATGATGGAATACTCACACCTACCCCAGGAGACGGATGATCACTGGACTGTCCCTCTGCTCTAGTGGCTCTCGGGTTAGAACGTAACGGACACCGTTGAAGCTGGTATCCCTCCTGGCCACAATAAGGACAGAGCCCCGGTTGTCTCCGACGGCGTCGCTCAGCCGCTGGGAGGTGTGTGGCACCTACCTCCATGGGTTCAGGCTCTGACTCAGATGGGTCAACAAAGGAGGGAGAGAGGCGATGGGAGTGCCGACGCTCCCGAAGGAGGTTATCCAGACGGATGGCGATCGCGATGAGTGCGTCCAATGAGAGAGTGTCATCTCGACATGCCAGCTCCGTCTAGACCTCCTCACGCAATCCTCTTCTGAATAAGGTGCGGTGCGCCGCGTCCAATGAGAGGGTGTTGTCTCGACATGCCAGCTCCGTCTGGACCTCCTCACGCAATCCTCTTCTGAATAAGGTGCGGAGCGCCGGCTCATTCTGGTCCTCCTGCCGTAGTTGGAGTAGGCGCTCACCCCCCTCTCTGCCCTCTGGTGGATGATCAAAGACTCCTCTGAACAGAGCCATGAACCTCCCATAGGAACCCAGCTCCTCCTCTCCTCTCTCCCAGACGGCCGTAGCCCATTCCAACGCCCGCCCAGTCAACAGGGAAATAAACGTGGCAACCTTGGTCCTCTCGGTGGTGGCGATGGCATTTGGATGGAGTCCCGTCATATTTGTCTCGAAGGGACAAACGGGCATCGCTGACCTGGGCAGACTGCTGAATGGTCTGGGGTGCTGGCTCGCTGGGTCGACTCATGGTAGAAGATCCTCCGCTCGTTGGGGGTGATGCCCCTTGTGGAAGATCTAAATGTTGAAGAACACGGAGGACCTCATCCATCGCCGTCCCCAGTTGCGCCAGCTGATCGTGGTGTTGGCGAAGTAGGTCTCCCTGTTCGCTGACCATCTGGGAGATGTCTCGGTTGGTTGCTGCTTCCATTCTGTGAAGCAATATTCTGTAACGTAGATGCAGGGAGTCAGGAAGCAAGTGCAGTTAGTGAGTTTAATGACGAAGAAAACTGAACGATACAAAACAAGAACAGCGTCTAAACATGGAAACATAAACAATATTGCCTGGTGGGTGATAACAACGGAGTGCTATATAAAGGGGAAGTAATCAGGGAGGTGATGAAGTCCAGGTGTGCTTAATGAGGCGCAGGTGTGCGTAATGAAGGTTTCCAGGTGTGCGAAAGGATGGGTTGCCAGGACGGGTGGTTAGTAGACCGGCGACGTCGAGCGCCGGAGAGGGGGAGTGGGAGTGTACGTGACAGCTGGACAGAGTGAAGACACTGTATAATGTAGATCCACTATAATTTCTACACAGTTTCGATTTGGTTTTAGTAATTTAAATGTACAGTAGATTGAGTTTGTTATTTATTTTATTTTTGTCAAACCACCCGCGGGCCTCATTGAAGGTGCTCGCGGGCCAGGGGCTGTATGTTTGATACCCCTGATTTACACCCTGCAGCCAGTGGTGTTAAGGAGCTAAGTAAAAATACTCTGATCTGGCAGACTCACTAAACACAAATACTGTGTTTGTAAATTATGTCTGACTGTTGGAGTGTGTCCCTGGCTGTCTGTGCAAAAGAAAAATACACGAAAATCGTGCCGTCTGGTTTGCTTAATATAAGGAATTTGATGTATAGCATTTACTTTTACTTTTACTCAAGTATGACAATTGAGTACTTTTCCCACCACTTTACTTAAGTACATTTAAACCCAGCTCCTTTTAGACTTTTAGTAGTATTTTACTGGGTGACATTCACTTCATTTTCTATTAAGGTATCTTTACTTTTACTCAAGTATGATAATTGGGTACTTTTTACACCACTGCCTGTAGCTATTCAGGACCAGAGTTGGTAGCCATCGGTGGCCACTACACAGTATGTGTCAATTAGAAATATACAGTACATTTAAAGGTATTAGTCATCCACTTATTAATGTGGTTAATTATAGTTCATGACGACAAGGTATCTACATGTGGTTAATGAACTTAATACCTTTTGAATAAATGACATGTAGAAGTACTGACCAGCTCGACATTAGAATGTAATAAGCACAACGTAAAATAAGTGACCATTTATTGGCTGCGATTTTCTTATAAAAGTCCAAATCTCCATCAAGACCTACATTCCTTTGAAGAAAAATGTGTAGCATTACCTCACTAATTTCTGTTGAAATTATGTTTCAGGGATCGACTATCTCCACCCAGATCTTGCATCAAACTACGTAAGTGCTTAATCTTTGTTCTCATTTCACAATCCTCTCCTCTAATTCCCTGTATTGTTGTTTTGAAATAAAATCAGGCCTCGAAATGACACTTGTCACAGGTTTGTTGTTGAGTGCCAGTGGCGGTGCCAGTGGCAGGTGTATTCCAAGTTTCCTTCATGGTTGGCAAGTCTCCTTGTATCCTTGGAGGACGGGGAGACAGGCATCCGGCCAGCCAAGCTGTTTAATGTTAATGCGTACAGCACTGTGGCAGGCGGGATGACAGGCCGATCTGTCACTGGTACAGATAATGCCAGGGTAGCTAGCGCCACATAATGTGAGATTCCAACTCCAGAATACTGATAATAACACCTCAAAAGACTGCAAGTGTTGCTGGCCAGAAATAGGGAAAAGACTAAGGAGTAAAAGTAAGGAACTCACATTACAAAATATATTATTTAACTCTGACTATTAATACTGCAGTACTAGTGAACATCTACGGAGTATGTACTCAATAAGCTGAGTGTTCAGTGTTAAACAGAAATGGCCAACTGCTGAAATCCTGAAAGGGCTGTTGTTTTGACTGATAGTGAGAGCTTTGAATGTTATCGGATCTGACAGAAGCGTTTACAGCACGGTGCCCAATACTGAGACAGGAAACCAGTCATGTCTTTTGAAACACAGCACCATCCAGTAATGTGTTCTCTCATAGAGACACAGTAATGAACAGTACTGAAAGGCTATGCTGCATCTGTGTAGTGGGACACAATTAGACACACACAAACACACACACACACTCACACACACAGCTTTTCCTCCATCCCTCCATCTCTGCTTCTCCTCTCTTCTCTTTCCTCCCATCTTGGAAAGATTTCAGAGCTTCAGAGATGAGAAGGTGAAAGATGAGACGGCAGGAGAGGGAGAGAGTGAGAGCGAGGGAGAGAGAGGGAGGGAGAGAGAGGAAAGGAGAGAGAGATGATTAAATGTAAACTATTTCCTCTGAGGAAATTGGAAAAAAGGGAATTATTTAAGATAGGCCAGGATACTTGATTTCTTAGAGCCTGATACTGTGTGCAGTTCTATTCAGCTTCAAGGCTTCAAGCCATAATAAGATCTGTGGTTCCTGTGTGATGCCTGTGTGTGTGTGTGTGTGTGTGTGTGTGTTTGTGTGTGTGTGTTTGTGTGTGTGATTCTTGCCTGTGAAGAGGGATGAGTCTTACCCCCAAAATAGCCCATCGTGAGCGTGGCAGTCAGGGTGATGCAGGACAAGCATGCTCTACTGGGCTGATGGATCACGCTGTGTAACGATCTAAAACTGACTTAGTGCTATACACTTCCTGTGTGTGTGTGTGTGTGTGTGTGTGTGTGTGTGTGTGTGTGTGTGTGTGTGTGTGTGTGTGTATGTGTGTGTGTAGGAGGCTGATAATCTTCACTCTCTTCCAGGGCCGAAGCTGTTGTTGGTTTATTTATTCCTATTTCCCAGAAGACTACAAACACTGCAATCAGCCACTATTGATTGGTCTGCATTAGTATGTGCAAGAGCGCACGTTTATACAGTGTATTCGGAAAGTATTGAGACCTCTTCCCTTTTTCCACATTTTGTTACGTTACAGCCTTATTCTAAAATGGATTAAATTAGTTTTTTCCTCATCAATCTACACACAATGCCCCTTAATGATAAAGCGAAAACAGGTTTTTAAAATTTGTGCACATTTATTGAATATTAAAAACAGAAATATTCAGAACCTTTGCAATGAGACTCGAAATTGAGCTCAGGTGCATCCTGTTTCCATTGATCATCTTTGACATGTTTCTACAACTTGATTGGAGTCCACCTGTGGTAAAGTCAATTGATTGGACATGATTTGGAAAGGCACACACCTGTCTATATAAGGTCCCACAGTTGACAGTGCATGTCAGAGCAAAAACCAAGCCATGAGGTCGAAGGAATTGTGTCGGATTGTGTCGAGGCACAGATCTGGGGAAGGGTACCAAAACATTTCTGAAGCATTGAACGTCCCCAAGAACACAATGGCCTCCATCATTCTTAAATGGAAGAAGTTTGGAACCAAGAACCCAATGGTCACTGACAGAGCTCCAGAGTTACTGTGGAGATGGTAGAAACTTCCAGAAGGACAACCATCTCTGCAGCACTCCACCAATCAGGTCTTTATGGTAGAGTGGCCAGAAGGAAGCAACTCCTCAGTAAAAGGCACATGACAGCCCACTTGGAGTTTGCCAAAAGGCACCTAAAGGACTCTCAGACCATGAGAAACAAGGTTCTTTGGTCTGATGAAACCAAGATTGAACTCTTTGGCCTGAATGCCAAGCATCATGTCTGGAGGAATAATATTGTGTGTAGATTGATTCGTTTTTTGTTTTTTAAAATACATTTTAGAATAAGGCTGTAAAGTAACAAAATGTGGAAAAAGTCAAGTGGTCTGAATACTTTACGATAGCACTGTATGTACTCGTGTGTGTACGTGCACATGTGTGTGTGTAGGGACTTCTACGGTGCCATTGTCGTCATTATAATATGATGCCATTATCAAAGGGCACCAGATGTCAGGTAGAGCCGGAACTAATTTGTTTAGCGCCTCTTATGCATCGTTTAGACAGACATCCTACACTTGATAATGTAACTACAGTGATCCCCTGCTGATTTTGTACGTTTGCCCACTGACAAAGACATGATCAGTCTATAATTTTAATGGTAGGTTTATTTGAACAGTGAGAGACAGAATAACAACAACAAAATCCATAAAAACGCATGTCAAAAATGTTATAAATTGATTTGCATTTTAATGAGGGAAATAAGTATTTGACCCCCTCTCAATCAGAAAGATTTCTGGCTCCCAGGTGTCTTTTATACAGGTAACGAGCTGAGATTAGGAGCACACTCTTATAAAGGGAGTGCTCCTAATCTCAGTTTGTTACCTGTATAAAAGACACCTGTCCACAGAAGCAATCAATCAATCAGATCCCAAATGCTCCACCATGGCCAAGACCAAAGAGCTCTCCAAGGATGTCAGGGACAAGATTGTAGACCTACACAAGGCTGGAATGGGCTACAAGACCATCGCCAAGCAGCTTGGTGAGAAGGTGACAACAGTTGGTGCGATTATTCGCAAATGGAAGAAACACAAAAGAACTGTCAATCTCCCTCTGCCTGGGGCTCCATGCAAGATCTCACCTCGTGGAGTTGCAATGATCATGAGAACGGTGAGGAATCAGCCGAGAACTACACTGGAGGATCTTGTCAATGATCTCAAGGCAGCTGGGACCATAGTCCCCAAGAAAACAATTGGTAACACACTACGCCGTGAAGGACTGAAATCCTGCAGCGCCCGCAAAGTCCCCCTGCTCAAGAAAGCACATATACAGGGCCGTTTGAAGTTTGCCAATGAACATCTGAATGATTCAGAGGAGAACTGGGTGAAAGTGTTGTGGTCAGATGAGACCAAAATCGAGCTCTTTGGCATCAACTCAACTCGCCGTGTTTGGAGGAGGAGGAATGCTGCCTATGACCCCAAGAACACCATCCCCACCGTCAAACATGGAGGTGGAAACATTATGCTTTGGGGGTATTTTTCTGCTAAGGGGACAGGACAACTTCACCGCATCAAAGGGACGATGGACAGGGCCATATACCGTTAAATCTTGGGTGAGAACCTCCTTCCCTCAGCCAGGGCATTGAAAATGGGTCGTGGATGGGTATTCCAGCATGACAATGACCCAAAACACACGGCCAAGGCAACAAAGGAGTGGCTCAAGAAGAAACACATTAAGGTCCTGGAGTGGCCTAGCCAGTCTCCAGACCTTAATCCCATAGAAAATCTGTGGAGGGAGCTGAAGGTTCGAGTTGCCAAACGTCAGGCTCGAAACCTTAATGACTTGGAGAAGATCTGCAAAGAGGAGTGGGACAAAATCCCTCCTGAGATGTGTGCAAACCTGGTGGCCAGCTACAAGAAACGTCTGACCTCTGTGATTGCCAACAAGGGTTTTGCCACCAAGTACTAAGTCATGTTTTGCAGAGGGGTCAAATACTTATTTCCCTCATTAAAATGCAAATCAATTTATAACATTTCTGACATGCGTTTTTCTGGATTTTGTTGTTGTTATTCTGTCTCTCACTGTTCAAATAAACCTACCATTAAAATTATAGACTGATCATGTCTTTGTCAGTGGGCAAACGTGCAAAATCAGCAGGGGATCAAATACTTTTTTCCCTCACTGTAACTTAAAGCGGTTATCAATGTTATCATCTGAAGGACTTTTGACAATGTGATTTATGCTCCTATCTAGTCTCTGGGAAGTCTCTAGCAAGCTGGAGGTTTGCCAGTGCCCCTATCTTCACTGGGATGTTGCGTTGGGATGTTGTTACTGGGTTATTGTTGGACGTTGTGTCTTTATATTGTACAAGGATGACTTTCTTTCCTCCAAGGGAAATAACTATGCCAACGCACGGTGATGTCACGTAACCACAAGGGTTCATCTCGTACAGTGTGTGTTTTAGTGTGCGTGTGCCTGTATTTTATTAGGTTGTTAAGGGATTCTGAGTCTCTTTTATTGGCAAGTACTGCATGACGAAGATGTCGTGGTAAAGATACTCATGACATCTGAGTTTTAATAAGGAACCATAGAGCACAATTTTTATTAACACTTAGAATATCAGTTAGTAGGCTATTGAGTTAAATGAATCTACAACAAATTTCATAGTGTGTGTTTCCAAACTGGTATATAAGGACACTCGATATTCAAATGCTTCGGGCCAAGCTTTGGAATATTTTTACTTTTTAAATATCAAACGACCTTCCTTTGTTCATAATGAGAATATCATAAGTGGTACTCTGAGAGAGGCATGAGAGCATGTCTAGTGCATAGTTAATTTGAGGCTGTGGTAATAATCAATACAGCAGGGGATTGAAAATCTAAGCAGGGCTTTGACCTTCTATAATATAAGGGGCCTAATGCAACGAACATTGGCCAGTGAACTAACACAAGGTAATCTCTCGTTAAACCATCAATACGTTGAAAAATCACCCACGCAGGTGATCTCAGTTCACTACTTTTTGGTGTAGCCTATTCTTATTATCATTTTTTGTTTCCAATTTATGTAATCCATTGATTACAACTTGTCTTTAAAAATAAAGTTGTTGTTGAATAGTATGGTCATTACTTATCAAGATCGGGTAAAAATATCCCAGACTGTCCATATTTGAAATGTGTATTAAATCAAGTCAATCGTGATGAGTTAGGTCTATATCATCTATTTTATTAAATGAAAATGTAGTCTAATAAAGTTATTTCAAAAAGCACACATATTATTTTGTCATTTAAGGTGAAATGTTTGAATGAATTATAGGCTTACTACTTCTATATTCTTATACTCTAATAAGTATAATTTTTTTACGGTTTAAAATACTCCTGATACGTTGATATTTCATTGTGTGCGGGAGTAGAGAACCTAGACGTAGCTGTCTAGTATCATAATCACTTGACACGGTAACAGCGAGAGATCAACTGATCTCCTGGTTTATTCTTGTGGGTTTTTGGTTGCAATCAAGTTTGTTTTGTAATCTCCCAAAAGTAGTCCTGTGTAGCTCAGTTGGTAGAGCATGGCGCTTGCAACGCCAGGGTTGTGGGTTCGTTTCCCACGGGGGCCCAGTATGAAAATGTATGCACTCACTAACTGTAAGTCGCTCTGGATAAGAGCGTCGGCTAAAATGTAAGTAGCATTTTAAGAAATCCAGTGGAAACCTTAGGAGCGCATTAAGTTATGCCTGTCCTAAGTGTTTTTTTTTTGTGAGTGTTTTGAATACAACCACCAAGTATTTGTCATTATGTTGAGTGATCTGTACGTTTTGTGCTGATGTATACTCTGTCTCCAAAGCTGAGCTTCCCAATCTCAATTTGAGTTAATGTGTAAGCATTACATCCTGTTTGAACCCGTTCATATGTTTTACAGCTTACAGTAGTATGAGAATGAGCGTGAACAAAGGATCAGTCCAAACCACATCATGTTTGCCCTAACACCAGCATCTAACACCAGTACCTTTTTGCCTAACACCAACCTTCAGCCTCAACCCTCGCTGTATACAGAGCAGAGGAGGCTGGTGGGAGGGAGCTATAGGAGGACAGGCTCATTGTAGTGGTTGGGATGGAATAAATGGAACGGTATCAAACACATCAAACAAATGTTTGACTCCGTTACATTAATTCCATTCCAGCTATTACAATGAGCCCGTCCTCCTATAGCGCCTCCCACCAGCCTCCACTAGACAATCTTACTCATACTACAGCCGCACTGCTGGAGTTCATTCTCTTCACCTTGTTACCACCTTGTTACCTGCTCCACCCGGCTGATACAGCAGAGCAGCAGAATGCAGTGGCATCTCTTTGTCCCTCACTGAGTCATCCCTATATCCTCACTGGGAAATGTCAGCTGGTATCTCGCTAAGGTCTGATCTAGCCAGTCCGCCCGGTGAATGATCTGATGGGTTCAGCACTATACTCCTAATGATCACCGCCACACTTTTACCCCCATCTCCCTCGTGTCCCTGGTGTCTGGGCACACAGCTCTGTAAAAAAAAACACGAGTCACGAATGCCACGCAGACAGACAAGCTACAAATAGAGAAATGAGGGGGAATGGGGATTAGAAAGACAGGGGCTTTTGAATGTGACTGAGCTGAAGGAGAGAGGAAGATGAGAGAGAGAGCGAGAGAGCGAGAGAGCGAGAGAGCGAGAGAGCGAGAGAGAGAGAGAGAGAGAGAGAGAGAGAGAGAGAGAGAGAGAGAGAGAGAGAGAGAGAGAGAGAGAGAGAGAGAGAGAGAGAGAGAGAGAGAGAGAGAGAGAGAGAGAGAGAGAGAGAAAGCCTCGCTATTGAGAAAGGCCGCCGTAGGCAGACCTGGCTCTCAAGAGAAGACAGGCTATGTGCACACTGCCCACAAAATGAGGTGGAAACTGAGCTGCACTTCCTAACCTCCTGCCAAATGTATGACCATATTAGAGACACATATTTCCCTCAGATTACAGCGATCCACAAAGAATTCGAAAACAAACCCAATTTTGATAAACTCCCTTATCTGCTGGGTGAAAAACCACAGTGTGCCATCACAGCTGCAATATTTGTGACCTGTTGCCACAAGAAAAGGGCAACCAGTGAAGAACAAACATAATTGTAAATACAACCCATATTTATGTTTATTTATTTTCCCATTTGTACTTTAACTATTTGCACATTGTTACAACACTGTATATATACATAATATGACATTTGAAATGTCTTTATTCTTTTGGAACTTCTGAGTGTAATGTTTACTGTTAATATTTATTATTTATTTCACTTTTGTTAACTATCTACTTCACTTGCTTTGGCAATGTTAACATACGTTTCCCATGCCAATAAAGCCCTTAAATTGAAATTGAAATTGAAAGAGAGAGAGAGAGAGAGAGAGAGAGAGAGAGAGAGAGAGAGAGAGAGAGAGAGAGAGAGAGAGAGAGAGAGAGAGAGTGATTGTCTAAGATAAAAACAGAGGAAACACAGTGACAACCCACTGGGCACAGACATAATTTCAACATTTAGTTTTGATTTACATTTGGTTGTCAACTAACGTGAATTCAATGGGAAATCAAGAAAATCTGTCACCATGTCATTGGATTTAGGTTAAATAAAATCTATAATTCCTTTATGTTGATGACTCAGTTTTCCATGTTGATTCAACATGATCAATCTCTCCTTGTCCCATTCTGTAATCCCAACATGTTTCAAGCTGACCACCATTGTCCATGTTCCCAAGAACTCCAAGGTAACCTGCCTAAATTACTATAGCCCTGTAGCACGCACATCTGTCATAGCCCCACATTAAAAGTATGTGATTGTGAGTTGAGAAGACAATCAGAAATACTGTTTTGCAATTGACTGCCATAGCCCCAAATAAAAAAAGTTAACATTGGCTGTTAATTACATAATGGTTTTCACATGGTTGGGGTCGCTAGAATTTTCAGATATCAAAATGGGGTCGTGGACGAAAAAGGTTTGGGAACCCCTTGCCTACAGGGTGGAGGTCAGAGACTTGGCAGTGTGGTGCCAGAACAACAACCTCTCCCTCAACGTCAGTAAGACCAAGGAGCTGATTGTGGACTATAGGAGAAAGAGGGGAGAGCACGCCTCCATCCACATCGACAGGGCTGTAGTGGACTGGGTCGAGAGCTTCAAGTTCCTTGGCGTCCACATCACTAAGGACTTAACATGGTCCACACACACCCGTACAGTCGTGAAGAGGGCACGGCAGCGCCTCTTCCCCCTCAGAAGGCTGAAAAGATTTGGCATGAGCCCTCAGATCCTCCAAAAGTTCTACAGCTGCACCATCGAGAGCATCTTGACTGGCTGCATCACTGATTGATATGGCAAATGCACTGCCTTCGACCGCAAAGCGCTACCCAGTACATCAGTACCCCCCCCCCCCCCCCAAAATTGTAAAGTGGTTATCCCACTGGCTATAGGGTGAACGCACCAATTTGTGAGTCGCTCTGGATAAGAGCGTCTGCCAAATGACGTAAATGTGCCCTTGAGCAAGGCACTTAACCCTAATTGCTCCTGTAAGTCGCTCTGGATAAGAGCGTCTGCTAAATGACTAAAATGTAAATGTAAAATCAGTGGGGCCGAGCTCCCTGCCATCAAGGACCTCTATGTCAGGGGGTGTCAGAGGAAGGCCTGATGAATTGCCAAAGACTTAAGCCACCCAAGCCTAGACAGTTAAATCTGCTACCGTCCGGCAAAGCATCGGATCTCGGACTAACAGGCTCCGAGACAGCTTCTACCCCCAAGCCATAAGACTGCTAAATTGTTAATCAAATGGTTACACAGACTATCTGCATTGACAATATATTGCACTGACTCTATGCACACTCACAAGACTATACAGTATATACTGTACTCTTACACACACTACACTGACACTCACACAAAACCCACACACATTGACATATACTACATACACACACACACACACACATCTCCACACAATTTTACACTCATATGCTGCTGCTACTCTGTACTTTAGTCTTACTCTTATTATGATCTACCCTGATGTCTAGTCACTTTACCCTGCCTTTATGTATATACAGTGGGGAAAAAAAGTATTTAGTCAGCCACCAATTGTGCAAGTTCTCCCACTTAAAAAGATGAGAGAGGCCTGTAATTTTCATCATAGGTACACGTCAACTATGACAGACAAATTGAGAAAAAAATATCCTGAAAATCACATTGTAGGATTTTTAATGAATTTATTAGCAAATTATGGTGGAAAATAAGTATTTGGTCAATATAAAAAGTTTATCCTCAAATACCTCGTATCCCTGCACATTGATCTGGTACTGGTACTCCCTGTGTTACTATTTTACTATTAGTTGAGAAGGGCTCATAAGCAAGCATGGTAAAGTCTACACACGTTGTATTCGGCGCATGTGACACATTCTTCTTTTTGATTTTGATCAGCTTACATTTATTGTTGTTGAAATGACATGAAAACAACATTGATTCAACCCGTTTTTGCCCAGTGGGAAGAGACTTGTTGAAGGTGGCTAGTTGATCGTTTTGGGAAAAGAGAAGGGAAGAGGAAAATGAGGCTTTCAGACAATAAGAAAGTTTGAGAGAAACATCCTTTCAAGATGGTTTCTGAAATGGCAATCTCAAAGGGAAGCAAGTGGTATAGAAAAGAGGGAGGGGTGTAAAGAGAGAACGAGAGAGAGAGAGAGAGAGAGAGAATAAAGAATGGATAGAGATTCCTGTAATGGTTGGTGGATTTGTAGATTTGTTTGTGTGTGCGTGCCTACGTGAGTATGTGTGGCTGCAGAGCAGGCCATTTGCTGATTATGCAGCCTGGATTGATGACTCTCCGACAGATGTGTGCGTCTAATGCATCTGTTTTCTCCTGCTTTTCCGCTTGTAATTCCACTCCTATTACTTTTGGCCACATGGAATTAAATGGCGGGAGTAATTGGTGTGTCAGTGTCTCAGCCGCTGTTCCCTGCTATGACCATGCATTGCCATCATATTAGTACAGTGTGTGTGTGTGTGTGTGTGTTTGTGCGAGTGCGCGTTGGACATTTTCTTCATATTAATCTGTTCCACGTGACATGCAACCATCAGACTGAAAGGTCTTCATTATAGCATGATTTGCATGAGGACATTCTACAAGAAAATCCTGGAAGCAATCAACCTTTAATTATTCTGCCAGGTTAAGAACACATGGACTCAGCATTGTCCAGAAAAGTATTTTACTCACATATATTGCATAACTGAGAGGAAAATTCATAGAGGAATCTGAAACGTCACAACTCAGTGAAACACAACATCCAATATACAGAGGCAGCAACAAGAACATCAGTTGAGTCGTTAGTAAAGCAGCCACATCAGCACAGTCTAGGTTGGGTCTGGACAAGACAAGACTAGATTTGAGAAGGCCTGCCTGATTAAACTGTTTGTTTTCGGTCTTTTCAGAACGCTGAGGCCAGCTATGACTTCAGCAGCAATGACCCGTACCCGTACCCCCGTTACACGGACGACTGGTTTAACAGGTAAAAACCAGCTGGCCAGCCCCTCGCACCTCTAAAGTCGTCTGCCCCATAAGCATTCATCACGCAGCTGTAGGCCATGGTATAGCAAGTCCCCTTGTCTGTATTGATTTTCTCGCCACGTAGCTCTAGTCATTCATATCTGTGGACACTCACAGCTACTGCATTACTGCAGTCCACAACATGTACCGCCCAGACTAGTTATTAAGGAGATATATCAGGGGAGGTAGGTACTGTGGGTTACAATATATTGTGTGTTGCAATTTATTCCTGCATATCTGTACGAGTTGAAGTGAAGATTGGCTGATAAATGATGGATTAACTTAGTTTGATAGCTTGTCATCTGTAGAGTATTTACACACAGTTTATATTTACTCTTTATTTGGATGAGTAGGCAACCTTGCGTTACATTTCCTGGGCCTTTCCTTCCAGTGATGTAAATCTGCCTAGACAATGCACTCTGTGAGATCTTCTACAGGTATGAGAGATACACAGAGATACGGTGGCTAGATTGGCATTGGTTCACTCTCTCCTGTCTGCAGTGCTCACAGGGGCAACCTTATGTCCGATAGCGCCGTATCTCTCTCCCATCGCTAACTCACACTGCATGACCCACTGCTGCCGAGGGCACCTCAAGGACTAGACGATTAAACATAGAGAACACCATCCACCCTCACTGCTCCTCTCTCCGCCACACATATCTCTGTGTGTGTGTGGTGTAGCGTCGCCGCTGCTGAATTAGTGCAGTGCAGGACTCGGTGGCTAATTAGCTGTTTGTTTATAAATAGCATACTTTCTGTGGCAAAGCATGCTGGGAAAGCCGAGAGGGCTCACTGCAGCTACCCTGTGAGAAGCCCCCCGCCCACACACACACATACACACACACAGACACATAGGCATGTGCACACACACAACGCAAGACTGTCTTCGTATGACCTTTTAAAATGCCAACTCCTTAACCAACCATCAGATCTTAATGCAAATCGGAGATTCTACCAATTTCTTAATCTTCTTTCAAATGGATGAATGTGGTAGGAATTGTTCAAGCTAATGTTATCCAGATGGCACAATGGACTGATTCCTCATGCTAATTCTTATTGATTTGTGCCCCAAAATGCCATGCGCGTCTTCCAACCGGTAATCCTATTCCAGATAGCCATAACAGGTTTACATAGAAGTCACAAAGTCTACAATAGGTGGTAAAAGATCTGATACATTGACCTGATACATCGATTCCCAATATGTTTTCCAACCTTATCCCCGTTCCCCAATCTACATGTGTGTTTCTGTGTGTAGTCATGGTACAAGGTGTGCTGGTGAGGTGTCTGCAGCAGCCAACAACAACATCTGCGGAGTGGGAGTGGCCTACAACTCTAAAGTGGCAGGTATGTAGACTACTCTAATACTGTGGTAAATAACAGCTGGCTTGGATGTAAAAGTACTAGTGATCACAGTAATTTTTGAAAACTTGTAAAAGTGGCAGTCATACTAACCGAGACTGCTGCAAAACATATTTACATTTACATTTACGTCATTTAGCAGACGCTCTTATCCAGAGCGACTTACAAATTGGTGCATTCACCCTATAGCCAGTGGGTTAACCACTTTACAAATGTTTTTTTTTTTTTTTTTTTTTTTAAGGGGGGCGGGTAGAAGGATTACTTTATACAATCCCAGGTATTCCTTAAAGAGGTGGGGTTTCAAATGTCTCCGGAAGGTGGTGAGTGACTCCGCTGTCCTGGCGTCGTGAGGGAGCTTGTTCCACCATTGGGGTGCCAGAGCAGCGAACAGTTTTGACTGGGCTGAGCGGGAACTATGCTTCCGCAGAGGAAGGGGAGCCAGCAGGCCAGAGGTGGATGAACGCAATGCCCTCGTTTGGGTGTAGGGACTGATCAGAGCCTGAAGGTACAGAGGTGCCGTTCCCCTCACAGCTCCATAGGCAAGCACCATGGTCTTGTAACAGATGCGAGCTTCAACTGGAAGCCAGTGGAGTGTGCGGAGGAGCGGGGTGACGTGAGAGAACTTGGGAAGGTTGAACACCAGACGTGCTGCGGCATTCTGGATGAGTTGTAGGGGTTTAATGGCACAGGCAGGGAGCCCAGCCAACAGCGAGTTGCAGTAATCCAGACGGGAGATGACAAGTGCCTGGATTAGGACCTGTGCCGCTTCCTGTGTAAGGCAGGGTCGTACTCTCCGAATGTTGTAGAGCATGAACCTGCAGGATCGGGTCACCGCCTTGATGTTAGCGGAGAACGACAGGGTGTTGTCCAGGGTCACGCCAAGGCTCTTCGCACTCTGGGAGGAAGACACAACGGAGTTGTCAACCGTGATGGCGAGATCATGGAACGGGCAGTCCTTCCCCGGAAGGAAGAGCAGCTCCGTCTTGCCAAGGTTCAGCTTGAGGTGGTGATCCGTCATCCATACTGATATGTCTGCCAGACATGCAGAGATGCGATTCGCCACCTGGTTCAGAAGGATATGACAGAGCCAAGTGACTTGGTGTATAGGGAGAATAGGAGAGGGCCTAGAACTGAGCCCTTGGGGACACCAGTGGTGAGAGCACGTGGTGCGGAGACAGCTTCTCGCCACGCCACTTGGTAGGAGCAACCGGTCAGGTAGGACACAATCCAGGAGTGAGCCGCGCCGGAGATGCCCAGCTCGGAGAGGGTGGAGAGGAGGATCTGATGGTTCACAGTATCAAAGGCAGCAGACAGGTCTAGAAGGACAAGAGCAGAGGAGAGAGAGTTAGCTTTAGCAGTGCGGAGAGCCTCCGTGACACAGAGAAGAGCAGTCTCAGTTGAATGACCAGTCCTGAAACCTGACTGGTTTGGATCAAGAAGGTCATTCTGAGAGAGATAGCAAGAGAGTTCTGAGAGAGAGAGAGAGAGAGAGAGATAGCAAGAGAGTTCTGAGAGAGATAGCAAGATAGCAAGAGAGTTGGCTAAAGAGTTGGCTAAAGAGTTGGCTAAAGACGGCACGCTCAATGGTGGAAGGAAACTTTCTCTCGTTTACACCAATCCGATGCTTTTTAACTTTAGTAGTAGATGTAAGAAGAATCAAGTTGGCTACATAGGCAATGTTTTCCCTTGTAGCTAGTGACAGCTGGTGACAGTGATCAAAGATTATCTACATTGAGTATACCAAACATTAGGAACACCTTCCTAATATTGAGTTGCACCTTCCCCTTTTGCCCTCAGAACAGCCTCAATTCGTCGGGGTATGGACTCTCCAAGGTGTCAAAGGCATTGCACAGGGATGCTGGCCCATGTTGACTCCAATATTTCCCACAGTTGTGTCAAGTTGGCTGGATGTACTTTGGGTGGTGGACCATTCTTGATATACGCAGGAAACTATTGAGTGTGAAAAACCCAGCAGCGTTGCAGTTCTTGACACAAACTGGTGCGCCTTGCACCTACTACCATACCCTGTTCAAAGGCACTTAAATATTTAGTTTTACCCATTCACCTTCTGAATGGCACACATACACAATCCATGTCTCAATTTTCTAAAGGCTTAAAAACCTTCATCTACACTGATTGAAGTGGATTTAAGTGACATCAATAAGGGATCATAGCTTTCACCTGCATTCACCTGGTCAGTCTATGTCATGGAAAGAGCAGGTGTCCTTAATGTTTTGTACAATTCGTGTGACAAGATACTGGACTGACCGCTCTAACAACGGGAATAAATGTCCGCAAAGGCGGAAGCAAAATGTCAACAACATCGATAGAGTCAATTCCTTGCTTCCACTGCTTCCACTGCTTCCACTGCTTCCACTGCTTCCACTGCTTATTGAGTTCCCCCTATGATTTGGCTCTATAGAGTACAATAAAATTACTTTTGCCGATTTGATTTGTCCTCTATCGTCCAGAAACCTGGTATCAGTTCAGTTCGTCGTCTAGTTTATCTACAAACTGGCAACACTTTGCTTTGTTTGGAATTATAATTTCCAGTGGAGAGACATCTTCATCATTATGTTGTTATTATAACCTTGAATTCATGAATTTCCATAGAGGTTGAAAGGAGAAAGGAAAGCACCCTTACGAAGGCTTTGATGTTAATATTAATTGGTTTGGAGATTTCATTATGTTAACATCACTTTTCCTCCAAATAGATTAATCAAGGGTGTCTGAACATGTTTTGTACAGTGAAGGCTCCTCAGAGGAGGAAGCTGTTTTTTAAAATAGTGAAACATAAAATCCTCCTTTTTAGATAAAACTATACTAAATATATTCACGTCACCAAATAACTTATTAAAACATACTGTTTTGCACTGTTTGCTACTCTCTGGGGTAGCACCATGGTGTAACCGGAGGACAGCTATTTTCCGTCCTCCTCTGGGTACATTGACTTCAATTCAAAACCTAGGAGGCTCATGGTTTTCACCCCCGTCCATAGACTTACACAGTAATTATGACGACTCCCGGAGGACGTCCTCCAACCTATCAGAACTGACATGTCCACCCAATCAAAGGATCAGAGAATGAAACTAGTACTGAAAGCATAAGCTACAGCTAGCTAGCACTGCAGTGCATGCAATGTAGTGAGTAGTTGATTCAAAGAGAGAGAAAGACAATAGTTGAACATTAATTTCTTTTAAAAATTCAGGAGAGAGAGAGAAAGATATTTTGTTGTATTTTATTCACTTTCACTTACTTAGCTAGCTAATGCAGCTAGCTAATTTAGCCTACTCAAACACCTGGCTCAAACAGAGAGGAATGCTATTTATGTTAGCTATGTTAGTTATTATAATTATACACAAGATTGCCAGCTAGCACATAACTTTCTGAGAACCATATGTTACTTAGAGCTTGATGAGAGCGTGGTTGTCTTATGGTTATTTTGCATACAACATTCCCACAACTTTCTGGAAATGGTGCAGGATAGTTGCTTGACTTTGGCGCATTCTCAGCACATTTAAGGAACTTGATAAAAAAAAGTTATTTTCTTGGTATTTCAATACTTTAACAGAAGGTTTCCTAAAAGGTCAAACATGGTTACATTTAATTTCAATGTTGGTAACCTATAATTTCCATTCTCAGAGTGTTAATAAAACGTCCCAGGAAGACTTACAAGGAACCATAATGAAACTTTCTCAGAACCTCCCTGCAAACTATCCTCAGAACGTTAAAAAAACTTTCTGATTTACCAGTCAGGAAACGTATGGTTTGTTCCCACAGCCAATGTGAAACCAAAAACAGGAACCAAATGTGCTAGCTGGGGTTATTCGGTCAACAGTGGCTTAGCATTTTAATAATGTGAAACCAATGGCTTGACTGATCTATACAGTGGACAATGTGTACCTTACACTCCCTGTCTCTCCCAACCTGCTCACCGTTCTCCTCTTCCCCAGGTATCCGTATGCTAGACCAGCCCTTCATGACGGACATCATCGAGGCATCGTCCATCAGCCACATGCCCCAGGTCATTGATATCTACAGTGCCAGTTGGGGACCCACCGACGACGGCAAGACAGTAGACGGACCCCGAGAGCTCACTCTGCAGGCCATGGCTGACGGAGTCAACAAGGTACACACACACACAAACACACGCACATGCACACACGCACATGCATACACACACACACACACACACAGACACACACACACACACACTGGGCTGACTGGGGATGGCAGGGTTGTAGAGTACTTGTCTTACTCAGGTAACTGGGTTCTTTGAAGAGGCACACAGTACATGAGACTCAAGTCACATAATAGGAAAAAGAACAGCTTTACACAAGAACAGCCTTGCTGTTACACACGTTCACAGACACCCCCCCGACACACAGTCATTTAGCATACTGCCAGTGCCAGTGGCAATTAGCGTCTTGATTAATCATAATACCACATGCAGGGGGGTGGTCTGGTCTGGTCTGACCTGATCTCAGGCAGCGTTGCTGAGTAGGTGCAAAATGTGCTCTAAGCCTGGCTAAGATAAGCACAACTAATCAAGCAGTATTTCACTCAGCCTCTCTCATGCTATGTATGCTCGTCAGGATGCACATGCAGAAAAGTACTTTATTTTCCACCAACCCAAGATGAGAATAATTCAATTAGCATTTTTTCCATTGAACAGACATGCATGCTTTCTTAATTCTCTTCAATAGTTAGGGAACACTTGTCACCCCCACACTAGTCCAATCACTTCCCTCTAAGCGAGTCACTTAGTTTGCATCTTGAGCGAGGCGGCTTTGTTTTGCAAATTGCTGTGGATAATGGAAATAAATCACACGGAATGTTCCGGGACGGCGCTAGATATATGAGAGTGGTTTATTGGTGGAGCACCGGAGACAGAAGCCGTGCACATATGTGATCTCACCGAATTTCAAACAGCACTTTGCAATTTAAATGGAGAGGCAGGAATAGATGTGTAGAGAGCGACACGTACGTAACTCTGGTGAACCTAGATCCTCCACAAATAAACAGAAGGGTTTTGAGATGCAGACACCTCTTGTGCTAAATCTTAAACTGGAGTTGGATACTAAGTGTTTCATATCATCCGACTGTGCACAAACTGGTTGAATCAACATTGTTTCAACGTAATTTGTCAACATATTGTGATGTGGAATCTACATGGAAAATACTGTACATTGGATTTGAAAAAAAGTAATCACCGTAAACTGTTGTTCTGAGGGTGAAATTGAAACCACAGGATTATGTCATTATGATAATGAAACGTCAACATAGACAAACCTTTTACAAAATCTGTTGAATTTGTACCTTTAAACCAGATTTTCAACATTATATTTATATCAGAAAGTAAACTATAGGCTTGGCAGCACCTCCTACTGGAGAATGGATCTTTCTACAGCTACCCTTTGGTCTCCCATCCAAAGGTTCAACCAAGCCCAACCTTGCTTAGATTTTTTTCCCTGACTATTACCAATGTACTATTGTGAGAATGATTGTTGAGCAATCTCCACTTAAAAAACTAAATAGATTCACTGTTGCTATCAAAGCATTTGTAAAGTCATCAACAATAATTTCAATTCAACCCAGAATTCAACTAAAAATAGACAATACAATAGGGCTAAGGTTTCAAGCTCTGGTTGATTTAAAATGTAATAATATTTAGTGATGTTGAATTGTGTTTAGTTGTCAACGCAACCAAATATAAACATTTGAAGGATATGTATCTTCTGCTTGGGAAGTTCCATCTGTGCCACTAATTAGCCTGGCTTTAATTCCAGTTTGTCTACAAATTAATCATTGATATGTTGGATTCACATCTCCATCTCAACCAAAAATCCAAGTTAAAGAATAGGACTAAATCATATCAAACTTTATTTAAAGTGCATTTAAAATTTGATTTAATTTAGTCCTATTCTTTTACAGACTAAGTCAGTGGTTACTGTAACTATACATTTCTTCTTATGTAATCATATAAAGCGTGCATGTTCACGATAGCATACAAAGGTCGTCGCAGGTCTGTGGAGATCTTCACAATTGCTGTAATAATCTGTGCAGAATCGCGAACGACATTGGTAACTTGAACCATACACTTTTAATGTAATCTCAATTGCAATCCAGGTCATTTGGTTCTTCTATTAGGTGAAGCACAGTGATAACATTTTCATTTGTTGTATAAATAAACAGAATATCTGACATTGTTTTCCATTGAATTTGGTTGTGCATTTAGATGGTTGAAAGCATAGTGATAACACATTGGAAATTCAACTAACTTTTTGAGTGGGTGAATCTAGGTTGTAATCTCATTGATCAACGTCTCAACCAAAATAGACCCAATTATCCATGTTGAAATGACATAGTGTGCCCAGTGAGACCCCATTTGTCATCCCCAAAAAGTTTTATGGTCCGGACATGTTGTTTGCTCTTCTTCAATTCACATGGTGTATCTGTATCGTATCTGCTTGTTATGGTCGAGAAGAGAGTCGCTATAATAGAGAGAGAGAAAAAACAAGATGGATTGGAACAATATAATACAATGCAATACCTTATGATTGAAGACAGAGAATACCCTCTTGGAACACTTAGTTCCCCTTTCTCATCCCCTTTCTCAACCAACCAGTATGCTCATTCGGGTTAGATTGGGATTGAGTTCAACAGGGCTCAATTAGATTTGTAATTTTACACCCATGGACAAATTCCATATTCAATTGCATTAACAGGAACTGGAACTGACCCTGGCTCTGATGCTGAGGGTCAAGATCAGTGGCTTTTCCACCACATTACCTCTCTGTATCCACTCCTGTGAGCTCAGTGGCCATACATGCAAAAAGAGGAGAGGAGAAAATGAAAACAATTAAGAAGACTAATAGCATCCCACTGGGCACACCACATAATTTCAACATGGATAATTGGGTAATATTTGGTTGAGACGTTGATCAATGAGATTAAATCAAATCAAATTGTATTGGTCACATAAACATATTTAGCAGATGTTATTGCGGATGTAGCGAAATGCTTGTGTTCCTAGCTCCAACAGTGCAGTAGTATCTAACAATTCACAACAATACACACAAATCTAAAAGTAAAGTAATGGAATTAAGAAATATATAAATATTAGGACGAGCAATGTCGGAGTGGCGTTGACTAAAATACAGTAGAATACAGTATATACATATGAAATGAGTAAAACAGTATGTAAACATTATTAAAGTGACTAGTGTTCCATTATAAAAGTGACCAGTGATTCCATGTCTATGTACATAGGGCAGCAGACTCTAAGGTGCAAGGTTGAGTAACCGGGTGGTAGCCGGCTAGTGATGGCTATTTAACAGTCTGATGGCCTTGAGATAGAAGCTGTTTTTCAGTCTCTCGGTCCCAGCTTTGATGCACCTGTACTGACCTCACCTTCTGGATGGTAGCGGGGTGAACAGGCCGTGGCTCGGGTGGTTGATGTCCTTGATGATCTTTTTGGCCTTCCTGTGACATTGGGTTCTGTATGTGTCCTGGAGGGCAGGCAGTGTGCCCCCGGTGATGCGATGGGCAGACCGCACCACCCTCTGGAGAGCCCTGCGGTTGCGGGCGGTGCAGTCGCCGTACCAAGCGGTGATACAGCCCGACAGGGTGCTCTCAGTTGTGCATCTGTAAAAGTTTGTGAGGGTCTTAGGGGCCAAGCCAAATTTCTTCAGCCTCCTGAGGTTGAAGAGGTGCTGTTGCGCCTTCTTCATCACACTGTCTGTGTGGGTGGACCATTTCAGATCATCAGGGATGTGTACGCCGAGGAACTTGAAGCTATCTCCACTGCAGTCCCATTGATGTGCGTAGAGGCATGCTCCCTCTGCTGTCTCCTGAAGTCCACTATCAGCTCCTTGACATTGAGGGAGAGGTTAATTTCCTGGCACCACTCCGCCAGGGCCCTCACCTCCTCCCTGTACGCTGTCTCGTCATTGTTGGTATTCAGGCCTACTACTATTGTGTCGTCTGCAAACTTGATGATTGAGTTGAAGGCGTGCGTGGCCACGCAGTTATGGGTGAACAGGGAGTACAGGGGGGGGGGGGGGGGGCTGAGAACCACCCTTGTGTGGGCCCTGTGTTGAGGATCAGCGTAGTGGAGGTTTTGTTTCCTATCTTCACCACCTGGGACGGCCCGTCAGGAAGTCCACGACCCAGTTGCACAGAGCGGGGTTCAGACCCAGGGCCCCAAGCTTAATGATTAGCTTGGAGGGTACTATGATGTTTAAGGTTGAGCTATAGTCAATGAACAGCATTCGTACATAGGTATTCCTCTTGTCCAGATGGGATAGGGCAGTGTGCAATGGGATGGCGATTGCATCGTCTGTGGATCTATTGGGGCGGTATGCAAATTGAAGTGGGTCTAGTGTGTCAGGTAAGGTGGAGGTGATATGATCCTTAACTAGCCTCTCAAAGCACTTCATGATGACGGAAGTGAGTGCTACAGGCCGACGGTAATTTAGTTCAGATACCTTTGCTTTCTTGGGTACAGGAACAATGGTGGACATCTTGAAGCAAGTGGGGACAGCAGACTGGGATAGGGAGAGTTTGTCCGTAAACACTCCAGCCGTCTGGTCCGGCAGCCTTGCGAGGGTTAACACACTTAAAAATCTTACTTAAGTCGGCCACGGAGAACGAGAGCCCACAGAAGGTGTTTAGCTTGTTCGGGAGCAAGACGTCGGTGATTACTTAAGAAGACATTTATAGTTACACTAAACTTCAAAATGTGCCATGGATGTGTTAATCATTTTAAGGTTGAATGTTACATTAGTTTGTAAGGTAGCCTTAACTTTAGGCTATTTACTGTATTACGAAAGTAATATTGAATTGTGTTTTGTTGACATGAAAATATTAACATTTAAATGAGATTATCTCCATCTGAGCAACTGGCTTCATCCCATTCTTTTACTTTTATTTTTGGTCGAGACGTGAATCTAATGTATATGTCAGTGTAGCTGTAGGTGGGTGTGGTGGTGGAATCAGGCGCAGGACACAGAACGTTAGTCCAAAAGACTTTAGTAGATGCACAAAACACAAGCACGAATAAATGCCCTGAGGCGAGAACTCCGCACGTAGGCGAAAACAAACGGGCGCACTAACAGCGTGCGACAAAACACTCCAAACACTATGGAGAATAGCTCAACCGAGCAAACAGTAGAATACTAGCCAACCGCACGACAGTAAAACAATCACACACAACACTTGACAAACACAACGAGAACTTATAGGACACTAATGACACTAAACGATAACAGGTGTAACAACAATCAGACAAAAGCAAACGAACATAGAAACATGCAACGGTGGCAGCTAGTATTCCGGAGACGACGAACGCCGAAGCCTGCCCGAGCAAGGAAGAGAGGCAGCCTCGGCCGAAACCGTGACAGTACCCCCCCCTTGACGCGCGGCTCCAGCCGTGCGCCGACTCCGGCCTCGGGGACGACCAGGAGGACGCGGAGCAGGGTGCGTCGGGTGCCCACGATGGAATTCCGTCAGGAGAGACGGGTCCAAAATGTCTCTCCACGGCACCCAGCACCGTTCCTCCGGGCCGTACCCCTCCCACTCCACTAGATATTGGAGACCCCCCATCCGACGTCTCGAATCCAAGATGGACCGCACGGAGTACGCCGGTGCCCCCTCGATGTCCAATGGGGGCGGAGGAGTCTCCCTGATCTCACTTTCTTGGAGTGGGCCAGCTACCACCGGCCTGAGAAGAGACACATGGAACGAGGGGTTAATACTTTTATACTCAACAGGTAGTTGTAATTTGTAACACACCTCGTTCAATCTTCTCAGGACTTTAAATGGCCCTACAAACCGCCGACCCAGTTTCCGACAGGGCAGGCGGAGGGGCAGGTTTCTGGTAGAGAGCCAGACTCGATCACCAGGTGCGTACACCGGTCCCTCACTGCGGTGGAGATCGGCGCTCGCCTTTTGACGACGGAGGGCCCGCTGCAGGTGGACGTGTGCAGCATTCCATGTCTCCTCCGAGCGCCGCACCCACTCATCCACCGCAGGAGCCTCGGTCTGGCTCTGCTGCCAAGGTGCCAGAACCGGCTGGTAACCTAACACACATTGGAAAGGGGTTAGGTTAGTGGAGGAATGGCGTAGGGAATTCTGGGCCATTTCGGCCCAGGGAACGTACCTTGCCCACTCCTCCGGCCGGTCCTGGCAGTATGTTCTAAGAAACCTACCCACATCCTGGTTCACACGTTCCACCTGCCCATTACTCTCCGGGTGGTAACCCGAGGTGAGGCTCACCGAGACCCCCAACCACTCCATAAAAGCTCTCCAGACTCTGGAGGTAAATTGGGGACCTCGATCAGACACAATATCCTCGGGTACCCCATAGTGCCGGAACACATGGGTGAATAGCGCTTCGGCGGTTTGCAGGGCAGTAGGAAGGCCCGGCATAGGGAGCAAACGACAGGCCTTAGAAAACCGGTCCACAACGACCAGTATTGTGGTATTCCCCTGTGAAGGAGGAAGGTCAGTTAGGAAATCCACCGAGAGGTGAGACCATGGTCGTTGTGGAACGGGCAGGGGTAGTAACTTACCCCTAGGCAGATGTCTAGGCGCCTTACACTGGGCGCACACCGAGCAGGAGGAAACATAAACCCTCACATCCCTCGCCAACGTGGGCCACCAGTACTTGGCACTAAGACAGTACACTGTCCGGCCGATACCAGGGTGTCCAGAGGAGGGTGACGTGTGAGCCCAATAGATCAATCGATCCCGAACATCGAGCGGAACGTACTTCCGACCCTCCGGGCATTGAGGTGGACTAGGGTCGGTGCGTAACGCCCGCTCGAGTTCAGCATCGACCTCCCACACTACCGGTGCCACCAGACAAGACTCCGGCAGTATGGGAGTGGGCTCCACGGACCTCTCCTCCGTGTCATACCGCCGAGACAGTGCGTCTGCCTTACCGTTCTGTGACCCAGGGATGTACGTGATCTTAAATGTGAACCGGGTCAAAAACATATTCCACCTCGCCTGGTGAGGGTTCAGTCTCCTCGCTGCCCGGATGTACTCCAGGTTACGGTGGTCCGTCAAAATGAGGAAAGGGTGTTGAGCCCCCTCGAGCCAGTGCCTCCACACCTTTAGAGCCTGTACCACGGCTAACAGCTCCCTGTCCCCTACGTCATAATTTCGCTCCGCCGGACTGAGCTTCTTGGAATAAAAAGCACAGGGGCGGAGTTTAGGTGGCGCGCCGGACCGTTGCGAAAGCACGGCTCCTATACCGGCCTCTGACGCGTCCACCTCTACCTGAAATGGTAAAGAGGGATCCGGATGCGCCAGCACCGGGGCCGAGGTAAACAGGTCCTTCAGCCTCCCAAACGCCCTGTCCGCCTCGGCTGTCCACTGCAGACGCACCGGACCCCCCTTCAAAAGAGACGTGATGGGAGCTGCCACCTGTCCAAAACCCCGGATAAACCTCCCGTAGTAATTCGCAAACCCCAAAAACTGCTGCACCTCCTTCACAGTGGTTGGCGTTTGCCAATTACGCACGGCTGACACCCGGTCTACCTCCATCTTCACCCCTGACGCAGACAACTGATAACCCAAAAAGGAGACCGACTCCTGGAAAAACAGACACTTCTCTGCCTTGACATACAGGTCGTGCTCCAACAGCCTCCGCAACACTCGGCGCACCAGGGCCACATGCTCGACTCGGGTAGGCGAGTACACGAGAATGTCATCTATGTACACGACCACCCCCTGCCCCTGCATGTCCCTGAAGATCTCATCCACGAATGATTGGAAAACTGAAGGAGCGTTCATCAACCCGTATGGCATGACAAGATACTCGTAATGGCCCGAGGTGGTACTAAAGGCTGTCTTCCATTCATCGCCCCCCCTAATGCGCACCAAGTTGTACGCGCTCCTGAGATCTAATTTCGTGAAGAAACGCGCCCCGTGCAATGACTCCGTCATGGTCGCAATCAGCGGGAGTGGATAACTGTACTTCACCGTGATCTGATTGAGACCACGGTAATCAATGCACGGGCGTAACCCACCATCCTTTTTCTTCACAAAAAAGAAACTCGAGGACGCAGGGGAAGTGGAGGGCCGTATGTATCCTTGTCTCAGAGATTCGTCTATGTAAGTCTCCATAGCTCTCTTCTCCTCCTGAGACAAAGGATACACATGGCTCCGTGGGAGCGCAGCTCCTGCCTGGAGGTCTATCGCACAATCTCCCTGCCTATGGGGAGGCAACTGCGTCGCCCTCGACTTACTGAACACAATAGCCAAATCCCCATACTCAGGGGGAACGTGCAATGCGGGCACCTGGTTTGGACTCTCCACCGAGGTAGCCCCTACGGAAACGCCTAAACATCGACCCACACATTGGGCAGACCACTCCATCAGAGCCCTCTCCTGCCACGAAATAGACGGGTTATGGGTACTCAACCAGGGCATGCCCAGCACCACCGGATACGCAGGCGAGTCGATCAGAAATAGCTGGATCATCTCCTGATGACCCCCCTGCGTACACATCCTAAGTGGCGCCGTGACCTCCCTGATCAAGCCCGCACCCAACGGACGGCTATCTAGGGCATGAACGGGGAAGGGGACGTCAACAGGGAGAAGGGGAATCCCTAAGGCTAAACAAAATCTCTTATCAACAAAATTCCCAGCCGCGCCTGAATCTACCAGCGCCTTATGCTGGGAATGAGATGCGACCTGTGGAAAACGCACAGGTATACAGAAGTGTGCAACAGAGAGCTCTGGGTGAGTGGGGCGCCTACTCACCTGGAAGGGCTCCCCAGTGCGGGGCCTGTCGTCTTCTCCCCGAGGAGGCCATCCCCAGCACCTAGCCGCGGTGTGTCCTCCCCGACCACAGTTGGTGCAGGAGATGGACCCCCTCGTACTCCGACCCCTCCTCTCTGTAGCGCCAGCGCCCCCGAGCTCCATGGGGCACGGCTCGGAGGCGCTGGAGGGTGAAATGGACGGACCCCCCTCGGGACGTCCGCGGGTAGCTAGCAGGGTATCCAGCCTGATGGACATGTCGACTAACTGGTCGAACGAGAGGCTGGTGTCCCGACAGGCCAGCTCCCTACGGACGTCCTCACGTAGACTACAGCGGTAGTGATCAATGAGGGCCCGCTCATTCCACCCTGCATCCGCCGCTAGAGTCCGGAATTCCAACGCGAACTCCTGGGCACTCCTCCTCCCCTGCCGGAGGCAGAACAGACGCTCCCCCGCCGCTTTCCCCTCCGGGGGATGGTCAAACACCGCCCTGAAGCGGCGGGAGAACTTGGCGTACGTGATGGTAGTAGCGTCTATTCTCCTCCACTCAGCGTTGGCCCACTCTAACGCTTTGCCGGAAAGGCAGAAGATCAGGGCGGACACGCTCTCGTGTCCCGAGGGCGCCGGGTGCACGGTGGCCAGGTAAAGCTCCACCTGGAGCAGGAAGCCCTGACACCCGGCAGCGGTCCCATCGTAGGCCCTCGGGAGCGAGAGTCGAACTCCTCTGGGTTCCGGAGCGGGAAGGGGCTGACTTGCCGACGGTGAGGGCAGGGAAGATGGCGTTGGGGGTGTCCCTCGGGTCTCCCAGCGTTGGAGGGTGGTGATCACCTCCTGCAGGGCGGACCCCATCCGCAGGATCTGGTCATTCTGCTCCCGGACTCTGTCCTCCAACGTCTCCTGTGCGGCTGCGGCTCCTGCTGATTCCATTCGAGCTGGTGTGTGATTCTGTCAGTGTAGCTGTAGGTGGGTGTGGTGGTGGAATCAGGCGCAGGACGCAGAACGTTAGTCCAAAAGACTTTAGTAGATGCACAAAACACAAGCACGAATAAATGCCCTGAGGCGAGAACTCCGCACGTAGGCGAAAACAAACGGGCGCACTAACAGGTGCGACAAAACACTCCAAACACTATGGAGAATAGCTCAACCGAGCAAACAGTAGAATACTAGCCAACCGCACGACAGTAAAACAATCACACACAACACTTGACAAACACAACGAGAACTTATAGGACACTAATGACACTAAACGATAACAGGTGTAACAACAATCAGACAAAAGCAAACGAACATAGAAACATGCAACGGTGGCAGCTAGTATTCCGGAGACGACGAACGCCGAAGCCTGCCCGAGCAAGGAAGAGAGGCAGCCTCGGCCGAAACCGTGACAGTATAATTTGTTAAAATGTTGCTTTCCGCCTAAATAGACATACCCAAATGTAATAATTTTTCATGAGATGGCCATAAACAATAACTGGAAATGTTGCATAGTTTTAAAAAGGTCTGGAACTCACCTTTTTGGTAAAAATAGTTATAATTTACTGAGGTGTACTCACTTTTGAGGACAAAAGCTCAAGTATATAGTAGAAATATGATGAAAATAAATGTTTTCCATTTCAATAAAAGTGGGGTAATAGGGCTTGAAATGACTGAAATACTTTCTAAATATTGTAACAATCTAATTATAAACAACTTACTGTAAGATTTCACCTTTCTTATACAGTGCCTTGCAAAAGTATTCATCCTCCTTGGCGTTTCTCCTATTTTGTTGCATTACAACCTGTAATTTAAATTGATTTTTATTTGGATTTCATGTAATGGACATACACAAAATAGTCAAAATTGGTGAAGTGAAATGAAAAAAATGACTATACAAATAAATAATGGAAAGGTGGTGCGTGCATATGTATTCACTCCCTTTGCTATGAAGCCCCTAAATAAGATCTGGTGCAACCAATTACCTTCAGAAGTCACAAAATTAGTTAAATAAAGTCCACCTGTGTGCAATCTAAGTTTCATATGATCTGTCACATGATCTTAGTATATATACACCTGTTCTGAAAGGCCCCAGAGTCTGCAACACCACTAAGCAAGGGGCACCACCAAGCAAGCGGCACCATGAAGACCAAGGAGCTCTCCACACAGGTCAGGGACAAATTTGTGGAGAAGTACAGATCAGGGTTGGAAAGAATATGGCACCACAACAAACCTGTCAAGAGAGGGCCGCCCACCAAAACTCACAGACCAGGCAAGGAGGGCATTAATCAGAAAGGCAACAAAGAGACCAAAGATAACCATGAAGGAGCTGCAAAGCTCCACAGCGGAGATTGGAGTATCTGTCCATAGGACCACTTTAAGCCGTACACTCCACAGAGCTGGGCTTTACAGAAGAGTGGCCAGAAAAAAGCCATTACTTAAATAAATAAATAAGCAAACATGTTTGGTGTTTGCCAAAAGCCATGTGGGAGACTCCCCAAGCATATGGAAGAAGGTACTCTGGTCAGATGAGACTAAAATTGAGCTTTTTGGCCATCAAGGAAAATGCTATTTCTGGCACAAACCCAACACCTCTCATCACCCCGAGAACACCATCCCCACAGTGAAGCATGGTGGTGGCAGCATCATGCTGTGTGGATGTTTTTCATCAGCAGGGACTGGGAAACTGGTCAGAATTGAAGGAATGATGGATGGCGCTAAATACAGGGAAATTCTTGAGGGAAACCTGTTCCAGCCTTCCAGAGATTTGAGACTGGGATGGAGGTTCACCTTCCAGAAGGACAATGACCCTAAAGTTTTGACTTTGGGGGGGGGGGGGTAAATAGTTATGCAAGTTTTCTGTTTTTTTTGTCTTATTTCTTGTTTGTTTCACAAAAATAAATATTTTGCATCTTCAAAGTGGTAGGCATGTTGAGTAAATCAAATGATTCAAACCCCCCAAAAATCAATTTTAATTCCAGGTTGTAAGGCAACAAAATAGGAAAAATGCCAAGGGGGGTGAATACTTTCGCAAGCCACTGTAACTGTGAAATATAATTGATGACAGATACTTTTTTCCTAAGTGTCCACTGAGTGGCGCAGAGACACCATTCAAATGTGTGTAGACGCGTTATAACTTCAGCTTTAGGCATGAAGTGATTTTGTCTGTCTGTGACTAAGAGAAAGTGGTCTTGTTTAAATTCTATGAATGATTTAGTATTTGTTCATGTTGAAAGCTCAAAATCCAGCTGAGAATATCACAGCTAGATTAAACCACAACTGTTGGATTCGCTCGACTGAAGCCTTTGCAGTCTCCCAGGCTGGGCTCCGTCTCTCAGAGGGAGAGTGAATCGATTCTTTGTCTGGATAGGCCAGAAAATTTGACGCGTCACTCCCTATGCAAATGTGTGATCTGAAACCTGACACTTCAAATCAGCTCCGCTGAGAGAGTGGTAGTGGAGAGCAGACAGATGGGGCTTTTTGGCATTATAAGGCACGGGACCCTACGATGTTCACCGAGCGCTTCATACACCAAAATGTCAGTTGGAACCGGTCCAGAAACTCTAAAATTCCCCCATATGGGACTTAATGCCTAAGCAGTTTTAACTTGTCGACAAGGTAACAGGCTATTTATTGTATTTCAAAAGTGATATTGAATTGTGTTTGGTTGTCAACACAACCAAATATCAACAATTGAAGGAGATTTATCTTCTGCTTGGATAGTTCCATTTGTGCCAGTGTCTGGCTTTACAGTGCCTTCAGAAAGTATTCATAGCCCTTGACTTATTCCAGATTTTGTTGTGTTACAGACTGAATTCAAAATGGATTTAATCGATTTTTTTCTCAACCATCTACACACAATACCCCATACTGACAAAGTGAAAACATATTTTTTTGACATTTTAGAAAATGTATTGAAAATTAAATACAGATATACTCTATCACATTTACACAAGTATTCACACCCCTAAGTCAATACTTTGTAGAAGCACCTTTGGCAGCGATTCCAGCTTGGAGTCTTTCTGGGTAAGTCTCTAAGAGTTTTTCACACCTGGACTATGCAACATTTGGCCATTATTCTTACAAAAATTCAATTGGTTGTTGATCATTGCTAAACAACCATTTCAGGTATTGCCATAGATTTTCAAGGAGATTTAAGTTAAAACTGTAACTCGGCCACTCAAGAACATTCAAGGTCTTCTTGGTAAGCATCTCCAGTGTAGATTTGGCCTTGTGTTTTAGGTTATTGTCCTGCTGAAAGGTGAATTCATCTCCCAGTGTCTGGTGGAAAGCAGACTGAACCAGGTTTTCCTCTAGGATTTTGCCTGTGCTTAACTCCATTCCGTTTATTTTTTATCATGAAAAACTCCCCAGTCCTTAATGATTACAAGTACTGTATACCCATACCATGATGCAGCCACCACTATGCTTGAAAATATGGCGAGTGATACTCAGTATTGTGTTGTATTGGATTTGCCCCAAACATAACACACAGTATTACTTTAGTGCCTTTTTGCAAACAGGATGCATGTTTTAAAATATTTTATAGTGTACAGGCTTCCTTCTCATCACTCTGTCAATTAGGTTGGTATTGTGGAGTAACTACAATGTTGTTGATCCATCATCAGTTTTCTCCTATCACAGCCATTAAACTCTGTAACTGTTGGTCTCATGGTGAAATCCCTGAGCAATTTCCTTCCTCTCCGGCAACTGAGTTAGGAAGGACGCCTGCATCTTTGTAGTGACTGGGTTTATTGATACAACATCCAAAGTTTAATGATTAACCTCACTATGCTTTAAGGAATATTCAATGTCTGCCTTTTTTAACCCATCTATCAATAGGAGCCCTTCTTTGCGAGGCATTGGAAAACCTCCCTGGTCTTTGCGGTGTAATCTGTGTTTGAAATTCACTGCTCGATTGAGGGACCTTACAAATAATTGTATGTGTGGGGTACAGCGATGAGGTAGTCATTCAAAAATCACGTTAAACAGTATTATTATACTGTCCATGCAACTTGTTTACTCCTGAACTTATTTAGGCTTGCCATAACAAAGGGGTTGAATACTTACTGCTTGAAGACATTTCAGCTTTTCATTTTTAATTAATTTCTATATATATTTTTAAATAAACATAATTCCAGTTTGACATTATGGGGTATTGTGTGTAGGCCATTGTTATGACGAGTTTCTCTGGTATCGAGTACTTCAGGATGTAAGAGAATAGTTAAACACTTAGATGGAGAGTTGATTCCGAGTTATTTAATATTACAGTACTGGATTCGCATGACAAGTGGTACGGGTGTAGGCTATTGTCATCTGAATGACTTACATAGAAAACCTCTCAGTTTATATACGGCTTTGCAAGCTAATTCCAACAGTTGCCAACCATTATTGAGTGTCACTCATCACCTACAATAGGATCCCCCTACATGGTATCGTGTTGTATACCAACAATATGAGACATTTTGTATTTGAACAGATCTCTCTCCATCCTCACTCTGCGAGAAAAGCATGAGATAAAATCCTTTGATAGCTTCGATTGGCAGTTGTAGACCGGTTGCAGGTAGAAGTGGTGCTGTACAGGAACGTCTTCAACGCATCTGATGTTCATCTTCAGCCGGTTCAGAGTTTTTTTTATTTTTAGGTTTACAACTTTCTAAGCCAAATTATCCCTGCTATGCATCAAGACACCATCTGATTCTTGTCAGCTCCAGCGTCCTCAGCCTCGTAGTACTCTGTTGCAGTGGATTAGATGATACCAGGTCGATCTCCCCTCTCCCCGTACATCCGTTGGCGTAGCCTGGGTGATGATGTATGGTCCCTTGAGCTCTGAACCTTCTTCCGTCATTAGGGTCTCGGATCATGCAGAGTCCTTCTCCATTCATCAACATCGTTCTGTGGAGTGTGTCCATCTGGCAGCATACCAATAGGGAAGTTGAGAGTCCCTGCTGCAAAGACAAACAGACACAGACAGACACAAAAGAAAACAATGCTCCACAATGGCGGTGCCATCTTCCTCCTTTGGGTTTGAACACTCCTACAGTGGGACATATGGATGCAGATATCTCTCTCTGCTACCTTCCCCTCCATCGATGTAGTCAGCAGTACTGACCTCCCCACCTAGGTTTGGTCCATCTCTTACTTCTGTAATCCTTTACCACCAATCTCCAGGGCGCAGACAATGCCCAGATTCTCCTGTTAGGTTGGGCAGAGAAGCCTTCACCTGTGGGAAGAAAGTCTTAAGAACATTGTTAGGTGAGACACCGTATGCTACTATACCCTGTCTTCTTATCAGTCAGGAGAAGCCTTGAGATTAGGAAGTGCACATTCTTGCAGCATGTTGCAGTCCACTAGTTTCCTAGACAGGCCTCCTCTACACCCTGCCTCCTACCACAAATACACTTGCACCTAAAACATTTAATCTAACCCATAACATATTCATCACTACTGCTCATATTCTTAATACAATTTGCACATTTACCAAAAAGCCCCATGCGACCAGTACTTCCCCCCTTTGGACACATTACTCACATCGTGATTCATGCATTCAAAAAACAAAACAACAACATTGCCTGTTAAACCAAAATAATTAATGAAATTAAAATGACAAAATTTCCTCTTCCTATGCCTCTTGGCTTTCCAGTGTGGGTGATCAATTCACACTAGAAAGTCAGGACAGAGTTCAGAGGTCATTCACACCCTTCAAATAAGTGTTTCATTCTATAGTATATACTAATCAATAACAACAGCCAAAACATTTCATAAATGTTGTATCCCAAGTTTACAATAAGTCCTCATTACATTTCTTCTCAAAAGAAATCACGTGTTTACCCAAAACTCACTCATAAAACAAAAAACTTCTGAAACTTAAAGTCCCTTTAAGTCTTATCATCTCTATCCCATTAAAACCCCCTAAAATAAAAATAAAAACCCTATATAACCATTATAATAGGTGGGTTGTGTGTGGTTATTGGAAAACAACAAACAACAAACAAAAATGGCCAGGCCTTATTTACTTTGGTAGCACCCTCTTATGACCTAATTATAAGACTGCCAAATTTTACTAACTGCTCCCCGTAGCTCACAGACTTTGGAAACATTCCAAGGAGAGATAAGAAAATCCCAATTTTCCTAGAAGAGAGAGTATACATTTCGTTAACATTCAATTATAATCAGCAATCCAAAAATATTCATTACACACAAAACATGATGCAGATATACACTGTTCTACCTCACATCAATAATCGTTTGTTACAATCTAATTCCTCATAACTACTCCAGAAGAAGATTACATGAAATCTATCAAAAGATGAAAAATGCTCAAGGTTCTCTGAGTTTACAATTACAGTGATCCCTCGCCACTTCGCGGTTCACTTATCGCGGATTCGCTATTTCGCGGATTTTCATAATGCATTTTTTTTTTTTTGGTGCATTGTGCTCTGCATTCTGATTCGCTAAAAACTCACTCCCGCTTCTTGTATCAAAACATGCTACGAATTGTGCTATCATTTTGTCGTCTCGTGCAGTTATGTGTATGTACATAAAACAGCTTGGCAAATTTACATTAAGTTGGCCAAATTATCTTGTAATTTCGAACATCTCCTAAACCCATAATGTCGACGAAACGGCCTGGACCGACAAAAGCACCTGCGGATGGGCCCAAACGGCGGAAGATGCTACCTATCTCAGATAAAGTTAAACTTCTGGACATGCTAAGGGAAGGTAAATGACAAAGCCACAAAGCGACGATGAAAGAGAAGAGGGAGAAGAGGACACGAGAGATGAGGAGGAAGGACTAACGCTTGGTCGCTTAGCAACCATGGTGCGAATGGCCACTGAACTTAAGCGAGTAGCTGAGGAATGGGACCCTTTGATGAGCCGTTCATTACAGTTCTCCAACGTAATCGATGGTGGCATGTCGGTGTACAAGGATCTTTTTGCAAAGAAGAAAAAAGAGCGACAACAGCTGCCTATCACTATGTTCTTCTCCCGAACAAACACACCTGCACCGCGGGCTTCAGAAGAAGAGAACACTGCAGAGCGCAGTCAGGATGCAGCGGCCCAGTCTGAAGAGCAGTGAAACGGCCTACACGTGAGTCACTGTATTTGTATACATGTAATAGTTGCTAATTGTAAAAAAAAAAAGTTTTCTATTTCGCGGATTTCACTTATCGCGGGTCATTTTCGGAACGTAACCCCCGCGATAAACGAGGGATTACTGTAGTCTTTTTAATTGATTACCCTTTTGTTATGATGAGTTTCTCGGGTGTCAAAGAATCAAGGATGCAAGGCTATACTTAGACACTTTGTAGATAGTTAATGCAAATGTTTAATGATCGGTACCGGGTTCGTTACAACAATGACCAGAGCTTTGCCCCTTGATGTTACGAACCAACTTGAACAAAGAAGACACTCTACCTTATATACCCTTCTGTTACCCTCTTACTGGCATACATTTGGCAAGTCTCCATGGGCACTCCCTGTCTTTGATGTTCATCACTCTTTACCCCAAGTCACTATCCTGCCCATCACTCATGCTATCCTAAACATCAGTAATCTCCTTTGACACAATGGAATGTAGACTTTCTGTCTCCTAACCACTTATCTAGTAACTCTAACCTGTTCCCCATGATACTATGACATGACATCATTATACCATAAAAACATCATATCACCTTTAGACTTCATTCTTTTTAATTCTCACAATGATTATTACACCCCAAAATCGGCTCCATTTGATCCCATATCAAATTATCATGGTATTGTTACTGGATAAATTTTCACCGACATAGTAAATATCTGTTTCCCCTTAGATTGTTCCTGTCACCCCTCTAAATGTAATATTGGAGACATTTGCAAATATAATCAATTACTACGCGTAAAGAATTAGTGATATTTGATTCCAAGCGTCTATTAAAAAGGTGTTTGAGATGTGATCTCCTACGTCTTCCTTAACATACATACTGTAGGGTACTTCCACCAATCCTATAGGAAATAATCCTACTCAAAACACATCAGATAATACCATGTTTCATTAAGTTGACTACACCTTCTAATATAAACCTATAAACCCTTTCCGGTAATTTAATCATCTCAACTTGTTGCATTGATGTATTAAAATATAAACCTATTGTTTAATAAATCCAGAACTTACAAAAAATAAAAATAAAAATACTTATTCATCAGCATAAAAGTAAAAACTACCTCCCATTGTTCAACGTAACAGAAACAGATTATCGTTTCTAGCATGAATTAACTATTCAACTATTCAGACCTCTGCTTCACATTACCCTCTGCGTCCTTTACATCCCGATATAGCCCAGCGAGCACGACTCTCTTTCACCCGCGGACTAAATCATGGCATTAGTAAATTCTATCCACAAACCACTACTACCTAATAATATATTTTCATTCACATAACTAGAAAGCCTTATTTTAATACCAGTCTACTCAAACAATCCAATTCGACATTTCTCATCTCCCAATTAACCTACTTTCCTTTTAACACAGAAAACCCTCTACAATCTCTATTATCCTCTACCGCTGTCTTTCCATCTAACGGTACTTTAGCAGGTGACAAATTATTGTTAAGTTATAGTGAAAAAAAACCAACATCCATTCACAGGGATGCCACTTAAAGTATTATGTTATCCTAGCCGCCATGGGTTAGTAGTACAATCCCTTTCGTATAATCGTATCAATTCAACCAGTGATCTGGGTCAACAGCATCAGTGTAACAGTTTGCTTCCTTCCCTACATGGGCTTGAACCAGGGACTCTCTGCACACATCAACAACAGTCACCCTCGAAGCACCGTTACCCATCGTTCAACAAAACCTGCAACCCTTGCAGAGCAAGTTAAACACTTACTTCAAGTTCTCAGAGCAAGTTATGTCACCAATCGAAACGCTACTAGTTCGCACCACTAACTAGCTAGCCATTTCACTACGGTAACACTCACCCCCCTTTTTACTTCCTAATTTTCCGCAGCAACCAGTGATCCCAATAAACCAAACTTAACCCATTATGACACTTACAGCTCTCTCACGTTCACCGAGCCCCAGTTGCTAACACCCGCAGACCAACACCTGGAAACTCTCCAGACAACAAAGAAAAAACATTCTCAAACAGCGTTCTTCATTTACCTCTATCGTAGGGTTAAAAAGTAACTTGACAACTTTCACAATCCTATATTGCTGTAGTAGCTTCATGTTTGGTTCAGTGTCTCTGTTACCATATTGAGTCAGTAATATTTCTGTAGTGATCTCAGCTAAAAGTTTCTATATTCCTCAGTTAATGTTATCTTTCATACTCTGCTTCTGTCCAACACTGCTTCATTATTCCTGGTGTTTTTTAATACTCTTTTTATTCTCTTTGTCCCCCTTGCTTCACTTCCCATTAAGATACAACACTCACTTCCCAGATTTCAGTCTATGCCATTGAATGACAAAGAAATCCCGCAAATAGCCCAAATACACTGGTTTATCGTCTTACCATCTCATACAAAATGAAGTTCCTTCACTTCATCACGTTAGCTCCGCAATGATAATTAGTTTAATGGAAACCCTAAATTGGCTTTGTACTATGTTATAAGTTACTTCTATAAATTCCAGTCCTTATGGGCAGTTCATTTCTTAAACCGTATCTCTATCAAATGATCCATCAACGGCACAAACTCAGAAAACCTTTATTTACTATTTCCCAACCCTGACGTACGTCTACGTTTGGGTGAGGAAGTTAATACATATATATTATTCTAATTATTACTTTATCACCTCTCTAGTAATCGATTACACACACATAAAATTCATCCTATTTTCATATCTTCACATAATCCATATAGAAAGTTAGAAACTCCTAGGTACTCACATCAAACAATCCCTTCGTGTTTTTTTAACGATTCTCAATCGACACAAATCAACTTCTTCAAACATATTCCCAGCGGAACCAAAAACAACAACTTTATTTTCCCGGATACTGACTTTCCTGTCATGGGATCCTCACCGGTTCTCTAACCTCCAGGAAACCCTGTCAAAGTCAAGCCTCTCATTAAAACATAGACTTTTCCACTACACTCTAAAATAACCTCACGCTCTCCATACCACTCCTTGATATTATATGATGGGCATTGATGTACGGAACCACAATATAATGTTATATCAAAGCTTATTATACAAATGTATATCAAATTGTCAAAACTTCTATAATTTATTATGCACCCTTGAGATTAAAATTACTTTCTGCTCTTTGTTCATAATATAGCCTATGTTGTGCCATTCAATTACTTAACTTTGTTAGCTGACTTTTTGCGCTATCTTTAACCTATCCCCTTTAAAAATACCTTCTTGAGGATCCTCATTATCTGTCCTTGCTGATAAATCACTGATATATGGTTCCCCATATAAAAATCCTAATTTACTTAACATCCATTCACACATTGTCTGTTTTAAATGCGGATTTGTCTGTAATCATTTCGTCATTTCCTTTCTCTCTCTTCGAGGTAAATGAAGCTCTGATTTACTCTTAATGGTGACTGTCTTTCCAGATACCAGTCTACTAAGTTGGCTATCCATTACTTTTATTAGTTCATGCAATATTAGTAATCAAATACTTGAATCAAATCCCCAACTTGATCTTTAATAATATTTTGTTTGCCTATTTTGTAATTGGTGCCATGATTCAACATGCTTAATTGTATCTTCTCTGATTCTTTATGCAGAATGAGTTATTGCTCTCTCTCTCTCCTGACCCTTTTGAGTAATTTCACAATGGATTCATTTTCTCGTAGGGCTTTTATAATATGGTTGAGGCCTTGAACCTCTTCACATCTAACTCTTTATGATGATTCTTTCACACCACAGGACTGAAACCTATTTATCACACTTTATGATAATTCTTTCACACCACAGGACTTAAACCTCACTTTATCACACTTCATGATCTCGTCATGTTGAGGACTTGAACCTCTGAACAACTTTATAATGTTTTTTTTCACATTACAGGACTTTATAATGTCTTACCCATTAAAAGACCCTATGCCCAATCTTGTTAAACCCACTCTCCTTCTCCTATTCATTACTCTGAACAAACCCTGTTTAGAATCATAGCACCATGTCATTGTCTAATTTGATACATACTCGAATACCACTAATCTGTTCCCCTCAAAAAATTTTTGAATTTTAAATGTTTGTCACATCACAGCTTTACCACAGAGAAGCAGAATTTAACCAAATCAAAAAATGAAAGTCTGCTTACCTGTTAGTTCGGCTCTGAACTGCATGCTGTTCGTGACGACAATCTGTTATGACGAGTTTCTCTGGTATCGAGTACTTCAGGATGTAAGAGAATAGTTAAACACTTAGATGGAGAGTTGATTCCGAGTTATTTAATATTACAGTACTGGAATCGCATGACAAGCGGTACTGGCGTAGCCTATTGTCATCCGAATGACTTACATAGAAAACCTCTCAGTTTATATACGGCTTTGCAAGCTAATTCCATCCAACAGTTGCCAACCATTATTGAGTGTCACTCATCACCTACAGTAGGATCCCTCTACATGGTATTGTGTTGCACCCTAGCCAGGATATTCCATCATGTACTCCTTCTAAGGTTAGCACAAGTGGCCCCCAAGCTATCTTGGCACGCAGACCTTCTGGCACCCATACAGCTCATGATCAAAGACATGAACAAATACTGTATAAAAAACATTATATCAGCCATATAATATTAATTTAATCCATTTTAAATTCAGTCTGTAACACAACAAAATGTGTAAAAAGTAAAGGGGTGTGAATACTTTCTGAAGGCACTGTAATTCCAGTTTGTCGACGAATTGATAATTTATATGTTGGATTCACATCTACAAAAATCTAAGATAAAGATTTGGACTAGATCAAATAAAATCAAACTTTCAATGCACTTTAAATAAAGTTTGATTTGATTTCATCCTATTCTTTAACTTAGATATTTGGTTGAGATGAAGACCTGAATCCAACATATCAGTTATTAATTTAAAAACAAACTGGAATTAATGCCAGACTAAGTCAGTGGCACAGATGGAACTATCAGCCATCCATCTTCAAATGTTGATATTTGGTTGCATTGACAACCAAACACAATTCAATATCACTACATATCATTACATTTTAAATCAACCAGAGCTTAAAATCCTAGGCCTATGCATTGTATTTCTTTAGTTGAATCCTGGGTTGAATTGAAAGAATAGCGGTTGATGACTTTCAAACACTATATACTGTAGTCGTAAATAACATCATTGATGATATACTGTATGAATGATAGGGTATGGTCACATTTCATTTGCTCTGTGAAACCTACCCTTTGGAATGACTTTGATAGCAACAGTAAACCTATTTAGTTTTTAAGTGGAGATCACTCTACAATCATTCTCACGCACATTGATAGCACATTGTACAGTAGGAGGTGCTACCCAGCCTATATATCGTTTTTTTCTTTTCTGATAGTGGATATAATGTTGAAGATCTGACATTGTTTTAAAGGGACAAATTCAACATATTTTATATAAAGTAAGGTTTGTGTATGTTGACATTTGGTTACCATAATGATATAATCAGGTGGTAAAAATGTTACCCCTTTTTCAAATACAATGTGTTTTCCACATACATTCCACGTCACAATACGTTAACAAATTATGTTGAAACAATATTGATTCAACTAGTTTGTGCCCAAACAAACGGGTATTTGTTTGTGCAACCGGGAATGGCTCCCTCCCACATCTCTACACATTATTAGCTCAACAACTAGAGCTAATGAGTAAACAATTATAGTGTTTGACTAAACCTGGGATTTGTTTTGGTTGGTTTGTGACACTAGCACTAAAATACACTTTATCTGTACTGTTGCTGGAGTGAATAAAAGACTGTCTTTCTCTCCATCTCCAACATGCATTTTTCCCCCTCTCTAACAGCTTTCCTCTGCACGACTCTGAAAAAACTCCCACCTCTGTCTCGCTTTCTTTATGTAACTGATTGTTAGCAAAGAGGATGAGAGCTATCATTACACAAAGATGTGTCAGGTATTAGAGCTGGATGAAAATAAACTACAAACTAAAAGCCTGACACTGGTGTTTCTCTACATTATAACGTTATGGATGTCTTTCTGACAAGGTAGCTACAGGTCGTGGTATAAAAACCTTAAAATATGAGCATCCAGAGGTGGAAATAACTTAACACAACTATGAAAGCTGCCAGAGAGCATGGGAACATTGCTTACATCCGCTATGACAGACTCATTTTCCACCCTCCCAAACGCCTGGCAGGAATGAGAGAGCCTCAGGGTCTGTAGCTTCAGCCCAACATCACACACACACACACGCATACACACACACTTACACACACTTAAACACACACACACACACACACACATATGTATTTATGTTTTGTCCATATTATATCTATCGCTGATAAGCTACCAAGGAAAGGGCTAAGAATAGCCCATATAAATATATGTAGCCTTAGAAATAATGTTAGTGAAATCATTAACTTGCTAACATCGGATAACATTAATAAACTTGCCATCTCTGAAACTCACTTAAATCATTCCTTTGATGATACAGCAGTAGCAATACAGGGATATAACATCTATAGAAAATACAGGAATGCCCATGGAGGAGGTGTTCAGAGCCTTATTCATGTAAAGCTTAGCGAAGATCTCATGTCAAATGTTGTTGAAGTGTTGTGGTTGCAAGTTTACATGCCTCATCTTGGATGGCTGCTTTAGGCCACCAAGTGCTAACAGTCAGTATTTGGATAATATTGTATGTGTGCAATGCTTGATAATGTGTGTGATGTTAACAGATAGGTCTATTTCCTGGGTGACCTGAACACTGACTGGTTAGCAACTAGCTGTCCTCTCAAGAGGAAGCTTGTAACTGTGACTGATGCCTGCAATATTACCCAGGTCATCACTCAACCAACTAGAGAGCATACCAATAGTGTTGGATCTGTGACATCCACTTGTATTGATCATATCTTCAATAATGCTGCAGAGCTTTGCTCCAATGCAATATACATTTCCATTGGCTGTAGTGACCATACAATTGTGGCAATAACAAGGAAAGCCAAAGTGCCAAAGGCTGGGCCTAAAGTAATTTATAAGAGATCATACAAAATGTTTACTCAGGATTATTTTGTTGAAAATGTACAGTTTGTTGGTCTGATGTGTATGAGGAAGGGATTCCAGATGCAGCACTGGAAGTATTTGTAAAATGATTCATACCAATTGTTGACAAGCATGCACCTGTTAAGAAACTAACTGTGAGAACTGCTTAAAAAAATGCAAAGGAGGTGGCAAACAGGTCAGGCTGCTCAAAATACTGTAAATTGAGAAATGTTGTGACTAAACTTTACAAAAATAAGAAGAAATGACATTGCCAAACAAAGATAAATTACATAAAACACAATGGAAAAATACTTTGGATGACCTTAAATTATATCATGGGCAGAAAACCCAATTCATCTCTATCGTTCATTGAAGTTAATGGGCTATTTATATTGCCAATCATTTAAACTATTTCACTAATAAAGTGGGAAAACTCAGAAGTGAAATGTCCACATTGAACAGTGAACCATCATATTTTTGTATAAAATATCTACTAATGAAAGAGAAGGATTACTGTTTTGAATTTGGTCAAGTTAGTATGGAAGAGATGGAAAAACGATTGTTATCCAAATAATGATACGCCACCAGGTGCAGACAACCTTGATAGGAAACTATTGAGAATGGTAGCAGACTGTCTTGCCACCCCTATTTGCTAAATCTTTAACTGAAGCCTAAAGGAGTGTGTGTGTCCACAGGAGTGGAAGGAAGCTAAAGTAATTCAACTGCCTAAAAATAGGAAAGCACCCTTTGCGGGGTCTAAAAGCCGCCCAATCAGTTTGCTGTCTGTTCTTAGGAAACTGAAGAGGATTGTGTTTGACCAAATACAATGCTATTTTTCACAGAACAAGTTAACTACTGACTTTCATGATGCATATAGAGAAGGGCACTCAACTTGTACTGCACTTACTCAGATGACTGATGATTGCTTAAAATAAATGCATAACAAGATGATAGTTGGAGCTGTATTGTTAGATTTCAGTGCAGACTATGATGTTATTGATCATAGATTGTTATTAAAAAACTCACTTGCTATGGCTTGCCTGCCATCACATGGTTGGAAAGTTATTTATCCAATAGGACCCAGAGTGTTTTTCAATGGAAGTTTCTCTAACATCACATATGTACAGTGCGGTGTCCCTCAGGGCAGTTGCCTTGTGCCATTACTCTTCTCTATTTTTACAAATTATTTGCCACTGGTCTTACACAAAGCTAGAATGACTATGTATGCAGATGATTCCACACACTAAATGTCAGCACCAAAAGCCAGTGAGCTCACTAAAATTCTAAATAAGGAGTTACAGTCAGTATCAGAATGGGTGACTAATAATAAACTGGTCTTAAATATATTCAAAGCTAAAAGCATTGTATTTGGTTCCAAACATTCTCTTAAGACCTAAAGCTCAACTGGAGTTGTACATAAAGGGTGTGACCATTGAGCAAGTTGAGGATGCTAAACTCCAAGATATAACATTGGATGGTCAATTATCATGGGCAAGTCATATTGACAAAGTTGTTGTGAAGATGGGGAGGGATACTGTAATAAAAAGAGATTCCGCATTTTTTACAAAAAAAATAAACTGTACTAGTTGTTCAGGCTCTGGTCTTGTCCCATCCTATTTTTAAAAAATTATCACTTTGGTACTATTTTCACAAGTATGTGGTACATTTTCACAGCTCCTAGTACAAAATTCCAAACTGATCATACTTGTTTCACAGCCAGTCTTTCATTCAAAACCTGTCATTGTGCATTCATTTGGATTGTAAACATCTCTCACCACACAACCATTGATTCAAAATATAAGTTTATTGTGAAATGTAATGAGAAAATTGGCTTAATCACCAAAATGCAACATAATATATTTTCAATTTAGTCATTTTAACTCAAAGTTAGCAAACAATGCAAGATACACATTTCAAATTGCCCTTAGAAGTGTTGAAAGTAATATGCAGTACTGTAAATAACACAATTTTCACATTAGGCAATACACTTACATTACCCAACAAAATTGACAGAAAATCTAAGACATCCTCTACAATCATTCATGCAACAAAAAAATAACATTTTATTTTTCAGATATAATTGCAACATAGGTGTACTGTCTGTAATCAAATGTAAGAAATTAAATGAAACAAATTAAATGAATGAAAATAAAACATAACATTTAGCACGCATTAATTTGCATGAAGCCTGCATGTCGTCACATGCCTCATCCATGGCAGAATGAGGGATGGCGATCATACACCTTCAACCTCAATGCTGAAAAAAAATCCTCAATAGGGTTGAATAAAGGAGAGTACGAGGGCAGGTATAAGGTCACGAATCGGAGATGGGCCCGAAACCATGCCTGAACTACCTCTGTATGGTGGACCTGACATTGTCCCACAAAAATGACATAGGTGACCTCTTCACCTTGACAGGCCTGCTCGAGTTCATTGAGAAACACAATGAGGTGTGCAGCGTTGTAGGATCCAAGTAATAGTCTACGTCCTACCGCACCATCTTCAGTGGTAGCTGTGCACATAGAGATGTTTCCCCAATGATGTCCAGGCACTTGGACGGTTGGCTGATGAGGTTCTGCCTATGGCGCTGAGTTTTGGCCAGGTTGAAGCCTGCTTCATCAACAAAGATATACTTGTGATGGTTCACAGCAACATCAAGCACCATCACCCTCTACACATATATTTTGGTTAGTTCTTTTTACAGTATAGTTCCAATATGATATTGTGAAGTAGCATGTGCATCAAATAGTAACAGTAATACAGTATATAGTGCTGTACCTGAACATACTCTGCCCGCAATTGTTTCACCCGGTCGTTATTTCTCTCAAAAGGCACCAGGTAAATGTGTTTCATAGATACCTGGTACCTCTTCAAAAGGCGGGCGATTGTTGGTAGGCTGAGGGATGCCACATTGGCAAAGGTGTCATCGTTCTCCTCAATGGCCTGCTTTATTTTGGACAGCTGGTTGTCATTCCTGGCCCTCACCATTTCCACAACTGCCCACCCCTGCTGGTCGGTCAGCACACGGCCACCACCATGGGGTCTTCTGTCAATTCTGAGGGTAAAACTGTCAATAGATCATACTGTAAGAATACTGTAACATGTTTTGTGAATTTACATGCATTACAATATGTAATTAACTGTAAATATAATGGTAAAGCATAGTCCATATCCTGCAGACTTTGAGTAGTCATTATGTATGGTTATCATGTATCATACATGTAATTTACATGTTTATACTTTACAAACACATATTTTATTTCTGTAGTTCTCAATATCCATATATAGTAGACAAACCAGTTTAAAATCTATAGGTTTACCAAACAGTTAAGTGATTAACCATTAAGCGCAGTTGGATTAAGTGATGGTAAAATGTGTTTTAACAAATGAGAAGAGAATCATTTGAAAAGTATTGTGAGCATTGCATTGTGAAAGGCAATTACTTTATATGAAAGTTATTTCTAGATGAAACACTGATTAGCTTTGGTGATAAAGTTACTGTGTGATTTTGTGTGTTGTACTTAGTCATTGGAAAAAGTGCTTAAAGTTTAGGAAAAACAACCTTTTTGATGATAATAATCAAATAACATTCAGCCCAGACACCCATACATACAGTTCCCCACAAGACATGCCACCAGGGGTCTCTTCACAGTCCCCAAGTCCAAAATGAATTCACAGCAACGGACATTTTTATACAGAGCCATATCACATAGAACTCCCTTCCATCTCCAATTACTCAAGCAAACAGCAAAATAACCTTTAAAAAAACTGATTAAAAAACAACACACAGACACACTTTAACACACACACTATAATTGAGTTGTATTGTTTGTATATATTTTTTAGTTTTAATTGTTTGTATATCGTTGAATTTTACATTTGTTTGACTTTCCTTGTCTATCAATGTTTTGTTACTTGTCATGTTTTGTGTTTTTTTGTGGACCAAAGGAAGAGTAACTGCTGCTTGTTCAAAAGCTAATGTGATCCAAATAAACAAATAAACAACAGCAAATGTTTTGCTGTGTTATTTGACAGTAGTAGCAGTGGTAATAGTCATAGTAGCAGTTGTAGTGATAGTCAGGCAACGTTGAATTATACTGAACAAAAATATACACGCAACATGTAAAGTGTTGGTCCCATGTTTCATGAGCTGAAATAAAAAATCCCAAAAATGTTCCATATGAACAAAAAGCTTATTTCTCTGAAATTTTGGGCACAAAGGTATTTACATCCCTGTTATTGAGCATTTCTCCTTTGCCAAGATAATCCATCCACCTGACAGGTGTGGCATATCAAGAAGCTGATTAAACAGCATGATCATTACACAGGTGCACCTTGTGCTGGAGACAATAAAGGCCACTCTAAAATGTGCAATTTTGTCACACAACACAATACCACAGTTTCGAGGGAGCATGCAATTGGCATGCTGACTGCAGGAATGTCCAACAGAGCTGTTGCCAGATAATTTAATGTTAATTTCTCTACCATAAGCCGCCGCCAATGTTGTTTTAAAGAATTTGGCAGTACATCCAACCGGCCTCACAACCACAGACCATGTGGGGCTGAGGAGTATTTCTGTCTGTAAGTAAGCCCTTTTGTGGGGAAAAACTAATTCTGATTGGCTGGGCCTGGCTCCCAAATGGGTGGGCCTATGCCCTCCCAGGCCCACCCATGGCTGCACCACTGACCAGTCATGTGAAATCCATAGATTAAGGACATTTGTTTATTTCAATTGACTGATATCCTTCTATGAACTGTAACTCAGTAAAATCTTTGAAATTGTTGCATGTTGCGTTTATATTTTTGTTCAGTATAGCATGATTGTAATCATCAATATTAGCAGTTTTGTATGTTAATTGTTGGACCACTACTGCTAATGTACTGCTACCACTACCACTACCACTACTTCTACCACTATCACACATCCTGAAGTCAGTTGATGTGTTGTCTCGTAGGGTCGAGGAGGGAAAGGCAGTATCTACGTGTGGGCCTCTGGAGACGGCGGTAGCTATGACGACTGTAACTGTGATGGTTACGCCTCCAGCATGTGGACCATCTCCATCAACTCAGCTATCAACGATGGCCGCACGGCTCTGTACGACGAGAGCTGCTCCTCCACCCTCGCATCCACCTTCAGCAATGGACGCAAGAGGAACCCTGAGGCTGGCGTGGTGAGTGTGTGAGAAAGAGAGAGAGAGAGAGAGAGAGAGAGAGAGAGAGAGAGAGAGAGAGAGAGAGAGAGAGAGAGAGAGAGAGAGAGAGAGAGAGAGAGAGAGAGAGAGAGAGAGAGAGAGAGAGAGAGAGAGAGAGAGAGAGAGAGAGAGAGAGAGAGAGAGAGAGAGAGAGAGAGAGAGAGAGAGAGAGAGAGAGAGAGAGAGAGAGAGTACTCGCATGCGTGTATGGTTGACCAAGTTCATATCATTGTTATCCTCAGTCTGAGTACATTGAGTACACTGAGTGCTCAGATTTGTACGATTTCCATCCTTGAATCCAACCCAACAAAGACAAGGTTGCATAATGAAATGGTCTTTTCAGCCAACTTTCCATTGTTCTGTGTCGCTACGAGACATTAACTATTCACTGAAGACTGAATACCTGTCCTTAGTTGTATGCAGTCTTTCTCTGTGATTGATTGAGGGATTGTTCTATCCTCTTTAATTTGAACAATCCGCAGAGATGGAAACAGGGCATTCAATCTATTCCTTATTCAGATGTATCTCAGCCCATTCAGCAGAAGAAAGGCTCTGGGATGAGACAGGGGAGGTTATAAGCCTGTGATTTCACTTTGGATGTGAAATACCAGGTGGAGATTGAGGGGGCAGATGTGTGATCAGTTATACATCCATCTTTCTAACACAGTGTAACAAAGAACATCTGGGGTCCTCGAAATATCAGGCACTGAGATAGACAGCTCACAATCTAGTGGTCCCCGATTAAGGTCCCCTCATGGTCTAGTTTTCATGGATAATAAAGGAAGATAGAAAAGAGGACGGGAGGGAGATTGTTAAACCCTTTTCATCTCTGCTTACTGTCAAACAGGACATACAAGTATAAAATAGGATTTTGCTATAAGGAAGATGTAGACTAGACACAGTACATTTTACTATTGTTCCCCATTTGTAGATTGTATGTGGTCTGGGATTTGTTCAGGTTATTGTTCTTGTTAGAATACATAGAAGATATAGAAGATATATTGAAAACAAACTCTGTCACTGAAATGATCTGTAGGTCTAGAAGACAAGCCAGTTGCTCAACAACCCTGTGACTGTTTCATATCTGTCATCAGAGTAGAGGATTGGGACAATGACTTAGCAGAGACAGATGGGCTATAACTCTCTGCTTTGTTGTTATTACGGTATTTATCTGGGGAATTGTGTCACCGGGCAGAGTTATCACAAGACAAAGTGTGCATCATCTGTGCCATAGATAAATGCTCTGAGAGAGAGAGAGCGAGAGAGAGAGAGAAGACCATCTGACCTTGATGGTCATACTATAGTCATTCTGGTCACTTCACTTACTCTTTTGAGTTTTCTCTTGCCACTTTGCCCTACAGTAGCTTGTTCTTCTGTTTTTTTTTGTTCTGTAATTCGTAATTCGTAGGCAACTTTTTAAGACTATACAAATACAATTTGATTTGATCATGTTCAGTCAAGGCTACTCAATCACAGAGAATATTCTGACAAATAAATCACCCTCTCAGTGTATTGATTTTCAAGAGATGTCTCTCTCTTATATGAGAACCGCATTTAGTGTTTTGACTTTCACCAGGAAGCCAATGACGGTTGAGAGAGCCAGGAATTCCCTCATGGGCTTCTCTCTCTCTGACTAATTGTATATGATTACCTTAATTACCTCGACTAACCGGTGCCCCCGCACATTGACTTTGTGCCTGTACCCCCTGTATATACAGTGGGGAAAAAAAGTATTTAGTCAGCCACCAATTGTGCAAGTTCTCCCACTTAAAAAGATGAGAGAGGCCTGTAATTTTCATCATAGGTACACGTCAACTATGACAGACAAAATGAGATTTTTTTTTCCAGAAAATCACATTGTAGGATTTTTTATGAATTTATTTGCAAATTATGGTGGAAAATAAGTATTTGGTCAATAACAAAAGTTTCTCAATACTTTGTTATATACCCTTTGTTGGCAATGACACAGGTGAAACGTTTTCTGTAAGTCTTCACAAGGTTTTCACACACTGTTGCTGGTATTTTGACCCATTCCTCCATGCAGATCTCCTCTAGAGCAGTGATGTTTTGGGGCTGTCGCTGGGCAACACGGACTTTCAACTCCCTCCAAAGATTTTCTATAGGGTTGAGATCTGGAGACTGGCTAGGCCACTCCAGGACCTTGAAATGCTTCTTACGAAGCCACTCCTTCGTTGCCCGGGCGGTGTGTTTGGGATCATTGTCATGCTGAAATTTAATAATAATTTAATATGCCATTTAGCAGACACTTTCATTCAAAGCGACTTACAGTCATGCGTGCATAAATGTTTTTGTGTATGAGTGGTCCCGGGGATCGAACCCACTACCTTGGCGTTACAAGCGCCGTGCTCTACCAGCTGAGCTACAGAGGACCAGCCACGTTTCATCTTCAATGCCCTTGCTGATGGAAGGAGGTTTTCACTCAAAATCTCACGATACATGGCCCCATTCATTCTTTCCTTTACACGGATCAGTCGTCCTGGTCCCTTTGCAGAAAAACTGCCCCAAAGCATGATGTTTTCACCCCCATGCTTCACAGTAGGTATGGTGTTCTTTGGATGCAACACAGCATTCTTTGTCCTCCAAACACGACAAGTTGAGTTTTTACCAAAAAGTTATATTTTGGTTTCATCTGACCATATGACATTCTCCCAATCCTCTTCTGGATCATCCAAATGCACTCTAGCAAACTTCAGACGGGCCTGGACATGTACTGGCTTAAGCAGGGGGACACGTCTGGCACTGCAGGATTTGAGTCCCTGGCGGCGTAGTGTGTTACTGATGGTAGGCTTTGTTACTTTGGTCCCAGCTCTCTGCAGGTCATTCACTAGGTCCCCCTGTGTGGTTCTGGGATTTTTGCCTACCGTTCTTGTGATCATTTTGACCCCACGGGGTGAGATCTTGCGTGGAGCCCCAGATCAAGGGAGATTATCAGTGGTCTTGTATGTCTTCCATTTCCTAATAATTGCTCCCACAGTTGATTTCTTCAAACCAAGCTGCTTACCTATTGCAGATTCAGTCTTCCCAGCCTGGTGCAGGTCTACAATTTTTTTGTTTCTGGTGTCCTTTGACAGCTCTTTGGTCTTGGCCATAGTGGAGTTTGGAGTGTGACTGTTTTAGGTTGTGGACAGGTGTCTTTTATACTGATAACAAGTTCAAACACGTGCCATTAATACAGGTAACGAGTGGAGGACAGAGGAGCCTCTTAAAGAAGAAGTTACAGGTCTGTGAGAGCCAGAAATCTTGCTTGTTTGTAGGTGACCAAATACTTATTTTCCACCATAATTTGCAAATAAATTCATTAAAAATCCTACAATGTGATTTTCTGGGAAGAAAATTCTCAATTTGTCTGTCATAATTGACGTGTACCTATGATGAAAATTACAGGCCTCTCATATCTTTTTAAGTGGGAGAACTAGCACAATTGGTGGCTGACTAAATACATTTTTTCCCCACTGTATATTACCTCGCTATTGTTATTTTACTATTGTTATTTTACTGCTGCTCTTTATATTATTATTATTATTATTATTACTTTTTTTAGGGTATTCTTTCGTAAAACTGCATTGTTGGTTAAGGCTTGTAAGTAAGCATTTCACTTTAAGGTCTACACCTGTTGTATTCGGCGCATGTGACAAATAACATTTGATATGATTTGATTTGATCTCTAATTATCTGTAATTAAATTACTCATTATGAATCACATGTTTACTGAAGAATTTGCATTTTTGAAGTGTCCTCTTCTCTTCTCCACTCTCCAGGCCACCACGGACCTGTATGGAAACTGCACCCTGCGCCACTCTGGGACATCAGCAGCAGCTCCTGAAGCAGCCGGAGTGTTTGCCTTGGCATTGGAGGCCAAGTATGTACACACACACACACATTACTAGTCAGTGTCTGAAGGTCTTACAATTAGAGGAGAATATGGCTACAGCTGTTCTAACTCTATTAACATGGATGAGATGTGTTTCATAACTTCAGCTCCACATTGACTGAAACCATGGCTGTGTCATTACAAACTACCTATTCCCTTCACTGTCTTTCTCTCCCATATTCTCTCTCTCTCTCTCTCTCTCTCCCCCCTCCATTTCTATCCTTCTCTCCAGACCACTTCATATGTTCCCTCTTCACAGAATCACTTATTTACCAAAGCTACCATTAAAACCAAAAGACCTACTCCATGAAACAGGGAAAGCTGTTTGTTGTCTCGCCCAGTTATTAATAATTCTCTGCGTTCATGCCAGGGATACAAATCATATTTGGCCCAGCGTGTGTTCTTTATACCTCGTTACATGGCTGAAACACAAGGTTTATATTGTAGATTTGGCCCAAAGTGCACGTTCATGTTTTATAAATTACCGAATGGCCCATATACATGAACCAGAGCGACTCAGCGCTAGCTGGTGATGTAAGATGCTGGTGGAGTATTCTCCCAGCATAGCCAGCCGTGACGTGTATGTCACGATGTTGCTGAGTGAACCGGACAAATACCTCAGCCCATTTAGACAATGATAAAATCCATAATTAATAATGCATCATTTTGTTTTGGGGTTTTATTATGTTCAACAAAGATTAGCACTGTGGCAACAGCAACATTTACGAGTCTTTCATTTCATTCATCATGAATTCACAGCCAATGTGAAAACGTAGCTTCATTTGGTCCTTATGGTCTCGAAAATGTAAAACATATGCTAGTGAAGTCAATTGGCACATTTGATCTGAATAATATAATAGATTTGACTTGATCGTTACTTTAGATACTGTGGGAGCATGTAGGGTGGAGTCCTGCCACAGACCAGAGCTAGGCCAGGATCCAGGGTACAGCTGCTCCCAGAAGGCTGGGATAAGGTCCAAAAAACTATATAAAAGTAGTATATTCGGAACATTCTATCTCAAGTACAAGAAGCAAGTACAAGGGTTTCTAGACAGGTTTCACCCACTGTCCCCAATCGTTTTCAATCTTTTTAACTCAGACAGCCTTTTTGTCATATTAAGGGCTGGTGGTTTTGTTCTCTATGCCATTAGCCAATGGCACAGACCAGGATTGTGTAAAGAGAAGCTGTTTGCCTAACACACAATAATGATGTTAGTGTCAGAGGCAGCGGATGCTAGCACTGGCTAGAGGTATAAAGCTGGTGTGTATTAGTGAGTGCCGAGACCCTTTTTACTGGCCAAACACACTTGGACTGTGTGGTATCAGGATTCAGTGAGTCAGCACAGAATAAAACTGTTGTTTCAGAGTAGAGGTAAGCAGTAGAGACGTGCTGCCAGCTGTCTCAAAGCAGACACCCTTTAATGTTCACACATCTGAGCCGTTATCATCAAAGTGTATCAAGAGATCAGACCTTCATTCCATTCATCACTTTTATGATAAAATGCACCAGAATCCATTCAGTCTCTTCTATCGGATGTGTTGATCATTTCCTTTACTTTGTGATCTAGAAGGCGAAAGTATTCACACCCCTTGGCATTTCTCCTATTTTGTTGCCTTACAACCTGGAATTAACATGGATTTTTTTGTATCATTTGATTTACACAACATGCCTACCACTTTGAAGATGCAAAATATTTTTGATTGTGAAATAAACAAGAAATAACACAAAAAAAACAGAAAACTTGAGCGTGCATAACTATTCACCCCCCCAAAGTCAATACTTTGTAGAGCCACCTTTTGCAGCAATTACAGCTGCAAGTATCTTGGGGTATGTCTCTATAAGCTTGGCACATCTAGCCACTGGGATTTTTGCCCATTCTTCAAGGCAAAACTGCTCCAGCTCTTTCAAGTTGGATGGGTTCCACTGGTGTACAGCAATCTTTAAGTCATACCACAGATTCTCAATTGGATTGAGGTCTGAGCTTTGACTAGGCCATTCCAAGACATTTAAATATTTCCCCTTAAACCAATCGAGTGTTGCTTTAACAGTATGCTTAGGGTCATTGTCCTGCTAGAAGGTGAACCTCCGTCCCAGTCTCAAATCTCTGGAAGACTGAAACAGGTTTCCCTCAAGAATTTCCCTGTATTTAGCGCCATCCATCATTCCTTCAATTCTGACCAGTTTCCCAGTCCTTGCTGATGAAAAACATGCCCACAGCATGATGCTGCCACCACCATGCTTCACTGTTGGGATGGTGTTCTCGGGGTGATGAGAGGTGTTGGGTTTGCGCCAGACATAACGTTTTCCTTGATGACCAAAAAGCTCAATTTTAGTTTCATCTGACCGGAGTACCTTCTTCCATATGTTTGGGGAGTCTCTCACATGCCTTTTGGCGAACACCAAACGTGTTTGCTTATTTTTTTCTTTAAGCAATGGCTTTTTTCTGGCTACTCTTCCGTAAAGCCCAGCTCTGTGGACTGTACGGCTTAAAGTGGTCCTATGGACAGATACCCCAATCTCCGCTGTGGAGCTTTGCAGCTCTTTCAGGGTTGTCCATTTTTTAATAAAGGATTTAATGGTGCTCCGTGGGATGTTCAAAGTTTCGGATATTTTTTAATAACCCAACCCTGATCTGTACTTCTCCACAACTTTGTCCCTGACCTGTTTGGAGAGCTCCTTGGTCTTCATGGTGCCGCTTGCTTGGTGGTGCCCCTTGCTTAGTGGTGTTGCAGACTCTGGGGCCTTTCAGAACAGGTGTACATATACTGAGATCATGTGACAGATCATATGACACTTAGATTGCACACAGGTGGACTTTATTTAACTAATAATGCGACTTCTGAAGGTAATTGGTTGCACCAGATCTTATTTAGGGGCTTCATAGCAAAGGGGTGAATACATATGCACACACCACTTTTCTGTTATTTATTTTTTATTCCACTTCACCAAGTTGGACTATTTTGTGTATGTCCATTACATGGAATCCAAATAAAAATCCATTTAAATTACAGGTTGAAATGCAACAAAATAGGAAAAACGCCAAGGGGGATGAATGCTTTTGCAAGGCACTGTAGCACATGATTTGCTAGATACGCCATATGATACTTTCCTGTACTGTGCTGTAGATGGGTGGTTTTGATAGCTTGCTTGCTTGTCAAGGTGAATAGAATAGATTAATTAACATGTTATCATCTACTGCCCCTGTCTGTGAAGTACTGTAGTGATGAAAGCTTATATTATATCCCTAATGCCTGATCAGACACCAACTGGTACACACATATAACTCTCCTCTCCCCCCCTACACCCCCTCCTCTACCCTCCTCACTCCCCAGCCCCAACCTGACATGGAGGGACATGCAGCACCTGTCCGTTCTGACCTCCAAGAGGAACCAGCTTCATGATGAGGTGCACCAGTGGCGGAGGAATGGCGTGGGCCTGGAGTTCAACCACCTGTTTGGTTACGGTGTGCTGGACGCTGGCGGCATGGTCAAGATGGCCAAGGAGTGGAAGACCGTCCCTGAGCGTTTTCACTGCGTGGCTGGATCATTGCAGGATGTCCAGTAAGTGACTGGGCGCTGTTCAGACTTAGTAAATTACAGACCAGGCTGAAACTAGAATTAGTACTAAGATGTTAGTTTGTTTCAATAGGTTTGTTTGTATTTAGCTAAGTCTGCTCCAGTACCTGACTGTGTGGTCCGTCTGCAGTTAGACCCAAATAGTTAGCTCTATCTGTCTGCATAATATGCCTGTGGGTTACAGAGTGCTTTGATGCTGATTACAGTGGGTTTATCTGGTGTGTGCTGTGGGGGATAGCCTCTGTGATATGATCCATACCTACCTGTTACAGCTGCGTGTCTGCCCCTGGTCTCCCACTACCTCCCACTCTCTTTCTCATTCACTGTACTGCATCAGCCTGTTTCTGGAGCTTTGGACTTCTGTCCTCCAGTGTCTCCCTGCGTGAGGCTCACAAGCACCCACACACACACACTATAATTAGACCCCATCACATCGCTTGGCACAGCTTGCTCTAGCAACCCTGTCAATAAGACTGAGTAACAGGCGTGGAGGGACATCATGCCTGTCTGTGGGTGTGAGGGTGGATTCTCTGTGTGTGTCTGGGGGGGCAGTCAGTGTTTGTGTGTGTGTGTGTGTGTGTGTGTGTGTGTGTGTGTGTGTGTGTGTGTGTGTGTGTGTGTGCGTGCGTGTGTGCGTGCGTGCGTGCGTGCGTGTGTGACTGCCCACATCTTCCCATGCTGACCTTTCAATAGAATATCACCCCTCTCATTTTCCTTCCTAATCAGTGGTCCACAGTTGGGACAGCCATGGCAACACAGCAGAATGAGAGTGTGTGTGTGTGTGTGTCTCAGAGGAGCCCAGTCATGGCAGAGTCCGTCGCTGGTATGTGTATGTGTGTGTGAAGATAAGGTGTGTATCTAAGCTCCTGTAATGAAAGCCTTTAAGTCCAGTGTACAGGAGGCTGCTTTTACACTCTTGGGAACAATACGAATACGGTAGAAATCACAAGCATTCATTAGTGTGGAAAAGCACAGAGAGAGGACACAAAGAGAGTCTGCCCTCACACACGTACACACACACACACACACACACACACACCTCTGGTGAATAGACATGTGGGTGGAATGTGCTCTGCTCATACGTGGGTTGTTTGAGTCAAATACAGTGGCATGGCCATCTTCAGCCACAATGGATGTCTCTCTCTATCCATACAGTCATGATATTATGAATAACATAAAGGATAACGTTGTATGGTGTCTGAGCTCTTTGTAGTTCAGATACTGGGAGATTCTAATGAATAAAATATTCATTATTCTTACGGGAAAGATGGCAGAGATGCCAGAAATGTCCCAGTTTGAAATGCAGAGGGTCTTTGATCAGAGCATTATTTTGGGCTGAGATGAGGGAAAGGGAAAGTGCAGCAGTCCCCATTGTGACCGAGAAGGAATTATAATACAGAGCATCAGGACTGGATAGCCCCTCTGATAATGGAGAATGTATCACATCACACACACACACACACACACACACACACACACACACACACACCACTACTTAACATCACCGACTGCTGTGTGCGTTTCGGTCCAGCTACAGTGAGGGAAAAAAGTATTTGATCCCCTGCTGATGTTGTACGTTTGCCCACTGACAAAGAAATGATCAGTCTATAATTTTAATGGTAGGTTTATTTGAACAGTGAGAGACAGAATAACAACAAAAAAATCCAGAACAACGCATGTCAAAAATGTTATAAATTGATTTGCATTTTAATGAGGGAAATAAGTATTTGACCCCCTCTCAATCAGAAAGATTTCTGGCTCCCAGGTGTCTTTTATACAGGTAACGAGCTGAGATTAGGAGCACACTCTTAAAGGGAGTGCTCCTAATTTACATTTACATTTTACATTTACATCATTTAGCAGACGCTCTTATCCAGAGCGACTTACAAATTGAGTTGATGTTATATAGAAACTACATAGTAATCCTCTTAGTAACAACAATGTAGGTAAATAGTAATTGCAATGTAATTACAGTTTGACACATTATTACAGAACGCCTCCCCTTGAGTCCTCCCTCCCCCATACCTTGTTCCACCTGTGTAATAACCTATGGCTCTAAACAATATTACCATGTAATTACATCCCTCATATGTTTCTACTGCATCTGGACCTTGTTTCAGAACTCTTCCCATATGACAGGAGGGTAACCCAAGCAACGAAACAAGGCTAACTCATGCTAGCTCAAAGTTTACAATCTAACGCCCCTTTGCCGGCTAGCCTGTGCAGGAGGGAGCTAGCTGCACTTCAAACTGATTTTATTAAATGATCAGGAATATGTGTTGACATAAACAGTAGGCAATGTATGTATTCACATGTATGCAGACTATATATAATATGCTTTTGTTGAAATAGCTGACAGCAATTAAGAGACATATGACCTTAGTTGTAAAACGTAAAAATTTTTGCATTGGAGAGAGAGGGAGCTGGCCGCTTTTGTTCCACTTACAATCATCGGGCCTTTCCGACGTGACCTTGGGATTTTCCATGGGTGTGGGCAGTTATTGTTGAATTTCTACTCTATGGTAGTATTGAGAGAGCTTTACATTAAAACTTTTTCTTATTAGTGTTCCATGAATATACAGTTGAAGTCGGGTGGAGTCATTAAAACTTGTTTTTCAACCACTCCACAAATTTCTTGTTAACAAACTATAGTTTTGGCAAGTCGGTTAAGACATCTACTTTGTGCATGATACAAGTAATTTTTCCAACAATTGTTTACAGACAGATTATTTCACTTATAATTCACTATATCACAATTCCAGTGGGACAGAAGTTGACTGTGTATGCTTGGAACATTCCAGAAAAAATCTAATCTAATCTCAAATAAATAAATAAATAAATAAATCTAATCTCAGCTTGTTACCTGTATAAAAGACACCTGTCCACAGAAGCAATCAATCAATCCGATTCCAAACTCTCCACCATGGCCAAGATCAAAGAGCTCTCCAAGGATGTCAGGGACAAGATTGTAGACCTACACAAGGCTGGAATGGGCTACAAGACCATTGCCAAGCAGCTTGGTGAGAAGGTGACAACAGTTGGTGCGATTATTCGCAAATGTAAGAAACACAAAATAACTGTCAATCTCCCTCGGCCTGGGGCTCCATGCAAGATCTCACCTCGTGGAGTTGCAATGATCATGAGAACGGTGAGGAATCAGCCCAGAACTACACGGGAGGATCTTGTCAGCTGGGACCGTAGTCACCAAGAAAGCAATTGATAACACACTACACTGTGAAGGACTGAAATCCTGCAGCGCCCGCAAGGTCCCTCTGCTCAAGAAAGCACATATACAGGCCTGTCTGAAGTTTGCCAATGAACATCTGAATGATTCAGATGAGAACTGGGTGAAAGTGTTGTGGTCAGATGAGACCAAAATCGAGCTCTTAGGCATCAACTCAACTCGCCGTGTTTGGAGGAGGAGGAATGCTGCCTATGACCCCAAGAACACCATCCCCACCCTCAAACATGGAGGTGGAAACAGTATGCTTTGGGGGTGTTTTTCTGCTAAGGGGACAGGACAACTTCACCGCATCAAAGGGACGATGGACGGCGCCATGTACCATCAAATCTTGTGTGAGAACCTACTTATTTCCCTCATTAAAATGCAAATCAATTTACAAATTTTTTTACATGCATTTTTCTGGATTTGTTTGTTTTTATTCTGTCTCTCACTGTTCAAATAAGCCTACCGTTATAATTATAGACTGATCATGTCTTTGTCAGTGGGCAAACGTACAAAATCAGCAGGGGATCAAATACTTTTTTCCCTCACTGTACCTGGGTCAGAACTTCTGATTATCAGTGCTGCTGATGTAGTGGCCTCGGCTCTGCTTGGCTGGGTTTGTGTTTTTCAATCTTGCCTGGTGTCTCATTTCAGAAGCCTCTTCTCTCCTCTATTCTCCTCTGTATTTATTATGGATCCCCATTAGATGCTGCCAAGAGACCTTGGTGGCATGTCTTGTGGGGTGTGCATGGGTGTCCGAGCTGTGTGCCAGTAGTTCAAACAGACAGCTTGGTGCATTCAACATGTCAATACCTCTCATAAATACAAGTAGTGATGAAGTCAATCTCTCTTCCACTTTGAGCCAGGAGAGATTGACATGCATGTTATTAGCCCTCTGTGTACATCCAAGGGCCAGCCATGCTGCCCTGTTCTTTGCCAATTGCAATTTTCCTAAGTCCCTCTTTGTGGCACCTGACCACACGACTGAACAGTAGTCCAGGTGCGACAAAACTTGGGCCTGTAGGACCTGCCTTGTTGATAGTGCTGTTAAGAATGCAGAACAGCGCTTTATTATGGACAGATTTCTCCCCATCCTAGCTACTGTTGTATCAATATGTTTTGACCATGACAGTTTACAATCCAGGGTTAGTCCAAGCAGTTTAGTCTCCTCAACTTGCTCAATTTCCACATTATTCATTACAAGATTTAGTTGAGGTTTAGGGTTTAGTGAATGATTTGTCCCAAATACAGTGCTTTTTTTTAGGACTAACTTATTCCTTGCCACCCATTCGGAAACTAACTGCAGCTCTTTGTTAAGTGTTGCAATCATTTCAGTCGCTGTAGTAGCTGACGTGTATAGTGTTGAGTCATCCGCATACATAGACACACAGGCTTTATTCAAAGCCAGTGGCATGTCATTAGTAAAGATTGAAAAAAGTAATGGGCCTAGACAGCTGCCCTGCAGGAATTCCTGATTCTACCTGGATTTTGTTGGAGAGGCTTCAATTAAAGAACACCCTGTGTGTTCTGTTAGACAGGTAACTCTTTATCCACAATATAGCAGGGGGTGTAAAGCCATAACATACAGTGGAGAGAACAAGTATTTGATACACTGCCGATTTTGCAGGTTTTCCTACTTACAAAGCATGTAGAGGTCTGTAATTTTTATCATAGGTACACTTCAACTGTGAGAGACGGAATCTAAAACAAAAATCCAGAAAATCACATTGTATGATTTTTAAGTAATTCATTTGCATTTTATTGCATGACATAAGTATTTGATACATCAGAAAAGCAGAACTTAATATTTTGTACAGAAACCTTTGTTTGCAATTACAGAGATCATACATTTCCTGTAGGTCTTGACCAGGTTTGCACACACTGCAGCAGGGATTTTGGCCCACTCTTCCATACAGACCTTCTCCAGATCCTTCAGGTTTCAGGGCTGTCGCTGGGCAATACGGACTTTCAGCTCCCTCCAATGATTTTCTATTGGGTTCAGGTCTGGAGACTGGCTAGGCCACTCCAGGACCTTGAGATGCTTCTTACGGAGCCACTCCTTAGTTGCCCTGGCTGTGTGTTTCGGGTCGTTGTCATGCTGGAAGACCCAGCCACGACCCATCTTCAATGCTCTTACTGAGGGAAGGAGGTTGTTGGCCAAGATCTCACGATACATGGCCCCATCCATCCTCCCCTCAATACGGTGCAGTCGTCCTGTCCCCTTTGCAGAAAAGCATCCCCAAAGAATGATGTTTCCACCTCCATGCTTCACGGTTGGGATGGTGTTCTTGGGGTTGTACTCATCCTTCTTCTTCCTCCAAACACGGCGAGTGGAGTTTATACCAAAAAGCTCTATTTTTGTCTCATCAGACCACATGACCTTCTCTCATTCCTCCTCTGGATCATCCAGATGGTCATTGGCAAACTTCAGACGGGCCTGGACATGCGCTGGCTTGATGAGGGGGACCTTGCGTGCGCTGCAGGATTTTAATCCATGACGGCGTAGTGTGTTACTAATGGTTTTCTTTGAGACTGTGGTCCAAGCTCTCTTCAGGTCATTGACCAGGTCCTGCCGTGTAGTTCTGGGCTGATCTCTCACCTTCCTCATGATCATTGATGCACCACGAGGTGAGATCTTGCATAGAGCCCCAGACCGAGGGTGATTGACCGTCATCTTGAACTTCTTCCATTTTCTAATAATTGCGCCAACAGTTGTTGCCTTCTCACCAAGCTGCTTGCCTATTGTCCTGTAGCCCATCCCAGCCTTGTGCAGGTCTACAATTGTATCCCTGATGTCCTTACACAGCTCTCTGGTCTTGGTCATTGTGGAAAGGTTAGAGTCTGTTTGATTGAGTGTGTGGACAGGTATCTTTTATACAGGTAACGAGTTCAAACAGGTGCAGTTAATACAGGTAATGAGTGGAGAACAGGAGGGCTTCTTAAAGAAAAACTAACAGGTCTGTGATAGCCGGAATTCTTACTGGTTGGTAGGTGATCAAATACTTATGTCATGCAATAAAATGCAAATTAATTACTTAAAAATCATACAATGTGATTTTCTGGATTTTTGTTTTAGATTCCGTCTCTCACAGTTGAAGTGTACCTATGATAAAAATTACAGACGTCTACATGCTTTGTAAGTAGGAAAACCTGCAAAATCAGTAGTGTATCAAATACTTATTCTCCCCACTGTATATGTTTTTCCAGCAACAGGCTATGATCAATAATGTCAAAAGCCACACTGAAGTCTAACAAAACAGCCCCCACAATCTTTTTGATCATCATTTGTGTAAGTGCTGTGCTTGTTGAATGTCCTTCCCTATAAGCGTGCTGAAAGTCTGTTGTCAATTTGTTTACTGTAAAATAGCATTGTACCTGGTTAAACACAATATTTTCCAAAAGTTTACTAAGGGTTGGTAACAGGCTGATTGGTTGGCTATTTGAGCCAGTAAAGGGGGCTTTACTATTCTTAGGTACGGGAATAACTTTTGCTTCCCTCCAGGCCTGAGGGCACACACTTTCTAGTAGGCTTAAATTTAAGATATGGCAAATAGGAGTGGCAATATTTTCCACTATTATCCTCAGGAATTTTCCATCCAAGTTGTCAGACCCTGGTGGCTTCTCATTGTTGATAGACAACAATAATCTTTTCACCTTTTCCACACTTACTTTACAGAATTCAAAATTACAATGCTTGTCCTTCATAATTTGGTCAGATATACTTGGATGTGTGGTGTCAGCATTTGTTGCTGGTATGTCATGACTAAGTTTGCTAATCTTGCCAATGAAAAAATTATTAACGTAGTTGGCAATATCAGTGGGGTTTGTGATGAATTAGCCATACAATCATTCAATTCCTCATCAATCCACTGGGATTTAACCGTTTTTACAGTCATTTTCTTAATGGGTGCATGCTTATTAGTAACTGGGATAAGCGATTTCACAAATGTGTCTAGTGCAGCGTCTGGTTGCTCCTCATTAACACCACGGACCAACAAATATTCTTTACATCAACAACATACAGTGGGTAATAAAAAGTATTTAGTCAGCCACCAATTGTGCAAGTTCTCCCACTTAAAAAGATGAGAGAGGCCTGTAATTTTCATCATAGGTACACGTCAACTATGACAGACAAATTGAGGGAAAGAAATCCAGCAAATCACATTGTAGGATTTTTAATGAATTTATTTGCAAATTATGGTGGAAAAAAAGTATTTGGTCACCTGCAAACAAGCAACTGTGGGAGCAATTATTAGGAAATGGAAGACATACAAGACCACTGATAATCTCCCTCGATCTGGGGCTCCACGCAAGATCTCACCCCGTGGGGTCAAAATGATCACAAGAACGGTGAGCAAAAATCCCAGAACCACACGGGAGGACCTAGTGAATGACCTGCAGAGAGCTGGGACCAAAGTAACAAAGCCTACCATCAGTAACACACTACGCCGCCAGGGACTCAAATCCTGCAGTGCCAGACGTGTCCCCCTGCTTAAGCCAGTACATGTCCAGGCCCGTCTGAAGTTTGCTAGAGTGCATTTGGATGATCCAGAAGAGGATTGGGAGAATGTCATATGGTCAGATGAAACCAAAATATAACTTTTTGGTAAAAACTCAACTCATCGTGTTTGGAGGACAAAGAATGCTGAGTTGCATCCAAAGAACACCATACCTACTGTGAAGCATGGGGGTGGAAACATCATGCTTTGGGGCTGTTTTTCTGCAAAGGGACCAGGATGATTGATCCGTGTAAAGGAAAGAATGAATGGGGCCATGTATCGTGAGATTTTGAGTGAAAACCTCCTTCCATCAGCAAGGGCATTGAAGATGAAATGTGGCTGGGTCTTTCAGCATGACAATGATCCCAAACACACCGCCCGGGCAACGAAGGAGTGGCTTCGTAAGAAGCGTTTCAAGGTCCTGGAGTGGCCTAGTCAGTCTCCAGATCTCAACCCCATAGAAAATCTTTGGAGGGAGTTGAAAGTCTGTGTTGCCCAGCGACAGCCCCAAAATATCCCTGCTCTAGAGGAGATCTGCATGGAGGAATGGGCCAAAATACCAGCAACAGTGTGTGAAAACCTTGTGAAGACTTACAGAAAACGTTTGACCTGTGTCATTGCCAACAAAGGGTATATAACAAAGTATTGAGAAACTTTTGTTATTGACCAAATACTTATTTTCCACCATAATTTGCAAATAAATTCAATTAAAAATCCTACAATGTGATTTTCTGGATTTTTTTTTCTCATTTTATCTGTCATAGTTGATGTGTACCTATGATGAACATTACAGGCCTCTCTCATATTTTTAAGTGGGAGAACTTGCACAATTGGTGGCTGACTAAATTTTTTTTCCCCCCACTGTATACACTATATTAGGCGCAGCCTTTGGAACTTTGGTTTTCCTAGATATGGCTACTATATTGTGATCACTACATCCGATGGATTTGGATACTGCTTTCAAACACATTTCTGCAGCATTAGTAAAGATGTGATCAATACATGTTGATGATTTCCTTCCTGTGCTGTTTGTAACTACCCTAGTAGGTTGATTGAAAACCTGAACCAGATTGCAAGCACTAGTTACAGTTTGAAGCTTTCTCTTGAGTGGGCATCCTGATGAAAGCCAGTCAATATTTAAATCACCCAGAAAATATACCTCTCTATTGATATCACATACATTATCAAGCATTTCACACATTATCCAGATACTGACTGTTAGCACTTGGTGGTCTACAGCAGCTTCCCACCATAATGGGCTTTAGGTGAGGCAGATGAGTGAGTTTCAGAGATTGTCAGAATATGAATGTAATCTGTTACTAGCTAATTATTGTTTTCATGAACCGTGTTTCTTCAGCTACATATGTTAACGTGGGCTGTTTTTAACACTTTTCTGGGATTCTTAATCATTTTTCTTGCTTTACTGGGAAGCTTAGCAGAGGTAGACGGGCTCAGGTTATTTATGTTAGTGCAGGGTGAGCTGCACACAGTAGACTTATTGCTAGGGCACACTGCCTCAGTGCTAACAGTATAACTCTGGTTCATAGGCACATGATTACTGCATACAATAGCTGTAGGATCAGCAGAGGCATTCATAGGGTAGCGCACAATTGGCCCAGCATCGTCCGGGTTTGGCCGGTGTAGGCCGTCATTGTAAATAAGAATTTGTTTTTAACTGACTTGCCTAGTTAAATAAAGGTAAAATAAAAAAAGTAAAATAAAAATTCAGGGCAGTAAGAGGGACATAAATTTGGTTACTTTCATTGTGTCTACTAACGCCCCTGGGATAATGTACATTTGCTGAAGCATTATGACAACTCAGCAGCACATTTACATTTACATTTACGTCATTTAGCAGACGCTCTTATCCAGAGCGACTTACAAATTGGTGCATTCACCTTATAGCCAGTGGGATAACCACTTTACAATATGTTATTTTTTTCTTTCTTTGGGGTGGGGTAAGGGGGGGTAGAAGGATTACTTTATCCTATCCCAGGTATTCCTTAAAGAGGTGGGATTTCAAGTGTCTCCGGAAGGTGGTGAGTGACTCCGCTGTCCTGGCGTCGTGAGGGAGCTTGTTCCAACATTGGGGTGCCAGAGCAGCGAACAGTTTTGACTGGGCTGAGCGGGAACTGTGCTTCCGCAGAGGTAGGGGGGCCAGCAGGCCAGAGGTGGATGATCACAATGCCCTCGTTTGGGTGTAGGGACTGATCAGAGCCTGAAGGTACGGAGGTGCCGTTCCCCTCACAGCTCCGTAGGCAAGCACCATGGTCTTGTAGCAGATGCGAGCTTCAACTGGAAGCCAGTGGAGTGTGAGGAGGAGCGGGGTGACGTGAGAGAACTTGGGAAGGTTGAACACCAGAAGGGCTGTGGCATTCTGGATGAGTTGTAGGGGTTTAATGGCACAGGCAGGAAGCCCAGCCAACAGCGAGTTGCAGTAATCCAGACGGGAGATGACAAGTGCCTGGATTAGGACCTGTGCTGCTTCCTGTGTAAGGCAGGGTCGTACTCTCCGAATGTTGTAAAGCATGAACCTACAGGATCGGGTCACCGCCTTGATGTTAGCGGAGAACGACAGGGTGTTGTCCAGGGTCACGCCAAGGCTCTTCGCACTCTGGGAGGAGGACACAACGGAGTTGTCAACCGTGATGGCGAGATCATGGAATGGGCAGTCCTTCCACGGGAGGAAGAGCAGCTCCGTCTTGCCGAGGTTCAGCTTGAGGTGGTGATCCGTCATCCACACTGATATGTCTGCCAGACATGCAGAGATGCGATTCGCCACCTGGTTATCAGAAGGGGGAAAGGAAAAGATTAGTTGTGTGTCGTCTGCGTAGCAATGATAGGAGTGGCCATGTGAGGATATGACAGAGCCAAGTGACTTGGTGTATAGCGAGAATAGGAGAGGGCCTAGAACTGAGCCCTGGGGGACACCAGTGGTGAGAGCACGTGGTGCGGAGACAGATTCTTGCCACGCCACTTGGTAGGAGCGACCAGTCAGGTAGGACGCAATCCAAGAGTGAGCCGCGCCGGAGATGCCCAACTCGGAGAGGGTGGAGAGGAGGATCTGATGGTTTAAAGTATCAAAGGCAGCAGACAGGTCTAGAAGGACAAGAGCAGAGGAGAGAGAGTTAGCTTTAGCAGTGTGGAGAGCCTCCGTGACACAGAGAAGAGCAGTCTCAGTTGAATGACCAGTCTTGAAACCTGACTGGTTTGGATCAAGAAAGTAATTCTGAGAGAGATAGCAAGAGAGTTGGCTAAAGACGGCACGCTCAAGAGTTTTGGAGAGAAAAGAATGAAGGGATAATGGTCTGTAGTTGTTGACATCGGAGGGATCGAGTGTAGGTTTTTTGAGAAGGGGTGCAACTCTCGCTCTCTTGAAGACGGAAGGGACATAGCCAGCAGTCAAGGATGAGTTGATGAGCGAGGTGAGGTAAGGGAGAAGGTCACCGGAGATGGTCTGGAGAAGAGAGGAGGGGATAGGGTCAAGCGGGCAGGTTGTTGGGCGGCCGGCCGTCACAAGTCGCAAGATTTCATCTGGAGAGAGAGGGGATAAAGAAGTCAAAGCATAGGGTAGGGCAGTGTGAGCAGGACCAGCAGTGTCATTTGACTTAACAAACGAGGATCGGATGTCGTCAACCTTCTTTTCAAAATGGTTGACGAAGTCATCCACAGAGAGGGAGGAGGGGGTGGGGAGGGAGAGGAGGATTCAGCAGGGAGGAGAAGGTGGCAAAGAGCTTCCTAGGGTTAGAGGCAGATGCTTGGAATTTAGAGTGGTATAAAGTGGCTTTAGCAGCAGAAACAGAGGAAGAAAATGTAGAGAGGAGGGAGTGAAAAGATGCCAGGTCCGCAGGGAGTCTAGTTTTCCTCCATTTCCGCTCGGCTGCCCGGAACACTGTTCTGTGAGCTCGCAATGAGTCATCAAGCCACGGAGCAGGAGGGGAGGACCGAGCCTGCCGGGAGGAAAGGGGCATAGAGAGTCAAAGGATGCAGAAAGGGAGGAGAGGAGGGTTGAGGAGGCAGAATCAGGAGATTGGAGGGAGAAGGACTGAGCAGAGGGAAGAGATGATAGGATGGAAGAGGAGAGAGTAGCGGGAGAGAGAGAGCGAAGGTTGTGATGGCGCATTATCATCTGAGTAGGGGCAGAGTGAGTAGTGTTGGAGAAGAGCGAGAGTGAAAAGGATACAAAGTAGTGGTCGGAGACATGGAGGGGAGTTGCAGTGAGATTAGTAGAAGAACAGCATCTAGTAAAGATGAGGTCAAGCGTATTGCCTGCCTTGTGAGTAGTGGGGGACGGTGAGAGGGTGAGGTCAAAAGAGGAGAGGAGTGGAAAGAAGGAGGCAGAGAGAAATTAGTCAAAGGTAGACGTAGGGAGGTTAAAGTCACCCAGAACTGTGAGGGTTGAGCCATCCTCAGGACAGGGAGAGGTAGCTGGAGGGGCATCCACAGCCATGGAGGGAACATCTAAGTCCCCGGCAGAAGCTCTAAGCGATTTGAAAGTCCGGACGCGGGGTAAGAAGGCAGGGGCGCCGAGAACGATTCTTCTCCTTATCTCTGCTTCCGACGCATCCATTTACACTCACCTGGAGTCGAAGGCCACCTGAAGGCTGGGTCGGTTGACAGTGGCAGGTCGCTGGCTGTTCCTTGCTACGCACCGGCCCGGCTGCGTGGTAGAATTTGGTGTAGCCTCTCACAGTTGTGTCGGGTGTGTCCCCAGTTTCTGTAGTAATTGGGGACACAAAACATACAATTACAGCATGTACTGGCCAACAATTGTAGTCAGACTCACTCGCTAGAAATAAGCGCTTTCCTTTAGTAGTTCTATATAGAGCGTTGTATGAGTTGAGCTCTTGGTAGCCTGGCTCGGTTGTTGGTATCTAGGTACTAAAGCGTCCGTGGTGAAAAAGTTGAATGAAAAATGTTGACAGAATCAGCCCCTGGTGACTGATGCACAGCCTCGGGAAGCAACCTGGTGATATCCTGAACTTTTGCCCCAGGAAAACATAAAGTCTTTGCCCCAGGTACAGATATATAGCTCACCATCGAACTCCACCAAAAACTAAGACATTGATAAATGTGTTAAATGCAGAGGTTTGATTAAACGGTTATTAAATGTAAAAACCGAGGTAGTCGAGACACAACAAACAGCACAGCAGCACGGAGACAACATGAAAGTGTGACGTTGTTGTGACGAGGCGTGGGAAGCACTAGTGGTGTGGTTTATAACCATAGGGATTCATTATTCTCACACATTATCTGATGAGATCGCTGCACCTGCTGTTCAGGAAAACCATTTTGACGACAAATTGAATTCTGCACACATTCATGAGCCCAGACACGCAGAGCAGCACATATTATGTACTTGTGCACACACATACACAGACAGACACACATACACACACACACACACACACACACCCACATTCTGCTTTTCAATGATAGATACTGTCATATCAGTGCAGAATGCAATATCCCTCCTGTCTCAGGATGTGATGTGATCCGGTGACATTTTGGTGGCGGACAGGGGCCACCAATGAGGTTCACAGTTCGACTCATTAACTTCCCAGCTGGGCCACCGGGCTGAAATGCATTCTGGGTTATGGGTCTACATGATACAGTCACATCAAAGCATCTACATATTACATAGTGGCCTGAAATGAGTTCATACAACATTAACTTTTCATTCAATTTGTATTTCTATTGTAAAGGTATATTGGAATAAAAAACATGTAAGAATCTACACATAGAATGTATTTATTATTATCTATGATAACATCTATTAAAAACAGTTTTGAAGGTATTGTTGATAATATCTCATATGAATTATCAGAAAACAAGAAAAGCACTCAGCTAATTCGCTGATAAAACTCATTAACTGTAGGTCAGAGCCGTAACAGACTCCATCCGGTTTTCTATGAAACCACACGACAGTGTATTGTACTGAATCCCATTGACCCACTAAATCACCCCTAATATAACCACCTTACCATCAGACCTCAGCACCCCTCTCTGCTCAGGATATTATTCTACCAATGTGCTTCCCAGAACATACCTCTCTCTCTCTCTCTCTCTCTCTCTCTCTCTCTCTCTCTCTCTCTCTCTCTCTCTCTCTCTCTCTCTCATGTGCTGTGCTCATCTGAGAGAGCTGTAATGGCCCAGAGATGTGGCCCCTGACTCTAATAATGCCATTAGTTCCACTTTACCCCCATCGTCCTCTCCTCAGCTCTGCTTTCCAATCTCTCTATCTACCCAGTGGTCCACCCCTGCCCGAGTGAGCTCTAAACCCCCTCACCCCCTCACCCCCTCACCACAAAGCAGGGAGTCAGCAGGGTTCCTGTGTGTGCCTCTGAACCAGAGAATAACAACATAACATCCCTGCCCCTAAGGCTTTGGCTGGTGACCCTCAATCTGGACAAGGCGATCTCCCTGCACCAGCTCTCTGCCATGAGTTGAATAGGAATGAAGATAATAGAATTCTTAGGTGGTCCAATATGATTGTGGGTTGCTAGGCCCTTTTAACCCTGGAGGGATAAACAGTGAAAGGCTGTAGGCGTGATTGTGTAGTACAGCCTGTTGCTTTGGACAAGATGGAGAAAAGAACTGTTGAAAAGAGTGACATTTAGTTTTCTTTTTTTTATTCTGTCCTTTTCTTGTTTAATCTAAGTCCATTTCTAAATACATTAAGTAGGATGCAAGTTCAATGTTTGAAAGGAAAATAAACCAGAAGTCCTCTTTAATCCTAAACATTACATAGCATAGTAAGAATACATTTCATGAGCTTTCATGCCATGACAAATGATTCTGAATTACATATTATGAAGACGATTTCTTAAATGGACCTAGATTGTTTATCCATCCATTTATTAATATCTGTTAGAACTACATGGTAGGCAATAGGAGGCAGGCTCTGTCATAGTATTGTTCTTTCTAGGGTGGTCCTAGTGCCTGTGGCTGGCCTCAGGGCGTCTCCATGGAGTTCTACTGTGCTACACACTTTCTCATTCTCCTCTATTCATTATTCACCACTTAGTCATTAACATTTTCGTAACAGTTCTTGCTTATTCAAGAACCGGTCTCTCTGGGCAAGGATAATGGTGTTGTCGATGGTATTGCCTTGGGCACAAACAGTGATGTGTCCTTGAGAGAAACATCCTCAAAGCATTTTGAAATGCATGAGTTATTTCAGGTACTAGCTATAGTATTTAAGATCTTTATTTTTCTGGAAGAAATTCATACAATTACATATTTTATGATGTAGTAATGCTTTATTTTGATGGATCAAGTGCATTTCAATCTCTAATAAAGATTGCCAGCTAAGATAGTGGTAGCAGGATGGTAACATATTAGTCTAAGCCTAACCAAAAAGCCTGCACGCTTCGGTTTATTCTAATAATTGTAATGGCAAAGAAAGCGTGGTTTCTGTCATTGTTGTGTTTCTGTGGGGGAGCAGGATTTGAGGCACAACCAGTGCTCTGTCAGGGTCTACTGGGTCCATGCTAAGTAGGTCAGGTAATAGCAGGATATTTGAGGGCGGAGGTGTAGACAGAACTAGACAGACTGGGCTATGGTAAATACTCTGCACCTGCAGGCTAAATCTCAGATTGAATTAGATACAGGGACACCAGCGTTCTCAAGGAGCTGACCAGAATACTGATAATGTTACTATTTCTCTCTCTCCTCTCTCTTCCTTAATACATGTTTATATTTCACTCTCTTTTTTTGCTACCGCCATCTTCCTTTACTTTCTCCATTTCCCGGTATTTCTCTCATTCTCTGACCCTGCCTTTCCGAACTTTCGTCTCCCTTTCCACAAGTCTTGTTCATCCCTCTTTACATCCCTCTTTACATCTCTCTTTACATCTCTCTTTACATCCCTCTTTACATCTCTATTTACATTTCTCTATACATCCCTCTTTACATCCCTCTTTACATCTCTCTTTACATCTCTCTTTACATCCCTCTTTACATCTCTCTTTACATCTCTCTTTACATCCCTCTTTACATCTCTCTTTACATCTCTCTTTCTGTTGTCCCTTCTCATTATCTTACCTTTATCACCTTCTTATTTCCCTTTGTCTCTCTCTTCTCTCCTCTCTCCTCTCTCCCCCCAACCCTCTCTCCCTGCAGTAAGATCCAGTCGGGTGACAAGCTGATCCTGGCCATCTCCACTGACTCCTGCCAGGGGAAGGACAACTTTGTCCGCTACCTGGAACATGTTCAGGCCGTAGTCACCGTCAATGGCAGTCGCCGTGGTGACCTCAACATCAACATGACCTCCCCCATGGGCACCAAGTCCATCCTTCTAAGCCGCCGGCCCCGGGACGACGATGCCAAGGTGGGCTTCGACAAGTGGCCCTTCATGACTACCCAAACCTGGGGAGAGGACCCCCGCGGGACCTGGGTCCTGGAGGTGGGCTTCCAGGGAAACGAGCCACAGAGGGGGGTCCTGAAGGAGTGGACCCTCATGCTGCATGGAACACAAAGTGCCCCTTACATAGACCAGATAGTGCGTGACTACCAGTCCAAATTAGCCATGTCCAAAAAGGAGGAGCTGGAGGAAGAGCTGGACGAGGCGGTGGAGAGGAGTCTGAAGAGCCTGCTGAGTAAAAACTAGCTGACGTAGCTAACTAAACACCATCTGGTCAGGTCTGCATGCCGGGCCACTCTGTCTCTCTCTCTACTTCTTTCTCTCACTCCCCCTCTCTCATCTCTACAATCTTTCTCTCACTTTCCCTTTCTCTCATCTAAATCACTTTCTCTCCTCTCTCCCTCTCTTTCTCTTGCTCTCTCTCACACTTTCTCTCCTCCCTCCCTTTCTCACCTCTCTCTCATTTTCTTTCTCTCCTTCTCTCCCCTCCCACTCTTTTCTCTCTGCTTTTAGTTTTTCTGTGTTTAGCCCTCCACTTCCGATAGATGTTTCTTGTAATCCGATATGATAAAAGTGTAACCTTCAAATAATCTGTTCTATAGAGAAAACTAAAAGATCCCATCTTGCTTTCTGTCTATGTTTTTTACACTTTACTAAAATGTATATAAACAGAATATATCCACTATATGGTGTTCTTGCTTTTCCCCGCCCCTCCACCTCTGGTAAAACAACTGTTGTACAGTTTGTGGCTGTAAACGATTTTCTGTGTCATTCTTAAAGTTTAATATCTTGCAAACAGAGCAGTGATACTTCTTTCTGTTTATATTTTTGTGACAAGCAACTGTTTCTATATAAACAAGACAAGGAACGTGTGATTAATTTTGCCGCCTGTGCTCCTCAAAGCGTATGCTATAATAAATCTATTCAGCTGTTTGTTAAAGCACTTGAGTGATTTGCCTCACTCGGCAATGCACAGGCAGTCTCTTTGTCATTTGAATAAGGATCAGAAATAAGACCAACACAGAGATAGAGGTCAGAACCTGGGTACGTGGCTCTGTATTCCAATTCCACTTTTTAAGGTAAGTCATTTTGCCTTACAATGGTCATTGCCAGTCAACTGAACCCTATGCAGAAATGGGAAGCCCTTATCTGTTAACCCAAGAGCACAAAGTACAGGGACATTTAGTTCACACACTGGGTAAAGAGACCGGGAATATAGTGTAAAACACTATTAGTTTCTCCTTCTCCCCCTTTTTTTGTCTTACTTTTGTCTCTCTGTCACACGCACAAACACACACACTCTCTATCATTCTCTTTTTCTCTCTCTCTTGTCTGTCCCTCTAAGGGAGAGTGGATTATGCAGAGTTCAGAGGTCGCTGTCTGCTCCTCCAGATCACCTCAATGAAACATTTATGTCTTTCCTTCAGTAGCTGCAGAGTTCAAAGTAACACCTTTCACTCCGGGCTGAGAGACTCCCGAAGTTTCCTAAACACTGCACTAGCTTACTTAGTCTAGTGTCATCACTCTGGTGCAATTAATATTCCTCTAGTATCTAAGTCAAACAAGGTGATCAGTTAAAAAACGAGGCATCCATCGCCTCTACCCTTCTATCCTCTTTATAAATTAAGTAAAGTGTGCTTAAACTGCATACAGTACATAGAAAGTACAAATATGAAACATCAGCTGTTATTATTCAAAGAATATACACTACCGGTCAAAAGTTTTAGAACACCTACTCATTCAAGGGTTTTCTTTATTTTTACTATTTTCTACATTGTAGAATAATAGTGAAGACATCACAACTATGGAATAACATATACGGAATCATCTAGTAACCAAAAAGTGTTAAACAAATCAAAATATATTATATATTTGAGATTCTTCAAATAGCCACCCTTTGCCTTGATGACGGCTTTGCACACTCTTGGCATTCTCTCAACCAGCTTCACCTGGAATGCTTTTACAACAGTCTTGAAGGAGTTCCCACAAATGCTGAGCACTTGTTGGCTGCTTTTCCTTCACTCATCAGTCTGACTCATCCCAAACCATCTGAATTTGGTTGAGGTCAGGGGATTGTGGAGGCCAGGTCATCTGATGCAGCACTCCATCACTCACCTTCTTGGTAAAATAGCCCTTACACAGCCTGGAGGTGTGTTGGGCCATTGTCCTGTTGAAAAACAAATGATAGTCCCACTAAGTCCAAACCAGATGAGATGGCATATCGCTGCAGAATGCTGTGGTAGCCATGTTGGTTAAGTGTGTTCTAAATAAATCACAGACAGTGTCACAAGCAAAGCAACCCTACACCATAACATCTCCTCCTCCATGCTTTACAGTGGGAAATACACATGCAGAGATCATCCGTTCACCCACACCGCGTCTCAACAAGACACAGCGGTTGGAACCAAAAATCTCCAATTTGGACTCCAGACCAAAGGACACATTTCCACCGGTCTAATGTCCATTGCTATTGTTTTTTGGCCCAAGCAAGTCTCTTCTTCTTATTGGTGTCCTTTAGTAGCGGTTTCTTTGCAGCAATTCGACCATGAAGGCCTGATTCACACAGTCTGCTCTGAACAGTTGATGTTGAGATGTGTCTGTTACTTGAACTCTGTGAAGCATTTATTTGGGCTGCAATTTCTGAGGCTGGTAACTCTAATGAACTTATCCTCTGCAGCAGAGGTAACTCGGGGACTTCCTTTCCTGTGCCTGTCCTCATGAGAGCCAGTTTCATCATAGTACTTGATGTTTTTTGCGACTGCAGTTGAAGAAACTTTCAAAGTTCTTGAAATGTTCCGTATTGACTGACCTTCATGTCGTTTCTCTTTGCTTATTTGAGCTGTTCTTGCCATAATATGGACTTGGTCTTTTACCAAATAGGGCTATCTTCTGTATACCCCCCCTACCTTGTCACAACACAACTGATTGGCTCAAACGTATTAAGAAGGAAAGAAATTCCACAAATTTACTTTTAAGAAGGCACACCTGTTAATTGAAATGCATTCCATGAAGCTGGTTGAGAGAATGCCAAGAGTGTGCAAAGCTGTCCTCAAGGCAAAGGGTGTCTATTTGAAGAATCTCAAATAGAAAATATATTTTGATTTGTTTAACACTTTTTTGGTTACTACATGTGTGTTATTTCATAGTTTTGATGTCTTCACTATTATTGTACAATGTTGAAATACAAAAAATTAAGAAAAACCCTTGAATGAGTAAGTGTTCTAAAACTTTTGACCGGTAGTGTAATATGAATAATTTAATCTTTTTTGGAATGAAATGAGATAATGAGAAGTACTGGGGATGTTCGTTTGTAAAGCAACAGTGTGTCATAACAGCGGTCTTAACATTGAAACACAAAGACAGTAGAGCTTTGTGCTTTTGAAATGTGATTCTTTTTTATTATTAAAGCAGTTTTATACACAGCAAGACTGTGTTGAGGGCAGTCAATGGCATCCAATTGAACAAATTAAGTATTGGGTGGAAGTTTGGGGCAAGGTTTGATTTGGAAGGGTGGCAAACATCCATGAGGGCAGTAGCATGTAATCAATGTATAAATGGCAATTGTATACTTTTTTTTCACACATCAGTCATGTTTGTATTTTTTTTTTTTGGGGGGGGGCTGTTTGTACTTTGAGTTTTCAAACATTAAAGGCATAATGTATCGGCGTAGGTAGAAACAACAACAGCAGCATTATGGAACCAGCTAACTCTTGCTGAACACAAAGCCAGATAGCATGAGTGAATGGAGGAGCAGTATCAGGAATGTTGAAGGAGTCTTTAGCAGTCTCCTACGTGAGGACTGGCTCTTAGCGGTTAGTCTCATTCACGGTGGAACAGTGTCTTTAGAATGTCTTTAGCAGAGTCTCATATTGTACTCAGTGTTTTTTCTTGCTGGCATAAGGTGAGGCGGAACTTGTGAGGAGTCTGTCCAGCTCTTTTGGTCGAGGTCAATCTTATCTCAGACTCAGTGCTTCTTCTTGCTGGTCTTCTCAATCATGGTCTCCACCACCATGGCCGTCTCCTCATAGCCCTTGGTCTTGCGGTCGTTGGAGAACTTTTCCACTGACTCCACCATCTCCACCTTCTCGTAGCTCATGGAGTCAGGCGGCATGCTGCTAGCGCCGCGGGGGGAGGGCATGGGAGGAGGGCCCCTGCGGCGACTGTCATCTTTACCCCCCTTGGGTCCGGAGGGATTGCTGGGGCATTTGGGGTCTTTGGGGTCAGGGCCTGGAGCTGGAGCTGGAGCTGGAGCTGGAGCAGGGTTGGGCTGTGGGGGGGGAGTAGGGTCTACGCCCCTAGATTTCCCCTTCCCACCACCTTTTCCGCCTTTATCGTCACCCTTGCCTCCCTCTCCGTCGGAAGGTGGGGTGGGGATACGGGGGCCAGGGGGTGGCATGGGCTGTGGATGAGGGGGGTCAGGGGAGGGGGTGTATGGACTGAAGGGGTCATAAGGGGAGACCATGCCGTCGCAGATGGTGACGAAGACGTGTCCGGCGGAGGGGCTGGAGGTGTAGAAATGGGGGTGGGGGTAGCTGCCGTCGCCCGTCACCAGCACATAGCGCCCCTTAGTGTAGAAGTCAGCGATTGGCTCGGGCTTCTTATACTTCCTCATACGGTCTCTGACGATGTTACAGAGCGTGTCGAAGGCCTTGCTGATCTGAGCCCCGTCTGGGACGTCCTGGGGGGACACGCCCGTGTACTGGGACTTCTGCTCCTCTCTATTCACCTCGTCCTCCTCCTCCGCCATCCCTCGCTTCTCATCCTCCATTTGTTCAGCTCCAACAACTCTTTCATCCTGGCTGCTGTCCATCACGTCTTTGGGGCTGATCTCCTTCTTCTTCAGGACCTTCTTGGCCAGGTTCTTCTGGCGAGGCTTGACACTGCTGATGTCCTGGATGGCTTGGGTGATGTCTGGCAGATAAACAAAATAAACACCTTATATAAGACAAAACACTCTTTAAACATTCTAAACACATTATAGAACGGGGAGAGGACTCCCGCAGGACATAGATCATCCTAACCATGATCACCATTATCTGCCATGAATAGATCTCAGGAAGATCTATTGTTTGTTGTTCTAATGTCTTTGTCTCTGAGTGGGTGGGAATCACATGACTGTGTGGCTGTATTCATTAGGGCTCTAGCTAGTGTGGTTATAGCCTATGATGACGATGAGCTGTTACGTGTCTGCTCTGTATGTATGGAGACTATCAGTGTGAAGAAGCTGTGGAACGAGATGTGGCATGTCCTCACCTCTGCCTCTGCTCGACACGGTGGGTGTGTGGGTAAAGCGGTAATTGGTGGTGAACAAGGTAATGGGAGTCCCAATTATCGCTGAATTCAACCTGTGGAAGAGAATGACGAAGAAACATCAGTTAGGTCACCACCACAGCAGCAGCATGTGATAGTGAATTTGCATGTGTTAGTACTAAACACTATACTAATAATTATAAGAGGAAAATTCCTTTGTCCTTTTTCTAATTACTTTCCCATTTTCGCATTGTGGGACTGAATTTAAAATATGTGTTGATAAAGTAAACAAAAGAAGGATTAGGCCATATTAAAGGGGATTAAATATTATATTAAAAATAAATAACCCTCTGAAGAGATATTCAACCATCATTTAACAAATCTGAGGTGGAAAACACACAAATATGCTAAATGACTCAAATGTCAATGTAAATATAATATCCAACACTGCCATCAAGTGGCTGATATATTCTCCTACAGGATTTCGCAGCGTCAATACATTGAAGCGCTTCCTAATGTCCAGTAGCAGGACACTGGTCACTGTGTGTTGTGGTTAGTAATTACCTGTTGTCCTCGTTCTCGATGATCCTCTTGTACCTCTCCAGCTCATTCTCCAGGGAGATCTGGTACATGGCCAGGTGGCGGCACTCGTTGGTGTATTTCTCCAGGGACCTCTCGGCCTCCTCGATGTCCTTCCTCAGAGACTCAATTTGCTCGTTGTACAGCTGGATCTCATCGTCATAGCTCTCCTGGGTGCTCTTGATGGAATTCTCCAACACTGACGTCTGACACACACACAGAGAGAGAGAGAGAGAGAGAGAGAGAGAGAGAGAGAGAGAGAGAGAGAGAGAGAGAGAGAGAGAGAGAGAGAGAGAGAGAGAGAGAGAGAGAGACAGAGAGAGAGAATCTGATTAGCATTTCAATATAAATGTGGGAAACATTTTATAATATGGTATGCTACTGTAACCTGCTTATAAAAAAAAGAATGGATGTCATATAGAAAAGTTAAACTTAATTTTTTGCCTAACTCTTATTTATGCAATCGTTGTCATTCCTGCATCTGAACGTGAATAAACTTCAGTTAAAGGATTACCGTGGTCATCAAACTACGCTAACGTGCCAGCTGTCTGGCTATAAAAATACTAAATAAATCAGAACATCATGACGACTGTACTCTCTGGGGATGTTGTGGTGACAAATGTAGTACTACATACTTTGTTCAACCCATGTATTCAACCTTTCATGGCAACCTGTCTCTGAATGAAAATGGAACCTTTAGAGTTTTTAGAGAAATATATGATAATTATTTCAGTAAAATATTCAGATTTCCTACAATTATATTCACACAATTTTACTTCTATGTCTTTTAGTTTTTACTAGTATTTTTCTAAGAGATACACCTGTATTTTCCTGCTTCTCTGTTGCTTGTATCATCTTTACTCACTAATCTAAAGGTGATGACTGGCACCTACTGGCGCCCCTGTGCAACTACAACCAATGTATGTACTGTACTCCATGCGTACATATAAACTGTCTACCTCAAGTCAAGTGGCTACCTCATCTCCCATCCTCACTAATATGCATAGGGAGTAGGGCCTAGGGGTTGATTTGGAATGTGACACTTTCAAACACTTGAGCATGAGATGGTCACTAAGTCATCATAGTGATGGAGACAGGGACCTACCTCGGTCTGCAGATGCTGCTTCTGTGCCTGGAGCAGGCAGAGGGCGCTCTTGTACTCCTCCAGCTGACTCTGCAGGGCTGGAACTCTCCTCTGGGCCAGCTGCTTCTCCTGCTCCTTCACACAGAGCCAGTTACAATACACAATGATCACACAGAGACAAGACAGGCGAGTTATAACACATAGTGATCACACAAAGGGACCACTCACCAGTTATAATACACACTGAACAACTAGACAGGTACATGTACACTGAGTATGCCTAACATTACGAACTTCCTAATATTGAGTTGCAATTGTCTCAAGGCTTAAAAATCCATCTTTAACCTGTCTCCTCCCCTTCATCTACACTGATTAAAGTGGATTTAACAAGTGACATCAATAAGGGATCATAGCTTTCACTTGGATTCACCTAGTCAGTCTGTCATGGAAAGAGTATGTTTTGTATTAGATTACAGTGCTTTACTTGCAACTTCATAGACAGACAAGCAAACAGCTTACAGACTGACAGCATCAACATCATTTCTGTAGAGGGACAACATGACACACAGAGCTGGGATGAACTGTCATATTAACAAACAGAAGCTTATTATAAACGGCAGTCGCACTTCACAGAAATGTCAGTACACATTAACACATTTGAACACATCACAACACATTTTCCAGTCACAGACACATGGTTATCCACAAAGTTCAGCACACGTAGCTGATTCCACTGGGCGTCCTTGCGGCTCTATTGTTATCTGGTCTGACACCCCTGGTCTGACACAGCTGGTTCCCCTGGACACAGAAAGATGCCTGGTGACCTTACCTCAGAGATGCCCACGGCCACGTTGGGCACCAGGGTTATTGTCTGGTTGATCTGGTGCAGGATGTTCACGTAGGTCTGGATCTCTGCCAGGTTCTAAGGGGGGGGGTGGGGGGGGGGGGGGGGTTGGGGGGGGGGGGGGGGGTGAGTTAACATTATATTTTACTTGAAGGGGAAATTGTCTTGGACACATACTGCTGCTGTATCAAATGACATATGAACTTTGCCTTTAAAACACAAACATTGCATTTCAGACGTTCCCCAAGACAATATTAGATCCTGGACTATAAAAAATAAAGGGGACTGTCATACAGGGTGGGGGTGTTTTTCATTAGGTTGGGATTAGAGTACAGTACACAACGTCTATGTACTCTAATCCCAACCTTATGAAATAAATCCATCCTGTATGCCATCCCTTTATTTTCCTCAGTGTTATGTGTGCATTGTGTATTTGGAATCCAGGGTCAGTACAGTACACAATATCCATAACCAACTCAGTGGCCGTGTGGTTAGGGTCCGCCCTGATATTGAAGGTTGGGAGCAGGGCTGGTCCTTGCCATTCTGCCGCCCTAGGTGAGACCAAATAAAAAGCCACCCCCACAAAACTACATTGAAAAGACATCTAAAATACGTATTTTCCAGACGTTGAAGTTAGCTTCAATTTAGGTTCTGAATGAAAGGTGAAAATACTTATTTTCCGGATGTTGAAAATACGTATTTTCCAGACGTTGGAAATATGTATTTTCCAGATGTAGAAATCAGGCTCATTTTTGGTTCTGAATGAAAGTTGAAAATAAGTAATTTATAGACGTTTATGTTTGGGCCAAATCAAGGCTGGTCCAGACCGGACAAAATCTGAACCAAACATAGATGTCTATGATTGGTTAGATTTGGTCCGGACCGGATCAAAAACCAATGTCCGTGGATGTGGAAATCAAGGCCGGTCAAGACTGCACAAAAAAAAGACGTCCAAAAGGCATCACCGTGCCCATCTATGAATGCCCATCTATGTGGAATCCTAACATTTGTAAAACACCCCACAAAAAATGTCCGGTCCAAAGACGTTGGCTCATGCTTACTGGGGTGTAGCCTACCATGTCGCCCACAATGGAATTTTATGAATGCCCATCCATGTGGTAGGCCCACAATTTGTAAAACAAAAAAAGTATTTTCTTTTTCGCTATGATCAGCTTGTCAAAAATGTACGGATACAAACTTGAAACCACTGATCATAACAATGGGGCGAAACTCCTGGACAACAGTTGTGATTGTCCATTCCATATTTTCCATTTTACTTTGACCTGTCCTGTTTTTAGGATATGTTGTTTGTTAACATAACAGCACTTTTTTGGGGGGGATTGAGCGCCATTTAGGTTTATTTAGGCTATTTGATCGGAGAAACCTGCATGATGTAAAAAGTGTCTATCTCATTACATTGCATATATTTTATCTCCAGCCTGTAGGCTACAGAAAAGGCCACAAACTCTTTCTACCATATCCTATCAGCTACATGATTTATGTTAGAGGATTTTTTTGACGGAACGTTGGTGGACGCCGCAGCGATTAGTCTCTCCAACAGCACCCTGGAGAGACACGCTGGGAATGGACAAGCAAAATATTTTGCGCCCCTGACAAAGTGGGCACTTGGGAGCCAGGTCCACCCACTGGGGAGCCAGGCCCAGCCATCAGAATGAGTTTTCCCCACAAAAGGTCTTTAATACAGACAGAAGTACTTCTCAGTTTCATCAGCTATCCAGGTGGCTGGTCTCAGATGATCCCTCAAGTGAAGAAGCCGGATGTGGAGGTCCTGTGCTGGAGTGGTTAAAACGTGGTCTGCGGTTGTGAGGCCGGTTTCTCTAAAACGATGTTGGAGGCAGCTTATGGTAGAAAAATTAACATTCAATTCTCTGGCAACAGCTCTGGTGGACATTCCTGCAGTCAGCATGCCAAGTGCATGCTCCCTCAAAACTTGAGACATCTGTGGCATTGTGTTGTGTGATAAAACTGCACATTTTACAGTGCCTTTTATTGGCTCCAGCACAAGGTGCACCTGTGTAATGATCAAACTGTTTAATCAGCCTCTTGATATGCCACACCTGTCAGGTGGATGGATTATCTTGGCAAAGGAGAAATGCTCACTAACAGGGATGTAAACAAATTTGTGCACAAAATTTGAGATAAGTAAGATTTTTTGTGCGTATAGAACATTTCTGGGATCTTTTATTTCAGCTCATGAAACATGGGACCAACACTTTACATGTTGCGTTTCATTTTTTGTTCAGTATAATTTCAATTTTGGTAATGTTCTAGGAACATTCTCCAACTGGTTTGACGTTGGGAATGTTCTCAAATAGTTTAGAGAATGTTAAGAAACAATGTTATTCTGTGCCAATGTCAGTACTTCAGCATAACTCTGCCTACAGGTTTCCTCATGGTTATATTTAAAGTAATATTCTCAAATTCTTCTTAGAACTTTAAGAAACAACGTTCTTCTGCGGGAATTTCAGTACTTCCACTGAACATTCCACACAATTTACCATGTGGTTCTATTTAATGTCATATTTTTACAACATTCTGGGAATCTTTTAACAATGGTGTCAGAACGTTCAGAGCACTTTGAAAAAAAAGACAATATACATGTATATTACAGATGATTTTTTTGGGGGAGAAATACAAATATTCTCTTCATGAAGAAAAATTTCCATAAAAACCACAAGAAAACTTTTGTAATGTTCAGAAATGTTCTAAGAATGTTATTTAAAAACATTTAATTTTTAGCATCAACAAAACTCTCTCTATCCTCTATCTTGTTAAGTGTGTTCAGGTGTGTTGGCCGCACCCACTAATTGGCCACACCTGATTTTAATGAGTGCTTGTTTCCTTTGAAATGGGGTCTGTTTGATTAGACTACAATGAACAGCTTCATATGCTTTAAAAAAACATAGCATGCTAGCTCCATCCTGGTGGTGCAGTGGACTAATTCTAGGGATAAAGAACTGAAAATCATAGTCACCGACAGGGAATTCATAACAAGCACCCCTAAATATGTGTAGCATATTTACCATGACAAAGAATTCCACCTGCCAGAATGACAGGAGTGAGTCAGGTAGTAGGGCAGAGTCAGCCACTCCATGTGGCCACCCCGTCAACAACTTCCAGGGGACCTTCACAGCCAGCCAGCTCAACCTGGCTGAACAATCATGCCCTGTCGCCACTCTGAAAACGTGCTATGGGTATCTCAGGGGGCTACGACTCCGGGCCTTTGACAGGGTGCACCCTGGCCTCCTCATAGGCTCAGACTTCCCCCACCTCATCATTCTCATTGAGCCGGTCTGAACGGCCCCGTGGCTGTTGGAGAGCCTCCCCCAACACCTGCCTGGGCACCGTGGACTAGCCCTGCCTTCAAGTGCCATCCTTATGGACACCTCTGCCCCCTGTCTTGCTGTTGACAGGGTGGCCACATGGAGTCGCGGACTCTGCCCCACTACCGGACTCTCTCCTGTCATTCCAGCAAGTGGAATTCTTTGTCATGGTAAATATGCTACACATATTTAGGGGTGGCTGTTACGAATTCCCTGCCGGTGACTCTTAGCACACCATCTCATTCTCACAGCCCTTTCTCAAGGACACAAACTCTGCAACTTTCTAATCCTGCAGTAGGCTCCCCTCCCCCTCTGGAGCCTAGCAGGCTAGGGTTCATGGTTGCTAGGGACCTTATTACACAGTGGGGTCAGCCAATCACAAGATGTCATCTTGGGTCACAGTTCCCAATTCCTGTCCCCCCCCCCCCCTCTCAGCCTCCTTCAAGTAGTCACAGAGAGAGCAGCAAGCTCATCTCTGTCCTGCACAATAACAGCTGGACTCATATCTCTGGGCTTGTGGGATGGTGTGCATTTGTATATTGTTCTTCATAGTTAGTTGTTACTATTGATGTATGCTGCCTCGCAGAACGTGATCCGCACATGCACAGAAGCTTCGGGAAGCTCCGGAAAAGTTACATTTACGTAATTTTGCAGACATTCTTATCCAGAGCGACTTACAGTAGTGAGTGCGTACATTTTCATACTGTTCCCCCGTGGAAATAAAATCCACAACCTTGGTGTTGCAACCGCCATGCTCTACCAACTGAGCCACACAGGACCAGTTATCTGTGCCAGAAGGGCGTGGGCCGGAATCAAACCCACGCCGACATTATAGACCTATATGTGGGCGCTGAAGGCAGTGGCCCTAACCACTAGACCACCCCAGGCCACTATTGAACTAAGTGTTGACAGTTCAATCGTAACCTTAGGATACACATGACACTTGTATGTCGTAGCCTAGTGGAGACCAATATCTAGCTTGTGTCATTAAGCTATATAAAACGATGGTTGTTGATGTGTATGGCTGCATTTCAGATACATTTCTGTACATTTGAATGTTGTACTAATAGGACCTAGGCCTACCGTTTGAGTGAGCGAGAGAGAATATTATTTTGATAGCAAGCCATGATCCCAATGACTCGACTGCCCCCACATGGAGAGAAAGAGAACTGCTCATTTTCAGAGAATCACAAGGCTCATTTCAATTTCCTGATGCATCAGGAAAATTCTCTGTGACAAAAGAGTGATCAAGTTAAGATCCGACATCTGTAGCGTACTTCAACAAGGGACTACCGTTATATTTTTTTTGTTGCTAAATGTGGTACGTGGCTAAAGTATGTGGCTAAAGAGGCGGTGGCAATATTGTCTGTTTACAAGGGGCTGTTAATGACCTCGCAATACCAGCAGCCTCTGTAGCCTCTTTAAATGAGGGCAGTGGTGTGAAGAGTTTGGTAGGCCACTGGGCTCATCATTACAACCTTTAAATGTGTGTAATTGTTTGACTCTTTGAGGTGTTCTGCTTGACTTGCATCAGTATAGGCCTAACATGATTAAGAATTCAAGAGTACATATGTGTGCAATTGCACATTTAATAGCCTCGTTAAGAATGTTGCCTAAGCAGATAAAATGTGTTTGCAGGGTAAACACCAACGCACTGAGGGGGGTTGTTAAATTCATTTGTCATTGATTGGGTTTCAGTATGTATTGGATTTATCCGGTCCATCTGGTGGATGTAAACAAAGCATTAGGGATGATCTTTTCTCTATACAGATGTGGTATCTTCATTTCATCACATCATTTTCATGTGCGGCAGGAAATTCAAATAAGCCTTGTGTTTTACCAAAATTCACTGAAAACCTCCAGTTCTCTTTCTCTCTTGCTCGCTTAAATGCTAAAGCACCAGACAGAAAAAATGTCCTACTACTTTAGATCCTACTACTGCCACATTCAAATGTAAAATGTTTTGTCTGAAATGCCAGCCTTGTCTCATAGACTAGACATAACATAGTAAATGTAAATGTGGGACACTTAAATTAGTATTATACAGTATGCTACGTTTGGTATGGTTACATAAGACAGAAGATTACTTAAGGCAAAAACGAAAGTAAGGTTGTTTGGTCGGGGTGGATGGGTGGCCATATAACACGAACGTCTAGCATCCCAAAGGTTGCATGTTTGAATCTCATCACGGACAACTTTAGCAACTACTTACTACTTTTTAACTACTTTACAACTGCTTAGCATGTTAGCTAACCCTTCCCCTAACGTTAACCCTTTAACATAACTCCTAACCTTAACCCCCTAACCCTAACCACTAGCCTAGCTAACGTTAGCCACCTAGCTAACGTTAGCCACAACAAAATTGGAATTCATAACATATCATACGTTTTGCAAATTCGTAACATACACATCAACAATTGTAGTTTTATATAGCTTAATAACACAAAATAAATACACTCCTCTCTTTATATATTGGGACAGTGAAGCTAAAACTTTTAATTTGGCTCTATACTCCAGCATTTGGATTTTTACTTTGTGAGAAAGTTACAGAGGGATAAATATCATACCACCCAAAAATGCTAACCTCCCTGTTATTGGTAATGGTGAGAGGCTAGCATGGTTTGGCAGAATGATCTTTGTGCCTCTAACCTTCTCACTTATCGTTATTTACGATTCATTCATGATTATCCGTGATCATAGTAGCATTCACATGAATGTAGATGTGTTCAGAAACATATTATATTCTTATTTACAATAAAAGTGAGTCCAAAATGACACAATACACTATTTACCATTCATTTCTATTTGGCACAACATAATCCAAAACACAACCCAAACTAACTGCAAATGCATCCAACAAGTTTGTAGAGTCACAAGCTTGATGTAGTCATTGCGTGCTAGGAATGTGGGACCAAATACTACACTTTTGACTATTTTAATACACTATAAGTAAATTTGTCCAAATACTTATGACACCTTAAAATGGGGGGACTATCTACATAAAGTGATCTCAAATCCAAAAAGCTGGAATATAGAGCCAAATTAAAAGTTGTAGCTTCACTGTCCAAATACATATAGAAGGCAGTGTATTGGTCTCCACTACGACATACAAGTGTATCCGAAATGCAGCGGTAGGCTACACCTAATACAGTGAGGGAAAAAAGTATTTGATCCCCTGCTGATTTTGTACGTTTGCCCACTGACAAAGACATGATCAGTCTATAATTTTAATGGTAGATTTATTTGAACAGTGAGAGACAAAATAACAACAACAAAAATCCAGAAAAAAACATGTAAAAAATGTTGTATTTTAATGATGGAAATAAGTATTTGACCCCTCTGCAAAACATGACTTAGTACTTGGTGGCAAAACCCTTGTTGGCAATCACAGAGGTCAGACGTTTCTTGTAGTTGGCCACCAGGTTTGCACACATCTCAGGGGGGATTTTGTCCCACTCCTCTTTGCAGATCTTCTTCAAGTCATTAAAGGTTTCGAGGCTGACGTTTGGCAACTCGAACCTTCAGCTCCCTCCACAGATTTTCTATGGGATTAAGGTCTGGAGATTGGCTAGGCCACTCCAGGACCTTAATGTGCTTCTTCTTGAGCCACTCCTTTGTTGCCTTGGCCGTGTGTTTTGGGTCATTGTCATGCTGGAATACCCATCCACAACCCATTTTTAATGCCCTAGCTGAGGGAAGGAGGTTCTCACCCAAGATTTGACGGTACATGGCCCCGTCCATCGTCCCTTTGATGCGGTGAAGTTGTCCTCTCCCCTTAGCAGAAAAACACCCCGAAAGCATAATGTTTCCACCTCCATGTTTGACGGTGGCAAAATGCCAAAGAGCTCGATTTTGGTCTCATCTGACCACAACACTTTCACCCAGTTCTCCTCTGAATCATTCAGATGTTCATTGGCAAACTTCAGACGGGCCTGTATATGTGCTTTCTTGAGCAGGGGGACCTTGCGCGCACTGCAGGATTTCAGTCCTTCACGGCGTAGCATGTTACCAATTGTTTTCTTGGGGACTATGGTCCCAGCTGCCTTGAGATCATTGACAAGATCCTCCCGTGTAGTTCTATGCTGATTCCTCACCGTTCTCATGATCATTGCAACTCCACGAGGTGAGATCTTGAATGGAGCCCCAGCCCGAGGGAGATTGACAGTTATTTTGTGTTTCTTACATTTGCGAATAATCGCACCAACTGTTGTCACCTTCTCACCAAGCTGCTTGGCGATGGTCTTGTAGCCCATTCCAGCCTTGTGTAGGTCTACAATCTTGTCCCTGACATCCTTGGAGAGCTCTTTGGTCTTGGCCATGGTGGAGAGTTTGGAATCTGATTGATTGATTGCTTCTGTGGACTGGTGTCTTGTATACAGGTAATAAACTGAGATTAGGAGCACTCCCTTTAAGAGGTGCTCCTAATCTCAACTCGTTACCTGTATAAAATACATCTGGGAGCCAGAAATCTTTCATATTGTGAGGGGGTCAAATACTTATTTCCCTCATTAAAATGCAATTCAATTTATAACATTTTTGACAAGGGTTTTTCTGGATTTTGTTGTTGTTATTCTGTCTCTCACTGTTCAAATAAACCTACCATTAAAATTATAGACTGATCATTTCTTTGTCAGTGGGCATACGTACAAAATCAGCAGGGGATCAAATACTTTTTTCCCTCACTGTAGCCTACTGTAGCCTATGAAAACGAATTTCCCGTTAGAAAATATGATAAAAAAAAAAATCAAATCAAATCCTCCTGCTGCAGGATTATTTTACTCCTGTTACGAAACTGGTCAAATTAAGATCCTACATCTGTAGGTTGAAAAGGGAATATGCTATGCACGCACATTGTACCGGTTTCTTTTGCAATAAATATTTTTTTAAATTATTAGTACACTCCACTGACCTAAAATACTTCCCCTAGGGCCAAGTGTATGAATGTACAATATTAAGGCAGAATGAGTTTGTAATAGATTGCAGATGATGTGTAAGTTGGACACCTCTTACCTTCCTGTGTCTGTCTTTGGTGGAGTTGATGTCATCCTGAAGGAACTGGGACTGGATCTGAAACTCCAGGTTCCTCAGCAGGGCATAGTCAGCCTCCTAGGAGAGGAGAGGAGAGGAGAGGAGAGGAGATAAAAGAAGAGAAGAGAAGAAGATGGGAGCAAAAGAGAGGAGAGAGAGGCGAGTCGATAGGTAGATATCCACTCCTCATAAAGCCTCACAAAGTATTACATTGCGGTTATTATTCATCTGAACACCACACAAAGCCTTTTCTTCACTAGTACATTCCTTCATTATGTCTAAAGCCTCTGAGATCAATTGCTTTGATTACACTAACCCAGAAAGATAGAGATATGAGAAGCAATTTTAATTCAGTTCCATCATCTCACTGTATTGTCCTGATCTCATAAACTTTGTCTCTCAGACCCAAAGTCCTATCAGGATTGCAGTTAAATTATATAATAATAATATAATAATAATATGCCATTTAGCAGACGCTTTTATCCAAAGCGACTTACAGTCATGTGTGCATACATTTTTTCGTATGGGGTGTCCTGGGGATCGAACCCACTACCCTGGCGTTACAAGCACCATGCTCTACCAATTGAGCTACAGAGGACCACATAATTGTGGTTGTACCACTCTGGACAAAGCTTGTAGATTATTGACCAGACAGATTATTTATTACATATTTTTTGTTGTGCCGCATTGCAAAGTCCCTTTCATGCACAGGTGGTATGCAGAAAACTCTACTCACAAGTTGAGTTCACAACCAGTTTTTTATGGTTAGGCCGCTAACAATGCAGCATGACAGTTTAGCAGTTGTATTACAGTTTAACATATGGGGTGGTTTCCCGTGAACAGATTAGGCCTAGTCCTTGACTAAAAACCAAGTTCAATGGAGAATGTCCATAAAATTATTTTAAGTCAGGACTAGGCTTAATTTAGGTTTTTACCTTAATTTAAACAGAGGAAATTGTCATAGGACTCACACACATACCTTGTTGAGTTGTTCCAATGTACCTCGCAGCTGTTCTTGATACTCACATTCGTTTCTGTATCTTTGGAGGACAAAAACATAATCACAAAACATAAATTCAGGAATTCCACATTTATGTGTGGCCTACCTTGTATTGCTCTGTCATTTACATGAGTTTGTGTATTGAGCACATTGAGAGGATCCATTTTTCTCTATAGGCTTTTCTGACTTTACAATGTCTGTAAAACAAAACATGTCACTGCACCTATCCATGTGACAATAAAACATATTTTTTTCGTTTTTATTAACTCTTCATTGTCCTTAATCAACCTGCCTACCCCTGAGAGCACTTGAAAGGGCTGTTGGTTGTCTTTTTTCAGCACACAACCACCTGTGCAGCATTCCTCTGAGTACTGTCTTGGTGTTAGAAGGTAGAAATCCATGACACTTACCATGACTGAACTCACATCACATGCTCATTTCCATGACAATAAACCCCTTTATTGAAGACAGACTTTCAACAGGTGGACAATGTATCACAGTGGTACAGTCAGATTATCTGGGAAACGCAGCCTTCACCAGCATACAAACCATTTACACTGCATCTGGTCTAGAGAAGGGCACCTCACCACTGCACTGTTTACGCACAGGCGGTGGCCCATGCGCACTTTCCTTCTATCTGACCCACACATCAGTTTCAAAAACACACTAGCCCTACTGATGCACGCACGCACATAAACACACGCACCCACACCTTCAAAAGCACGAACATCACTTACTTGTTGGTGAACTCGTCCAGCATGCGGCATGAGTCCTTCAGCTCGCGCTCAAGCTTGCCACGGTCAGCGGAGAGCTCGCGGATGCGCTGCCGGTTCAGGCCGATCTGTTCGGTAAAGGCCTCCTCGAGCCCGCTAGCCTCCTCCATCCGCTGCAGCGTCTCTAGCTGTTTGCGAAACACGGCATTGCGCTGCTCCAGCACGCGTGCCCGGTTGATGTAGCGGGCGAAGCGGCTGTTAAGTTCCTGCAGGCTCTCCCAGCCCTGGATGGCCGAGGCGCCCGCAGACGCGTCAGGGCCGTATGGTTCCTCGAAGACATCGGAGCGCTCATACTTCTCCTTGCGCACCTCGTGCAGGTAAGTGAACTGGTGCATGGTGGTGGTTGTCGCTATCCCGCTGCCTCGGTTGGTGTTATTCCCGGAGTGCGTTCTCCACTGCGGCACCTTTAGTGTGTGAAAACTCAGGTGCTCACCCTCGGCTGTCTCATGCTAGACTGAAGGCTGCCCGGCCCCTGCCGGCTGCGAAATAGACCCACACAAATCTCCTGCTGGCCTGATCCCATGCAAGCTGCGTGCATGGGGCCTTCCAGAGTCTGAAGCCTTTGTGGCTGACATTACAAAAGCTCTGCCAATGATGATCGGGCAAAAATACAAAAACAAACAGCAGACAGGCGAGGGGGAATATTGCTGTGTCAAATGGACCATTATGAGAAGCCTCATTGTTTCCAATCAAACGTTTTTCTAGATCTCAGTTTGATTTATGAGGAATTTTGGACTATGGCCTAGCTTTACCACATGACAAAGTGGAAAGAGCATGCTGTGCAGGTTTTTGTTACAGGCCATAGACAATTACTAATGTGCCAAAAGTACCCTAGTAACCCCGAGAGCAGACTCTAGCTATTTTGTTCTCCTATTGGTTATTATACAAACTGTTACAAATTGGCAAGCCCTGTCACATCATTCATCACACAAGTGAATTGAATATTCATAGATGTCCGCAAACATACAATTATTACACACAATAACCCACAGAAAGCATTGGCCAAGATCCAGCTCAAATAATGAAAATGGTCAGTCAGACATTATGCAAACCGGTCCAATTGCATAAAGATTATATGAAATTACAATCCCACTGATGGGAGTCACAATAATTGACTGACTGCCCCATGGGGCAAAATACATTTTTATCAACTGCATGAGAAAAATATATAACAGACCGAAGGGCAACTATATTTAAGCTGTGTGTGTGTGTGTGTGTGTGTGTGTGTGTGTGTGTGTGTGTGTGTGTGTGTGACCTCACATTGCAGCAGACCAGTGTTGGTTGAGTAGCACAGGTTGAGTGCATAAATGACTCATCTTGCTCAAGGGCGATAGCTGTGCTCTGCTATGTACGTTTACATGACTTCATGACCTCAAGACCTAACCCAGCTGTGTCAGTGTATGTGTTTACATATATTGTATGTGTATATTGTTCATATGGTGTGTGTGTTTGTGCATTAGGACATTGTCCTGTGTGGTGGGTGGTCACACTCGACAGATCTAGAGGGGCGGTCTGCCCGTATAAGGCTGAATGGAGCACATGCCACAATGTATTACATCAGCACTTCTGACCCTAGAAAAGCCAGGGGTTCAGAGGAAAAAACAGTTCTGTAGTGCAGGCAGCTTGAACTGGACATAGGCTCTGAGTTCTGGAAAAGATAAGTGTGTTTTACTGAGTTAAAGTTCATAGAAGAAAATCAGTCAATTGAAATAAATAAATTAGGCCCTAATCTACAGTGCATTCAGAAAATATTCAGACACCTTGACTATTTCCACATTTGTTATGTTACAGACTTATTCTAAAATTTATGAAATAGTTTTTTCCCCCTCATCAATCTACACACAATAACCCATAATGACAAAGCAAAAACAGGTTTTTAGACATTTTTGCAAATGTATTAAAAATAAAAAACGGAAATGTCACATTTACACAAGTATGCAGACCCTTTACTCAGTACTTTGTTGAAGCACCTTTGGCAGCGATTACAGCCTCAAGTCTTCTTGGGTATGATGCTATAAGCTTGGCACACCTGTTTTTGGGGAGGTTCTCCCATTTTTCTCTGCAGATCCTCTCAAGCTCTGTCAGGTTGGATGGGGAGTGTCGCTGCACAGCTATTTCCAGGTCTCTCCAGAGATGTTCGATCAGGTTCAAGTCCGGGCTCTGAATGGGAAACTCAACGATATTCAGAGACTTGTCCCGAAGCCACTCCTGCATTGTCTTGGCTGTGTGCTTAGGGTCGTTTTCCTGTTGGAAGATGAACCTGAGCTCTCTGGAGTAGGTTTTCATCAAGGGTCTCTCTGTACTTTGCTCCACTAATCTTTCCCTCGATCCTGACTAGTCTCACAGTCCCTGCCGCTGAAAAACATCCCCAAAGCATGATGCTGCCACCACCATGCTTTACCGTAGGGATGGTGCCAGGTTTCCTCCAGACATGACGCTTGGCATTCAGGCCAAAGAGTTAAATCTTGGTTTCATCAGACCAGGGAATCTTGTTTCTCATGGTCTGAGAGTACTTTAGGTGCCTTTTGGCAAACTCCAAGTGGGCTATCATGTGCCCTTTACTGAGGAGTGGCTTCTGTCTGGCCACTCTACCATAAAGTCCTGATTGGTGGAGTGCTGCAGAGATGGTTGTCCTTCTGGAAGGTTCTCCCATCTCTACAGAGGAACTCTGGAGCTCTGTCAGAGTGACCATCGGGTTCTAGGAAGAGTCTTGGTGGTTCCAAACTTCTTCCATTTAAGAATTATGGAAGCCACTGTGTTCTTGGGGACCTTCAATGTTGCAGACATTTTTTGGTACCTTTCCCCAGATCTGTGCCTCGACACAATCCTGTCTCAGAGCTCTACGGACAATTCCTTCAACCTCATGGCTTGGTTTTTTCTCTGACATTACTGGCAAAAGTGGGACCTTATATAGACAAGTGTGTGCCTTTCCAAATCATGTCCAATCAATTGAATTTACCACAGGTGGACTCTACTCAAGTTGTAGAAACATCTCAAGGATGATCAATGGAAACATGATGCACCTGAGCTCAATTTCGAGTCTCTTTTCAAAGGGTCTGAATACTTATGTAAATAAGGTATTTTTGTTTTTAATACATTTGCAAACATTTCTAAAAACGTGTTTTCGCTTTGTCGTTATGGGGTATTGTGTGTAGATTGATGAGAATTTGCATTTATTTAATCAATTTTAGAATAAGACTGTAATGTAACAAAATGTGGAAAAAGGGAAGGGGTCTGAATACTTTCTGAATACACTGTATGTATTTCACATGACTGGGCAGGGGCTCAGCCATGGGTGGGCCTAGGAGGGCATAGGCCACCCACTGGGAGCCAGGTCCACCTACTGGGGAGCCAGGCCCAGCCAATCAGAATGAGGTTTTCGCCACAAAAGGGCTTAATTACGGACAGAAATAATCCTGAGAAATCTCCCCCAGACTTGTAAATAGCAGAAACTTCCAAAGGAAGAAAACGTTCAAATGACTTTTTTTTTTTTTTTATTCTGACCTGATCGTCTACTGTATCGCCACACTTACATGGAGCCTATGTATCTTTAGTGCTGATTCATTCAGCTGTTGACCATTTTCTCAAATGTCTACTTTCACATGTAAATGTCCCAGAGTGATTGTAAATTGGGTAAGTAAAGAGGAAAGAGTAAAAAATATGTTATAATTTGTGTGAAAAGGAAATAATGACACAAAACACTGAACGGTGGCATATGACTCATTCCTAATGGTTAATCATCCAAAATTATGCTCTTCCCACCTTATGAAGAGTATTCTACTCAGTCCAACGCAACCTCCAAAGAAAACTGCTGGCAACAGATACTGTATATAGTGTGTATTGTCCTTTTAATTATGGCGTATTTTGCCATGTTAGCTGTCAGTCAAATTGTGCAAAAGTGAAACCGAAACATAAGTTTAGGCATACATTCCCAATAGTGAAGGTTAGCGTTAAGGTTTGGTTATAGGGGTAAACCAATCTATATATGGGTGTGCTGCTTCAGCCGCTATTTGTTAGAGTTTTTTTCTCCTCTGGTCACCAATTGGATCTTCAGCCTCTGTCAGAAGGAAATTCGCACTTACGTTATACCTCTTACCTGCAGAGAGAGAGAGAGAGAGAGAGAGAGATGATGTTCAGGTCATCCAGGCACTAAATAGGACTTCACAGAGAAGGACACTCACACACAATCCAATATAGTCACCGGTCACCACACATATACTCATAGTGCACGCGCACACACGAATGAGCAGACACACACAAACTCTGCATACACTCCCAAGGTGTGCCAATTGCAAAAAGATGAAAACTGATTGTCATTAACAGCGCATTGCAAAATCAGCATCCCAGAACAAAACAAAAGCCAAGCCAACAGGCTGCACAGAGCCACAGATTGGTCATTTTTACACTGGATATACTGTATATCTGTGTACACCACTGATCTCTATCCTCAAAGTGGCCATGAATGCACAAACTATCCGCAGGATTCATTTCAGAAGGAATTTATGTTGTTTGCATAATGCGTCCACGGGTGAGCAATGGGATAAGGTGCAGGCTAAGGTCCCAGACAATTGTTCTTCATATATATTAGATAATAGTAGTAGTAAATCCAGAGCCTTGCCTGAGATTAGAGAGCTGTCTGAGGTGGAAATGAGAGCCTTGTGTTTATCCTGCCCGTCAGGCCTGCTTGGCTCTAACAACAAACTGGACCTGAGGCTTTGGCTGTGTTAGTGGTGCTGTAAATGTCAAGTGTGATACAATTAATAGAAACAGCCAGAGGCTACTTTCTTATCGTGCGTCAGGCCTTAAAAACAGTATTTCACAATACAAGAACATGACCAGAATAGGTAAGTGCACCTAAAAAGGAATCATAAAATGCTTTACTCTATAGTTGACACCCTTGTATTTTCCCCTCCTTGACTGTCCCTTGGCTTGAGAAGTCGATAAATCCAAAGGAATACGATTTCAGAGAAGGTCGGCCTGCAGCTCTTGACGTCTGAGAGAGGGAGAGAGCATGATGAGCAAAGTGGGGACAGTAACAATGGCTCTCCTTCACAATCACGATTGATCTTCAAATCCCACAGCTGCCATCTGTCCGTCTGTTTACTATAGTTAAACTGCTGTTAAGGTTTTCTACAGCTTGGTCGATGCCATGCCTCCAGAGAATCAGAAAAGTTCCATAAAATATGGTATTGCAGCAAAGTCATGCATGGGGTAGTGTAGCTATATCTGGCTGGCATTGGATGTTTGGCAAAAGGCTAGCACATTATGAACTAATGTAATATTGTAAAATATAAAGGGTATTCTTACTGGAGGACCAAAATTGTCCATAACACCTGTCATCAAAAGAATGCATACAAAATATATTGTGAAACAACCTTGTGTTTACAGTTTGTATCTATTCAGATACATGTTGCTGAGGACAAGTTGAGAAAAACAGGAAGGAATATTGAAAACAGGAAACAAGACATTATCACACAGTAAAAAAAAAGCTTATTTCTCTCAAATTGTGTGCACAATTTGGTTTACATCCCTGTTAGTGAGCATTTATCATTTTCCAAGATAATCCATCCACCTGACAGGTGTGGCATATCAAGAAGCTGATTAAACAGAATGATTTTTACACAGGTGGACCTTGTGCTGGGGACAATAAAAGGCCACTAAAATGTGCAATTTTGTCACACAACACAATGCCACAGATATCTCAAGGTTTGAGGGAGCATGCAATTGGCATGCTGACTGCAGCAATGTCCACCAGAGCTGTTGCCAGAGAACTGAATGTTTGTTTCTCTACCATTAGCCGCCTCCAACGTAATTTTAGAGAATTTGGCAGGACGTCCAACTGGCCTCACAACCACAGACCACGTGTAACCACGCCAGCCCAGACTAGCCTCCCGGACAGCTCATTAAACTGAGGAGTATTTCTGTCTGTAATATAGCCCTTTTGTAGAAAAACTCATTCTGATTGGCTGGCGCTGGCTCCCGAGTGGGTGGGCCTGGCTCCCAAGTGGGTGGCCTATGCCCTCCCTGGCCCACCCATGGAAGCGCCTCTGCCCAGTCATGTGAAAGCCATAGATTAGGGCCTAATGAATTTATTTCAATTGACTGATTTCCTTATATGAACTGTAACTCAGTAAAATCTTTGAAATTGTTGCATGTTGCGTTTATATTTTTGTTCAGTATATTTTACAGGACACAGAACAAAGCAGAGAATCTAACAACAACCCACACAGAAACCAATCAGACAGTATCAGAGTTCTAAAGTAGCTCTCATTTCAATTTCTGAAAATGATCGCGTCCTCATTCATCAAAGCCTGATAGAGTCAGACATCCCAAAAGTAACTTATTTGCATTCCAATTCATATGACTACTTTTACGCCTCAGTATAAATGGAAAATTTGGAAAGAAGTGGAAGCCCCTCAATCAATGTGATGTCTCAGTAGAAAGGCAGAATCATTTGTTTTGGTCTGATTTGAGTCAGCAATTATATGTTCTCTGTTGAAGAACAAGATAAATAAGGAAGTGCATGAATGAACTTAAAGCTCTGCTATTGTAATTAAATCACTGCAGTAGTCATGAAAAGAAAACTTTAAAATCAAGACATAGTTACAGGACTGTAAATAGCTTGTAGCTCGCGTAGAACTTGGTAAACTGGTGCAGGCTATAGATGTGTACTTAATTCCACTTAACTACTTAATTAAACATAAGTTGAAGGTTTCTGACCCCTATATCTACTACTGTCATGTTCCAGCACAACTTATATATAATGATGGCAGCATTTCCTCGTCAAATACAGTACTTTACAGGCTTCAACCTAACCCTGAACCTGGTACAATGAAAAATTAAGAAATGGATAATCTGGGATGACAGTAAAGTCAGATTTACAAGAACCAACATAAGACCCACTGGGCACACACTGGTTGAATCAACATTGTTTTCACGTCATTTCAATGAAATTACTGTCAGGTCGTGTTGTAGGTGTTGTGTAGGAATCAAACGCAGGAAGCAGACTGATATTCCAAAAGGCTGTAATACTGCCTAAATACAGGCAACAGGACAAAATAAGCCTGACAGCAAAATACGCACGAAGGCGAAAGACTATGCGCACACACAGGTGCGACAAAACGAATAAGTGCACATACAAGTGCAACGTAACGCTCCAGCAAACAGTGGAGGAAATAACGCTCAACCGAGCAATACACAAACTGACGGTAACAATCACACACAACACAAGACAAACACAACGAGAAACTTATAGGACACTAATTACTACAAAACAGAAACAGGTGTAGAAACAAACAGACAAAAGCAAACGAACATGAAACATCTATCGGTGGCAGCTAGAATTCCGGAGACGACGAACGCCGAAGCCTGCCCGAACAAGGGAGAGAGGCAGCCTCGGCCGAAACCGTGACAGTACCCCCCCCTTGACGCGCGGCTCCAGACGCGCGCCGACTCCGGCCTTGGGGACGACCCGGAGGCCGCGGCGCAGGGCGCGTCGGATACCCCCGATGGAATTCCGTCAGGAGCGACGGGTCCAAAATGTCTCTCCTCGGCACCCAGCACCGCTCCTCCGGACCGTACCCCTCCCACTCCACTAGATACTGAAGACCCCCTCTCCGACGTCTAGAATCCAAGATGGATCTCACGGTGTACGCCGGTGCCCCCTCGATGTCCAACGGGGGCGGAGGGGTCTCCAAGATCTCATGTTCTTGGAGTGGGCCTGCTACCACCGGCCTGAGAAGGGACACATGGAACGAGGGGTTAATACACTTATACTCAACTGGTAACTGTAATCTATAACATACCTCGTTCAACCTTCTCAGGACTTGAAATGGCCCTACAAACCGCCGACCCAGCTTCCGGCAGGGCAGGCGGAGGGGCAGGTTTCTGGCAGAGAGCCAGACTCGATCTCCAGGTGCGTACACTGGCCCCTCACTGCGGTGTAGGTCGGCGCTCGTCTTCTGTCGACGTATGGCACGCTGCAGATGGACGTGTGCAGCGTCCCACGTCTCCTCCGAGCGCCGCACCCACTCATCCACAGCGGGGACCTCGATCTGGCTCTCATGCCATGGTGCCAGAACCGGCTGGTACCCTAAAACACACTGAAAAGGGGTTAGTTGGGTGGAGGAGTGGCGGAGAGAGTTCTGTGCCATCTCGGCCCAGGGCACATATCTCGCCCACTCCTCCGGCCGGTCCCGGCAGTATGTTCTGAGAAACCTGCCCACATCCTGGTTTACGCGTTCCACCTGCCCATTACTCTCCGGGTGGTAACCCGAGGTGAGACTCACCGAGACCCCCAACCGCTCCATAAAAGCTCTCCAGACTCTGGAGGTGAATTGGGGACCCCGGTCAGCCACAATGTCCTCGGGCACCCCGTAGTGCCGGAACACATGAGTGAATAGTGCTTCGGCGGTCTGTAGGGCAGTAGGAAGACCCGGCATGGGGAGCAAACGACAGGCCTTAGAGAACCGGTCCACAACGACCAGGAGTGTAGTATTCCCTTGAGAGAGGGGAAGGTCAGTTATAAAATCCACCGAGAGGTGGGACCATGGTCGTTGTGGAACGGGCAGGGGCAGTAACTTACCCCTAGGCAGATGTCTAGGCGCCTTACACTGGGCGCACACCGAGCAGGAGGAAACATAAACCCTCACATCCCTGGCCAACGTGGGCCACCAATATTTGGCACTAAGACAGTGCACTGTCCGGCCGATACCCGGATGTCCAGAGGAGGGTGACGTGTGAGCCCAATAGATCAATCGATCCCGACACTCGAGCAGAACATACCTCCGACCCTCCGGGCATTGTGGTGGACTAGGGTCGGTGCGTAATGCCCGCTCGAGCTCAGAATCGAGCTCCCACACCACCGGTGCCACTAGACACGACTCCGGCAGTATGGGAGTGGGCTCCACGGACCTCTCCTCCCCGTCATACCGCCGAGACAGCGCATCTGCCTTACCGTTTTGTGACCCAGGGATGTAGGTGATCTTAAAAGAGAAACGGGTCAAAAACATACTCCATCTAGCCTGTCGAGGGTTCAGCCTCCTCGCTGCCCGGATGTACTCCAGGTTACGGTGGTCCGTCAAAATGAGGAAAGGGTGTTGAGCCCCCTCAAGCCAGTGCCTCCACACCTTTAGGGCCTGTACCACAGCTAACAGCTCCCTGTCCCCTACGTCATAATTTCGCTCCGCCGGGCTGAGCTTCTTGGAATAGAAGGCACAGGGGCGGAGTTTAGGTGGCGCGCCTGACCGTTGGGAAAGCACGGCGCCAATACCGGCTTCAGACGCGTCCACCTCTACCTGAAAGGGTAAAGAGGGATCCGGATGCGCCAGCACCGGAGCCGAGGTGAACAGGTCCTTCAGCTTCTCAAACGCCCTGTCCGCCTCGACTGACCACTGCAGACGCACCGGGCCCCCCTTTAAGAGAGACGTAATGGGAGCTGCCACTTGCCCAAAACCCCGGATAAACCTCCGGTAGTAATTCGCAAACCCCAAAAACTGCTGCACCTCTTTCACAGTGGTTGGTGTTTGCCAATTACGCACGGCTGACACTCGGTCTACCTCCATCTTCACCCCTGACGCAGACAACTGATACCCCAAAAAGGAAATCGACTCCTGGAAAAACAGACACTTCTCTGCCTTCACATACAGGTCGTGCTCCACCAGCCTCCGCAACACCCGGCGCACCAGGGCTACATGCTCGACACGGGTAGGTGAGTACACAAGAATGTCATCTATGTACACAACGACTCCCTGTCCCTGCATGTCCCTGAAGATCTCATCCACGAATGATTGGAAAACCGATGGAGCATTCATCAACCCGTATGGCATGACTAGATACTCGTAATGGCCCGAGGTGGTACTAAAGGCTGTTTTCCATTCATCATCCTTTCTGATGCGCACCAAGTTGTACGCGCTCCTGAGATCTAATTTCGTGAAGAAGCGCGCCCCATGCAACGACTCAGTCATGGTCGCAATCAGCGGGAGTGGATAACTATACTTCACCGTAATCTGATTGAGACCACGGTAATCGATGCACGGACGCAAACCACCATCCTTCTTCTTCACGAAAAAGAAACTCGAGGACGCGGGGGAAGTGGACGGCCGTATGTATCCTTGTCTCAGTGATTCGTCTATGTAAATCTCCATAGCTTTCTTCTCCTCCTGAGACAGAGGATACACATGACTCCGTGGGAGCGCAGCTCCTGCCTGAAGGTCTATCGCACAATCCCCCTGCCTATGGGGTGGCAACCGCGTCGCCCTCGCCTTACTAAACGCAATAGCCAAATCCCCATACTCAGGTGGAATGTGCAATGCGGGCACCTGGTTTGGACTCTCCACCGAGGTAGCCCCTAAGGAAACGCCCAAACATCTACCCACACACTGAGCAGACCACTCCATCAGAGCCCTCTCCTGCCACGAAATAGCGGGGTTATGGGTACTCAACCAAGGTAGGCCCAGCACCACCGGATACGCAGGAGAGTCAATCAGGAACAGCTGAATCATCTCCTGATGACTCCCCTGCGCACACATCCTAAGTGGCGCCGTGACCTCCCTGATCAAGCCCGTACCCAACGGACGACTATCTAGGGCATGAACGGGAAAAGGAAGGTCAACAGGAATACGGGGAATCCCTAACCTTAAACAAAACTTTCTATCAATAAAATTCCCAGCCGCGCCTGAATCTACCAGCGCCTTATGCTGGGATTGAGGTGCTACCTGTGGAAAACTGACAGGTATACAAAAATGGGCAACAGTGAGCTCTGGGTGAGTGGGGCGCCTACTCACCTGGAGGGAATCCCCAGTGCGGGACCTGTCGTCATCTCCCCTAGGAGGCCATCCCCAGCACCTAGCCGCGGTGTGTCCTCCCCGACCACAGTTGGTGCAGTGGATGGACCCCCTAGTCTGCAGACTCCTCCTATCTCTAGCGCCAGCGCCCCCGAGCTCCATAGGGCACGGCTCGGATGCGCTGGAGGATGGAATGGACGGACCCCCCTCAGGACGTCCGCGGGTAGCCAATAGGTTATCTAACCTGATTGACATGTCGACCAGCTGGTCGAAAGTGAGACTGGTGTCCCTACAGGCCAGCTCCCGACGGACGTCCTCTCTGAGGCTACATCGGTATAGATCGACGAGGGCCCGCTCATTCCACCCTGCATCTGCCGCTAGAGTACGGAATTCGAGTGCGAATTCCTGGGCACTCCTCCTCCCCTGCCTGAGGAAGACCAGACGCTCCCCCGCCGCTCTCCCCTCCGGGGGATGGTCGAACACCGCCCTAAAGCGGCGGGAGAATTCGGTGTACGTAATCGTCGTGGCGTCGATCTTCCTCCACTCCGCGTTGGCCCACTCCAACGCTTTACCGGCCAGGCAGGAGATCAGGGCGGACACGCTCTCATGCCCTGAAGGTGCCGGATGTACTGTGGCCAGGTACAGCTCTACCTGGAGCAGAAATCCCTGACATCCAGCTGCGGTCCCGTCGTAGGACCTCGGGAGAGACAGTCGGACTCCGCGAGGTTCCGGCGCTGGACTGGGTGGGCTGGCCAATGGTGCTGGCAGGGCGGCTGGCGGTGGAGGCGGACCCCAGCCTCGGATGGTGGTCATCACCTCCTGCAGGGCGGCCCCCATCTGCAGGAGCTGCTCTTGCTGGTCCCGAACCTGGGCCTCCAGTCTTGTCTGTGCTGCTTCGGCTCCTGCTGATTCCATATTGAGGGTGTGTGATTCTGTCAGGTCGTGTTGTAGGTGTTGTGTAGGAATCAAACGCAGGAAGCAGACTGATATTCCAAAAGGCTGTAATACTGCCTAAATACAGGCAACAGGACAAAATAAGCCTGACAGCAAAATACGCACGAAGGCGAAAGACTATGCGCACACACAGGTGCGACAAAACGAATAAGTGCACATACAAGTGCAACGTAACGCTCCAGCAAACAGTGGAGGAAATAACGCTCAACCGAGCAATACACAAACTGACGGTAACAATCACACACAACACAAGACAAACACAACGAGAAACTTATAGGACACTAATTACTACAAAACAGAAACAGGTGTAGAAACAAACAGACAAAAGCAAACGAACATGAAACATCTATCGGTGGCAGCTAGAATTCCGGAGACGACGAACGCCGAAGCCTGCCCGAACAAGGGAGAGAGGCAGCCTCGGCCGAAACCGTGACAATTACGTTGAACCAACGCAGAATAAACGTTGAATTTACTTCTGTGCCCAGTGGGGACAGAATCAAGCTGTTGTCCAACACAGTGAAGATTAAGACATTTACAGAGGAGCCCATGTACAGCCTCTTGAGGTATAAAGAAAGCCCTCTGGCCATCAACCAACTCCTTTGTAAACTCATGTTTGCCATTCTCTCACATCCATCATGTTCTCCAGACTGAATCTATACACCATCTAAGAGGGTGACAAACAATCCTGTTTGTCGAGTCAACAACCTTTGTGGGGGTGTAAAATATTGAACACGGTTCTTGAGTTTAAAGTGAGGTTTTAAGGGTTTCAGGGAGAGTTCACGGTCAAAACAAATTATGGCCCTCTGGCTTCACACCAAACATACATCTAACAATCAGGCCCTGGGTCATTGGTATGGATCTATTCAACTCATACAGAGCACCCTTTGACACACGTTCAATAAGGGTAAACAGCACTGGTATTGACTATAGAGAAAGACAAATTCATCAATGTGACAGTGCACATTTAGCGCTTGCCGATAAACATACATTTCATCCGTGTTAGCAAGGTGTTCCACTAAATTAAGCCTGGTTAACATAATCCTGTTCTAGTGACACAGGAAGACAAACAGCAGTGTTAACACTGGTGTCCATCAGTGGCACTGCTGATGATGATGCTGGTACCTGAAGACATTGATCCATTGTCATACTGTTGTAAAGGATCAATACCCATTGTGCACAGACATAAATTCAACGTCTATTCCACGATGGTTCAACGTCATTTCATTGAAATGACGTGGAAACCATGTTGATTCAACCAGTGTGTGCCCAGTGGATAGAGGCTGATTGTGATTGTAATCAGAGTGAATGATAGGGGGATTGAGAGAGCTTGAGAAAGGTGTTCCTAGAATAGACTTTCCTCTGCGTGTCAGTGTGGGTTAACATGGCAAAGCAGCAGGAAAGGTGTTCCTAAAATAGACTTTCCTCTGCGTGTCAGTGTGGGTTAAAATAAATAAAATAAATAAATATTTATTATTAACATGGCAAAGCAGCAGGAAAGGTGTTCCTAAAATAGACTTTCCTCTGGGTGTCAGTGTGGGTTAACATGGCAAAGCAGCAGGAAAGGGAAAGACATATTAGCATGCAGTGACTCGATCCACTTGATGGCAAGCTTAGTTAAATGAGAAGATCTCATGGACAGCCTTGCAAGCTTTGCTAGCAAGGCTCATCCCAAATCCTCCCTTTCTTTCAATCACGTTTATATATCTTCTACACTAGATTTTATTTAGATTTATTAGGATCCCCACAGATAAAATACTTTTTTATTTTTACGAGAATACATGAAAGACAGATAAAATTCCCGAAAGATGACATTTAACATTCAATGAGAGGGATCAGTATCTGTCCAGGCATATGATCGATCTCATAGATATGCTTTTAATGTTTTCTTGAATGTGAATTTACTTTTCACTTGGGAAATATGAGTTGGTAAGGACTTACATTCAGTGATGGCTCTGTATATAACTGTTGATTTGAGGAGATGTTTCCTTAGCCTGGGTGGTATCAGATAACCCAAACTTGCCTGTCTGGTTTGGTGATTATGTCTATTGCCGGTATACACTAATTGGTCTGAGAAATAATGGGGTTTCTACAGTGCATTCGGAAAGTATTCAGACCCCTTGACTTTTTCCACATTTTGTTACATTACAGCCTTATTCTAAAAATGATTAAATTGCTTTTTTCCCCTTATCAATCTACACACAATACCCAAAATGACAAAGCAAAAAACGTTTTTTAGATTATTTTTTTTGACACTTTTGGCAGTGATTACAGCCTCGAGTCTTCTTGGGTATGACACTACATGATTGGCACACCTGTATTTGGGGAGTTTCTCCCATTCTTCTCAGCAGATCCTCTCAAACTCTGTCAGGTTGGATGGGGAGTGTTGCTGCACAGCTATTTTCAGGTCTCTCGATCGGGTTCAAGTCCAGGCTCTGGCTGGGCAACTCAAGGACATTCAGAGACTTGTCCTAAAGCCACTTCTGCGTTGTCTTGGCTGTGGGCTTAGGGTATTTGTCCTGTTGTAAGGTGAACCTTCGCCCCAGTCTGAGGTCCTGGAGCAGGTTTTCATCAAGTATCTTTCTGTATTTGCGCCATTTCCATCCTGACTAATCTCCCAGTCCCTCCCTCCAAAAAACATCCCCACAGCATGATGCTGCCCCCACAATGCTTCACCGTAGGGATGGTGCCAGGTTTCCTCCAGATGTGACGCTTGGTATTCAGGCCAAACTGTTCCATCTTGGTTTCATCAGACCAGAGAATCTTGTTTCTCATGGTCTGAGAGTCCTTTAGGTGCCTTTTGGCTGTCATGTGCCTTTTACTGAGGAGTGGCATCCGTCTGGCCACTCTACCATAAAGGCCTGAATGGTGGAGTGCTGCAGATATGTTTGTCCTTCTGGAAGGTTCTCCCATCTCCACAGAGGAACTCTGGAGCTCTGTCAGAGTGACCATCGGGTTCTTGGTAACCTCCCTGACCAAGGCCCTTCTCCACCGATTGCTCAGTTTGGCCGAGTGGCCAGCTCTAGGAAGAGGTTCCAAACTTCTTCCATTTAAGAATGATGGAGGCCACTGTGTTCGTGGGGACCTTCAATATTGCAGACATTTTTTGGTCCCTTCCCCAGATCTGTGCCTCGACACAATCCTGTCTCGGAGCTCTACGGACAATTCCTTCGGCCTCATGGCTTGGTTTATGCTCTGACATGCACTGTCAACTGTGGGACCTTATATAGACAGGTGTGTGCCTTTCCAAATCATGTAGAATCATTTGAATTGACCACAGGTGGACTCCAATCCAGTTGTAGAAAAATCTCAAGGGTGATCAATGGAAACAGGATGCACCTGAACTCCATTTTGAGTCTCATAGCAAAGGATCTAAATACTTATGTAAATAAGTTATTTCCGTTTTTTATTTTTTAAACATTTGTAAAAGTGTTTAAAAACCTGTTTTCACTTTGTCATTATGGGGTATTGTGTGTGGAATGATGAGGAAAACACTTAATTTAATCCATTTTAGAACAAGGCTATAATGTCACAAAATGTGCAAAAAGTAAAGGGGTCTGAATACTTTCCGAATGCACTGTATATCTCCTAAGCCAACACTATTCATTTCCCTGTGAGCATACTTTTCCAGCATTGCAGATTGAGATTAGGGCTACAAAGGGACGTAATCATCTTTATCTCAACCTGTTTGTTCACTCATCACAAGTACAAAGGAAAAATAATACCCTCACTAACTTGCTTTCCAAACAAGATGAATCACATATGAGCTGAACATGTGAAAAACATTTAGCAAAGAGGACAATGGAAGTTGACTTTAAAGATGCAAATTCATTATCAAAACCAATGTATTACGATGTATGTGTATAATGCCAAGAGTGTGCAAAGCTGTCATCAAGGCAAAGGGTGGATATTTGAAGAATATCAAATATAAAATACATTTTGATTCGTTTCACACTTTTTGGTTACTGCATGATTCCATGTGTTATTTAATAGTTTTGATGTCTTCACTATTATTCTACAATGTAAAAAAATTGTAAAAATAAAGAAAAACTCTTGAATGAGTAGGTCCAAACGTTTGACCGGTAGTGTAAATACAGTGGGGGAAAAAAGTATTTCATCATAGGTACACGTCAACTATGACAGACAAAATGAGAAAAAAAAATCCAGAAAATCACATTGTAGGATTTTTAATGAATTTATTTGCAAATTATGGTGGAAAATAAGTATTTGGTCACCTACAAACAAGCAAGATTTCTGGCTCTCACAGACCTGTAACTTCTTCTTTAAGAGGCTCCTCTGTCCTCCACTCGTTACCTGTATTAATGGCACCTGTTTGAACTTGTTATCAGTATAAAAGACACCTGTCCACAACCTCAAACAGTCACACTCCAAACTCCACTATGGCCAAGACCAAAGAGCTGTCAAAGGACACCAGAAACAAAATTGTAGACCTGCACCAGGCTGGGAAGACTGAATCTGCAATAGGTAAGCAGCTTGGTTTGAAGAAATCAACTGTGGGAGCAATTATTAGGAAATGGAAGACATACAAGACCACTGATCATCTCCCTCGATCTGGGGCTCCACGCAAGATCTCACCCCGTGGGGTCAAAATGATCACAAGAACGGTGAGCAAAAATCCCAGAACCACACGGGGGGACCTAGTGAATGACCTGCAGAGAGCTGGGACCAAAGTAACAAAGCCTACCATCAGTAACACACTACGCCGCCAGGAACTCAAATCCTGCAGTGCCAGACGTGTCCCCCTGCTTAAGCCAGTACATGTCCAGGCCCGTCTGAAGTTTGATAGAGTGCATTTGGATGATCCAGAAGAGGATTGGGAGAATGTCATATGGTCAGATGAAACCAAAATATAACTTTTTGGTAAAAACTCAACTCGTCGTGTTTGGAGGACAAATAATGCTGAGTTGCATCCAAAGAACACCATACCTACTGTGAAGCATGGGGGTGGAAACATCATGCTTTGGGGCTGTTTTTCTGCAAAGGGACCAGGACGACTGATCTGTGTAAAGGAAAGAATGAATGGGGCCATGTATCGTGAGATTTTGAGTGAAAACCTCCTTCCATCAGCAATGGCATTGAAGATTAAACGTGGCTGGGTCTTTCAGCATGACAATGATCCCAAACACACCGCCCGGGCAACGAAGGAGTGGCTTTGTAAGAAGCATTTCAAGGTCCTGGAGTGGCCTAGCCAGTCTCCAGATCTCAACCCCATAGAAAATCTTTGGAGGGAGTTGAAAGTCTGTGTTGCCCAGCGACAGCCCCAAAACATCACTGCTCTACAGGAGATCTTCATGGAGGAATGGGCCAAAATACCAGCAACAGTGTGTGAAAACCTTGTGAAGACTTACAGAAAACGTTTGACCTGTGTCATTGCCAACAAAGGGTATATAACAAAGTATTGAGAAACTTTTGTTATTGACCAAATACTTATTTTCCACCATAATTTGCAAATAAATTCATAAAAAATCCTACAATGTGATTTTCTGGATTTTATTTTCTCATTTTGTCTGTCATAGTTGATGTGTACCTATGATGAAAATTACAGGCCTCTCTCATCTTTTTAAGTGGGAGAACTTGCACAATTGGTGGCTGACTAAATACTTTTTTCCCCCACTGTATATGTGTATATATATATATATATATATATATATATATATATATATATATATATATATATATATATATATATATATATATATACACTGTATACATCTGTATATTTTCACATTTATTCAAACACTCAACACCAGTGCATGTATTTCTAATGGAAAACAATAGAATTGCTTCCAGGGGTAACATGCAGTCTGGCCATTGACATAACTGATTGCTAAAAGCTCTAATGCCATAGCGTTAAATGGAAGGACGTTTTGTGATTATTCAAACTAGCTAATTTGTTAAAATGTCAGTTAGTGAATAGAAATGTCACCAACTAGGCCTATGAATAGTCTTCAATTTGTCTTTTAGAAAACATATTAAACAGTGTGGCCCCGTGAGTGAGTGAACTGTGACCTCTGCCAAGACACTGGCAAATCTCCTCATTATGTAGGCTACAAAATTATAACAGGTGCAGCACAATTCAATTAGCAAAGCCAGTGATGTCATGCTAGCTGTCAATGCATGGAACAGGACATGCCGTATCCAACTAGTGACTGAGTGAACAACATCACACATACATTACACTCATCCCGCATTCAAGACTTGAGACAGGACACCTTTATAAAACACCCTCTCAGCTAGAGCGGGAGCCTCTCCTCCGCTAGATAGGAAGAAACATTATGTGTCATATTGCCACAAGAGGGAGAGGAGGAGGAAACATTTTTTTTTTTATTCTCTAGGAGCACGTTGGTGGAGAGGATAGAACAGCAGGGAGGAGAGGAGCGACAGTGCATTGGGAGTGATGAAGAGGAGAGGACCTGTTGTTTTCTTACAATAGCCTACGGAAAGTAATTGCCTGGGGACGTAGGCTTCATGTTAAATACATGAACTGCTCAAGATGAGGTTGATAATGCGAGATGATGACAATTCCTGGGATCTTCTGAAAGCAAGTCAGTATTCTGGATATATTTTCCGTTTTTTATGTATCAAAGTGGTGGTCTTTTTGAGAAACAAGTTAAAATTGTACTTTCCGCAATGGTAAATCTTTGCAAAATGTAATTTACAATGCTTAGTTGAATAACGTACCCACAGTGACAGATTTATTTGGTTTTCTCTAGCCCACGTCCACTTGCTTATTTAAATCGAAAAGGTTTAATGGAATCGAATCCATTTCACATGTTGAAAATGCATATAGGAAAATAACCTGTGCGTGAGTAATCGGGTGTTTGTAGCCTATCAGTAAGGATAACTCTCCCCAACACAGTGGTGCAACTTCAGCTCATTAAATACTAAATAGGCCAATACACATTTTAAAGTTAAATCTTGAATCTTAACATTTCTGTGTGATGCTTGATTGGAAAGTGCATAAGTCCTAATTAATACTTTTTTCCATTGGGGTGAGAATGAGATTGGATGTTTTCTGCACTTGATAATTCGACATAGCCTAACAGTCTAATCATGGAAGAGCACAGATGTAAATTTATTCAGTTGGAACTCCAAAGGGGACAGGTATGCCATGGTTCATTATAAAGTAAGGCTAAATTATTCAATCTAGTCCCAGTGGTTTGGTAAATAGAGACGCGCTGGTTTGTTTAAGAAGCCCTTTCATTTAATGCAATATTCCACTTCCTCACTTTTTCTAGGTGCAATTAGTGAACTCAATTTGTATTTAATTGCATTAAGTGATTCTTTAATTTGTTGATTTGCCTATATGTGTGCATGATTGTTTCTTTATTTACCCAACAGCTTTAAATTGTATTATTTGCTTGAATAAACTCTCTCTCTCTCTCTGTCCCTCTCTTGCTCTCTCACCCTCTCTCGCTCTGTCCCTCTCTCGCTCTCTCACCCTCTCTCTCTCTCTCGTTCTCTCACCCCCCCTCTCTCAATCTCGCTCTGTCCCTCTCTCACTCTCTCTCTCTCACTCTGTCCCTCTCTCACCCTCGCTCTCTTTTGCTCTGTCCCTCTCTCGCTCTCTCTCGCTCTGTCCCTCTCGCGCTCTCCCTCCCTCGCTCTCTATCTCCCTCTCTCTCTCTCTCATACAATTTATATTTCTTCCCCCAACCTCTGTCACTTGCTTTCTGTCCTCCCTCCTCCACACACACTCTCTCTCCCTTACCAAGAGTGTTGCTGTTGTTTGTGGAGGGCTTGTCTATTGAGTCAGTGTTAAGCCTTTTTTCTGAGTGTTTCATAACACTCTATTGTGCGTTGGATGGTGTCCAGGTTATTACAGCTGGCTCTTATTCCACGTTAATATTCTAACCCTGATGCAATGTCCATTCATGTGGATTGAAGTGAATAATTTTACAGCTCATTTGTTAGGTCTTTAACCCAAGGTTTATCTTCGAAAGAGAGCAGACTAGAGGCATGAATCTGTCATTGACCAATAATAAAACTGATGAGCAGAAAATAAATGTTTATAGCGGTTTTCATCATTATTTTACCATCTCTGCAATGTCAACAACAGCACCCACAAGATGCTACATTTATTCATGCTTATTTAATCCAGCGAGCATGTTCACTTCTGAAATCTATATTTAATTACATTCTCTGGTCTCTCTGTGAGTCATGCTAAGTTGAGAACAACTGTGTTCCAGGTCAGGTGAAGATGTTCTCTTGGCTGTCTGAGTGAAAAGTGGGATCTTCTCTTCACTCCAAAAGACCCTCCCTCATCCACCTGCATAGTTCCTGCAAGACACTGACACCATGACCCAAACACCTTATTAAATGTTTCCTGGAAGACACTAAAATAACTTATAAAGAAAACGCAAGGCATAACAAGAAACCTAAAACGTATTGTGAATTCACCATGGGAGATCACAACATCAGCCACCTGTCGGCAGTGTACGCTGAGACCCCTGACCATGTGCTGGGAGGAAGCGAGCTGGACCCGTTTACGGATAACTACTACACAGACTATGGTGTTCCCGACAACGAGATGCCCGACACTACGCAGGGTACAGCCTTCTTCGTCGCCACCATCGTCATCGCCGTGGTGCTCATCTGCATTATGCTCGTCTGCGGTGTTGGCAACTTCCTGTTTATCGCTACTTTGGCACGGTACAAGAAGCTGCGTAACCTCACTAACCTGCTCATAGCTAACCTGGCTATATCAGACTTCATAGTGTCAGTGGTGTGCTGCCCGTTCCTGGTGGATTACTATGTGGTGAAGCAGCTGTCCTGGGACCATGGTTTGGTGCTGTGTGCCTCCGTCAACTACATCAGGACTGTGTCTCTCTACGTGTCCACTAACGCACTGCTGGCTATCGCTGCAGACAGGTGGGTGGGTGCCTTATCCCCTTTTATTGGTTTCTTTCAATGACGTGTGTGTGTGAGCGTGCACGTGTGTGTGTGTCCACTAATTGCCTTGCAGTTGTATATTTTTGAGGGCACCTTGCCCCTTGTGTCAGTCTTGTAGCAATGAATAAGGGACTTAGCTAGCATAGTCTGCCATCAAAGTCAGTGTCAATGTCTCTAAATTGTCCCCTGTACGTGTCTTCCTTCCTTTGTTGCACTGACCTGAAAAAGTTGTGTAAGGTTTGACGCTCGTTCCTACTTCACAGGACAGCCTTTAAAAAAAACGTGAATGTAATCTGTAAATATGAATCAAAATGTTAAATTACGAGCCTAGTTTAGCCAAGGAGAAAGCACTGAGCTATATAGGTAGAAAGACAGGATCCCTCCTTGGTAGCCATTAATTGGCTGAGATAATGGACGGGCTGGACATGCAAAGAGATGAGTCCTGATTGGTCTGTCATGTCCAAGGGTTCTGTCTATAACAGAATTGGGGCTTCCCTGGTCAGTATATGGAATATTTTTGCTACTGCAGATTTTTTAAAAGATATACTGTAGCTATGGACAACTGCAAAATAGTTGCTACAACATTGCTGAATTTATCTGGTGGTATTGACAAAGCTCAGTGGGAGAAAGTGCTGTGAGACTACTTTCTGGAGGACAATGCCATGCAGACTGTCTTACTCCTGCATATTCATACTGCATCATTTCATGCATGGTGGCTTGCTAAGTGTATGACAATCAATTTGTATTGGGTTGTGGGTTCGATTCCCACGGGGGGGCAGTATGAAAAATGTATGCACTCACTAACTGTGAGTCGCTCTGGATAAGAGTGTCTGCTAAAATGACTAAAATGTAAAATGTTTAGCTAGCTAGCTAGCTACATGTCTAAACATCCACTTAGCTAGATGCTTATATGACCCATCAATTTAGCTTGGTGTGTCTGAGGGGTGATAATGGCCAGCTATTGTGGTTTATGAACTTGTTTACATGTCAAAACAAATGAGACCCATTGACTTAACTAGATGATATCATGAACCATCAATTTAGCAGGACCAGGTTTCAGCTGATGTGAAGAGATGGGTGGGGCTAAGGCTTAAGAGGGTGTGAATGATGCTGAATGGGTGTAAACAAAGAAGAGCACTAGCACGTGTGAAAATTTAAGCAAAATCTTTGAAGGGCTTTTTCTCCTACTTCTCTCCTTAATGGATTTATAAATAGTTTATATATTTTCGAAGCTGCATTCTTTCCAATTTTTCCTCCAGTTGCAGTGTATGATATATAATTTTGAAACATTGAGTCTGTTCTTGTAAAGAAGAGTTTTTGTCAAAAATTCTAGGATTCTGTATTATGTCACATATACAAACTTTCCACAAACCACAGGTTGGTTTGGTGGAGTTTCTTACATGCAGTTTCCACCTTTCAAATATTTTCAAAATACGTTTAGTGTTTGCCAAAAGCCATGTGGGAGACTCCCCAAACATATGGAAGAAGGTACTCTGGTCCAAACATATGGAAGAAGGTACTCTGGTCAGATGAGACTAAAATGTAGCTTTTTGGCCATCAAGGAAAACGCTATGTCTGGCGCAAACCCAACACTTCTCATCACCCCGAGAACACCATCCCCACAGTGAAGCATGGTGGTGGCAGCATCATGCTGTGGGCATGTTTTTCATCGTCAGGGACTGGGTAAAATACTATTGTATATTGTTGTATGGGTGAAATTAAACATATTTTGTGTCATCTCTGCTTTGCCCTGCCCCATTGAATAAAATGTATTTCTTATAGCCCTTTCTTTCTCTTTCTTTCTTTCTTTCTTTCTTTCTTTCTTTCTTTCTTTCTTTCTTTCTTTCTTTCTTTCTTTCTTTCTTTCTTTCTTTCTTTCTTTCTTTCTTTCTTTCTTTCTTTCTTTCTTTCTTTCTTTCACAGTTTAAACACATTTAGCATAGACATTGCAATTGTTATGGTAGTCTTAGGCAAACCATCTTCATTATCACAGTGACACCACGTCAGCGGAGGCTGCTGAGGGGAAGACGGCTCATAATAATGGCTGGAACGGAGCGAATAGAATGGCATCGAACACATAGAAGAAACATAGGTTTCATCTGACCATATGACATTCTCCCAATCCTCTTCTGGATCATCCAAATGCACTCTAGCAAACTTCAGACGGGCCTGGACATGTACTGGCTTAAGCAGGGGGACACGTCTGGCACTGCAGAATTTGAGTCCCTGGCGGCGTAGTGTGTTACTGATGGTAGGCTTTGTTACTTTGGTCCCAGCTCTCTGCAGGTCATTCACTAGGTCCCCCCGTGTGGTTCTGGGATTTTTGCTCACCGTTCTTGTGATTATTTTGACCCCACGGGGTGAGATCTTGCGTGGAGCCCCAGATCGAGGGAGATTATCAGTGGTCTTGTATGTCTTCCATTTCCTAATAATTGCTCCCACAGTTGATTTCTTCAAACCAAGCTGCTTACCTATTGCAGATTCAGTCTTCCCAGCCTGGTGCAGGTCTACAATTTTGTTTCTGGTTCCTTTGACAGCTCTTTGGTCCTGGCCATAGTGGAGTTTGGAGTGTGACTGTTTGATTTTGTGGACAGGTGTCTTTTATACTGATAACAAGTTCAAACAGGTGCCATTAATACAGGTAACGAGTGGAGGACAGGGGAGCCTCTTAAAGAATAAGTTACAGGTCTGTGAGAGCCAGAAATCTTGCTTGTTTGTAGGTGACCAAATACTTATTTACCACCATAATTTGCAAATAAATTCATAAAAAATCCTACAATGTGATTTTCTGGATTTCTTTTTCTCAATTTGTCTGTCATAGTTGACGTGTACCTATGATGAAAATTACAGGCCTCTCTCATCTTTTTAAGTGGGAGAACTTGCACAATTGGTGGCTGACTAAATACTTTTTTCCCCACTGTACATCTTGTTCTTTCCCTCTCAAGGGACACCATTTTGCCAGTCTCTCTTCCCAGATGTTTTAGTGTTCCTTTCAAAAGCCTGTCCTGTGCGCCGTGCTCTTTTCTTTTCACGTCTATTACAACAAGACATCCTTTTCATGTTCAATATCCCCTATCTAGTGGGTCTTTGATATGACTGCTAGCTACATTATCTAATTACCTCTTAGCCACTCTATGATTATGACCAGGCTTGGGGAGTAAAGGATAACATGTAATACATTACATGTAACTGATTACAAAAAAACTAACTAATCTGTTATGTTACCAGCAAAAAAGATTAATCAGATTACAGATTAAAAAAAAAAAACTAGATGATTACTTCTAGGATTACTTTTGAATTCATAAAGGATGATGGATTGCGAGATAAGAGCAGGAATAGGCTTTTGTAGGCTACAGTCCAAGCTACGTCTTCCAATGTTGAGACTGCTGTCGGCATCCAAAGATTATTCAACTTGAATAAACGGTTGGAGGTAAGGATGACAATAGTTGTGTAGCCTATGGGCGATAACCACTGGGTACACACTGGTTGAATCAACGTTGTTTCCACGTTATTTCAATGAAGTTATGTTAAACCAACGTGGAATAGACGTTGAATTGACGTCTGTCCCCAGTGGGTTCAGATATAATTTATCACTGATATACAGTGGCTTGCGAAAGTATTCACCCCCCTTGGCATTTTTCCTATTTTGTTGCCTTACAACCTGGAATTAACATGAATTAACAAATATTATTTTTTTGTGAAACAAACAAGAAATAAGACAAAAAAACAGAACTTGAGCGTGCGTAACTATTCACCCCCCCAAAGTCAATACTTTGTAGAGCCACCTATTGCAGCAATTACAGCTGCAAGTCTCTTGGGGTATGTCTCTTTGCCCATTCTTCAAGGCAAAACTGCTCCAGCTCCTTCAAGTTGGATGGGTCCCACTGGTGTACAGCAATCTTTAAGTCATACCACAGATTCTCAATTGGATTGAGGTCTGGGCTTTGACTAGGCCATACCAAGACATTTAAATGTTTCCCCTTAAACCACTCGAGTGTTGCTTTAGCAGTATGCTTACGGTCATTGTCCTGCTGGAAGGTGAACCTTCGTCCCAGTCTCAAATCTCTGGAAGACTGAAACAGGTTTCCCGCAAGGATTTCCCTGTATTTAGCGCCATCCATCATTCCTTCAATTCTGACCAGTTTTCCAGTGCCTGCCGATGAAAAACATCCCCAAAGCATGATGCTACAACCACCATGCTTCACTGTGGGGATGGTGTTCTCGGGGTGATGAGAGGTGTTGGGTTTACGCCAGACATAGCATTTTCCTTGATGGCCAAAAAGCTCATTTTATTCTCATCTGACCAGAGTACCTTCTTTCATATGTTTGGGGAGTCTCCCACATGGCGAACACCAAACTTGTTTGCTTATTTTTTCTTTAAGCAATGGCTTTTTTTATGGCCACTCTTCCGTAAAGCCCAGCTCTGTGGAGTGTACGGCTTAAAGTGGTCCTATGGACAGATACTCCAATCTCCGCTGTGGAGCATTGCAGCTCCTTCAGGGTTATCTTTGGTCTCTTTGTTGCCTCTCTGATTAATGCCCTCCTTGCCTGGTCCGTGAGTTATGGTGGGCGGCCCTCTCTTGGCAGGTTTGTTGTGGTGCCATATTCTTTCCATTTTTTATAATGGATTTAATGGTGCTCTGTGGGATGTTCAAAGTTTATGATATTTTTTTATAACCCAACCCTGATCTGTACTTCTCCACAACTTTGTCCCTAACCTGTTTGGAGAGCTCCTTGGTCTTCATGGTGCCGCTTGCTTGGTGGTGCCCCTTGATTAGTGGTGTTGCAGACTCTGGGGCCTTTCAGAACAGGTGTATATACACTGAGATCATGTGACACTTAGATTGCACATAGGTGGAATTTATTTAACTAATTATGTGACTTCTGATGGTAATTGGTTGCACCAGATCTTATTTAGGGGCTTCATAGCAAAGGGGGTGAATACGTATGCACGCACCACTTTTTCGTTCTTTAAAAAAAATTTTTTTTTTTAAACAAGTGATTTTTTTCATTCCACTACACCAATTTGGACTATTTTATGTATGTCCATTACATGAAATCCAAATAAAAATCAATTTAAATTACAGGTTGTAATGCAACAAAATAGGGAAAACGCCATGGGTGATGAATACTTTTGCAAGGCACTATAGGTACAGCAGATCCCCTTATTGTATGGCAAACTTTTAAATGTGCTTTTAGAGGTCTTGCAATTCAACATTCATCTTTTAAAAAAAAACAATTTAGGTCAAAAGAGTTCATATTAACAAAGGAAATAGAAGAAATAACAGTATAGATATATAGATAGCAATAAAAACTACCATAGAGGCACATAATATGTTAGAGGAAAAACAAAAAGAAATGGAGGAACTTATTCGGGAATGATCAAGTATTATGTATTATAAATGAAGCGAGATGCATGGGAAAATGGAGAAACATGTACCAAATCTTCAACATAGAAATGATACAAAAAATAACTTACAGAAACTTCTTACAAATGACGGAGTCATCCATGATTCATCAAATTATATTTTGAAAGAGGAAGCAAAGTACTGTACTTTAAGCATATGTTATCTTTTCAGGCTGCTCCATTTCCACTAGCTGAAGTTAACTGTAAGAATTTATTTCCTAATAATAGTGTCAAATTAACATCTGTACAGAAATACTTGTGTGATGGCCAAATTGCAGAGGAGGAACTTCTTGATGCAATTAAAGCCTTTAGGCCAGGAAACACCCCAGGGCTGGATGGCATACCAGCTGAGGTATATGAAACCACTTTTGATCTACTCAAATATCCACTATTAGCATGTTTTAAGCACTCTTATAAAAATGGTAAACTATCAGGTACTCAGCAAGAAGGTTTGATTTCACTATTACTGAAACAGGACTCAGACTGGATATTTATACTTACCACCTATCTAAAAAACTGGAGGCCCCTTACACTTCAGTGTTGTGATGCAAAAATCACTGGCAAAATGCTAGCACATAGAATGTAAAAAGGTGTTGTCGGATATTATTCATCCTGATCAGACAGGTTTTTTAGATAGAAGATACATTGGAGATAATATAAGACAAGTACTTGAAACAATAGAACACTGTGAAAAATCTTGGAAACCAGTTCTAATATTCATAGCAGATTTTGAAAATGCTTTTGATAAAGTATGACTAGAATGTACTGTATATATAAATGTCTGGACTATTTTAATTTAAGAGAATCTCTTATACAATGGGTTAAAGTTATGTACAGTTGAAGTCGGAAGTTTACATACACTTAGGTTGGAGTCATTAAAACTCGTTTTTCAACCACTCCACACATTTCTTGTTAACAAACTATAGTTTTGGCAAGTCAGTTAGGACATCTACTTTGTGCATGACACAAGTAATTTTTCCAAAAATTGTTTACAGACAGATTATTTAATTTATAATTCACTGTATCACAATTCCAGTGGGTCAGACGTTTACATACACTAAGTTGACTGTGCCTTTAAACAGCTTGGAAAATTCGAGAAAATGATGTCATGGCTTTAGAAGCTTCTGATAGGCTAATTGACATAATTTGAGTCAATTTGAGGTGTACCTGTGGATGTATTTCAAGGCCTACCTTCAAACTCAGTGCCTCTTTGCTTGACATCATGGGAAAATCAAAAGAAATCAGCCAAGACCTCAGAAAAAAACGTGTATACCTCCACAAGTCTGGTTCATAATTTAAGTCGCTCTGGATAAGAGCGTCTGCTAAATGACGTAAATGTAATGTAAATGTGAAGCACGGGGGTGGCAGCATCATGCTGTGGGGGTGCTTTGCTGCAGGAGGGACTGGTGCACTACACAAAATAGATGGCATCATGAGGAAGGAAAATTATGTGGATATATTGAAGCAACATGTCAAGACATCAGTCAGGAAGTTAAAGCTTGGTCGCAAATGGGTCTTCCAAATGGACAATGACCACAAGCATACTTCCAAAGTTGTTGCAAAATGGCTTAAGGACAATAAAGTCAAGGTATTGGAGTGGCCATCACAAAGCCCTGACCTCAATCCTATAGAACATTCGTGGGCAGAACTGAAAAAGCATGTGCGAGTAAGGAGGCCTACAAACCTGACTCAGTTACACCAGCTCTGTCAGGAGGAATGGGCCAAAATTCACCCAACTTATTGTGGGAAGCTTGTGGAAGGCTACCCAAAACGTTTCACCCAAGTTAAACAATTTAAAGGCAATGCTACGAAGTACCAATAAAATGGTCTGACGGTGAAGTGGACATACTCAGTATTCATATCCCTATAGAAATAAAGGAACTTACTACAACTAATCTTTACAGAAGGTTAGCCAAAATAGATTAAGATCTTGCTACCATGGAAAGGTAAATACCTGTCTATTTGTGGAAAAAATCACCCTGATTAATTATTTAGTTATATCCCAGTTTACCTATTTACTTATGGCCCTGCCTACGCCGAACGATTTGTCTTTTAAATTATTTGAGACAAAAATATTTCACTTTATTTGGAATGGCAAGCCAGACAAAATAAAATGTGCTTATTTATGTAATAAATATGAGTTTGGGGGCCTAAAATTATTAAATATTAAACCATTAAACCCCTCACTAAAAGCATCAGTCATACAAAAGTTATATACGTAAAATCGAACTTGTTCTCCAGTAGATTAGTAAGAATGGCTCATCCCTTTATCCAGATTACAACCTCTCACTTTCAGTTAATTGAAAATGGAACCTTTTTCAAAATATCGCCCTATCTAAAAAAAAGCCATACAAAGCTGGTTGCAATTCCAGTTCCATCCTCCAGAAAAGACAGGACAAATATTATAACAAATGATATGGTTAAATTCAAATATACTAATTGATAAAACATATATATAAAAAAAATATGGAATACCATTTAAAAAAAGTAATTATCATTGTTAATGAAATTATGAATAGGAAAGGTGGAATTATGTCACATGTGAAGTTGACAAAATACTGTATATGGAAATGTTTTCTCTATTCAAAATTACAACCAACTGATTACAGCATTACCGCAAAAATGAAGGAGATAAGTGGAAGGGGGAGAAGGTAGGGAACATGTTTGTTTGCCCTTCATTAAAGACCAAAATGAACACAAAAACATGACAAAAAAATATATCAGTTTTACTTGAAGACCAAAATGTTGACCGTGGCGCCATACAGGTTGCAAAATAGTAGGGAAGAGATTTCGATGTGCCGATTCCGTGGCACATGGTTTTTGAACTTATACGCAAAACAATGGTTGATTCAAAACGTAGAGTTTTTCAATATAAATTATTATACAAAATTCGTGCCACAAACAGAATTATGTGTATGGGGCACACAACCATCTCAGCTCTACAGATCACACGCAAATAGCACTTTTCAGTAGTGCTCAAAGCATGGCATTCCATGAGAGCAGCACAACAGAGTAGGATAATACAGTGCCTTCAGAAAGTATTCACACCCCTTGACTTTTTCCACATTTAGTTTTGATACAGCCTGTGTTGCATGCACTCACTCTGTGTGTAATTAAGAGGAATGTAATCTAAAAGTAATTGAAAGTAATCAGGTTACATTACTGATTACAAGTTTGGACAAGTAACTCACGGATTACATTTAGAAAGTAACCTACCCAACCCTGATTATGACAAGGTTGTTTGAATTTTACTAATAGCCCGGGCTTAAGTTTTTCCTTGAAGATAGAGTGGAGATCGATTGATGACCATATTGGAATAAGGGAAGGTTTGATTGTGCCATCAAAGGAGAGTTTACCCTATTTACCGTGGCTGATAGCCTGATCTACTAAAGATATTCAACCACTCTTGGTGGAGCATTGAAAACTTTCTATATTTTTTAATTAAATTTTTTGTTGAACTTTTATCTTCCTACAAGAGCAGCTCAATATTGTTTGTATATTCCATTAGGATTGGTTCGCTCCTAATTTCATGCACCTTGGTTAAATTGCAAGGACTAGCGACAGTATACTTTTCCATTTGCAAGTATCCTAGTAGACTGACGCAAATCTATACTGACTATTTCTCTCCCCATGCTGCAAGGAGTGGCAGTATACATACATTTCCTTTTTACTAGATTTTATGTACCTTAATACACCCTCTCCTCTGTCCTCAGGTACATGGCCATCGTCCATCCTCTGAGGCCTCGTATGAAGTACCAGACAGCCTACTGTCTGATCACTGGTGTCTGGGTCGTACCCATCCTCATCTCCATCCCCTCTGCCTACTTTGCCTCCGAGACCATGTACCCTCATGGTGGTGCCAACACCTCTCAGAACACCCACAAGACCTTCTGTGCCCAGATCTGGCCTGTGGACCAGCAGGCCTACTACCGCTCCTACTTCCTGTTTATATTTGCCCTGGAGTTCCTTGTGCCCGTTTTTGTCATGGTGATATGTTATGCACGGATCTCCCGTGAGCTCTGGTTCAAGAGCGTCCCGGGCTTCCAGACGGAGCAGATCCGGAAGAGGTTGCGTTGTCGGCGGAAGACAGTCATGGTCCTGATCGGGATCCTGAAAGCATACATTCTGTGCTGGGCACCATATTACGGCTTCACCATCCTACGCGACTTCCACCCGACACTCATCTCCCGCCAGAGGAACTCCCTGGTGGCCTTCTACATTATTGAGTGTATCGCCATGAGCAACAGCATGATAAACACCTTCTGCTTTGTCAGTGTCAAGAACAACACAGTCAAGTACCTGAAAAGGATTGTGCTGCTGCACTGGAGGTCTACCTACGATCCCAGTAAGACCGTGGACGAGACAGACATCCGGACATCCTCCATGCCCGTGACCGAGGAGGTCGAATGCATTCGCCTGAGATGAACGAGGAGACGACATTTTGAAACATTCAAACATGGTTTTCAGATGTTCGTGTTCCATCTGAAACTTGAGGCGGAATATCGGAGGTCCACAGGTCCATGACGGTTGCAGATCTTGTGATGTTGTCATTGAGATGTTTTGGAGTTGGTGTTTTGGCACAACAGAAACTTCAAAAAAGCTAATGTTAATATTGTTTTATGAAATCCTCACACAATCTCAGTGATATTTCACCTCCTGTTTCGGCAGCATGCAGTGAAAACACGAGTCGGCCAGCTTCTCTTAACAAACATTTGTTTAGTTTAAACTGTAAGAAGAAAAGCGATATCTTCTCCTTTATGCTGCTCAAAATTGCAGCAATTAATCTACTGATCAAACAGCTTACAAGCAATCAGTGCATATCCTGAAAACTAATAACAAACTACGGGGTTGATTTTCTCTAAACAGCTGATCAGTGACACTTCTGTTTGAACAAGCTCTGCTACACTCAATTCTGAGATTGGATGCACAAGTTGGATGTTGTTGCAAAGCTCAGAATCTCCTCTTTTCAACAATATACTATATACAGTGAGGGGGAAAAAAAGTATTTGATCCCCTGCTGATTTTGTACGTTTGCCCACTGACAAAGACATTATCAGTCTATAATTTTAATGGTAGGTTTATTTGAACAATGAGAGACAGAATAACAACAAAAAAATCCAGAAAAACGCATGTCAAAAATGTTATAAATTGATTTAAATTTTAATGAGGGAAATAAGTATTTGACCCCTCTGCAAAACATGACTTAGTACTTGGTGGCAAAACCCTTGTTGGCAATCACAGAGGTCAGATGTTTCTTGTAGTTGGCTACCAGGTTTGCACACATCTCAGGAGGGATTTTGTCCCACTCCTCTTTGCAGATCTTATCCAAGTCATTAAGGTTTTGAGGCTGACGTTTGACAACTCGAACCTTCAGCTCCCTCCACAGATTTTCTATGGGATTAAGGTCTGGAGACTGGCTAGGCCACTCCAGGACCTTAATGTGCTTCTTCTTGAGCCACTCCTTTGTTGCCTTGGCCGTGTGTTTTGGGTCATTGTCATGCTGGAATACCCATCCACGACCCATTTTCAATGCCCTGGCTGAGGGAAGGAGGTTCTCACCCAAGATTAGACGGTACATGGCCCAGTCCATCGTCCCTTTGATGCAGTGAAGTTGTCCTGTCCCCTTAGAAGAAAAACACCACCAAAGCATAATGTTTCCACCTCCATGTTTGACGGTGGGGATGGTGTTCTTGGGGTCATAGGCAGCATTCCTCCTCCTCCAAACATAGTGAGTTGAGTTGATGCCAAAGAGCTCCATTTTAGTCTCATCTGACCACAACACTTTCACCCAGTTCTCCTCTGAATCATTCAGATGTTCATTGGCAAACTTCAGACGGGCCTGTATATGTGCTTTCTTAAGCAGGGGGACCTTGCGGGCGCTGCAGGATTTCAGTCCTTCACGGCGTAGCGTGTTACCAATTGTTTTCTTGGTGACTATGGTCCCAGCTGCCTTGAGATCATTGACAAGATCCTCCCGTGTAGTTCTGGGCTGATTCCTCACCGTTCTCATGATCATTGCAACTCCACGAGGTGGGATCTTGCATGGAGCCCCAGGCCGAGGGAGATTGACATTCTGTTGTGTTTCTTCCATTTGCGAATAATTGCACAAACTGTTGTCACCTTCTCACCAAGCTGCTTGGCGATGGTCTTGTAGCCCATTCCAGCCTTGTGTAGGTCTACAATCTTGTCCCTGACATCCTTGGAGAGCTCTTTGGTCTTGGCCATGGTGGAGAGTTTGGAATCTGATTGATTGATTGCTTTTGTGGACAGGTGTCTTTTATACAGGTCACAAACTGAGATTAGGAGCACTCCCTTTAAGAGTGTAATATAATAAAGAGTGTGCTCCTAATCTCAACTCGTTATCTGTATAAAAGACACCTGGGAGCCAGAAATCTTTCTGATTGAGAGGGGGTCAAATACTTATTTCCCTCATTAAAATGCTAATCAATTAATAACATTTTTGACATGCGTTTTTCTGGATTTTTTTGTTATTCTGTCTCTCACTGTTCAAATAAACCTACCATAAAAATTATAGACTGATCATTTCTTTGTCAGTGGGCAAACGTACAAAATCAGCAGGGGATCAAATACTTTTTTGTAAAAGTATTTAGTCAGCCACCAATTGTGCAAGTTCTCCCACTTAAAAAGATGAGAGAGGCCTGTAATTTTCATCATAGGTACACGTCAACTATGACAGACAAATTGAGATTTTTTTTCTCCAGAAAATAACATTGTAGGATTTTTTATTAATTTATTTGCAAATTATGGTGGAAAATAAGTATTTGGTCAGCTACAAACAAGCAAGATTTCTGGCTCTCACAGACCTTTAACTTCTTCTTTAAGAGGCTCCTCTGTCCTCCACTCGTTACCTGTATTAATGGCACCTGTTTGAACTTGTTAACAGTATAAAAAACACCTGTCCACAACCTCAAACAGTCACACTCCAAACTCCACTATGGCCAAGACCAAAGAGCTGTCAAAGGACACCAGAAACAAAATTGTAGACCAGCACCAGGCTGGGAAGACTGAATCTGCAATAGGTAAGCAGCTTGGTTTGAAGAAATCAACTGTGGGAGCAATTATTAGGAAATGGAAGACATGCAAGACCACTGATAATCTCCCTCGATCTGGGGCTCCACGCAAGATCTCACCCCGTGGGGTCAAAATGATCACAAGAACGGTGAGCAAAAATCCCAGAACCACACGGGGGGACCTAGTGAATGACCTGCAGAGAGCTGGGACCAAAGTAACAAAGCCTACCGTCAGTAACACACTACGCCGCCAGGGACTCAAATCCTGCAGTGCCAGACGTGTCCCCCTGCTTAAGCCAGTACATTTCCAGGCCCGTCTGAAGTTTGCTAGAGTGCATTTGGATGATCCAGAAGAGGATTGGGAGAATGTCATATGGTCAGATGAAACCAAAATAGAACTTTTTGGTAAAAACTCATCTCGTCGTGTTTGGAGGACAAAGAATGCTGAGTTTCATCCAAAGAACACCATACCTACTGTGAAGCATGGGGGTGGAAACATCATGCTTTGGGGCTGTTTTTCTGCAAAGGGACCAGAACGACTGATCCGTGTAAAGGAAAGAATGAATGTATCGTGCCATGTATCGTGAGATTTTGAGTGAAAACCTCCTTCCATCAGCAAGGGCATTGAAGATGAAACGTGGCTGGGTCTTTCAGCATGACAATGATCCCAAACACACCGCCCGGGCAACGAAGGAGTGGCTTCGTAAGAAGCATTTCAAGGTCCTGGAGTGGCCTACCCAGTCTCCAGATCTCAACCCCATAGAAAATCTTTGGAGGGAGTTGAAAGTCCGTGTTGCCCAGCGACAGCCCCAAAACTCTAGAGGAGATCTGCATGGAGGAATGGGCCAAAATACCAGCAACAGTGTGTGAAAACCTTGTGAAGACTTACAGAAAACATTTGACCTGTGTCATTGCCAACAAAGGGTATATAACAAAGTATTGAGGAACTTTTGTTATTGACCAAATACATATTTTCCACCATAATTTGCAAATAAATTCATTAAAAATCCTACAATGTGATTTTCTGGATTATTTTTTCTCATTTTGTCTGTCATAGTTGACGTGTACCTATGATGAAAATTACAGGCCTCTCTCATCTTTTTAAGTGGGAGAACTTGCACAATTGGTGGCTAACTAAATACTTTTTTTCCCCACTGTACAGTTGAAGTCGGAAGTTTACTTACACCTTAGCCAAATACATTTATACTCAGTTTTTCACAATTCCTGACATTTAACCCTAGTAAAAATGCCCTGTCTTAGGTCAGTTATGATCACCACTTTATTTTAAGAATGTGAAATGTCAGAATAATAGTAGAGAGAATTATTTATTTCAGCTTTTATTTATGTCATCACATTCCCAGTGGGTCAGAAGTTTACATACACTGAATTAGTATTTGTTAGCATTGCCTTTAAATTGTTTAACTTGGGTCAAACGTTTTGGGTAGCCTTCCACAAGCTTCCCACAATAAATTGGTTGAATTTTGGCCCATTCCTCCTGACAGAGCTGGTGTAACTGAATCACGTTTGTAGGCCTCCTTGCTCACACACACTTATTCAGTTCTGCCCACACATTTTCTATAGGATTGAGGTCAGGGCTTTTTAATGGCCACTCTAATACCTTTACTTTGTTGTCCTTAAGCCATTTTGCCACAACTTTGGAAGTATGCTTGGGGTCATTGTCCATTTGGAAGACCCATTTGTGACCAAGCTTTAACTTCCTGACTGATGTCTTGAGATGTTGCTTCAATATATCCACATAATTTTCCTTCCTCATGATGCCATCTATTTAGTGAAGTGCACCAGTCCCTCCAGCAGCAAAGCACCCCAACAGCATGATGCTGCCACCCCAATGCTTCACGGTTGGGATGGTGTTCTTTGGCATGCAAGCTTCCCCTTTTACATAACAATGGTCATTATGGCCAAACAGTTCTATTTTTGTTTCATCAGACCAGAGGACATTTCTCCTAAAAGTACGATCTTTGTCCCCATGTGCAGTTGCAAACTGTAGTCTGGCTTTTTTATGGCGGTTTTGGAGCAGTGGTTTCTTCCTTGCTGAGCTGCCTTTAAGGTCATGTCGATATAGGACTGGTTTTACTGTGGATATAGATACTTTTGTACCTGTTTCCTCCAGCATCTTCAGAAGGTCCTTTGTTGTTGTTCTGGGATTGATTTGCATTTTTCGCACCAAAGTATGTTAATCTCTAGGAGTCTCCTTCCTGAGCGGTATGACGGCTGCGTGGTCCCATGGTGTTTATACTTGCATACTATTGTTTGTACAGATGAACGTGGTACCTTCAGGCGTTTGGAAATTGCTCCCAAGGATGAACCAGACTTGAGGAGGTCTACAATTTTTGGCTGATTTCTTTTGATTTTCCCATGATGTCAAGCAAAGAGGCACAGAGTTTGAAGGTAGGCCTTGAAATACATCCACAGGTACACCTCCAATTGACTCAAATGATGTAAATTAGCCTATCAGAAGCTTCTAAAGCCATGACATAATTTTCTGGAATTTTCCAAGCTGTTTAAAGGCATAGTCTACTTAGTGTATGTAAACTTCTGACCCACTGGAATTGTGACACAGTGAATTATAAGTGAAATAATCTGTAAACAATTGTTGGAGAAATTACTTGTGTCATGCACAAAGTAGATATCCTAACCAACTTGCCAAAACTATAGGTTGTTAACAAATAATTTGAGGAGTGGTTGAAAAACGAGTTTTAATGACTCCAACCTAAGTGTATGTAAACTTCCGACTTCAACTGTATATATATACAGTACCAGTCAAAAGTTTGGACACACCTACTCATTCAAGGGTTTTTCTTTATTTGTACTATTTTCTACATTGTAGTATAATAGTGAAGACATCAAAACTATGAAATAACACATATGGAATCATGTAGTAACCAAAAAAGTGTTAAACAAATCAAAATATATTTTAGATTTGAGATTCTTCAAAGTATTCACCCTTTGCCTTGATGACAGCTTTGCACAATCTTGGCATTCTCTCACCCAGCTTCATGAGGTTAGTCACCTGGAATGCATTTCAATTAACAGTTGTGCCTTGTTAAAAGTTAATTTGTGGAATTTCTTTCCTTCTTAATGTGTTTGAGACAATCAGTTGTCTTGTGAGAGTGAAGGGGTGGTATACAGAAGATAGCCCTATTTGGTAAAAGACTAACTCCATTTTATGGCAAGAACAGCTAAAATAAGCAAAGAGAAATGACAGTCAGTCATTACTTTAAGACATGAAAGTCAGTCAATCCGGAAAATTTCAAGAACTTTGAAACTTTCTTCAAGTGCAGTCACAAAAACCATCAAGCGCTATGATGAAACTGGCTCTCATGAGGACCGCCACAGAAAAGGAAGACCCAGAGATACCTCTGCTGCAGAGGATAAGTTCATTAGAGTTAATTACACCTCAGATTGCAGCCCAAATAAATGCTTCACAGAGTTCAAGTAACAGACACATTTCAACATCAACTGTTCAGAGGAGACTGTGTGAAGCAGGCCTTCATGGTTGAATTGCTGGCTATTTGATCAAGAAGGAGAGTGATGCAGTGCTGCATCAGATGACCTGGCCTCCACAATCACCCGACCTTAACCCAATTGACATGGTTTGGGATGAGTTGGACCGCAGAGTGAAGGAAAAGCAGTCAACAAGTGCTCAGCATATGTGGGAATTCCTTCAAGACGCTGGTTGAGAGAATGCCAAGAGTGTGCAAAGCTGTCATCAAGGCAAAGAGTGGCTATTTGAAGAATCTCAAATATAAAATATATTTTGATTTGTTTAACACCTTTGGGGTTACTACATGATTCCATGTGTGTTATTTCATAGTTTTTATGTCTCCACTATTATTCTACAATGTAAAAAATAGTAAAAATAAAGATAAACCCTTGAATGAGTAGGTGTGTCCAAACATATATATATATATATATATATATATATATATATATATATATATATATATATATATATATATATATATATATATATATATATATATATACACATACACACATACACACACATACATACATACATACATACATACACACATACATATAGTGCTTTCGGAAAGTATTCAGACCCCTTGACTTTTTCCACATTTTGTTACGTTACAGCCTTATTTTAAAATTGATTTTTTTTTTTTATCCTCAGCAATCTACACACAATACCCCATAATGGCAAAGCAAAAACAGGTTTTTAGACATTTTTGCAAATTTATAAAAAATAAAAAACAGAAATACCTTATGTACATATGTATTCACACCCTTTGCTCTTAGACTCTCAGGTGCATCCTGTTTCCATTGATCATCCTTGAGATGTTTCTACAACTTCATTGGTCCACCTGTGGTAAATTCAATTAATTGGACATGATTTGGAAAGGCACACACCTGTCTATAGAAGGTCCCACAGTTGACAGTGCATGTCAGAGCAAAAACCAAGCCATGAGGTCGAAGGAATTTCCTTAGAGCTCCGAGACAGGATTGTGTCGAGGCACAGATCTGGGGAAGGGTACCAAAACATTTCTGCAGCATTGAAGGTCCCCAAGAACACAGTGGCATCCATCATTCTTAAATGGAAATTGTTTGGAACCACCAAGACGCTTCCTAGAGCTGGCCGACCTGGCAAACTGAGCAATCGGGGGAGAAGGATCTTGGCGTGACGTGACCAAGAACCCGATGGTCACTCTGACAGAGCTCTAGAGTTCCTCTGTGGAGATGGGAGAACCTTCCAGAAGGACAACCATCTCTGCAGAACTCCATTTATCAGGCCTTTATGGTAGAGTTACCAGACGGAAGCCACTCCACTTCAGTTTGCCAAAAGGCACCTAAATACTCTCAGATTCAGATTCTTTGGTCTGACGAAACCAAGATTGAACTCTGGCTTGAATGCCAAGTGTCATGTCTGGAGGAAACCTGGCACCATCCCTACTGTGAAGCATGGTGGTGGCAGCATCATGCTGTGGGATGTTTTTCAGTGGCAGGGACTGGGAGACATGTATTTTTGTGTTGTAGTGGGGACAGTAACATTAGTAATCTGAAAAAAGTATACTTTAAGGAAAATGTTTTAAAATATAGTAAATTATGTTAAACTGACATAATATAATTAATAAGTATGCATTAAGGTGTCTGTAATATAATAAATACGGCAAAAACGACAGAGATTATGCCCATATCTACCTTCAATCCTAAATCTTTACAAGACCAATTCAAATGGAAATTGTCTATGAAGAGTATTAAGTACACTCTTAGAAAAAAGGGTTCCAAAATGTTTCTTCGGCTGTCCCCATAGGATAACTCTTTTTGGTTTTGATAGAACTATCTGTAGAAAGGGTTCTACAAGGAACTCATAAGGTTGTAGATAGCAACTTTTTTCTAAGAGTGTACTTAGGAATTTTATACCCAGTAATTTAAATGATTTGTATAACTTAAACTACGTTCCAGTCATTGAAAAGGTTACCAATGAGTTGAAAATAATATACTTACTTCCTATTTCTCTTATAGGCAGAGTTAATGTCATCAAAATATCAATATTACCAACATTTCTTTATTTGTTTCAGAATCTTCCAACTTCACATCCAGGTCCTGTATCATCCATATAAGGCGGGTGGTCTGAACTTATCTAACCTATAACTGTATTATTGGACAGCCCAACTCACCCAAGTTAAGCAATGGTTTCCAACCTGATTATGCTCTTGGGCAAGAATCCTTTGACATCTTCCCATATGAGTTGAAATATCTGCCCTCCTTTGGTTTGTAAGAGCTAAAGACATTTTGAAGTCTACAAGTTTGGAAGGCATCTTGTAAATTACTGGGTTACAATGTAGCTCTCTCCCCTTTTGCGCCCATATTGAGAGATCCTTGCTTCTCATCTTGTTTTAAGGATGATGCATTTAAATCCTGGTAGGATAAGGGAATAAGGGAAATTAACCATGTCTTGTAAGATGGTACTTTTTTATTTATTTCAACCAAGTACATAACAAATTCTGTATTCCGTCGACCCATTTGTTTTGATTTTTTCAAGTCGGACATATGGTCCAATTGAAACAGGGTTCTCTTGTGGAACCCACATCTTCTTAACTAGATGTCTTACTGAACAATGGTGAAAAAATTGTCAAGTGTATTTCTAAGATTCATAAATTGTTGTTAGATCACATGCCAATAGAGACAGATGTTACTAGACACAAATGGGAACAACAATTACAGGTGGAAATAAACAGGGAGGACTGGTCTTACATACTACATGTTTGAAAGCCCACCAATGCTCCTATAACCTCAGACACAAACTCTAAAAATCTAAGAAACCATTCACAGAGTTCACTATACACCAGAAAACAGCATGAACTAAATTAATGCTGAAATGTATTTTCTGTGCTGGCGCTATAAGAGGCAAAATGGTACTCTTTAGTGTTTTGGACATGCAATTGTATCTAAATGTTTTGGAAATCAGTGATCGACACTTTCATTATGTTACAAATGAACTGTTTATACTCCTCTTGCCTAGCTTGTGTCTGCTTGCTACTAGTGAACTATTGTAGATCCATGGAATAAGTATTAGAAAAAAATATTCCAAGATCTCCATCAAAGGCAGACCAGATTATTTCGCGAATATTTGGCATTCCCATATCAAATTCATGGCAATAAGAGCAAATCCATAATAATTGTTGACGTGTCTATATTAACTTCTATTTTGTATTGTTTTTATTTGGGGTTGTTTGATTGTTTGTCTGTATGTATTGCTGTGGATTTTGGTACTGTACATGTGTGTACTTGTAAACATGTAAATGTAGCAACTCATGGGGAGAGAAAAATAACAGGAAAATGTGAATTGTTGATGCAATTAACTGTATTGATTAAATTATTTATTATTTTACAAATGCAAATAAACACATACATCAAGTGATATTTCTATTGTGTATCCAATCTGAATGTACAAAAGCAGCGTCTATAAAGGTTGTTTTGTTAATATGTTACCCATGTATGATGTATTTTTAAGCGGCGTTGTACCATTTGTACTGTTATGCTACTTGAACTAACTGTAAATCTGTAGATTTTGCTGTATTCTCTAGGGTTAGATCTGAATCTGTGAAGAAGTTATCTTACATTGCCGTTCACTGCATTGTATGCTTAAGTCATTGATAAAACGTTTGCTTTTTATGTTTTGTAGTGGTATTTGATCTGATTGAAATTAATTCCACAAGAATTTCAAAATAATTTCTGTGAGCTCCAACAAACTTCTCTCACCAACAGTCTGTAATGTGAACACCCATGGGTGTCCTGAATTGAACATATTTCATTATTTTCTATTTATTATCCCTCTCACATTACCTGCTAACAAACAACACACAGGGCTTAGCTGTTTTCTTTGAAGAGAACAGGTCAAAGGAGACTCACAGCACCAACAGCTGTAAAACTTTTGGAAAACCAACTAGCTCTCAGTCTCTATCTATGTTTCTCAAATGTCAAATTTCAAATTTGTTGCAAACGTCAAATTTCAAAGTGTTTAATGTTAAATTTAGGCATTGACTCCAAAATCTTAAGGTTAGGCATTCATTCCGAACGGTTAATTTAAAGGTTAAGGTTTGGGATAGTCTTAAAATAAAATAAATTTTTTAAACGTTATATCGCTGGATTCAAAGTTGCAACCTTTGGAATCAGAGGCAGATGCTTATGAAATGCTTACACCATCCACCATCCCCGTCCACAATGCCCTAGCAAAACCGAAACCTAATTGAAGGTAACAGCGCTCACTGTTGCCCCTAGTGGCCAGTTTCCTGACATCCTCAGACATCGAATACTGACTTGTATCACGGGTGACCTGGCTGTGGAAAACACAAGGCCTTGGAGGATAGAAACATTTTATCCTTTTAAAATGGGAAAATGCCTCCGTAGTTTTTTTGTTGTTGTGTTTTTGTTATAGGGTATATATATATATATATATATATATATATATATTTGTGCTTGTTTTCTTGTCTGTGAGTGCATGTACAGTTAATAAAACATGAGTGAAAAAAACAACTGTTTCCTTATTTTACATAGGTTGTGATTATTTGTGCCCTTGATTGAATTCCATGATCCATGGAGATCTGACACAACTAGCTACCCAGTTTGTTTACACCATACTCTAGGGCGAAAGATTGACAGTAAAGATGGCTCGCTCACTCCCTTAGCACCAGTGCATCATTGATCTAAAACCAGAAATGGGACATGGGAACATATGCAGAAAACCTAAGAATAAACATTGGTGGAGAACTGTGGAGACCATATAGTAAGTGTAGACTAAAGTTGAACGTGCAGCGCAGCTACCATCATGATAAAGACATTTATTCATGAACATTAATCATTCTCTGTGCATCAGCATGCTAGATGTGTGCATTAATAATGAACAACTAGACTGTACTGTGTGAGACAGTTCAAATTAGTGATTAAAAACTGTTGTGATTTTAATTTACATATACATGGAAAACTGTTCCATACAAAAAGTAAAAGGGAACCTCAGAGCAAACGTTGCCCATAAATAGCAGCCATTACACCTTATCTTGACACGTGACATGTACAACCATTTCATCCATCTTTCACTCAAGCTGTTGTTTAATGAAAACATTTGTGCAGGGTTCACCACCTTTGCAAACACAATTGAGCTCAATGAAGATTGATGCACTCAAACAAGTCCCTCCAAGAATGGGTTCTCTGTACAAGTGGCAGCTATTCTCTGTACAAGTGGCAGCTATTCTATGTACAAGCGGAAGCTATTCTCTGTACAAGCGGAAGCTATTCTCTGTATAAGAGGCAGCTATTCTTATACTTTGTTAATAATAGTAATCATGCACAGCGAAGGGAAAAGGTGAGAGGATGAGAGCGCGTAGATGCGAGAAGTAATTATACAATGAGCAAAGTGATGATGCTGTTTGTATGTGGCTGCTGTGATAGTGAACTGTGTGTGCGGGTGATCAGGGGTGTATTCATTCCGCCGATTCTGTTGAAAAACTTTTCTTAACCGGAAGCAAGCGAATCCAGATTAGACCTATCAGAATTTGTCCAAAGTAAACTCTTGTTTTGGTTGCAAAACGGAATGCAACTGTTTAGACTAATGATTACACCCTAGAGCAGCTAGATGCAGGCAAGAGTGTGCAAGGGGTATTGAATGTTTCACTGTCTGTCACTTTGATTACTCCAATGTGTCTCTCAACATGTGCACCTACGTTATAAACTTTCATCTGTAGGCTAGGTTGTAGCAACCTCAATATGGGTATAGGGAAATTTTGAGTATCATGTAGTAACCTAAACCTATCAATGTTACATTGAGCTAGGTGAATGAAATATGAATGACAGTCATCCAATATGCTGTAAAATAGATAAGGCCATTCTAATAAAAAATAATCGTCCTCCCCAATCTTAAATGGCACTGACCGCCACTGTTACGCATGTATGAACTACACATTGACACATCCAGCCCAAAGTTTAAAAAAATATACTTACTAGTTGCCAAAGTTCTGAAGCATGTCTTTAAATGTTCACAATGTAAGCAATTTCTTTGAACAAAAATATAAACGCAACATGTAAAGTGTTGGTCCCATGTTTCATAAGCTGAAATAAAAGATCCCGGAAGTTTTCCACACGCACAAAAAGTGTATTTCTCTCAAATTCTGTGCACAAATTTGTTTACATCCCTGTTAGTGAGCATTTCTCCTTTGCCAAGATAACACATCCAACTGACAGGTGTGGTATATCAAGAAGCTGATTAAACAGCATGATCATTACACAGGTGCACCTTGTGCTGGGGACAATAAAAGGCCACTCTACAATGTGCAGTTTGATCACACAACACAATCCCACAGATGTCTCAAGTTTTGAAGGAGTGTGCAATTGACATGCTGACTGCAGGAATGTCCACCTGAGCTGTTGCCAGATAATTGAATGTTAATTTCTCTAACATAAGCCGCCTCCAACATTGTTTTAGAGAATTTGTCAGTACGTCCAACCGGCTTCACAACCACAGACAACGTGTATGGTGTGATGTGGGCAAGAGGTTTGCTAATGTCAACATTGTGAACGGAGTGCCCCATGGTGGCGGTGGGGTTATGGTATGGGCAGGCATAAGCTATGAACAATGAACACAATTGCATTTTATCAATGGCAATTTGAATGCACAGAGATACTATGACGAGATTTTGAGGCCCATTGTCGTGCCATTCATCCACTGCCATCACCTCATGTTTCAGCATGATAATGCACGACGCATGTCGCAAGGGTCTGTATACACTTGGGACTCTGAGGCACCGGAACACATTGAGAAATAAAGTGTCAAACACAACGTCACTGCAGTATGCCCACATACTTGAGTCCGAATTTCTTATAGCCTAATTTTCTAGACATCAATGTACATTTTTAGACGACACTGCAGAACACCCGCCATATGCACACATACTATAAGACCAGAATTTCATATAATATCAAGACATCAATGTAGCAGCAGAACAAATATCACAATATTGGAATATAACTTCAAATAAAATAAATCAATGTAGGCTACAGCAGAACACACATATGAGAATATATAGGCCTTCTGCCTATGTGATAATATGAAGCTCATATTCTGATTACAAACTTGTTCTGTGCTGTGAAGGTAAAGGAAAAACAATGTCCTACCTTAGTTTTTAAGACCTCCCACAATGGCTCTCCCCATGTCAATTCCATTTAACTCCTGAGTGAACTTCTTGCTCAAAGCCATGAGTGGGCCTGTGGCTGTGATGTTTAGCCTCCTTCTAAGGCTGTTCTGAAGACTCTGGCTGTAGTGTCTATTTTAATTTTAATTTTAGTGTTAACCTGGGTGTCCTCTTTAGCCTTGTCTACAATGCTTGCTGCCACCAAATATGCCTTGGTTCAGGCATGTTCAAAAACTTTTTTTTCTGAGGGCTCTTTGTTGTTTGTTTTTTTAACGTCTGATGCATAGGATGTTAATTTACTGTACATCCCACCCACTCTTTTGCTAGTTTAATCCCTCCAGTCGTTTCTAGACCGAAGCTCTTGTAGTGTATTAAGATTATGACTTTGATAAGGTTTTAAGTGGAACTTGAGAGGATGTTTATTTAGAAGAAAGAGAGCCGTTTTTAGGGTGACGCCCCATACAAGACAGGGGATTGGACAGTAGAGGGAGCCACCCATATTTTTGTATATCTTATAAGTATAGGCTAGAGACAAAAAACGGCAGAGCAGACATTGCAATTTGGGAAACGCTGCTCTCCAGGTGATCTAGACATCTGTACACTTATGCTGAAATCTTGTGATATGAATAAAACTTATGATCAAAGTTCAGTATAAGCGGACTCCTTTGTTACAGCATTATTAGCAACATTTGACTCGACACTACAAAATGGCGTCACGAAAAGGGACGGTCTGCATCTCTCCTTTGTTCCATTCATGGGTGCCAAGCTGACTCTCGTTCCGAAGTCATGGCCAGATAAGGGTGAGTTTCTCACCACTTTGGGCATTTGTTAGTTCGGAGGCTATTTGAGTGTGCGCTGGAGAGATGTACCGTAAAGGACCGATGTGTGCTGTCTTGCTTTATTGCTGAGAACTAGGGGTCTGGCCTAACCATTCTAAATTTGTTTGCACTGGTAAACAGCGCAAAAGGGGGGAGAGTATCTATAGAGTATCTGTAGAGTGTCTATAGAGATATTTTGCTTGAATAAGAGTTCAAGAACAATCGATTGAGAGAGGAATAAGGAATGAGGCCTAGGCAGATGTATGTAACTTAGAGCCGCTGTGGATCATGGACAAGCCCTGATACAGGCGACCTCTTTAAGGTGGGCCAGAAATCCTATAACGCGTTAGATGTGTTTTAGGTGAGTCCTATGGACTGGAGACCGTGGTATATCGATAATGTATGTTGCCCCTCAGCTGGCGGTTGACGAATGGCTTGTTTGATGTGATCTCTCGTATCGATTCCACAGATCTCGTGGTAGCACAAATTTAGCTAACAAATGGAATTTTACGGCACGGCGGAGGGAGAAATGCTAACGTGGCCTGCTAATTATGCTTCATGCTACATGCTAATGCTAATGCTAATGCTAAATGCTAATGCTAATTCATGCTATATGCCAATTTTTGATGCGGGGTTATGATTAATATTTGTTCCTTGGTGGTCCATTGGAATGGGACGAGCCACCAGAAATGTGTTTAGTTAGCTTGGGCTTGGTGCCTGGTGTCTTGTGAACTGATAAGTGTTATTGTTTGTCTATAAGGGGTAAAAGAGAGGAGCTATAGCAGAATGCTAACGTTCTGTTGTCTGGAGCTGCTTCCACGGTGAAATCGTGGTGATGAATGTACTGCGCATGCGTGTGATTTTACGACACTAGATTATGACACGTGTGATTTTACGACACTAGAGTGACGTAGGGGTAAATAGGTCACTCCTCTGTTACACTGTGCTGCGGGGAGACAGACGAAGGAACAAAGACAGAGACATTTAGAGTCTAATGGTGTATTCTGGTTTTTACATCGGCTGTTGTTTGAAGATTAAACTGTTTTCTTGAGACCTATTGAATTGATAAATGAGAGAGAGATGTTGACGGATTAAAAATAAAAATAATTAAGTAAATAAATAAAATAAAAATGTTATTGAGCTATTTATGCGATTCCTGAGTTAATTCTTAGAGAGAATGTGACTGGAGGAATATTGAATGGTTGAAGTGACTCAGTGATTGCATAAACTACTAAATTCTTGTCTGTTTCTTTGTTCTTTTGTCATATGAGAGGAAATAGGAACGATAGGAGGAAAGAGGAGAGAGAGGAAGTGCTGACGTGTACATCACGTGACAGGGTGTGACGCGACAGAGGCTGCGACAGGATCAAGTTAAATATCAGGCTAGTGCTATTGTGTTTACAAAGTCTTCCCCTACAGGATATTTGATGTTATGACAATTTGACAAAGACTTGGCAGAAGACTGATCAATTGATTAAAATAAAAATTGCGTATTGGAGTTTTTGTGCATGAGTGGGTTTGATTAGAGTTCTGTTGGGAATCGAGTACTGACATTATTCTGTAAGATTGAGGTCATTTGGTGCTTATTAAATAATTGGTTTATGAGTACTGTAGTGTTGCTGGATTATAGATATTATACATACTTTTCCTGATTGAAGGTGGTAAGATAGCCACTAATTGATAAATTAGTAAAATAGGAAATATAAAAAAAAAAATATTTTTGATTATTCATAAATTTATTGATTAATTGTTTAATTGGGGGAACAAAATTATTATTTTGATATTTTTTTAAATATTCATATTTTTATTGATTAATATTTATTATTTTATTTTTTTATTTTTTTTAGTTTATATTAATAATTAAAGGGAGGACACTATAAGCTATATATTCTAAAATAATAAAAATAATTCACATTAAAGGAATATAAAAGAGTTGTTACAATGGGGAAAAAGGATATCAGGACTATGAAGGTAATTACACCTGTTAATATAGTACAAAATAGTAATCCTCTAGTTAATGGGATTGCAAAGTTATCTGGCAAATGGAACAAACGTTGGCCTTACATTGAACAACCATGGCCAGTGGAAGGGACTCTTAACCCTGACGTAATCAAGATAATGAAAGTGCTTCTGTCAATTCATAAAGCAGCTCAAAAGAAGGGAAAAAAGGGAACAACGAAAAGAAAAGAGACAAAGAGAGCTGGGTGTTCTTAAGTTGTCCTTCATTCTCAGACAAAAACTGATGAAAGATGCCAGCGATAAGATAAACAAAGGTATAGAGAAAATTGTGAAACAGGGAAAGGCGACAGAAAAACTAATGGCAGAAGTCAGTACACCTTTCTCACATACGGATTCAGCAAAAAGATCCCCACCTTATGAGAAAGAAGTAGAGCTTAAGGACGTCTATCCTCAGCTTCCGGTGATCGTTCAGGAGGGTGGTTATTGCATCAGAGATGAAGATGAACGAATAATAGAGAGAGGACAAGCAGAAACTACCATAAAAATGAATCCAAACTCCAGAAGTAAGAAAAAACCGAGATGTCTGGAAACTAAGGGTAGAATGAGGTTCAGGAGAATGGAACTTGATGAAGACGACGACGATGATGATGATGATGATGATGATGATGATGATGATCAGAGTGATTCAGAAGAAATCATGGGTGGATATGACCCTGTGATCAGACGGAGGTTGGCAAGAGCGGAAAGAAGGGGTGATGGATGTTTGAAGAAGACAACAAGAGATTCGAGTTCTGATAAAAGCGAAGATGAAGACAGCGATAAAGAGTGGGAGAGTAAGGGTGCTTCATATTCAAGAGGATTTTATCCAGCAATGACTAGCACAGAAGAAATAGAAAGAGATATAGACCGATGCGTCTCATGCCTGGATAAAGTGACTAGTTTAGAAGAAGTAAAAGAACTGGAGGAACAACTCAAGAAGCTGAAGATAAAGAAAAAGAAGCTGCTGAGAAAAGAATCCCAAGAATCTGAGAAGAAATATACATTGAGGCCAAGGAAAGAGGGCACTAGTAAGAAAATTATGCCGGTGATCATTCGAGGTCGAAACTTAGAATATAAGCCTTTGCAAAGTACCGATATGTCAGATATACTTGAGAAGTTGCCTACTCTTCAAGATGGAGCCTATCCTTGGATTTCAAAATTGGAAGAAATTACAGTGGGAACACAGTCTGCTATAGGATACTTTAAGATACTTTTTGCTAATCTCCTGGGAATTCCAGGTATGGAAGAAATTTTTCAGAGAGCGGGACTGAATAGATATGTGGGGACTGCAGTGAACGACCCTGAATTGTTGGCTGCAAGTAGGAATCGTCTGTGGAGAGGATTGAAAGATACATTTCCAACAAATGTGCATCCTGATAATATTCTGATTGACCCACTAGGACAACAAGAAAATCCGAGAGCCTATGTGTCAAGAGTTCATCAAGTGTGGAGAAAAATTACTGGAAATGATCCAGATGTGAGTCAAATTGAGCAGTCAATTTTGAGAGCTAAATTGCAGATGGAACTGCCCTCACCAGTAAGGAGTAAACTGGCAGAGGTGGTTGGACTTGGAAGCATGACAAAAGGCGTCTATACAGATCATATAGCCCATCAAGTGGATTTGTACAGAAAAAAGGAACACAACCAGAAAGAACAGGACCAAGAAACTCTCAGAAAACTCAATCAAATACAGCTGGGGGAGAATAAGAAGGAGAAGAAGCAAGCTTTGGTTATGAAGAATCAGGGTGCACCGAATCAACAATCACTGCCACAGCTTCAACAGGACCAGTTCCAATCGCAATTGTATCAGCCACCAATAGCGGTTCCAGTTGTTCCATATCCACAGCCAGTTTCTGGACAGACACAGAATTGGAGAGGAAGAGGACGAGAAGGCTTAGAAGGAGGAGGAAGGTTTCAGCTACACTTCCAGCAACTTTCAGAAGTGTGTTATAATTGTGGACAGGTTGGTTACTTTGCCTGTGAGTGCAATGCGCCAGGAGGAAACAACAGAGGGAATTTCTGAGGAAGATAAAGGAGCAAGTGAAGATCACCTGTCCTCCAGGTGAACCCTTAAAGGAGCAAGGATTCTAGAGTGCCTAGAAGATCCGAAGGGGGGTGTCAGATGATAGCACCGATTAGGGAGAAAAAAAAATCTATCAATTGAAGTGAAAACAAAGGACTAGGAGAGGTGAATAGTGGAAAAGCTTTTATCTGTGTTGAGCCTAAAGAGGTTAAACATCTCACTATGTAAAATTAACTAATTAGGATGGGGATTTGAGGGAGTAAAACAGTTGATTACTCTTAAGGAACCAATTGAGCTCTGCTATAAAAATCAAAGAGAAATTAAAATACACATACTGGTATCAGAACATATACCTATTGCATTGTTGGGAAGAGATGCATTGTGTAAATTGAACTGTACAATAAGATGTACACTAGACGGCTGTCTGGTAGAAGATTTTAAAAGAGTAGGGTTTTTGGGAATCTATTAGACTGCCTATTAGACAATATGTCTGAAAAATAAAGTTAAAAGGGGTGACAGTTATTCTTGGTTACATTCCTACACCAAGAGGTGCAAGAGATTTCAAACTAGGCTAAATTGATGTTCGATCGTTTGCCAAGTCTGTGTGTAAAGAAGTCTAGACAGGGGATTACCCAATCACATATTCAAAAAATTGGTGGTAAAAGGATTTTGTGAATAAATCAGTGGAAAGAGTTTTTAAAAGTTAGGAGAAAAGATTAGATTAAAAAAGTTAGGAGAACTAGGGTTGAAGGAACTCTAGGACAGTAAGCTAAGTTTCAATGTTAGTTAGTAGGAAGAGAGAGAGAACTAGTGGTGATAGATGGAAATACAAGTAAGGAGTTAAAAGTCTTAGGGAGAATGGATGAAGTAACAACAAGGACATCAACACTTCAGCCTATTAAAACAACAGTGAGAAGCAATTTAACTCTTTCAACATTGATAGTTATTAAAGACATAAATATATCGCATTTGATTACAAGGGAGCAGATAGCTCCAGCATCAATTTTAGAGGAATTTCATAGTCTAGGAAGCCTATCATTGGAGGATAAGTCTAAGAGAGAAGTGGGGATTTTTCCATGGTATGGTGTAAAATTTGGGAAGATCATATTGATAATATTAGCTATACTTTGATTCCAGATAGTTCAGATAATATCACTAGTGTTATAGATGCATTGAAGAATATAAGGGATGCATTTGGTAGATCTGAAGGAGCTGGATGGTCAGTGAAGTCTTGGCTGCAAGATCAGTTAGGCCCAGTGGGAGCAGTGATGGTTTAGATTTTAATAGCAGCTTTGATAGCAGTGTGTGTGATGTTTTGCTTTTTTAACTTGTTACTGACCTTTGAGAAAGCTATGATAGTGAGATGGGTTGGAGTTGTGATGCCTGGAGACAACACTCAGATGCCGTTGTTGACTGTTCCTGATCTGGATGGAGTATTGATGGATAAATATCCTTTTTGATTATTTGATCATTTTTCAAATGTTTTTCAATATTAGTGTGATTTTAGTATTTTGTTATGAATCAAAGGGGGGAAATAGGATAATGTATCATACATCATTTTATATCATTTTTTATATTCTTAGTTGATATTGATGTTATAATTTGAATGTGTTGTTTTGCAAAAGATACTGTTTGGTCTTTTCTTTTCTTCCAGAAGCATTTGGGGAAATATGTAGAGATTGAAATACTCAAACAAGGACAATATGAAGGGACATTATGAAAGGAGAATATGAAGGGACTGGAGGAGATGGAACAAGGAAGGTGTGGAAATGTTCCAATTCCATCATCGAAGATGCATTGGAAGTCGAGACTGCTGAGGAGATGAAGTGTAGTGGACTACATTCCAGTGTCTGCAATTAAAATATAGACATATTTGCATGTGTAATACATAATTTGTGTCATATTCTTTCTGTATTAATTTTGTAGAATGATATTTGATGTTATTGAATACATGTGGGGATCTTAGATGTTTTTGTTTATTTCGTGGAAGCTTAGGGACATGGAGTCTAGGCAGGGATAGAGATAATCCACCGTAGGGTCCAATGGGTCGACCAGCCTTAGTGTGGATATTTTTTGGATAGTATTTTGTTTGCAGGGGCTTACATGTGTATTTAATTGCATCATAGTTTCAAATGCATTGATAAAGATTTATGAATTGATCTGGAGTACCTAGGTGGTTGCCTGGGGCAGAGGGGCCGTGAGAGAATTTTACTGTCTTGATTGATGGATGGATATTTGGAAAGAAGGCTGCCAGACAGGTTTTTCGCTCTCAAACTCCATAAAGATTTATTCATATTTCATAGTAATGTATTCACACTCCATAAAGATTTATTCATATTTCATAGTAATGTATTCACACTTCATAAATATTTGTTCATATTTAATAGAAAGGTATTTACACTCCAGAGAAAAGTGTTTTGGGTTTATTGTTAAAGATACTCAATAAGAGAAATTGATACTTGTCATAATCCTATTATTTTTGTTTTCGAGACTTTTAGTTAGTCTCGAAGGGGGGAAATATGTAGTGTATTAAGATTATGACTTTGATAAGGTTTTAAGTGGAACTTGAGATGATGTTTATTTAGAAGAAAGAGAGCCGTTTTTAGGGTGAAGCCCCATACAAGACAGGTGATTGGACAGTAGAGGGAGCCACCCATATTTTTGTATATCTTATAAGTATAGGCTAGAGACAAAAAACGGCAGAGCAGACATTGCAATTTGGGAAACGCTGCTCTCCAGGTGATCTAGACATCTGTACACTAATGCTGAAATCTTGTGATATGAATAAAACTTATGATCAAAGTTCAGTATAAGCGGACTCCTTTGTTACAGCATTATTAGCAACATTTGACTCGACACTACACTCTCTACCTTTTTGCATGTTGTACAGCCCAACTTTGAATTCTGCATGACAAGCCAGGGGTTATACGTTTGCTTGTTCTTGAACTGCAAATTGCACCTGCTCCGAGCACTTCGTCGGTGGATGCACTGCCCCCCTCCCCCCGAGCTCCCTGTCTCCCTCTCCCGCTGAGTCTGACTCGCTAGTAGGCCTACTAGCTAGTGGAGGTGCCGGTGGTGTTTACATATCTTGCACTACTGTATTCTATAATATTCTACTGTATCTTAGTCCATACCACTTTGTCATTGCTTGTCCATATATGTATATATTCTTAAATTCCATTCTTCCTCCCGGGGAAGGACTGCCCGTTCCATGATCTCGCCATCACGGTTGACAACTCCGTTGTGTCCTCCTCCCAGAGTGCGAAGAGCCTTGGCGTGACCCTGGACAACACCCTGTCGTTCTCCGCTAACATCAAGGCGGTGACCCGATCCTGCAGGTTCATGCTCTACAACATTCGGAGAGTACGACCCTGCCTTACACAGGAAGCGGCACAGGTCCTAATCCAGGCACTTGTCATCTCCCGTCTGGATTACTGCAACTCGCTGTTGGCTGGGCTCCCTGCCTGTGCCATTAAACCCCTACAACTCATCCAGAATGCCGCAGCCCGTCTGGTGTTCAACCTTCCCAAGTTCTCTCACGTCACCCCCCTCCTCCGCACACTCCACTGGCTTCCAGTTGAAGCTCGCATCCGTTACAAGACCATGGTGCTTGCCTATGGAGCAGTGAGGGGAACGGCACCTCCGTACCTTCAGGCTCTGATCAGTCCCTACACCCAGGCGAGGGCATTGCGTTCATCCACCTCTGGCCTGCTGGCTCCCCTTCCTCTGCGGAAGCATAGTTCCCGCTCAGCCCAGTCAAAGCTGTTCGCTGCTCTGGCACCCCAATGGTGGAACAAGCTCCCTCACGACGCCAGGACAGCGGAGTCACTCACCACCTTCCGGAGACATTTGAAACCCCACCTCTTTAAGGAACACCTGGGATAGGATAAAGTAATCCTTCTACCCCCCCCAAAAAAAAAATCCTGGCTATCCCACTGGCTATAGGGTGAATGCACCAATTTGTAGTCGCTCTGGATAAGAGCGTCTGCTAAATGACGTAAATGTGCCCTTGAGCAAGGCACTTAACCCTAATTGCTCCTGTAAGTCGCTCTGGATAAGAGCGTCTGCTAAATGACTAAAATGTAAAATGTAAAAATGTACTAGATTTGTGTGTATTGGGTATATGTTGTGAAATTGTTAGATATTACTTGTTAAATATTACTGCACTGTCGGAGCTAGAAGCACAAGCATTTCGCTACACCCGCAATAACATCTGCTAAGCACGTGTATGTGACAAATAAAATTTGATTTGATTTAGTGATGCTGAACTGGCGGTATTAGCATCGCCATCAGTAACAGTTTGCCCCTCACTCCTCTCCTCCGGCACAGTTTTCTGGCTCGTTCTGGGTTCGAGTCACCATCTTTCTCTGGATTTTTTTACTTGAAAAATGTTAAACTCGATTTCCTTTTCTTATAAAAAATTTATTTGGCTTTCCCACGATTCTAATTCAGTAGGGAGACGACTAGACTAGGCTACGTGACGTGATTACGTAGGGACCTCTTCACTAGCTGACCACCACACCACTAAGACTTGTGTCAAGATCAGTTACTTACCCTCACTGGCCCTTCCCATAACCTCTATGTACAAATAAGAGAGCAGGTCTGGAATCAGTGTGGCAGGAGAGGATGATCACATAGAAGGATCACCTCGCTTTTACATGATGGTCTTTCTGGAGGGCGGGAGAAATAACGAGAAGGCAACTTGATTTAATGCAGATCACTTTTATTAGAACATCCACAGTGCGAACAGTGAAATAATTAATAAATCATGCTGCGAGAGGTACCGGATCTGGGCAAATAGGAGCCGTAACAAACAAAGTCAAATCTGAGAGGTGCCGGATCCTGTTCTCAAATGAAGCACTGCTAATTCCTTTATATGAACTGTAACTCAGAAAAATCTTTGAAATGATTACATGCATTTATATTTTTGTTGCATTCGGAAAGTATTCAGAACCCTTGACTTTTTCCACATTTTGTTACGTTACAGCCTTATTCTAAAATTGATCAAATAAAAGATTTTCCTCATCAATCTACACACAATACCATATAATGACAAAACGAAAACAGGTTCAAGGGGTCTGAATACTTTCCGAATGGACTGTATATTAAGAACCCTGGTTGATGACTGTGGAGCTCAATATTATTCTGACCCCAGCCCATTCAGCAGTCTATTTTTAAGGTCTAATAGGACATTTAACTTAATATTGTCAGTGTGAATCAAGGATGTGTTATCCCACTCAGCTAAAACCTATGTATTAGCTCTGTGTTCTAACATGAATCTGGCCATTTCAGTGCCTTTTATGTGTGTTTTTAACATTTTGTTAATCACAAACCTAAAAATAGGCTCACAAGGACATAAACTCAGTGACTCCCACTCTGTTTCTCTCTGGATTGTCTCAGTTTATGCACAAGCTCATTAGACATCAGTTGGTTTGTTTACTCTCTGATCTACAAGGCTGACTGAAATACAAATATGCAATATTAGCTACTTAATGCCATAAGTACTGCCTTATTAAAGTAGAGCTTAAGAAGATCTGCATGTGCACAATCTAATTAGAGAAGCAGACATATTTCATGGCATAATAACCCAGCTAGTGCATTTGGTTCTTTCGAAGTTGTGGGAATGTGTGTTTTTGGTTTCAGATTGGTTCTGGGAGTGAAGCCCTTAAATGGCAACTGAACGCATAAAAAACTATGTCTCTGGTTAAAATTCGGCCTTTGTGGTATTGATATTAGTCAGAAACATTTATTATTATTCCAGTGCCAAAATTAACTAAAAAGTGTAAGTAGGATCATTTTGGTCATAAAGTTAGTATATTCCATAACAGAGTTTTGTGAGATTTGTGTAACTGAGGTCGTCACAATTTACATGAGGGTTGGGTTTGGATTACAATCATGCCCACCTGCCCACTAACATGGGATTGTAACGCCTAGGGATAATTGTCATGAACGGAGAAACAGTTTCTCTGATTGCGCTCTATCCAATCATAGCAGCAGAACCTCCAGACAGTGAGACAGACTTGTCCATTACACAGCACCTCAGACACTGACTTGTTTACATAAGACAACACGTCGCCAATGTTATGTTGAAAGAACACTTGACCCCTAAGCCCTTTATGAAGTGGCCAGTTGCTGATGTGTTTGATAGTGATCGCTCAAATCTGCCACTGTTTTAGGGAAAATGAGATCTGAGACGATGCGCACTTGCATCCCAACTGCCACTTGTTAATATTCCAAAATTCAAAACCCATTTGCGAGCAGCTTGTGTCCTGCCCCGACCTGTTTTGTAACATGATTCACTATGAAACATTGCTAGACAGATGCACACTCTGGTAATAGATAGTAAAAAAGGTGCAAAAACAAAAAACACACGTCGCCACTCACCAGTGATTTAGCTAACATGGCCTGCCTGCTCAATGTGCCTGCTAGCTACTACTAGCTAGCTTAATTGACAAACACAGAGATGGAACTTTAGTCCCGTGCGAAACTGCCATGTTATTATGCCAAGGTTATTATCCCAGCCCTAAAAACCTACTGTTTTTCGGCAAACTCCCAGGTCCTCTGATAATACTTATCACGTGCGAATCATCATTCCTGTGTTTTGAGGGATATTACAGAGTTTAACAGGTGCTGCACCCAGTTTGGGTAAGAACATAGGAACAAATATTGCTTCAAATAATGTGCTATGGACCTAGCCTACAGATTAATGATCTGTTTTGTCACATATCAACTTTCTTAGTGCCATACTTCTCTTTTAAAAGATGAAGTGGACGATGTTGTGCCAATGAATTGATAAATTGCCAAAAAGTCACGTAATTAAATGTCTGGTTCTTATTGATATGCATTATTATTTTGACCCTTCTCTGAACTGAAGGCCATTAGGCAAATATTAGGCTATCCCTAGACATGTGAAATATCTTCATGTCTAGAAGAGCCTCCAGGATTCGATCCTAACGATGAATTTTGAATGAGGAAAAAAATATATATTACAGGGGCATTTTAGTAGAACTAATCCTGTCCGAATCATCCAGTGGAAAAACGGTAATAATTATATATAGTAATAATTATTCTATAGTAATACTAGTTCTGTGCGAATAGGGCTAGTGATTTTGGCCACTGATAAACAGCGTGTAGCTTGTGCTTTATTTACGATAGTTTGACAGCTTTCTGATGATGAAGTTGTAGACATGTTCTCAGAAATCAGTCCTAAGCGCTGCCAGCAGAGGCTGACTCAATACTGTCTGCTGACTAGTTTTTCATGCACATTTTTTACTTGAGAAATACTGCACCAAACACCTTAGCTAGATGTAAAATTGTGCTACTAAAGCCATATTCGCACGGGATTAGTTTTACTGGGGGAGATAGGGTTATATAATTATTTGCACGAGTACAAATCACCACATCCATAATTTAAGTCTTGTCCGAATCTGCCATGTTGGTAATTTTTAACTAACGCCAAGGTCCTCTGATAATACTCGTCCTGTGCGATTTGACATCCCTTTCTTTTGAGAGAAATTAATGTGTTTGAAAGGTGTTGCTCGCGGTTTGAGCAAGAAAACAATAACGATTCGATAAATGTATATTTAAAACAGTTCTGCACAGTCTATATATGAAACACCTACATGTATCAAAATTGAAAGTGAATGCTTTTGTTTCTACGTTTTGTGCCAATGAATTGAACATCGACAAATGAGTGGGTAAAAAAATATTGCACCTATTTAATGCAACCCTTGCTGTTAATATATCTCAAAGTGTCACGAATTCAGCCGAGGCTGCCCCTCCTCCTTGCTCGGGCAGGCTTCGGCGTTCGTCGTCACCGGAGTACTAACTACTACCGATCCATGTGTCTATGTTTGACTTGTTTTGTCTTCATTGGTCACACCTGTTTCCCATCATGTAGTTATGTCTTCCCTATTTAACCCTCGGTCTCACACTGTGTGTTGTGCGTGTTAGTTCATGTTTTGGTTGTCGTTAGTGTGCGGGTTTGTTCCTCCCTGCGTGGAGGTTTTGTTCATTCATTTACCTACAAGTAAAGTACGCCTTTTCGATTAGCTCTGTGTCCTGCACCTGACTTCGTCTACCGCATTACACTGACACCTTGACAGAAACACGCACCTAAATATGGAGTCAGCTGGTACAGCAATGCCAGCCGGATCGATGGAGGAACGCGTCCAACAACAAGCGGCCATGATCCAGGCTCTCGGCACCGCTATGGAATGAGTGGTGAATACCATGGAGCGATGGGAGAGAGGATGTATCCCTATACCTCCTCCAATTACACCACCACCAACACCGCTGTCCACCTCTTCACCATCTGGGTCCAGTGGGATTCGTCTCTCGCTCCCAAGGGCATATGACGGTACAGCTGCCGGATGTCAGCGTTTTCTGCTCCAGGTAGAGCACTACCTGGCAACCATCCACCCGGCTCCCTCGGGATACGAGAGCGTGTCCGCCCTCATCTCCTGTCTGTCCGGTAAAGCGCTCGAGTGGGCCAACGCCGAGTGGGGGGGAAAAGACGCCGCAACTGTAAGCTATGCAGAGTTTACCCGCCGCTTTAGGGCGGTATTCGATCATCCACCAGAGGGGAGAGCGGCGGATGAGCGTCTATTCCACCTCAGACAGGGGAAGAGGAGCGTGCAGGAGTTTGCACTGGACTTTCGGACTCTGGCTGCCAGTGCAGGATGGAATGAGAGGGCCCTCATCGACCACTACTGTTGCAGCTTAAGGGAGGATGTTCGTTGGGAACTGGCCAGCAGGGACACCAACCTAAACCTGGACCAACTGGTGAATATGTCAATCCGACTGGATAACCTGTTGGCCACCCGCGGACGTCCTGATCAGGGGCTGTCCATTCCATCCCCCAGCACCTCCGACCCTACCCCTATGGAGCTCGGAGGTGCTGCTCTGAGCAAGACTGGTAGAGGGGCCGTCCCGTGCACCAACTGTGGCCGCAGAGGACACACTGCTGGTCGGTGCTGGGGAGGGTCTTCAAGGAGTTGAGACAGTAGGCAGAGCACTGGTGGACCATTTCAGGTGAGTAGGCACCCAACTCACCCAGAGCTCCCTGTTGCGCATATGTGAATAGATGTTGTATTTCCAGAGTTTTCTTCTCATTCCCAGCATAAGGCGCTAGTAGATTCAGGCGCAGCTGGGAACTTTATTGATCGTCAGTTTACCCGTAGGTTAGGGATTCCTATTGTGCCAGTTGATGTGACCTTCCCTTTACATGCCCTAGATAGTCGCCCTTTAGGGTCAGGTCTGATTAGGGAGGTCACAGCTCCACTCTGGACGAAGACGCAGGAGGGGCATGAGGAAACAATTAGTCTATATCTGATTGATTCTCCTGCGTTTCCAGTGGTGTTGGGGCTTCCCTGGTTAACCTCTCATGACCCCACTATTTCATGGCAACAGAGGGCTCTCAAGGGATGGTCAAGTCAGTGCTCGGGGAGGTGTGTAGGTGTTTCCGTAGGGGCAACTACGGTAGAAAGTCCAAACCAGGTTCCCACCATGCACATTCCGCCTGAATATGCCGATTTGGCTCTCGCCTTCTGTAAAAACAAAGCGACTCAATTACCACCCCATCGACAGGGGGATTGTGTGATAAACCTCCAAGTAGGCGCTGCGCTTCCCCGGAGTCACGTGTATCCTCTGTCACAGGAAGAGACAGCGGCTATGTCATCAAATCGCTGAGGCAAGGATACATTCGGCCTTCCACTTCCCCTGTGTTATCGAGTTTCTTTTTTGTGAAGAGAAGGATGGTGGCTTACGCCCGTGCATTGACTACCGTGGTCTTAATCAGATCACAGGAGCACGTACAACCTGGTGCGTATCCGGGAGGGAGATGAGTGGAAGACAGCATTTAGTACCACCTCAGGGCACTATGAGTACCTCGTCATGCCATACGGTTTGATGAATGCTCCATCAGTCTTCCAATCTTTTGTTGATGAGATTTTCAGGGACCTGCATGGACAGGGTGTAGTGGTGTATATTGATGACATTCTCATATACTCCACTACACGGGCCTAGCATGTGTCCCTGGTGTGTCAGGTGCGTGGTTGACTGTTGGAGCATGACCTGTATGTGAAGGCGGAGAAATATCTGTTCTTCCAAGAGTCCATCTCCTTCCTAGGACACCGCCTGTCCGCGTCAGGTGTGGAGATGGAGATTGACCACATTTTGGCCGTGCGTAATTAGCCGACTCCAACCGGAGGTTTATCCGGGGCTTTGGTCAGGTAGCGGCTCCCATTACCTCCTTGCTGAAGGGAGGACCGGTGTGTCTACAGTGGTCAGCTGAGGCGGACAGGGCTTTTGGTCATCTGAAGGACCTGTTTACTTTGGCTCCGGTGCTGGCTCATCCGGATCCTTCCTTGGCATTCCAGGTTGAGTTGGACGCGTCCGAGGCTGGGATTGGAGCTGTACTGTCTCAGCGCTCGGGTACGCCACCAAAACTCCGTCCCTGTGCTTTATTTTTTAAGACGCTCAGTCCGGCAGAGCGCAACTATGATGTGGGGGACAGGGAGCTGTTAGCTGTGGTTAAAGCTCTGAAAGTGTGGAGGCATTGGCTTGAGGGGGCTAAACACCCTTCTCTCATTTTGACTGACCATCGCAATCTGGAGTACATCCGGGCGGCGAGGAGGTTGAACCCTCGCCAGGCAAGGTGGGCCATGTTCTTCACTCATTTTGTGTTCCCAGAACGCTGAGGCAGACGCCCTGTCCCGACTGTATGACACATAGGAGAGGTCCATTGAGCCCACTCCCATACTTCCGGCGTCGTGTTTGGTGGCACCGGTGGTGTGGGAGGTTGACGCAGACATCGAGTGGGCGTTACGTACCAAGCCCACTCCCCCCCAGTGTCCAGAGGGTCGGTTGTACGTGCCGCTCGAGGTTCGCGATCGATTGATCTATTGGGCACACACGTCACCCTCCTCTGGTCATCCTGGCATCGGTTGGACAGTGCACTGTCTTAGTGGGAAGTACTGGTGACCCACTTTAGCCAAGGATGTGAGGGTTTATGTGTCCTCCTGCTCGGTGTGCGCCCAGAGGGAAATTACAAACCCTACCCGTTCCACAACGGCCGTGGTCCCACCTGTCGGTGGATTTTGTTACGGACCTTCCCCACTCACAAGGGAACACCACGATCCTGGTCTTAGTGGATCGGTTTTCTAAGTCCTGCCATCTCATTCCTATGCCAGGTCTCCCTACAGCCCTACAAACTGCTGAGGCCCTGTTTACACACGTCTTCCGGCACTACGGGGTACCTGAGGATATTGTGTCGGATTGGGGTCCCCAGTTCACCTCAAGGGTCTGGAGGGTGTTCATGGAACGTCTGGGGGTCTCGATCAGCCTTACCTCAGGTTTTCACCCCAAGAGTAATGGGCAGGTAGAGAGAGTGAACCAGGATGTGGGTAGGTTTCTGTGGTCCTATTGCCAGGACTGGCAGGGGGAGTGGTCGGGTTTTATCCCCTGGGCAGAGATGGCCCAAAACTCACTCCACCACCTGTACTAACCTTACTCATTTCCAGTGTGTGTTAGGTTATCAGCCGGTCCTGGCACCTTGGCATCAGAGCCAGATCGAGGCTCCTGCGGTGGATGAGTGGTTTCGGCGCTCGGAGGAGACCTGGAACGCTGCTCATGTACACCTGCAGCGGGCCATCAGGCGACAAAAGGCGAGCACCGATCGCCACTGCAGTGAGGCCCCGGTGTATGCACCGGGGAACCGGGTCTGGCTCTCGACCCGAAACCTGCCCTTTCGCCTGCCCTGCCAGAAGCTCGGTCAGCGGTTTGTGGGGCCATTTAAAGTCCTGAGGAGATTGAACGAGGTTTGTTATAGGTTACAGCTTCCTCTTAATAACTGTGTTAACCCCTCGTTCCATGTGTCTCTCCTCAGGCCGGTAGTAGCTGGTCCACTCCAGGAGTCTGAGGTACGGGAGGTTCCTCCACCCCCCCCCCCCCCCCCCTGGACATCGAGGGGGCACCGGTGTACTCGGTCCGTTCCATCTTGGATTTGAGGTGTCGGGTGGGGGGCCTGGAGTATCTCGTAGAGTGGGAGGGGTACGTTCCGGAGGAACAGTGCTGAGTCCCTAGGAGGGACATCCTCGATCCCTCCATGTTGAGGGATTTCCACCGTAGTCATCCGACTCGCCCTGCTCCACGTCCTCCTGGCCGTCCCCCGGGGCCGGGGTCGGCTCACGGCTGGAGCCGCGTCAAGGGGGGGGGGTTCTGTCACGAATTCAGCTGAGGCTGCCCCTCCTCCTTGCTCGGGCAGGCTTCGGCGTTCGTTGTCACCGGAGTACTAGCTACTACCGATCCATGTGTCTATGTTCAACTTGTTTTTCCTTCTTGGTCACACCTGTTCCCATCATGTAGTTATGTCTTCCCTATTTAACCCTCTGTCTCACACTGTGTGTTGTGCATGTTTGTTCATGTTTGGTTGTCGTTAGTGTGCAGGTTTGTTCCTCCCTGCGTGGAGGTTTTGTTCATTCATTTACCTACGAGTAAAGTACGCCTTTTCGATTAGCTCTGTGTCCTGCGCCTGACTTCGTCTACCGCATTACACTGACACCTTGACACAAAGCAGCATTCCAACTGAGCTAAACGTTTGGAAATAACAAGTTCACTATCTCATCCATAGCCTAAAAACACATCTCAAATGCAAGTGTGATGTTTAGCTCACATCTGCAGTCTTGGGGGCATTTAGGACATCTACCGCGGATGGTTAAAATAATTATTATGATCACACTTCCTCAATTCAATTATAATGGCGACACTATACCAAGAGTGTTTGGGCGGCAGGTAGCTTAGTGGGTAAGAGCGTTGTGCCAGTAACCGAAAGGTCGCTGGTTCTAATCCCCGAGCCAACTAGGTGAAAAATCTGTTGATGTGCCCTTAAGCAAGGCACTTAACCCTAATTGCTCCTGTAAGTCGCTCTGGATAAGAGCGTCTGCTAAATGACTAAAATGGAAATGGTATGGTTTAGAAACTTGGGAGCCAAGCTCAAGTTATCAGTGTAACCTGTTATCACCTGCATATTCACGCCTAGAATAAAACCCTCCAGGCTGCTGTCAAAATTGTCAATTTATTGAAATTTACAGAATTACAGGGGGCAGTTTGCAAAAAACTAATCCCGTCCAAATCGTCTGCTGCAATAACGGCCATTCTGGGGTAATAATTACATAACAAATTACATGACCTCCTCGGCAAAAACGTCAAAATTAATTACAGATTTATTTTAGATTAATGCTGACTATTTTGAGGAAGTGGTAGTGGCTATGTTGTTGCTACAGTGACTCAAGAGGGACTAACAACAATAACTGCCAGAGTACCATTTAGCAAACATAACACACTCACATTGAACCACACCGCCTAAGACCCAAATCTTGTTTTCATTAATGAGCAGCAGAAAAGCCCAGACAAAATCGGTTGGTTCAGCCAGTGTGTCTATGTATGCGGATGACTCAACACTATACACGTCAGCTACCACAGCGACTGAAATGACTGCAACACTTAACAAAGAGCTGCAGTTAGTTTCAGAATGGGTGGCAAGGAATAAATTAGTCCTAAATATTTCAAAAACTAAAAGCACTGTATTTGGGACAAATCATTCACTAAACCCTAAACCTCAACTAAATTTTGTAATGAATTATGTGGTAATTGAGCAAGTTGAGGAGACTAAACTGCTTGGAGTAACCCTGGATTGTAAACTGTCATGGTCAAAAAATATTGATACAACAGTAGCTAAGATGGGGAAAAGTCTGTCCATAATAAAGCGCTTTTCTGCATTCTTAACAGCACTATCAACAAGGCAGGTCCTACAGGCCCAAGTTTTGTCGCACCTGGACTACTGTTCAGTCGTGTGGTCAGATGCCACAAAGAGGGACTTAGGAAAATTGCAATTGGCTCAGAACAGGGCAGCACGGCTGTCCCTTGGATGTACACAGAGCGCTAATTAATAATATGCATGTCAATCTCTCCTGGCTCAAAGTGGAGGAGAGATTGAATTCACTACTTGTATTTGTGAAAGGTATTGACATGTTGAATGCATCAAGCTGTCTGTTTAAACCACAGGCACACAGCTTTGACACGCATGCATACCCACAAGACATGCTACCAGAGGTCTCTTCACAGTCCTCAAGTCCAGAATAGACTATGGGAGGCGCACAGTACCTCATAGAGCCATGACTACTTGGAACTCTATTCCACATCAAGTAACTCATGCAAGCAGTAAAATTAGATTATGGGCCTGAGGGCACACACTTAATATGTTGTGAAATCTGTTGTGAATGTATTGTAGTGTTTTTAATAATGTATAACTACCTTAATTTTGCTGGACCCCAGGAAGAGTAGCTGCTGCCTTGGCTAATGGGGATCCATAATAAATACAAATACAAATGTGTAAGGGTTGGTGTTAGGTGTGACCCAGGTGTGGTGCATGATAGACAGTAGGCAGTAGGCAGAGATGGTGACATTTACGTCATTTAGCAGATGCTCTTATCCAGAGCGACTTACAAATTGGTGCATTCACCTTATAGCCAGTGGGATAACCACTTTACAATATGGTTTACTTTTTCTTTTTGGGGGGTGGGTGGGGTAAGGTGGGGTTGAAGGATTACTTTATCCTATCCCAGGTATTCCTTAAAGAGGTGGGGTTTCAAGTGTCTCCGGAAGGTGGTGAGTGACTACGCTGTCCTGGCGTCGTAAGGGAGCTTGTTCCACCATTGGGGTGCCAGAGCAGCGAACAGTTTTGACTGGGCTGAGCGGGAACTGTGCTTACGCAGAGGTAGAGGGGCCAGCAGGCCAGAGGTGGATGAACGCAATGCCCTCGTTTGGGTGTAGGGACTGATCAGAGCCTGAAGGTACGGAGGTGCCGTTCCCCTCACAGCTCCGTAGGCAAGCACCATGGTCTTGTAGCAGATGCAAGCTTCAACTGGAAGCCAGTGGAGTGTGCGGAGGAGCGGGGTGACGTGAGAGAACTTGGGAAGGTTGAACACCAGACGGGCTACGGCATTCTGGATGAGTTGTAGGGGTTTAATGGCACAGGCAGGAAGCCCAGCCAACAGCGAGTTGCAGTAATCCAGACGGGAGATGACAAGTGCCTGGATTAGGACCTGTGCCGCTTCCTGTGTAAGGCAGGGTCGTACTCTCCGAATGTTGTAGAGCATGAACCTACAGGATCGGGTCACCGCCTTGATGTTAGCGGAGAACGACAGGGTGTTGTCCAGGGTCACGCCAAGGCTCTTCGCACTCTGGGAGGAGGACACAACAGAGTTGTCAACCATGATGGCGAGATCATGGAACGGGCAGTCCTTCCCCGGGAGGAAGAGCAGCTCCGTCTTGCCGAGGTTCAGCTTGAGGTGGTGATCCGTCATCCACACTGATATGTCTGCCAGACATGCAGAGATGAGATTCGCCACCTGGTTATCAGAAGGGGGAAAGGAGAAGATTAGTTGTGTGTCGTCTGCGTAGCAATGATAGGAGAGGCCATGTGAGGATATGACAGAGCCAAGTGACCTGGTGTATAGCGAGAATAGGAGAGGGCCTAGAATTGAGCCCTGGGGGACACCAGTGGTGAGAGCACGTGGTACGGAGACAGATTCTCGCCACGCCACTTGGTAGGAGCGACCGGTCAGGTAGGACGCAATCCAAGAGTGAGCCGCGCCGGAGATGCCCAGCTCGGAGAGGGTGGAGAGGTGGATCTAATGGTTCACAGTATCAAAGGCAGCAGACAGGTCTAGAAGGACAAGAGCAGAGGAGAGAGAGTTAGCTTTAGCAGTGCGGAGAGCCTCCGTGACACAGAGAAGAGCAGTCTCAGTTGAATGACCAGTCTTGAAACCTGACTGGTTTGGATCAAGAAGGTCATTCTGAGAGAGATAGCAAGAGAGTTGGCTAAAGACGGCACGCTCAAGAGTTTTGGAGAGAAAAGAAAGAAGGGATACTGGTCTGTAGTTGTTGACATCAGAGGGATCGAGTGTTGGTTTTTTGAGAAGGGGTGCAACTCTCGCTCTCTTGAAGACGGAAGGGACATAGCCAGCGGTCAAGGATGAGTTGATGAGCGAGGTGAGGTAAGGGAGAAGGTCACCGGAGATGGTCTGGAGAAGAGAGGAGGGGATAGGTTCAAGCGGGCAGGTTGTTGGGGGCCGGCCGTCACAAGTCGCAAGATTTTATCTGGAGAGAGAGGGGAGAAAGAAGTCAAAGCATAGGGTAGGGCAGTGTGAGCAGGACCAGCAGTGTCATTTGACTTAACAAACGAGGATTGGATGTCGTCAACCTTCTTTTCAAAATGGTTGACGAAGTCATCCACAGAGAGGGAGGAGGGGGGGGGGGGGGGAGGATTCAGCAGGCAGGAGAAGGTGGCAAAGAGCTTCCTAGGGTTAGAGTCAGATGCTTGGAATTTAGAGTGGTAGAAAGTGGCTTTAGCATAAGAAACAGATGAAGAAAATGTAGAGAGGAGGGAGTGAAAATATGCCAGGTCCGCAGGGAGTCTAGTTTTTCTCCATCTCCGCTCGGCTGCCCGGAGCCCTGTTCTGTGAGCTCGCAATGAGTCATCAAGCCATGGAGCAGGAGGGGAGGACCGAGCCGGCCGGGAGGATAGGAGACATAGAGAGTCAAAGGATGCAGAAAGGGAGGAGAGGAGGTTTGAGGCAGAATCAGGAGATTGGAGGGAGGAGGATTGAGCAGAGGGAAGAGATGATAGGATGTAAGAGGAGAGAGTAGCGGGAGAGAGCGAAGGTTGCGACGGCGCATTACCATCTGAGTAGGGGCAGAGTGAGTAGTGTTGGAGGAGAGCGAGAGAGAAAATGATACAAAGTAGTGGTCGGAGACATGGAGGGGAGTTGCAGTGAGATTAGTAGAAGAACAGCATCTAGTAAAGCGTATTGCCTGCCTTGTGAGTAGGGGGGGGGGGGGGGGGTGAGAGTGTGAGGTCAAAAAGAGGAGAGGAGTGGAAAGAAGGAGGCAGAGAGAAATGAGTCAAAGGTCACCCATAACTGTGAGGGGTGAGCCATCCTCAGGAAATGAACTTATCAAGGCGTCAAGCTCATTGATGAACTCTCCAAGGGAACCTGGAGGGCGATAAATGACAAGGATGTTAAGCTTGAATGGGCTAGTGACTGTGACAGCATGGAATTCAAATGAGGAGATAGACAGATGGGTCAGGGGAAAAAGAGAGAATGTCCACTTGGGAGAGATGAGGATTCCTGTGCCACCACCCCGCTGACCAGATGCTCTCGGGGTATGCGAGAACACATGGTCAGACGAGGAGAGAGCAGTAGGAGAAGCAGTGGTGAAACAAGGATCTTTACTGGTGGTCCCAAAACCAGGATACAAAATAACGGACTTGTCAAGATAAAATAAAGGAGGAGCAAATTGGTCTCCATAAACAGGCTGACAGCAAACATACGAAATACTAGCTACGACTGAAAACAACAATGAAACAGGGAGAACACTTCTCAAGTACCTGTACATATGTCTCGCGATCAGACACTGATTAGTACTGTTTGGCATCGAGAAACTAGCAGAGAAAACAGAGCAAGGGAACACAGGGAAGTGAGGGCATAAATACACAGGTGAACAGGTAGACACAGGTGACACCAATAGGATAATGATTAGTCCAGACCGTCAGTGAGGAGGTGCCTAAGGTTGTCGGAGGATGACACCTAGTGGGTCGCTCCAGAACTGCGACCCACTCCTGTAACACAACTGTACACGGTTTTAAGAACGTTCCTTGAATATTACCAAAACTGATATTTAAATTTACCAATGGGGGAACTTAAAGGAAACGTTCTGTCAAAGTAATGAAATACCAAGAAAATGAAGTAATTTTTTTGTCAAGATCCTTAAATGTACCCAAAATGGTGACTAAAATCTAAATGTTCAAAAACCAAGCAACTATCCTTCAATATTCCCAGAAAGTTGTGGGAAGTAAGCATAAGGCAACCATGCTCTAAGCAACATAAGGTTCTTAGAATGTTTTGTGATCGCTGGGAAAGACATTGGCACTTTACTGCATACTCATTATAATAGCAGTGCCACATGTCATGTGACCTCTGAATGAGAGTAACCACAACAACTGGACAAGCATCTTTCCGGTGAGACTGCTGCAAGTATGTTGAAACAACAAGGCTAATCAATTTCATGTGGCAATATGTTTCATTTTCATCCTGAACAGCTACACCGTGCTCTTCAGACTAAGAAATGAGAACCAATCAGACAAAAACTAAATGGAAACTGAAACAAATCATTGGCACAGTGGGGTGAGCCAGATGAGACCTGTAAATGAGAGGCAATCAAGATAGCTAATAATATTAGATTCATTGATATTGCAGCACAAACTCTTTTTACGAGGTGGCAGCAAGTTTAATGCAATGTTTATGGAGCTGAGGTGGTTCACTGAACTACTTGCATGATGAGAAACCTTGCTACCCAGCAAACAGGGAACATTCCCAGAACATTAGCTAAGATTCACATTAAATTATAGTTACTGTTTTATCTACTAACATTAAGATAACATCCCAAAAACATAAAAATAATGTTATACATTTGAAATAAAATATCCTTTGAATATTATCCTTACATTCACTAAAAATGTTCCTAGCAAACCAAAATTTGTTCTGTGAAAGTTCCCAGAACGTTTGGTAGGTTGTGGCAAATGTTCTTATAACATGAAAACTGTCCAGTTGTGCTGATGATTAAACCATTTTGTATAAAACATTCGCCTGATGTTGCAAGAACGTTCCCAGAACATATTTAGTCTGTTCTGTAAAGGTTCATTCAATGAAAAGAACACCCTCCCTACAATCAAAGATGAGAGAGGTTTGATAATGATGTAAGGTTGCTTTGCTGCCTCTGGTACTGGGGTCCTTGAATGTGTGCAAGGCATCATGAAATGCGCAGATTATCAGGTGTTTTGGAGTCCTATGTACAACCCAGCGTCCAAAAACTGGGTCTCTATTGAAGGTTGTGGGTCTTCCAGCGGAACAATGACCCCAAACACACATAAAAAAACACCCAGGAATGGTTCAAGAAGAATCCAGAACTGAATCACATCCAAAACGTATGGCGAGATCTGAAAAGGAAATTGATTTGTAACCCCCTCCCAGACTCATGGTCATCAATATTCTTTCTTCTGAGGGCCTCGGATAGGTCTTTTGATCTTGGCATGATGTGTTACCACATCTTTATGGAAGGCTGGACCCTCCCAAGTTACTACCTTATCATTTGCACCTGCTTTGGTGCACCTGATTCTAATTTTAGCCATTTTATGTGATGGTAAAGGTAGGGGTCTACTAACTTTTTCCACAGAAGGAAATTGCATTTTGGTTTATTTTAATTGCATAACATTTTCAAAGTTAAATTTTTTGTGTGTTATTTGTTAAATTGAGTTACCTTTATCAATGAGTGTGATTGGAATTTAGCTCAAATATCCATGTCCAAATATGTTAAAAAAAGACGAAAAAAAGACGACTTTCCAGGGGGTGTGTTACTTTTTGACATGACTGTATTTGGCCGTAACTGTATATGCTAACCCTTGGCCTGGCCCTTGGCCTACAGCATAATTGAAATTCATCATATATCAATCAATCAATCAATCAATTTTATTTTATATAGCCCTTCTTACATCAGCTAATATCTCGAAGTGCTGTACAGAAACCCAGCCTAAAACCCCAAACAGCTAGTAATGCAGGTGTAGAAGCACGGTGGCTAGGAAAAACTCCCTAGAAAGGCAAAACCTAGGAAGAAACCTAGAGAGGAACCAGGCTATGAGGGGTGGCCAGTCCTCTTCTGGCTGTGCCGGGTGGAGATTATAACAGAACCATGCCAAGATGTTCAAAAATGTTCATAAGTGACAAGCATGGTCAAATAATAATCAGGAATAAATCTCAGTTGGCTTTTCATAGCCGATCATTAGAGTTTAAAACAGCAGGTCTGGGACAGGTAGGGGTTCCATAACCGCAGGCAGAACAGTTTAAACTGGAATAGCAGCAAGGCCAGGCGGACTGGGGATAGCAAGGAGTCACCACGGCCGGTAGTCCCGACGTATGGTCCTAGGGCTCAGGTCTCTCAGTTGGCTTTTCATAGCCGATCATTTAGAGTTGAAAACAGCAGGTCTGGGACAGGTAGGGGTTTCGTAGCCGCAGGCAGAACAGTTGAAACTGGAATAGCAGCAAGGCCAGGCGGACTGGGGGCAGCAGGGTGTCATCATGCCCGGTAGTCCTGACGTATGGTCCTAGGGCTCAGGTTCTCAGAGAGAAAGAGAGAACGAGAGAATTAGAGAGAGCATACTTAAATTCACACAGGACACTGGATAAGACAGGAGAAGTACTCCAGGTATAACCAACTAACCCCAGCCCCCCGACACATAAACTACTGCAGCATAAATACTGGAGGCTGAGACAGGAGCGGTCCGGAGACACTGTGGCCCCATCCGAAGAAACCCCCGGACAGGGCCAAACAGGAAGGATATAACCCCACCCACTCCGCCAAAGCACAGCCCCCGCACCACTAGAGGGATATCCCCAACCACCAACTTACAATCCTGAGACAAGGCCGAGTATAGCCCACAGAGGTCTCCACCACAGCACAAACCAAGGGGGGGGGGGCGCCAACCCAGACAGGAAGATCACGTCAGTAACTCAACCCACTCAAGTGACGCACCCCTCCCAGGGACGGCATGAAAGAGCACCAGCAGGCCAGTGACTCAGCCCCTGCAACAGGGTTAGAGGCAGAGAACCCCAGTGGAGAGGGGAACCGGCCCGGCAGAGACAGCAAGGGCTGTTCGTTTCTCCAGCCTTTCCGTTCACCTTCACACTCCTGGGCCATATAAATGCTGTAACTTCGTACATTTGACAGGGGAGGACATACTCTTTTCCATCGAGAAAATAATAAATACTTAAAATAAATATAGACTTTATAAAATGTGTATTTTCTAAAACAAGACAAACATAGGTGTCCTGGGGGTTAAATGGGTATTTACAAGTTTACATTTACACAGTAAGGTTTCCTATCTCTTAGTAGCTCTCCTGATTGATTAGCACTGGGGTGCCAGATTAACTGGTACAACTCATGTCTATCATTCTGGGATGATTTTGTACTGCTAATAAACTGCTCATCGTTACTCTGCATCAACCCAGAGCAACAGAATAGCTTGACATCTCTGGCCAGCTTGACATCTCTGCTGCAGCATTTGATTGCACAGTACAGCTTCCTCATACAGTGGGGAAAAAAGTATTTAGTCAGCCAACAATTGTGCAAGTTCTCCCACTTAAAAAGATGAGAGAGGCCTGTAATTTTCATCATAGGTACACGTCAACTATGACAGACAAAATGAGAAAAAAAAATCCTGAAAATCACATTGTAGGATTTTTAATGAATTTATTTGCAAATTATGGTGGAAAATAAGTATTTGGTCAATAACAAAAGTTTCTCAATACTTTGTTATATACCCTTTGTTGGCAATGACACAGGTCAAACGTTTTCTGTAAGTCTTCACAAGGTTTTCACACACTTGCTGGTATTTTGGCCCATTCCTCCATGCAGATCTCCTCTAGAGCAGTGATGTTTTGGGGCTGTCGCTGGGCAACACGGACTTTCAACTCCCTCCAAAGATTTTCTATGGGGTTGAGATCTGGAGACTGGCTAGGCCACTCCAGGACCTTGAAATGCTTCTTACGAAGCCACTCCTTCGTTGCCCGGGCGGTGTGTGTGGGATCATTGTCATGCTGAAAGACCCAGCCACGTTTCATCTTCAATGCCCTTGCTGATGGAAGGAGGTTTTCACTCAAAATCTCACGATACATGGCCCCATTCATTCTTTCCTATACACGGATCAGTCGTCCTGGTCCCTTTGCACAAAAACAGCCCCAAATCATGATGTTTCCACCCCCATGCTTCACAGTAAGTATGGTGTTCTTTGGATGCAACTCAGCATTCTTTGTCCTCCAAACACGACGAGTTGAGTTTTTACCAAAAGGTTCTATTTTGGTTTCATCTGACCATATGACATTCTCCCAATCCTCTTCTGGATCATCCAAATGCACTCTAGCAAACTTCAGATGGGCCTGGACATGTACTGGCTTAAGCAGGGGGACACGTCTGGCACTGCAGGATTTGAGTCCCTGGCAGCGTAGTGTGTTACTGATGGTAGGCTTTGTTACTTTGGTCCCAGCTCTGCAGGTCATTCACTAGGTCCCCCCGTGTGGTTCTGGGATTTTTGCTCACCGTTCTTGTGATCATTTTGACCCCATGGGGTGAGATCTTGCGTGGAGCCCCAGATTGAGGGAGATTATCAGTGGTCTTGTATGTCTTCCATTTCCTAATAATTGCTCCCACAGTTGATTTCTTCAAACCAAGCTGCTTACCTATTGCAGATTCAGTCTTCCCAGCCTGGTGCAGGTCTACAATTTTGTTTCTGGTGTCCTTTGACAGCTCTTTGGTCTTGGCCATAGTGGAGTTTGGAGTGTGACTGTTTGAGGTTGTGGACAGGTGTCTTTTATACTGATAACAAGTTCAAACAGGTGCCATTAATACAGGTAACGAGTGGAGGACAGAGGAGCCTCTTAAAGAAGAAGTTACAGGTCTGTGAGAGCCAGAAATCTTGCTTGTTTGTAGGTGACCAAATACTTATTTTCCACCATAATTTGCAAATAAATTCATTAAAAATCCTACAATGTGATTTTCTGGAGAAAAAAAATCTCAATTTGTCTGTCATAGTTGGCGTGTACCTATGATGAAAATTACAGGCCTCTCTCATCTTTTTAAGTGGGAGAACTTGCACAATTGGTGGCTGACTAAATACTTTTTTCCCCCACTGTAAATACAAACAACCACTTATCCACCATAAAATTATGAATACATAATGCAAAGCAGGAGTACAAAGCTATCTCTACAGGATGCTAAGCAAACAGTGACCTTAGCCCTCCATCCACAGTACTTGTCCCTTGAGTTTTTCAATGAGCTTAGCCGTGATGCTACTTGTCAGTCTATGGATGATCATTTAGCGTGTTGGCAGCTAATGGCGCTTGTCGCCTGCTATGCTAATCAGCTGCAGGACATTTGTGGGGGCTGTTTATTTGCCATTATCACGGGTGCTGCTTATTGGTGACATAAGTCTCCTAGCCACAGCCCATTTAGGTGGGCTGTCAGTTAGCTGCACCGGAGCTAAAGATCACTGACTGTCCTCCTCTGTCTCTCTAAGTGCCCAGCCTTTAGCACCCACAGACACACGTTGTTGTCTGTACTGCCAATGTTCACCCATTTTCACAGCTTCGATTTGGCACTTTTATAGGGAAGGCAATCTTTCCACACCATCAAATCTCTCAAAAAAGACACAATTTCCTCACACAATTAGTTAATGCATTACGAAATGCTATTGTGCATCACCTGCTTGTTAAGTCACGACGCGACACTCACGTACTCTCATCACTTGTAAAGTGTGAGCTGTTCATTATTGTAAATATTGAGCGTTAAATATTTAACATTTGACAATAAAATTAAAACAAAATGAATAAATATAGCTGACTGCAAATTAAATAGAATTGGAGGGGTTGAAAACGACAGAGTACAGACAATGACAGAGAACCGAAATACAAATAGAAGAACAAAGTACAGACATAGTAGGAAACGCGTTATCATACAACACTTATTTCCAACGTGGTACTCGATTTCAATTAGTCAAGTCGCTCAACAAAATCATAAACACTAACACAGAAGGGCATCCCCAATCCTGTGTCTGACTCTAAGTGAAATGCAGAACATTTCATATCTACTTGGATGATCCCAGTGGATCTGGCACCAGGTGTCAGTTTGGTGCAAGTGTGGGGATTGGAAGTAATGCAGACAATTACATTGGGATTGATTTGCACTTTACGCACCAAAGTACATTCATCTCTAGGAGACAGAACGCGTCTCCTTCCTGAGAGGTATGACGGCTGCGTGGTCCCATGGTGTTTATACTTGCGTACTATTGTTTGTACAGATGAACGTGGTACCTTCAGGCGTTTGGAAATTGCTCTCAAGGATGAACCAGACTGGCCAATAAAAAGAAAATATTAAGTGGGCAGTCTGAGATATGGCTTTTTCTTTGCAACTCTGCCTAGAAGGTCAGCATCCCGGAGTCACCTCTTCACTGTTGACGTTGAGAGTGGTGTTTTGCGGGTACTATTTAATGAAGCTGCCAGTTGAGGACCTGTGAGGCGTCTGTTTCTCAAACTAGACACTCTAATGTATTTGTCCTCTTGCTCAGTTGTGCACTGGGGCCTCCCACTCCTCTTTCTATTCTGGTTAGACCCAGTTTGCGCTGTTCTGTGAAGGGAGTAGTACACAGCGTTGTACGAGATCTTCAGTTTCTTGGCAATTTCTCGCATGGAATAGCCTTCATTTCTCAGAACAAGAATAGACTGACGAGTTTCAGAAGAACGTTCTTTGTTTCTGGCCATTTTGAGCCTGTAGTCGAACCCACAATTGCTGATGCGCCAGATACTCAACTAGTCTCAAGAAGGCCAGTTGTATTGCTTTTTATATCAGCACAACAGTTTTCAGCTGTGTTAACATAATTGCAAAAGTGTTTTCTAATGATCAATTAGCCTTTTAAAATGATAAACTTGTATTAGCAAACACAACATGCCATTGGAAGACAGGACTGATGGTTGCTGATAATGGGCCTCTGGTACGCCTATGTAGATATTCCATTAAGAATCAGCCATTTCCAGCTACAATAGCCATTTACAACATTATGTTATTTTAATGGACAAAAAAAATTGCTTTTCTTTCGAAAACAAGGACATTTAAGTGACCCCAAACGTTTGAACAGTAGTGTATATGTTTGGTTAAAGCAGTCAGGGTATTTTATTTATTTATAGCACATTTTATTGAAACACTGCTCTGACTGTTTGAATAGACATTTGCCAGCGCTATATTAGGAGTATTTGTCCCTCTACCACAGCACCTTTCAATAACTCCACTAGACCTGTGATAAATGATTGTTCAACTTGAGAGACATAACAAGGTAGGCCTACAGTAATGAAAAGGTGAAGTTTCTGGAGAAACTGTATGTTCTTGCTGCAGCTGTCTCAAAGTGAAGCTAATCCTGAAAGCATCCATAAATGTCAGGGCTAATGCCAAGGACCTTACCAGCCACGGAGGAGCAGGAGGAGCCCACGCCCTGCAGGGATCTGGCCAGAAACAGCAGAGTGTAGCTCGATGAGAATGCGAACACTTAACAACAACAACGATGTGTGGGGATTTACTATTCTCATAAATGGATGGGATGACTAACTTAGAAAGAATGCATTAATGATTAAAGCATAAAAGGTCTGTACTGTACTGATATGAATTGTTTCACCTAACAGGCTGTGATTCATGTGAGGAACGTTAGGGGCTAGGATGAGATAAAACTTGTATTTCTTATAGATAAGACTTGTATTTCTCACAGATACGAACACTGCCTCTTTGTTGTCTGTGAACCGTCCTTGAACGTAGTACAGTGGAATGGTGTCTTTTGGGTGCCGACTCCACAGGTTGTTATGATAAAAACTTATGCCTGGCAACAGGGATGCGCCAAGGGTTTGGGACCAGCCCGTGCGCCAACGGATAGGCTGAGTAAGTCTAAACCACGCTCAGTCTCTACTCTGATTGGCCAGTAGAGAGCGGGAACTAAAAACTGTCAGAGTATTTGAAGAAGAACCTGTAACAATGGATTAGTTCTCTGTCTGCCCTGCGTGGTATTTCAGTGAGCCCGTATACGAACCAACATACTTATCATACATACATTTTGCATATAATAAATTTAGCTTGGATTGAATATCTCTTGATTATGTTTTCTCTTATTCCAATACCAGATTTGAATTACGCAATTTCTAACAGATGACAATAGAAATTCAGACAAAAGAAAACATAAATCATGAAAAGACATAATTGAAACACGTTGCGAGATCTGAAAACAGGTGTGGATCTGACGGGTGTGGATGTGGATAATACTTACTGATGGTTGACAGGAACATAATACCGAACACGGCAAACATGGGGATCTGGTATCCTATTCTGTAAGCACATAGAGACATCCCTTCTCAATACTGTTTACACAACCATTGTGTGGTGTCAATGCTTGTAAAATTATTTTTGTGCAGAAAAATTATGTTGTATCACAATGCATTGCACATCAATAGTTGTACAACTTGAGTGTGTACTGCAGGCTTTGTTCCATGTAACTGACATGCATGACTTGCCTTGTGTTGTCCATATCCAAGCCAAAGGTGACCAAGGGGAAATAATAGGATTCAATTGTTTGCTTCAATTACAGCATATTGTGGTCTACCATTTTTCTTCTGAGGTCTTGGCTGATTTCTTTTGATTTTCCTATGATGTCAAGCAAAGAGGCACTGAGTTTGAAGGTAGGCCTTGAAATACATCCACAGGTACACCTCCAATTGACTCAAATGATGTAAATTAGCCTATCAGAAACTTCTAAAGCCATGACATCATTTTCTGGAATTTTCCAAGCTGTTTAAAGGCATAGTCAACTTAGTGTATGTAAACTTCTGATCCACTGGAATTGTGATACAGTGAATTATGAGTGAAATAATCTGTCTGTAAACAATTGTTGGAAAAGTTACTTGTGTCATGCACAAAGTAGATGTCCAAACCGACTTGCCAAAACTATAGTTTGTTAACAAGAAATTTGTGGAGTGGTTGAAAAAACGAGTTTTAATGACTCCAACCTAAGTGTATGTAAACTTCAGACTTCAACTGGATATATACAGTGGGGAAAAAAAGTATTTAGTCAGCCACCAATTGTGCAAGTTCTCCCACTTAAAAAGATGAGAGAGGCCTGTAATTTTAATCATAGGTACACGTCAACTATGACAGACAAAATTAGAAAAAAAAATCCAGAAAATCCCATTGTAGGATTTTTAATGAATTTATTGGCATATGATGGTGGAAAATAAGTATTTGGTCAATAACAAAAGTTTCTCAATACGTTGTTATATACCCTTTGTTGGCAATGACACAGGTCAAACGTTTTCTGTAAGTCTTCACAAGGTGTTCACACACTGTTGCTGGTATTTTGGCCCATTCCTCCATGCAGATCTCCTCTAGAGCAGTGATGTTTTGGGGCTGTTGCTGGGCAACACAGACTTTCAACTCCCTCCAAAGATTTTCTATGGGGTTGAGATCTGGAGACTGGCTCGGCCACTCCAGGACCTTGAAATGCTTCTTACGAAGCCACTCCTTCGTTGCCCGGGCGGTGTGTTTGGGATCATTGTCATGCTGAAAGACCCAGCCACGTTTCATCTTCAATGCCCTTGCTGATGGAAGGAGGGTTTCACTCAAAATCTCACGATATATGGCCCCATTAATTCTTTCCTTTACACGGATCAGTCGTCCTGGTCCCTTTGCAGAAAAATAGCCCCAAAGCATGATGTTTCCAACCCCATGCTTCACAGTAGGTATGGTGTTCTTTGGATGCAACTCAGCATTCTTTGTCCTCCAAACATGACGAGTTGAGTTTTTACCAAAAAGTTATATTTTGGTTTCATCTGACCATATGACATTCTCCCAATCCTCTTCTGGATCATCCAAATGCACTTCAGACGGGCCTGGACATGTACTGGCTTAAGCAGGGGGACACATCTCGCACTGCAGGATTTGAGTCCCTGGCGGCGTAGTGTGTTACTGATGGTAGGCTTTGTTACTTTGGTCCCAGCTCTCTGCAGGTCATTCACTAGGTCCCCCCGTGTGGTTCTGGGATTTTTGCTCACAGTTCTTGTGATCATTTTGACCCCACGGGGTGAGATCTTGCGTGGAGCCCCAGATCGAGGGAGATTATCAGTGGTCTTGTATGTCTTCCATTTCCTAATAATTGCTCCCACAGTTGATTTCTTCAAACCAAGCTGCTTACCTATTGCAGATTCAGTCTTCCCAGCCTGGTGCAGGTCTACAATTTTGTTTTTGGTGTCTTTTGACAGCTCTTTGGTCTTGGCCATTGTGGAGTTTGGAGTGTGACTGTTTGAGGTTGTGGACAGGTGTCTTTTATACTGATAACAAGTTCAAACAGGTGCCATTAATACAGGTAACGAGTGGAGGACAGAGGAGCCTCTTAAAGAAGAAGTTACAGGTCTGTGAGAGCCAGAAATCTTGCTTGTTTGTAGGTGACCAAATACTTATTTTCCACCATAATTTGCAAATAAATTCATTAAAAATCCTACAATGGGATTTTCTGGAATTTTTTTTCTCAATTTGTCTGTCATAGTTGACGTGTACCTATGATGAAAATTACAGGCCTCTCTCATCTTTTTAAGTGGGAGAACTTGCACAATTGGTGGCTGACTAAATACTTTTTTTCCCCACTGTATATACAGTGAGGGAAAAAAGTATTTGATCCCCTGCTGATTTTGTACGTTTGCCCACTGACAAATACATGATCAGTCTATAATTTGGTAGGTTTATTTGAACAGTGAGAGACAGAATAATAACAAAAAAATCCAGAAAAAAGTTTGTCAAAATTTTTATAAATTGATTTGCATTTTAATGAGGGAAATAAGTATTTGACCCCTCTGCAAAACATGACTTAGTACTCGTGGCAAAACCCTTGATGGATATCACAGAGGTCAGACGTTTCTTGTAGTTGGCCACCAGGTTTGCACACATCTCAGGAGGGATTTTGTCCCACTCCTCATTGCAGATCTTCTCCAAGTCATTAAGGTTTCGAGGCTGACGTTTGGCAACTCGAACCTTCAGCTCCCTCCACAGATTTACTATGGGATTAAGGTCTGGAGACTGGCTAGGCCACTCAAGGACCTTAATGTGCTTCTTCTTGAGCCACTCTTTGTTGCCTTGGCCGTGTGTTTTTGGGTCATTGTCATGCTGGAATACCCATCCACGACCCATTTTCAATGCCCTGGCTGAGGGAAGGAGGATCTCACCCAAGTTTTGATGGTACATGGCCCCGTTCATCGTCCCTTTGATGCGGTGAAGTTGTCCTGTCCCCTTAGTAGAAAAACACCCCCAAAGCATAATGTTTCCACCTCCGTGTTTGATGGTGGGGATGGTGTTCTTGGGGTCATAGGCAGCATTCCTCCTCCTCCAAACACGGCGAGTTGAGTTGATGCCAAAGAGCTCGATTTTGGTCTCATCTGACCACAACACTTTCACCCAGTTCTCTGGATCATTCAGATGTTCATTGGCAAACTTCAGACGGCCCTATATATGTGCTTTTTTGAGCAGGGGGACATTGCGGGCGCTGCAGGATTTCAGTCCTTCACGGCGTAGTGTGTTACCAATTGTTTTCTTGGTAATTATGGTCCCAGCTGCCTTGAGATCATTGACAAGATCCTCCTGTGTAGTTCTGGGCTGATTCCTCACCGTTCTCATGATCATTGCAACTCCACGAGGTGAGATCTTGCATGGAGCCCCAGGCCGAGGGAGATTGACAGGTCTTTTGTGTTTCTTCCATTTGCGAATAATCGCACCAACTCTTGTCACCTTCTCACCAAGCTGCTTGGCGATGGTCTTGTAGCCCATTCCAGCCTTGTGTAGGTCTACAATCTTGTCCCTGACATCCTTGGAGAGCTCTTTGGTCTTGGCCATGGTGGAGAGTTTGAAATCTGATTGATTGATTGCTTCTGTGGACAGGTGTCTTTTATACAGGTAACAAGCTGAGATTAGGAGCACTCCCTTTAAGAGTGTGCTCCTAATCTCAGCTCGTTACCTGTATGAAAGACACCTGGGAGCCAGAAATCTTTCTGATTGAGAGAGGTTCAAATACTTATTTCCCTCATTAAAATGCAAATCAATTTATTACATTTTTGACATGCATTTTTCTGGATTTTTTTGTTGTTGTTATTCTGTCTCTCATTGTTCAAATAAACCTACCATAAAATTTTTTGACTGATCTTGTATTTTTTTTGTATTTTTTTGGGGGGGTAGATCAGCTTAATATTGCAGATAGATTGTAACTTCCATCAATCTAATTGTCTGCAACACTTCCAATCCCCCATGTTTTTATATACAGTGGGGAATAAAAGTATTTAGTCAGCCACCAATTGTGCAAGTTCTCCCACTAAAAAAATGAGAGAGGCCTGTAATTTTCATCATAGGTACACGTCAACTATGACAGACAAAATGAGAAAAGAAAATCCAGAAAATCACATTGTAGGATTTGTAATGAATTTATTTGCAAATTATGGTGGAAAATAAGTATTTGGTCACCTACAAACAAGAAAGATTTCTGTCTCTCACAGACCTGTAACTTCTTCTTTAAGAGGCTCCTCTGTCCTCCACTCATTACCTGTATTAATGGCACCTGTTTGAACTTGTTATCAGTATAAAAGACACCTGTCCACAACCTCAAACAGTCACACTCCAAACTCCACTATGGCCAAGACCAAAGAGCTGTCAAAGGACACCAGAAACAAAATTGTAGACCTGCACCAGGCTGGGAAGACTGAAACTGCAATAGGTAAGCAGCTTGGTTTGAAGAAATCAACTGTGGGAGCAATTATTAGGAAATGGAAGACATACAAGACCACTGATAATCTCCCTCGATCTGGGGCTCCACGCAAGATCTCACCCCGTGGGGTCAAAATGATCACAAGAACGGTGAGCAAAAATCCCAGAACCACACGGGGGGACCTAGTGAATGACCTGCAGAGAGCTGGGACCAAAGTAACAAAGCCTACCATCAGTAACACACTACGCCGCCAGGGACTCAAATCCTGCAGTGCAAGACGTGTCCCCCTGCTTAAGCCAGTACATGTCCAGGCCCGTCTGAAGTTTGCTAGAGTGCATTTGGATGATCCAGAAGAGGACTGGGAGAATGTCATATGGTCAGATGAAACAAAAATAGAACTTTTTGGTAAAAACTCAACTCATCATGTTTGGAGGACAAAGAATGCTGAGTTGCATCCAAAGAACACCATACCTACTGTGAAGCATGGGGGTGGAAACATCATGCTTTGGGGCTGTTTTCTGCAAAGGGACCAGGACGACTGATCCGTGTAAAGGAAATAATGAATGGGGCCATGTTTCGTGAGATTTTGAGTGAAAACCTCCTTCCATCAGCAAGGGCATTGAAGATGAAACGTGGCTGGGTCTTTCAGCATGACAATGATCCCAAACACACCGCCCGGGCAACGAAGGAGTGGCTTCGTAAGAAGCATTTCAAGGTCCTGGAGTGGCCTAGCCAGTCTCCAGATCTCAACCCCATAGAAAATATTTGGAGGGAGTTGAAAGTCCATGTTGCCCAGCGACAGCCCCAAAACATCACTGCTCTAGAGGAGATCTGCATGGAGGAATGGGCCAAAATACCAGTAACAGTGTGTGAAAACCTTGTGAAGACTTACAGAAAACGTTTGACCTGTGTCATTGCCAACAAAGGGTATATAACAAAGTATTGAGAAACTTTTGTTATTGACCAAATACTTATTTTCCACCATAATTTGCAAATAAATTAATAAAAAATCGTTGACGTGAACCTATGATGAAAATTACAGGCCTCTCTCATCTTTTTAAGTGGGAGAACTTGCACAATTGGTGGCTGACTAAATACTTTTTTTCCCCACTGTATACAGGGATGTAGCTCACTTGGTAGAGCATGGTGTATGCAACGCCAGGGTTGTGGGTTCGGTTACCACGGGGGGCCAGTATGAAAAAAATAAAATAATGTATGCACTCACTAACTGTAAGTCGCTCTGGATAAGAGTGTCTGCTAAATGACAAAAAAAAATAATATATATATATACTGTACCATGATATTTGCAATGCTACTAAGTATCCCTTCAATTGTTCTCCACTAATTTCCCCGCTAAAGCCCCTTCCCATCCTAAGTTGAGCCATCATCCCAGTGATCAGCATCCCACCCGGATCCCTAGGGCCCAGAGAGGCCAGGACCCATCCATCGAAAACAGCACACAGTGCCACGCACAAACAGAAGCAGATTAACCGCCAAAAGCATTTCCAATGCTGTCACCTCAATATATAACTATTTACAAATATATATCTATTCAAATATCTTGCATATCTTATTTTCTATCATTATCAATTAATATGCGTAATAATGTCGTCAGTTCATGCATAGGATTTTAACATATAACCCGGATTGCCATTGTATTACATTTAATTTATTGACAAGCAATTATTATCCTAGCAAATAATTACCGTGGTCCATCCCATACTCCACCCAACATCCCCACCCCCCCACAACAGATGCCAGACAAACACACACGCACATACTCACATACTCCAACACAATCCACCATAAAATCAGATACTCAACGGATGTTATATCCCAGAGCCCAACTCAAAAAAGAACTTGATTTATGAGATTTTTGTCGTGTGTCTGTAAATAGCCTGTAAATACCCTGTTTTATTTTTATTTTTCGTACATATTTCCTTATCAGACTTTTCATCCTTCTACAAAATATACTTTCCTGCAACCCGCCTCACTCAATGTGGAACAGATTCTATTATTGACTTACCTTTTATCTAGAATCTCCAGTTGAAACTAGCTAGCCAGCTAACTAGCTACTTGCTATTAGCCACAGTTAGCGGTATTTCACCCAGAACATTGAATTTATATCATTTAATTTATAATTTAACCACTGGACATTAATCACCGGATCGCAACTAGCTAGCCGCAACCGAATGGATGTTGCTGTTTGGCTAATCACCACTGCCCCCGATGCAAGCACCAGTTAGCCTCGAGCTAGCCTAGAGCCAGTCCCATATCCCGGCTATCTACCTCTCGGTCTACCGGACGGGAGTAGCCAGCTAACTAGCTACTTGCTATTAGCTACCGTTAGCAGTTTTTCACCATTGTCCGTGGCCTGCACCACCTATCAGCCAGCTCTAGCCTGGACTATTATTCGGCCAGTCTGCACTGTCTGCACAGCGCGTTATTGACATAGAACATATCGGTTTCTCTGCCGGAATCACTGAATCACTGGACTTTTAACACCGGATTCATCGCTACCAGCTAGCTGCAAAAAAACTGCCGTTGTGGTTTGGCTAATCAGCCTGAGCTAGCTTTGAGCCAGGCCCATGGGATGAGCCAGGCCCATCTCCCGGCTATCTACCTCTCTGTCAACCGGACGGGACCACCTAGTGTTGACACGGAGCCCCGCCGATCCAACACGACTGGTCTGCCGACGAAATCGTCTGATGTGGTTACAACAGGCTTCCCATTACAACGTCGACCACAAAGATTCCATCTGCTATCCCCGGCCCGCTAGCACACGCTAGCCGTGGCCTCTTGCTCGCTAGTGCTTTAGCAGCCCCCGAACTATCCTATTGCTGTTCACCGGACCTTATGATAACTCAGCTATACAGCTGATGCCTGCTGGACTGTTCCTTTTTACGGTACCGCATCCTGTTTATGTTTAGCCTCAGCCCAAACTGTGTCGCCATTACCAGTTGTTGTCTTAGCTCTCTCAAATTACACCTGTGATTGCTTTATGCCTCTCTCCCATGTCAATATGGTTTGCTTATTGCTGTTTCGGTTATTTCTTATTGTACTATTTCACTGTAGATCCCCCAGCCCAGCTAAACCTGCCTTAGATAGCTCCTTTGTCACACCCCCCATATAGGCGGGGAACGACTTAATCGGTGCCTCCAGTGATACTATCTCTTTCATTGTTACCCTACGCTTAGATTTACCTCCACTGTACTCATATCCTTCCATATCCCTGTCTGTACATAATGCCCTGAATCTTTTTTACAACGCCCGGAAATCTGCCCCCTTTATTCTCTGTACCCAACGCACTAGAAGACCAGTTCTTAAAGCCTTTAGCCGTATCCTTATTCTAGTCCTCCTCTGTTCCTCTGGTGATGTAGAGGCTATTCCAGGCCCTGCAGCCCCCAGTATCACTCCTACTCCCCAGGCGCTATCATTTGATGACTTCTGTAACCGTAAAAGCCTTGGTTTCTTGCATGTTAATATCAGAAGTCTCCTTCCTAAGTTTGAGTTATTCACTGCGTTAGCACATTCCGCCAACCCTGATGTTCTAGCAGTGTCTGAATCCTGGCTTAGGAAGTTCACCATAAATTCTGAAATTTCCACCCCCAACTATAACATTTTCCGTCTAGATAGAACTGCCAAAGGGGGTGGAGTTGCAATCTACTGTAGAGATAGCCTGCAGAGCTCTATCATACTATCCAGGTCTGTGCCCAAACAGTTTGAGCTTCTACTTCTAAAAATCCACCTTTCCAGAAGTAAGTCTCTCACTGTTGTCGCTTGCTACAGACCCCCCTCAGCCCCCAGCTGTGCCCTGGACACCATATGTGAATTGATTGCCCCCCATTTATCCTCAGAGTTCGTACTGCTTGGTGACCTAAATTGGGATATGCTTAACACCCCCCGGCCATCCTACAATCCAAACTAGATGCCCTCAATCTCACACAAATGATCAACAAACCTACCAGGTACAACCCTAAATCCGTAAACATGGGTACCCTCATAGATATCATCCTGACTAACTTACACTCTAAATACATCTCCGCTGTCTTCAACCAGGATCTCAGCGATCACTGCCTTATTGCCTGCGTCCGTAACGGGTCCGCGGTCAAACGACCACCCCTCATCACTGTCAAACACTCCCTAAAACACTTTAGCGAGCAGGCCTTCCTAATTAACCTGGCCCAGGTATCCTGGATGGATATAGATCTCATTCCGTCAGTAGAGGATGCCTGGTTGTTCTTTAAAAGTAATTTCCTCTCAATCTTAAATAAACATGCCCCATTCAAAAAATTCAGAACTAAGAACAGATATAGCCCCTGGCTCTCCTCAGACTTGACTGCCCTTGACCAGCAGAAAAACATCCTGTGGCGTACTGCATTAGCATCAAATAGCCCCCGTGATATGCAACTTTTCAGGGAAGTTAGGAACCAATATACACAAGCAGTTAGGAAAGCAAAGGCTAACTTTTTCAAACAGAAATTTGCATCCTGTAGCACTAACTCCAAAAAGTTTTGGCTCACTGTAAAGTCCATGGAGAATAAGAGCACTTCCTCCCAGCTGCCCACTGCACTGAGGCTAGGAAACACTATCACCACCGATAAATCTACAATAATCAATCATTTCAACAAGCATTTTGCTACGGCTGGCCATGCGTTCCACCTGGCTACCACTACCCCGGCCAACAGCTCTGCACCCTCTGCTGCAACTTGCCCATGCCCCCTCCGCTTCTCCTTCACACAAATTCAGACAGCTGATGTTCTGAAATAGCTGCACAATCTGGACCCCTACAAATCAGCTCGGCTAGACAATCTGGACCCTTTCTTTCTAAAACTAGCCGCCGAAATTGTCGCAACCCCTATTACTAGCCTGTTCAACCTCTCTTTCGTAACGTCTGAGATACCCAGAGATTGGAAAGCTGCCGCGGTCATCCCCCTCTTCAAAGGGGGTGACACTCTAGATCCAAACTGTTACAGACCTATATCCATCCTGCCCTGCCTTTCGAAAGTTTTTGAAAGCCAAGTTAACATTTTACATTTACATTTTAGTCATTTAGCAGACGCTCTTATCCAGAGCGACTTACATGAGCAATTAGGGTTAAGTGCCTTGCTTAAGGGCACATCGACAGATTTTTCACCTAGTCTGCTCGGGGATTAGAACCAGCGACCTTTCGGTTACTGGCACAACGCTCTTACCCACTAAGCTACCTGCCACCCTAACAAACAGATCACCGACCATTTCGAATCCCACCGTACCTTCTCCGCTATGCAATCCGGTTTCCGAGCTGGTCATGGGTGCACTTCAGCCACGCTCAAGGTCCTAAACGATATTATAACCGCGATCGATAATAGACAGTACTGTGCAGCCGTCTTCATCGACCTGGCCAAGGCTTTCGACTCTGTCAACCACTGCATTCTTATTGGCAGACTAATTAGCCTTGGTTTCTCAAATGACTGCCTCGCCTGGTTCGCCAACTACTTCTCAGATAGAGTTCAATGTGTGAAATCGGAGGGCCTGTTGTCTGGACCTCTGGTAGTCTCTATGGGGGTGCCACAGGGTTCAATTCTCGGGCCGACTCTATTCTCAGTGTATATCAATGATGTCGCTCTTGCTGCTGGTGACGCTCGGATCCACCTCTATGCGGACGACACCATTTTGTATACATCTGGCCCTTCATTGGACACTGTGTTAACAAACCTCCAAACGAGCTTCAACGCCATACAACACTCCTTCAGTAGCCTCCAACTGCTCTTAAACTCTAGTAAAACTAAATGCATGCTCTTCAGTCGAACGCTGCTGGCACCCGCCCAGCCGACTAGAATCACTACTCTCGAAGGGTCTGACCTAGAATATGTGGACAACTACAAATACCTAGGTGTCTGGTTAGACTGTAAACTCTCCTTCCAGACTCACATTAACAATCTCCAATCCAAAGGTAAATCCAGAATCGGCTTCCTATTTCGCAACAAAGCCTCCTTCACTCATGCTGCCAAACATGCCCTCGTAAAACTGACTATTCTACCCATCCTTGACTTCGGCGATGTCATTTACAAAATAGCCTCCAACACTCTACTCAGCAAATTGGATGTAGTCTATCACAGTGCCATCCGTTTTGTCTCCAAAGCCCCATACACTACCCACCACTGTGACCTGTACGCTCTTGTAGGCTGGTCCTCATTACATGTTCGTCGTCAAACCCACTGGCTCCAGGCCATCTATAAATCACTGCTAGGCAAATCCCCACTTTATCTTAGCTCATTGGTCACCATAGCAACACCCACCCGTAGTATGCGCTCCAGCAGGTATATCTCACTGGTCATCCCCAAAGCCAACACCTCCTTTGGCCGCCATTCCTTCCAGTTCTCTGCTGCCAATGACTGGAACGAATTGCAAAAATCTCTGAAGCTGGAGACTCTTATCTCCCTCACTAACTTTAAGCATCAGTTGTCAGAGCACCTTACCGATCACTGCACCTGTACACAGCCCTTCTGAAATTAGCCCACCCAACTACCTCATCCCTATATTGTTATTTATTTTGCTAATTTGCACCCCAGTATCTCTATTTGCACATCATCTCTTGCACATCTATCATTCCAGTGTTAATACTAATTGTAATTATTTTGCACTATAGCCTATTTATTGCCTTACCTCCATAACTTGTACATTTGCACACACTGTATATATATGTTCTGTTGTATTTTTGACTTTATGTTTTGTTTTACCCCATATGTAACTCTGTGTTGTTGTTTTTATCGCACTGCTTTGCTTTATCTTGGCCAGGTCGCAGTTGTAAATGAGAACTTGTTCTCAACTGGCTTACCTGGTTAAATAAAGGTGAAATAAAAATAAATAAAATGAGTGCACATACAGTTACAGCTGATTGAGAAAGCATGCAAGATTGAGCAGAAATTGACAACAATGTGAGATTTGATTAATCTACTTAATCTATGTCAAGTCCTAGGTGATGGAGATTAGATCCACCCTCTTCACCTGAGACACAAACACTCTGGTCCCCCGTTGTAACCATTTTCCCCAAGCATCTCCGTGCAGTCAGACCTTTGATTATTTTGTGCCACCTGGGCCACAATGATAAACCCCCTCTCTGATTGTCTGAGTGTGACCAACCCCCCATGGGTTACTGCAGCCAATGTTGCCAGCACTGCCACTACCTGGGTGGGGGTACCCCACCAGAATCCCCACCGGCTAGGTAAAAGGTCGTCAAGGTTCTCATTAGCAGCTTTGTGAATTTCCTTGTATATAATGCTCTCCCATCAGGGGGCTCTGGCTTTGTTGGACCAACCCTGCCAGGCAGGCTCAGAATCTTGAGGGGGCGGTGCTGCTCAAGTAGGTCTCTGACCGCATTTATTTCTCTGTTTAGGCTGCATACTCACAGCAGGTCCATAAAAGAGATGGGAACTTATCTTTGGTGTATGGGTCACTCAGGTGGGTGTCCAGGATATAGGGTTGGGGATCTTTCCATCATGATAGGACAATACATAATTAGATTAGATGTATACTATATTTAAAAAATGTATATCCCTCATCTACACAAAATTGAAAGCTCTCTCTCACTACCCCTCCTCATAGACACCCGTCGGCTCTAGGATATGCAACCATTTCCCCTCTCACTCAATTAACACCGCACCTTTCCAAACACAAAAACGCACACCACATGGTTGACTGTGGAGGAAATGGGCCGAGCGTGCAAACGCACCCACATCCCACACCCCACACCAGCCGCAAGGGGGAAAGGACGCCAGGGAGAACACAGGACCAACCCCAACAACCGTCTGCCAAAACAACAATTGCCCGCCAAAAAAGCCATGTTCTAATTAGTTGTATTTGAAGATGTATTATTCTGCTTGTTATCTTTTCTTGTTATATTGTTTTATCCTTTTTTAAATACTATACTTACTATACATGTTATTTAATATTCCAATCCCTATCATTGCTAGTATTGGGTGTTCCATTATTCAACTCCTCTATTACAACATTTAGAATAGCCATGGAGTAGTCTTTGTGTCTCTGAACATTTGGTTGTCAATATATAGTTTATCGACTACAAGTGCCACAAGTGCCACACGTTTAACCCCTTTTAATCTATTTTCCTTGAAGATTTGATACAGAACTTTGCACCTTTCTGCAATCTCCCTTGGGAACTGATCATTCATGCCTATTTTCATGCCAGCAAGTCTTTTTCCTAGGCTTTTAACCATAGCTTTATTGGGCAACGATTGGGCGATCATATTTCTGTCCTCTTTGTGTACACGTTCGAGTTGGATTTTATTGACAGCCTCGAGTGGGATTTGAAGCGTTGAATGCAGGAAATCCTTAATAAAATTCTCGGTTATTTCTCCCTCCTTTTCCTGAATACCCGTAAGTACTAGATTTTCTCTCATCGATCTAGTTTGGATGTCTAGTAACGCTTCTCTCAGAAGGTTGTTCTCCTTTTTAAGTTCACTAACGTCTGTTTCCATCCTAGTTACTGTCACTTAAAATGTTTTGGTTTCTGTTTCCATTATCGCTGCTTTTTCGTCACTCATTTCAAGACTCGCTTTCAGCTCTTTTACGTCCTTACTTAACAATTCTAGTATGCCCAATTTGCCATTTATCGACTTCAACAGGTCGCTTTCCACACTTACCAGACCCAGTGGTGAAAAGCATATATCATCTGTATCATTCGACGAGTCTTTGTCAGTGGGCAAACATACAAAATCAGCAGGGGATCAACTACTTTTTTTCCCTCACTGTATTCTTGGATAAAATAATGTATACATTTACACCAAGGTAATTATTTGTTATTCCTCATATTAGGAGGATCAGATGGTGACAGGGAACCCTTTGTTCTCTCTGTGCAGCAAACACTGGAGAAGCCAGATGCTATTTTAATTCAGTCTGACAAACCTCCAAAGTCGATTTATAAACTGTATCAAGGGTTGATAGAGGCTTTTCTCGATGACACAAAAAAATGTGTTGAAGACCTGGTAGAAGCTATTTATGATGATGAATGGATACAGATATGTTTGGATGACCAGTTATGTTCATATAATCTCAGACATAAACTACTGCAGTTTAAGACCATCCGTAGAACGTACTATATTCCAGTGAAACTGAATTAAAAATTAATTAAAATTATAGACTGATAATTTCTTTGTCTGTGGGCAAACGTACAAAATCAGCAGGGGATCAAATACTTTTTTTCCCTCACTGTGTGTGTATATATATATATATATATATATATATATATATATATATATATATATATATATATATATATATATATATATATATATATATATAGATAGATAGTTATTTGTAAACTCAGGTTCACTTTATCTAATATTAGGTTTTGGTTGAAGAGCTGATAATGTTCAGTATAAAAATGTATGCAAAAATAGAGAACATCTGAAAGGGGGCACATACTTTTTCACGCCACTGTACAGTACCTCTGGAACAGCTGGCCGTCCCTGAGAAGAGAATTGAGAACCACTGACTGATTTAGTCAACCAATCGAAATTGAGACAAGGCCATAAGTGAGTCTTTCACAAGACACCGTCACTGGCCATACTCATATATAATAAGTAATGGCATAACACAACTGATTAGATAAACTGGAATGACGCTATCACTCACAGTTACACTAAAAGAGCAGTGAGCAAACCACGCACCAAAATATTCTAATGAGCTGTCTCCCATACATTTGAACTGTCACTTAAAGAGCAATAACCCTTTTGTGAACTGTTGAAAACTATTGAAAAGCTCAAAGGATTCTTTGAGTAATTATGGTTCCACAACGAACCTTCACCCTTCCCAAAGAACCCTTGAGGAACCCAAATGTTTTTGTGTGTAATGGCTGGAATTGAATAAATGGAACGTCATGGTTTCGATGTGTGTGATGCGCTTGATACCTTTCCATCCATTCCATTCCAGCCATTATGATGAGACCGTCCTTCTATATCTCCACCCACCAGCCTCCTCTGGTCTGTGAGTGTGTGTGTGCGTGTGACTGAACATGTTTTAGAATTTATTGAACGCATCAGTAGTCTCAACAGTATGTTGTTTGTATAAAACATTATACAATGAGTGATGATTGTCCTTGGAGTTAACTAAACTATTCATCACAATAAAGCATTTTGAGACAGTGGAGAAGAACTCAACACTGAAATACTCTTTGACTGGAGCTACTGAGTCCTTTATGGAACAGATGCACTCTTCCAATTAAATAACTTGCTACATTTGCACACACTGTATATATATTTTCTGTTGTATTTTTGACTTTATGTTTTGTTTTACCCCATATGTAACTCTGTGTTGTTGTTTTTATCGCACTGCTTTGCTTTATCTTGGCCAGGTCGCAGTTGTAAATGAGAACTTGTTCTCAACTGGCTTACCTGGTTAAATAAAGGTGAAATAAAATAAATAAATACAAATAAAATGCTCAATATGTGGGGGAAATTGACATTCTGTTCCTTCCTCTCCAAACCAATATGAAGCCACAAGTGGGTGTTTGTCCTTTCATTAGAAAGTGCCAATATAACTAATGTTTGCAAGAGTAATAGGCACAAGTAAAACCAGGCATGTTGAGGGCACTGGTCGCCCACTGCCTGATTAATGAAATGTTTATGTGTGTCTACGCACTCGTAGCCTTCAGGTTTTTAAGGCCAGATACGTTTTGGGACAACAAATCAATGGCTGGTGATGAATAATGGTACTGATTTCAGGCTCAATTAGTGCTCACCGGCGAATCATTTGATCAATTCTGTTAATTCAACAGCTTAAATGACGAACAGCCTATTTGTCATCATTATAAAGGAGAAGCAGTAGGCCATGGTGCATGCAGAGATTGCATTTAACCTTCACTATTGAGTAAAGAGAACCAGGGTGATGTAATTATGTATGTGGGCAAATGTGCTCTTTTCGTGCCATTCTATATTTCATCATGAGCCAATTTCCAAATTTTCCTGTCAGTTTCTCTCTATTAATCATCCTTCATTGACTACTCTTTGTCTGCTTCTCCTCAGAAAGTATCTGCTGTGTGTCTCATCTTGAACAACCACCATCTTAAAACCTTTCTCAAGATGAACTCAACTTGGCTCTCAATGAACACAAACCAGTCATTTTTCAGCAAATGGGTTCAATTAAAATAACTCTATTCAGTGCGAAGTTGCTTTGAAAATCAAATTTATAACAGTCATAGTTATTAACATTGCTGTTCTAATATTCCTCTCTGAAAGATATACTTGCTTTTTTATGTGACGTGTTCAAAATATGTTTCATACCGCTCTCTAAATCGAACTATAATGATGCTTTTTCACCTCTACAGTAAACACGTTGTTCCTGAGATAACAGTATGATTGTTTTCATCTTATTACATTGCTATTACATTGTTATCATTTTGTCAAATTATTTTAACTTTATTCACGTACTCTCTTTAATTGACCAACAAGGTACTGCGACATAGGGGAACCCAACAGTCACTGCAGCAAATCAGTTGTAGGCGTTAATAACACTGGAGTTGATAGGTACTACAGATCAGGATATCTCTGTGGGAAGGAAGTTGATACTTTGATATATGTGTTCTAACAGCTTCTGAAGGTCCAGCAATGGCTCTCTAGTTGCTGTAAATCTGGTACAGTATAAAGTGTAGATTTGCCAAAGGTCAAAGTTCACATCTGTCTTTTCTGACTGTACATTATCCTGTTATGTATGCTAAGGGAGGTCAAAAGCTGTTTGTAAGCTGTGGTTACTGCTTTCTGTTGACATTAATTGCTTATTTAGCAGAGTGGCAGATAAAAATTATGACCTTTACTGGAGGTTAAAACTGGCTAATACTGTACTATGTTTGCTTCTCTTCTTTGGTGCTAAATGCATCTGTGTCTGGGCAGCATCCTCTTTTCCATTATCACCTGCCCCTCAGTACCGTGATGCATGAAATCAAAAGGGCAACCTACTGCTCCACTGCTTGCTGTCAGGTCGCCGCAACTTGTCCCTGCGTTTTTTGACAGGCTGCCAGAAGCCAACGTTTTATCCACCCAGCGGGAGGAGGAACACATAAACAAGAAGTTTATGGATATTAAGAGTTTCATTCCATAACGCTATATATTCATTTTCAGAAATGTTGGTGAATTATCTTTTATTGTTTAAAGCAATTCTGAAATAGATTGTTGTGTTTATTCACTATCTAATCATGGCATGGGGTTGTTCAATGACAGATGTATTTGTTTAAAATCTATCACTTGATGGTTTCATTTCAGAGAGAAAAATAAGACGTTTTTTCTTTGCAAAATGCTATATATCCGCCTCTCTCAGAGAAATAAGTTGTACTGCTAGGTTTTACACAGTCAAATGTAACAAATAACTACATTTTTTAATAAATAAATGCACAAATGATACATTTGTTACATCAATACTTTAAAAATATATTTTTTTATTTTGTTATACAGTAATATGAAATCTGTACGTAAAAGTAAACATTTTACATTTTAGTGATTAGCTCTTATCCAGAGTGACTTACAGTAAATGTATTCATTGTAAGATAACTAGGTGAGACAACCACGTCACTCACAGTCAAATACAGTTCCTTCAGAAAGTATTCATACCCCTTGACTTATTCCACATTTTGTTGTGTTAGACGGAATTCAAAATGGATCCCCCATCTACAAACAATGCCCCATAATGACAAAGTGAAAACATGTTTTTATAAATGTTTGCAAATATATAGAAAATGAAATACAGAAGTATCTCATTTACATAACTATTCACACCCCTGAGTCAACATGTTAGAATCACCTTTGGCAGTGATTACAGCTGTGAGTCTTTCTGGGTAAGTCATTAAGAGCTTTGCACACCTGGATTGTACAATATTTGCAGATTATTATTTTTAAAATTCTTCAAGCTCTGTCACGTTGGTTGTTGATCATTGCTAGACAGCCATTTTCAAGTCTTGCCATAGATTTTCAAGCCGATTTAAGTCAAAGTGGTAAATAGGCCACTCAGGAACATTCAATGTCGTCTTGGTAAGCAACTCCAGTTTACAGTTTATTTGGCCTTGTGTTTTAGGTTATTGTCCTGCTGAAAGGTGAATTTGTCTCCCAGTGTCTGTTGGAAAGCAGACTGAACCAGGTTTTCCTCTAGGATTTTGCATGTGCTTAGCTCCAGGGGTGCAACTTTCACTGGGGACGGGGGGGACGGGGGTCATGTCCCCCCCACATTCTGAAATAGCATGTCCCCCAGTTTTATCATTACAATGTGATACAAAAAGCAGCAACGGTGTGCTTTAGGACCATGCGGACGCCTCAGAGCGGTCTTGTAGGCTGTTTGGAGTGTTCAGACGGCTGGATTTAGGACCACGTGCACACCACAGAGTGGGCTGACATGCTGTGTGAAGGCAAAGCTTCTGGAAGGCTAGCTAGACCAGCACGGGATAGTTGAGCATAGTTCAGTGTGTATGTGTGGCACTCATTCACTGAGTTGTAAAAGCAAGCAGAGCAGAAACTGGCTACTCTTTAATTGACTGATGTAGCTGGAAAGGTACTGCTGTTTCACTGAACAGAAAAAAAAACTAAACTAGTGTTTTTTCGCAGAGCTGAGCTAGTTTTCTAAATGACATGTAACGTTAGCTAATGTTTCATCCCCTCTTAACTGAGGTGAATGAATGATCTACGCTAGTAGCTACCACAGCTAGGTCAGCTCTAGCCTCTAGCTATCTGTTAGATAGCGATATGAGGTAGCTATTATTACTATCTAACAGCTGTTGTTTGTATGGACATGTTTCGTAGCCTTTGTTTTGTCCCGTTTTAACAGAATTAAATGAACTTCTCTAGCTTTCGCTAGTTGATGTATAGTTAGAGAGAGAGAGCTGGCCAAAAGTTGGCAAACATTAGCTATTCTTTTTGCCTCAATCACACTAGACCTGAATCAAACATCGGCCAAATGACTGAAGATTGATATTGTGATGTTTTTTCAGTGCAATGTGAGTTTTTATTAGTCAGTATGGTAATGTTATGTTATTGATCTGTCAGTTTCCCTAGCTAATTCCCTACTTTTCACACGTACACAGTAATAAACAGATATAACATTACAGGCTTCAATGTCATGGTGCACAGTAGAGATATTCATCCCGCTTCTGCCTTTTCATACCGCACTCGCTGGCTTTCTGTCCGACTCCCACCCACTAAGAACTGGTCCCAAACCCAACCGCAGTCCTGCAATGTTTTTTAGGCGTATGTGATGCAGCTTACTTGCCATCCATGGTCCCAGCAATTTTGTGCCCAACAGGCAATATCAAATGCGCAAAAATAACTTAAGAAATAGGTTAAATTACCAAGATTCTTGCATGGCCCTTGTATTAGGCTATCTGTATTACAGGGCTAGATCAGCCAATATGCTAGATGTAGTTTAAAAGAGCAGAGATGGAGAGACTTGCACTTACTTGAGCTATATTTATAGCCTACCTTTTAGGAGTGGGAAAATGTTCAGATGGAGAAATATGGGTGATCAATATTTAGGCCTTTCTAGGCAATGTAGTAAACTATTGTCACGTTCGTTGAAGGACGGGTCAGACCAAGGCGCAGCGTGAAATGCATACATGTTTATTTCAACGATAAACACACGAACAAAACAACAAACCAACGTAACGCGAAGTCCTCAAGCTAAACACAAAACAAGCCTACACACGGAACAAGATCCCACAACTACTGATTGCAAACAGGCTGCCTAAGTATGATCCCCAATCAGAGACAACGAGTGACAGCTGTCTCTGATTGGGAATCACACCCGGCCAAACATAGAAATACAACACCTAGAATGAGAACCTAGAAATAACAACATAGAACTCCACACCCTGACTCAACATACTAGAGTCCCATAAGTCAGGGCGTGACAAATATAGCCTAATCATAGGCCTATTTAGGAAGTACATTTCCTTGGAAAGATAACTGCCCCGTGCTTCTCCTCCCATGCATAGGCTATAGCCTACTCTATTTAATTGAGACCTGATCGCGCAGATATGGCTACTGAACTTGAAGCAGCAAGAATGATGACAGCGACACTTGCTAAGTTTTGCATAGGCCTATAGAATATAGCCTACCTTTTAGAAGGACGATTTGCAGGCAGAGACAAATAAATGGGTATTAAATAGTTATTGAAAATGATAAGGCGCAATGCTTGCTCATCTTAATAGCCTAACCTACGTGCGCCTTGTGCCTTTTCCTTTTCAAGGATGATTACATTTTTTGATTGCACTTCGACTCAAGTTGGTTGAGCACCCTCCACTTCTTTCCATTATCAAAATGTATTTGCAGATACTGTAGTAAACTACAGTCTAATCATATTTAAGTTAATTTCATATTTAAGTTAACTGCCATGTGATCCTCAGTGCATGTAGGCAGCCTACTCTATTTCAATGAGACCACACATACTAGGCGCACTTGAACTCTCATGCCCAACTAGGAGAGGTAGGCTACTGAAGTTGAAGCAGAGAATTCTGAGTGTGTGAATAATGCGCTCCCACCTACAGACCGTGCTGCAATAATCGCTGTTGCAGGAATGCAGACCTCTAGTGCACACTCAGTACACAACACTATGCTCATCAAGTCTTAGCAGGATCAGATGGTGACAGGGGTCCCAGCAGGGTGTCGTGACTTTCATTAATATGATGACTGTAATTTATCGAATAAACTAACTATGTTAATTGTTCCTCGATTAAATTAATAATGTAACAATTAACTCATTAGGATTTGGGGCACCACGGAATAAGTTGTTTATAGAGTTACCATCTCCCGAATTAAACTCTAAAAAGGTATTTACCTATCAATGTGTATTAAACAGTCAACGTATTAATCATTACCTCTTATCAGTCTCATTCTGAATGGTCGTAGACTTCTTGGATCTGCACGAACCCCAGCTTTACTTATGATTCAGCACTACACAAATTGGCTTAATTATTTATTTACTAGCTAACTAAATAATAAAACAGAATAACATACACACTTAATATATGAGAAAAAGTCCCTAGCGGACTAACAACATGACTGCTTGGTTACCAAAAGAGGGAGGGGAAAAGATAGAGAGAGAGGGACAAAGAGAAAGAGACACTTATCGTATATACATTTGGAAACTAACCTCAAATAAATCATAATACTTTGCTCACGAACCACCGCCCATTTGGAGTAAGAAATCATGAATATGTTTACGTGTGGATGTCTTTGTTCGTCGTCTATCTCTGTTGAAACAAGCCTTCTTAAATGGGGGTTTTAGTGGTGTCCTGTATCGATGTAAGGCTCTGGTTGTCCACCAGAGGTCACAATGTCCTTCTTCTTAGTTGTCTTGGTTTGGAGTGGGACCTCTCCAGAACAGCTACTTAGCCGTCCCAGTGTGGTTAGTCAGAGTTTGAACCAATTTAGACGCACAGCTGCAGCCTGGCAATGTTCAGGTCTAGTCTGAGAGTTGATCTTCTTCACCTCGTGTTGAGGTTCAACGTTCCAACCATTTTCAAATGTGTAGCCACCGCTCACGTCTTTCTGGTCTGATATGTTAATTCTTAACCTAGACTTTTATGCTCTCTGGGTAAAAGGGGCGTTCCATCATGCTGACACGATCTCTGACCTCACTCGGGGCGTGGCTAGTTATTAGTGCAAAGCATCATCAAAAAAAAACTAAAATCACATTCCTATCTTAACAAAAATACTCTCATCAATTTTCATATACATATACAATGTGAAAGGATGAAAACTTGACATATATAGTGTGTATACTTCACAAAATAATAAACAATATGACATGATTATTCTTTAGGTCCCCACTGACCATTCCCCACATTCTTATCTTAGAACTATTGTTCCAGTGTTTACTTTTTGGACGTTCGAGTTTTGGCGGCAAAAGTCTTCTGGAGACAAAGGGACATTTCAATCACCAATACTGGAGGTGTAGAAAAAGAATCCCTTCCATGACTGTCCTGTGGGTGAGAAAGGGTCTGGTAATTGTCAGCCATTGCCAAGCTGATCTGAGGCCTTGGATCCTCACACAGGACAGACATGACAAGGGTCAGACAGCCAGGGAAGCTCAGGTGAATTTTACAGTATATTAACAATATCAGTGAATGATACAAAGTTCCATCTTGAATTGATGGGTAGACATACAGTAGCTACAGGACAGTAGCTTAAGCTTAAAGCTACAGTCTGGGATCTGGGAATAATGGTAATTTCAATTATTAAACCATTGATTCTACAGTGAGGGAAAAAAGTATTTGATCCCCTGCTGATTTTGTACGTTTGCCCACTGACAAAGAAATGATCAGTCTATAATTTTAATGGTAGGTTTATTTGAACAGTGAGAGACAGAATAACAACAAAAAATCAACAGAAATCTTTCTGATTGAGAGGGGGTCAAATACTTATTTCCCTCATTAAAATGCTAATCAATTTATAACATTTTTGACATGCGTTTTTCTGGATTTTTGTTGTTGTTATTCTGTCTCTCACTGTTCAAATAAACCTACCATTAAAATTATAGACTGATCATTTCTTTGTCAGTGGGCAAACGTACAAAATCAGCAGGGGATCAAATACTTTTTTCCCTCACTGTATTGTAGCTGGGGACTTTAATAAATCAAATCTAAGGAAAATGCTACCAAAGTTTTATCAACACATTGCCTGCAGTACTCGTGCTTTAAAAACTCTTTACCATTTTTGCTCTCCCTTCCGGGATGACTACAAGGCCCTCGATCACCCTCCTTTTGGCAAATCAGATCACTACTCCATTCTTCTCCTCAAACTGTTATGTGGGCAGCTTGTCTCTCCCTTTTCTGTTTCCCTTCCTCCTTGTTTTGTCCCCTCTGTGTCTGTTGTATCTGTATGTGTGTTTGTCCCCTTTATGTGGGTGTGTCTGGAGTGGATCAGGGGGCGGGCTCAGGATCTGCCTCTCCTGTGCAGCTGCGGGTTGTTTCCAGTGATTCCTGCCTACGCAGCTGCATCCTATTCTCTAATCATCCTGCACTACTAATTCCGGGGCATGGCTCTCCACCGGCGCCAGATCGTTGTTCTTACCAGAGCGGTAACTTGGCTCACCAGTAAAGTTATTTTGTCTTTTGTCTTCAGCCTGGCTCTCCACTCTCCGTAACCTGTCGTTTGTTTTGTCTTTAGTTTCGGACATACCTCCCAACCTGCCTGCCTTCCTGCCTGTCGGTCTGCCTGCCTGCCTGCCTGCCTGCCTGCCTGCCTCAGCCTCTCCTTCCTCCGGAGCCGACTAGCCCACTCTGTTCCTTTACTTCAGTGGTTTTTGGACTAAGACAATTTTTACTTTTATTAAATATTTTGTTTCTTCCACTCCCTTTGTCGTGTTTGTTTCTCTGAGTGCTGGGTTGAACCATAGCCTAACACAAACAGGAAGTACCCGTGCTAAGTTCTATTCAACGCTGGTCTGACCAATCGGAATCCAATGCTTCAAGATTGTTTTGATCACGTGGACTGGGATATGTTCGTGGTTGCCTATGAGAATAACATTGACTTATACACTGACACAGTGACTGAGTTCATCAGGAAATGTATAGGGGATGTTGTTCCCACTGTGAACACTAAAATCTATCCAAACCAAAAAACGTGGATAGATGGTAGCATTCGCACAAAACTGAAAGCACAAACCACCGCAAGGTGACTGGGATTATGGTTGAATACAAACAGTCCAGTTATACCCTCCGTAAGGCAATCAAACAAGCATAACATCAGTACAGAGACAAAGTGGAGTTGCAATTCAACGGCTCAGACACAAGACGTATGTGGCAGGGACTCCAGACAATCACGGATTACAAAGGGAAAACCAGCCACACTGACGTCTTTCTCCCGGTCAAGCTAATCACCTTCTTCGCCTGCTTTGAGAATAACACAGTGCCGCTGACGTGGGCCGGTCCTGATGACTTTGAGCTCTCGTTTTCAGTGGCCGACGTGAGTAAGACATTTAAGCATGTTAACCCTTGCAAGGCTGCCAGCCCAGATGGCATCTCTAGCCACGTCCTCCGAGCATGCTCAGACCAGCTGGCTGGAGTGTTTTCGGACATATTCAATCTCTCCCTATGCCAGTCTGCTGTCCCCACTTGCGTCAAGATGTCCACCATTGTTCCTGTACCCAAAAAAGCGAAGGTAACTGAACTAAATGACTATCACCACGTAGCACTCACTTCTGTCATCATGAAGTGCTTTAAGAGGCTAGTTAAGGATCATATCACCTCCACCTTACCCGACACCCTAGACCCACTGCAATTTGCATACCACCCCAGTAGGTCCATGGATGATGCAATCACCATCTGCCTGCACACTGCCCTATCCCATCTGGACAAGAGAAATACCTATGTAAGAATGCTGTTCATTGACTACAGCTCAGCCTCCAAGCTCATCATTAAGCTCGGTTCCCTAGGTCTGAACCCCGCCCTGTGCAACTGGGTCCTGGACTTACTGACGGGCCACCCCCAGGTGGTGAAGGTAGGCAACAACACCTCCACTACGCTGATCCTCAATGCAGCGGCCCCACTATGATGCATGCTCAGCCCCCTCCTGTACTCCCCGTTCACCCGTGACTGCATGGCCACGCACGCCTCCAACTCAATCATCAATACATTTCTACATTTAAAATTTGGTCATTTAGCAGACGCTTTTATCGAAAGCAACTTGAGTCAGTGCATTCATCTAAGGTAGATAAACAACCACATGTAAAACGTGTATGTAACCGTTACTGAGAATGTCATCTTAGTTATACTGGTCTGTTGGTTAGTTTACTGTCTCTTAAATTCTGCTGGTTTAGGAGCTAGCAGAGAAGCTCATGAATGAGCAAGAAGCAGCTGGGAGCACAAAGCTCCTGAAATCTTCACTATACTGTGATTAATTGGAAATAAGGATGAATGTAACTCAAATTCATTTGGGAGGTACTAGATCTAATTGAGTTGAAACATTACCTAAATAGATTTAGTAAATCTGACATAATCATTTATAATTATTATTTCTCAATTCAGTAGTGTTTCAATAACACAATTAAATTAAGTAGATCTGTATGAATAATTTCATGTAAAAATAACCTGTTTCCAATAGGTGTAACTACTGTCCAAAATTGAATTAAAGTTATATTTTGGAATTTTGGCAATAGCCTGGATCTGATGGGAATACCTAGATAAAGGTGTGTGTTATCTTAAAGGGATACTTCAGCATTTTGGCAATGAATGTGTCCAGTCTCGCGAGCCAATGCTAGCAGATACCCTAGACTTCCAGTGAATGTTCTAACTTCCTTCATATTGCACACAGAGACATCTGTCTCTGGGGAAATAGATAAAGGGTCTCATTGCCAAAATCCTGAAGTATCCCTTTACATAGATCCAAATACTTAATTTTTTTGTGTGTGGAACGGAGAAATCCAGAGTTGGAGGTTTTCAAGACAGGGTAAATTAATTGAGAATTATTGAGAGGAGAAACAATGAACGGTAATTCAAAACACAGAATGTGAAAAACAATGGTTTCCAGCCCTAAAGTTTCCCAAACTCTCTATGACTCATCCTTAAAACATAAAAACAGTCTAACTCTGAGTCTTTCTACCACAACTTTAAAGTCCTCGATGTTCAATATGCGAGTTAGGCCTATTTGTTCCATTTTTGTATTGTTGCACACTGCTAAAAGTATATTTACTGATGCAGTATACTCTATTGGGTAATCTCCCCAGTCCTACTCAAAGTCTCGCATTAGTCTTTTAGCAGACGCTCTTATCCAGAGCGAATTACAGTTAGTGAGTGCATAAATTTTTCATACTGCCCCCCGTGGGAAACGAACCCACAACCCTGGCGTTGCAAGCGCCATGCTCTACCAACTGAGCTACAGGAGGCTATCACGCTCATTGAATACAGGATTGGACCAAGGTGCAGCGTGGTATGCGTACATGTTCATTTATTGAATAAACACCGAACAAAACAACAAACGCAACGAAATATGAAGTTCTACAGGCTAACATCAAACAAGCCAAACACACAGAAACAAGATCCCACAACATAGGTAGGCAACATGGCTACCTAAGTATGATCCCCAATCAGAGACAACGATCGACAGCTGCCTCTGATTGGGAACCACACCCGGCCAACATAGATATAGATAACATAGATAATCACACCCTGACCAAACCAACAAGAAACAACAGGCATTAACAGTCAGGGCGTGACAGAGGCCTTTCAAAATACATTTACATTTACATTTTAGATATTTAGCAGACGCTCATTTTCCAGAGCGACTTACAGTTAGTGAGTGCATACATTTTCATACTGCCCCCCTGTGGGAAACGAACCCACAACCCTGGCGTTGCAAGCGCCATGCTCTACCAACTGAGCTACAGGGGGCCTACAACCCCATTTTTATAATGTGAAAATTCTCATGACCCCAACCTTGTGAAAAAAGTGATGTAAAGCCCACTATTCGATCCCATGGAATCTGTTTTTCATCAATATTGCCACGCAGCGCACTGAACCCTGTGCTGTTTCAAGCTTGGGAAGCGTGAGACTAAACAATATGTCCTGGTGAATAGCACCCCCCGACATGTACCGAACAGAAGTCAATGCATGGGCATCTCGGCCCGCACAGAGCACGTCCATTTGGAGAGCATAAGCTGGGGAATTTCTGAGTCATTCAGTCAGTGTTTCCTCTTGAGTGATAGCAATAGCATCAATCCTACGTTTCACAGTGTTATTTCACAAAGGTATTGATATGAGTTTCTGTGCCTTTGCCTCCCCATAAATTGTTTTTACTATATCAAGCTGCAGTCGGTAATACCAAAGTCTCTGCAATAGTGTGTGGCTTGTCCTATACTATACAATAGCTAACCTCAAACTATGCTTTCTGGGCTCTCTCAGATGGCCTTTTTTAATTGTACCTGTTGCTTAAGTATCGATCACACATATAGCGTCATTGCTTTTCGGTACACCAGAAGTCCATTAATTTCCAATGGAACGCTGCGTTTTCCTTGCAGCATTGCATTGCAGAGGCAGTTGCAGGGCGTACTGTGTGTTCCAACGTATGCATCAAATTGTATGCGGAGACGGCTTGACGGAAACGGTAGCAGAAGGTGAATGTTGAACTTTTGTTGCACACATACCCAGATGATGCTGCGTACCATTTTGCACAATGACGCTTTAGGTGTGATTTAATTAATCTTACTTCCTTTCGGAAAAAGCTTTGGGTTTGTTAGAATTATCCTTGTGTCAAGGTGCCGTTTAAGCTTGTTGGGCTTCATGCTCTCACGTGAGAGGACATTTCCACAAGAGGCATTTTGGCTTCTCCTCATTGTTTTCAATTATGCTAGTAAAGCCATGTTCGAGGAAGTTTCGTCATATTTTCTAGCACATTTTCTCTTTTTGTGCGATTTAGTTGTCTCCGATTCACTTGATGTTCTAGCTACCGAACTAGACGAGGATGCTGGTCTAAGAAAATGGTCCATTTAGCAGCAGGCATTTAGGTATTTAGCAAGCCTAGCCATTCATCGTGGGAATTATTAAAGTGCAATGGTCAAGTGCAGCCTTTTACCACGATCTATAGGCGCTCCCTCATTGGTAGAATTTCACATTTTAGATGTTTATCATTTTAATTTAGATTTTTAAGGTAAAACCACATTACATGATTTTGAGATACAAAGACGATATTATAATTTGTATTAGAGAAAAATAAAGACATTTACCAGGCTTTTGGGGATTCTCTCATGACCCAATTTTCATATCAAGCAACCCCACATAGGGTCGCGACCCCTAGTTTGGGAACCACTGGTGAAGGGCCTAGTGGTGATGCTGCTACTCTGTAGTCTGTACCCATGCATGCTCCATCTAAAATGTGAATAGTAAATAGACGTATACAAATGACCATTCAATGTCGTAGCCCTTTACACTCGTACCCGTATACTGGTTGAAAATACGGGAACACAGTGGCTGTACAGGCTCTGCGCTTCACAGCGCTGTATGGGTTTTGACTGACAGCCATTCTGAACTTGAGCACCGCACGCAACAAGAAGTTGCCCCATCCCTCCCGCTAATTGGGCAATTTTGCAAAAAAATTATGTCTGAGTGAGGGAAATGCTGTACATTAAGAGGATTCAATGTATTTGGAAAGATGAGACGTGGAGGATTATAATAAATACCGCTTTGATGTCAGACAAGCAAGCCAAACACCCTTCAGTCCAAATATGCACTTCACATTCCATATCATAAAACTCATGTCAAATACAGTGACAAAGTTTATGATCACTGTGTTTGATTTACAGCTACAAGATGACATGATGTCATACCCTGGGTTGTTCTGAACAGAATGAGCCTATGTTTGTCTATTTTGAAGAAAAATCCCAGCGGAACACACACCTGAATGCATGCATGACTCCTTTCTCTGCGCACCAAAATTACGATCTGGTTCTCTGAATTGCCCTGTGAAATTGCCTAACACTGTAAGATCGCATTTTTTAACTTAGCTAGTCATGTTGGCAATAGAACAAGCTTTCAAATGATGCCCACCTGACCCAGATTGCAATTTATTATGGGCCGTTTTTGGATTGCGTAAGCAACAACAGTAATTGTGTGATGGCGGGGATGCAGGGTATTGTTCCAAACAAAACAATTACAAGTGTGCTTGCTCTAGTTCCTCAATGGCACATAACATCTACAGTGTAATGTTTGGATTCAGTCGTGTCAGGTGAACTGTTGTGTCCTCAACTTTGGTCTAATAATTTTCCCATAGTCTCCAAACTGTTCCCTTTCAATTGAAACCTGCTTATGCATTTCATATCTCTTCTGTAAGAAACATTCCAATACAGCCCTATCCATTTAGGCCAATTCCCACGAGTGTAAAGGGTTTAACCTCATTATAGCTGTCAGGTAATTTCCCAGCTGCGAAATGTAATAGAAATATTTGCAATGCTCATTAGGGTATTATAAATGTATAGAACCATAATATCGCTACAGGCTCATTCACATCAGATGTACTAAAAATAACCCAGATTCAAGATGAGTGGGTTCCTCATGTAGGCCTAACTTGTCACCATTCACACTGACAGTCTTTCAGATTCCTACCTTCGTTCCATCATATTGCTATTCTCTGTCTGTCTTTGCATGGCTCTCAGTGTTGTTATGAAGCCACTCTATTCAGAACCATATCAAGTGGACCAAATGGTTCTATAAGAGACATTTAAGAATGTCATCCCGTCCCTTTATGGACATAAACACTAAGAGGTGCTTGACTTTATCATGGCCTTGAAGTACATCTTGCGGTACTGTCACCACAAGCCAACCAACATCAACCATTTCACCATTCCGGCTTTAAGAGCGTTGTCCTGCCCTTCTCTGAACTGCCTATTGTGTCAGTCTGAGGGACCTGGGGGAGAATTTTTTTTCACTAAACTCTCCACTTTTGGGGTATTATGTCCATAAACCAACACAGGGCTGCACTGCCCTGATCAGAGGTAATACCATAATAACAGCATGCCACTACAGTGGTAATGCCAGGAAAGGTTAGAGCATTATTTTAAGCCCTGCTGTCTAGCAATGGGAGACACAAACCACATTCAGAGCGTAACGGGGGGCTGAATACACGAGCAACCCTGTAAAACATCATCCCTCAGGTATACAAATGAATTGAGTGTTAGGACAGATGGTGCCTTGCCCCGGCAATCTCATTCTGCTCTAAAGGGAGATAAGGAGCCCATTCCCTTCATAACTGATGGGCAGTAACATTAAAAAGGACAGCTTGATGAAATTAACTTACTCAATTGAAATATAAGCATGTTGCACGGCACAAGTCAGCTTCTCAGCAGTTTACGAGAGTGTGGGATAATATATTGGTCTGTTCAAAAAGTCCAGAGGGAGGGGGATAACAAGGTTTTGGCTGATTCATGACAGTCATTTGGCATCCCTCTGATCTCTGATGTGCTATTCCCCATCAGTAGAAACTACTGTTCCTGTGGTCCAGGGTCCTGAGCTTCACTCTGGGGCTGGCCTGAACTACATTAAGCTCAATAGCTAGGTTTCCATCCAATTGGCAACATATTTTCATGTGAATTTGCTAAAATTCACATAAAAACAATATGCATATTTTCCCACCAGAGATGTGTTTCCATCAAATTGACTTGTTGCAGGTTAAAATCCCATGTACCAAATAAAGAATATTAGTTAAATAGGTGTCCATCGCATTTTCAACTGTACTGATGGTTTTATCACAACAAAGGTTGTGCTATAGCGAGTGTGCCCACTCTGATATTGGCACTTACACTCTAGCCAACAGCAGGTATATCCTACATGATGAGATTATTATGGATAAAATAGCAAGATTATTTTTCTTTGTCAAATGGCAGCCAAGCATCGATGATCATGTCAACAGAATAAGACCCTCAATATTTATTGTAAAGGAGCATCAAGCTCATCACCTTGCACTTTCACCACCCTGTGAAGTTTATCATAACTTATTTCATCTGTAGCCTAATAAACTGCATGCTTTCCCGATGAGTCGTAGTGGGAAGACCACATAACATTTCTTTGCGTGACTCCAAATTTACAGTGGCTTACGGAAGTATTGACCCCCCTTGGCATTTTTCCTATTTTGTTGCCTTACAACCTGGAATTAACATGGATTTTTTGGGGGGTTGTATCATTTGATTACACAACATGCCTACCACTTTGAAGATGCAAAATATGTTTTATTGTGAAACAAACAAGAAATAAGACAGAAAAACAGAAAACTTGTGGAGCAACTAAACCTCAAGTAAGAAATCACTCAGCCTTTATCTATGAATAATTAAACAATTTTGTTATATTAATATACATTTGGTTAATTACATTTTATATGTACCTTTTACTGCACTTATCTTGTGTTTGACGACATATTACTAGCCTTTCCCCTCACAATGATATCAGAGAGAGAGAGAAACAGAGAGGTGAGAGACGGGGAGAAAGAGATAGGGACCAACTGTTGATTTATCACTGCAGGCCACAAATGAGATGGGATCAATCTTGTGGAGTAGGAATACACACAACAGTTTTGTGGACATATGTGAGAAAGAGGGAGAGAGAGGGAGAGTGATAGAAGCAGGGAGTGGATGCATGTTGTGGTTGCAAAGATAATAACAGATCATTGAAGTCCACCTGGCTCTTGTTGCTCTTAACTCCACATTATCGTTATCACAGAGAGACTACAGTGCAGATGCAGGCCAGAATGCTTCTTTCTGAAGACTTCAAGCATGTACCAACACATTACCCAAGCTATCTTCACCTAAGCCTTTGTTAAATACATATTGGGCTCCAGGTATTAGCATATTAGCTTTACAGCAATGGTATGTTTTCACAGATTTTGTGGGGTTGTTCTCCAAACACTCCCATTATACACTAAAGCTATTGGTCAACAGTGAGGGACACATACTGATAATGAGAGGATTTGTACTCCCAGCCTGAGATTGAAACACCTGAATGTTTTCAAAGAGCACACAGTTGGCTGCAAATTACGTAAAGAGAGAATTCTAGCATTCCAGGTAACATCCCCGGTATCAGAAGGAACCAGAACCAGTAACTGTGACAGATGCTCGATTAAGTTATGTGGGTAGACGTGTTAGAAAATATACTAGATTGAATCGGTAGACCACATGGCAATTTCAAGTTTTTATCTTTTAGAGACCCAATCTGTAATATAGTATATTTATCATAGTTGGGTTTTAGTCCAGAGAAACTTGTGAAATTATCCAGGTCCTCAATGAGGCCCTTCAAGGTTGAAGATTGAGTTATCAAGAGAACTTGAATCATCGGCTTACATTGATACTTTTGTCTCTAATCCATAAATGTTTTGCCCCTTAATGTTATCATTACATCAAATTTTTATAGCTTACAGTTCAATGGCCACAAAAAATAAGTATGGTGACAGAGGACAACCTTGTTTTAGTTCTCAAAGAAGAAACCATTATTTATTATTTTACATAAAGGATTGTTGTACATGACTTTTGCCCATCTTATGAAAGATTCTCCAAAGTTGAAAAAATCCAGGCACTTATAAATAGATTATAGATGTACTGTTACACAGGCTTTCTTAAAATCTGGTTTCCCTCCATTCTCAAAGTTTTCAATTAGTTCTAGCAGTTGTCTTATGTGGTCTCCAAAATATTTTAAGAATCCCGTCTGATCACAATGAATATTGTCTGGTAGTACCTTTTGAATTCTATGAGCTATACATTTAGCCAATATTTTTGCAATGCAACATTGAAGGGTGAGGGCCCTCCAATTTCTTTAAGAGACTGGGTCTTTGTACTGCCCCCCTTTCTCCTGCTTCAGTAGGATAGAGATCAGTCCCTCCCTCGTCCTGTGTAATTAGACCTTCACAATAGTTTTTTGTGTCAAGGTTAGTTTAACATGATTTTTCTGGGAGAAGGATATCACAAAACTCATTGTGAAGTGACGTTGGAGGAACTTGACAAGAGACCATTGTTTGTAACAATTTTCTGTAGGTTATTTTTTTGTTTTTGTTTTTTTGTTTTACGATACCAGTTACAGTGGGGGGGGGAAGTATTTAGTCAGCCACCAATTGTGCAAGTTCTCCCACTTAAAAAGATGAGAGAGGCCTGTAATTTTCATCACAGGTACACGTCAACTATGACAGACAAATTGAGAAAAAAATATCCAGAAAATCACATTGTAGGATTTTTAATGAATTTATTTGCAAATTATGGTGGAAAATAAGTATTTGGTCAGCTACAAACAAGCAAGATTTCTGGCTCTCACAGACCTGTAACTTCTTCTTTAAGAGGCTCCTCTGTCCTCCACTCGTTACCTGTATTAATGGCACCTGTTTGAACTTGTTATCAGTATTAAAGACACCTGTCCACAACCTCAAACAGTCACACTCCAAACTCCACTATGGCCAAGACCAAAGAGCTGTCAAAGGACACCAGAAACAAAATTGTAGACCTGCACCAGGCTGAGAAGACTGAATCTACAATAGGTAAGCAGCTTGGTTTGAAGAAATCAACTGTGGGAGCAATTATTAGGAAATGGAAGACATACAAGACCACTGATAATCTCCCTCGATCTGGGGCTCCACGCAAGATCTCACCCCATGGGGTCAAAATGATCACAAGAACGGTGAGCAAAAATACCAGAACCACACGGGGGGACCTAGTGAATGACCTGCAGAGAGCTGGGACCAAAGTAACAAAGCCTACCATCAGTAACACACTACGCCGCCAGGGACTCAAATCCTGCAGTGCCAGACGTGTCCCCCTGCATAAGCCAGTACATGTCCAGGCCCGTCTGAAGTTTGCTAGAGTGCATTTGGATGATCCAGAAGAGGATTGGGAGAATGTCATATGGTCAGATGAAACCAAAATATAACTTTTTGGTAAAAACTAAACTTGTCGTGTTTGGAGGACAAAGAATGCTGAGTTGCATCCAAAGAACACCATACCTACTGTGAAGCATGCGGGTGGAAACATCGTGCTTTGGGGCTGTTTTTCTGCAAAGGGACCAGGACGACTGATCCGTGTAAAGGAAAGAATGAATGGGGCCATGATTTTGAGTGAAAACCTCCTTCCATCAGCAAGGGCATTGAAGATGAAACGTGGCTGGGTCTTTCAGCATGACAATGATCCCAAACACACCGCCCGGGCAACGAAGGAGTGGCTTCGTAAGAAGCATTTCAAGGTCCTGGAGTGTTCTAGCCAGTCTCCAGATCTCAACCCCATAGAACATCTTTGGAGGGAGTTGAAAGTCTGTGTTGCCCAGCGACAGTCCCAAAACATCACTGCTCTAGAGGAGATCTGCATGGAGGAATGGGCCAAAATACCAGCAACAGTGTGTGAAAACCTTGTGAAGACTTACAGAAAACTTTGACCTGTGTCATTGCCAACAAAGGGTATATAACAAAGTATTGAGAAACTTTTGTTATTGACCAAATACTTATTTCCCACCATAATTTGCAAATAAATTCATAAAAAATCCTACAATGTGATTTTCTTAATTTTTTTTCTCATTTTGTCTGTCATAGTTGACGTGTACCTATGATGAAAATTACAGGCCTCTCTCATCTTTTTAAGTGGGAGAACTTGCACAATTGGTGGCTGACTAAATACTTTTTTCCCCCACTGTAATCCATACAGAGTATAGACATAGCAGTACCATAGTACCATACACACATAAGTGGCCCTGCATCTCAGGCAACACAACACATTTGAATAGTGTGAGAAATCCTTAGTTGACACAGAAGGGATGTATTCTATAAGCATTTCAAGAGAAACAAATTATTAATTTGTTTGATAAGATTGCAGATTTTCTCACGTGACCACATTTCAATTTCAGGGGACCCCTCATGGGGCCCGACACCAAGTTTGGGAACCTCTGACCTAAACTATGAAAAGATAGCGTTTGTTTTTACACCAGACACATACGAATGACTCACAGGGGAGCCCATTGATATCCAACATGACATTTACTGCAAAAAGGAGTATTATGAGGAGCCATTACTCAGACATATTAAGACCATGCCTGGCCCCAGAGGGTGGCTTCCTGTTTGAACTGAGGTAACAGACTGTCAATTTTGTCTGTCTGTCATTACTGGGTGTATAGTTTCACAGAAACCCAGACATCAAGTGAAACAGGGGAGCAAATGATGCTACCCCACACATGTACACTCAAACGTTTAAACTTCAGAACACTTTTAAGTTCAAGTCAAAAATAGATGTGTAGACGCACTTCAGTTAAGTTACGATGCATATCCTCAGCAGAAGATAATATGACATAAAACTGTAGAGCATTAGTAGACTAGGGATTTACGGCATTATGACTACAACACCATATTATGAGGATAATCAATGTGAATTGAAGTTTAATTCGATGCTCTAGATCAGGGGTGTCAAACTCATTTTAGCTCAGGGGCCACATGGAGGAAAATCTATTCCCAAGTGGGCCGGACCGGAAAAATCATGGTATATATAACTTAAAAACAACAACTTCAGATTGTTTTCTTTGTTTTAATACGATCAACATACAACATAAAGCTGGAGCCTGAGGACAGTGTGTCCAAAATAGTACAAGCACAACATCACTATTAATCATAAAACACGTCAAGTTTATTTGAAAATTCTAAAGAAAAAGAACACACAAACACACAATGCCTCAGTGATTAACAGAACTGTTTCACAGATCACAGAACTATATCAGGGTGTCATTTCTCAGGCAGAAATGTAGATAAAAATAATGAAATCCTGTTCCCCAAACAAGTGCAAGAACCACAGAGTCAAGAATAGGTTAAATATACAAATAAAATAAAATCAATTAAAAACAATAGCACATCAACATAAAAACATATAAACATAAAGCTGGAGCCTGAGGACAGTGTCCAAAAGCACAACATCACTATTAATCATAAAACACCTCAAGTTATTTGAAAGTTCTGTAGACAAAGAACACACAAACACACAATGCCTCAGTGATTAACAGAACTGTTTCACAGATCACAGAACTATATCAGGGTGTCATTTCTCAGGCAGAAATGTAGATAAAAATAATGAAATCCTGTTCCCCAAACAAGTGCAAGAACCACAGAGTCAAGAATAGGTTAAATATACAAATAAAAAGAAACAATTGAAAACAATAGCACATCAACATAAAAACATATAAACATAAAGCTGGAGCCTGAGGACAGTGTCCAAAAGCACAACATCACTATTAATCATAAAACACCTCCAGTTATTTGAATGTTCTGAGGACAAAGAACACACAAACACACAATGCCTCAGTGATTCACAGAAGTATATCACAGATCACAGAACTATATCAGGGTGTCATTTCTCAGGCAGAAATGTAGATAAAAATAATGAAATCCTGTTCCCCAAACAAGTGCAAGAACCACAGAGTCAAGAATAGGTTAAATATACAAATAAAATAAAATCAATTAAAAACAATAGCACATCAACATTAAAACATATAAACATAAATCTGAAAGCGTTGCTCAAACTCCCGTAACAGTCCCGTTATTTTATCTTTAAACCGCTTCATGTCTGCCACATGTTGGGTCATGCACACATTTTTCAGACAGGGGAAGTGAGATGCATCACCACCGGCAAGTTGCGTCTCCCACAATGACAGCTTCAACTTGAAAGAACGTATGCTGTCATAATACTGCGTGACAACTTTGTTGCGCCCTTGCAGCTGTTTGTTCAAGTTATTCAGGTGCTCTGTAACATCCACCATAAATGCAAGGTCCGGCATCCATTCTGCGGAATGAAATTCTAACACTGGTTTGCCCTTTTCTTCCATGAACTGTTCAATTTCTTCTCGTAAATCAAAGAAACGCCTCAGCACAGCACCTCGGCTTAACCATCTTACCTCAGTGTGGTATGGCATGCCATAGATGTGGTCTTTCTCAGTCAAACTGACTGTGATTCAGGCTTCTGGATTGGATGAAATTAACAGTTTGGATGACCACCTTCATGACGTTATCCATCTTTAATGACTTGCAACACAAAGCCTCCTGGTGCAAAATACAGTGAAAAGTCAAAAAATCACGTCCTCCATTTGCAGATTGCACTTTCTCTCTGAACTTTGTCACAACGCCTGCTTTTTTCCCGATCATTGAGGGCGCACCATCTGTAGCCAGGCTGACAGCGCGGGACCAGTCCACTCCGACCCTGTCCAGCGCGCCGACGAGTGCGGAAAAATATCAGCTGCTGTCGTTGTATCTGTCATCGGCACCAACTCCACGAACTCCTCGGTGACGGTCAATGTGTCATCAACTCCGCGGATGAAAAAATGGCCAGTTGTGCAACATCTGTAATGTCCGTGCTTTCATCAATTGCAACCGAAAACGCAATAAATGACTTTACTTTTTGCTTCAACTGGCTGTCCAAATCCACTGAAAGATCGGAAATCCCGTCTGCAACTGTGTTTCTTGTCAGGCTGATATTTGCAAAAGCCTGCCGCTTTTCAGGGCACACAATCTCCGCTGCCTTCATCATGCATGTATTTACAAATTCACCCTCACTAAATGGTTTTGAAGCCACTGCGATTTCATTAGCAATGAGGTAGCTAGCTTTCACTGCAGCGTCACTGATGTCTCGGCTGTGAGTAAACACAGACTGCTGTTTCTTCAGACCCGCCAACAGTTCATTCACCTTCTCTCATCTCCGCTGTCCTTGAAAGTTGTCATATTTGTCGGCATGAAGACTCACATAGTGGCGACGAAGGTTATATTCTTTCAGCACTGCAACATGCTCTGAACACACCACACATACAGCTTTCCCATTCAATTCCGTGATTAAATAGGATGACAATTTTTCTTGGAACACTCTGCACTCTGCGTCCACTTTTCTCTTTTTTGACAGAGACATATTGGGGCAATGAGGGTGCCAAAGCACATAATGTTAAAAGTAGAAGCCGTAATAAATATCGCGGGCAAAACAAAGTAGCTCATTGGCTGCACGTGCTTGACCTACTTGCGCTGCCCCGGTATAAACAGTTTGCTTGCTTAACACAATTGCTATTTATTTATTTTTTATTTTTATTTTTTATTTTTTTATCATCTCGCGGGCCGGATTAAACCCGTTTGCGGGCCTGATCCGGCCCGCGGGCCGTACGTTTGACACCCCTGCTCTAGATACTTATGAAAGAAAGAAAGAAAGAAAGAAAGAAAGAAAGAAAGAAAGAAAGAAAGAAAGAAAGAAAGAAAGAAAGAAAGAAAGAAAGAAAGAAAGAAAGAAAGAAAGAAAGAAAGAAAGAAAGAAAGAAAGAAAGAAAGAAAGAAAGAAAGAAGATAGTATCTCACCACAGCAGGCCAGGAACAAAAAAGAGAAAGAGACAATGAATCTAAGACCCTTTTATAACATCTGAAGGTGTTTCTTTCAACCGAAAACCAACCACCATTGACCAATCAAATGATACCAAGTTTACAGTAACCTGACCCATGCCCAATCTCCACAGGGTGTCACAGCATCTAAAGGCTTGTGTGGGGGATGAGATCAATGTAAATAAGACATAATTCCTGAGAGGTCCACAAAAACCCTTTGCATAGAGTAATTTAGAGTTGACCCTGTACAGAGATACACGTTACCTCAGAGATCATACATATAGATACTGTAGCTTCAGAGCCCTCTTTAGGGGAGAAGTTTCAGATAGATACCAGACATGGATACTATAGTATTATTCTATCACACATTCAATAGTCAGTCCTCTGGATACTGTAACAGTGAGATACATTTTGGCCCCTCAGAGGGGGAAGGGCTGACTAGTCCGTGAGTACTGTCCTTTGTGCTTTCCTTGTGTTCCTGGACCATTTGCCATGCAGTTCCAGGTAACAGAGAGCATATAAATTAGGGCAGAGCCTACAATGCAACTTATTATGTGACTTGTTAAGCATATTTTTACTCCTGAACTTATTTAGGCTTGCCGTAACAAAGGGATTGAATACTTATTGACTCAAGACATTTCAGGTTTTCATTTTTAATTAATTTGAATTGTTTAAAAAAACATTATTCCACTTTGACATTATGGGGTATTGTGTGTTGGCCAGTGACACAAAAATCTCTATTTAATCAATTTTAAATTCAGGCTGTAACACAACAAAATGTGGAAAAAGTCACATGGTGTGAATGCTTTCTGAAGGCACTGTAGCTCTTGTAATGGTATCATGCAATGTAAAGGAAAAAAATTATTTCATGACTTACTGACAATGAGTGCTCCATGTTCCTGCTTGTAGCAAGCCTCAACCTGGACGCAGATAACATCCAAAGAAAAATAATAAGTAAAAGGCTTTACGTCTTAGTCACATCACTGAGTATGTCAGGATACTGCATGGCTGTTTACCATTCATTCAGGCCATCAGCTTAGCCTGGTGATGGAGTGAGAGTGGGTCTGATTGGACAGGAGTGTACTAAGCAGTGGAGGCTCATAATAATGCTCATAATAATGGCCGGAACGGAGCAAATGGAATGGCATCAAACACCTGGAAACCATGTTTTTGATGTATTTGATATCATTCCACTGTTTCCAGGTCCAGTCATTACCACAAGTCTGTTCTCCCTAATTAAGGTTCCTCCAACCTCCTGTGGTACTCAGTCAGCTGAGGTGTTGCACACAAGCTAACAGTAAGGCGTTTGGCATGCAGACAGTTGTTTGCCTCAGAACCCAGATTAATGAATGGACACATAAGTATACGGATCAGCTCTTATCATCTTCATCATTTAGCCAGAGATGGAGGGGCTTAGCGCCGTTAACGGTGAGTGAAAAGAAGACTGAACACAACTAGTCTGCTGTATGGAGTCTAGAAATGAAATTATCAGAGCAGAACCACTGACCCTTAACGGATCAATGTGTGTGCAGGTGTTGGTGTGTCCATCCTTTAATACTAGTTTATTTCCTTCTAGCCCTTCAGTGTTACTCATTCTGTTCATCAGTTGTGTTTATGCTACGTAGCATGAGCAAGATCAGCCATGTACTGATCTTTAACACATCATTGTTAGTACAGTAATGTCAACACTGGGTATCAATCTGGTAACTAATTATAGTCCCAATGGGTGTTCTCCTTTCCTGGAATATTGACTAAAGATGTTTACCAGTAAGACTAATCAGCGTCCTGCTGACCTTTTATATTTACATGTGTTTTTCAACTTTTAGGCAATCCCATTACCTTTCAAAGTGGACTTTATTTACCAGTGTCAATGATAACTGTATGTGTGCCATGCGACCGGTTGATACGCTGGTGAGAACAGTTTGAGAGACATGATTTGTCATATAGTGCCCTCCTGTGTTCATCCCCCAAAAAATGCAGAAAAACCTTCAGGTGTTTCAAGCCTGGTAGTGCTGAGCGATTAATCGAAATGTCAGTTATTTAACGTTTTTTTTATCAACGGAGTTCTGGTTCCATTATGTAAATTCCATTTTGTTCTGGGTTTTTTTCTGTGAGCTCAATGCACACATTGCACAGTTTCTCTAAAGATAAATCAGATCCAGCCTGAACTGTGTGATGTAGTAGGGAGTTGTAGTTTCCAACAGGCCAATATTCTACATAGTTTTGTGTAAACAACGTGGTAATTAACTACAATGACCATAATCAATTGGTCCGGTCTGTGTTTCTTTTATGCCTACTAAGGAAAAGACAAAAGAATGCACGATCATGAGGAGATATAGAAAGCAGTTGTTGCTCCGGGAGGTATCTCTACCTGAAAATAAATGATCTAAGTGATTAATAGTTGGTATTCAGCAGTCATGAAAGTATGCCTTATTTACTTTGAAGAACTACAAAATAGGGATTTTGTCAGACAGCACATGCAGCAGCTCTATAGAGATGAGTGATGACTTGGAATTAAATAATAGTCATCAAATAAAATATACATATAATATATACAACAACTGAAATATTTTATTAAAGTAATGTGAATAAATTATTGTTAAGTGATAAGCATTAATTGGCAGTCACTACCATCATGGGACTTTTATTAATTGTTTTATTCTGTGTTACAGCATTAAACCCAAATAATCGAAACTGAAATAAAATATGTGATTATTTTTTTATAATCAAACCAAAACCGAACCGACCTCAAAAAGCACTAATCGCTCAGCACTAAAGCCTGGTTAACTGTATGAAGAATAGTTTTTGTAGGAGAGTAGGTAGAGTGGAAAATGAAAGAAATGGGTGGAGAAATGGTCTTTAGCTGAGGTGAGAAGTTTGATGTGCTGCTTTTCGTGAAAGTCCTGAACCCTGCCTTTTATTGAATTCAGAGGCAATTCATCTTCCATGATGTCATAACGCCCGGTTGGAGTAGATAAACATGAGAGTGAAAGACCAAAGATGCATGTCAAATAACAGAGGCACACAATTCTTGTTTTTTTGGACATTCACTCTCATGTTTATCTACTCCAACCGGAGTAGATAAACATGAGAGTGAATGTTGGACATTTACTTTTTGACAGTAACTGGAAGTTGGAGACAAAGAGTAGATATTTTAATTAACGTGTGTAAAAATGTGGAACAAAGAATAGTGAGTAAGGGCTTTTTGACAGACAATGGAGTTAGTACACAGCCACATACAGCCAGTGCAGAGACCATGTGATATGGGTTAGGAACATCATGAAACCCACAGTGACAGGTCCTCAGAGTTAGGATATGACTGGCAGGACATGATAAGTGTTTGTTCAGTCATAGGAACTAACTGTCCTATTTTTAACCATTGTCTCACGTCAGATGGCGTCAATGCTCCGCGACGCTCGTCCCTCAACCGGTGCAGGCTAAATCGACGCGCTATCTGATGTAAGACAATGATTTTTGACAGACAGCTGGATTGAAAAGCAAAAAGGGCACACCAGAAACCATTACAGAACTTTACACCTTTCTACACAGAGATCATTGCACCCTTCTTCACAGCCTGCCTGTGATAAATATATCTAAAGGTGAAAGTGCCCCATCATGTTGAAAAGCAAGCGAGGGAGCATTTGATCTATATGAAGAGGAAATTCATAATCATTCAACATAAATACAATAAGAAACCTAAAACTCTTGAAATAACCGTAAAAGCAGAGTTTTGGATCAGTCGGATCAGATCGGTTCGGATTCCTTCTGGCTCTGAAACAATGTTTTGTACATGTCTGTCCATATTCCATATCCCTTAATTTGAGGTGTTCAGAGTAGCTATGTGGCCTGTTGTGATTATTTTCCAGTTTTTGACACGGTGTGGATGGCATTGATCCACTCCTTCCTCTCCTCAGCTGTAGCCGCTTGGAGGAAATAGTGTGTCTCGTCGGAAGTGATGATCTCAAAGAGATTCCCATCAACGTCATACCTCTTGGCTGAGCCGAAAAAAGATTAAGAAAAACATTTTGAAGAATAAGTTAGAAGGGAATTACACTTCATAGTCCTAGTCACACTGAGCCAGCGTGGGATTTGGTTCAGTGTATGTGTCCCGCAGTAATAAACTCACCATCAGGAACAAACTCCACCGCTGTGATCACAGACCCTCGCAGTTGGATAGAGCCCAGAGGGTACTCATCACCCTACAGAGAGAGCGAGGGTGGGGAAGGGAGAGAAATAAGGATTGAGGGGGAATAAAGAGAGAAAAGAGCAGATTAGCGAGAGACAAAGACAGGAGGGAGATAAATTATAGACATTAGAAAAGAGCGAGATAAAGATAAATATGTTTTTCATGTTATGTTCTTGAAAAATAATTTTGTGTGAGGTTCCACTCTCTAATCCTGTACCTTGGTGGGGTCGTAATAGTGAATATAAGCAGGATCGTTCCGGAGGATGAATTTCCGCACCTTCCAGTTTTTCCTCCGATGTCCCTGGGGTGAAAAAAAGAGAGCATGACGGGCTGACTGCTCTTCTGTTTCTGATCACTATCAGTCGTGAAAACAGCACCGACCACAGACATAGTGCTGTGGTGAACTTTCACTTCCTCCTTCATCGCAAAGGTCATATTTATAGAACGCCTACAGCCCTCTCAATTTCCACCACTTCTTCTGTGGGGACAGCCGATGAAGCACCTTTTTTTCGTGAAAGAGAACTTAGCTGTAATTCTGAAAATTAAAGTGATGCTTACTGACAATAATATGTTGTCATCCATTTAATTAACTTAAGTATGTAATACAGCATCATTCAGAACATCCCAAAATACCTGATCCGGTAATAATCACATTAGTTCATCACCTAGATATTCAATGAGTATTTACAGTGTTGCCAGTCTTACCTGTTTGAGTAAGCAGCCCTGTTTTATGATGTTACCCCTGAACTCCTCCTTCACAATCACGTCTTCATCACTGGAGTAGCCTTCACAGAAGAACCCACTGTCTGCCTGCAACACACCATACAAGGTAAGAAAACATTAGGATACAGTATTATCTCATCTCATCATCTCATCCTCACTTAGAATACATTATAGCTTTTACGTCAGGGGCGGTGTGTTCAATAGGGCGATATGGGCGACGCACTGCCAAACGGGAAAAGGAAGGGATTTTTTTTCTAATCAATTATATCACGGCAACAGTAGTTATCAGTGTTGTAATCTAGACGTCTGATCTGCCACAGTGCCACTAAATGTCCAATCAGGCTAAAGTCGTGCTTCAAATGGCCCCCCCCCCTTTTGGGGCGATTTCAGTCAGGTTGAAAATCGCCCAGAAGTCTGTCATAGACTCCCATGTAAAATCTATTTTTTTCAAATATCAGAGCTTTCAATACAATCTCTATGGGTTTCTGAGGGCTTGCACTTACGCGCTTTCGTCATACGTAACATAACCATGAACGTAACTAAGAAAAGAGCGGGTAGCAGCATCAATCAATTCACTACTACTATCAAAATGGCTAGGCTTCAGTGCAACTCGATTGTGTCTTTGAAAGAAGTTCCTTTTTGTCGGCGAACAAATGAAGATAAATTGGCAACGAAACAATTAGGACCTCCCAGACCAAATTTAATAATTCAACAGGTTTCTACTAAAGGGGGGAAGTCCTACACCCGAGGATTTTCCAAAAATTGGTACGAACGAAAAACCTGGCTAGCAGGCTGTGATGTAGCTAATGTAGTCTTCTGCTACCCCCTGCTTACTCTTTCACCCTGAAGGCGGCACGGCAGACAGCACCGCTTGGACAGCGACTGGTGTGTAATGGACATGCACCATCTTTCAGGAAAGATTAAGAAACATGAGCTGTCAAAGACCCACATGGATAGCTGTTTGAGATTGTCTGCTTTGGGGAGAGTGAACATTCCCACTCAACTGGATGAGGGATACAGGCTAGCTGTCCGCCGCCACAACGATGAGGTTAGTGTTGATAATCACAAGTTTACTGGAGAACTGAAACTGACAAGGCTGACAAGATAGGACCCTTTTGTCCATTGTTATTGGATAGGAACATAACTTATAACCAGCTCCTGACCTAAATAGATCTTAGCACAACATTTTACTCAACATATCATATTCCATATTCACTATAACAAATATATTTACTACGACATTAGCAAGAACCGCCACATCCTCAGCCGGCTAATCCAGTGTGTGAAGTTTTGCGGAGTGTTTGAGTTAGCTTTGCGAGGCAAAGATGAAACTGAGGGCTCCACCAACCCTGGTAAGCCAACACTTTTGAGATCAGTCAATAAATGCTTCTGGTATTGACTTATATGCTGCCCCTGTCTTCATGTTGTTGCTGGACATATATTTTTTAAAATGTGTGTAGGTCACCTAAATCATCAGAAAAATTGCCCCCCCTGAGAATTTTTTCAGGAGCCGCCACTGTTTTACGTACGTACGTTTATAAAGACAGAAATGTTAAAACATCGCCTAGTCTGTGTGGTCTTCTAGCAATGACCACCAGATCTCCAGATCTTCTAGCAAATATGGAAGATTATATAGACACTAGCAGCTACATGAATAACAAAAACAATCAATCCATTCACTCACAAAGTAGTAGAGTGCATCTGGCTCATCGACGAAGGTGGACATTGCCCCTCCCTCGAGCCCCTCTTTGGACACGTCCCCTGCGGGCTGTAGGAACCCTTCGTTCAGGAGTCCTGTAGCCAACATCAGAGCCTCAGGCCTGTTCCTGGCCTTGTCCTTAGAGATCAGCCAGTCCACCACCGTACTACCTGCATGAAGAAGAGAATCAAAGCTGGTATGATCTATCACAATGTGACTCAGTGAGTGAGATTCAAGACTCTCTTGAGTCTGACCTGGATAAATACAAGTTATGTGCTGCTGTACCTGTGAAGCAGTGATTGTAGACTCTCTTCTCGTTTTCCAGCTTCTGCTCTTTGACCCCATCCTCCTGGTCTCTCATTAGAATGTACAGCTCACTGAGAAAAGGCAGACAACAAAGCAGACAATACTTAGAAAGTTATCAAATGAATGATGGCTATAGTTACGAAGACATGAATGTAGCCCCATTCTCATCGACGGGGCTGTAGTGGAACAGGTTGAGAGCTTCAAGTTCCTTGGTGTCCACATCACCAATGAACTATCATGGTCCAAACACACCAAGACAGTCGTGAAGAGGGCACGACAAAGCCTATTCCCCCTCAGGAGACTGAAAAGATTCGGCATGGGTCCTCAGATCCTCAAAAAATTCTACAGCTGCACCATCGAGAGCATCCTGACTGGTTGCATCACCGCCTGGTATGGCAACTGCTTGGCCTCCGACCGTAAGGCACTACAGAGGGTAGTGCGTACGGACCTCTATACCAGGCGGTGTCAGAGGAAGGCCCTCAAAATTGTCAAAGACTCCAGCCACCCTACTCATAGACTGTTACCGCACAGCAAGCGGTACCGGAGTGCCAAGTCTAGGTCCAAAAGACTTCTCAACAGCTTCTACCCCCAAGCAATAAGACTCATAAACAGCTAATCATGGCTACCCGGGCTATTTGCACTGCCCACCCCCCCCCCCCCCCACCCACCCCCCCCATCATTTTACGCTGCTGCTACTCTGTTAATTATTTATGCATAGTCACTTTAAGTCTACCCACATGTACATATTACTTCAACTACCTCAACTAGCCGGTGCCCCCGCATATTGACTCTGCACCGGTACCCCCCTGCATATATAGCCTCCCTACTGTTATTTTATTTTACTTCTGCTCTTTTTTTCTCAACACTTTTTTGTTTTATTCTACTTTTTCTATTAAAAATAAATGCACTGTTGGTTAAGGGCTGTAAGTAAGCATTTCACTGTAATGTCTGCACCTGCTGTATTCGGCGCATGTGGCCAAAAATTTGATTTGATTTGTAAGCGTATCGTGGATCATAGGTGGTAAGTAAGACAGGTCAGAGGTCCTACCTGAGGTTGACGGTATCAGGGAGGCGAATGGACCTCCGTATCGACTTCCTGGCAAACGTTTTGCCCCCCTGCAGACAGTTGATGGCCCTCTTGATGTCCTTCACCCAGGACTCTCTCTCCTCCAGGTGGGTGGCCTGGAAGAAATGGTCCTGGTTCTTGGCCGTGCTGAGCTTAAAAACCAACTGCAAGAAAATGGCAATGTTATATTACATGTTTGATGTTTTTTTTATTTTTTACCTTTATTGAACTTCTGCCTGTATTGGGGGGGTGAATGTTTTTCAATGTACTTTAATTTCATTTTGTATGTTGCCAAAATTGTGAGGTCAGGTGGAGCACTACAGTAATGATAGACACTTGTACTCGTATTTAATAGTGTCCGTACCGTCCTCTTGCTGAAGTCCTGACAGGGACTGGTCAGAACAGCTCCCTTCAGTGGGATCATTCCTTTGGGAGCACTGTCTGTCTTTCTCTTGAAGAACTCCACCGCATCATCAGACAACACCACCCACACCACCTTCCACGAGTTCAACACTGTGCCCTGAACAATACAGAAGGGAATGTGCATGTTGATAGAATCAATCAATCAGTCCTTATACCAAAGGTATTCCACAACTGCTCAGTTCTGTTACTACAATACAAATACAATGTAATTAGAAACATGTTAGAGTAGATGACATTGTAATTATACAGGTATAATAGAAACATCATGTGAAGTGTTACCAAATTGACTTTCTTCCAAATTGACTTGCCTGGATGGGCATAAAATGTATATAATTTACACAATGTATTTATCGAATATTGAGGGATAGGATGAGGGAATACATAAAACACATATTAATCTCAGCATTTGAATGCAACAGCCTCTAGCAGTGTTTTGTTTTTAATCCTAACCTCCCCTACTCTATAAATGCAAATTTAGCAGCTGCTGAACATGACTTTTTTTTTCATAGAAAATGCTGTTCAGCAAACAGAATTATGGGAAGTGAGTGGGAATTTTAAAGTATTGCACAATCAATCCTCACAAAGAGGGATGTTACTTGAGAACAAATCTTAAGAAAGGAAATACAGACCATACATAAAATATTCATAGGTAATCATAAATCCAATACTTAGTTTTATGTGAAATGGTCTTGTTTCACTTCACTTTCTTGATTGTTGTTGTTCACCATAGAGAGCTATGATACAAAGCTATCACAGGCACTACCTATAGTTCTACGAATATGTTCCAATGATACTGAACAACCGATAAAGATTGGAATGCATAAGAATAGCATAGGCAAACGTTTATATGCGAAGAACAGTACAGGATGTGACATGATAAAATCATGTTCTATTCATTTTTCTTTTGTAAAGATTACAAACAATACAAAACAGACGCTCACAAACATCCACAACATCACCCCTGCCCAGACCCACCTGCTCACACCCCCATCTCCAGCGCCCGCCACATGGCCTCAAACTGCACCATTTTGTTTCTCTCCATCGCCAACACACTTTCAACATTTACAGTGGGGAAAAAATGAATTTAGTCAGCCACCAATTGTGCAAGTTCTCCCACTTAAAAAGATGAGAGAGGCCTGTAATTTTCATCATAGGTACACGTCAACTGGTGCAGGTCTACAATTTTGTTTCTGGTGTCCTTTGACAGCTCTTTGGTCTTGGCCATAGTGGAGTTTGGAGTGTGACTGTTTGAGGTTGTGGACAGGTGTCTTTTATACTGATAACAAGTTCAAACAGGTGCCATTAATACAGGTAACGAGTGGAGGACAGAGGAGCCTCTTAAAGAAGAAGTTACAGGTCTGTGAGAGCCAGAAATCTTGCTTGTTTGTAGGTGACCAAATACTTATTTTCCACCATAATTTGCAAATAAATTCATTAAAAATCCTACAATGTGATTTTCTGGATTTTTTTCTCCTCAATTTGTCTGTCATAGTTGACATGTACCTATGATGAAAATTACAGGCCTCTCTCATCTTTTTAAGTGGGAGAACTTGCACAATTGGTGGCTGACTAAATACTTTTTTCCCCCACTGTAGATAATAAAGCATTTGACCATTCCATTGTGTTAACAATGGAGGATTTGTTGATTTCCAGTTTTTAAGTATACGGTTTTCTAGATAATTGGCGAGAAATGTATCGTTCAACCCATCGGGTATCTCACTGCACCCTCATATGCCATGTCATTTAAATATGCAGACAGATGGATTAAAAAAAGCCAACTTTCTAACTCCGCCCATAGCATTCCCAGAAGGCATGGATTATTGAGTCATTGTTAGTTTTACACTTAAGACATGACTCTGCCATTGTGCTGTAGAATTTGTGAATTGTGTCTCTTGTGTAATAAATTCTATACATTTGTTTATACTGGATTAAGCATGTACATTTTAGTTAACTGTCATTTTGTTAGTTATGTTCCAACATTCCCTCCATCTTGTGCCAATATCAGTTATTTTTAAGTCTTGGTTCCAATAGTTTCAGTTGGATAGGCTCTCTGCAAGATTTTGTATATCTTACATATCATATGAATATTCTTTTCTGACTCAAATAGGATTCCCTCAAGATTTCTCTGATGTCCAAAAGATTTCAAATCGAAATTTCTTGATATAAAAATTTGAAGTTGCATGTATTTGAAAATATCTACATTGGTCAGTCCAAAATTGCGTTTTAATTCTGTCATGGAAATACGTGTATTTCCTGTTACCAAGTCATTTACGGTTTCTATGCCTTTAGTCTTCCATGTGGACCAATTTATCTGTGAATTCTGAAAAGCTATCCAAGGATTGTTCATTATGGTAATGTTTTTAGGGAGTGATATTGATTCTTGTATAATACATTTCATTTTCTTCCATATTGTTATAGTGTTCTTAACTATGAAGTTGTTCATGTTCTAAGCTTTATCCTTTGAAAATTGACACGTGAAAGGATTCTGGGGATGAGCATGCGCATCTTCAATATGTACCCATTGTTCCTCCACACTGGGTGGAGAGTTGATACAATTCCAAGTCTGGAAGGTTAAAAAGTACCCTCAGATTTAGGAAGATGTAAAACGTTCCTTTTATTCTATGAGTTTAATTTGCCCAAATAAAGTCTGTTATGACCGAGTATACTTTTTTAAAGAATCTCTTCGGTGAGGTCAGGTAGCTTAGTGGTTAAGAGCGTTGTGCCAGTAACCGAAAGGTCGCTGGTTCTAATCCCCGAGCACTTAACCCTAATTGCTCCTGTAAGTTGCTCTGGATAAGAGCGTCTGCTAAATGACTAAAATGTAAATGTCATTGGTATTGAGGAGAATAAATATAAAAACTTTGGGAGCCATGCAGTTCTGAAGAGGTTTATTCTACCTGTAAGATTTATGGGAAGATTATTCCATCATCTTCTATTAAGTTAGATTTTGATTAATCCAGTGAGGTCATGGGTTATCCGTCATCATCTGACCCCAGACTAAGAGTCAGTCCATTTTGACGAGACCCATCATCTGTGTTAGTCATTTGTCAGGCCATGAGAAATACGAAGTATGATTATTTTTCAGCTAATGTGGTTTGTGGGGGAAACAGTTTTGTTGCTATCTGCATTCAGTTTCTAAACATCTAAAGCGATCAAGTCTCAGGCCAAATGGAAATAGTCCTAGAACTACTACACTAACCTTCCATTTCATTTAAAGCACTTGACTGACAGCTGAAGTTGGACATGTAAATGGTCAAACATATTGCCCGCTGACTTGATGTTTCTAACTCTTGTCATCGTCTCCATCGATGGATCTTGTTCCTAACCTTCTCAAATGTGAGATAATCTATTGTCTAGTAACTAAGCTGTCCAGCAAATCTACAGTATTAAAGTCTGGCCCAAGGTAAACACAAAGACCTACACTAATCAAGGTTATTTGACAGGAACATATTTTCCTCTATCACCCTTACCTTTTTGACCAGATATCCCTCTTTGATCTGTTTTGGATCCATAACCTCTAGCTTCTGGTGTCTGTGTCTGAGTAACTGATGCAGACACAAGAGGAACACTCACCCCCCTCACATATGACCTACTTTGTTGTGTGCTGATAGAGATAGTGGAAGTTGAATGGGGTGTGTCACAATGCTGGCGGCTTTCATGGCTTCCTCTTCCTGCTCAGTGGTAGTAAAAGAGGATGGCCACAGTCGCTCATTCTCTTGGTCAAAGAGAGAACGCCTGTGTAACTGTTTGATATCAAACCTTGGTTGTCAGTGCTTTGCATTTCAGTGTCAAGCGTGCATACCACTAGAACAAAACACTATAGCTTGCAGAATGTGGGCACTGGTTACTCATGATGACGCAAGTCAACGACTTAGCGCAAACCACTTGACCACCTCCTCCTTTCAACCACAAGCATTTGAGTCACCTACTTCAAAAGCTTTTTCCATTCAGCTGTAGAAAAAGATAGACACAATTATGCAAGATAAGTCTAAGTCTGTCATGGCTTGACTGAAGTCACTCACTACAAACTGTCACGATCGTCGGATACAGAGGACCAAGGCGCAGCATGGAAGGTGAACATATTTATTAAATAATGATTACACGAACAAAAACAACAAATCGATACGTGACATCCAAAGGTGCAAAACACAAACCTACACAGGAACAAGATCCCACAAACACTGTGGGAAAACTGGCTGCTTAAGTATGGTTCCCAATCAGAGACAACAAGCAACAGCTGATACACGTTGCCTCTGATTGAGAACCACACTGGCCAACATAGAAATACTAAACTAGACCGAAAATAAATGAAAACTCACACCCTGGCTCAACATACTAGAGTCCCCAGAGCCAGGGCGTGACACAAACTCAGTTTCGCAACAACAGAAACTGTTCAGACAACCCATTCTCATGGTATGGTGGACCGGGAGTTAGACACCAACTTAAATACACAAGTTAATTATCAGGGTAAACTCAAGTATGGATTTTATTTTCATATCGGTGTGTAGGCTAATTAATATATAATAGCCATATTGGGCCATTTGAAACAATGGCACTCCTCTGACTAATAATGTTAGGCCTATCATGCCATTCTTTCTGCTTCTATGCTTTTCAGAGTTGTGTCGTTATCTTGGCAGGATGTGGGTTCACTTTACCCTTACCACAGTTTATCGAGTGCTGCCTCTATGCCTGGGGTCTCAGTTGAATTTACCTGCTGAAAATTCTTCCTACAGAAGTCTACACAGAAATTGTAATAACTTACATTTAACCACAGGACTAGACAAGGGTATTTGCTATCTCCAAAATTGGTTGCTTTTCCTTTAACATTTTTACTAATATCTGAGGGAAGTACATTCATCTATCAGAGTTCCAGTAAGCCTTTGGTCAACTAAAGGGTGATATGGTAAAATTCCCTCTAGAGGACGCAACATACACATAAACAAGGCAGGTTTACATTTATTGTCATGAATCTTGGCCTGGAGGCAGAACTGAGCCATTGATGGGCAAGCTGCTGGTGAAAAGATGGAGGAGTGATGACAAATAAAAATGTGTTGAAATCATTCACACAATACAATACATGACGCAAACTACTAATATATAATGACAAAATAGAGAAAGTAGTACGCTACTCCAAAAATATACTTTAACCTACACAGTTGTTCCAATAAACTGCTGCTCTGTTTATAAGTCACCTTGTGATTACCATCCTTACTTTATAAGCCTGAAGGACTCAGATCCCTGGAACATCCTCTGTGAAGTTCGTAATAGAGGCCAAGGAACTAAGGATATACTGTACATTCTGTGGGCTTAAATCACTCTTTACTTTAAATAAACATCAGGTGGGGTGATGTTGATGAGTTTATTGATGAATCTAGGGTGATTGAGTTTCATTAAGTGCCACCCTGAGACGCATCTCTCAGACGCAGTGATTGGAAAACGGCCCTGGTCCCTGGCAATGGAATATTCATTCACTGGCAAACAAAGCAGGGGCATACTGAGGACATTCAGTTCTATTTAGAAAGTTGGTTGTGAGCACTGAACGCTGTACACAATGCTTGTGGGTATGTTTATGTTTTTGGAGTTTGTGGAAGGAGTTCTTGGTGGTGTGGTTCTGTAGTGCCCTTCGAAGACAATGCCATTATGGTGGGATTTAAAAATAAGACAAGTCAATTTATTTATTTTTTGTCCTGGTTTTGTACCTTTCCTTGTAAAGACACACTGCATTGGTGCTTGTGTTGTGTTCCCTCTCCCACTGGTGAAGTCCCAAAAGTTGATAGTTCTAGCGACTCAATATAACATGCTTGGTAAGAGAGGTGAAGCTGACCCATTTTATTCTTAGCCTATCTTCTCCTTACCCTTCTCTTTTCCCCATCAATTTCCCTTCAATTTTGGCTGAAGCAGATGGACAGAAGCATGAGCTGTGAAGTGGAGATATAGCATGTTGTGCATGCAGCACATCCTGTGGTAGTGTAGGATTAGAGAAGTGAGTCAAGTTGTCACGCTGGTGCAGGGGCGATGTGTTCAACTGAGAGAAATGTGAGGTAAACATGATGAAACCCCCTCCTTTTTTTCTTCTTCTTCTCCTCCACACCTCCTTTGGAGTTGAGTGCTCATGAACTTCTATTCTTCAAATTTCAATCAAACCCACAGTTGTTTGAAGCTACATGATGGATGTGTTTTCTAAAGAGTGAAGTGTGTCAGGGATCCAGTATGTGAACGGTCATGCCATTTTAAGCTTGATTGATCCAAAAGTGTTCCAACTGTGTTCATACAGTTACAAACGTATCAACTGATTTCTGCACAAGATGATGCATTGTGCTCTCGATGTGAAGTCTTGCCCACCAGTCGGTCAATAAGAGCTTGAAATGTTGGCACTTACGTCAACATGACGTACTTTGGGAAAGCAATCAAATACTGCATTGGCTGTCGATAACATTCTCATCAAAATGTGTTCATATTTTTGCAATTCAAGTCATGCATGGATCAGATATCGATTCCATTAAAATAACAGGCCTGTGATCAGCCCTGTGGATACAAAGGTAGTGCACCACATGTCGCCGGGCACTTTCTTAGCAGATTTGTCAGAACAAGAAAAGTCTAGAACCAGGAGACTATCAATTATTTTTTCCTCGCTACAGCCAAAGTAAGGTATTACCTTCTCGGGTCACCTCCTTCAATTCCAATAATTTACAATTTTGCACAAAAATATAATCAATTCAGGAACCCATGTTATCTAGCTAGTCCCTTTCTGTTGACTAGTCACTATATAATCCTGTTTTGCTCTAAGATCAATGTTTAGATGCAGCAATAGGTTTTTGACATCTTCTTTCCTGTGTGTGAGCCCCCTGGGAAACATCAATAATTGTGCAGAAGAGTGCACTAGACTTAGCTGAAGGGGTAACTGATGATGGCTTCCTACGATAAAGCTTTCTCTCTCTCTCTCTCTCCCTCTCTCTTTCCTTCTCTCTCTGTGTGCTCCCTAACGCCCCCTCACATGACCGCATGGGGCACATGTCCTGCGTGCCCGTTCGGTAATCCGGCCCTGGATGAGCATGCACAAACATACTCCCCAAATCTCTGTATTAGGTACACATACAGTAAGGGAAAAAAGTATTTGACCCCCTGCTGATTTTCTACGTTTGCCCACTGACAAAGAAATGATCAGTCTATAATTTTGATGGTAGGTTTATTTGAACAGTGAGAGACAGAATAACAACAAAAAAATCCAGAAAAACGCATGTCAAAAATGTTATAAATTGATTTGCATTTTAATGAGGGAAATAAGTATTTGACCCCCTCTCAATCAGAAAGATTTCTGGCTGCCAGGTGTCTTTTATACAAGTAACGAGCTGATATTAGGAGCACACTCTTCAAGGGAGTGCTCCTAATCTCAGCTTGTTACCTGTATAAAAGACACCTGTCCACAGAAGCAATCAATCAATCAGATACCAAACTCTCCACCATGGCCAAGACCAAAGAGCTCTCCAAGGATGTCAGGGACAAGATTGTAGACCTACACAAGGCTGGAATGGGCTACAAGACCATTGGCAAGCAGCTTGGTGAGAAGGAAGAAACAAAACATAACTGTCAATCTCCCTCGGCCTGGGGCTCCATGCAAGATCTCACCTCGTGGAGCTGCAGTGATCATGAGAACGGTGAGGAAGCAGCCCAGAACTACACGGGAGGATCTTGTCAATGATCTCAAGGCAGCTGGGACCATAGTCACCAAGAAAACAATTGGTAAAACACTACGCTGTGAAGGACTGAAATCCTGCAGCGCCCGCAAGGTCCCCCTGCTCAAGAAAGCACATATACATGCCCGTCTGAAGTTTGCCAATGAACATCTGAATGATTCAGAGGATAACTGGGTGAAAGTGGTGGTCAGATGAGACCAAAATCAAGCTCTTTGGCATCAACTCAACTCGCCGTGTTTGGAGGAGGAGGAATGCTGCCTATGACCCCAAGAACACCATCCCTACCGTCAAATGTGGAGGTGGAAACATTATGCTTTGGGGGGGTTTTTCTGCTAAGGGGACAGGACAACTTCACCGCATCAAAGGGACGATGGACGGGGCTATGTACCGTCAAATCCTGGGTGAGAACCTCCTTCCCTCAGCCAGGGCATTGAAAATGGGTTGTGGATGGGTATTCCAGCATGACAATGACCCAAAACACACGGCCAAGGCAACAAAGGAGTGGCTCAAGAAGAAGCACATTAAGGTCCTGGAGTGGCGTGGCCAGTCTCCAGACCTTAATCTCATAGAAAATCTGTGGAGGGAGCTGAAGGTTCGAGTTGCCAAACGTCAGGCTCGAAACCTTAATGACTTGGAGAAGATCTGCAAAGAGGAGTGGGACAAAATCCCTCCTGAGATGTGTGCAATCCTGGTGGCCAACTACAAGAAACGTCTGACCTCTGTGATTGCCAACAAGGGTTTTGCCACCAAGTACTAAGTCATGTTTTGCAGAGGAGTCAAATACTTATTTCCCTCATTAAAATGCAAATCAATTTATACCATTTTTGACATGCGTTTTTCTGGATTTTTGTTGTTGTTATTCTGTCTCTCACTGTTCAAATAAACCTACCATTAAAATGATAGACTGATCATTTCTTTGTCAGTGGGCAAACGTACAAAATCAGCAGGGGATCAAATACTTTTTTCCCTCACTGTAGGCCACTGAAACATTAAACGAGGTTGTGTTTACGAGGCGGAATCACATGGTCTCGTTTCAGTTTGGGCTTTTTCTAATAAATGTGAGCCCACACTGTGTCTGCTCTTTAACTTTTCTGAATCAATCAGACCTGTGTAAATGCTGATGCCCTTTTAGGCTCTGTAGGGGGTTAACAGAGAGGAATCCGCTGTCAGCAGCTATGGGCCTTCAAACTAAATACAGATTCCAGGATACAGGATGTGTCAGAATGACCTCATTCCAGTATTAAATGGAACTTCTCTGGAGTCACTCAAATTCATAGACAGAGCTATGGATGCAAGGACTGATCATCCATGATATCAACATTATAGTTTTAACCCTAAAAGCACCAACAAGGGTGTCATAATTTTGAAAGCCTTTTATCCTTCTGAAATTTTTGGACTTTGTCAAGCAACTACTTTCATTATACATTTTAGTAATTTAGCAGATGCTCTTATCCAGAGTGACTTACAGTTAGTGAGTGCATTAACTTTTTTTTTCATACTGGCCCCCCGTGGGAATCGAACCCACAACCCTGGCGTTGCAAGCACCATGCTCTACCAACTGAGCTACACAGGGCCAACTGAGCTACACTTACCAACCAAATAACAATGTAAAATAATCTCTCTTTTGTATACTAATAAACTGAAAGTAAACTGTGATAAAAGCACCACATTTGGCACAGAGGTAGATGTACAGAATGTACCCCCAAAATATATAGCTATGGAGCCACCCCAGATTTGGCCCCTAGGGGGCATGGCACCCACTATAACTCAAAGATAACTCAATGTACAGTATCTATACCAAGTGGAGTGTCTCATCTTTCAGATGCAATTGGAACTGAGTTGATAGCCCATAGCGTCCCAAAGTTAGAGCTAAATGTCTGATGGACATCTTTGGTTCTACCGGTATGTAGGATTAGCTCAATCGCCAATTTCTCCGCCTCTGTGTATCACAGAAACACAACACTTTGAATGAATAACAGACAAATGTTCATAAAAAATGTATATGAATGAAATTGATCAAAATATATTTTCAAAACATGAAAAACATACAAAATATCAAATTTGAAGTATTAAATGTGACTATAAATGTATGAACATTTGGTAATATATGCTTATTTTGGGGAATTTAAGCCATTTACCTGTTAGGAATGAGCCCGTTGGCAAATATGTTGCCGCTTTTAGGGTTAAAAATGTTTTGAGGCTATACAGTGGTTGTTTACATTTACATTGTTTATGAACATCGGAGTAAAACAAGCTTATATTTTGGGTTCTGATGGGGTACGACAGTTGAACTAAGCTCATGAGGCATTTATAAGGAATATTCTTCTATAATCAATGTATATCATTAAGTTAAAAAATTGATGTAGCAACTAAGGATTCTAGGTTTAATTGATAGTCTATTGACGCATCCGTGCGTCAATGTAATTAACATAATAAAAAAAATATTCCCCCAGATCTCCATCAGTTTAAGCTAGAGATATCCGTTTTTTTTCATGGGCTGCGTCTCAATTTACCCGCTATGTCGGCCTTCCGCATCTGCGGTGGAAAGTGGCAGAGCTACAGCGCTGTTTGTCAGACCAGGAGACATCCCGATAATCTGTCTTCTCAGGAAAACGTCTGTACGGTTTGGCCTACTAACGAATATGACCACTCTATGGAAAGATGAGACCATCATCGCCCCCACATGTGTCACGGGACTTGCCTGAAAGTAACCCATACAAATTAATGGAAGTTTGGAGGTAGTTTTGTGCCAGCAAAAAAAAGGGGTAAATATGTGTACAAAAAACTAAAATATAAGATTTATGTCAGACACTTCAAAACCTTATTCCTTATAATGAATTTTTTTGACAGTTTTTTTTTGTGCCATTTATGAATGTGTTATTCAATGCGTTTCTATTGGCAATAGTAGTAAAGGCCAAATTCAATATTCTATCAACAGCAAATATATATGAAGGAAAACCAGCCAACAAGTGCTAAGCATACAGTGGGGAAAAAAAGTATTTAGTCGGCCACCAATTGTGCAAGTTCTCCCACTTAAAAAGATGAGAGAGGCCTGTAATTTTCATCATAGGTACACGTCAACTATGACAGACAAATTGAGAAAAAAAATTCCAGAAAATCCCATTGTAGGATTTTTAATGAATTTATTTGCAAATTATGGTGGAAAATAAGTATTTGGTCACCTACAAACAAGCAAGATTTCTGGCTCTCACAGACCTGTAACTTCTTCTTTAAGAGGCTCCTCTGTCCTCCACTCGTTACCTGTATTAATGGCACCTGTTTGAACTTGTTATCAGTATAAAAGACACCTGTCCACAACCTCAAACAGTCACACTCCAAACTCCACAATGGCCAAGACCAAAGAGCTGTCAAAGGACACCAAAAACAAAATTGTAGACCTGCACCAGGCTGGGAAGACTGAATCTGCAATAGGTAAGCAGCTTGGTTTGAAGAAATCAACTGTGGGAGCAATTATTAGGAAATGGAAGACATACAAGACCACTGATAATCTCCCTCGATCTGGGGCTCCACGCAAGATCTCACCCCGTGGGGTCAAAATGATCACAAGAACGGTGAGCAAAAATCCCAGAACCACACGGGGGAACCTAGTGAATGACCTGCAGAGAGCTGGGACCAAAGTAACAAAGCCTACCATCAGTAACACACTACGCCGCCAGGGACTCAAATCCTGCAGTGCGAGACGTGTCCCCCTGCTTAAGCCAGTACATGTCCAGGCCCGTCTGAAGTGCATTTGGATGATCCAGAAGAGGATTGGGAGAATGTCATACGGTCAGATGAAACCAAAATATAACTTTTTGGTAAAAACTCAACTCGTCGTGTTTGGAGGACAAAGAATGCTGAGTTGCATCCAAAGAACACCATACCTACTGTGAAGCATGGGGTTGGAAACATCATGCTTTGGGGCTGTTTTTCTGCAAAGGGACCAGGACGACTAATCTGTGTAAAGGAAAGAATGAATGGGGCCATGTATCGTGAGATTTTGAGTGAAAACCTCCTTCCATCAGCAAGGGCATTGAAGATGAAACGTGGCTGGGTCTTTCAGCATGACAATGATCCCAAACACACCGCCCGGGCAACGAAGGAGTGGCTTCGTAAGAAGCATTTCAAGGTCCTGGAGTGGCCTAGCCAGTCTCCAGATCTCAACCCCATAGAAAATCTTTGGAGGGAGTTGAAAGTCTGTGTTGCCCAGCGACAGCCCCAAAACATCACTGCTCTAGAGGAGATCTGCATGGAGGAATGGGCCAAAATACCAGCAACAGTGTGTGAAAACCTTGTGAAGACTTACAGAAAACGTTTGACCTGTGTCATTGCCAACAAAGGGTATATAACAAAGTATTGAGAAACTTTTGTTATTGACCAAATACTTATTTTCCACCATCATATGCCAATAAATTCATAAAAAATCCTACAATGTGACTTTCTGGATTCTTTTTCCTCATTTTGTCTGTCATAGTTGACGTGTACCTATGATGAAAATTACAGGCCTCTCTCATCTTTTTAAGTGGGAGAACTTACACAATTGGTGGCTGACTAAATACTTTTTTTCCCCACTGTATGTGGGAACTCCTTCAAGACTGTTGGAAAAACATTCCAGGTGAAGCTGGTTGAGAGAATGCCTAGAGTGTGCAAAGCTGTTATCAAGGCAAAGGGTGGCTATATTTTGATTTGTTTAACACTATTTTGGTTACTACATGATTCCATAAGTGTTATTTCATAGTTTTGATGTCTTCACTATTACTCTGCAATGTAAAAAATAGTAAAAAAAAAATAAAAACCCTTGAGTGAGTAGGTGTATCCAAACTTTTGAATGGTAGTGTATATGTATATTTTATATGTACAGGGGTCCTATAAATGTAGCATATCTGTGTTTTGTTTCAGTCAAAGCACATATTATGCCTAGTGGCACATGCTGTTCAGTTTTGGCCGCATGAGAGAAAATGACGATCATTCGCACAATCTTACTAAAATCTCATTAGAAATGAGGTTGTGTTTTTTGTCTTACAGTAACATTATACTATATGCTATTGATTTTGCAGACATTCAGCTTTGATCTATTGTAACTTTATTAAGCGACCACCATTCTCCATTCATCACTGAAATTCGCCAGAGTAGCTTGTTCTCTGGGCAGCCGAATGAGTATAGCAGAGACTGTTTGTAAAGTAGAGAATCCCGCACTTGTGCAGAAGCTTCAGATTTGTAGCTATAGGGAAGAGGGTTCCATAGAACTCGGAACCGCAACCACTCCGTTATTTATTTTCCCATACAGAAAACACGTATAGACATTTTGACGGTTGAACAATATGTAAATATAGCCTGTTATGGTTATGTCTATGGAAGAAAAATATATACATGAAGTATTTGATCCCCTGCTGATTTTGTACGTTTGCCCACTGACAAAGACATGATCAGTCTATAATTTTAATGGTAGGTTTATTTGAACAGTGAGAGACAGAATAACAACAAAAAAATCCAGAAAAACACATGTCAAAAAAGTTCTAAATTGATTTGCATTTTAATGAGGTAAATAAGTATTTGACCCCTCTGCAAAACATGACTTAGTACTTGGTGGCAAAACCCTTGTTGGCAATCACAGAGGTCAGACGTTTCTTGTATTTGGCCACCAGGTTTGCACACATCTCAGGAGGGATTTTGTCCCACTCCTCTTTGCAGATCTTCTCCAAGTCATTAAGGTTTCGAGCCTGACGTTTGGCAACTCAAACCTTCAGCTCCCTCCACAGATTTTCTATGGGATTAAGGTCTGGAGACTGGCTAGGTCACTCCAGGACCTTAATGTGCTCTTCTTGAGCCACTCCTTTGTTGCCTTGGCCATGTGTTTTGGGTCATTGTCATGCTGGAATACCCATCCACAACCCATTTTCAATGCCCTGGCTGAGGGAAGGAGGTTCTCACCCAAGATTTGACGGTACATGGCCCCGTCCATCGTCCCTTTGATGCGGTGAAGTTGTCCTGTCCCCTTAGCAGAAAAACACCCCCAAAGCATAATGTTTCCACCTCCATGTTTGACGGTGGGGATGGTGTTCTTGGGGTCATAGGCAGCATTCCTCCTCCTCCAAACACGGCGAGTTGAGTTGATGCCAAAGAGCTCGATTTTGGTCTCATCTGACCACAACACTTTCACCCAGTTCTCCTCTGAATCATTCAGATGTTCATTGGCAAACTTCAGAAGGGCCTGTATATGTGCTTTCTTGAGCAGGGGGACCTTGCGGGCGCTGCAGTATTTCAGTCCTTCACGGCGTAATGTGTTACCAATTGTTTTCTAGGTGACTATGGTCCCAGCTGCCTTGAGATCATTGACAAGATCCTCCCGTGTAGTTCTGGGCTGATGCCTCACCGTTCTCATGATCATTGCAACTCCACGAGGTGAGATCTTGCATGGAGCCCCAGGCCGAGGGAGATTGACAGTGATTTGTGTTTCTTCCATTTGCGAATAATCACACCAACTGTTGTCACCTTCTCACCAAGCTGCTTGGCGATGGTCTTGTTGCCCATTCCAGCCTTGTGTAGGTCTACAATCTTGTCCCTGACTTCCTTGGAGAGCTCTTTGGTCTTGGCCATGGTGGAGAGTTTGGAATCTGATAGATTGATTACTTCTGTGGACAGGTGTCTTTTATACAGGTAACAAACTGAGATTAGGAGCACTCCCTTTAAGAGTGTGTTCCTAATCTCAGCTCGTTACCTGTATAAAAGACACCCGGGAGCAAGAAATCTTTCTGATTGTGAGGGGGTCAAATACTTATTTCCCTCATTAAAATGCAAATCAATTTATAACATTTTTGACATGTGTTTTTCTGGATGTTTTTGTTGTTATTCTGTCTCTCACTGTTCAAATAAACCTACCATAAAAATTATAGACTGATCATTTCTTTGTCAGTGGGCAAACGTACAAAATCAGCAGGGGATCAAATACTTTTTTCCCTCACTGTATATATATTTTTTACAAATATGAATGAAATATCCATTCTTTGTGGTGGGCACACTGCGCTCTCAATCACAAATTTAAATGTCACCAAGCCCCACCCCGCCTCTAACTGACAGGCTGCCGTTGAAATTTGAATTCAGAAGAAGGGGAAAGTCGTCACCAGTGGTATAAAGTACTTAAGTAAAAATACTTAAAGTACTACTTAAGTAGTTTTTTGGGGTATCTGTACTTCACTTTACTATTTATATTTTTGACAACTTTTACTTTACTACATTCCTAAAGAAAATAATGTACTTTTTACTCCATAGATTTTTCCTGACACCCAAAAGTACTCAATACATTCTGAATGCTTAGCAGGACAGGAAATTGGTTCAATTCACACACTTATCAAGAGAACATCCCTGGTCATCCCTACTGCCTCTGATCTGGCAGACTCACTAAACACACATGCTTCGTTTGTAAATGATTTCTGAGTGTTGGAGTATGACTCTGCTTAAAAAACAAGAAAATGGTGCAGTCTGGTTTGCTCTATGTAAGGAATTTGAAATTATTTATACTTTTACTTTTGCTTTCGATACTTAAGTATATTTGATAAATAACATTTACTTATGATACTAAAGTATATTTAAAACCAAATACTTTTAGACTTTTACTCAAGTAGTATTTTACTGGTTGACTTTCACTTTTACGTGAGTCATATTCTATTAAGATATTATTATTTTGATCAAGTATGGCAATTTGCTGGGCCTCCCGAGTGGCGCAGCGGTCTAAGGCACTGCAGTGCTTTAGGTGTCACTACAGATCCGGGTTTGATCCCAGGCTGTGTGGCAGCCGGCTGTGACCGGAAAACCCATAAGGCGACGCACAATTGGTCCGGTTTAGGGGAGGATTTGGCCGGCTGGGATATCAAATTACATTTTATTTGTCACATGCGCCGAATACAACAGGTGTAGACCTTACAGTGAAATGCTTACTTACAAGCCCTTAACCAACAATGCAGTTTTAAGGAAGAATAACCCCAAAAATCACACAAAAAATACAATATAAAATAATACAAAATAAAAGTAACAAATAATTAAAGAGCAGCAGTAAAATAACAATAGTGAGGCTATATACAGGGGGTACCTGTACCGAGTCAATGTGCGGGGGCACCGGTTAGTCGATGTAATTGAGGTAATATGTACATGTAGGTAGAGTTATTAAAGTGACTATGCATAGATAATAAACAGAGAGTAGCACCAGCGTAAAAGAGAGGGGGGGGGGGGGCAATGCAAATAGTCTGGGTAGCCATAATTTTTAGATGTTCAGGAGTCTTAAGGCTTGGGGGTAGAAGCTGTTTAGAAGCCTATTGAACCTAGACTTGGCACTCCGGTACCGCTTGCCGTGCGGTAGCAGATAGAACAGTTTATGGCTAGGGTGGCTGGAGTCTTTGACAATTTTTAGGGCCTTTGTCTGACACCGCCTGGTATAAAGGTCCTGGATGGCAGGAAGCTTGGTCCCAGTGATGTACTGGGCCGTACGCACTACCCTCTGTAGTGCCTTGCGGTCGGAGGCCGAGCAGTTGCCATACCAGGCAGTGATGCAACCAGTCAGGATGCTCTCGATGGTGTAGCTGTAGAACCTTTTGAGGATCTGAGGACCCATGCCAAATCTTTTCAGTCACCTTAGGGGGAATAGGTTTTGTTGTGCCCTCTTCACGACTGTCTTGGTGTGCTTGGACCATGTTAGTTTGTTGGTGATGTGGACACCAAGGAACTTAAAGCTCTCAACCTGCTCCAATACAGCCCTTCGTGAAACAATAACTATTTCCCCCTTGGCATTTTTCATATTTTGTTGCATTACAACCTGTAATTTAAATTGATTTTTATTTGGATTTCATGTAATAGACATACACAAAATAGTCCAAATTGGTGAAGTGAAATGAAAAAAATTACTTGCGTGCATATGTATTCACCCCCTTTGCTATGAAGCCCCTAAATAAGATCTGGTGCAACCAATTACCTTCAGAAGTCACATAATTAGTTCAATAAAGTCCACCTGTGTGCAATCTAAGTGTCACATGATATGTCACATGATCTCAGTATATATACACATGTTCTGAAAGACCCCAGAGTCTGCAACACCACTAAGCAAGGGGCACCAACACGCAAGCGGCACCATGATGACTAAGGAGCTCTCCAAACAGGTCAGGGACAAAGTTGTGGAGAAGTACAGATCAGGGTTGGATTATAAAAAAATATTGAACATCCCACGAGCACCATTAAACACATTATTAAAAAATTGAAAGAATATGGCACCACAACAAATCTGTCAAGAGAGGGCCGCCCACAAAAACTCACGGACCAGGCAAGGAGGGCATTATTCAGAGAGGCACCAAAGACACCAAAGATACCTCTGAAGGAGCTGCAAAGCTCCACAGCAGAGATTGGAGTATCTGTCCACAGGACCACTTTAAGCCATACACTCCACAGAGCTGGGCTTTACAGAAGATGGCCAGAAAAAATCCATTGTTACAGAAAATAAATGTGGTGTTCGCCAAAAGGCGTGTGGGAGACTCGCCAAACGTATGGAAGAAGGTACTCTGGTCAATTGAGACTAAAATTTAGCTTTTTGGCAATCAAGGAAAACGCTATGTCTGGCGCAAACCCAACACCTCTCATCACCCCGAGAACATCATCCCCACAGTGAAGCATGTTGGTGGCAGCATCATGCTGTGGGGATGTTTTTCATCTGCAGGGACTAGGAAACTGGTCAGAATTGAAGGAATGATTGATGGCGGTAAATATAGGGAAATTCTTGAGGGAAACCTGTTTCAGTCTTCCAGAGATATGAGACTGGAACAGAGGTTCACCTTCAAGCAGGACAATGACCCTTATGCATACTGCTAAAGCAACACTTGAGTGGTTTAAGGGGAAACATTTAAATGTCTTGTAATGGCCTAGTCAAAGCCCAGACCTCAATCCAATTGAGAATATGTGGTATGACTAAAGATTACTTTACACCAGCGGAACCCATCCAACTTGAAGGAACTGGAGCAGTTTTGTCTTGAAGAATGGGCAAAAATCCCAGTGGCTTATAGAGACATACCCCAAGAGACGTGAAGCTGTAATTGCTGCAAAAGATGGCTCTACAAAGTGTTGACTTTGGGTGAATAGTTATGCATTCTCAAGATTTCTGTTTTTTTGTCTTATTTCTTGTTTGTTTCACAATAAAGAAATATTTTGCATCTTCAAAGTGGTAGGCATGTTGTGTAAATCAAATGATACAAACCCCCAAATTTTATTCCAGGTTGTAAGGCAACAAAATAGGAAAAATGCCAAGGGGGGTGAATACTTTTGCAAGCCACTGTAGCCCTATTTGGTAAAAGACCAAGTCCATATTATGGCAAGAACAGCTCAAATAAGCAAAGAGAAACGACAGTCAATCATTACTTTAAGACATGAAGGTCAGTCAATACGGAACATTTCAAGAACATTGAAAGTTTCTTCAAGTGCAGTGGCAAAAACCATCAAGCGCTATGATGAAACTGACTCTCATGAGGACCACCACAGGAATGGAAGACCCAGAGTTACCTCTGCTGCAGAGGATAAGTTCATTAGAGTTACCAGCCTCAGAAATTGCAGCCCAAATAAATGCTTCATAGAGTTCAAGTCACAGACACATCTCAACATCAACTGTTCAGAGGGGACTGTGGGAATCAGGCCTTCATGGTCGAATTTCTGCAAAGAAACCACTACTAAAGGACACTAATAAGAAGAAAAGACCTGCTTGGGCCAAGAAACACGAGCAATGGACATTAGACCGGTGGAAATTTGTCCTTTGGTCTGGATTCCAAATTGGTGAGTTTTGGTTCCAACCGCCGTGGATTTGTGAGATGCGGTGTAGGTGAACGGATGATCTCCGCTTGTGTATTTCCCACCGTAAAGCATGGAGGAGGACTTAACCAACATGGCTACCACAGCATTCTGCAGCGATATGCCATCCCATCTGGTTTGGGCTTAGTGGGACTATCATTTGTTTTTCAACAGGACAATGACCCAACACACCTCCAGGCTGTGTAAGGGCTATTTTGCCAAGAAGGAGAGTGATGGAGTGCTGCATCAGATGACCTGGCCTCCACAATCTCCCGACCTCAACCCAATTGAGATGGTTTGGAATGAGTTGGTCTGCAGAGTGAAGGAAAGGCAGCCAACATGTGCTCAGCATATGTGGGAACTCCTTCAAGACTGTTGGAAAAGCATTCCAGGTGAAGCTGTTTGAGAGAATGCCAAGAGTGTTCAAAGCTGTCGTCAAGGCAATGGGTGGCTATTTGAAGAATCTCAAATATAAAATATATTTTGATTTTTTTAACACTTTTTTGGTTGATACAAGATTCCATATGTGTTATTTCATAGTTTTGATGTCTTCACTATTATTCTACAATTTAGAAAATAGTAAAATAAAGAAAAACCCTTGAATGAGTAGGTGTGTCCAAACTTTTGACTGGTACTGTATATTTCTTTCAAAATCATTAAATATGCCTATGATAATATGATAATTCATAAACATGAATGTTTCAGAAGTTTAAGGTCGATATGATGTAGATGCAACAACTAAGAACGTTGAAGTGCAAGGCTCAACTTCTGCACATGCACAGATACTGTGTGTATTTGTATTTATTAGGGATCACCAAGGCAGCAGCTACTTTTCCTGTGGTCCAAACACATTAAGGCACTTATGTCACACATAAAACAAAAGATAAAACAATTCATCATATAACATTATTGCACCACTACATATTTACACTACAAAATGTATAATACCACCATACAACAATATTACAATGTATATGTGTGTAGAGTGTGTGTTCTAGCGTGCATATGCGTGTGTCTGTAACTGTGTGTGTATCTCTTCACAGTCCCTTCTGTTTCTTAATATGTATTTTTGTCTGGTTTTTAAATCTGATTATACTGCTTGCATCAGTTACCTGATGTGGAATAGAGTTCCAAGTAGTCATGGCTCTATGTAGTACTGTGCACCTCCCATAGTCTGGTCTTGACTTGGGGATTGTGAAGAGACCTCTGGTGGCATGTCTTGTGGGGTGTGCATAGGTGTCCGAGCTGTGCGCTAGTAGTTTAAACATACACCTCTGTGCATTGAGCATGTCAACACTTCTTACAAAAACAAGTATTGATGAAGTCAATCTCTCCTCCACTTTGAGTCATGAGAGATTTACATGCATGTTATTAATGTTAGCTCTCCGTGCCCTGTTCTGAGCCAATTGTAATTTTCCGAGGTCCCTCTTTTTGGCACCTGACCACATGACTAAACAGTAGTCCAGGTGTGACAAAACTAGGACCTATAGGACCTGCCATGTTTATAGTGTTGTTAAGAATGCAGAGCAGTGCTTTATTATGTACAGACTTCTCCCTATCTTAGCTACCCATCTTAGCTACTGTTCCATCTTATCTGGGCACCGTCAGTCTATTCAAGATGTTTTGAGAGGAAACAAATGGCCATGCACAAATGGGTGTTATTGTAATTATTACTTAAATACAAATATGTGTATTTCTTGCAAAATCATTAAATATGTCTATGATAATATGATAATTCATAAACATGAATGTTTCTGAAGTTAGCGGTCGATATGACGTAGATGCAACAACTTAGAGCGTTGAAGTGCAAGGCTCAACCTCTGCAATTGCGCAGATACTATGTGTATTTGTGTTTATTAGGGATCCCCTTGACCATGACAGTTTACGATCCAGGGTTACTCCATGCAGTTTAGTCACCTTAACTTGCTCAATTTCCACATTATTCAGTACAAGATTTAGTTGAGGTTGATTTGTGTGACTGTGAGCGAAGTATTGCATCTCGCTCATGTCAATATCTCCGGTGCTGCTCGGGGCAACGTAATTTCGCTCAGTCTACCTTTAAGTTTATTTGGTTAATTTTTTTGGTTTAACATTTGACCCCAGATACTGTTACAATTGCATTTTAGAATAATGTGTGGTCCTCTGTAGCTCAATTGGTAGAGCATGGCGCTTGTAACGCCAGGGTAGTAGGTTTGATCCCCGGGACCACCCATACGTAAAAATGTATGCACACATGACTGTAAGTCACTTTGGATAAAAGTGTCTGCTAAATGGCATATTATATTATAGAATAAGGCTGTAATGTAACAAAATGCAGAAAAAGTCCAGGGGTCTGAATACTTTCCGAATGCACTGTATATATGATTTTTTGCACTGACTCTCTTGCACTGAATCTATGCACACTCACTGGACTCTACCCACACACTCACACATACTACACCGACACACATACAGTGGGGGAAAAAAGTATTTAGTCAGCCACCAATTGTGCAAGTTCTCCCACATAAAAAGATGAGAGAAGCCTGTAATTTTCATCATAGGTACACGTCAACTATGACAGACAAAATGAGATTTTTTTTCTCCAGAAAATCACATTGTAGGATTTTTAATGAATTTATTTGCAAATTATGGTGGAAAATAAGTATTTGGTCAATAACAAAAGTTTCTCAATACTTTGTTATATACCCTTTGTTGGCAATGACACAGGTCACACGTTTTCTGTAAGTCTTCACAAGGTTTTCACACACTGTTGCTGGTATTTTGGCCCATTCCTCCATGCAGATCTCCTCTAGAGCAGTGATGTTTTGGGGCTGTTGCTGGGCAACTCGGACTTTCAACTCCCTCCAAAGATTTTCTATGGGGTTGAGATCTGGAGACTGGCTAGGCCACTCCAGGACCTTGAAATGCTTCTTACGAAGCCACTCCTTCGTTGCCCGGGCGGTGTGTTTGGGATCATTGTCATGCTGAAAGACCCAGCCACGTTTCATCTTCAATGCCCTTGCTGATGGAAGGAGGTTTTCACTCAAAATCTCACGATACACGGCCCCATTCATTCTTTCCTTTAATAATAATAAATAATATGCCATTTAGCAGACGCTTTTATCCAAAGCGACTTACAGTCATGCGTGCATACATTTTTGTGTATGGGTGGTCCGAACCCACTACCTTGGCGTTACAAGCACCATGCTCTACCAGCTGAGCTACAGAGGACCACACGGATCAGTCGTCCTGGTCCCTTTGCAGAAAAACAGCCCCAAAGCATGATGTTTCCAACCCCATGCTTCACAGTAAGTATGGTGTTCTTTGGATGCAACTCAGCATTCTTTGTCCTCCAAACACGACGAGTTGAGTTTTTACCAAAAAGTTCTATTTTGGTTTCATCTGACCATATGACATTCTCCCAATCCTCTTCTGGATCATCCAAATGCACTCTAGCAAACTTCAGACGGGCCTGAACATGTACTGGCTTAAGCAGGGGGACACGTCTCGCACTGCAGGATTTGAGTCTCTGGCAGCGTAGTGTGTTACTGATGGTAGGCTTTGTTACTTTGGTCCCAGCTCTCTGCAGGTCATTCACTAGGTCCCCCCGTGTGGTTCTGGGATTTTTGCTCACCGTTCTTGTGATCATTTTGACTCCACGGGGTGAGATCTTGCGTGGAGCCCCAGATCGAGGGAGATTATCAGTGGTTTTGTATGTCTTCCATTTCCTAATAATTGCTCCCACAGTTGATTTCTTCAAACCAAGCTGCTTACCTATTGCAGATTCAGTCTTCCCAGCCTGGTGCAGGTCTACAATTTTGTTTCTGGTGTCCTTTGACAGCTCTTTGGTCTTGGCCATAGTGGAGTTTGGAGTGTGACTGTTTGAGGTTGTGGACAGGTGTCTTTTATACTGATAACAAGTTCAAACAGGTGCCATTAATACTGGTAACGAGTGGAGGACAGAGGAGCCTTAAAGAAGAAGTTACAGGTCTGTGAGAGCCAGAAATCTTGCTTGTTTGTAGGTGACCAAATACTTATTTTCCACCATAATTTGCAAATAAATTCATTAAAAATCCTACAATGTGATTTTCTGGATTTTCTTTTCTCAATTTGTCTGTCATAGTTGACGTGTACCTATGATGAAAATTACAGGCCTCTCTCATCTTTTTAAGTGGGAGAACTTGCACAATTGGTGGCTGACTAAATACTTTTTTTCCCCACTGTACACACACACACATACACACAAACACACACACTACATATGCTCACACACACAAAACATACACACACATGGATATTGATGCCACACACACACTCACACATAGACACTCTTTCACACTCTTCACACATGCTGCTGCTACTCAGTAAATTCTGCACCTGTTGTATTCGGCACATGTGACAAATACAGTTTGATTTGACTTGGTTTTACCTTCCAACATAAATTGATGTCAAATTGATACATTTCTGAGGTAAAAATATATAATTTTACAGTGTTCAGCAGTTATCAAACTATATACATTAAGTAGGCACTACATAATGTTGGTTCAATAGTTAGCAGTTAGATTAAGTGATAGTTAATTGTATTGCTAACAAATTACAAGAAAATCATATATCAAAATTAAAGTGAATATAACGTTTTGAAAAGCAGATACTTAGATTGAATATGTATCCAAATGGAAAAGTTATTTGGCACAGTGAACAATTTACTTTGTGAATGTGTTTGTTGTACTCAGACGAAAAATGTGTTTAGAGTTTTACATTTTGGATTTGAGTTTTTCATTTTGGATTTGCCACTGCTCATAATTCGTTTCAGCTACAAACGCCAACCCAACGTTGACATGTGCAGACTGACTCAACTAAGATGGCTTCAACACAGCTTTATGCTACCATTCATACTTCATCAAATATAAAGCTTGTTGTATCCCCATTCATTTCAATGCAGGCTTCTAAACTTCAAACTAAAACATTTTGAGAGCTTAAAAACACATTATATGGTTTATGATGCTACAGTACTCACTCTGGCTTACTATACTAGCCCACTATAACCGACTATACTGTAATACCTCCACACCTACAATTCACCCAAATTAGGTCACTCTATTACTACCTTTACAACTACTACCATTACTACTGCCATCACTACTACTACCACTACTACTACAATTTCACAACCAGAAATACTTCAGGACTAGCAAGCACACACATTTACTTCAGTAAATGTCATTTTCTAGTTTGATAAAATATATATAAAGTGATTTAAAATATGCTTCCACCTGGCGAGGGACAGAGGAAAATAATTGTAACTGCCTGCAAGCCCTGTTGAAGGTAACTGCCTTGCCAACAACATGTAGTGTGACTGTCCAAGGTAAGAATTGTTTTGGAAATGATAGGTGAGTTAATATATCATTTGATATAATTTAGTAGATATAAAGCCAAAACGTTAATTGTGCTAGCTAAGTCATATTAACTAACTAGTGTAGTGCCTGAGGGTCTATGATTGTGCTGACGTTTGCAAAAAAGTGTGTTAGAGGAAACTTGGCTCTGCTTGCTGAAACATCTGGAAAGCATTACTAAATTCCTGGAAAAGAGGATATGGTATGAAATGTTAAAAGCCAGGGATTGGTGTATTAAGATCACGCCATACTATGTCACATAGGATATAAATACCAGGCCTTGAACAAAGGAGATAGGAATAGCAAATCAGATTGGGTTCTTCAGATATCTGCAGGTATCTGTAAATCTGACGCTGAAACTCTTTGTTATAATAAACCTTTATAAACAAAGTACAGTGTCAGCGGACTTCTTATCATCACGGCATTATCAGCAACGTTTGTTTTGGAACCACACTAGCTTAAATGTTTTATATGTCAAGCAATAGGCTAAATGCTAAGTTTATACTATAGAGAAGTTTCTAGGTTTGGGTTTATCTAAATGCAGATGGCTAGAGCTGGCTAGGTAGCCAGATCATTTCTAGCTATATAATCATATTTTACCTCTTGCAGTTGTCCTCTTGGTCTGGCCAGATACAACCAAAAGCCTGACATTTTTCCTGTTCAGGTAAAACATTGTATTTTACAACAATTAAATTAGTTTATCATCATTAAAGGACGTTTATGATCAGTAAAGAACGTTTCTTGAGTTCCCTCCTAAAAACACTTATTTTAAAATCTACTGTGGGAAAGGACTGCTAAAAGTACTGTTGGAGCGAGATACTACTGAGTGCAACCCAAGCTAATAAAAAGTTTGACTTCGTCTCAGGCCTATCAACACCGGCTTCTCGGGCATTATCACTTAATTAGATAACAGAGGCCCAGAACGTTTTATTAGCCTGGGTTACACTCAGTCAAGGTGAAATGAGGATTGAAGGAAATATAGCCTACTGATAATTCTTTAAAAATATTTAATTTGTTCTTCACTACCATAGCCCATAGAAAGGCATTAAATAACACAGTCAAAAAATAAATCATAAGGAATATGTCACGCCCTGGCTCTGGGGACTCTTAAATGTTGAGCCAGGGTGTGGATTTGCTATGTTTAGTTTTTCTATGTTTTTTTTTCCTAGATCGTTTGATCTATGTTGGCCAGGGTGGTTCCCAATCAGAGGCAGCTGTAGCTCGTTGTCTCTGATTGGGGACCATACTTAGGCAGCCTGTTTTGCACTAGTCTTTGTGGGATCTTGTTCCGTAAGGTTTGTTTTGGTGTTAACCTAGGACTTCACGTATCGTTTGGTTTGTTGTTTTGATCGTGTGTTGAGTATGTTAAATAAAATGTATGCTTATCACGCTGCGCCTTGGTCCGTGTCTTCAGTCGACGATCGTGACAGAATAAGGTTTTGAAGTGTCTGTCCTATATCTAGGAGATATAACAAAGCTCAGGAAATATATACACAAACTAACTCCATACTTCCATAAATTTTTCAAAGCGGTACCGGTTACATTCAGACGAGTCCCGTGAGACTTGTGGGGGTCGTATAGCAGAACGAAGAACACCATTGTGTTTGTGAGAATCTCCCCTTTTCACAGTGGGGCCAAATGAGTTTGTTGCCCAAATGGTTTGGACGCTACAAACAGAAGTTGGCACATCGACGGTACTGACTTTAGACAAGTCCCGTGGGGCTTGTGGGGGTCGTAGAGAAAAACGGAGAACACCATCGTGTTCTTCAGAGTCTCATCTGTCCATACAGACATTTTCGTGAGAAGACCGATTTTCGGGATGTCTCATGGTCTGACAAACAACGCTGTAGCTCGGCCACCTTCCACCGCAGATGCGGAAGGCCGCCATAGGCGGATGCAGTGGATTGAGATGCAGCTCATGCAAAAAACTGATATCTCTAGCTGTAAATGCAACGTTCACACAGCAGAAATACCTTATTTACATAAGTATTCAAATTAAGCTCAGGTGCATACCATTTCCATTGATCATCATTGAGATGTTTCTACAACTTCATTGGAGGTAAATTGTGGTAAATTAAATTAATTGGACATGATTTGGAAAGGCACACACCTGTCTATATAAGTTCCCACAATTGGCAGTGCATGTCAGAATAAAAACCAAGCCATGAGGTCGAAGGAATTGTCCGTAGAGCTCCGAGACAGGATTGTGTCGAGGCACAGATCTGGAGAAGGGTACCAAAAATGTGTCTGCAGCATTGAACGTCCCCAAGAACACAGTGGCCTCCACAATTCTTAAATTGAAGAAGTTTGGAACCACCAAGACTCTTCCTAGAGCTGGCCGCCCGGCCAAACTGAGCAATCGGGGGAGAAAGGCCTTGGTCAGGGAGGTGACCAAGAACCCGACGGTCACTCTGACAGAGCTCCAAAGTACCTCTGTGGAGATGATATAACCTTCCGGAAGGACAACCATCTCCGCAGCACTCCACCAATCAGGCCTTTATAGTAGCGTGGCCAGACGGAAGCGACTCCTCAGTAAAAGGCACATGACAGCCTGCTTGGAGTTTGCCAAAAGGCACCTAAAGGACTCTCAGACCATGAGAAACACGATTCTCTGGTCTGATGAAACCAAGATTGAACTATTTTGCCTGAATGTCAAGCATCATGTCTGGAGGAAACCTGGCACCATCCCTAAGGTGAAGCATGTTGGTGGCAGCATCATGCTGTGGGGATGTTTTTTCAGCAGCAGGGACTGGGAGACTAGTCAGTGTCTTGTTTTGTATGCTCCAGCAAAATCCATCTTTCAGTCCTTTTACTCTGACACCATGTCTTGTTTTGTATGCTTTATACAAAATAATAAAATGCAGGACGACAGGATCTTTATAAACGTAGCTCTTTATTAACTAGCTATAACTGGCAATTTCATGTGTCTCCGGCCATGATCATCTTAAGATGATCTCACCACCTGGGTGGTCTTAACCAATCATAGCGCAGTATGATACGACGGTAGAATGCATCCAATTACAATTCAGTATGCTGACACATATGAATATTACATCCCACTTCTTAAAAAAAAAAAAAAAGTATGTAGAACATTTAAGCGTTTCTTTTGAATACATGCTCTGTAGTTTGAACTCGAGGTAAGTAACCATGTATACTGCACCAACTGCATCAACATAACAGACTCTGAAACAATGATTCAGCATCCAAACGAGCTTCAATACCATACAACACTCCTTCAGTAGCCTCCAACTGCGCTTAAACACTAGTAAAACTAAATGCATGCTCTTTAATCGAACGCTGCTGGCACCCGCCCACCCGCCCACCCGACGAGAATCACTACTCTCGACGGGTCTGACCTAGAGTATGTGGACAACTACAAATACCTAGGTGCCTGGTTAGACTGTAAACTCTCCTTCCAGACTCACATTAAGAATCTCCAATCCAAAGTTAAATCTAGAATCGGCTTCCTATTTCGCAACAAAGCCTCCTTCACTCATGCTGCCAAACATGCCCTCGTAAAACTGACTATACTACCGATCCTTGACTTCGGCGATGTCATTTACAAAATAGCCTCCAACACTCTACTCAGCAAATTGGATGTTGTCTATCACAGTGCCATCTGTTTTGTCACCAAAGCCCCATATACTACCCACCACTGTGACCTGTACGCACTTGTTGGCTGGTCCTCACTACATATTCGTCGCCAAACCCACTGGCTCCAGGCCATCTATAAATCACTGCTAGGCTATCTTATTGGTCACCATAGCAACACCCACCCGTAGTATGTGCTCCAGCAGGTATATCTCACTGGTCATCCCCAAAGCCAACACCTCCTTTGGCCACCATTCCTTCCAGTTCTCTGCTGCCAATGACTGGAACGAATTGCAAAAATCTCTGAAGCTGGAGACTCTTATCTCCCTCACTAACTTTAAGCATCAGTTGTCAGAGCACCTTACCGATCACTGCACCTGTACACAGCCCATCTGAAATTAGCCCACCCAACTACCTCATCCCCATATTGTTATTTATTTTGCTCATTTGCACCCCAGTATCTCTATTTGCACATCATCTCTTGCACATCTATCATTCCAGTGTTAATACTGATTGTAATTATTTTGCACTATAGCCTATTTATTGCCTTACCTCCATAACTTGCTACATTTGCACACACGGTATATATATATTTTCTGTTGTATTTTTGACTTTATGTTTTGTTTTACCTCATATGTAAGTCTGTGTTGTTGTTTTTATCGCGCTGTTTTGCTTTATCTTGGCCAGGTCGCAGTTGTAAATGAGAACTTGTTCTCAATTGGCTTACCTGTTTAAATAAAGGTGAAAAAAAGAAGAAAAAATAAAGAAATACTGTTACTTTTAGAACAAATATTTCTCAGCAACTCAGCTTTTCACTGTAGCAATGACATCTCAACATTTCAAACAAATACAATACCAAAGCATTTCAAGTTAACTTTCAATAACAAGTTTACAGTCCGGAACTCTTTTAGGGCAGCGATCCGCCTACACCCTTTGACATTTCACAGGTCTAAGACAGCTCTAGGCTTGACCTCTCTTCCTGACCTTGTATGATATGAAGCTGAGCATGCTTCTGTGTCAGTCAACAGTTCTTGTGGTGTTGCAGGTAAGTATGGTGTATGTTGTGTTGTGTGTGTGTTTAGTCCATCCCATTCTCTTTCAGGGGAACAGCTCGTCTCGTCAGTGTGTTGTTCTTTTGTGTTCAGTAGGTGACGACGATTGCGGTGGTACACCTCTCCTTCTGCGGTGCAAACGTGATATGACCGTTCAGTGTCAGCTGGTTGGATGACGACTGCTGGCTTCCAGTAGCCATGCTCCTGGATTCTAACTGACTCTCTGTCGTTCAGTGGTGGCAGTGGTCCAGCTGACCTGTCGTAGTATTGCTTTTGGTGTTGTTGTCTCTTTGAACGTTTTGCATGTATTTCCTTGTAGCTGACGACCTCAGGTTGCAGCTGCTGGTTGGTGCTGGGAAGGATTGAGCGAAGTCTGTGGCTCATCAACAGCTGGGCTGGTGATTTGAAGTTGTCAATTGGAGTGTTGCGGTATTCAAGGAGACTGAGGTAGGGGTCTCTCTTGTCTGCTTTTGCTTTGTCCATGAGTGATTTAGCAATCTGCACAGATCTTTCAGCAAGGCCATTACTTTGAGGGTAATGTGGGCTTGTGGTGACGTGTGTGAACTCCCATGCTTTTGTGAAGGATTCAAACTCATTTGATTTATAACATGGGCCATTGTCAGATATTAAAGTCTCTACAATGCCATGCCTGGCAAAGGCTGCTTTCAGCTTGTGTATCACAGCTGCAGATGTGGTTCTGTGAAGCTTGTCGAGGTCGAAGTATCTGCTGTAGTAGTCCACTGTTATAATGTAGTCCTCGTTGTTCCAGGTGAACAGATCGGTTGCCACGACCTGCCTGGGTCGGTCTGGGATACGGTGAGGTAACATTGGCTCTTTGGTGTTTGAGGGGCCTGTATGACTTTCCTCAGCTGTGTGAGTTGTGTGTCTTTTCCTGTTTCTGCTCGGATCTCCTTCAGTTTTGTGTCACTAACTGGTAAGTTGCTGTACACAGTGTGCACCTGCATGTCCATGCCTTCACTGAGGCTGCTGTCCTTGTAGGTAAGAAACTTCCTGGAGAGTGTGTCTGCGACAGGGATGTCTTTGCCTGGACGGTGAGTGATTGTGAAGTCGTATTTTTGTAGTTGAAGGATCATTCTCTGTAGCCTTGGCGGGGCTGCGGCTAACGGTTTCCTCATGATTGACTCGAGGGGCTTGTGGTCTGATTCCACAATTACTTGTCGTCCATAGACATACTGATGGAAGCGCTTACATCCGAAAAGAATGGCGTACAGCTCCTTTTCAATTTGAGCGTAGTTGATTTCACAGTCTGTGAGAGATTTGGAAGCGTAGCCGATGGGTTTTCCTTCTTGCAGTAATACTGCACCTAGTCCATACTTCGACGCGTCCACCTGGAGTCTGAGCTCTTTGTTGGGGTCGTAGTAGGCAATGATTGGTCCTGGTTCTCTCGTGATCAAGTCTTTCACTTTCTGGAAAGCGATGTCGTGTTGCTTTTCCCAGAGGAACTCACTGGACTGCTTTAGCAGCTGACGCAGGGGTGCATTAGCATTGAGGAGGCTGGGTGCGAACTTGGCTAAGTAGTTGACCATGCCAAGCACTGTTTCCAGCTCTGCACGGTTCTTTGGTGGCTCCATTTCCTTTATGGCTGAGATCTTCTGCAGATCTGGCTTGATTCTATTCGCTGTGGGAAGATGTCCGAAGTAGCTGACCTCTGTAGCGCCGACTGTGCTCTTCTCAGGGTTGAGCCGGACTCCTCTCTCGCAGGACCTTTGCAGCATCGCGCTGAGGTTTCTGTCGTGTTCCTCTTTGTACACCTCGTCGATCTTTCGCTGAAACTCGTCTTGGGCTGAGATAATCCTAAAAGTTAGGCGACGGAACCTGTAGCGTCCAAACGGTGTGTTGAACGTTGTGAGCTTAGATGACTCTTCTATGTGCTTGATAGCCCAGTAGCCTGATCTGGCGTCCATGACACTGAAGTAGCGTGCGCCTGCTAGCTTTTTGTGATGCCATCTAGCGTCGGTAAGGGGTAATGGGGGCGTTTGATAGCATTGTTCAAGTCTCTTGGGTCGAGACATACTCTGAGCTTGCCTGTGCGTGGTTTCTCCACCACCACTAACGCGTTGACCCAATCCGTCAGTTCTTTAACCTTGGTGACGATGTCAGATTGCTCCATGCTCTCCAACTCTTTCTTTAGACGGGCACGGAGAGCAAGTGGAATCTTTCTCGGTGGGTAGACCACAGGGGTTGCGTCTGGGTCAAGGTGAATGGAACATTCTCCTGGGAATAGTCCTATTCCTGTAAAAACGTCAGCAAACTCCTCCATGACATTCTCTATCTCTACTTGTGCTGTCACTGATAAAACTAGCTTGATGAGGTCCATGTCTAAACATGCTTTAAGACCTAGCACTGCAGGTTCTCGAGTGTCAACAACATAAAGGTCCAACATCATGTCACTTTCCTTGTATTTGCATTTGAAAGTGCATGTGCCTTTTACTGGGAGCTGTTCACCACCATAACCAGTCAGTCTGCGCTTGGTGGGCTGTAGCTCACACTCAGATGTCAAGCTTCTGTACTTATTCAGAGGAATAATGTTTACTTGTGCACCAGTGTCTAGTTTGAATTTTAGCTCTGTGCCTTGTGTTCCTATCTCAATGTCAGCAAAGTCTTGCTCTGTCTCTGATATCTGACTTTTCTGTGTCACTGAATCAATAAACAGTTCATCAGCATTTGGCTCTTTGATTGACATTTCATCTTCACTCACTGTATGTACTGTTTTTCCACGGTAAGCTCTGCACACTTTTGCAAAGTGATTCCATTTTCCACATTTAGTACACTGTTTGCCTTTAGCTGGGCAATTTCCTTGTTCGCCATGCACTTTGTATCCACAATATCTACATGTTTTGGGGCGTTTGGAGTCTGTGTCACTCTGTTTTGGAGTTCTGTCTCTCTCCGTTCTGAAACATGCTCTTCGGGCACCGGAGGTGTGCTTTGATGTCTGCCTGACTGCGTGCACTGCTTGTTCACATGATGCACTCGTGCTGCCGCCTGAAATGGTTTGCATCTGAACCTGTGCTAGCTCGTGAGATCTGGCTATGTCGATAGCTTTGTCCAGTGTTAGCTCAGACCCAACATTCAAAAGTTTCTCTCTCACTCGCAGTGAGTGTATTCCAAATACAATACGGTCCCTGACCATCTCATCCTTGTTTGCATAATCACAGTCTTTCACAAGCAGACGCAGCTCAGTGACAAACTGTTCAAACGATTCGCTAGCTCCCTGTACTTTCTCATGGAATTTGTACCTAGCGAAAATTGTATTGGCCTTTGGCACAACATATGCTTCAAAATGATCGTAGTATGTTTTCAGTACCTTTGATTCAGCCTCGGTAAGTGTCCATGTGTTGTAAATGTCTCTCCCTTTTTCACCGATCCAGAAAAGCAGGTAGCTGCACTTTTCCTCTTCTCCTCTTTCCTTCAGAGGACCTGTGAACATTAGCTCCACATGCTGTTTGAACTTATGCCATGCATCGGGTAGATTTGTAGACCCCCAATCCATCTGAGTTGAAGGAGCTCCAGCAAAATCCATCTTTTAGTGCTTTTACTCTGACACCATGTGTTGTTTTGTATGCTTTGTACAAAATAATAAAATGCAGGACGACATGATCTTTATAAACGTAGCTCTTTATTAACTAGCTATAACTGGCATGTTCATGTGTCTCCGGCCATGATCATCTTAAGATGACCTCATCACCGGGGTGGTCTTAACCAATCATAGTGCAGTATGATATGACGGTAGAATGCATCCAATTACAATTCAGTATGCTGACACATATGAATATTACAGTCAGGATCGAGGGAAAGATGAACGGAGCAAAGTACAGAGAGATGCTTGATGAAAACCTGCTCCAGAGCGTTCAGGACCTCAGACTGGGGCGAAGGTTCACCTTCCAACAGGACAACGACCCTAAGCACACATCCAAGACAACGCAGGAGTGGCTTCGGGACAAGTCTCTGCATGCCCTTGAGTGGCCCAGCAAGACCGCAGACTTTAACCCGATCGAACATCTCTGGAGAGACCTGAAAATAGCTGTGCAGCAACGCTCCCCATCCAACCTGACAGAGCTTGAGAGGATCTGCAGATAAGAATGGGAGAAACTCCCCAAATACAGGTGTAGCGTCATACCCAAGAAGACTCTAGGCTGTAATCACGCCAAAGGTGCTTCAACAAAGTACTGAGTAAAGGCTCTGAATACTTATGTAAATGTGATATTTCCGTTTTTATTTTTAATAAATTGCAAACATTTCTAAAAACCTGGTTTTGCTTTGTCATTATAGGGTACAGTGTGTAGATTGATAAGGAAACAAACAATGTAATACATTTTTGTGAAGAGGTCTGAATAATTTCCGAATGCACTCTGTATGCACTGTAGTTGTCTGTGTGGGGAACAGAGATGAGGTAGTCATTCAAATGTCATGGTAAACACTATTATTGCACACAGAGTGAGTCCATTCAACTTATTATGTGACTTGTTAAGCACATTTTTACTCCTGAACTTATTTAGGCTTGCCATGACAAAGGGGTTGAATACGTATTGACTCAAGACATTTCAGCTTTTCATTTGTAATTAATTTATAAAAATTCTTAAAAACATAATTCCACTTTGACATTATGGGGCATTGTGTGTAGGCCAGTACCACACAATCTGAATTTAATAATTTTTTTATTCAGGCTTTAACACAACAAAATGTGGAAAAAGTCAAGGGGTGTGAATACTTTCTGAAGGCACTGTATGTGAATTTATATTAATATTGTACCAGTAACACCCCCAACAACAAATGACCAAAGAAAATCAAACTTGGTCACAAAAAAAAAGAAATCTTAAATGTCATTGCTTATCACCCCCTCCATGCATCTAGTTACTAAGGGAGCTTGCTATTGTGTTCATGTTTTCTTTAATGCCTCACACCTGTTACACCGCTGGCCAGTTTTTCCCAAGTGTATGAAATTCCAATGAAAAGGCTGTCACTCATCTGGATGTACAGTGGGGAAAAAAAGTATTTAGTCAGCCACCAATTGTGCAAGTTCTCCCACTTAAAAAGATGAGAGAGGCCTGTAATTTTCATCATAGGTACACGTCAACTATTACAGACAAAATGAGAAAAGTGAGGGGAAAAAATCCAGAAAATCACATTGTAGGATTTTTGATGAATTTATTTGCAAATGATGGTGGAAAATAAGTATTTGGTCACCTACAAACAAGCAAGATTTCTGGCTCTCACAGACCTGTAACTTCTTCTTTAAGAGGCTCCTCTGTCCGCCACTTGTTACCTGTATTAATGGCACCTGTTTGAACTTGTTATCAGTATAAAAGACACCTGTCCACAACCTCAAACAGTCACACTCCAAACTCCACTATGGCCAAGACCAAAGAGCTGTCAAAGGACACCAGAAACAAAATTGTAGACCTGCACCAGGCTGGGAAGACTGAATCTGCAATAGGTAAGCAGCTTGGTTTGAAGAAATCAACTGTGGGAGCAATTATTAGGAAATGGAAGACATACAAAACCACTGATAATCTCCCTCGATCTGGGGCTCCACGCAAGATCTCACCCCGTGGGGTCAAAATGATCACAAGAACGGTGAGCAAAAATCCCAGAACCACACGGGGGGACCTAGTGAATGACCTGCAGAGAGCTGGGACCAAAGTAACAAAGCCTACCATCAGTAACACACTACGCCGCCAGGGACTCAAATCCTGCAGTGCCAGACGTGTCCCCCTGCTTAAGCCAGTACATGTCCAGGCCCGTCTGAAGTTTGCTAGAGTGCATTTGGATGATCCAGAAGAGGATTGGGAGAATGTCATATGGTCAGATGAAACCAAAATAGAACTTTTTGGTAAAAACTCAACTCGTCGTGTTTGGAGGACAAAGAATGCTGAGTTGCATCCAAAGAACACCATACCTACTGTGAAGCATGGGGGTGGAAAAATCATGCTTTGGGGCTGTTTTTCTGCAAAGGGACCAGGACGACTGATCCGTGTAAAGGAAAGAATGAATGGGGCCATGTATCGTGAGATTTTGAGTGAAAACCTCCTTCCATCAGCAAGGGCATTGAAGATGAAACGTGGCTGGGTCTTTCAGCATGACAATGATCCCAAACACACCGCCCGGACAACGAAGGAGTGGCTTCGTAAGAAGCATTTCAAGGTCCTGGAGTGGCCTAGCCAGTCTCCAGATCCCAACCCCATAGAAAATCTTTGGAGGGAGTTGAAAGTCCGTGTTGCCCAGCGACAGCTCCAAAACATCATTGCTCTAGAGGAGATCTGCATGGAGGAATGGGCCAAAATACCAGCAACAGTGTGTGAAAACCTTGTGAAAACTTACAGAAAACGTTTGACCTGTGTCATTGCCAACAAAGGGTATATAACAAAGTATTGAGAAACTTTTGTTATTGACCAAATACTTATTTTCCACCATAATTTGCAAATAAATTAATTAAAAATCCTACAATGTGATTTTCTGGATTTTTTTTTCTCATTTTGTCTTTCATAGTTGACGTGTACCTATGACGAAAATTACAGGCCTCTCTCATCTTTTTAAGTGGGAGAACTTGCACAATTGGTATCTGACTAAATACTTTTTTTCCCCACTGTATTGGACAGGTAAGCACAACATAATCTACAGAAAATAGCATACAGGTAAGTGAGTATATACAATGCAAAATGAACAATAACATTTTCACACACCATACAATACATTGAAAAGTCAAACTCAAATCTCGTGAGCACATTCAATTGCAGGTGGATTCTAAACTTTTCAGATGTTTGCCTAATATACAGTTTCCACAAATCATTGGAAAATTATCATGCACCCTCCGGTCTATCCATGGTGAATTGTGGACAATTCAAAAATCCTTCTCTTCCTATGCCTTTTTTGCAACCCCTGGCTGTTGAGTCTTGATACAGTATGTAATATCCCCTAAACCTCTCTAAAATGCTGATTCCATGTTTATGGACCCAGGCTAGGCCTTGGTACCCACAAAGTCAATCTAACAATTTGAATGCCTTGCAAAAGTATTCAGACCCCTTGGATTTCTTCACATTTTATTGTGTTACAAAGTGGGATTAAAATAAATTTAATTGTATTTTTTTTGTCAACAATCTACACAAAATCCTCTGTAATGTAAATGCGCAAGAAAACGTACAGTATATTAATTTTTTAAAGATAAATAAAACATTCAAGCCTAAATTAGTTCAGGGGTAAAATGTGGCTTAAATCACATAAATTACACTATGTGTGAAATAGTAGGGGTTGACATGATTTGTTAATGACTAACCCTTCCTCTGTCCCCCATACATACAACATATGTAAGGTTCCTCAATGAAGTATTGAATTTCAAGCACAGATTCAACGACACAGACCAGGGAAGGGCAGTGATTGGTAGATGGGTAACTGTAACAAATCAGACATTGAATATCTCTTTAAGCATGGTCAAGTTAATAATTATGCTGTGGATTATGTATTAAACCACCCAGATGCATCAAAGATACAGTCATCCTTCTGAACTGAGCTGCATGACAGGAATTAAGCTGCTCAGGGATGTTCCCATGAGGCCATTGGTGATTTTAAAACAGCTACAGAGTTCAATGGCTGTGATGGGAGAAAACTGAGGATGGATCAACAACATTGTAGTGACTCCACAATAAGGACCTAAATGACAGAGTGAAAAGAAGAATATAAATATAAAGGATAAAAATATTCCAAAGCATGCATTTTGTATGCAACAAGGCACTAAAGTAATACTGCAAAAAACACAGCAAAGGGATACACTTTTTGGCCTAAATGCAAAGCCTTATGTTTTGGGAAAATCCAACACAACATATCACTGGGTAACTGCCTCCTTATTTTCAAGCATGGTGATGGCTGCATCGTGGTATAGGTATGCTTGACATCAGAAAATACTGGGGAGTTTTTCAGGACAAAAAGAAACAGGATGGAGCTAAGCACAGGCAAAATCCTAGAGGAAAACCTGCTTTAGTCTGCTTTACAGAGACTTGGAGAATTCACCTTTCAGAAGGACAATAATCTACACTGGAGTTGCTTACCAAGAAGACAGTGAATGTTCCTGAGTGGTAAAGCAACAGTTTTGGCTTAAATCCACTAGAAAAACTATGGCGAGACTTGAAAATTGCTGTCTAACCATGATCTAACCATGTCTCCCCAACATCTTGACAGAACTTGAAGAATTTCAAAAAGAGTAATGGGCAAATATTGCACAGTCCTGGTGTGAAAAGCTCTTAGAGACTATCTTACCAAACAAGACTCACAGCTGTAATTGATGCCAAAGGTGTTTCTAACATGTATTGACTCAGGGAGCTGAATACTTATGCAACAACTATATTTTAGTTATTTAATTTGTATTAATCTTACAAAAAAAATCAAATTGTTCTTCCACTTTGACATTACAGAGTATTTTGTGTAGATTGTTGACAAAAAAAAGACAATTAAATCCATTTTAATCCCACTTTGTAACACAATAAAATGTGAAGAAATACAAGGGGTCTGAATACTTTTGCAAGGCACAGTATCCCTTTCTCTTAAAAGATGGCACTGAGACCCACAGGCGTTTGAATGATTGATTATGCAGACTACACTGTGATCTTGCCTCAGGCACTAAGTTCAAGTCGTTAGACACACAAACACATCCAAACGGAGTCTAAAATGTAATGTTTGTGGTGTCTCTTGATCCTATGAAATGACATTTTGACAGCATGCAGGGTTTATCCCCCAGAGTGCAACAAAGCTGCTTCCATCAGTGTGCAACCATGACAAGCTTTCTTGGTGCAGGTAAAAATGATTCAACATCACATAAAAACACCAATCATTTATTATTCTGGTATAATTTTATCTGATCGTAGCGTATAACTCAAAAAACAACCCCTAATGCTCTGCACGATCCCTTGATTATTCTCACTTTAATTAAATTCCCCATTGGTCTCCTAGGTCAATAATACCGCCCTCTCATTTATGTTCCATACAATTTAAATCTTATTTTTAGGCCTGTTAAGCAAATTGTTATTGGAATCCAATAAGATATATATATATATATATATTAATTTTTTACAATTCAGCAATTTCTATTTCCGTGAAGGATTTATTGAACAGTTTGAAAATGCCTGCTCTAAATGAATGGTGTATCATTTAACAGTCAAAAACAAAAAACAAAAAAAAGACTAATAGCAACCGTTCTCAACCAGTCTCTATTCCCAGTCATGTCCAATTATTTACATGTGATCAATCTGCTATTGTGGATACACTTGCCTATATCTTACAACTCAGTGGGGATGTTGAATATGAGTGGACTTGGACACTGCAGAGGTTTGTGCCAATTGTTGGCAGCACAGGTTACTATGTACATAGATGTAGATCTGTGTAGAAGGTATGTAAACTAACTGCACGAGACAGGTGAATGGCTTTGAGTCTGAACTTGAGATAGGTCATGTTACATCACATCTAGCCTTTTATATGCCTGTAAATTATAAACAATAAAAACAATTGTTGAACCAAAAAAGTATATTTTAACGCACTCTCAGTTTTAATAATGTATTAAATAAAATCAGAGTCAAATATAAAGGATAAAGTACTTAAATGAAAATGAAAATGGCAAACAAATCTACTGAACACATGATTTTGTGATTCATTATTCTGTATTCCTTACTCGCAACAGAACTGGTTTCAGATTTAGGTTATTTCAATAACTTAAAAAACATTTTAAAGTAAGTATTTTTATATTTTTATTTGAAAAGACAAGCATTTCAAAATTAAAATATGCATTTGAAGCCAGGTCTGTTTGGTGCTAGGGCTATTTGAAATAATGTATAGGATACAAGTATTCGGAAATAATTTTAAATAGTACGCTATTTACAGGAAATTATTTGAAAATACTTGAGAAAATACTTCAAATGGAAGTAGTTGATTCAGCCACATTATTTGAAAAAAACTCAGATACACGGAAAATAAGTATTTAAAATACAAATACTGAAATACATATTTGAACCTCCAGAATTTTCCTTCACCACAGATAAGCTTCATGGTTTACATAAATTCACTGAAAACCTGCACTAACACACTGCACTAAATTCACTGAAAACCTGTACTAACACACATGCTAGCAGATACCGGTAGACTTTCAGTCGTTGCGCTAACAGCCATTATCTAATCGTCACAACAGCATCATCAGCTAGGGCAGAAAAAAAAGTATGTCTCATCAGTGATTCTCTGGGAATAGAGATGTCTTACTAGGATCAACACAATACCCACTGATTTTAGAGCATCAGCAGATTCCATCCCTCTGATGGTGGCATTGACTACAGGGATGGAACAAGGATCTGAGCAATAAGATAAAGCCAAGTACAGTATGTCAAAACCTGAGCAATACGACTGTGCACCTTATGGCTCAAGGTTACTCTGAACCACACACACACACACACACACACACACACACACACACACACACACACACACACACACACACACATCTGAGCCAACTGATTCACAAGCCACAGCCACTCTCTCCTTTCTCCACTCTCAATACTGTCTGCCACAGTGTGTGAATGTCCCCAGAGGTTTGTGTACCATAGGGTTGGCATACATTTCATATGAAATCCAATGCCCCAGGGCTCTTCCAACTCCACCAAAGCATGTCCTTTCCTTGACAGATGCATTGTACTGTACAGGATGCTGTATGGGGATTCTGCAAGTGTGGCCCACAAAATGCTTTAAAAAATGCATTGTGTTTTGGCATGGCCTTGAGAATGCTCTGTTTGGTCCATCACTGTACAATTATTATTGTTCCTCCAAGAGATTATTCGGTGTAACTTGCTAAAGGTCAGACGCTCTGTTATACTTTTACTTTATAAATCCACATTGTTTGCTACCATGGCTATCTCTGTCCTTGCGTTGCAATACTATGTCTTTGTTGTGGTTAACTTCAATCTATAAGGGATGCCAAGAGAAACATGTTCATGGTTCAGTGGAATGCTGCAGGAATATATAATTGCTTCCCCTTTATCTTCCCTTTCCATTCCATGAATGAATAATGGTTTTACTGCAAGTCAAGGTTTGCAATGACAGTACTGTGTCCAACAGGGGGCAGTATTCCACTTCAATTATACTGGTGTTCTAAGTGCTCTATTGAACTGAAAGGTAACAGCATGGTCATGGCTCAATGAGTTCAGATAGGAGGTTGTGTCTAGTTAAGAGATAAATACAAATCCAGCATCCATTGACTCAGATCATCCACCCGTTGATCTAGTCTGTTTCTTAACAGCCAGTCTAGGGGCCGAAACTGGTCAGCCAGTTTGTTGTAGAGTCACTTTTAATGTTTGCCAAGACTTTGTCCAAGAATTTTGCTTGTTGATCCCCTGATACAAAATGTTTGAGAAAATATGGTAACCTGTTCACCTACTATCTCAGGTATAAATCTCTCTCACTAACTCTTATTCTGTCTCTCTCTCTTCCTGTCTATTTCTTCCTCCTCTCTGGAGTGTCTCTACTGCAGACCTGTGATGGACAGATTTACTGTACTGTTTCTCTCACAGCGCCCTGGGGAGTCCTGGTAACCTACACAACACTGACTGTGGACTGTGTGTATGCATGTGTGTGTTTTTGACAACTGTCTGTCCAATGACTGTATATACTGTGTGTGTGTGTGTGTGTGTGTGTGTGTGTGTGTGTGTGTGTGTGTGTGTGTGTGTGTGTGTGTGTGTGTGTGTGTGTGTGTGTGTGTGTGTGTGTGTGTGTGTGTGTGTGTGTGTGTGTGTGTGTGTGTGTGTGTGTGTGTGTGTGTGTGTGTGTGTGTGTGTGTGTGTGTGTGTGTGTGTGTGTGTATGAAGATGGACAGACAGGTTAAACCAATCAGCCTGACCAGAATTTTAAAGGATGGAGGGATGATGGAATTATATTAAAAGGCCAATTTATCCACTGATCGCTCTCATCAGAAACTAGGACACAATTGGATTACTAGAACATGTTTGGAGGAATAATATGAGATTAGCATGACCTAAAACCTTGTTTTTACTTTTTCAAGCACTTAATTGTAATTTTCAAGGACCTCAATGTTACACAATTGTATAATTTATATAATTGTACAGATAGTGCCTATAATTAACTGGGTGGTTCGAGCCCTGAATGCTGATTGGCTGACAGCCATGGTATATCAGACCGTATACCACAGGTATGACAAAACATTTATTTTTACTGCTCTAATTACGTTGGTAACCAGATTATGATAGCAATAAGGCAACTTGGGGTTTTGTGGTATATGGCCAATATACCACGGCGGCAGGTAGCTTAGTGGTTAAGAGCGTTGTGCCAGTAACCGAAAGGTCGCAGGTTCTAATCCCTGAGCCAACTAGGTGAAAAATCTGTAGATGTGCCCTTGAGCAAGGCACTTAACCCTAATTGCTCCTGTAAATCACTCGGGATAAGAGCATCTGTAAAATGGCTAAGGGCTGTATCCAGGCACTCTGTGTTGCGTCGTGCTTAAGAACAGCCCTTAGCTGTGGTATATTGGCCATATGCCACACCCCCTAGTGCTTTATTGATTAAATATAGAACCCCCCCCCCCCTCCCCCCCAAAAAAAAATAAGCATGCAAAAAGTGTTTAAGAAAAAGTAGGCCATTACCACTTTAACAATAATGATTATTTGTTGGGGCCTTGCTAATGCACTGATTTTCAAATTATTATTCCATTCTAAAATATGTGAGAATAATGTGGACATTGCCTGACTAAATAGATTGGATGGATGCATGCATGGCGATCTTTCTGTAGCCTATGTGGCTGACGCAGGCAAACATAATAAAGCCATGAATAGCGGTAGCATAAATCTCACCATTTGAATCTCACCATCGCTGGTGTTATTATGAGAAAGTGACCAAAAACCAGGTTCCTTTTTAATGGAATTATTTGTATGGAAAGCCAAGTTGAAGCAAACATTAGATGTTGTCATCCTCATAATAACCGCACGTGTTTTTACCGCGACAGAGTAGCGCAACACCCTTCAATTGAAGCAGCAGGAAACAAACAAAAGTGGCCACATATCTTATAAAAACTGAACTTTTTCTCTTTCAGTCTTTTAGTCATCCAAACCGGTGGCTTGTGGTTGTGGTATTCCTTGTGTCTTAGACAGTCTTAGACACAAGGAATACCACGACCAAGGAGGACAGTTCATTTATCTATATTAAATTGTGTCTGTATTCTTTGGCTTAATCATATTTATTTCTATGTATGTCTCTCATTGTATCTCAACTTGATATGAAACTGAATAATTAATCGTATTCCCAGGGACTTTAAAAACTATTGGGTTCAGTTTTCTCTCAAGACTTGTGTAGGATCAACATTTTAGTCAGTTTGCTTCGGTGGGAAAATAATCCTGCAGCAAAAGGAAATGTGAAATGTTTACAGTGAGGGAAAAAAGTAAAAAGTATTGATCCCCTGCTGATTTTGTACGTTTGCCCACTGACAAAGAAATTATCAGTCTATAATTTTAATGGTAGGTTTATTTGAACAGTGAGAGACAGAATAACAACAACAAAAAATCCAGAAAAACGCATGTCAAATATGTTATAAATTGATTTGCATTTTAATGAGCTCTCCAAGGATGTCAGGGACAAGATTGTAGACCTACACAAGGCTGGAATGGGCTACAAGACCATCGCCAAGCAGCTTGGTGAGAAGGTGACAACAGTTGGTGCGATTATTCGCAAATGGAAGAAACACAAAAGACCTGTCAATCTACCTCGGCCTGGGGCTCCATGCAAGATCTCACCTCGTGGAGTTGCAATGATCATGAGAACGGTGAGGAATCAGCCCAGAACTACACTGGAGGATCTTGTCAATGATCGCAAGGCAGCTGGGACCATAGTCACCAAGAAAACATTTGGTAATACACTACGTCGTGAAGGACTGAAATCCTGCAGCGCCCGCAAGGTCCCCCTGCTCAAGAAAGCACATATACAGGGCCATCTGAAGTTTGCCATTGAACATCTGAATGATTCAGAGGAGAACTGGGTGAAAGTGTTGTGGTCAGATGAGACCAAAATCGAGCTCTTTGGCATCAACTCAACTCGCCGTGTTTGGAGGAGGAGGAATGCTGCCTATGACCCCAAGAACACCATCCCCACCGTCAAACATGGAGGTGGAAACATTATGCTTTGGGGGTGTTTTTCTGCTAAGGGGACAGGACAACTTCACCGCATCAAAGGGACGATGGACGATGCCATGTACCGTGAAATCTTGGGTGAGAACCTCCTTCCCTCAGCCAGGGCATTGAAAATGGGTCGTGGATGGGTATTCCAGCATGACAATGACCCAAAACACACAGCCAAGGCAACAAAGGAGTGGCTCAAGAAGAAGCACATTAAGGTCCTGGAGTGGCCTGGCCAGTCTCCAGACTATAATCCCATAGAAAATCTGTGGAGGGAGCTGAAGGTTCGAGTTGCCAAACGTCAGCCTCGAAACCTTAATTACTTGATGAAGATCTGCAAAGAGGAGTGGAACAGAATCCCTCCTGAGATGTGTGCAAACCTGGTGGCCAACTACAAGAAACGTCTGACCTCTGTGATTGCCAACAAGGGTTTTGCCACCAAGTACTAAGTCATGTTTTGCAGAGGGGTCAAATACTTAATTCCCTCATTAAAATGCAAATCAATTTATAACATTTTTGAAATGCGTTTTTCTGTATTTTTTTGTTGTTATTCTGTCTCTCACTGTTCAAATAAACCTACCATTAAAATTGTAGACTGATCATGTCTTTGTAAGTGGGCAAATCAGCAGGGGATCAAATACTTTTTTCCCTCACTGTATGTGTATTATAATTAATGTACATTTTTGTAGAGGTTGATATATTGTTTGTAAGGGAAAATCAAGTCTGACATTTCAAAGTGGAAATTGGAAACTTCAGAAGCCTTTTTAAACCTCAAATACACTACAGGTTTTAAATGTCCTGCATTGCAGGAAGGTTCTCCTGCAACAGGGTGATCACATTAAGATCCCACATCTCTACCCTCTCTTCCAGAAGCAAGCTACCCAGCTACAGTAATGTGATCAACACAGGAGAACAATCAGGATGAAAAGAAAAAGGTTAGTTCTTGTTTGAAGTATAATCTTGTAACTGAAGAGATTGCTTTTGAGAAACTATGGAAATATTTGTCAGCACTGTTTTTATCCAATTCATTCCCAGAAAGGTTGTTCTACATTGAAAAACCCAAGGCTATATGTTATTTTAACCATTAATCTACGGCAACTAAAGAGACATCATTTTTTTCTATGCTGGTAGACAGATGTATTAGTGATAAGGGTATGTAAATGCACAATGTAGTTCATATCTAAAGGCTTGAAAAATATTTGTTTTATCACAAAGTGTGTTTAATTAAACTCACACCCTAATACTGTGTTTTTGGTGTTAAGAAGTGGTGTGAAAGAGATAGAAATGGTGGTGGCATAAAGGGATATAGGGAGAACTATCTGTATTGACCAGAACCTAATCCCTGCTCTTGTTGAGTAATCCATCTACTGTATTAATCCAGCACAAGGTGTCACAGACTTCTTTTTTGAGAGGGCACATTTAACAGTTACACAATAAGTGACTCTTCATGATGGAATATGTTTTTTTGACGATTTTCGATGCTGAGGTTTGTATCAACACAACCCTATATAATAGATAAATGTTTGGGTTTGTACACTTCTAAAATAACTGCCAAGTGTTTCCAGATTTCTATGAAATATGACCTATAATTACTTACAAAATGTAAATGTAAATGTAAATGAAATTGTTTTCATTTTTTATTAAGTATGTTAAAAAGCAGCTTTTCTGTGTTGGAATGGTGTGGGTATACCCCAACAACAGAATGGTGTGGGCGTATACCGATCATTAAAAATATTCACGCAAGTAGACCGCTGATTGGCCAGTTTATCCTCCTCAAGGAGATTACATCATGTTCTATGAGGAAATAGCAAGCATTTTTTAAACGGTCTGTTTGAGATACAAGTTTGTTGGGGGGTTTATTTTGATATGAGTTAACAGAATATTAACTTTTAAAAGTGACATTTTTACTGGGCAGTTACTTTAAAAATGGCTTCTGCCTATTCGAGGATTGGAATTACTTTTTTACTTTTTTTTATTGAGTAGGCATTGACAGGTGATTAAATTGGGCAGAGTCTGTGTTTGTCAAGCTCCCAGCAAGTCGCCTGTTCTTTTGGGAGATAGTTACCCACACCCACTGGCTGGTTACCTGTAATTGCACCTTTTGAATGTGAATGCCAACTGTGTACAGAAGAAGACGGTTCACTCTCCGATGCATCAGTCATTGTTATTTTACATTATGAGGCTTCTTCCTCTGAGTAAAAGCTATAGCACCAAATCCAGATATCAGCATTGTTTTCTGTTTTTAAGATACGTTTTTAAGATACTGAGCTACACAGTTCCTTGTGGCTCAGTTGGTAGAGCATGGCGCTTGCAAAGCCAGGGTTGTGGGTTCAATTCCCACAGGGGACCAGTATGAAAAAAAAAACATGTATGTGCTCACTGACTGTAAGTCGCTCTGGATAAGTGTGTCTGCCATGGGCGGTGTGTTCAATAGGGCGATATGGGCGACGCACTGCCAAACGGGAAAAGGAAGGGATTTTTTTTCTAATCAATTATATCATGGCAACAGTAGTTCAGTGTTCACGTCTGATCTGCCAGCCACTAAATGTCCAATCAGGCTAAAGTCGTGCTTCAAATGTCCCCGCCCGTTTTGGGGCGATTTCAGTCAGGTTGAAAATCGCCCAGAAGTCTCTCATAGCCTCTAATGTAAAATATTTTTTTTTCACATTTCTGAGCTTTCAATACATTCTCTATGGGTGTCTGAGGGCTTGCACTTACGCGCTTTCGTCATACGTAACGTAACGTAACCATGAACGGCAGACAGCAACGCTTGGACAGCGACTGGTGTAACCGACATGCACCATCTTTCAGAAAAGATTAAGAAAAATGAGCTGTCAAAGACCCACATTGATAGCTGTTTGAGATTGTCTGCTTTGGTGAGAGTGAATATTGCCACTCAACTGGATGAGGGATACAGGCTAGCTGTCCGCCGCCACAACGATGAGGTTAGCAACAGCAGAGTCGTGAACACTGTCTACGAGAATCGAGACGACCTCATAGAATGTTTTGAAGCCATCCGGACGGGTTCATTGGGTTCATTTGACCAGCCCACCGTACCAGAAGCTACAGAATAAGGACATCGATGCTGTCTTTATCAAACGTGCCCTCGACAGCTTCGCAAGCAGTGTGCAGGCCATAAGGTAAGATAAAGATTAAACAATATCATTCGATCTTTCTCAAAGCAGAGCTTTATTTGAAAATGTATGCATGAAAGGAGACTGCATTTGTGTTTGAAATTACATTATTGTCATTATATATGGCCAGTGGTGTAATCTATCTTATTTTATATACTATGTGTACTGTACAGTGGTGCTCATAAGTGTATGAACACATTCTAAAGCTGACTAAAAAGAGGAATAAAAAAATTAAAAAATCATCTTTTGGAAATTGATCTTAATGACTTAATTAAAAAAGTTGGAAAATCCAACCTTTAAGGACACCAATTTTCTTTTCTTTTTTATTCCTCTTTTTAGTCAACTTTAGCATGGGATCATAAGCTTATGAGCACCACTGTATACTGTGCTGAACATCCAGGCTATGTGAGACACAAAGGCTAACTTAAACACTAAAGACTTTATGCATCCCTGCCCATTTTAAGTGGAACTGAAGTATTTGTACTATACATGGATACATTGCATATACCTGTGCATCACATAGACAACAATACTGTACAAAGCCAACAAACACAATGGTCTGTTTGCCTTCAGGGACTCCTCTCAACAGCAGCTGCAAGAAGCAACAGGAGCCAAAAGACCCAGAACAGCTTTGAGAGAAGAGGAGAAGCAGAGGCTGTCTGAAGAGGTCTGCAACACCATCCTGGATCACACCAAAGAAAGGTTATCTTTCTCTGGCCACCTTGTGAGTGCTACCTTACTGCAAGCAGACATGTTTGAAAGGTACTGCCATTCAAAAAAATAAAAAATCTGTTCATGTTCATTTTTACAAATCTATACAATTGGCCAGAATATGGTTGTTCATATTTACAAATCTATACAATTGGCCAGAATATGGTTGTTCATTTTTACAAAGCCATACATATTGTTTATGCAGTGTTGAGGAATGTGAAAGAACACCCTTGATTATTTTTACTGTGATAACTTATTTTGCTTTTGTAAGCCAACACTTTTGAGATCAGTCAATAAATGCTTCTGGTATTGACTTATATGCTGCCCCTGTCTTCATGTTGTTGCTGGACATATCTTTTTAAAAATGTGTGTAGGTCACCTAAATCATCAGAAAAATTGCCCCTCCTGAGAATTTTTTCAGGAGCCGCCACTGGTGTCTGCTACATGACGTAAATGAAATACAGATACAATTTTAATTGGAAACTATTCACTTAAGGGAAATTGTAGTGAACACTACTTCACACTAAGGAAATCGGTCATTGCAAATGAGACAAAAAATATGCAGATTATTGGCGTAAAAGTATAGCCAAATCACATAATATCAAGTCAGCTTGTACAACCACTGTTTGGAGATGGCGAATGGTTGCTTTAGCGCAAAATAACGTGAAATGTCTTCCCATAAAGTACTGTAAATGGTCAAATAGCCAGTAAACTTCACATTTGTGGGTATTTTCATTTAATTCAGAGTTCGTTGAGGTCAAGTGAGGTGATTTCTCTCCTGCTGGGACTGTTTAATATCCGCCTAATCTCATCTGAGGCTAAACATTAGCCCTGTAAAAATCAGGGGAAGGAAATGGATCCCAAAAGATATGTCTGAATCTGAAGCAGCCAGTTGAAGTGGAATTTAAAAATTGTCCAAGCCAAGAGCCAGACCCAAAATGTTAGATGAGAAAATTACGCCTTTGCTCTGAAGAAAATTTGCAGAGTGTTGAGAGAATGTGCTAAGGTGTTGGCTGATGGAGTGGGAATGCTTTATGATGCATTTAGCATCGATCAAGATTATATTAGCGATCTCTCTATCGCATTTCAGAGTTTATTTAGATGCATCTCAGGATCTCATGACTCAGTGAGAAGTTGAATGATCTCTTTTGCAGTATAGATAATGATGGTTAAATACATAGATACATCCAGGCTTTGTTTCTACATTCAACTGATAAGGATGGGTGAAAGACATACAAAGAAAGTTAAAGTAAAATTCTGGCAAATGTAGGTAGTGTGCCTATCGGAGTACGCTGTGCATAGGGAGTTTTCCCTATGGCCCTGTAGGAGAAGTGAACTGTGTTAATTATCTGCCCATTCTGGTTGCTTTGCAGAGCAGGAGGAGGAGACATGATTTAGTGTGATGAGCAAACAGACTGTGTTCACTCTGAAACCAAGATAATGAGACACCTGATGCATGGCGATGATATTAATTTCATCCACTGAGGTGAAGGCAGTGGAGTTTTTGTGTGTTTGTGAAGAAAGAGAGAGAGGGAGGAAGAGAGAGAGTTAACCTTTTCTACCAATGCTTACGCTACCAAGGCATATGACTCAATGCCCGGAGGACTTTGAAATGTTTTCCAACTTCATAAAGGTGCAGTCCTCACCCAAAGATACTTTACATGATAGGTACAGTACATACTCATAGATTCAGGCAACTTTGGCAATGATGAAGTTAAACCAATATGTACAATTTAGGTTATGTAGCCTACGTAAAATCTTAGTTAAATTATCTTATTTAAAAGCAAATTAGGAGTTCCCCAGTCTAGAAGGCCTGAGCCTGCATGAGTAATAGTGATGGATAGGGATTATGGGGAGGTTCCTCTCTCCTTGCCCATGGATTTAAGATAATCTGCTTTAGAATGAGTCATGGCTAGATTAGCATAGCGCCTGCAGTGGCACAGGATATCGTATATATATATACTATGGTAATAAGGGAAGCTCAAGACAATCCCTAGTGGACTACGGGTAAAGGAATAGTATTCAACCAGGAAAGCACATTCATGAATTAATCTTTATTGCATTATCCTATAAAACAAAACATATACATACAGTGCTATATATGTTTTCTATTAGATACAAAACGTTTGAAACAGATCAGTTGTCTGTTCAAATTGATCATCATGACTCCATAATAGGCACCAAGATACTGCACCTTGGTAGGCCTAAATTGTATTTTCTTCCACTGTGCCTCACACTGCCTTCCCAACCAAAATCTGAAGCACCCATCACCATTCCAACTGGAATTACAAATCAAACTGTGAAGTCCACATCTTGACCACAATCCTGATAAAATGTATACAATAGAAATAGCTGACATTGATGATTCACTTGAAATATGTTTACTCAATACATCTACTTAACCCTTAAATATCTACTTCCTTAGTGACCTCATCTGATGGATTTTACTCCATTGTGTTTCCCAATGAATAACATTAAAACATGAATATTTGTTTCTAGACTTGTTTCTACCATGCCTAGGTCATCAATTCTGCACTCAATGTTACACCAAAATGTTATATTTTTCATGCTACTGCGTTTTTGCTTTATGAAACATTTTGCATCCTTCAGACTCAATCATCTTGTTTGTTAGTGTTAAGTAGGCCTATTATAGAGGCTTACCATATTGCATACCTAATGGTGTGCGTGATTATCATGTCTCTGAAGGAGGGACAGCTGAAATATCTGTAACATATGCTCGTGTATCACTGGAGTTTACTGAAAATGCTGCTATTTTTCCTAAGCTCCCTGCCATGAATGTTTCATAAAAAAACATGCTCTAATGCTCAGTCTGAAATCCAAAATACAGGTTGTTGACATTAAGAATAGATAAAGGAATGCTCTGACATGTACAACCTGAATACCTTTGATGTTTTTGATGGCTTCTTTCTTTCCTTGTGTAATTTCCTTTGTGTCCGGTAAATTAGTATTTAGGTAAAATGTATGTATTTTTTTTACAATAATATGTTTCAAGGAAAGACCCTGTATTTTGTGCAAATACAAGGTGTTCCTATCATTCAGTTCTGACATTGGATAACGTTTAATTTATATGACGGGTGGGTCTAATCCTGGATGCTGATTGGTTAAAACCACATAACAGCCGGTGTCTAATCCACAAGTTATCACCGGCTGAAACTGAGGTTGATATCCCTATTTACTCTGTTCCATCTCACTGCGCAATCCACCGTCTCATCAACCCAGCCAGGCAATTTCTAAACTTGATCTCCACTATAATAAGCATCTAGACATTATTTTCCATTTCTTTTAGACTAGCATTTGATTTTCAACAGCGGAGATTTGTATAAACCTTGTTGTCTGTCTCTGACATTTGCAACATTGTTTCAATATTGAAATTCGATTTCCAGCTGTCCCATTGTAATGAAAATGTTGGGAGTCGAGACAGACCAGCAGGCAGCTTTTCTCAGCCAGCCGAAATCATGAATCAGCTGGCATATTTTTTTTTAATATACACAAAGAAATGTCAATAGAAAACAGGTAAAACTAAATGAAATGCAGCTAGCTTGCTGTCTTTCCGGTTTCAGTTTGAAGTGATTGGTTTAACTGTGTTGTTGGCTAGCTCCTCTGAACAACTGTGTCCTGACGAGAGAGCACATTTTCTATGCCAGGTGAAATTGCGTATCATTAGGTAATTGTTATGGATGTATCCAGATAACTGTCACTAGAAAACAGCCTAATCAAATGCAATTGCAGCTTTTTTGCTGTTATTCTGGCTGCACTGTTTGACGTGACTGTAAGTTAGCTGCAGTTGGCTAGCTAGCAAGCAAGGGATAAGAACGTAGCCAGCCAGTATGGCAATGGAACATTTAGAACGAACGACTGGGTCACGTCATAGATACAGAACGACTGGCCGGCTTGGGTAGCAATGATAATGCCCTCAAAGCCGGTGTTTGGAGGATATATTGGCACGGTTTGCCGGTCATCAACTTCGTCTCGGCCCTAACAACACCTATGCCAACATATCCTCCAAACACTGGCTTCTCAGGCATTATCACTTAACTAAATTGCACTAGTATGCAACAGTTATTACCTATTTCAAACTGATCAGATACTCTCCTTATATTGAATTATTTTACTTCCCCTATCAATATTTTGTATGGTTGTGATCCAATATTAAAGATAAAGATGCTCTGTACCTCTTTTCATTTGTAACACAATGTCGCTGCAGTCTCCTTTGAATTAGAGTACAGTATTTTCAACACCCGTAGCAGTCCAATGAATGTGCACACTTTTAAATATGGGCTATAGTATATCTAAATATGTGCATAAGCTCATGTTACTGATTTAACTAAAGGTTTGGAGCCTCAGAGGACCAATTAGGATGAGTAAGCTGTCGAAGCTGTTACAGAGGAGCCTTGACCCCTCCACCTTGTGTCTTGACTGGACACAACCACCACCCATGTTCAAGCTCCCTAGTGTAGGGAGAGTAATCTCCTTCAAACAGTTGGTTTTCCTCTCTGCCCTCTGAGATTTACACACCATGGTATTTATGCCTTATGATCCACTGTATGCCCATGAGTCCACTAGCTTTTGAAGTGAAAATGATATTGTCTCTCATTCAGGCACATACTGTAGGAATAAAAGGCCCATAAATTAGATCCTCAGGAAGAATGAACCATCACCAGTAATATAATATCTACAGAAAAACTCAAATGTATGTTACAGTGGGGAAAAAAGTATTTAGTCAGCCACCAATTGTGCAAGTTCTCCCACTTAAAAATATGAGAGAGGCCTGTAATTTTCATCATAGGTACACGTCAACTATGACAGACAAATTCAGGAAAAAAAATCCAGAAAATCACATTGTAGGATTTGTAATGAATTTATTTGCAAATTATGGTGGACAATAAGTATTTGGTCACCTACAAACAAGCAAGATTTCTGGCTCTCACAGACCTGTAACTTCTTCTTTAAGAGTCTCCTCTGTCCTCCACTCGTTACCTGTATTAATGGCACCTGTTTGAACTTGTTATCAGTATAAAAGACACCTGTCCACAACCTCAAACAGTCACACTCCAAACTCCACTATGGCCAAGACCAAAGAGCTGTCAAAGGACACCAGAAACAAAATTGTAGACCTGCACCAGGCTGGGAAGACTGAATCTGCAATAGGTAAGCAGCTTGGTTTGAAGAAATCAACTGTGGGAGCAATTATTAGGAAATGGAATACATACAAGACCACTGATAATCTCCCTCGATCTGGGGCTCCACGCAAGATCTCACCCCGTGGGGTCAAAATGATCACAAGAACGGTGAGCAAAAATCCCAGAAACACACGGGGGGACCTAGTGAATGACCTGCAGAGAGCTGGGACCAAAGTAACAAAGCCTACCATCAGTAACACACTACGCCGCCAGGGACTCAAATCCTGCAGTGCCAGACGTGTCCCCCTGCTTAAGTCAGTACATGTCCAGGCCCGTCTGAAGTTTGCTAGAGTGCATTTGGATGATCCAGAAGAGGATTGGGAGAATGTCATATGGTCAGATGAAACCAAAATATAACTTTTTGGTAAAAACTCAACTCGTCGTGTTTGGAGGACAAAGAATGCTGAGTTGCATCCAAAGAACACCATACCTACTGTGAAGCATGGGGGTGGAAACATCATGCTTTGGGGCTGTTTTTCTGCAAAGGGACCAGGAAGACTGTTCCGTGTAAAGGAAAGAATGAATGGGGCCATGTATCGTGAGATTTTGAGTGGAAACCTCCTTCCATCAGCAAGGGCATTGAAGATGAAACGTGGCTGGGTCTTTCAGCATGACAATGATCCCAAACACACCGCCCGGGCAACGAAGGAGTGGCTTCGTAAGAAGCATTTCAAGGTCCTGGAGTGGCCTAGCCAGTCTCCAGATCTCAACCCCATAGAAAATCTTTGGAGGGAGTTGAAAGTCCGTGTTGCCCAGCGACAGCCCCAAAACATCACTGCTCTAGAGGAGATCTGCATGGAGGAATGGGCCAAAATACCAGCAACAGTGTGTGAAAACCTTGTGAAGACTTACAGAAAACGTTTGACCTGTGTCATTGCCAACAAAGGTTGACCAAATACTTATTTTCCACCATAATTTGCAAATAAATTCATAAAAAATCCTACAATGTGATTTTCTGGAGAAAATAATTCTCATTTTGTCTGTCATAGTTGACGTGTACCTATGATATAAATTACAGGCCTCTCTCATCTTTTTAAGTGGGAGAACTTGCACAATTGGTGGCTGACTAAATACTTTTTCCCCTACTGTATCTGCTTGGATTTGTAACATCAACTTGAGAAGTATAAGGACATATTATGGGTAGAAATTTTCTAATTATGTATTTTCTTCCTCCTGTGCACAGATACCTTATGTCAATGCACTGAGGGATACTACATCCTTGACAGTTCCTGCAAATAGTGAATTGCTTTGATTACATGCAGTCATTATTAGTATTTAGTTCAAAAGGTTAGGTGATAAAATCCATCTTGCTGTACTTCTGTCATAATACATGAAATGGTAACCTCATTAAGCTTTATTAATGTATCCTGTCCTGTCAGATAATACATCATGTTATGAATAATTTAGATTTTGAATAAATCCTTTATGAGCATCTGGATCAGAAATGGGTCCAGCTTTTAATATGAATGTATGTCAAGATGTCACCCGACAATGCTTCTGATCTGAAGGTGATCTAATTGAGTTGTTTGATTCTGTTGGAAGTATGTTGGTGTTCATCTGAATTCAATACAACCCAACCAAGCAGTGCGGGTTCACTCTAAGCTACATCGTATTTCAAGGTGTGGTTTTGCATCAATATCTAATGACAATGTCTGTGAGAGTAACAGTTTGCGGTTTAAAAAGGTTAAACGGGCCGTGCAGTCAAAAACGTGACATTTCAAAGTGGAAATTGGAAACTTCAGAAGCCTTTTTAAACCTCAAATACACTACAGGTTTTAAATGTCCTGCATTGCAGGAAGGTTCTCCTGCAACAGGGTGATCACATTAAGATCCCATATCTGTACCCTCTCTTCCAGAGGCAAGCTACCCAGCTACAGTAATGTGATCAACACAGGAGAACAATCAGGATGAAAAGAAAAAGGTTAGTTCTTGTTTGAAGTATAATCTTGTAACTGAAGAGATTGCTTTTAAGAAACTATGGAAATATTTGTCAGCACTGTTTTTATCCAATTCATTCCCAGAAAGGTTGTTCTACATTGAAAAACCCAAGGCTATATGTTATTTTAACCATGAATCTACGGCAACTAAAGAGACAATTTTTTGCTATGCTGGTAGACAGATGTATTAGTGATAAGGGTATGTAAATGCACAATGTAGTTCAAATCTAAAGGCTTAAAAATTATGTATTTTATCACAAAGAGTGTTTAATTAAACTCACACCCTAATACTGTGTTTTTGGTGTTAAGAAGTGGTGTGAAAGAGATAGAAATGGTGGTGGCATAAAGGGATATAGGGAGAACAATCTGTACTGACCAGAACCTAATCCCTGCTCTTGTTGAGTAATCCATCTACTGTATTAATCCAGCACAAGGTGTCACAGACTTCTTTTTTGAGAGGGCACATTTAACAGTTACACAATAAGTGACTCTTCATGATGGAATATGTTTTTTTGATGATTTTCAATGCTGAGGTTTGTATCAACACAACCCTATATAACAGATAAATGTTAGGGTTTGTACACTTCTAAAATAACTGCCAAGTGTTTCCAGATTTCTATGAAATATTACCTATAATTACTTACAATATGAGTGAAATTGTTTTCCTTCCAATTTTTTTTATTAAGTATGTTAAAAAGCAGCTTTTCTGTGTTGGAATGGTGTGGGCGTATACCGATCATTAAAAATAGTAGACCGCTGATTGGCCAGCTTATCCTCCTCAAGGAGATTACATCATGTTCTATGAAGAAATAGCAAGCATTTTTTAAACGGTCTGTTTGAAATACAAGTTTGTGGTGGGGTTTATTAGAAAATTAGTTAACAGAATATGAACTTTTAAAAGTGACATTTTTACTGGGCAGTTACTTTAAAAATGGCTTCTGCCTATTCGAGGATTGGAATTACTTTTTTTTTTTTTTTTTCTCGAGTAGGCGTTGACAGGTGATTACATTTTTCCATTTTCTAATGATATTTCCACACTATGAGGTCTAAATAACAGTCTGAAATTGTGAAAATTATGATAATGCCCTTTTAGTGTACAAACTTTTTTTATGCCTGTAATATCAGCCTGTACAGGTGGGATGGAGTTTTTGGCCTACAATCTGATATGCCATTACCAAAAAAACTGGCTTCTGGCAAACAGTTGTGGCAAACCTTTGGCCAATTTGTCGCAAATTTGCGGCAAGCTCATATTTTTTCACATGCAAGTTCGTTTTTTTTGGCAAACCATTGCGATAAATGTTTGGCAACTTGTGAACTTCTGGCAAAAAAATCGGAGAAACTTGTGGCGAACATTCTACTGTTTGCTGCAAACTTTGCAAATTCTATCAGGTTTTCGGTTACTGTGTGCTAATAACATGTTGTATATACATAAACCAAACATTTACATCAGAGAAATGTGAACCCTATGGGTGTCACGCCCTGGCTCTGGGGACAATGTTATGTTGAGCCAGGGTGTGTAATTCTATGTTTGATTTTCTATGTTGGTCTGAGTGACTCCCAATCAGAGGCAACGAGTGTCAGCTGGGTGTCTCTGATTGGGAGCCATATTTAACTGTCTGTCTTTCACGTTGTGTTTGTGGTTTCTTGTTCGTGTTGGTGTGTGTTTAACCATAGACGTCACGTTTTTCGTTTGTTGTTTTGATCGTGTGATCATTTAATAAATATAATATGTTCACCCGCAACGCTGCGCCTTGGTCTCTCCATGACGATCGTAACAGAAGAAACCACCTAAACCAGACCAAGCAGCGTGTCCAGGAGCCATCGCTGGCAGATCTCCGTGGCAGCCTCGACTGGGTCAAGCCTAGTGAGGAGCAGAGAGGGTGGACTTGGGACCAGTTGAGGAGGAGCTTCGACTGGGTCAAGCCCATTGAGGAGCTGAATGGCGAGAGTTGGAGACAGAGGAGCGAGAGTTGGGCGAGAACGATGGAGGCCTGGCCCACGGGGAGGAGAGACCCCCAGAAAATGTTTAGGGGGGGGCTCACGACGTCGGGGCAGCAGGAGGCCGCGATAGAGCGGTCCAGCGGGTTGGCAGAGGAGGCCGCCAGGTTACGGGAGTCACTGGCCACCAGGGGGAAGGAGGTTGCAGAGGCACGGCGAGAGGTACTGGCGTGTGTTGCCAGTCTGGTCCGGCCTGTTCCTGATCCTCAAGTAGGGCCAGTGGTGTGTGTTCCCAGTACGGTCCGGCCTGTTCCTGCCACTCCCACCAAGTCAGTGGTGAGTTTCGTCAGCCCGGCGCGGCCCGTTCCTGCTCCCCGCCCCAAGTCAGTGGTGCGCGTCGTCAGCCCGGTCCGGCCCATTCCTGCTCCCCGCACCAAGTCAGTGGTGCGCGTCGTCAGCCCGGTCCGGCCCATTCCTGCTCCCCGCACCAAGTCAGTGGTGCGCGTCGTCAGCCCGGTCTGGCCCATTCCTGCTCCCCGCACCAAGTCAGTGGTGCACGTCGTCAGCCCGGTCCGGCCCATTCCTGCTCCCCGCACCAAGTCAGTGGTGCGCGTTGTCAGCCCGGTCCGGCCCATTCCTGCTCCCCGCACCAAGTCAGTGGTGCGCGTCGTCAGCCCGGTCCGGCCCATTCCTGCTCCCCGCACCAAGTCAGGGGTGCGCTTCGTCAGCCCGGTCCGGTCCATTCCTGCTCCCCGCACCAAGGCAGGGGTGCGCTTCGTCAGCCCGGCTCGGCCCGTTCCTGCTCCCCGCACCAAGTCAGTGGTGTGCTTCGTCAGCCCAGTCCGGCCTGTCCCCGCTCCACGCACCAAGCCTACGGTGTGCGTTGTCAGCCTGGTAAGGCTCGTTCCTCCTCCACGCACCAAGCCAGGGGTGCGCGTCGTCAGTCCAGCACAACCCGTGCCTGGGTCATGTCCGGAGCCGGATCCGCCGCCTAGGCGGAGTGCCCACCCGGTCCCTCCCCTGTGGGATTTAGTTGGCGCGGTCGGAGTCCGCGCCTTTAGGGGGGGGGTACTGTCACGCCCTGGCTCTGGGGACAATGTTATGTTGAGCCAGGGTGTGTAATTCTATGTTTGATTTTCTATGTTGGTCTGAGTGACTCCCAATCAGAGGCAACGAGTGTCAGCTGGGTGTCTCTGATTGGGAGACATATTTAACTGTCTGTCTTTCACGTTGTGTTTGTGGTTTCTTGTTCGTGTTGGTGTGTGTTTAACCATAGACGTCACGTTTTTCGTTTGTTTTTTTGATCGTGTGATCATTTAATAAATATAATATGTTCACCCGCAACGCTGCGCCTTGGTCTCTCCATGAGCCAAGTGATAACTGAGCAATAGATTAACCAATAGAAGTTGAAAAGATAATTAACAAAATGTCAATAAGTAAAACAACATAAACGAAATCAAACCCAGTTCAGAACTATTGCCTTTTTGAGTTAACTTTGGAGATGGCGGCCCTGTGGAAGTCCTTCGTCCAAAGCTTGTTGAATGCATGCACCGGAACAATCTTAAACACAAAACAAACAAAATTAGGATACTGAAAACATTTAATTTTGGCATCTTAAAAAAGTAGAAATTGAGTTATGCCTTAAATGAAAATTCATATAATTTTTCCAGAATTAATTATTGTTACACTCAAAAAAATGCTGGGTTTAAAATAACCCAATTTGGTTCATTTCGACAACCCAGCGCTGGGTCAATATTGGACAAACACATCATTGTTAATTCAACCCAGCAGGGTTGTGTTGTGCTTCTAACCCAGCACCTTGGGTTAAGCGCTTGACCCAGATGCTGGTAAATTAGGCTATATTGCTGGGTTTAAACAACCCAGTGTGTTGAGTTGTGACATTATGTAATCCTTGGGTTATTTTCAGTGTAATCCTAATTTCCATTTTGCTTATATTTTTGCCTTCCCTACCATCCCACCTCCTCCCTTTACTACACACAATCAAGATACAATGTTGAATTTCAAATAATTAATTTGTATTGCCTGCATTTCAGAAGAGAATTGTCCACAATGTACAATATATACTTTTTTTAAATAGCACATTGAAACAAAGCCCTATTGTAAGTATGTTATTTCATAAGATAATAATCAATCCTATCTTATGAAATGATTTATATTATTTTACAAACCAAACAGACTAAAGCCTCAGCTGAACTTGACGTACACACTCAGATTGCAATCTAAGAAAAACAAAGCATGCGTGTGTGTGACACTGTCTGTCTTAAGTGGTATTAACACAGATCTGTCTATCAGACAGTGCCAGAACAAATCAATATATATTCACATTCAACGTCACACTTCAGCTATCTTAGGCTATCTTAGGTGACAGCACACACACATGTCATGCTGTTTTGCCATACAATAATCGTCTACATTTGGGTCGAGTCAAAACATTGTTACACAGAGAACAAGTGTACAATATTACATTTGAAGGTCACTGGACTAATGACTGTCATTATTTAAGTAATAACTGTATTTCACTCAAAAGGACTTTTCACAATTCTCAAAATGTAACATTTGTATTTAAATTAATTGTTGTGATAGAATGAAAGCGTAGTGTGTCCTCTGTAGCTCAGCTGGTAGAGCACGGCGCTTGTAACGCCAAGGTAGTGGGTTCGATCCCCGGGACCACCCATACAAAAAAATGTATGCTCGCATGACTGTAAGTCGCTTTGGACAAAAGCGTCTGCTAAATTGTGTATTATTATATTATTTAGCGGAACAAAATATAGGGGATACCTAGTCAGTTGCACAACTGAATGCAATCAACCAAAATGTGTCTTCCACATTTAACCCAACCCCTCTGAATCAGAGAGACACCCATGGCTCATCCATCCATTGATCTATACATTCACTTCTGACACTACATACATGAGCAGCTACTTATTCACTATTTTTCAGTGGAAAAAATATATGCTCGCAATAGTCTTACTACAAGGGATTCTGTTCCTGGCAGCTGATACACTGTGGTCTGTAGGAAAGTTGATATCAAACACATAATAGGACTTGAAGCACATATCCAGTGCCACAAGCAATGTACCTTGCTCCAATGCCTTTTCACTAATGATTGTAAACACCTGTGAGCAGTCCCCAAAAGCCAACATAAATGGGTAGGGTCTAGTCACCTCTGCCTGGCGCAGGTACTCAACCATGTTGGTCCCAACCTGTTAGATATAAATCATTTGATTTTAGAATATGAGGACTTGTGTAAAGCATGGAGGCACACTGACAATGCCATCACACACAATTTATTTTGTATATATTATAGCCATTTACATATCATTATAAACATCCAATCCCTGTTTGATGCCTACATCTTCCATTCATTTGGGGCTGAGGCTCATAGGTTCAGTTACACAACTACAGTGAGGGAAAAAAGTATTTGATCCCCTGCTGATTTTGTACGTTTGCCCACTGACAAAGAAATGATCAGTCTATAATTGTAATGGTAGGTTTATTTGAACAGTGAGAGACAGACTAACAACAAAAAAATCCAGAAAAATGCATATAAAAAATGTTATAAATTGATTTGCATTTTAATGAGGGAAATAAGAATTTGACCCCCTCTCAATCAGAAAGATTTCTGGCTCCCAGGTGTCTTTTATACAGGTAACGAGCTGAGATTAGGAGCACACTCTTAAAGGGAATTCTCCTAATCTCAGTGTGTTACCTGTATAAAAGACACCTGTCCACAGAAGCAATCAATCAGATTCCAAATTCTCCACCATGGCCAAGACCAAAGAGCTCTCCAAGGATGTCAGGGACAAGATTGTAGACCTACACAAGGCTGGAATGGGCTACAAGACCATCGCCAAGCAGCTTGGTGAGAAGATGACAACAGTTGGTGCGATTATTCGCAAATGGAAGAAACACAAAAGAACTGTCAATCTCCCTCGGCCTGGGGCGCCATGCAAAATCTCACCTCGTGGAGTTGCAATGATCATGAGAACGGTGAGGAATCAGCCCACAACTACACGGGAGGATCTTGTCAATGATCTCAAGGCAGCTGGGACCAGTCACCAAGAAAACAATTGGTAACACACTACGCCGTGAAGAACTGAAATCCTGCAGCCCCCGCAAGGTCCCCCTGCTCAAGAAAGCACATATACATGCCCGTCTGAAGTTTGCCAATGAGCATCTGAATGATTCAGAGGAGAACTGGGTGAAAGTGTTGTGGTCAGATGAGACCAAAATGGAACTCTTTGGCATCAACTCAACTCGCCATGTTTGGAGGAGGAGGAATGCTGCCTATGACCCTAAGAACACCATCCCCACCGTCACACATGGAGGTGGAAACATTATGCTTTGGGGGTGTTTTTCTGCTACGGGGACAGGACAACTTCACCGCATGAAAGGGACAATGGACGGGGCCATGTACTGTCAAATCTTGGGTGAGAACCTCCTTCCCTCAGCCAGGGCATTGAAAATGGGTCGTGGATGGGTATTCCAGCATGACAATGACCCAAAACACACGGCCAAGGCAACAAAGGAGTGGCTCAAGAAGAAGCACATTAAGGTCCTGGAGTGGCCTAGCCAGTCTCCAGACCTTAATCCCATAGACAATCTGTGGAGGGAGCTGAAGGTTCGAGTTGCCAAATGTCAGCCTCGAAACCTTAATGACTTGGAGAAGATCTGCAAAGAGGAGTGGGACAAAATCCCTCCTGAGATGTGTACAATCGTGGTGGCCAACTACAAGAATCGTCTGACCTCTGTGATTGCCAACAAGGGTTTTGCCACCAAGTACTAAGTCAGAGGGGTCAAATACTAATTTCCCTAATTAAAATGCAAATCAATTTATAACATTTTTGACATGCGTTTTTCTGGATTTTTTTTTTGTTATTCTGTCTCTCACTGTTCAAATAAACCTACCAGTAAAATTATAGACTGATCATTTCTTTGTCAGTGGGCAAACGTACAAAATCAGCAGGGGATCAAATACTTTTTTCCCCTCACTGTATGTCTTGGAGTGTGCAGTTATGCACAGCCGATTTTGGAATACTGTTCCTTTCATTCAAGCTTTACAAATGCTATCATCTAATTTCTCCATCAATCTCCTCATGCCTATCCATTATTTAAACTTACAGGCTGCAAGTCAATTAAGGACTTTCTGGTCTCTTCGAAGGTGGGTTGGAATGTCTTCCTGCCAATCTTGTAGACTGGTGTTGGGAGGACCACTGGCAGAAGTCTTAAAGTGATGTGTATCTGGGGAGAAGAATGTTTAGTGAATAACTTGATTGTTTCAGGCTAAAAATGAATGAGCATCTGAGGCACCACCAGCAACAATACCTGCACTTCAAAGAGAAGATCTTGGGCCTGCTTCTCTCTGCTGGCGAAACAACATTTTTTTTGTCCTTGAAGACCGCGATCCAGTTCTCAGTGAGTTTCTCCAAGCAGTCCGGGTTTAAAATTGAGAAGTTCTGAGCAATCTGTAGTAAAGCAGACAAACAATTACTTTTCCATTGCAGTTAATCATTAGTCTGGCTAACATCTAACTTTCAAAGTCCTCCTGACTTCAGTATGGAACGGCTCTTTGATGTTTTCGGCACAATGCGTCGACAATGAAGGGAGCTTTGCTTTTACTGGTTGGCTCTCCTGTGTATTTCTCACTCAAACACCCACACACACAGCCACACTCAGCCCCAGAGCGCCGCCCCCTTCTATTACAATGGTTGATTTTTCAAATCCAGACAATGAGTTCTCAACCCCTGAGGAAAAAAATACATTTGAGAGAGCCAATCAATCCCCGTCGCACAATTTAAGAGTGAATATTGCATTAACAAATAGCCTCCTTGGTCACAGCTCTCCCAGTCATGTAGGTCACATCAGCCAGGCTAGTTAGTAATCGCATCAAACAGAATCAAATTCAAGTCTAATGTTTTTGAAAACAATTTAACCCACCATGCATGGAGTATCCAGCAGATGCGGATACTCTCAGACTATCTCGACTGTCTTGGGCCCATTCTGTCTGGTCCACTGAGCCCTCTGGATCGAGGTCCATTTCATGTATTTCCCTGCCTGTGCCATTAAACCCCTACAACTCATCCAGAATGCCGCAGCCCGTCTGGTGTTCAACCTTCCCAAGTTCTCTCACGTCACCCCGCTCCTCCGCACACTACACTGGCTTCCAGTCGAAGCTCGCATCTGCTACAAGATCATGGTGCTTGCCTACGGAGCTGTGAGGGGAACGGCACCTCCGTACCTTCAGGCTCTGATCAGTCACTCACCACCTTCCGGAGACATTTGAAAACCCCACCTCTTTAAGGAACACCTGGGATAGGATAAAGTAATCCTTCTACCCCCCCCCCCCCAAAATAAAAAAAATAAAAAAATGTATAATTGTAAAGTGGTTATCCCACTGGCTATAAGGTGAATGCACCAATTTGTAAGTCGCTCTGGATAAGAGCGTCTGCTAAATGACGTAAATGTAAATGTAATGTACTCCGCAACTTGGTTTGCTAGCCAGATGTTGTTCTTCAGCCACTCGGTCATCTGTGCTGCCCTCTCATATTTGACTCTGCTGTGAGCACAAAGTATTCAGTGAATTATAAATTCAGTTTAACAATCATTTTTCAAAATTCACAACAAATCTTTCAACATATACCTGGCAAAACCCGACTACTGTTCAAGCTTGGTGTGTCACTTGGTGTGTCCACAGTCCTATGTAGTAACGTGTGTGTCCCGAGGACCTCCCCTCATGTATAAAAAGGTGCCATTTACAGAATGCTCACTGCGTGTAAGTCTTTCAAGTTCTTCTTTAACTTCAGGCTATAGTCGAGTCGTCCAAGAGCAAGAGAGTTTCCTGGTCTATCTCCTCCGCTGCAAAAGAGAAAGGGGGTACCTAGTTAGTGTCACAACTGAATGCATTCAACCGAAATGTGTCTTCCACATTTAATCCAACCCCCCTGAATCAGAGGTGCAGGGGCTGCCTTAACCGACATCCTCATCTTCAGCGCCCGGGGAGCAATTGTTGTTGGGGGTTAACTGCCTAGCTCAAGGGCAGAACGGCAGATTTGTCCACCTTGCTGGCTCTGGGATTCAAACCAGCAACCTTTCAGTTACAGTCCCAACGCTCTTAACCACTAGGCTTGACCGCTAGAGGGGAGACGTTAAGGGATAGTTTCACTCACATTTCTAAATTACATACTTTGAGGATGGAAGGGTTGATAAGACAGGTCAAATGGTTGAACATTTTTTTACGTTTTAGTCATTTAGCAGACGCTCTTATCCAGAGCGACTTACAGTTAAGTGAGTGCATACATAATTTTTTTCATACTGGCCCCCCGTGGTAATCGAACCCACAACCCTGGCGTTGCAAACGCCATGCTCTACCAACTGAGCTACATCCCTGAACAAAGGCAAGGGAGTGAGGAAAGCGTGAGGGTCGGTAGTAGCTTCGAGGTTAGAAAGGCAGGCCAATTACCGGCTCGTTATCAGTTCGAACCCCTAGCTTTGCAGCGAATGATCCAGCAGCCAAAGGGTTAGCAGCTACAATCTCTGTATACTACCTACTGCTGTTGTGCCCTTGAGCAAGGCACTTTACAACTAAGTGCCCATGAGCTGCTCCCAGCGTGTGTTGTGTGTCAGGTTGGTGTGATGAGGTGTGAATGACAGAGTCAGTCGCAGGAGGTAAAACACAGAAATCAAGAGTTTATTCAGTGTACAATAATATAGCGCATATAGCGACAGAACGAAACTAGCACAAGGGAAAATCTAACTTGGCTGCATACAAGTAAATAGCTCAACCGAGCTACTCACTCTCACAACGAACAATCACTCACAAAGGACAAGGGGGCAGAGGGAACGCTTATACACAGACTAATGAGGGAATGAGTACCAGGTGTGTGTGATTGACAAGACAAGACAAGACAAATGGAGTGATGATAAATGGAGCGGTAGTGGCTAGTAAGCCGGTGACGACGAATGCCGAAACCTGCCCGAGCAAGGAGGAGGGGCAGCCTCGGCTGAATTCGTGACAGTATCCCCCCCCTTGACGCGCAGCTTCAGCAGCGCGCCGACACCGGCCTCGGGGACGGCCAGCAGAACGCGGAGCAGGGGGCAAGTCGGATGGCGACGATGGAAGTCCCTCAGCAGAGAGGGATCGAGGATATCCCTCACGGGGACCCAGCACCGTTCCTCCGGACCATACCCTTCCCACTCCACGAGGTACTGAAGGCCCCCCACCCGGCGCCTCGAATCCAGGATGGACCGGACAGAGTACGCCGGCGCCCCCTCGATATCCAAAGTAGGTGGAGGGACCTCCCGCACCTCAGACTCCTGGAGCGGACCAGCCACCACCGGCCTGAGGAGAGACACATGAAATGAGGGGTTAATACAGTAATCAGGGGGGAGTAATAACCTATATGTGACCTCGTTGATTCTCCTCAGGACTTTGAACGGCCCTACAAACTGCGGGCTCAGCTTCCGGCAGGGCAGGCGGAGGGGCAGATTCCGGGTCGAGAGCCAGACCCGATCCCTCGGTACAAAGACCGGGGCCTTACTGCTGTGATGGTCAGTGTTGGCCTTCTGACGACGCACGGCGCGCTGGAGGTGAACATGGGCAGCGTTCCAAGTATCCTCCGCATTCCGAAACCAGTCATCCACCGCAGTAAAGAGTAGCTCAACCGAGCTCTCACTCTCACAACGAACAATCACTCACAAAGGACAAGGGGGCAGAGGGAACACTTATACACCGACTAATGAGGGAATGAGTACCAGGTGTGTGTGATTGACAAGACAAGACAAGACAAATGGAGTGATGATAAATGGAGCGGTAGTGGCTAGTAAGCCGGTGACGACGAATGCCGAAACCTGCCCGAGCAAGGAGGAGGGGCAGCCTCGGCTGAATTCGTGACAGTTGGTCACTGAAGCAACACTCGAGTGGTTTAAGGGGAAACATTTAAATGTCTTGGAATGGCCTAGTCAAAGCAAAGACCTCAATCCAATTGAGAATATGTGGTATGACTTAAAGATTGCTGTACAGCAGCGGAACCCATCCAACTTGAAGGAGCTGGAGCGGTTTTGCCTTGAAGAATGGGCAAAAATCCCAGTGGCTAGATGTGCCAAGCTTATAGAGACATACCCCAAGAGACTTGCAGCAGAAATTGCTGCAAAAGGTGGCTCTACAAAGTATTGACTTTGGGTGGGGGTGAATAGTTATGCACGCTCAAGTTCTGTTTTTCTGTCTTATTTCTTGTTTGCTTCACACAAAAAAAATATGTTGCATCTTCAAAGTGGTAGGCATGTTGTGTAAATCAAATGATACAAACCCCCCAAAAAATCCATTTTAATTCCAGGTTTTAAGGCAACAAAATAGGAAAAATGCCAAGGGGGGTGAATACTTTCGCAAGCCACTGTAGATACTTCAGATGTACCAACGGTTGTCTGAGAGGGATTGTTCTTCCCAACTCTTGTCTTTAGTGAAAGTTCTGTAGACAACTGTACATGCCAGATGCAGACTGATATGATAAGGTCTAGTGCGTTTTCTTCTTCTTCACCTCGTGTAGAGGTTGACAGTTTCAGAGTTTCTCACCATTTCAAACGTGCAGTTGCCACTCTCACGTTTTCTGGTCTTTCTAGTGTAACCATTTTAAGCCGTGTAGCTTCCTGGTCTGGTAGATATTCAACCATTTGTAAGAACAAGTCAATATGGAAAACAACATCTCATCTAGAATGCTAAAATCACATTGTTATCTTCACAAAATTATTATTATACTTAATAATTCGTTTTATACAACAATTAGATGCAAACCTCATAACTGGGAAGTGTACACCCCCAGAGATACAGTTATGTTGTTCCACTGTCTTTAATGACATCACAACATAGTAACACATTCAACATGATTGTTCTTTTAGTCCCCACCGACCATTTCCCACATTCTTGGTGTTAGAAATATTGTTTCATTATCCACTTTTGGATGTTGGAGTTTTGGCGGGAAGAATCTCTGTGTTAACAAAGGGGTCCTTTCTCCCAATACTTCATGGCAAGGAAGAGAAAGTCTGCACGGTATTTACGACCGGTTGTTAAGTCATAAAACTGGCCAACTTCTCCCCCCCTCCGTCTCCTGTGGGAGAGAGAGAGGGTCCTTTGATCCACTGTCAGGACAGTCATGACACTGGGGAGGAGGGCCAACGAGGTTGGCACATTACGATTGGTTGCCAACTCTTGTTGTCACACAGTGATTGGTTGCCACCTGTCATTGTCACACAGTGACTGGTTACCACCTGTCATTGACAGATAATTGGAACGAACAGGAAAGCCAGTCAGTTGTTCAAATGTTTGCAGAATACCAAGTAGTAGGTCAACAATGAGATTTTCACTGCTTCGGGCAAATCAGTTTGAGGAGAAAAATAGCCCAGTGATGGTAATAAACAGACTGGTTATAGTTTGCAAGAATTTAAAGCAATCATAGGAACATTATTTGGAACTAGCCTAGCTTGTTCTTGCTCCATTCTGTTCAGGTCATCTGTGTCATGTTTGCAATGTATGTTCCAATTAGCATATTCTATTTACTGAAAGATGACATCGATTATGAACAAGCCAAAAACTATGCAGAATTTCCTAAGTAATTGAAAGGCTAAAAAAATCAAGGGATATGCCAAAATGGCTCAATCTGTCAAAATTGAGAATGGCATCCTAGTTTGGAAATAATGTACAGTAACGTCAAACTCTAATGCAGCCATCCTCAATAGGCGTTCCCCGGTCTGGATCCGGACCCAGAACCGCATCAATAATATACAGTATATAATTACAGCATACTGTATAGTCCTGTGTGGCTCAGTTGATAGAGCATGGTGCTTGCAACGCTGGGGTTGTGGGTTTGATTCCCACGGGGGACCCGTATGAAACTGTAATCACTCACTTCTGTAAGTCGCTCTGGATAAGAGAGTCTACTAAATTGTAAATTGATACCTAGTGGAAACATCAACATATTTTTCACCTTGTCTGCTCAGGTATTCGAACCTGCAACCTTTCGGTTACGCTCTAACCACTAGCTACCTGCCACCCTTTACTATTAACAAATCATTACGATTATTAAGAAATACAACTGAATTTAAGATCCCAACACTATGAATGTACTTTACAGTAGAGTATATGGAATTAATAATAAATAAATAATTAGTCATTTAGCAGACGCTCTTATCCAGAGCGACTTACAGGAGCAATTAGGGTTAAGTGCCTTGCTCAAGGGCACATCGACAGATTTTTCACCTAGTCGGCTCGGGGATTAGAACCAGCGACCTTTCGGTTACTGGCACAACGCTCTTAACCACTAAGCTACCTGCCGCCCTATATAATTACTTATTACAGTATATGGAATTACTTATTACAGTATATGGAATTACTTTATGAATCTGATATATTTCCATTTGTTTAATCAGCCTTTAATCAGCCTGACTTATAAGTTAATTTCTTATTCCACTATAGTTACAAGTAATGTTCTGTATAGTTCCATACTTTGCCCTGTCATTATGTAATTTCTGACTCCCCCATGCAAATCTGAGACAGTGCCTCTCTTCAGACTAAAGCCTAGAGGTGACCATCTGTCATATTTGGAATTTAAGGGAGATAAATAAACCTGACCAGACAGCCCCTAATATAGCAAAAAGGATACACACCAGACAGGATGGAAGCGGCTGGGAAATGGGTGTTACTAGAGTTGCGCAGTGTGTGAAAAAAAACAGACAGGTTTTGAAATTGGGGAGGAGAGTTGAAAGCATGTCCTCTATGTAAATCGGTGTCCTTGGCTCTCGATGCAAAGTCAGACAGACCGACAGAACGCTGCTGAGGTTAGGCTTTGGATCATCCCTGATAAAAAAGGCTGCTGAATGAATGGGGAGGGGGCAGGAGGGTTGACACTTTCTGCATGGCCATGTTGGAAAGGACGGAAGTGCTACATTATATCCACTGACTAACCCATACCATTACCCTCACTTTACCTTAACCCTCACTTCAACATAACACCTACATCGACCCAGAGTGAAGAATACATTCTGTAGTTACATGATTACCAGGGCAGGCAAGGGGCAAACCACGCTCAATGTGAATTGTCTCTGAGTGAATAGAATGACATTTAGTTGACTTAAATAGCATTAATTGAATTCCCTCCAGAGATTTGTATCTCTTGTAGTATATTATATTATTTTTTGGTTCAAGCAAAGGTGAATATTGAACTCCATAAGAACAACATGTACTCCAAGAGACATGTGCACCAAACAAGTAGCCTATATGTCTCTTCATGTATTTTATTTATTTATATATATATATATATATACTGCTCAAAAAAATAAAGGGAACACTTAAACAACACATCCTAGATCTGAATGAATGAAATAATCTTATTAAATACTTTTTTCTTTACATAGTTGAATGTGCTGACAACAAAATCACACAAAAATTATCAATGGAAATCAAATGTATCAACCCATGGAGGTCTGGATTTGGAGTCACCCTCAAAATTAAAGTGGAAAACCACACTACAGGCTGATCCAACTTTGATGTAATGTCCTTAAAACAAGTCAAAATGAGGCTCAGTAGTGTGTGTGGCCTCCACGTACCTGTATGACCTCCCTACAACGCCTGGGCATGCTCATGATGAGGTGGCGGACAGTCTGTGGTGCAACGTGGCGTTGGTGGATGGAGCGAGACATGATGTCCCAGATGTGCTCAATTGGATTCAGGTCTGGGGAACTGGCGGTCCAGTCCATAGCATCAATGCCTTCCTCTTGCAGGAACTGCTGACACACTCCAGCCACATGAGGTCTAGCATTGTCTTGCATTAGGAGGAACCCAGGGCCAACCGCACCAGCATATGGTCTCACAAGGGGTCTGAGGATCTCATCTCGGTACCTAATGGCAGTCAGGCTACCTCTGGCGAGCACATGGAGGGCTGTGCGGCCCCCCAAAGAAATGCCACCCCACACCATGACTGACCCACCGCCAAACCGGTTATGCTGGAGGATGTTGCAGGCAGCAGAAAGTTATCCACGGCGTCTCCAGACTCTGTCACATGTCCTCAGTGTGAACCTGCTTTCATCTGTGAAGAGCACAGGGCGCCAGTGGCGAATTTGCCAATCTTGGTGTTCTCTGGCAAATGCCAAATGTCCTGCACGGTTTTGGGCTGTAAGCACAACCCCCACCTGTGGACGTCGGGCCCTCATACCACCCTCATGGAGTCTGTTTCTGACCGTTTGAGCAGACACATGCACATTTGTGGCCTATAAATAAAGAAACACCCTGGAATGAGTAGGTGTGTCCAAACTTTTGACTTGTACTGTATGTTGTCCCGTGTAGCTCAGTTGGTAGAGCATGGCACTTGCAATGCCAGTGTTGTAGGTTCGATTCCCACGTGCGACTAGTATAAAAAAAGAAAGTATTAAAATGTTTCACTCACTACTGTAAGTCGCTCTGGGTAAATGTGTATATTAACTATGAAACACTAATTGTTATTGTCAACCCACCACAAATTGATTTTTAATCAGATCAAAGATAAATTTGATCGTTTCCCCCCTCAGATCTTTGATTAATGAAGGCAGATATTCTTATTATGATTAAGTTCAGCATTTACCAGCTAATGACGCCAGCTCAGTTTTGAATCAATAAAGGACAGCTCAAGGAGGCATTTGCATGTTGAATGCTTTGATGCAGTGATGGGTTTTCTCCAGCATCAAGCTGGTGATGAATTACACTCAATATAACCAGTGAGTTCAGTCATTGCGGAGAAGTGGCGAGGTGCGGAGGCAAACCTGTGATACGTCTATATGTGTAATGAATCAAGGTTTCAGGCGCGTCTAATACCTCCTGTCCAGAGATAAATATGCATGCAGGTTATTGATATCTAACATCTTTGATATCAACCCTCATCCCATAACACCCTCCCCCATCTACACCCTCATGACATTACCGATTGGGCACACACTGATTGAATCAACATTGTTTCCATGTCATTTCAATGAAATTACATTGAACCGATGTGGAATAGATGTTGAATTGACGTCTGTGCCCAGTGGGTAGCAACCTTCGTAACCAACACTACACAGAACCCACCCATACATCCCTCACTACCATCTTCCCTCACCCACCACATCCGTCTCCTCTCCCCTACTGTTCCTTTCCATCCCACCCTGGCTTAAATGCCAGAGGCTCCAGGCTCTACTGGCTCTCTCCTGATGCTTCATTGAGTGAGAACGGCAAGGCGGCCCAGGGATCGCAGTAGAAGAACACATTGCACTCTCTGCTTTTGTTTAGAGCAGAGTTCATTATTCAACTCCCTGTGAAGCCAGACTGCATGCTATTTTACCCCCTATTCTCACAATAACTCCACGTGAGAGGCTCCAGCTTGTAGCAATGGAAAATTCCTCGTTGTTTTCATGCACTGGTGATTATCTAAATGCTAAAGTGAGCGAGGCTACGAGGTGTTTGGCTGCCCCTCAATTTCCTCTTGACCGGATTCACTTGCCTCTGCACTGCACTTCATGTAATCTAACAGTAAAGAGCCATTCGCCAACTCAGATGTTGTAACTCTTACAGGGTCATCACTTTGAGAACAGTGAGTTAGGACTTTTAACTTCTGACATGATATTGAAGACTTTAAATCCACTGGATAGTATGATTCATCCAAAAAGTTGTTTTTAGTGAGACATAACTAATGTTTGATGCAATCTGGCCCAGCTTCTGAACATGCTGCATTACTTTTTTTGTGTGTTCCCTTCACTGTTGTACCTTACCCTCAATGTACTATCCCCTTTATTCAGAATACATTTGATTGGGTGTGTATGTTGAAATAACTATTGTTCCAAAACAACGTCAGAGAATGTAAAACAGATTGGATCATTGTTCAAAATCGAACAGAAATGTTTATTTAATGTATTAGGTCATGTTTAGTGTTGTCATAGTTGTCTTTCACACGGAGAACACATGCTAGCTACAATATTCAGTCAGACAATAACATCATTCATAATTCATGATTATTCTAATTTCTCGTCTTGCTTTTGGGGTGGGTGGTTGTTTAATTATTCATTCTTCTCCAAGTCGTCCGTAAACTTGAGTGTCAGAATATGAGTGTGGACAGTCCCTAACAGGTTGGAGTAATACACTTTTACTCTGTGCAAGGGTTACAGGAGTCAGAGGATATACAGTTGTGTCTGCCCAAATGCCACTGACAATACACAGGCCCTTGAGTATTTCCTTACCAAAAATATAAGTTATCATAGCCTATAACTAGGGCCTAAAGGTTTCCATGGCCAAAGAGCACGGTCAGGACAGAGCCCCAGTGGAGAGAAAGATTGGGAAAAAAGAGAGCGCGAGATTGAAAGAGAGAGAGAGAGAGAGGGGTGCATCGAAGCTACAAAAATGCTGATGTTACCTCATTTTATCTACGTATCAAAATCTCTCCAGCTGAGTCTGTTGATGGATTAAGAAAGGGTCAGGAATAGACGACACAGGGTATTATAGGCTAGTTATTATAGAATCATATAGAGATTCAGCTCTTTTCACTAATGCACTTGCTGCAAAGTTTGCTGTGTCTTTGTGTTTGGTGAGATTTGTAATAATGACAGGGATATATACACACAAATCACAACTGATCCTTTCAATCCTAAATTACGGGTAAATATTATGCAGGGCATTGCACTGTTTGTGAATAGCATTTTTGCTAACACAAGCTGCATATTTGATAAGAAATAATTTGGTTTCACTGCTTTGTTTATTGACTGATGTAGCTTATGATGCCAAAGCTGACGTATAAGAGTCACAATAGACTTCGAGTTACGACTTGATTGATGGACATTAGCTCATGAGCAGAGGATATACAGTACTAGAAGGTCAAGCCCTAAAGGCTTCAGCTCTGTGTGTTGAAGTTGTCTTTGATGGCCTACATCACTGGGCCATGCCCTGGGAGAATGATGAAGAATTGACTGAATGAAAAGAGTTCCACAAAAAACGCACCAACAACAAACATAGAAATCAACACAGATATGGATGCCTAAGCAACATTCTGTATCAAAATAGATTTCATTTTAATACCCAGTGGGCAAAACCTGGTTGAAAAGACGTCAGTATAACATATTTTTATGACATCTTATTCTGGTTGACGTCTTTTTCTCACCATCATACGACCAGTTGGTCATAATTGTGACCTCTATCTGACCAGCTGGTCATAATTCTGACCAATATATTATGTGCTATATTATGTAGCCTACTGGTCATAATTAAGACCTCATCATAACCTGGTAATGACCACCTGACTAAACCTTATTACCTATACTCTTAGAAAAAAGGGTTCCAGGGAGAAGCCTTTTTGGTTCCACATAGAACCCTTTTGGGTTCCAAGAAGAACCCAAAAGGGTTATACCTGAAACCAAAAGGGTTCTACCTGGAACCAAAAGGGGTTCTTCAAAGGGTTTTCCTATGCGGACAGCCAAATAACCCTTTTAGGTTCTAGATAGCACCTTTTTTTCTAACAGTGTACTATACAAAGTATTGCAGAGGATAAAGTTGGATATTGAAAACATTGCTCATTACATTTCTATCTGTTTCCATAGTCACCAATTAAAGTTAATCTGCAAGATATTCTTATATTTAAAATAGATCAAGCAATGAGACAATTTTTCGCACATCTGCATACAGTAATTGTTTCATAATTCACCCACAGACATTACATGCATAGAAAGACTGGGATCAGAGTATTTAAAGGCCCATTGTTTTATTTGATTAATAAGAGTGGTGTGATGGGGTAGATCCTCATCAAGGACCTCTGAGCACAGAAGGCAAATTGGAGCATAGTGGCCCTCTTGAAGAGTCGAGTGATGGGTCAGATCTGTAGTGAAGATAATCAGCGCAAGGGGGCGCATGCACATACCGATGGGATGCATGCGGAGATAATGACGGTACAAACCGGCGCTAACTATGATAATATGTAGAAACCAGACAACATAGTTTAAATTAAGACTTTAAAATCAATAGATCAATACATCTCCAAGCAACTGGGAGAGAGTGAGCAGTCAGTTATACACAACAGCAAACCAATCTGTGAGTAAAGCGACGCTGAGACTCGAACCCCACAAGCCATGGCTAACCTTACAGGGAAAGACAAAGATATCCAGGAAAACATAACTAAAATGCTCTCAATGCTCACCAAAACAAACAAACTGTTACAATCTGTTGTTAAAGAAGTAGATTTGCTTGGAATGAAAGTAGAGTTTATCGTGTCAGATATGCATATACTGGGCGGGCATGTGGACGAACAAGAAAACAAATTGGAATTCTGGAAATAAAGGTGCAAACTTTAAAAGATGAACTGGATCAGGTAGAAAACAGATTCGGACAAAATAATATGAGAATATTGTCCCTACCGGAAGACGAGGAAAAAGGGGACCTTTCCAGCTACGTGATGAAGCTGATATCGGAGGACCTTGGCGTGGATGTATCACCGGAGGATCTGGAGCAATGCCATTGGATTGGCGTTAAGCAGAAGAACGCTAAATACCCGTTGTTACGGATACAGGTATCCTGTGTGTGTTTTTGTGTTTTTCCACTCCTTCTGCCCTAATCACAGGTGTCCTTTATGTTCCTGATTGGTGGTCGTTGGGGTGTCCCACCTGTCCGACATCCATTTGGCTGCTGATTGCTGAGGTGGACCAATCAGTGGACATTCCTCTGTATTGCACCACCTGTTTCTGGTTTTTCACTTACACCTCCCATTGTTTTAAAAGCCAGTCAGTTGTGTTTGTTGAAAGAGACTATTTCCGTATGTGAGTATGGATACTGTGGTGTCCTGTGTTTTGTGTACTCACTCATTTGCTGGTTACTCTGTTTGGTAACTTTGTTGTGTGTTTCTGGGAAAAGGGGGATTTAAGCAAGTTGCCCTTGGGCATACATTACCCTTAGGAAGAAAATTGTCTAAAAACGCTAGTTAGACCTGAGCGGACCACCCACTGTAATTTTTGTATGATTAGCAGTAGCTTAGCGGTTCTTGAGGCAGGTAAGATCAGTTTAGGTTTTTTTTACATTATTGTTTCATTTCTTGGGTCCTGCTCAGCCCTTTTCCCCAAACCTTTACCGTGTGTTCAAAATAAACATATTGTGTTTGACGGTAGTTTATGGTTGTCGGTGTATTTATTTTGTTCTCACTGTTTCCATGTCATGATTCTAATTTGCATGAATTATGTTACGGGTCTCTGTTCCATCCACCCTAGACTTTTAAAGCCACGGGGTTCGTAACACCCGTATGGTAATCTTTAACACTAGAATAGCCATAAGCCAACGGCCACTGACGTTGGATTTAGTACATTTTTATAATCAGCCCTTCCAAAAAAGCTATGTCTTGCTCCTTCCCTGACTTTTCCTAAAAGTTTGTATTTTTCACTGCTCATTTGTCAGAATTTAAAATCACAAACAGAAAAGTATTTACAGCCTTTTTACCTCTTTTTTCACAACTATTCCTAACTTAATCTGCCAAGACAATGTGCTGTAGGACATTGGTACCCAGCCAGGTGCTAATGCGTCTCTCTCTCCTCACTGAATGAATGACAAATGGATGAATGAGCGAATTAGGCCTAATTAATGACTAATTAAGAGGTTGATTTAATTTAGAAAAACAATAATGTAATGAGTTTGTGTTATGCCTATTCATCATCGTTGGTGCTCATGTTAATAATTTGACCGCGGGCATTGTAGGTTGATACCATTCTCTTTTATGTTTTACTTTGTAAAAATAAGCTGTTAAGGGACTGTTTTATTTACTTTAACTCTATTACTAATCGAATATGGCAAATGGATGGAATGGGCGATAATTGTGCAAGTTACTTCACAATCAAATTTATAATTAGGCCTAACTGAATGATAAGGAGGGTGAAGAGGTTGATTGAATTTAGAAAAACAACAGTGTAATGAGTTTGTGTTATGCCTATTTATCAGCGTTGGCACTCATTTTAATAATTTGACCGCACACTTTGCAGGTTAATACCATTCTCTTTTACGTTTTACTTTGTAAAAAGAAGCTGTTACAGGACTGTTTTATTTACTGTAATTCTATTACTAATCAAATTTATTGTAAAGGAAATGCAAACATGCTATGTTTTGCAGTAGGCCTTTAGAATAATGTAAAACATATCCTTGACTCTATCCAAGTTGATGAGCGGGAAACAAACGATGCCAGTCAGATTCTTACTGTACCTGTAACTCTCAATGTAAATATCTATTTTTCCAAGAATATCCGTGCTGTCCATGCATTCAGCACATGACCACTCGCGCGGCAGCATTGCTCTGGCTACTAAGCAGAAACTAGTAACATAATAAACGTTAAATTACAATATGCTTTTCTGTCGTCAATGGATGAATGGGAGATATAAACCAGATAGAAACTGATAATGGTGCATGTGACTTCAGTTAAGTTTTGGTTAGCCGCCGATGTCGAATCCAAGTACTTGCTCAATGGCTTTCCATATCAGGGGAAAGATGAAAATAGGCCAGTGTGTGAGCGAGTGTCTGAGACTGTGGTTTTGAGACTCGTGGAGCCTTACGTGGGCAAAGGCAGAAATGTGACCATGGACAACTTCTTCACATTAATTTCCCTGGTAGACAAGTTGATTGCAAAGAAGACTAGCCTGCTCAGAACAGTGAACAAACAAAGGCAGCTGCCCCCCTCTGCGCAAAACAACATACCAGCGGAGCTGTACTCCACATCACTGATGGAGAGTGGTAAAGCAACACTCACAGTGTACAGATATAAGATAAGAGTATTTTCACCTCAGCACCATGCATCCCACTGGATTTGGCATGTGAGCTTCATTAGAACCACATGAACACCAAGAAAGAAGCTACAGCTGCCAAGCAGGCCGCCAAGGCAGCAGGTCCTGCTCTCCGTCTTCCCCAAGCACCACAGCTCCCACTCTCGACAAATAAGACACAATGTGAAGTCGGCAGGTGCACATGAAACAAGGCCCATGAAAACGGTGTGCAGTGCAACCGATTTGTTTGTGGGGCTTGCTCACACAAAGCCCTGAAGCTGTGTGCTGACTGAGGACCCAAAGCATAAAGAGAAGGCGTGATTGATTAATGCGTAAAGAAACTGATATAAGGGCACAATACAGTGTCTGATACTGTCATGAGAATTTCTATCTCTAATACTAAGCTTTGAATAATTCCCAGAGGTTGTAAGACTCTAGTTAATTAAGAATTGAACAAATTCTCCAGTCTGCAAGAAATCATCATTTTTATTCATGAGAGCGCTCTGGCTCCAAAAACACACAGACCTTTTTATATGCGTCCACACAAAGGACTTTGCTCCGCCCACCTTTTGGCAGCCTGTAACTTTCTACAGTATAGAATGTTTCAGCAGTTTCTAGGTCCCCCTTACTATGTAATGCTCATCTCCAACAGTTTCTAACATCTTCCCTGTTAGTGGTTCTATTTTCTTATAACTCTAACACAGTTTACACATTTATACACTATCAGGGTGGAACACTTTAGTCATTAAAATAAACATACAAATTCCTCTATTAATCCACCCTTTGACTACATTTTTACACCCTCAGGATAAATGTATTTACAAGCATGATTAACCTCAGAGATTAGTTATATTATCTACTTCCAATCATAGGTCCTCTTTTTGAGATTTTCCCTATGACCTTCACACGTCAGAACCAATAAAAGTTGTATCTAATTGCAGGTTATCAGGGTCAAAGTCCTCATTATCCACCAAGCCTGGAGGATCATTTTTCACATTCCACTGGTCAGAGTCCGGAGTCGGTCCATATCTCATCATCTGTTGAGACACTGCATCCTCCAACGCCTCACTCACCAACCCTCGGACACAGGGAATAAGACAACAAACACACAATACAAGCATACCCATACAGGCAATAACTGCCCCCAAAATTGTGGCTTCTATGGTTTTCCATTTCCCAAACATTTCATCAAACCATCCGGTCACAGAGGTATTGATTCCAGAATTCTCAGCCCACTCCTTGCTTAAAGCTGTTAACCCCATCAGAGCTCTTGCCACAGCATCGTCTGGTGCTGTGTTGTTGGGGATAAATGTGCAACAATGGCCCCCCAACATTCTACAGACACCCTTTTCTGCCAGCAACATATCTAGAGCCAACCTATTTTGCCAAGTCATGAGCGAGGTGACGGATAATTGATCTGAGATTCCCCTCACTGCATCTCTAGTCTGGTTCACAAACCGTTGTTGGCTGTAATATATCTAATTAATCCAATCCACATTTTTATTGATTATTACCCACCAAAAGAACGTTGTAGTAAATCCTTCCCCTACTTGATTCATAGCTTTGTATTCATCCAGTAACCCCCTTGGTATCCCAATTGTATCCTCCAAATAGGGCTATTCTCCTTCTGGTCAAAACTCCTACGTCTGTTTAACCCTTTCCCTGGTTTCCGGTCACTAATTCTAACTGGCTGAACCAGTAGAACCGGGGCGCAGGTACCTACCCATCCTTTTGGCCTTGTCTGCCTTATACGGCCTTTACTTGTACACGCCCACCACACATCGGTTACAGGGACTGTAAGGTTCAGAATTCTCTCCTGTGCTTCCGAACCTAAGTCAGTCACATTACTACTATTTCCAATTGACAATTCGTGATGTCTTTGTTTCTCTTTAACCCCCCATCTGGATGTCCATTCACGGCCGGTCTCATATCCCCGTCCCCAAGTGTGTTTAAACACTTGAGTCCAGGAACAATCCGCCGTGGGGCCCGAACACAAATATGATGGAGTATTATTCCATTCCGTTGCTTGTTGACATGTACCCCACCCGTTGGCTATGTCCCTAACCCTTATTTTGAATCCTACAGTCTGCCCTTCTCTGACTCCTATTTTGTAGGTCACTCGTCCTTGACGGTCAGTATGTCGGGTCGCTTCTCTTTTACTTCTTAACAATGGTAAGGGCATAGCGTAATTGGTACGGGGTGGTGGTGGATCTTGACATATCAGGACCATTGCCGCGACTATGATGCAGCTCAGGGTTACCCATATTCCCAAAAACCGCCAACCCTCTCCTGCCCTTAGTCTTTCTGCTTGGTACCACCCCATACTCACACTCTAAGAACACAGTACAGTGATGATAGGTTAGGGTACGAGATCTTCGTTATCAGAGGTGATCCCCGGACCCTATTGGTCCAGTTCTTCTCTCTAACTCTGCGTGTGTTCAGTGGTGCTTGTATGTGTTCTTACCTTTTTGCAGTGGGTAACGTGGACCCAGGTTGCTCTTTCTGCTATTCTAATGGCAAAGGCGGTGACTAATATATCCTGATAGGGCCCTTCCTAACAGGCCTGCTTCCAGTCTTTCTTCTTTAGGGACTGGATCCACACCAGTCACCTGGTTGGATAGAGTGGGTCACCTTCTCCTTTAGTTCACCTGTGGGGCACAAAACCTTTGACATACGGGTGTGGCTAATAAACAACCTTCTCATGTGTTCGGCTAGGGTGTTCTCAGTTTCCATCTCCGCCTGCTCTGGTCCTCCTAACTCGGGCATTCTGTATGGTCTATCAAATACTTTCTCAAATGGCAATAACCCTTCTTTATCTGGAGTTATCCTGATCGTCATTAATACTATCGGTAGACATTGTACCCAATTTCTTCCTGCGCTCCTGTGTGTTTTCCTTAACCCCTGTCACGCCCTGGCTCTGGGGACTCTAGTATGTTGAGCCAGGGTGTGAGTTTTCATGTGTTTCTGTTCTAGTCAGTTGTATTTCTATGTTGGCCAGTGTGGTTCTCAATCAGAGGCAACGTGTATCAGCTGTTGCTTGTTGTCTCTGATTGAGAACCATACTTTAGCAGCCAGTTTTCCCACATTGTTTGTGGGTTCTTGTTCCGTGTTGGTTTGTGTTAGACCGAGGACGTCACATTTTCGTTTGTTGTTTTGTTTGTGCATTCATTAAATAAATAAAATATGTTTGCATTCCACGCTGCGCCTTGGTCCTCCTCCTTCGACGATCGTGACAGAAGATCCCACCAAAACTGGACCAAGCAGCGTGTCCAGGAGCCATCGCCAGGGGAATCGCTAGCGGATCTCCGTGGCAACCTCGACTGGGTCAAGCCTAGTGAAGAGCAGAGAGGGTGGACTTGGGAGCAGTGGAGGAAGAGTCTGGCGAGAGATAGGGAGGCTTGGTCCACGGGGAGGAGAGACACCCAGACATTTTTTAGGGGGGGGCTCACGCCGTGGACGACGGGGCAGCAGGAGCCCGCGATGGAGCGGTCCAGCGGGTTTGCAGAGGAGGCCGCCAGGTTAAGGGGGCCACTGGTCACAGAGGAGAGGGAAAGTGTAGAGGCACGGCGAGAGGTACTGGGGTGTGTTACCAGTCCGGTCCGGCCCGTTCCTGATCCCTGCGTAGGGCCAGTGGTATGTGTCCCCAGTACGGTCCGGCCTGTTCCTGTTCCTCGCATCGAGCCTGTGGTGCGTGTCGTCAGCCCGGCCCGGCCTGTTCCTGCTCCCTGCACCGAGCCTATGGTGCGCGTCGCCAGCCCGGCCCGGCCTGTTCCTGCTCCCCGCACCAAGCCTATGGTGCGCGTCGCCAGCCCGGCCCGGCCCGCTCCTGCTCCCCGCACCAAGTCAGTGGTGCGCTTCGTCAGCCCGGTCCAGCCCGTTCCTGCTCCCCGCACCAAGTCAGTGGTGTGCTTCGTCAGCCCGGTCCGGCCCGTTCCTGCTCCCCGCACCAAGCCTATGGTGCGCGTCACCAGCCCGGCCCGGCCTGTTCCTGCTCCCCGCACCAAGCCTATGGTGCGCTTCGTCAGCCCGGTCCGGCCTGTTCCTGCTCCCCTCACCAAGCCTATGGTGCGCGTCGCCAACCCGGCCCGGCCTGTTCCTGCTTCCCGCACCAAGTCAGTGGTGCGCGTCGCCAGCCCGGCCCGGTCCATTCCTGCTCTCTGCACCAAGTCAGTGGTGCGCTTCGTCAGCCTGGTCCGGCCCGCTCCTGCTCCCCGCACCAAGCCTATGGTGCACGTCGCCAGCCCGGCTCGGCCTGTTCCTGCTCCCCACACCAAGCCAGTGGTGTGCGTCGTCAGTCCGGCACAGCCCGTGCCTGTTCCACCGGTGCCTGGTCCGGTACCGGTCAGCTGCTCCACGCCGGAGCTAGAGCAATCCGCTCCACCAGTGTTCAGTCCAGCTCCGGCCAGCAGGGCCAGACCGGACCAGGGGTACTTTGGGGGGTTAGAGAGGGAGTGGGGATCATTCCCGGAGCAAGATCCGCCGCCAAGGCGGAGTGCCCACCCGGTCCCTCCCCTATGGTGTTTGGTTGGCGCGGTCGGAGTCCGCGCCTTTGGGGGGGGTACTGTCACGCCCTGGCTCTGGGGACTCTAGTATGTTGAGCCAGGGTGTGAGTTTTCATGTGTTTCTGTTCTAGTCAGTTGTATTTCTATGTTGGCCAGTGTGGTTCTCAATCAGAGGCAACGTGTATCAGCTGTTGCTTGTTGTCTCTGATTGAGAACCATACTTTAGCAGCCTGTTTTCCCACAGTGTTTGTGGGATCTTGTTCCGTGTTGGTTTGTGTTAGACCGAGGACGTCACATTTTCGTTTGTTGTTTTGTTCGTGCATTCATTAAATAAATAAAATATGTTTGCATTCCACGCTGCGCCTTGGTCCTCCTCCTTCGACGATCGTGACAACCCCTCTCTAATCATACCGTTCATATTAGTATTTTCTTTCTAGACTGTATCCAAATATTTGTGCAAAATATTATTTAGTCCTCTCCTCTGTCTAGTTATCTTTAATCCTACCATATACCATCATCCCCCCTGTTGACACATGGCTTTGCCCATGTGTCAATATTGCCACATCTCTAAACAATCACTTAGGTAATATTGGTAAATTATCCTTAGTAATACAATCAATCAATCCCTTATCTTGTAAAAACACTCATGTTTAAACTCTGTTCAACCCCGGCTCTCCCGGGCTTGACCTGAAGACTGATGGTTGGACATGACAGGTCCATACTTAAATCTTTGAAACATACACACACACAGTGAAATGAGCCAATTCAGTTATTTGCCTAGCAAAAAAGAATTCTAACTCTATGTTCGTGATAAACCCAGTTTTATCTCATAGTCCACTAAAAAAATCTCCCTCATCAAAGGCTAAGACTGTTTGGGAAGTGAGCAACTTTTTTTTCCCTCTATGAATTGTTCCTCCGCCTCGGAGTTCCAAAATACTTTATCATGGGCTGCCATTGCCTTCCCATAGATAAGATCACTTTATTTACCAGTATGCAGTGCATAATGGGGTACCCACGCTCTACAGTAGTTTATCATTCCCAAAAAGTTAATCATTTGTTTCTTGTTTAACGGTTTTGGTGCTCCAAGTATAGCAGTTTTCCTGGATGAGTTTAACGTTTGCCCCTCCTGAGCTATGGTATGTCCTAAGTAAATCCCCTCGCTCTGACAGAGCTGAAGTTTCCTTTTGCTAACTTTGTCCCTGTTCTGCCATAAAGGTTAACAATTGGAGTGTATCTTTCTTACATCCCTCTTGAGTGGGATTAGCCAATAGAATATCATCTACATTAATTAAAATTTGACTTCCTTCCTGAGGTTCAAACTTTCCCAAATTCCTAGTTATAGCCTGGGAAAAGATTGTAGGACTTTCCGAGTAGCCTTGTGGCATCCTAGCGTAAGTCCATTTCCTTCCCTGGAATGTAAAGCCAAACCACCCCTGACTATCTGGATGAACTGGGATACTAAAGAAAGCATTAGCTAAATCAATCACCGTGAAATAGGAGTTATCTGGTTTCAATTGGTTCAGCAAAGTATGTGGATCTGGTACACATAGAGCTCTGGGAATTATATTTTTATTAACCCCCTGCAAGTCCATTACCATCCTCCAGTCGGCACTGGGTGCCGCTTTTTAAACAGGAAATACTGGAGAGTTGCATTGTGCCTCATCTCCAGGAATTATCACCCCTCCCTTAAGTAAATGCTCACACGTAGGTGTTATCCCTTTTATTGCTTCTGGCTTCATAGGATATTGCTTTTGGTATGGCCTGTGATCGGATCGAGGAACCACTTGCACTGGAGCTACTCCCTTAATTAGCCCCAAATTGGCAGGTCCTTGTGACCATAAATTGAACGGGATTGCTGCTAAATCATCTTCCTGTTCCTGAGTTAAGAAAATATCTTCCTGTCATTTGTCAAAACTTGTCTCTAGGTGGACCCCGGGTTGGGTTTTTGCTCTCCAATTCTTTTCCTCCTGAATTTTCATGTTGTAAAGTCACAGGAGCTGATAACTGCTCTATAAATTGATGTCCTGAGGCAGAGCGTACTAGGACTTTTTCCCCCCTTTAAATGTCATATTTCAGTCATTAGCCAATATTATCCCTTACTCCGCATAAGTAAGCCTTGCATTTTATCCAATGCATCTATTAAAAACATTTGTTTGAGACTTTGTCTCCTACTCCCCCCTTAACATAATACTATAGGAGACCTCCATCAATCCTGGAAAAAATCTCCCACTCAGAAGACACTAGATAATACCATGTTTCATTAAGTTCACTGCACCTTCTACTATAAACCTATAACCACTTTCTAGTACTTTAATCATCACAACCAGTTGCATTGATGTTTTCAAATATAAACCTATTGTTTAATAACTTCATAACATACAAAAAATGTTTACTTCTTCATAAGCCTAATAGTAACAACTATCTCCCATTGTTCAACATATCATAAACAAATTATCGTTTTTAGAATTAATGAACTGTCTGCATAACTCATCGTTGTTTAAACAAATGATATACTGTAATAATAATAATGACCAATTATCAAATAACGTTCCATATTCAACTATCTAGACATGTTCTTCATATCATCCCAATGCGTCCTACGTATGTCAATATAGCCCACTTATCACTACTTCCTTTCACACTCTTACGTAATCATGTCATTAGTAAATTGTCTCCACAAAGCACTACTACCTAATAACATATTTTCATTCCCCTAAATATAAACACTTTTTTAAATTCCAGTCTTATTAAACAATTCAATTCAACATCAATTCAACATGTCTCATCACCCACTTAACTTACTTACTTTGTAACACAGAAAAACCCTCTACAATATCTATTATTCTCTGTTGCTAACTTTCCATAAAACGGTACTTTAATGGATGACAAATTATTTGTAAATTATAGTCAAAATAAACAAAACATCTATTCACATCGATGCAAATATAATTACTATGTTCTACCATCCGCTATGTGTTGGTGAGAAAATCTATCCCGTATAATGTTATACATTCACCTACTGATCTAGGTCAAAAGCATCAATGTAAAAGTTTTGCTTTCTGTTCCTACCTGGGTTTGATCCAGGAACCCTCTACACACATCCACAACATTCACCATCGAAACACCGTTACCCATTGCTCGACAAAATCCGCAATCCTTGCAAAGCAAGGTAAACAACTACTTTCATGTCGCATAGCAAGTTACGTCACCACTCTAAACGTCACTAGTTCGCAACACTAACTAGCTAGCCCTTTCATACCAAACATTCAACCCCCTATGACTTCCTTCTTCACAGCAACCATTGATCCTTTAGCCATATCCTTATTCTAGTCCTCCTCTGTTCCTCTGGTGATGTAGAGGCTAACCCAGGCCCTGCAGCCCCCAGTATCACTCCTACTCCCCAGGAGTTATCATTTGTAGACTTCTGTAACCATAAAAGCCTTGGTTTTCTGCACGTTAACATCAGAAGCCTCCTTCCTAAGTTTGAGTTATTCACTGCGTTAGCACACTCCGCCAACCCTGATGTTCTAGCAGTGTCTGAATCCTGGCTTAGGAATGCCACCAAAAATGCAGAAATGTCCATCCCCAACTACAACATTTTCCGTCTAGATAGAACTGCCAAAGGGGGTGGAGTTGCAATCTACTGTAGAGATAGCCTGCAGAGCTCTATCATGCTATCCAGGTCTGTGCCCAAACAGTTTGAGCTCCTACTTCTAAAAATCCACCTTTCCAGAAATAAGTCTCTCACTGTTGCCGCTTGCTACAGACCCCCCTCAGCCTCTAGCTGTGCTCTGGACACCATATGTGAATTGATTGCCCCCCATCTATCCTCAGAGTTCGTACTGCTTGGTGACCTAAACTGGGATATGCTTAACACCCCGGCCATCCTACAATCCAAACTAGATGCCCTCAATCTCACACAAATTATCAAGGGACCTACCAGGTACAACGCTAAATCTGTAAACATGGGCACCCTCATAGATATCATCCTGACTAACTTACCCTCTAAATACACCTCCGCTGTCTTCAACCAGGATCTCAGCGATCACTGCCTTATTGCCTACGTCCGTAACGGGTCCGCGGTCAAACGACCACCCCTCATCACTGTCAAACGCTCCCTAAAACACTTTAGCGAGCAGGCCTTCCTAATTGACCTGGCCCAGGTATCCTGGATGGATATCTATCTCATTCCGTCAGTAGAAGATGCCTGGTTGTTCATTAAAAGTGCTTTCCTCTCAATCTTAAATAAGCATGCCCCATTCAAAAAATTCAGAACTAAGAACAGATATAGCCCCTGGCTCTCCTCAGACTTGACTGCCTTTGACCAGCACAAAAACATCCTGTGGCGTACTGCATTAGCATCGAATAGCCCCTGCGATATGCAACTTTTCAGGGAAGTTAGGAACCAATATACACAAGCAGTTAGGAAAGCAAAGGCTAGCTTTTTCAAACAGAAATTTGCATCCTGTAGCACTAAATCCAAAAAGTTTTGGGACACTGTAAAGTCCATGGAGAATAAGAGCACCTCTTCCCAGCTTCCCACTGCACTGAGGCTAGGAAACACTATCACCACCGATAAATCTACAATAATCGAGAATTTCAACAAGCATTTTGCTACGGCTGGCCATGCTTTCCACCTGGCTACCACTTCCCCGGCCACCAGCTCTGCACCTTCCGCTGCAACTTGCCCATTGAAAGCCAAGTTAACAAACAGATCACTGACCATTTCGAATCCCACCGTACCTTCTCCGCTATGCAATCCGGTTTCCGAGCTAGTCATGGGTGCACCTCAGCCACGCTCAAGGTCCTAAACGATATTATAACCGCGATCGATAATAGACAGTACTGTGCAGCCGTCTTCATCGACCTGGCCAAGGCTTTCGACCACCGCATAATTTTTTTATTTTATTTTATTTTTTGTTGTTTATATTTAATATATTATTTTTTTTTTGGGGGGGGGGGATGGATCAGCTTAATATTTCAGATAGAATGTATCTTCTATCAATGTAATTGTCTGCATCACTTCCAATCCCCCGTGTTTTTTTTAAATATATATACCCTTTATTACTTTTCAACCCCACCATCCTTTCCCTACTTGGAGTAAATTAGTGAACAACAATGCCCAGGCCTCTACTTCCGGTCTATACTTACTATCTACACCTTATGGACAGAGTTAATTTTACAATAATTATTTTATATATATATATATATATATATATATATATATATATATATATACATATTTTTATTTTATTTAATTTTTAATATTTTATTTAATTTTATTTATTTTATTTTTTTGCTCCTGAACTTCTTCTACTCTCAACCTCTCCGATCATTTTCATGATGTCCATCCAGTTTGCTTCTATATGCCATATATTTCTGACTGTGCTCTTTCCCAAAAGCTCCCAACATACAACCTATATACTTATTATGGACACAGTATGTGTCATGAACCCTGCGTCCTGAGTCTGTTCCTGCCTGTGTTGCCGTTTTTCTGCTCTGAATCTCCTGTTTCCGGAAGGTGCCTGAACGCACCCTGTCCGGTTGCCGGGCGACGTTGCTAGGCGGGTGATCTCTCGATTACCCGCACCTGCTTCTCATCAGCTTCGGCACACCTGGTCCTGATCATCACCCCTTCATAAGCTCTGACCTGACATCCATTCCCTGCCAGATCGTTAGCCATAAACAGTATGTTTTGCCAGCGTATCAGCCTCTGAGTACTAACGTTAGTTTTGTTGTTTTTTGCACCTTGTTGACCTGCCTTGTACTTACCTCCGTTTTTTCTGTCTACAGTCATTCTCCCGGAACCTTCACCCAACCCCTGCCGTGCCATCAGTTAATCTGCCACTTCACCACCACCTACTCATCTCCGCCACCCGCTCCGTCTCCTGGACTATTCTGCATCTTTTTATCTGTAAATAAACACTCACATTCGTTCAACTCACCTTGTCCTGGTCTGCTTCTGGGTTCGGTCTTAGAGAACCGTGACAGTATGCTTACATTATTAGCTATATTTGTTATTATTTGTTGTTATTTGTTATTAGTCCCATCCTTCAACTCTATTCAATACCTCCCATCTATCTCTTAACACCATCCATATAGGATTTCTATTTGCCATATATATTTCAACTGTACTGTGATGTTTTACAAAAGTTCTGAACCTTTCTATTCTCATTGCTTCTACAGATTGTGAATTAAAAATAAACATTTTTGCTAAAAGTATTATATTATTGATTGATTGACTATGACTTTTCAGATCACCCAGTAATGTTATCTCCAGGTTAACTCCAGGTAAATATTGCAATCCTTAAGCCATTCCTGGACCTGTGTCCAAAAACAAGCTACAAATGGACAGAACCAAAACAAATGATCTAATGATTCTGTCTCTTCACAGCAAAATATGCAGAGCTGGGAAGATTGTATCCCCCATATAAATAACATTCTATTGGTAGCAATAATTTTATATAATAATTTAAATTGAAAGATTCTAATTTTTGAATCCGGTGTCGTTTACGTGTCAGTTCATAAACACTATGCCATGGGATCGGTACGTCAAAGATCTCTTCCCAACTATTTTGCAATCTATATGGGACGGCTGTCAATCCTTTGGTCCTTAAGTGAAACTGATATACTTTTTTATTTATCACAGTTTTCCTTAACCAATTATGTTCTTTAATGCAAGGCCGACAGACAAGTTCCTTACTTTCTCCCCCTTCCACTTTCCTCTTCCACTTTTGCGGTAAGGCTGCAATTATTTGGTTGTAATTTTGGGTAGAGCAGACATTTCCATATGTTTTTGTTAGCTGCATGTGCGACATAACTCCACCAGTCCTACCGATGATATCATTTACGAAGATTATACCTTTTTTAAACATTCTGTCAAAAAATAAAGGTTTTTTGTCAATTAGTATATTTGAATTTAAGCACAATATTTATTGCATTATTTGTTCTGTCGTTTCTGGAGGATTCAATTGAAATTGCAACCAACTTTCTATGGCTTGTTTTAGAAATAGTGATATTTGGGAGATTATTTCCTTTTCAAATAACTGAAAGTGAGAGGTTGTAATCTGAATAAAGGGAAAAAGGCCTTTCTTGAACATTGGGTGAGACAATCTTACTAATTTGCTTGAGAACCAGTTTGGATTTAATTATAACTTTTGTATGACTGAAGCTTTTAGTGATAGGTCTAATGCTTTAATATTTAATAATTTCTGTCCTCCGAATTCATATTCATTATATAAATATGCCCTTTTAATTTTGTCTGGCTTGCCGTTCCAAATAAAATTGAATACTCTTTTCTCATATCATTTAAAAAACTGTTCACTAGGCGTAGGCAAGACCATAAGCAAATAGGTAAACTGGGATAATACTAAAGAGTTAATCAGGGTGATTTTTCCACAAATTGACAGGTATTTTCCTTTCCATGGTAGTAAGATCTTATCTATTTTCGCTAACTTTCTATTAAAATGTATTGAAGTGAGATCATTTATTTCCTTTGGGATATGTATTCCGAGTATATCCACATCACCATCAGACCATTTTATTGGTAAACTACATGGTAATGTAAAAATTGTATTTTTTAGTGATCCAATACGTTATATAGTACATTTGTCATAATTTGGTTGTAATCCAGAGAGGTTAGAAAATGTATCTAGATCCTCTATGAGGCTGTGGAGGGATTCTAGTTGTGGATTTAAAAGAAAACATGAATCATCAGCGTACAATGACACCTTTGTTTTTAAGCCCTGTATTTCTAATCCTCTGATATTATTATTGGATCTGATTTTAATAGCTAACATCTCGATGACCACCGCATTCTTATTGGCAGACTAAATAGCCTTGGTTTCTCAAATGACTGCCTCGCCTGGTTCACCAACTACTTCTCAGATAGAGTTCAAAGTGTCAAATTGGAGGGCCTGTTGTCTGGACCTATGTCAGTCTCTATGGGGGTGCCACAGGGTTCAATTCTTGGGCCGACTCTTTTCTCAGCGTATATCAATGATGTCGCTCTTGCTGCTGGTGACTCTCAGATCCACCTCTACGCAGACGACACCATTTTGTATACATCTGGCCCTTCATTGGACACTGTGTTAACAAACCTCCAAACGAGCTTCAATGCCATACAACATTCCTTCTGTAGCCTCCAACTGCTCTTAAACACTAGTAAAACTAAATGCATGCTCTTCAATCGAACGCTGCTGGCACCCGCCCACCCAACTAGAATCACTACTCTCGACGGGTCTGACCTAGAGTATGTGGACAACTACAAATAACTAGGTGTCTGGTTAGACTGTAAACTCTCCTTCCAAACTCACATTAAGCATCTCCAATCCAAAGTTAAATCTAGAATTGGCTTCCTATTTCGCAACAAAGCCTCCTTCACTCATGCTGCCAAACATGCCCTCGTAAAACTGACTATCCTACCGATCCTTGACTTCGGCGATGTCATTTACAAAATAGCCTCCAACACTCTACTCAGCAAATTGGATGTAGTCTATCACAGTGCCATCCGTTTTGTCACCAAAGCCCCATATACTACCCACCACTGTGACCTGTACGCTCTTGTTGGCTGGTCCTCACTACATATTCGTCGCCAAACCCACTGGCTCCAGGCCATCTATTAATCACTGCTAGGCACATCTCCGCCTTATCTTAGCTCATTGGTCACCATAGCAACACCCACCTCTAGTATGCGCTCCAGCAGGTATATCTCACTGGTCATCCCCAAAGCCAACACCTCCTTTGGCCGCCATTCATTCCAGTTCTCTGCTGCCAATGACTGGAACGAACTGCAAAAATCTCTGAAGCTGGAGACTCTTATCTCCCTCACTAACTTTAGGCATCAGTTGTCAGAGCACCTTATCGATCACAGCACCTGTACACAGCCCTTCTGAAATTAGCCCACTCAACTACCTCATCCTCATATTGTTAATTATTTTGATAATTTGCACCCCAGTATCTCTATTTGCACATCCTCTCTTGCACATCTATAATTCCAGTGTTAATATTAATTGTAATTATTTTGCACTATGGCCTATTTATTGCCTTACCTCCATAACTTGCTACATTTGCACACACTGTATATATATTTTCTGTGGTATTTTTGACTTTATGTTTTGTTTTACCCCATATGTAACTCTGTGTTGTTGTTTTTATCACACTGCTTTACTTTATCTTGGCCAGGTCGTAGTTGTAAATGAGAACTTGTTCTCAACTGGCTTACCTGGTTAAATAAAGGTGAAAAATAAATAAAAAATCCTTGTATCCCTTACAGCGCTCTCCGCTATAAAATTTATGTAACTATCTTTTCTGATTAGGCTCTAATTAATTAATAAATAATTGCTATAGTTGACATGCATACATTTAATTCATATCCATATTCAATTCAATAGTCCACATTGCAACTCTATTCTCAGTAGGTTTTAAACTATCAACTCATTCGGCAACACAAAAAATAACTCTCTTCCTCCCCCACTATTCCTGTTGAATAAGTGAGTCATTCAATTTGAACCCCGCAAACTACTAAATGCCAGTCTTACACCACAAAATCAACACTGGCTGTTTTATCAATCTACACAACCCTTAATCACAGTTGAACTATAATCAGAAAATCTCGATTTTAGTCAGTAATGCAGAATCCATGCTTTATTGAAATGACAAGTAAATCCTCCTATATACCAATTCTTATGGTCTGTAATCTTTATATCTGGCATATACCACACTTATCAGAAAATAGCTTTACCGGACAAAGATCTCACAAGCTCAAAGGGAATGTCTTAGCAGTCCACGAGTCAAATCTATATTCATTGATGTGGAAACAGATCTAACGACTTTAATCAAATGGATTATGTTTTTCCCCCTAATATACTAACATTCCTTTACTATATCACCTCTGCTTCCGAAATGATAGATAGTTATTATAATGCTTGATCTTATTTCTATCACATGATCTATGTACTGTATTCCACCCTCCACATACGTCTACGTGTTTTGGCGCGCGAGCCAGCACTTACTTTATATTCCACTTTTATCCAATCTCTAGTAGTCAATTACCCACACATAACATTCATCATATTTTAGTATATTAATCTAAACCATGCGTATTTCTAATGATTCTTTATTGCCACAAGTTAGTTTACCATAATCTAGTTCCAATCGGAACAACAACGTTAACTACCTACTGTAGACCCCTCCCCTCAGTCACAGAATCTCCCAGAATCCTATAGACTGGTCACTATTCACTGTTCTTACACTATTCTATGCCAGGCAGTGTTGTACACCTCCCAAGATATCATCATCTCAACAGCTTATTCTCCAAACTTCCGATAACCTTATTCTCATTTTCACACGACTCTCAAATCACATTCACACACCGCTATTTCCCAACACACAATCAATATTCGTATAACCTACAGGAATATTTTCTTCTATAAAAGTACCCAGATTTGGAATGTTCACCCTAGCATGTTCTGATATCTCACTATGGTCAATTTTACCATAATCCTATGTTACTTCTAAATTTCCCAAATGTAATAACCCCTAAGAGCTTGTCCGAAATACAATGTATTGACGTCATATGATTAACCCCCGTACACATAACCTGTTCCTCCAACAGGATTTCTCATACCTGATTATCTCCGGGACCTCCTTTGAGGATTTGCTTCCCATGGTAGCTAAACTCCTCTGCTATTCTCTACTGAGTGTTTTGTACAATTATTTTATGCCTATTAAAAAATTACTAGGTCTCACACGTATTCGAATTAGATAACTTATACTTAGAATCTTGAATAATTATTTTATCACTTTTAATTACTTATTAGGTGTCAAATGATTTTACGACTTTAATGTCTTATACGTTTTATCGTATATTCCTTCCTTGAAATAATTAATTATCGCGATTTTTGATGGATCATTAGGTCTCACATGTATACAACCTTATGATTATTAGTTAACACTATCGGTAACCCGGAGTTTGTAAGGCTCCGGTTTCATGAAACCGATAGAGTTACGGCAAATCTCCAGTTGTATATGACTTTTGACTTGTTTAATGTATCTATCTCACACAATGATAATTATTTCCCTTCCTGTTTATATTGTACAAATATAGTTGATCAAATGGATTGCACTGTAATGTTTTTATTGTAAGGGAAACGAAAATAGGCTATAGCTAGAGGACTCCAGATATCTCCAGGAGTGATAAGTATAATTTTTTTGTCTTTATCTGTTGTTGTCTAGTACTGTCATTTTGCTAGCTAGGGCCATTTACTTTAAGTGCTGTTTTCCCAGTGGCCTACTTGGTGTGTGAACTGCTGACTGCTCATAATTTGCAGATAGTTGTTGACACATCAACCAGGATTAAGGGGCAGGCCAATTTGTGACTTGTTTTGGTAATCAGTGGCTGTATTACCAATCAGCAATTAGTACAGGGAAGTATGCTCTCCACCTCTGCTAGGCAATTATTTTTAGTTATTCAGTCTCTCTTTTTTAAATTGATGTAGTTCTGTCCTTGAGCTGTTCTTGTCTATTAATGTTCTGTATTATGTCATGTTTCATGTTTTGTGTGGACCCCAGGAAGAGTAGCTGCTGCTTTTGCAACAGCTAATGGGCATCCTAATAAAATACCAAAATACCCTATTTCTCAGTGGCAGCTGTAAGCGGCGGTCATGTCAGTGGCAGTTTTGCCGCAAAACTAAGACCGTCGCCGAAACAAAAACGGTTCTGCCAAGTTGTTCTGCTGAGTAATTCGAGGAAGGAAAGAGAGGGAGGCTCCACACCACTATTTCACCTGAGTATCTTACCTAGTTATTTACAGATGATCTAATTTTGCTATTTTGTAGCTTTGTCAACTACAGTCGAAGTCGGAAGTTTACATACACCTTAGCCAAATACATTTAAACTCAGTTTTTCACAATTCCTGGTATTTAATCCTGGTATAAATTCCCTGTCTTAGGTCAGTTAGGATCACCACTTTATTTTAAGAATGTGAAATGTCAGAATAATAGTAGAGAGAATGATTTCTTTCAGCTTTTATTTCTTTCATCACATTCCCAGTGGGTCAGAAGCCCATTCCTTTTGGCCCATTCCTCCTGACAGAGATGGTGTAACTGAATCAGGTTTATAGGCCTCCTTGCTTGCACACGCTTTTTCAGTTCTTCCAACACATTTTCTATAGGATTGAGGTCAGTGCTTTGTGATGGCCACTCCAATAATTTGACTTTGTTGTCCTTAAGCCATTTTGCCACAACTTTGGAAGTATGCTTGGGGTCATTGTCCATTTGGAAGACCCATTTGTGACCAAGCTTTAACTTCCTGACTGATGTCTTGAGATGTTGCTTCAATATATCCACATTATTTTCCTTCCTCATGATGCCATCTATTTTGTGAAGTGCACCAGTCCCTCCTGCAGCAAAGCACCTCCACAGCATGATGCTGCCACCCCCATGCTTCACAGTTGGGATGGTGTTCTTCGGCTTGCAAGCCACCCCCAGTTTCCTCCAAACATAACGATGGTCATTATGGCTAAATAGTTATATTTTTGTTTCCTCAGACCAGAGGACATTTCTCCAAAAAGTATGATCTTTGTCCCCATGTGCAGTTGCAAACCGTAGTCTGGCTTTTTTATGGTGGTTCTGGAGCAGTGGCTTCTTCCTTGCTGAGTGGCCTTTCAGGTTATGTCAATATAGGACTAGTTTTACTGTGGATATAGATACTTCTGTACCTGTTTCCTCCAGCATCTTCACAAGGTCCTTTGCTGTTGTTCTGGGATTGATTTGCACTTTTCGCACCAAAGTACGTTCATCTCTAGGAGACAGAACGCGTCTCCTTCCTGAGTGGTATGACGGCTGCGTGGTCCCATGGTGTTTATACATGCGTACTATTGTTTGTACAGATGAACGTGGTGCCGTCAGGCATTTGGCAATTGCTCCCAAGGATGAACCAGACTTGTGTAGGTCTACAATTTATTTTCTGAGGTCTTGGCTGATTTCTTTTGATTTTCCCATGATGTCAAGCAAAGAGGCACTGAGTTTGAAGGTAGGCCTTGAAATACATCCACAGGTACACCTCCAATTGACTCAAATGATGTCAATTAGTCTATCAGAAGCTTCTAAAGCCATAATTTTCTGGAATTTTACAAGCTGTTTAAAGGCACAGTCAATTTAGTGTATGCAAAATTCTGACCCACTGGAATTGTTCGAATGGCGCCGTTTTACAGCCCTCTAACCAGTTGTACTAGTATGTGTGTTTTTCCGCGTTATTTGTAATTTATTCTGTACATAATGTTTCTGCCATCGTCTCTTCTAACCAAAAAGAGCTTCTGGATATCAGGACAGCGATTACTCACCTCGTATTGGACAAAGATTTTTTCTTCAACAAGTTGGTCGCGAAGGATACAGTGAGGGAAAAAAGTATTTGATCCCCTGCTGATTTTGTATGTTTGCCCACTGACAAAGAACTGATCAGTCTATAATTTTAATGGTAGGTTTATTTGAACAGTGAGAGACAGAATAGCAACAACAAAATCCAGAAAAATGCATGTCAAAAATGTTATAAATTGATTTTCATTTTAATGAGGCAAATAAGTATTTGACCCCCTCTCAATCAGAAAGATTTCTGGCTCCCAGGTGTCTTTTATACAGGTAACGAGCTGAGATTAGGAGCACACTCTTAAAGGGAGTACTCCTAATCTCAGCCTGTTACCTGTATAAAAGACACCTGTCTACAGAAGCAATCAATCAATCAGATTCCAAACTCTCCACCATGGCCAAGACCAAAGAACTCTCCAAGGATGTCAGGGACAAGATTGTAGACCTACACAAGGCTGGAATGGGCTACAAGACCATCGCCAAGCAGCTTGGTGAGAAGGTGACAACAGTTGGTGTGATTATTCGCAAATGGAAGAAACACAAAAGACTGTCAATCTCCCTCTGCCTGGGGCTCCATGCAAGATCTCACCTTGTGGAGTTGCAATGATCATGAGAACGGTGAGGAATCAGCCCAGAACTACTTGGGAGGATCTTGTCAATGATCTCAAGGCAGCTGGGACCATAGTCACCAGGAAAACAATTGGTAACACACTACGCCGTGAAGAACTGAAATCCTACAGTGCCCGCAAGGTCTCCCTGCTCAAGAAAGCACATATACAGGCCCGTCTGAAGTTTGCCAATGAACATATGAATGATTAAGAGGAGAACTGGGTGAAAATGTTGTGGTCAGATGAGAATTTCTTTTTAGCTCTTTGGCATCAACTCAACTCGCCGTGTTTGGAGGAGGAGGAATGCTGTCTATGACCTCAAGAACACCATCCCCGCTGTCAAACATGGAGGTGGAAACATTATGCTTTAGGGGTGTTTTTCTAAGGGGACAGGACAACTTCACCGCATCAAAGGGACGATGGACGGGGCCATGTACCATCAAGTCTTGGGTGAGAACCTCCTTCCCTCAGCCAGGGCATTGAAAATGGGTCGTGGATGGGTATTCCAGCATGACAATGACCCAAAACACACGGCCAAGGCAACAAAGGAGTGGCTCAAGAAGAAGCACATTAAGGTCCTGGAGTGGCCTAGCCAGTCTCCAGACCTTAATCCCATAGAAAATCTGTGGAGGGAGCTGAAGGTTTGAGTTGCCAAACGTCAGCCTTGAAACCTTAATGACTTGGAGAAGATCTGCAAAGAGGAGTGGGACAAAATCCCTCCTTAGATGTGTGCAAACCTGGTGGCCAACTACAAGAAACGTCTGACCTCTGTGATTGCCAACAAGGGTTTTGCCACCAAGTACTAAGTCATGTTTTGCAGAGGGGTCAAATACTTATTTCCCTCATTAAAATGGAAATCAATTTATAACATTTTTTACATGCGTTTTTCTTGATTTTTTAGTTGTTATTCTGTCTCTCACTGTTCAAATAAACCTACCATTAAAATTATAGACTGATAATTTCTTTGTCAGTGGGCAAACCTACCAAATCAGCAGGGGATCAAATACTTTTTTCCCTCACTGTATCCTACAGACACCCGACAAGGCCCAAATCCCCGTCATTCGCATGAGAAAGAGACGGAGATATCGTGGACGTAGGTCGGGGTGCCTTGTAAGGATCCGACGGTGAGCGAGTAAACTGCCTCTTGCATCAATCCTATTAGCCAATGTTCAATCATTTGAAAATAAATTAGATGACCTAAGATTACAGTTATCCTACCAACGGGACATTAAAAACTGTAATATATTGTGTTTCACCGAGTCGTGGCTTAACGATGACATGGACAACATACAGCTAGCAGGCTATACGCTACATCGGCAGGATAGAACGGCTGACTCCGGTAAGACAAGGGGTGGCGGTCTGTGTATATTTGTAAACAACAGCTGGTGCACAAAATCAAATACTAAGGAAGTCTCAAGGTTTTGCTTGCCTGAGGTAGAGTTGTAGACCACACTATTTACCAAGAGAGTTTTCATCTATATTTTTCATAGCTGTCTATTTACCACCACAAACCAATGCTGGCATTAAGATTGCACTGGAATGAGCTGTATAAGGCCATAAGTGAACAGGAAAATGCTCATCCAGAGGCAGCGCTCCTAGTGGCCGGGGACTTTAATGCAGGGAAACTTAAATCAGTTCTACCTAATCCCTACCAGCATGTTAAATGTGCAACCAGAGGAAAAAAAAACTCTAGACCACCTTTACTCCACACACAGAGATGCATACAAATCTCTCCATCGCCTTCCATTTGACAAATCTGACAATAACTCTATCCTCCTGATTCCTGCTTATAAGCTAAAACTAAAGCAGGAAGCACCAGTGACTCGGTTAATAAAAAAGTGGTCAGATGACGCAGATGCTAAACTACAGGACTGTTTTGCTAGCACAGACTGGAACATGTTCCGGGATTCTTCAGATAGCATTGAGGAGTACACCACATCAGTCACTGGCTTCATCAATAAGTGCATCGATGACGTCGTCCCCACAGTGACCGTACGTACATACCCCAACCAGAAGCCATGGATTACAGGCAAAATCTGCACTGAGCTAAAAGGTAGAGCTGCCGCTTTCAAGGAGCGGGACTCTAACCCGGACACTTATAAGAAATCCCACTATGCCCTCAGACGAACGATCAAACAGGCAAAGAGTCAGGACAGGACTAAGATTGAATTGTACTACACCGGCTCTGACGCTTGTCGGATGTGGCAGGGCTTGAAAACTATTACAGACTACAAAGGGAATCACAGCCGCGAGCTGCCCAGTGACACAAGACTTCCAGACGAGCTAAACCACTTCTATGCTCGCTTCGAGGCAAACAACACTGAAGCATGCATGAGAGCACCAGCTGTTCCGGATGACTATGTGATCACGCTCTCCGTAGCCAATGTGAGTAAGACTTTTAAGCAGGTCAACATTCTCAAGGCTGCAGGGCCAGACGGATTACCAGGACGTGTACTCCGAGCATGTGCTGACCAACTGGCAAGTGTCTTCACTGACATTTTCAACATGTCCCTGACTGAGTCTGTAATACCAACATGTTTCAAGCAGACCACCGTAGTCCCCGTGCCCAAGGACACTAAGATAACCTGCCTAAATGACTACTGACCCGTGGCACTGACGTCTGTATCCATGAAGTGCTTTGAAAGGCTGGTCATGGCTCACATCAACACCATTATCCCAGAAACCGTAGACCCACTCCAATTTGCATTCCGCCCCAACAGATCCACAGAATTATTATTATTATTATTAATTTTTTTATGCAATCTCTATTGCACTCCACACTGCCCTTTCCCACCTGGACAAGAGGAACACCTACGTGAGAATGCTATTCATTGACTACAGCTCAGCATTCAACACCATAGTGCCCTCAAATCTCATCACTAAGCTAAGGATCTTGGGACTAAACACCTCCCTCTGCAACTGGATCCTGGACTTCCTGACGGGTCGCCCCCAGGTGGTAAGGGTAGGTAACAACACATCTGCCACTCTGATCCTCAACACGGGGGCTCCTCAGAGGTGCGTGCTCAGTCCCCTCCTGTACTGCCTGTTCACCCATGACTGCATGGCCAGGCACGATTCCAACACCATCATTAAGTTTGCCGACGACACAACAGTGGTACGCCTGATCACGACAACGATGAGCCAGCCTATAGGGAGGAGGTCAGAGACCTGGCCGTGTGGTGCCAGTATAACAACCTCTCCCTCAACGTGACCAAGAAAAAGGAGATGATTGTGGACTACAGGAAAAAAAAGAGGACTGAGCACGCCCCCATTCTCATCGACAGGGCTATAGTGGAACAGGTTGAGAGCTTCAAGTTCCTTGGTGTCCACATCACCAACAAACTATCATGGTCCAAACACACCAAGACAGTCATGAAGAGGGCATGTCAAAGCCTATTCCCCCTCAGGAGACTGAAAAGATTTGGCATGGGTCCTCAGATCCTCAAAAAATTATACAGCTGCACCATCGAGAGCATCCTGACTGGTTGCATCACCGCCTGGTATGGCAACTGCTCGGCCTCCGACCGCAAGGCACTACAGAGGGTAGTGCGTACGGCCCAGTACGGCCAAGCTTCCTGCCATCCAGGACCTCTATACCAGGCAGTGTCAGAGGAAGGCCCTCAAAATTGTCAAAGACTCCAGCCACCATAGTCATAGACTGTTCTCTCTGCTTCCGCACGGCAAGCGGTACCGGAGTGCCAAGTCTAGGTCCAAAAGACTTCTCAACAGCTTTTACCCCCAAGCCATAAGACTCCTGAACAGCTAATCATGGCTACCCAAACTATTTGCAATGCCCCACCCCCACCCCATCTTTTTACGCTGCTGCTACTCTGTTAATTATTTATGCATTGTCACTTTAACTCTACCCACATGTACATATTCCCTCAACTAGCCGGTGTCCCCGCACATTGACTCTGCACCGGTACCCCCTGTATATATAGCCTCCCTACTGTTATTTTATTTTAATTCTACTCTTTTTTCTCAACACTTTTTTGTTGTTGTTTAATTTTACTTTTTTTATAAAAAAATTAATGCATTGTTGGTTAAGGGCTGTAAGTAAGCATTTCACTGTAATGTCTACACCTGTTATATTCGGCGCATGTGGCCAATAACATTTGATTTGATTTGAATTGTGATACAGTGAATTATAAATGGAATATTCTGTCTGTCAACAATTGTTGGGAAAATGACTTGTGTCATGCACAAAGTAGATGTCCTAACCGACTTGCCAAAACTATAGTTTGTTAACAAGAAATTTGTGGAGTGGTTGAAAAAGGTGTTTTAATGACTCCAACCTAAGTGTCTGTAAAGGGGTGTGTGTTTTCTATACTGGTTCGCACCTCTCCCTGTAGGCTTCACAGATGCTCCCCACCCCTTGGCTGCAACCCTTCTAATTTAGTGTACCCTGCGCGCACAACCCATGTGGAATCCTGGACCTCTGGCAGCGTTTGGAACTGCTGATCTAAGGTGAAGAACGCTGCGTTCATCTCAGCCTATGCTGCCCTTCAGTCCCTTGACTTTCTGGCCCTGACAGTGACATGGATCACCCCAGAGAACACTGCTACTCCAGCTGCTATTTCTTCATCTGACTATGTTTTCTCTCATAGTCCGAGAGCATCTGGTTGTTGCGGTGGTGGCACATGTCTATTCATTTCTCCTACAGTGGCTTGCGAAAGTATTCACCCCCCATGGCATTTTTCCTATTTTGTTGCCTTACAAACTGGAATTAAAATTGATTTTTTGGTGGTTTGTATCATTTGATTTACACAACATGCCTACCACTTTGAAGATGCAAAATATTTTTTATTGTGAAACAAACAAGAAATAAGACAAAAAAACAGAACTTGATATAACTAATCACCCTCCCAAAGTCAATACTTTTAGAGCCACCCTTGCCAGCAATTACAGCTGCAAGTCTCTTGGGGTATGTCTCTATAAGCTTGGCACATCTAGCCACTGGGATTTTTGCCCATTCTTCAAGGCAAATCTGCTCCAGCTCCTTCAAGTTGGATGGGTTCCGCTGGTGTACAGCAATCTTTGAGTCATACCACAGAATCTCAATTGGATTGAGGTCTGGGATTTGACTAGGCCATTCCAAGACATTTAAATGTTTCCCCTTAAACCACTTTAATGTTGCTTTAGCAGTATGCTTAGGGTCATTGTCCTGCTGGAAGGTGAACCTCCATCCCAGTCTCAAATCTCTGGAAGACTGAAACAGGTTTCCCTCAAGAATTTCCCTGTTTTTAGCGCAATCCAACATTCCTTCAATTCTGACCAGTTTCCCAGTCTCTGCCGATGAAAAACATCCCCACAGCATGATGCTACCACCATGCTTCACTGTGGGGATGGTGTTCTCGAGGTGATGAGAGATGTTGGGTTTGCGCCAGACATAGCATTTTCCTTGATGGCCAAAAAGCTCAATTTAGTCTCATCTGACCAGAGTACCTTCTACCATATGTTTGGGGAGTCTCCCACATGCCTTTTGGCGAACACCAAACGTGTTTGTTAATTTTTTTCTTTAAGCAATGGCTTTTTTCTGGCCACTCTTCCGTAAAGCCCAGCTCTGTGGAGTGTACGGTTTAAAGTGGTCCTATGGACAGATACTCCAATCTCCGCTGTGGAGCTTTGCAGCTCCTTCAGGGTTATCTTTGGTCTCTTTGTTGCTTCTCTGATTAATGCCCTCCTTGCCTGGTCCGTGTGTTTTGGTGGGCATTCCTCTCTTGGCAGGTTAGTAGTGGTGCCATATTCTTTTAATTTTTTAATAATGGATTTAATGGTGCTCCGTGGGATGTTCAAAGTTTATGATATTTTTTTATAAAACAACCCTGATCTGTACTTCTCCAAAACTTTGTCCCTGACCTGTTTGGAGAGCTCCTTGGTCTTCATGGTGCCGCTTGCTTGGTGGTGCCCTTGCTTAATGGTGTTGCAGACTCTGGGGCCTTTCAGACAGGTGTAGATATATACTGACATCATGTGACACTTAGATTGCACACAGGTGGACTTTATTTAACTAATTATGTGACTTCTGAAGGTAATTGGTTGCACCAGATCTTATTTAGGGGGCTTCATAGCAAAGGGGGTGAATACATATGCACGCACCACTTTTCTGTTATTATTTGTAATAATTTTTTTCACTTCACCAATTTTGACTATTTTGTGTATGTCCATTACATGAAATACATATACAAATCCATCGAAATTACAGGTTGTAATGCAACAAAATAGGAAAATGCCAAGGGGGATGAATACTTTTGCAAGGCACTGTAAGTGCAGACTTTCCATTTTCTCCCTCTCTCACCTGTCCATCTCATTTGAATTCCATGCTGTCACTGTCACTTGTCCACTCAAGTTTAACATTATTGTCATCTATCACCCACCAGGTGCCCTTGGAGAGTTCCCCAATGAGCTTGACACCTTGATAAGCTCATTTCCTGATGATGGCTCACCGCTCTTCGTACTTGGCGACTTCCTCCCGATGTCTGCCCTCGATTCATTTCTTTCCAACTTGCTATTTCCCCTACTTTTGACCTCACCCTTTCCCAATCCCCTCTAACTCACAAGGCAGGCAATACGCTTGACCTCATCTTTACTTGAGGCTGCTTGCCTACTAATCTCACTGCAACCCCCCTCCAGGTCTCTGATCACTACTTTGTTTCCTTTTCAGTCTCCCTTTCCTCCAACCCTAACAACTCAGCCCCTACCCAGATGGTCATGCGCCGCCGCAATCTTCGCTCTCTTTCTCCCACTACTCTCTCCTCTTCCTTCCTATCATCTCTCCCTTCTCCCTTCTGTCTCCTGATTCTGCCTCTTCGAACCTACTATCCTCCCTTTCCGCATCCTATGACTCGCACTGTCCCCTTTCCTCCTGGCCGGCTCGGCCTTCCCCTCCTGCTCCGTGGCTGAGTGACTCATAGCGAGCTTACAGAACAGGGCTGCGGGCAGAGGAGCGAAAATGGAGGAGAACTAAACTTACGGAGGACCTTTCATCCTTTCACTCCCTCCTCTCTACCTTCTCTTCCTCTGTATCCGCTGCTAAAGACAATTTCTACCACTCTAAATTTCAAGATTCTGCCTCTAACCCTAGGAAACTATTTTCCACCTTCTCCTCCCTCCTTAATCCTCCACCCCCTCCTCCTACCTCCTCCAACTCTGCGGACGACTTTGTCAACCATTTTGAAAAAAAGGTTGACGACATCCGCTACTCATTCACTCAGCCTACTGAGTCCACGGGTCTCACTCACACAGAACTTTCTATGCCTGTGATATGTGGTTGTCCCACCTAGCTATCTTAAGATTAATACACTAACTGTAAGTCACTCTGGATAAGTGCATCTGCTACATGACTAAATTGTCAATGTAAAATGTATAGGCCTGCGTTTTTTTCTAGGACTTTGTAGAATTATACAAAACATATCCTTGACTCTATCTAAACGAATAACTTTTGTTATTTTTTTTTATGATACAGTATAATTCCATGAACATTTCTTCATGCAATTAATCATTTACAATAGTTTATGCACTATTTATCAAGCATTTATTCATCAAGCATGCATGTTTGCGCACCTTACAAGTTGATATGCATCTGATGCATATGCTAAACGGGTGCCCGGAAACGTTCTCTAGCGGGTACTTACAGTTGATGTCGGAAGTTTACATACACTTAGGTTGGAGTCATTAAAACTCGTTTTTCAACCACTCCACACATTTCTTGTTAACAAACTATAGTTTTGGCAAGTCGGTTAGGTCATTTACTTTGTGCATGACACAAGTAATTTTTCCAACAACTATTTACAGACAGATTATTTCACTTATAATTCACTGCATCACAATTCCAGTGGGTCAGAAGTTTACATAGACTAAATTGACTGTGCGCGCACGTAGACAAGATGGCGTATTGAATAGAAAGCGGTACAAATCACCTCAAGTTAAAAACATAATATTCAAAATCGGTAAGTTAGACTAAATATTAGCATTTTATATATTCGCAGTAAATAAAATTAAATCTGGATAATAACACAAAACAAATCATAAGGCTAGAGAAATATATCAACAAATATTACAACAACACGCAACACCCAAACATGGCGGAAGATAAACGAGGAGAACCAATCCCCAAGAGAAAACGCGACTCGTCGACTGATACAGATGATATATGCTTTTCATCACTGGGTCTGGTAAGTGTGGAAAGCGACCTGTTGAAGTCGATAAATGACACATTGGGCATACTAGAATTGGTCAGTAAGGACGTAAAAGAGTTGAAAGCGAGTCTTGAAATGAGTGACGAAAAAGCAGTGATAATGGTGACAGTAACTAAGATGGAAACGGACGTTAGGGAACTTAAGAAGGAGGAACAACCTTCTGAGAGAAGCCTTACTAGACATCCATACTAGATCGATGAGAGAAAATCTAGTACTTACGGGTATTCAGGAAAAGGAGGGAGAAATAACTGAGAATATTATGATGGATTTCCTGCATACAGCGCTTCAAATACCACTCGAGGCTGTCGATAAAATCCAACTCGAACGTGTCCACCGTTTCAGACAAAGAGGACAGAAATATGATCGCCCAATCGTCATGATCGCCCAATCGTTGCCAAATTTGAATTTTTTAAGGATAAAGCTATGGATAAAAGCCTAGGAAAAAAGACTTGCTGGCACGAAAAAAGGCATGAATGATCAGTTCCCGAGGGAGATTGCAGAAAGGCGCAAAGTTCTGTATCCAATCTTCAAGGAAAATATATTAAAAGGGAAACGTGTGGCACTTGTGGTCGATAAACTATACAGTGGGGAGAACAAGTATTTGATACACTGCCAATATTGCAGGTTTTCCTACTTACAAAGCATGTAGAGGTCTGTCATTTTTATCAAAGGTACATTTCAACTGTGAGAGACGGAATCTAAAACAAAAATCCAGAAAATCACATTGTATAATTTTTAAGTAATTAATTTGCATTTTCTTGCATGACATAAGTATTTCATCACCTACCAACCAGTAAGAATTACGGCTCTCACAGACCTGTTAGTTTTTCTTTAAGAAGCCCTCCTGTTCTCCACTCATTACCTGTATTAACTGCACCTGTTTGAACTCGGTACCTGTATAAAAGACACCTGTCCACACACTCAATCAAACAGACTCCAACCTCTCCACAATGGCCAAGACCAGAGAGCTGTGTAAGGACATCAGGGATAGAATTGTAGACCTGCACAAGGCTGGGATGGGCTACAGGACAATAGGCAAGCAGCTTGGTGAGAAGGCAACAACTGTTGGTGCAATTATTGGAAAATGAAAGAAGTTCAAGATGACGGTCAATCACCCTCGGTCTGGGGCTCCATGCAAGATCTCACCTCGTGGGGCATCAATGATCATGAGGAAGGTGAGGGATCAGCCCAGAACTACACGGCAGGACCTGGTCAATGACCAGAAGAGAGCTGGGACCACAGTCTCAAAGAAAACCATTAGTAACACACTACGCCTTCATGGATAAAAATCCTGCAGCGCATGCAAGGTCCCCCTGCTCAAACCAGCGCATGTCCAGGCCCATCTGAAGTTTGACAATGACCATCTGGATGATCCAGAGGAGGAATGGGAGAAGGTCATGTGGTCTGATTAGACAAAAATAGAGCTTTTTGGTCTAAACTCCACTCGCCGTGTTTGGAGGAAGAAGAAGGATGAGTACAACCCCAAGAACACCATCCCAACCGTGAAGCATGGAGGTGGAAACGTTATTATTTGGCGATGCTTTTCTGCAAAGGGGACAGGACGACTGCACCGTATTGAGGGGAGGATGGATGGGGCCATGTATCGCGAGACCTTCCCTCAGTAAGAGCATTGAAGATGGGTCGTGGCTGGGTCTTCCAGCATGACAACGACCCAAAACACACAGCCAGGGCAACTAAAGAGTGGCTCCGTAAGAAGCATCTCAAGGTCCTGGAGTGGCCTAGCCAGTCTCCAGACCTGAACCCAATAGAAGATCTTTGGAGGGAGCTGAAAGTCCATCTTGCCCAGCGACAGCCCCGAAACCTGAAGGATCTGGAGAAGGTCTGTATGGAGGAGTGGGACAAAATCCCTGATGCAGTGTGTGCAAACCTGGTCAAGACCTACAGGAAACGTATGATCTCTGTAATTGCAAACAAAGGTTTCTGTACCAAATATTAAGTTCTGCTTTTCTAATGTATCAAATACTTATGTCATGCAATAAAATGCAAATTAATTACTTAAAAATCATACAATGTGATTTTCTGGATTTTTGTTTTAGATTCCGTCTCTCACAGTTGAAGTGTACCTATGATACAAATTACAGACCTCTACATGCTTTGTAAGTAGGAAAATCTGCAAAATCGGCAGTGTATCAAATACTTGTTCTCCCCACTGTATATTGACAACCAAATGTTCAGAGACACAAAGACTACTCCATGGCTATTCTAAAAGTTGTAATAGAGGAGTTGAATAATGGAACACCCAATACTAGCAATGATAGGGATTGGAATATGAAATAACATTTATAGCAAGTATAGTATTTAAAAAAGGATAAAACGATATAACAAGAAAAGATAACAAGCAGAATAATACATCTTCAAATACAACTAATTAGAACATGGCTTTTTTGGCGGGCAATTGTTGTTTTGGCGGGCAATTGTTGTTTTGGCGGACGGTTGTTGGGGTTGGTCCTGTGTTCTCCCTGGCGTCCTTTCCCCCTTGCGGCAGGTGTGGGATGTGGGTGCGTTTGCACGCTCGGCCCATTTCCTCCCCAGTCAACCATGTGGTGTGCGTTTTTGTGTTTGGAAAGGTGTGGTGTTAATTGAGTGAGAGGGGAAATGGTTGCATATCCTAGAGCCGACGGGTGTCTATGAGCAGGGGTAGTGAGAGGGAGCTTTCAATTTTGTGTAGATGAGGGATATACATTTTTAAATATAGTATACATCTAATCTAATTTTTTATCGTCCTATCATGATGGAAAGATCCCAACCCTATATCCTGGACACCCACCTGAGTGACCCATACACCAAAGAGAAGTTCCCATCTCTTTTATGGACCTGCTGTGAGTATGCAGCCTAAACAGAGAAATAAATGCGGTCAGAGACCTACTTGAGCAGCACCACCCCCTCAAGATTCTGAGCCTGCCTGGCAGGGTTGGTCCTACAAAGCCAGAGCCCCCTCCAGAGCATTATATACAAGGAAATTCACAAAGCTGCTAATGAGAACCTTGACGACCTTTTACCTAGCCGGTGGGGATTCTGGTGGGGTACCCCCACCCAGGTAGTGGCAGTGCTGGCAACACTGGCTGCAGTAACCCATGGAGAGGGGGTCACACTCAGAAGTCTGCAATCAGAGAGGGGGTTTATGATTGTGGCCCAGGTGGCACAAAATAATCAAAGGTCTGACTGCACGGAGATGCTTGGGGAAAATGGTTACAACGGGGGACCAGAGTGTTTGTGTCTCAGGTGAAGAGGGTGGATCTGATCTCCATCACCTAGGACTTGACATAGATTAAGTAGATTAATCAAGTCTCACATTGTTGTCAATTTCTGCTCAATCTTGCATGCTTTCTCAATCAGCTGTAACTGTATGTGCACCCATAAATCATGTTCTTTCTTGAGTTGGGCTCTGGGATATAGCAACCGTTGAGTATCTGATTTTATGGTGGATTGTGGAGGAGGGGGGTTGAGTGTGTTGGAGTATGTGAGTATGTGCGTGTGTGTTTGTCCGGCATCTGTTGTGGGGGGGTGGGGATGTTGGGTGGGGTATGGGATGGACCACGTTAATTATTTGCTAGGATAATAATTGCTTGTCAATAAATTAAATGTAATACAATGGCAATCCGGGTTATATGTTAAAATCCTATGCATGAACTGCCAACATTATTACGCATATTAATTGATAATGATGGAAAATAAGATATGCAAGATATTTGAATGGATATATATTTTTTAATAGTTATATATAGAGGTGACAGCATTGGAAATGCTTTTGGCGTTTAATCTGCTTCTGTTTTGTGCGTGGCACGGTGTGCTGTTTTCGATGGAAGGGTCCTGGCCTCTCGGGGCCCTAGGGATCCGGAGGGATGTGGGTGGGATGCCGATCACTGGGATGACGGCTCAACTTGGGATGGGGAGGGGCTTTAGCGGGGGAATTAGTGGAGAACAATTGAAGGGATGCTTAGTAGCAATGCAAATATCATGGTACAGCTACAGTGGGGAGAACAAGTATTTGATACACTGCCGATTTTGCAGGTTTTCCTACTTACAAAGCATGTAGAGGTCTGTAATTTTTATCATAGGTACACTTCAACTGTGAGAGACGGAATCTAAAACCAAATTCCAGAAAATCACATTGTATGATTTTTAAGTAATTCATTTGCATTTTATTGCATGACATAAGTATTTGATCACCTACCAACCAGTAAGAATTCCGTCTCTCACAGACCTGTTAGTTTTTTTTTAAGAAGCCCTGCTGTTCTCCACTCATTACCTGTATTAACTGCACCTGTTAGAACTCGTTACCTGTATAAAAGACACCTGTCCACACACTCAATCAAACAGACTCCAACCTCTCCACAATGGCCAAGACCAGAGAGATGTGTAAGGACATCAGGGATAAAATTGTAGACCTGCACAAGGCAGGGATGGGCTACAGGACAATAGGCAAGCAGCTTGGTGAGAAGGCAACAACTGTTGCCGCAATTATTAGAAAATGGAAGAAGTTCAAGATGACGGTCAATCACCCTCGGTCTGGAGCTCCATGCAAGATATCACCTTGTGGGGCATCAATGATCATGAGGAAGGTGAGGGATCCACCCAGAACTACACGGCAGGACCTGGTCAATGACCTGAAGAGAGCTGGGACCACAGTCTCAAAGAAAACCATTAGTAACACACTACGCCGTCATGGATTAAAATCCTGCAGCGCACGCAAGGTCCCCCTGCTCAAGCCAGCGCATGTCCAGGCCCATCTGAAGTTTGCCAATGACCATCTGGATGATCCAGAGGAGGAATGGGAGAAGGTCATGTGGTCTGATGAGACAAAAATAGAGCTTTTTGGTCTAAACTCCACTCGCCGTGTTTGGAAGAAGAAGAAGGATGAGTACAACCCCAAGAACACCATCCCAACCGTGAAGCATAGAGGTGGAAACATCATTCTTTGGGGATGCTTTTCTGCAAAGGGGACAGGACGACTGCACCGTATTGAGGGGAGGATGGATGGGTCCATGTATCGCGAGATCTTGGCCAACAACCTCCTTCTCTCAGTAAGAGCATTGAAGATGGGTCGTGGCTGGGTCTTCCAGCATGACAACGACCCGAAACACACAGCCAGGGCAACTAAGGAGTGGCTCCGTAAGAAGCATCTCAAGGTCCTGGAGTGGCCTAGCCAGTCTCCAGACCTGAACCCAATAGAACATCTTTGGAGGGAGCTGAAAGTCCGTATTGCCCAACGACAGCCCCGAAACCTGAAGGATCTGGAGATGGTCTGTATGGAGGAGTGGGCCAAAATCCCTGCTGCAGTGTGTGCAAACCTGGTCAAGACCTACTGGAAACGTATGATCTCTGTAATTGCAAACAAAGGTTTCTGTACCAAATATTAAGTTCTGCTTTTCTGATGTATCAAATACTTATGTCATGCAATAAAATGCTAATGAATCACTTAAAAATCATACAATGTGATTTTCTGGATTTTTGTTTTAGATTCCGTCTCTCACAGTTGAAGTGTACCTACAGTGGGGAGAACAAGTATTTGATACACTGCCGATTTTGTATGTTTGCCCACTGACAAAGAAATGATCAGTCTATAATTTTAATGGTAGGTTTACTTGAACAATGAGAGGCAGAATAACAAAACAAAAATCCAGAAAAACTCATGTCAAAAATGTTATAAATTGATTTGCATTTTAATGAGGGAAATAAGTATTTGATCCCTCTGCTAAACATGACGTAGTACTTGGTGGCAAAACCCTTGTTGGCAATCACAGAGGTCAGACGTTTCTTGTAGTTGGCCACCAGGTTTGCACACATCTCAGGAGGGATTTTGTCCCACTCCTCTTTGCAGATCTTCTCCAAGTCATTAAGGTTTCGAGGCTGACGTTTGGCAACTCGAACCTTCAGCTCCCTCCAAAGATTTTCTATGGGATTAAGGTCTGGAGACTGGCTAGGCCACTCCAGGACTATAATTTGCTTCTTCTTGAGCCACTCCTTTGTTGCCTTGGCCGTGTGTTTTGGGTCATTGTCATGCTGAAATACCCATCCACGACCCATTTTCACTGGAGGAAAAAGGACTAAATTCTCAACTCCGATTCCTGGCAGTACTGTGGGTATGGAAGGGAACACAGAGAATGGAGTTCAGAAGCGCCAATGAAGCCCTAAACAGGTTGCAGGAAACCTTTCCAGTTGAAAGAGAGCCCAGCGCCCTAAAGAGATAAAGAAGCGGAAAAAACAGATAAGCACACGAGGCCACATACAGTGATGCCCAAGACCAACTTATCGTAAGTTGAGACAACATTCCTTCCCCCTCCCCCCCAATACAATCTAGACTCTATTGTCCCCAAGTAACTTTTATTCTCTAGAAAGTAACGATAGAATTAGCAGATAACAATGAGATACATGGACACTGAAAATACAATATAAAAGCTGAAAGTATTCAGATCGCTTGACTTTTTCCCCATTTTGTTATGTTAGTCTTATTCTAAAATGTATTAAATAAAACATTTTCCTCAGCAATCTACACACAATACCAAAGCGAAAACAGGTTTTTAATAATGTTTGCAAATATATTACAAATAAAAAACTTTATTTACAGAAGTAAGACCCTTTGCTATGAGACTCGAAATTGAGCTCAGGTGCATCCTGTTTCCATTGATCATCCTTGAGATGTTTCTACAACTTGATTTGAGTCCACTTGTGGTTAATTCAATTGATTGGACATGATTTGGAAAGGCACACCTGTCTATATAAGGTCCCACAGTTGACAGTGCATGTCAGAGCAAAAACCAAGCCATGAGGTCGAAGGAATTGTCCGTAGAGCTCCGTGACAGGATTGTGTCGAGGCACAGATCTGGGGAAGGGTACCAAAAAATGTCTGTAGCATTGAAGGTCCCCAAGAACACAGTGGCCTCCATCATTCTAAAATGGAAGAAGTTTGGAACCACCAAGACTCTTCCTAGAGCTGGCCGCCCGGCCAAACTGAGCAATCGGGGGAGAAGGGCGTTGATCAAGGGGGTGACCAAGAACTTGATGGTCACTCTGACAGCGCCCTAGAGTTCCTCTGTGGAGATGGGAGAACCTTCCAGAAGGACTACCAACTCTGCAGCACTCCACCAAGCAGGCCTTTATGGTAGAGTGGCCAGATTGAAGCCATTCCACAGTAAAAGGCACATGACAGCCCGCTTGGAGTTTGCCAAAAGGCACCTAAAGACTCTCAGACCATGATAACAAAGATTCTCTGGTCTGATGAAACCAAGATTGAACTCTTTGGCCTGAATGCCAAGCGTCAAGTCTGGAGAAAACCTGGCACCATCCCTACAGTGAAGCATGGTGGTGGCAGCATCATGCTGTGGGGATGTTTTTCAGCGGCAGGGACTGGGAGACTAGTCAGGATCGAGGCAAAGATTAACGGAGCAAAATACAGAAATTCTTGATGAAAGCCTGCTCCAGAGCGCTCAGGACCTCTGACTGCAGCGAAGGTTCACCTTTCAACAAGACAATGACCCTAAGCATACAGCCTTGACAACGCAGGAGTGGCTTCAGGACAAGTCTCTGAATGTGCTTGTGTGGTCCAGCCAGAGCCCGGACTTGAACTCGATCGAACATCTCTGAAGAGACCTGAAAATAGCTGTGCAGCAACGCTCCCCATTCAACCTTACAGAGCTTGAGAGGATCTGCAGAGAAGAATGGGAGAAACTCCCCAAATACAGGTGTGCCCAGCTTGTAGTGTCATACCCGATAAGACTCAAGGCTGTAATCGCTGCCAAATTTGCTTCAACAAAGTACTGAGTAAAAGGTCTGAATACTTATGTAAATAAAATATTTCAGTTTAGAATTTTTATAAATTAGCAACAATTTCAAATAAACTGTTTTTGCTTTGTCATTATGGGGTATTATGTGTAGATTGATGAGGGAAAAAAAACAATTTAATCAATTTTAGATTAAGGCTGTATTGTAACAAAATGTGGAAAAAGTCAAGGGGTCTGAATACTTTCTGAATGCATTGTATATTATCAATAATTGTTCTATGGAAGTGCGTGTGTGTGGGCGAGAGGGTTTGAGTGGGTGTATGTGTGGGTAGGTGTCTGCATATGAAGGGAGAGTGAAGGAGGGTGAATATGAATATGTGTGGGAGGGCGGGCGGGCGGGAGAGAATGGGTGTGCAGAGGCATAGGGTATATGTTGTGTGTGAATGAAGTAGAATGGATAAGTAAGTAGATGTATAGAGGGGTGTATATGTGTTTGAGAAGAAGGGAGGGGGGAAAAGATGGAGGTTGTAATAAACTGGGCCTGGGTGGGTAAGGGAGGGCAAGGAGGGGAGGTGGTGATATGCTTGGCATGGGATGGCAAGGGGCGGTAAGAATGGGAGGGTGGGACATGCTTGGCTTGGGGGGGGACAAGGGGGAGTAAAGATGGAAGGTGGGGATAATCTTGGCTTGGGTGGGGTAAAGGGGGGAGAACAGGATGGGGGTGGTGGCGAGGTATAGGATTTGGTTTGGGAGAGAGAGCGACAAGGAAGGACTTAACTATACTACAATGTAATTTTATTTAAAAAAATTGAACTTATGAACCTGTTTTAAAATGAATACGAGTTCTGGACATATTAGGAAAGGATGTTGAATCACTATTACTTGTTTGTCATTACAACTAAGATTTAATGGTGGTTATTGGCGAGAATGGAGAGGGGCTATATCCTGGGGATTGGGATGGGGTGACTGGGAGGGCATCAAACACTTCTCTGAGATGTGTGTGGGTCCTCCACTCAGCCGATTTCAGTCTCTCTAAGGACACACTCAACCCAAGTAGACCCCACCTGTCACACCCTGGCTCTGGGACTCTATATGTTGAGCCAGGGTGTGTTCATTCTGTGTGTTCATTTTCTATGTTGGGTATTCTAGTTTGTTTGATTCTATGTTTGACGATGTGACTCCCAATCAGAGGCAACGAGTGTCAGCTGTTTGCTGGTTGTCTCTGATTGGGAGCCATATTTAAACTGTATGTTTTCCCTTGGGGGTTGTGGGTTTTTGTTCCTTATTCGGTCAGTGTAACCGTGGACTTCACGAGTCGTGTTTTGTTTGTATTTAGTACTTTAATTAAATAAAGTCATGTTTGTTTCACACGCTGCGCCTTGGTCTACTCTCCTTTACGACGATCGTGACAGAAAAACCCACCGTACAAGGACCAAGCAGCGTGTCCAGGAGCAGGCAGCCTGGTCATGGGAGGAAGCGCCAGGAAAGGAGATGGAGAGGCTGGCGATGGCCCAGGTGGGCAAAGTGTGGTCCTGGGAGGACATGCTCGGGGGCAAGGGACCTTGGGGTAGGATCAAGGCCCTGGCGAGAGAGGAGCAGCGGCGTCAGCAGTGCCATCGTCGGACGGACGAGAGGCACCCCCAATAATTTTTTAGGGGGGGGCACACGGCATGGGCGACTGGGCAGCAGGAGGCTGCCACAGGGCGAAATAGGAGAAGAGGAGAGAAGGCCACCGGGTTACGGGAGCCATTGGCGAGAGGAGGGAAGGAAGTCGTAGAGGCACGGCGAGAGGGACTGAGGTGTATTGCCAGTCCGGTCCGGCCCGTTCCTGATCCCCGTTTAAAGCCAGTGGTGTGTGTTCCCAGTACAGTCCGGCCTGTCCCTGCTCCACGCACCAAACCTACGGTGTGCGTCGCCAGCCCAGCCCGGCCTGTCCCTGCTCCACGCATCAAGCCTACGGTGTGCGTCGACAGTCCTGTCCGGCCTGTTCCTGCTCCACGCACCAAACCTACGGTGTGCGGCGACAGCCCAGCCCGGCCTGTCCCTGCTCCACGCACCAAACCTACGGTGTGCGTCGCCAGCCCAGCCCGGCCTGTCCCTGCTCCACGCATCAAGCCTACGGTGTGCGTCGACAGTCCTGTCCGGCCTGTTCCTGCTCCACGCACCAAACCTACGGTGTGCGGCGACAGCCCAGCCCGGCCTGTCCCTGCTCCACGCACCAAACCTACGGTGTGCGTCGCCAGCCCAGCCCGGCCTGTCCCTGCTCCACGCACCAAGCCTACGGTGTGCGTCGACAGCCCTGCCCGGCCTGTTCCTGCTCCACGCACCAAACCTACGGTGTGCGTCGCCAGCCCAGCCCGGCCTGTCCCTGCTCCACGCACCAAGCCTACGGTGTGCGTCGACAGTCCTGTCCGGCCTGTCCCTGCTCCACGCACCAAGCCTACGGTGTGCGTCGACAGCCCAGCCCGGCCTGTCCCTGCTCCACGCACCAAGCCTACGGTGTGCGTCGTCAGCCTGGTCCAGCCCGTTCCTGCCACTCGCACCAAGCCAGGGGTGCGAGTCGTCAGCCTGGTCCAGCCCGTTCCTGCCACTCGCACCAAGCCAGGGGTGCGAGTCGTCAGCCTGGTTCAGCCCGTTCCTGCTACTCGCACCAAGCCCGGGGGGCGAGTCATCAGCCTGGTAAGACCGGTCAGCTGCTCCACAACGGAGCGTAAGCAATCCGCTCCGTCAATGTCCAGTCCAGATCCAGCCAGCGGGGTCAGACCGGACCAGGGGCGCTACGGGGGAATTATGGAGGGGTGGTGGTCAAGGCCGGAGCCGGAGCCGCCTCCGAGGAGGAATGCCCACCCAGCCCTCCCCTGTTTGGGGTTTTGTTGAGGCGCGGTCGCAGTCCGCGCCTTTAGGGGGGGGGTACTGTCACACCCTGGCTCTGGGACTCTATATGTTGAGCCAGGGTGTGTTCATTCTGTGTGTTCATTTTCTATGTTGGGTATTCTAGTTTGTTTGATTCTATGTTTGACGATGTGACTCCCAATCAGAGGCAACGAGTGTCAGCTGTTTGCTGGTTGTCTCTGATTGGGAGCCATATTTAAACTGTATGTTTTCCCTTGGGGGTTGTGGGTTTTTGTTCCTTATTCGGTCAGTGTAACCGTGGACTTCACAAGTCGTGTTTTGTTTGTATTTAGTACTTTAATTAAATAAAGTCATGTTCGTTTCACACGCTGCGCCTTGGTCTACTCTCCTTTACGACGATCGTGACACCACCAGCCACTATACTTTAATTTATAATGTAATACAAACCAACCACAGTACTTAAGTGGCAGTCTTTTTTCAAAAGTACAGTATGTACAATGTATATATACACCGTTTTTTTTGGTACATAAGGAGAGGAATCGGAGCTAAAAAGCCCTAAAAAGGCATAGCGCCTCAAGCACATAGACTTATTTTGCTTTATGTATTTTTTGTGTGTTTTTTTGTTAAATGTCTGCTCAGCCCACATGCCCATACGCTTTATATATGTAATATATACAATAACTATATATTTATACTATGATCCTCCCATTCTATGGAATGCCCACCACCCTCATACGTCATGTCTGCTAAAATGTTTTACTTGGTTCTTCAATGATAGACGGGAACATATAAGGTTAACTTTGATTCTATACAAGTAAAGACCAACAAAATCCAAAGGCAAATTTATGGAGCCTCCAAAGAGGCTGAACATTTTCATCTCTACAAATAGTTTACAGGACACCTGGAGATTACTATTCCCAACTACAAGACTATTCCTGTTTTTATCAAAGTTAGAAAAGCTATTCAAGAATTGACAATTTTTACTTCCAAAAATGCACTCAACAATTTACTGGATTCGAAAATGCATGATATAGTAATATCGGACAATTCTCCGGTATCATGCTTAATTACACCAATAGAAAATACACTTAGTGACAGAATATGGAGAATGACCCAAAACGTATCAAATATGTCAACGGAAAAATGAAAACCTTTACCATTACAAATGTAGACATACAGGACACAGAAAAGCTGACCCCCAATATAATTTGGGATGCTTTAAGGCGTACATTAGGGGAATGATAATCTCATACTCTGCTAAAGTTAAATCTGATTTGAAATGTAAATAAAATATAAATATAAAAATAAATCATTAAGAAAATAACATTTAATGTTAAATTCAAATAAAGCATACTACTTAATGGCAAATAAACCTGGTAAATATCTCGCAGCTCTCACAAAATGAATACGTGCTAAACCAATTATAATTTTAAAAGATAAAGTTACAAAAGCGGTAATTAGAAACAACAACGCTATTAATGACAATTTTTTAAATAGTTTGACGGATCCTATAGCCTTCTTAGACTATCAGAAGACAAAAATAATCACTAAAAACTGTCACGGTTCAGACAGACGACCAGAGGACCACAATTGCGTCACACCAGAAAGTTTATTAAAACTTAAGGGAAAAGGGAAGTAGGGAGTGAATGAAGGCTCCAGGGGTAACAGGGATCCCGTCCAATGTGCTGGGTCTGTGCCCCCCCCAGTGGCAGCGATGCGTCCTATGAAGCCGGTGGTGGGTGGTCCAGAAGTCCTGGGGGGGGGAGACACAGACACAACAGGGCGGAATGAAACAAGGCAGCAGTACAGTTCAAGGGAAATCCAAAATACGTAGTAGCAAGGCAGAAGGCTGGTCAGAGTTACCGGGATTGAAGAGTAGTCAGGAGTCGTTATGGCAGAAGCAGGTCTGGATCTCCTGGGGCAGAAGAGTATCCAAAAATCAGGCAGGTCCGGGGTCACAAAACCAGGGTGAGCCAGAAGCGCGAGCAAACAGGTTCCGGGTGTGAGCTTTGCAGACGATCTGACACCGGAGAGCTGAAAGACAGGGCCTTAAATACTGGGAGAGGTAGTGGGTAATGCAGCGCAGCTGGCAGAGTAATTAGAGCAGAGCAGAGCAGGGACAGGTGGAGCTAGTTAGGCTGAGTAGAGAGAGTGGTGAGCAGAGTGGAAGAAAATAAGGTGGTAACCCGGTGGAGTGAGAGGCTCATGACAGAACCCCCCCCCCAAGGGACGGCCCCAGAAGTCCCAAGAGCAACACCACGCCGGGCGGGAGGAGGGGAGCCGGAGGAGGGCTAGAACTCCTCCGAACGGTCCGAGTGAACGTCCTCATCCTCGGAGGAAGCCGGAGGGCCGTGGTCGGGAGATGGGACAGGTCCCGAGACAGGATCAGGCACAGGACAGGAAGCCGAGCGGGCAGGACGGTTAGGGACCCCTCTGGGGCGGCCCCTACGGATTGCAGGTTGATCAGGATGCCGTTGGTGGAAAGTGGTGATGAGAGTCCTATCCACAATCCGACTAGCTGGCACCCAGGTCCTTTCCTCAGGTCCATAGCCCTCCCAGTCAATGAGGTACTGGAGACCCCTACCCCTCCGTCTGGACCGAAGCAGGCGGCGGACGGTGTAAACCAGACCACCATCGACGAGCCGTGGAGGAGGAGGACAAGGCGCAGCAGGGACCAGCGGACTCTCATGGATGGGCTTAATCTTAGACACATGGAAAGTGGGGTGCACCCTCAGGGAATTAGGCAGTTGGAGCCGGACAGCAGTTGGGCTAATCACTCTTATGATAGGGAATGGGCCAATGAACCGAGGTGCCAGCTTCTGCGACTCCACCCTGAGTGGCAGGTTCTTTGATGACAACCACACCCTTTGACCAACATGGTAGGTGGGAGCAGGAATTCTCCGACGGTTGGCCCCGGTAGTGTAGCTGGCAACGGATCTGAGGAGTGTGGCTCGGGCTTGTGACCAGGTGCGGCGACATCGACGGGCAAAAGCAAGTGCAGATGGGCAAGTAACCTCCTCTTCCTGGCTGGCAAATAGAGGAGGCTGGTATCCATAAACACATTGGAAAGGGGACATACCGATGGCAGAGCAGGTCAGTGAATTGTGTGCGTACTCCACCCATGTCAATTGCTGCGACCAGGAGTGGGGGTTGCGTGAAGTCATGCATCGCAGTGCCTTCTCGAGCTCCTGATTAGCCCGCTCTGACTGCCCATTGGATTGGGGATGGAATCCGGAAGTCAGACTGACTGTGGCTCCCAGCAGGTGACAGAACTCCTTCCAAAAAGCGGAGGAGAATTGTGGACCACGGTCAGAAACTACATCCTTTGGCAGTCCGTGGATCCGGAAGACGTGTTCCAGGACCACCTGGGCGGTCTCCTTGGCGGTTGGGAGCTTGGGGAGGGGAATGAAGTGTGCCATCTTGCTGAAACGGTCAACTATGGTGAGAATGACGGTCATGCCACTTGAAGGGGGCAGCCCCGTGACAAAGTCAAGGGCGATGTGAGACCAGGGACGTCTGGGCACAGGCAGGGGCTGCAGCAATCCGGCTGGGGGCTGGCAGGACGACTTGTGTTGGTTGCAGATGGGGCAGGCTTGGACGAATTCCCGTACATCCCTTCTCAGAGAGGGCCACCAGAACCTCTGGGCGAGCAGGTTGTAAGTGCGGGTGGAGCCAGGGTGACAAGCTAGGCGGGAGTCATGTCCCCACTGAACGACCTGGGACCTCAGGTCTTCGGGGACAAAAAGGCGGTCAGCTGGGCAAGTGCTGGGACCTGGCTGGTTACGGAGAGCCTCCAGCACCTGTTCCTCAACAGCCCAGGTCAGAGCTGCAACGATGCAGGGACTTGGCAGAATCGACACAGGGTCCTTGGAGGGGGTGTCATCCTTCTGGAATTGACGGGAGAGGGCGTCTGGCTTGGTGTTGCGTGATCCAGGCCGGTATGACAGAGTGAAATTAAACCTGGTGAAGAACAGGGCCCAGCGGGACTGCCTGGAGTTCAACCGTTTGGCCGTGCGGATGTACTCCAAGTTCTTATGATCGGTCCAAACGAGAAATGGAATGGTGGACCCCTCCAGCCAGTGACGCCACTCCTCCAAGGCAAGCTTCACAGCCAGCAGCTCACGGTTCCCTATGTCGTAATTGCACTCAGAGGGGGACAACCGACGTGAGAAAAAGGCACAGGGATGGAGCTTCCTATCCTCCGCAGCCCACTGAGAAATCACAGCACCAACTCCCACATCCGAGGCGTCCACCTCCACAATGAATTGCCGGTCCACATCAGGCATCTGGAGGATGGGAGCGGAGGTGAACCTCACCTTGAGGGTACTGAAGGCTTTGTCGGCTGCTGGGGTCCAGGTGAAGGGTTGCTTGGTGCTGGTTAGAGCAGTGAGAGGGGCAGCAACGGTACTGTAGTTCCGGATAAACTTTCTGTAGAAGTTAGCAAACCCCAGAAACTGTTGCAGCTTCTTTCTGTTCTCCGGAACTGGCCATGAAGTGACTGCTGATACTTTGGCAGGATCCATTTGGATACTTCCCTCTGCCACTATGTACCCCAGGAAGGCCACTGTCTTGACGTGAAACTCACATTTCTCTGCCTTGGCGTAGAGGGAATTCTCCAGAAGACGATGAAGGACTTGCTGGACATGGCGGGTGTGTTCAGACAGGTTTCTGGAGTAGATTAAGATGTCATCCAGGTAAACGAAGACAAACTTGTTTAACATGTCCCGCAGTACATCATTCACTAGAGCCTGGAACACAGCAGGAGCATTGGTGAGGCCAAAAGGCATAACCAGATACTCGTAGTGGCCTGTTGGTGTATTGAATGCGGTTTTCCATTCATCTCCCTCCCGGATCCGCACTAGGTGGTAAGCGTTTCTGAGATCCAACTTGGTAAAAACAGTGGCTCCCTGGAGCAACTCAAAAGCAGAGGTGAGCAGAGGCAGAGGGTAACGGTTTTTCACTGTGATGTCGTTGAGTCCCCTGTAGTCGATGCAGGGGCGAAGAGATCCGTCCTTCTTCCCCACAAAGAAGAAGCCAGCACCAGCAGGAGATGAAGATGAACGGATTAATCCTGCGGACAGAGAGCCATTGATGTAGTCCTCCATGGACTTTCTTTCAGGAGCAGACAACGAATAAAGACGACCCTTTGGAGGGGCTGTTCCAGGGAGGAGGTCGATGGCACAGTCGTACGGTCGGTGAGGGGGCAGAGATGTGGCTCTGGCTTTGTTAAACACCTCTCTGAGACCATGGTAGCATTCTGGGACATTGGAGAGGTCAGGAGCGGAGTTAGTAGGTACTGGCCGAGGGGGTAGTGCGGCAGCAAGCAGGCAGGTTCGGTGGCAGTCCTCTCCCCACTCCCTGATCACCCCGGTCACCCAGTCGAGCTGAGGGTTGTGCCGGCGGAGCCATGGGTAACCCAGGATGAGGGGTTGGCCTGGAGAGGGGAGCAGGTGAAACTGGATAGTTTCTTGATGGTTTCCGGACAGACCCATCGAGACCGGGGCCGTGACATGAGTGACCGATCCGAGTAAGTGTCCGTCCAGTGCCCGGGCAGGAATAGGAGGTGTCAAACGGAGGTTCTCCAGTCCCAGTTGGCGTGCCAGCTTGATGTCCATTATGTTGGCTTCGGCGCCAGAATCCACCAGAGCAGCCAGGGTGTGAGTTGAGTCAGAGAGGCGGAGGTGAACTTGCAGCAGGGGTTTGCGGTCGGAGGACTGGATGGTCATTGAACTCAACCGGACTCCCCCTATGCCCGGTGAGCTTCGGCCCTTTAAAGGGCAGGTTACCACACGATGTCCATCACCTCCACAATAGAGGCAGAGGTTTGAGGTGAAGCGGCGCTGGCGCTCTGCAGGAGTGAGAGAGGCTCGCCCAATCTCCATAGGCTCAGACTGATCAAGCTGACCTGGGTGAGTGGCAGTAGATGACAGGAGCCCAGTCGGATCTCTCCGAATGCCGGTAGTAGGTGGACCTTGGCGCCCCCTCTCACGACGACGGGTCTGTATCCTTCTGTCGATCCTGACAGTCAGTGCGATGGCTTCATCAAGAGTGGAAGGCAGTTCATGGGAGACCAACTCGTCCTTGATATAGTCAGCCAAACTATGGAAGAACGCGTCCACCAACGATGGTGTGTTCCAAGAACTTCGTCTAGCCAGGGTTCGGAAGTCGATGGAATGGTCTGCGACTGTACGTCTGCCTTGTCGAATACTGAACAGTTCACGAGACGCCTCTGCGGTGGGTGAATCCAGGTCAAACACCTTCAGCATCTCCTCAGCAAACAGGTCGAAGGTTGCACATGCGGGGGTTTGACGTTCGAACTCTGCTGTTCCCCAGAGTCGAGCTCGGCCCGTCAGGTGAGTGATGGCATACCCAACTTTAGCCCCCTCCGTGGCGAAGGTCCTTGGCTGCAAGGAGAACTGAAGTCGGCAGCTAGTCAGGAATGGCCGGACCTGGGTTGAGTCGCCGTTGAACCGCTCGGGGTTTCCAATCTTGGGTTCCGGAGCAGCGGCTGCAATGACCGGGGCAGGTAACTCGGGGGCAGGGCTGGTGGGCAGACTGGCTGGGGTAAGGTTGGTGAGGAGTTGAATGATCATGGCGAGTTGTTGTTGCTGCTGCTGGAACTGCTGCTCATGCTCATCGGTTTCCATGTCGGGGAAAGTGTGCGCTGAGTCCATAATGGTCAGATCGTACTGTCACGGTTCAGACAGACGACCAGAGGACCACAATTGCGTCACACCAGAAAGTTTATTAAAACTTAAGGGAAAAGGGAAGTAGGGAGTGAATGAAGGCTCCAGGGGTAACAGGGATCCCGTCCAATGTGCTGGGTCTGTGCCCCCCCCAGTGGCAGCGATGCGTCCTATGAAGCCGGTGGTGGGTGGTCCAGAAGTCCTGGGGGGGGGAGACACAGACACAACAGGGCGGAATGAAACAAGGCAGCAGTACAGTTCAAGGGAAATCCAAAATACGTAGTAGCAAGGCAGAAGGCTGGTCAGAGTTACCGGGATTGAAGAGTAGTCAGGAGTCGTTATGGCAGAAGCAGGTCTGGATCTCCTGGGGCAGAAGAGTATCCAAAAATCAGGCAGGTCCGGGGTCACAAAACCAGGGTGAGCCAGAAGCGCGAGCAAACAGGTTCCGGGTGTGAGCTTTGCAGACGATCTGACACCGGAGAGCTGAAAGACAGGGCCTTAAATACTGGGAGAGGTAGTGGGTAATGCAGCGCAGCTGGCAGAGTAATTAGAGCAGAGCAGAGCAGGGACAGGTGGAGCTAGTTAGGCTGAGTAGAGAGAGTGGTGAGCAGAGTGGAAGAAAATAAGGTGGTAACCCGGTGGAGTGAGAGGCTCATGACAAAAAACAGAGATCAACCAAGAAGAAATATTAGATACTGTTAAAACATTTGCACGGAGAAAAGCACCAGAAATGGATGGCTTTCCCATAGAATTCTATTCAACATTTTGGGACAAAGTAGCCCCCCTATTTACACAAATGACACTCTATCTTATATAGCCTTTATTACCATCTTCCTGGCATACATCTGACAAGTCTCCATGGGCACTCCCTATCTTTGATGTTCATCACTTTTTACCCGAAGTCACTATCCTAAACATCACTCTTGAAATCCTAAACATCACTAATCGACCTTGACATAATGGAATGTAGACTTCATGGCCCCAAACCACTCATCTCTTAACTCTTCCTCTGTCCTCACAACACTATGACATGACATCATTATACCATAAAAACATCATATCAATCCACTCTTTTTTTTTTCTTTTGTGGTAAGTGACATGACTTAACCCCAACAATTCACATATAACTTTATATACAATACAATATTCCCCCATCAGTAGTATACACATATCTGACTAGATCCTAAACTATGCTAGATAATTGAGAATTGATTCCTTCCACCTTTCATACCTGAATCCAACTTGATTCTCCATTTATTTAATCAACAAAAGGTATACATTCTCAGTCATCTATCTTATGTGATATCAAACCTCTCAAACCTCTATAAACTCAGTCTGAGTAAAGGATAAACACATAATTAACTACTATATATTCATGCTAATAATCTATGTAGTCAAAACCTTATTTTTTATATATATAAGGACCAATCCCACATAGACATCCCCTCTTTTAAAATGACCCCTTTTTCTGATACACACAATCAAAAAAAAAACATACATAGAAATAAATTGTGACCATCATGACATCATCCCCACAAATACAAAGATCCATGACACTTTGTAAATTACGTGGATATTACAATATATGCAAATGAATATATCAAAAATAAAAATAACTTCAGTCTTCTTCATCTATGTTCAGTCAGAGGAACCCCAAGCTTTTCACTGGTCACTTGGGGCGCTATCTTCTTCCTGTAACCCTTAATTCCATGGCATACAATTCCAACTTAACATTCCTTGTCCCTAATCAACATTATCAATGGAATCTAAACTGGAACAAGCTGACAAAGAAGAAGAATTAGTCCTCTCCCTCCTTGCATTAACATTAACTAACACATCTCTAACTGAAATCACAGGCATGTTAATAATCATTTGTACAGATATAAAAATCAATCCCCTAAAAATTTGAAAACAACATCCCATAACTATGGTTACAATAATTACTATGGCCACTAGAGGACCTACAATGCTTGCCATCCATGTTCCTGTGGAATTACCACTAAAAAAAACTTCAACTGCATTCAAATTACCATATCATCCTAATCTTAATATAATATCATCCAATACTATGTGATTGTCAATCACACATTCTAATGATTAACATCTCAGACCCAATTTTTTAAAACCCATGATTGTTAAAATAAACAATATTCAACTCCGACTTTGTCCTCCTAATATACCTCAAATATAACATACACATTATAACACTCTATTATCACTCCCTGTTAAATCATCACATCTCTAAACTATTCCTGCTTTAATAATTCAACCAAATTCAGATCATATGAAAATATCATAACCCCATGATAATAACCAATGAAGTACTTTCCGATCAACATAGATATTTACCACTTTAAACATCCATATCAATATCATCCACTACTTCAAATCTATATCATTACTAATATGTTAATACTTTAACCCAATTAATCAACATCCTCATTATTTCATCCACAATCCTCACCTTAACTTCCATTACAACTTCCAGAATGTATACTTATATTATCATACATTATAAACATTCATACTTCAATTATGACTTTCCTCCTCCTGAAAATAAATACAGCTCATTATCTCAATGCATTACCAATACTATCAATTTAGCACTGTATATACCCAAATTATCAAATTTAGATAAATCCAATTTTATTATCAACAAGCAACCCCTTCATTCCACCCAGCACTTAAATCTTCTGGGGTCTCTTCATTATGTTTTTCAGACAGCTTCATATTTCAAAATGACTTTCCCATTAAAATGTCACATCTACAATGTCCCATTCGATTCACCACCAACTCCACAACTTCAATGTCATGTCCATTTGCCAACCATTATACCACCAACCTGAGAAATGTTGCATTCGAACAGATCTTTCTCCATTATCACTCAATGGTGGACTCCTTTCACACTTCGACATAAAAACATGAGAAAATCCTTTGATATCTTCAATTTGTTGTTGTAGACCAGTTGCATGTAGAAATGGTATTTTACAAAAACGTCTTCAACGCCTCTGATATTAATCTTCAGCCGGTTCATAGTTTTACTTTTACTTATTTATAGGCACACACCATTTTATGCCAAATGATCCCTTATTATGCATCAAGATACCATCTGTATTTACCTCACTCCTTTTGTGTAGACTGTGTGATGCTGCATGAACCTTCTTCCTTCACTAGTTCTATGATCATGCAGATTCCTTCTCCATTTATCACCATCTCTCTGTAGATTGTGTCCTCCTATCAGCGTACCAATATTCCCTTCCCACTTGGGTGTTGTCCATCAATGACTTCCTTAATCCTTTACCACCACATAGTCTCCAAATTGTAAAAAAAATTCAGATTCTCCTGGTAGGTCTGTCAGAAAAGCCTTCACCTTTTCGAAAAAAAATCTTCATAACATTGTTAGTTGAGACACAGCATGCTACTTCAACCTTTCTTCTTATCATTCCTGATAATCATTTTAGATTAGGAAGTGCACATTCTTGCAGCTTGTTATAGTCACTAATGTCATCGAAAGGCTTCCTCTAAATTCTGCCTTATACCACAAATACATTTTCCCTTAAAACATTTAATCTAACCCATAACACATTACTTACTACTGCTCATATACTTAATACAATATGCAAATATACCAATAAATCCTCATACCATCAATACTACCCCCTTTTTTGAACACATGAGTCACAACGTGATTCATGCTTTCAAAAACAAAACACCAACATTGTTTATTAAATCATAATAAAATTTAAATTAAAAAGACAACCTTTGATAATACCTCAATTTACTTCTATCCCGTAAAGTAATCCACAATGAGTATAATTAATTATCAACAGGTATCCCTCATTCAGGATAGCTCCCTCTCTCTAGTTATTTTAATATATAGCCCAAATCATATATATTAATATCAAATTATAAACCACTTCACAATAGTCAGTTTTAATAAATTACCCTCAACTCAGTAAAATGAACTATCTTAAATTTCTCAGTCCTTGTTTCTAGGATTACTAGTGTGGATGATCAGATCACACCAGCAAGTCAGAACAGAGTTCAGAGGTCATTGAAATCATTCAACGAATTGTTCCATCAAATAGTATACTAATCACTACCAACATTCAAAACATCTAATAAATGTTATGTACCCTAATAAAAAGTGTACATAAAATCCTCATGACATTTATTCTCATAAGAAATCACGTATACCTAAAACTCAGTCAAAAATAAAAACTTCATAAAATTCACTGTGTGTGCTCCTTTAAGACTTATCACCTTTGACCTGTTGAAACTCCTAACACTCAAAATAACAACCCTTTATAACATTATACTAGGTGTGTTGTGTGTTTATTTGAAAAACCCATTTGGAAAACAAATAAAACAAACATGGCCAGGCCTTATATAATTTGGTAGCTCCCTATTACAACCTAAAAATAAAACTACTTAATTTTACTAACTAGTCCACCTAGCCTACAGACTTTTTAAACATCCCAATGAGATATAAAGAAATCCCCATGTTCCTGGAAGAGAAAGTATACATTTCGTTAACATGTATTTACAATCAGTAATCCAAAGATAGTATGTACACACAAAACATAATACATACATCCACAGTCCTATCTCATCAATAATCATTTGTATCAATCTCACTCCTCATAACTACTCCATAAAAATATTATATAAAACCTTTCACAAAATTAAAACCACTCAAAATTCCTCTGAGTTTACAATGATTATGTTGAATTGATTACCCTTCAGATCATATCCTCTTTAAATCTCACCATGATTATTGAACCCCTACATCTGCTCCTTGTGATCCCATATCAAATAAACCATTATCGTTTACTGTATCAACAACCTAGGAAATATCAGCTACCCCTTTTAATGTTCCTAACTTCCCTCTAAATGTCAAATTTCATATATTATCCAATACAATCACGTACTCCTCTTAAGTAAGACTAGATATCTTATCCACAGCATCAATTAAAAATGGTTTGATACGTTGTGTCTTACTTTACACAATCATTACCAGTGATTAAATAACGTTCCATATTCAACTATCTAGACGTGCTCACCATTACCCTCTGCGTCCTGTACATCTCAATATAACCCAACTAGCACCACTTTCTTTTTCATCCTGTCTTACCAAATCATGTCATTAGTCAATTCCATCCACAAACCACTACTACTTATAAACATATTGTCATTCACCTAACTAGAAAGCATTATTTTAATACCACTCTACTCAAACCATCCAATTAAATATTTCTCATCTCCCAACTAACCTACTTCCTTGTCTTCAACCAATTAAATTCAACCTTTCAACATGTCTCATCACCCAATGAACCAACTTACTTTGTAAACCCTCTACAATATATATCATACTCTATCGTTAACTTTCCACATAACGGTAACTCAACGGATGAGAAATTATTTTACATTTATAGTAAAAACCAATAAAACATCCAATTCAAACCTATGCAACGTTAATTACTATGTTATCCTATCCGACATTGATTGGTAGGACAACATCTTTCCTATAATGTTATCAATGAAACCAGTAATTCACGTCAATAGCATCAATGTAAAATATTTGCTTTCTGTCCCTTCCTGGGCTCGAACCAGGGACCCTCTACATATATCAACAACATTCACCATCGACACACCATACAAAATATGCGATTCTTGCAAAGCAACTACTTCCAGTTCATAGAGCAAGTGACGTCACCCAATGAAAACCACACTAGCTCTCACTGCTAACTAGTTAGCCATTTCCTGCCGATAATATTCAACCTCCTTTGACTTCCTACAAAATACGCGATCCTTGTACACCTAACGTAACCCATAATGTCCCTTTCAGCGCTCTCACATTTCAGCAAGCCCCAATGGTTAACACCCGCAGACAAAAATTGAAATTCTTCCATTTTTACTAGCAGACCTAATAAAACACACTTTCAAACAGCGTTCTGCATTTACCTCTATCATAGGGTTTAAAAACGAACTTAACAACATTAACCATCCTAAATTACCGTAGTAACGTCATGTTTGGTTCAGTTTATCTATTACCATATAAGACATTCACTTCTCCATGCGTCGTAAACTATATCCTATTTCTCTTATAATCAACTAAAATCATAGCCACGCAATGAAACCATCACTCCGCCATTATCAGAATGAATGAGATCTACTCAACTATCCTTTCTAAGTAAGCTACAAGTAACACCAAACACTTGCTGTAGTTTACCATCATATATTGAAATCATCCATTTATCACGATCTAATTTATTTATAGACATATTCCACCATTCTCACTCGTTTAATCTAGCAAAACCTTATTCAATGCCCAAAAAATTACTACCACGCACTCTTCTCTCCATACCCGTTAACATTTTTACATTTTAGTCATTTAGCTGACGCTCCTATCCCTAGCGACCCACAATTAGTGAGCTAATACATTTTTTATAGTTATACTAGCCCCCCTTGGGAATCGAACACGCAACCCTGGCGTTGCAAGCACCATTCTCCACCAAACGAGCTACAAGAGTCCTGCTATTTAAACCACACATGCTTCAAATCATACATTCAACATCACCAAACCAAATACTCCGTCGTACCCATTCAATCAACACATCAGCAGTGTCTCAGTACTCATAAATGCAGATTGTTACTCCATGCCTTGAAATTATAAATAAATTCCACAAATAGCGCCCTTACAATGATTTCTCCTCTTACCCTCTGATATAAAATGAAGTTCCATCCCTTTACTATGTTAGCTCTACCTGTCACGATCGTCGGGAACAGAGGAGGACCAAGGCGCAGCGTTGAAGACGAACATACTCTTTATTTAGTGATTACACGACCAAAACAACAAAACGATAACGTGACAGTCCACGGTCTAACACAAACCAACTAGAACAAGATCCCACAACCACTGTGGGAAAACAGCTTGTCTAAATATGGTTCCCAATCAGAGACAACCAGCAACAGCTGACACTCGTTGCCTCTGATTGGGAACCACTCTGGCCAACATAGAACTACAACTACTAGACAAACAAATGAAACGCACACCCTGGCTCAACATACAAGTGTCCCCAGAGCCAGGGCGTGACAGTACCCCCCCCTAAAGGTGCTGACTCTGACCGCGCCAACTAAATACTACAGGGGAGGGACCGGGTGGGCACTCCGCCTTGGCGGCGGATCCGGCTCTGGGCCTGATCCCCACTCCCTCTCCAACCCCCCAAAGTACCCCTGGTCCGGTCTGGCCCCGCTGACCGGAGCTGGACTGCACACTGGTGGAGCGGATTGCTCTAGCTCCGGCGTGAAGCAGCTGACTGGTGCCGGACCAGGCACCGGTGGAACAGGCACGGGCCGTGCCGGACTGACGACGCGCACCATAGGCTTGGTGCGGGGAGCAGGAGCGGGCCGGACCGGGCTGGCGACGCACACCACTGGCTTGGTGTGGGGAACAGGCACGGGCCGTGCCGGACTGACGACGCACACCACTGGCTTGGTGTGGGGAGCAGGAGCGGGCCGGACCGGGCTGGCGACGCGCACCATTGGCTTGGTGCGGGGAGCAGGAACGGGCCGGACCGGGCTGGCGACGCGCACCATTGGCCTGGTGCGGGGAGCAGGAACAGGCCGGGCCGGGCTGGCGACGCGCACCATAGGCTTGGTGCGGGAAGCAGGAACAGGCCGGGCCGAGCTGGCGACGCGCACCATTGGCTTGGTGCGGGGAGCAGGAACAGGACGGGCCGGGCTGGCGACACGCACCATTGGCCTGGTGCGGGGAGCAGGAACAGGACGGGCCGGGCTGGCGACGCGCACCATTGGCTTGGTGCGGGGTGCAGGAGCAGGCCGGGCCGGGCTGGCGAAGCACACCATAGGCTTGGTGCGGGGAGCAGGAGCGGGCCGGACCGGGCTGGAGACGCGCACCATTGGCTTGGTGCGGGGAGCAGGAACAGGCCGGACCGTACTGGGGACAAACACCACTGGCCCTACGCAGGGATCTGGAATGGGCCGGACCGGACTGGTAATACACCCCAGTACCTCTCGCCGTGCCTCTACACCTTCCTTCCCCTCTTCGACCAGTGGCCCCCGTAACCTGGTCGGCCTCCTCTGCCAACCCGCTGGGCCGCTCTGTCGCGGTCTCCTGCTGCCCCGTCGTCCACGGTGTTAGCCCCCCCCTAAAAAATGTATGGGCTTCACTCCTACCCGTGGACCAGGTCTCCATACTTCTCGCCAGCCTTTCGCCCTTCTGCTTCCACGTCAAGCCCCTCTCTTCCTCACCCGGCTTGACCCAGTCGAGGAGGCGCTGGATATCCGCTAGGGATTTCCCTGGCGATGGCTCCTGGACCCGCTGCTTGGTCCAGTTTTGGTGGGATCTTCTGTCACGATCGTCGGGAACAGAGGAGGACCAAGGCGCAGCATTGAAGATGAACATCCTCTTTATTTAGTGATTACATGACCAAAACAACAAAACGATAACGTGACAGTCCACGGTCTAACACAAACCAACTAGAACAAGATCCCACAACCACTGTGGGAAAACAGCTTGTCTAAATATGGTTCCCAATCAGAGACAACCAGCAACAGCTGACACTCGTTGCCTCTGATTGGGAACCACTCTGGCCAACATAGAACTACAACTACTAGACAAACAAATGAAACGCACACCCTGGCTCAACATACAAGTGTCCCCAGAGCCAGGGCGTGACACTACCATGATAATTATTTCAATTGAACCCTCTATTGGCTTTGTACTATATTATACATTACGTCTAAAACAGCATTACTTATGGTCAATTTATTCCACTATCACATGATCCAACAACGGTATAAACTTAGAAAACCCATATTAATTACTTTCTTCACCCACGACGTACATCTACGTTTGGGTGAACAAGTTAATATTTATTATTATTCCAATTAATATTTTATGAAATCTCTAATAATCACCTACCCATACGTAAAATGGATCATATTTTCACATTTGTCACAAACTCCATATAGAACGTTAGAAACTTCTAGATAATCACATCAAAGAATACTTCAGTTAGGTTAACAATCCTCATTCAACCCAAATCAGCCTCTCCTTCATTCTCTCAGCGGAACCAAAAAAAAACAGACTGTAATTTCCAAGGACACAGACTCTTCCACTACTTTCTACAATAACATCAAGCTCTATTTACCCCTTATAAATACTCTCCTGAGGATATTCATTATCACCCATGCAATGTTAGTAACATTCAATGTTAGTAATTTAAATACTTGCATCAAATCCACTCCTGATAATGTTTTTAAAATGTAGTTCGCCTTTAAATGTCATTTTGGTGCTATAATTCAATATGGTACATGTCATTGGCTCCATCTCCTAGCCATTTTGAGTAATTCATTAAAATATTAATTCAAAAGGGCCTTAAACCCACTCATTCATAATGTTTTTTTTTTTACCATTATGATTTAAACATCACAATAAAGAATTCCTGCTCTGTTGGGGCCTCGAACCTCACAACTCTGCACTAAGGCCTGTAACCTTTGATTCTATTTTATAATGTCGTACACTCCATAATCTCGTCATGTTGAGGACTCGGACCTCGCATCTTTCTACGTCCGTCTACCAAAGACGTTTATTGCTTTTCATAATGATACAACACATCTCTCTATTTCATGAATTATTCCATGATGATACAACACATCAGAATACTTATTTCATGAATTATTCCATGATGATACAACACATCAGAATACTTATTTCATGAATTCTTCCATGATGATACAACACACCAGTCTCTCTTTACCAATTTATGCTAATTACTGTTAACACACCTTGTTTTGAATCATAGCATCATGTCATTTTGCAATTTAATATTCCTCCTTACATCCCTTTACATAATTCAACACCACTCATCGTCCCCTTTTAAAATATAGAATTTTAAACGTTCGTTACAGTTCAGCTTTACCACAGATAAGCAGATTTTGACATAATTCAAAGAAGACACTATCTTATATAGCCTTTATTACCATCTTCCTGGCATACATCTGGCAAGTCTCCATGGGCACTCCCTATCTTTAATGTTCATCACTTTTTACCCCAAGTCACTATCCTAAACATCACTCATGCTATCCTAAACATCACTAATCTACCTTAAATTAATGGAATGTAGACTTCATGGCCCCAAACCACTCATCTCTTAACTCTTCCTCTGTCCTCACAACACTATGACATGACATCATTATACCATAAAAACATCATATCAGGGTCCCAGAGATAAAATGTAGCATAGTTTTGTTTGATAAAATCCATTTTCATATTCAAATGTAGGAACTGGGTTCTACAGTTTGAACCCCTGCTGTCTCTGGGTCCACACCCACCCTGCCCGGCCATCTAGATATGTGAAAGTTAGTGTATAAGCTAATGATCCCATCATGTATGACATTCCTGGGAGTGTGTAAACTTACATTTTGTATTACCATATCATTTTTGTATGTTCTTTATAGTTATGTACTTGAAAATGTATCAATTGACCAATTCGGCACATTTGGGCAGACTTGATACAAAATAATCCAGTGTTGCAATGCTTCACTGGAACAATCTGAGACTTTGCACACACACTGCTGCCATCTAGTGGCTAAATCTAACTTGCGCCTAAACTGCAATATTATATTGCAGTTTAGGCGCAAGTGGTCCTCTGTAGCTCAGCTGGTAGAGCACGGCGCTTGTAACGCCAAGGTAGTGGGTTCGATCCCTGGGACCACCCATACACAAAAAAAAATAATAATTATGCACGCATGACTGTAAGTCGCTTTGGATAAAAGCGTCTGCTAAATGGCATATTATTATATTATTATATTGTGGCCTTTCCCTTGCATTTCAAAGATGATAGAACAAAGAAATAAATCGAAAATGCATGTTTTTTTGTTTGTATTATCTTTTACCAGATCTAATGTGTTATATTCTCCTACATTAATTTCACATTTCCACAAACTTCAAAGTGTTTCCTTTTAAATGGTATTAAGAATATGCATATCCTTGCTTCAGGTCCTGAGCTACAGGCAGTTAGAATTGGGTATGTAATTTTAGGCGAAAATTTAAAAAAAGGGTCAGATCCTTAAGAAGTGAAAAATAGAGACTTAAAAGCAAATACAAGAACATGTTTCAGTTTAATCCTTAAGAGTCTATTGATGAACCCGTGCGTCAATCTAAGTAACATAATAAAAAAATCCCCATCAAAATCTGTCAATTTAAACTAGAGATATCAGGTTTTTTGCATTGGTGCGTCTCAATCCACTGCATCCGGCTATTTAGGCCTTCCACTGTGTTTGTCAGACCAGGAGACATCCTGAAAATCGTTGTTCTCACAAAAACGTTTATAGCGTCCAAACGGTTTTGCTCTACAACCCCCGCAATTGTCACGGGACTCGTCTGAAGTCAGTAACGCTGATGTGCCAACTTCTTTCTGTAGCGTCCGAACCTTTTGAGACTCTCACGAACACGATGGTGTTCTCCGTTTTGCTCTACGAAGTGGCACAGGACATGCCCCCTCTCCCCCTTCCTGTTTGCACTGGCAGTTGAACCACTTGCAGAAAGAATAGGCAGGACCCAAACGTAAAAGGCTCAGTATCGGTAAACATGAATATAAACTAAACTTATTTGCAGATGATCTCCTGATATACCTGTCCAATTTTGAAAACTCAATGCCCCCTTTGCAAAAAATATTTTCAGAATACGAAAAAATCTCAGGATATACACTATCAGTCAAAAGTTTTAGAACACCTACTCATTCAAGGGTTTTTCTTATTTTTACTATTTTCTACATTGTAGAATAATAGTGAAGACATCAGAACTATGAAATAACATATATGGAATCATGTAGTAACCACAAAAGTGTTAAACAAACCAAAGTATATTTCATATTTGAGATTCTTCAAAGTAGCCACCCTATGCCTTTATGACAGCTTTGCAAACACCACCTTCATGACGTAGTCACCTGGAATCCATTTCAATTAAAAGTTATTATGTATTTAAGCCAATCAGTTGTGTTGTTGGTGGGGGGGGGGCGTATACAGAAGATAGCCCTATTTGGTAAAAGACGAAGTCCATGAGGACCTCCACAGGAATGGAAGACCCAGAGTTAACTCTGCTGCTTAATAAGAGTTACCAGCCTCAGAAATTGCAGCCCAAATAAATGCTTCACAGAGTTCAAGTAACAGACACATCTCAACATCAACTGTTCAGAGGAGACTGTGTGAATCAGGCCTTCATGGTTGAATTGCTGCAAAGAAACCACTACTAAAGGACACCAATAAGAAGAAGAGACTTGCTTGGGCCAAGAAACCCGAGCAATGGACATTAGACCGGTGGAAATGTGTCCTTTGGTCTGGAGTCCAAATGTGAGATTTTTGGTTCCAACTGGCGTGTCTTTGTGAGACGCGGTGTGGGTGAACGAATGATCTCCTTATGTGTATTTCCCACCGTAAAGCATGGAGGAGGAGGTGTTATGGTGTGGGGGTGCTTTGCTGGTGACACTGTCTGTGATTTATTTAGAATTCAAGGCACACTTAACCAGCAAGGCTACCAATGCATTCTGCAGCGATACGCCATCCCATCTGGTTTGGGCTTAGTGACCCAACAGACCTCCAGGCTGTGTAAGGGGTGTTTTACCAAGAAGGAGAGTGATGGAGTGCTGCATCAGATGTCTTGGCCTCCACAACCCCCCGACCTTAACCCAATTGAGAAGGTTTGGGATGAGTCGGACCGCAGAGTGAAGGAAAAGCAGCCAACAAGTGCTCAGCATATGTGGGAACTCCTTCAAGACTGTTGGAAATGCATTCCAGGTGAAGCTGGTTGAGAGAATGCCAAGAGTGTGCAAAGCTGTCATCAAGGCCAAGGGTGGCTATTTGAAGAATCTCAAATATAAAATATATTTTGATTTGTTTAACACTTTTTGGGTTACTACACAAGTTGTGATGTCTTCACTATTATTCTACAATGTAGAAAATACCAAAAAATAAAGAAAAACCCTTGAATGAGTAGGTGTTCTAAAACTTTTGACCGGTAGTGTATGTGACTCGTTTCAGGAAACTAGGCATATGTTGCAAGTCACGACTTCCCAGTAGAGGCATTTGAACGTTTATTTAATTTTTTTATCAAAATGCGATTTTTGGCAGAAATGCCTTCTGGAACATTTGAACTTTCATGTGCCTTAATGACAAACTTGTATGTCATCTGTAAATACAAATAAAGTTGTTAAAGTACGAGCCTAGTTGGTTTAACCACAGAAAAAGACAGGAACCTTCCCGCTAGCAATGATTGGCTGAGATAATAAATGGGCTGGACATGCCGAGAGATTGGTCTGCCATGTAGCGTCTTCTGTCTATAAAATGAGCTGCTCGTTATGTGTAATCCTTTCTACTGCAGTTTTTTTTCCGAAAGATATAACGTTAGCCATGGAGAACTGCAAATGTGTTGCTACTGCGCTCAATAACATTGCTGCCCTGAATTTATCAGGCGCTATCGACAAAGGTCAGTGGGAAAAAGTTGTGATGGACTACTTTCAGGAGGACGATTCTTATGGCATTGCACACAGTCAGTGTGAACCAGAGTGACTTGACACAACGGGCCAAGCAAGCTGTACAAACAAAACGAAAATGACACAGGATGTCTTATTTAATGAAAGGGGTTGCAGTCTGCTGTGAAGCGTTCATCCATGTATACGGGTAAGAGTCTAGCTACAGTTTCAGATATTATAAGTTTCTAATTTTGTCAGAAAGTTGTTTTCATTGCAAGTTAAAGCTTACCGTTAGCTAGCTAGCTAGCGTTAGGTGGCTGGCTGGCTCTCTAGCCAACATTACGTGTATGATCTGTGTAGTAATATTATATCAGAAAAATATTTGCATTGCTAGTTATAGCCTAATGTTATCTAGCTAACCAGCTAACATTGAACCTATTTGGTTAACTTTAGCTAGCTATGTAATCTGTTTGTATTACTAGTACTCTATGGATTGGGATTATGGTTAATTTTTTAGCTATCCATCTAGTTACATGTCTAAACAAGAGACCCCAAGTTAAAGCATACTTTTAGCTAGCTAGCTGACATTGGGTGGCTAGCTCGCTAGCTAACATTACGTGTATGATCTGTGTAGTAATATTATCTCAGAAATTCATTTGCATTACTAGTTATAGCCTAATGTTAGCTAGCTAACGTTGAACCTATTTGGTTAACTTTAGCTAGCTATGACAATCGGTTTGTATTGCTAGTACTGTATGGATTGGGATTATGGTTAATTGTTTAGTTAGCTAGCAAGCACAGGTTACACCTGAAGCATGAGGACTTGCAGTGAGTTGTGAACTTCATCAAAAACTACACAGAGGATAATGCAATAGTATTACCAGGACGCCACTCAGGACACGAACACTTTGGTGGAAAGCTGCTGCCATCTCATGTGACAAAAGCAGTGGTGTGGCGTCTCTACAAGGAATCGATGACAACACTTGGTATGTAAAGCATAAACAACACATTTTGATTATTTAATTTACCTCCAACATGATTGGCACTACTTTATTGATCTCACATTATTTCTGTATTTTCCAGAGGGAAGCAGGCAAATGCCTTTCACTGAACACTTTGTCAGAGATTGCTGGTGTTGTGAAGAACAGCACTGTGACAGGGGTCAACATCCCACAGCTGGTTGGACTGGAGGATGGCACCTGACTCCGTACTTCAGGCCGCTGCCACAGATCAAGCAGTACCAGCACTTTTTCATTGTTCTTCTTATCTAAACTTGGGTGGTGAATTTATGTTATGCGAGGTTGTAATGTCTTCTCAATTTGTTTTATTTCCTGTTTTACAGCTTTGATGCTCTGGAGCCTGGTGTTGTTGTCGCCAAGGATTCAGCTGCTGCACAACGCTGACATCCTTCCTCCCATAGATGGTCTGCCTGTACAAGCACCACCTGGACTGGACACAGCTAGTCAAACTTATCTTTTTGAGAAGATCAGGGAGTTTTGCAACGAAGAGGCTATGGACATCACATGCCCTGCACCAAAGTCAAGGGCAGGACAGAAACAGGCTCTCTGAATATAGATTCCCTTGTTCATGCGTGGTTTGGACGGACCAGTTCATCATTGGGGGCAAGTTCCCAGTCATCAGCACTATCTGTAGTGCCTCTATTCACATGACTCACTCCTAACACACACGCCATACGTTGCTGGTACTATTAATTTTTTTATCCTGCTGCTCAGCCACTTTACCCCTGATTGTATGCATATAACTACCTCATCTATCACCAGTATCACTGATATCGTTATTGATATTGTTCTTGTACATACTGTATATTATTTTGTTCTTTCTCTACTGGCATTGACACTTGATATTTTTTTCTTTATATTGACACTATCTATTTTTGATATTGCTACTATGCAAGTAACCATTTCGCTGTACCGTTTACACCTTCTGTTGAGACCCATCCACTTAGCAAGATGTGGCTGGGGGTTATAGCATTAAAGAGATGGGTGAGGCTGGCTTAAGAGGGTGTGAACAATGCTGAATGGGTGTAGACAAAGAAGAGCTCTCCAGTAGCTGCACCAAAACATTCAAGGGCCATTTTCTCAAAAGTGGGGTTACAAGTTTATCAACTTTCAAAACACAATTACTTTCCCATTGTTCCTCAACTGTAGTGTATGATATACCATTTTATAGCTCTGTGTCTCTGCTTTTATCCTACATAAGACCGAATCAAGGCGGTCGGTCACATATTTGGTACAATTTAAGGTCAAGTGGCAAACAATAATGCAGGCACTAGGGATGGAGGTGTGAGCATGATGGTCTGGGCAGATGAGATGTAGTCATTGTTTGTGTGTGTCGTCTGTAAGTTGTTGTTCATTTGTATAAGTTTGTATCTGGAGTGTAAAAAATTATATCAAAAAAAAAAAAAAGAGATATCAGCGCATTACAACTTTATCAATTTGAGATTTTAAAAGAAAACTAGAAAAGGACATTCTTGAAGAAAAAGTATGAAAAAACGGTGTGTTAAAAAATGATTTTATTTGCTTTACAAACTTATATTATTAGAAGCGGTGCTATTTCAATTAGATCTGCTTACATTACACTCTTAGAAAAAAGGGTTCCAAAAGGGTACTTTGGCTGTCCCCATAGAACATTTATTTTTAGTTACAGGTAGAACCATTTTGGGTTGCAGGTAGAACCCTTTTGGGTTCCATGTAGAACCCTCTGTGGAAAGGGTTCCACATAGAATCCAAAATAGTTCTACCTGGAACCAAAAAGCGTTCTTCAAGGGGTTATCCGATGGCGACAGCCGACTTAGACAGCGCTTAGACTCTAGGGTTAACTAAACAGATGTCAAAATGTTAGCTAGCTAGCTACAACCAATGCCTGCAACAGGTAAAAATGAAAATGTACCATGTCCATTGAGGATTAGCCAGAGAGCAAACGTTAGCTAGCTAAAATTATCCCGCTAAGTTAGCTAGCTAGCTAGCAAATCTTTTCTTGATGTTCTTCTCCCCAACAAATCACCACTTTACTTAAAAACGTAAAACAAGAATGCAGGAAAACAGAGACAACCACTTAGCAGTCAAATATTTTCTTCGTTTTTTGTGTAAATTTTTTGAAACTGTTGTTGTTCTCCAGCTGTGTTGTTGCGTAGCCTGGCGCTCTGTCCCAACTGCTGTATGGAATGTTGACCAAAAAGCTCCAGCAAGCAGGCTGCCTGCCCACAGAGATCTATTACTGCACGCGCAACCTGCGTTCAAGGCACAGATTCCAATCCAAGTTTTAGCTGGAACTGATATGCCTACATCCTTTTTTAGCTACTGAAATTAAAATACAATTACTGCACGCATTATGTTAATTGTTAAAAGCTTTACTGGAAGTATAATAGTCATATTTTCATGGTCAAATTCAGGTGTAATAATTTTTGACTAATTATTTATGGCAATAAATGCCATAAAAATAAGGTTTTGTAAATCCTGGGGGAAAGTATGATATTGACATAAAATACATAGGCCTAGATGTTATTTGTTAAATTCTGAAAACAAATTGAGTTAGTCATAATAGAACTTCAAAACAGCATTCGTGGAACAGAAGAAAATGTGCAGCACAATAAACAATGCCATTACACAGATACAATATTACCATTAGAAGCCAACAGACAGAGCAAGCTACCAGATATCATTAATTAAACAACCATTATTTCATTGTACTGCATTTTTACTGCATTTTAACAGCACTGGATTTTTGTAAGGGTATCCTGTATTATTGTGCATGTTAATCTTACATGCTGGTAGCCTAGAACAAATGTTATGGACGTGAATGTGCACTTTTCAATTGGGTGGACTGCAACTATGAGAAACACTGCCATAGCAAAAGCATTTATAGCATCTGAGATTCTCTCAATTAGGGACCATCTCTGATAGCTATAGCAAATTCCATGACTTGGGGGTGAAATATATAACATTTCTTAGTTTTAAAAAATTGGCATTTCAACACCTGCCAAATAAAAACCTAAAATGACCCTACTACTGAAAAAGTTAATTGGGCAGGATAAACTGAAATGGACTCGGCCCGGGTACCATTAGCCGGAGCCCAGAGTAATATGATTCTACAAGTCCTTGCCAAGTCCCTCGAGTCTCGGATTAGTTCCGAGCCCATCGTGTTGACTGGGTACAGTATGCCAGGAGACCCTAACCCGCTTTGTTGCGCTCTGCCAGCTGTTGTTTGCCAAGTGTGCTGAGCTGAATCATGCAAACCCTGCTGAAAAAGAACATTACTCCAATTGTAATAATTGTAATGGTTCTTGTGTCTTATGTGCAATGGGTGCATGGCCCCCACAAACACTATTCCCATGTTTATATACAGTACCAGTCAAAAGATTGGACACACCTACTCATTCAAGGGTTTTTCTTTATATTTTTAATATTTTCTACATTGTAGAATAATAGTGAAGACATCAATACTATGAAGATAGCCCTATTTGGTAAAATAACAAGTCCATATTATTGCAAGAACAGCTCAAATAAGCAAAGAGAAATGACAGTCCATCATTACTTGAAGACATGAAGGTCAGTCAAAATGGAAAATGTCAAGAACTTTGAAAGTTTCTTCAAATGCAGTCACAAAAACCATAAAGCGCTATGATGAAACTGGCTCTCATGAGGACCACCACAGGAATGGAAGACACAGAATGACCTCTGCTGCAAAGGATAAGTTCATTAGAGTTACCAGCCTCAGAAATTGCAGGCCAAATAAATGCTTCACAGAGTTCAAGTAACAGACACATCTCAACATCAACTGTTCAGAGGGGACTGTGTGAATCAGGCCTTCATGGTCGAATTGCTGCAAAGGAACCACTACTAAAGGACACAAATAATAAGAAGAGACCTGCTTGGGCCAAGAAACACGAGCAATGGACATTAGACCGGTGGGAATTTGTCCTTTGGTCTGGAATCCAAATTGGAGATTTTAGGTTCCAATCACTGTGTCTTTGTGAGACGCGGTGTGGGTGAACGGATGATCTCCGCACGTGTATTTCCCACCGTAAAGCATGGAAGAGGAGGTGTTATGATGTGGGGGTGCTTTGCTGGTGACACTGTCAGTGATTTATTTAGAATTCAAGGCACACTTAACCAGCATGGCTACCACAGCATTCTACTGCAATACGCCAGCCCATCTGGTTTGGGCTTAGTGGGACTATCATTTGTTTTTCAACAGGACAATGACCCAACATACCTCCAGGCTGTGTAAGGGCTATTTTACCAAGAAGTAGAGGGATGGCATCAGATGACCTGGCCTCCACAATTCCCCGACCTCAACCCAATTGAGATGGTTTGGGATGAGTCGGACCACAGAGTGAAGGAAAAGCAGCCAACAAGTGCTCAGCATATGTGGGAACTCCTTCAAGACTATTGGAAAAGCATTTCAGGTGAAGCTGGTTGAGAGAATGCCAAGAGTGTGCAAAGCTGTCATCAAGGCAAAGGGTGGCTATTTGAAGAATCTCAAATATAACATATATTTTGATTTGTTTAACACTTTTTTGGTTACTACATGATTCCATATGTGTTATTTAATAGTTTTGATGTCTTCACTATTTATTATACAATGTAAAAAATAGTAAAAAATTAAGAAAAACCCTTGAATGAATAGTTGTGTCCAAACTTTTGACTGGTAGTATATATATACCTGAAGGATCTGGAGAAGGTCTGTATGGAGGAGTGGGCCAAAATCCCTGCTGCAGTGTGTGCAAACCTGGTCAAGACCTACAGGAAATGTATGATCTCTGTAATTGCAAACAAAGGGTTCTGTACCAAATATTAAGTTCTGCTTTTCTGATGTATCAAATAATTATGTCATGCAAAAAAATGCAAATTATTTACTTAAAAATCATACAATGCGTTTTTCTCTCACAGTTGAAGTGTACCTATGATAAAAATTACAGACCTCTACATGCTTTGTAAGTAGGAAAACCTGCAAAATCGCCAGTGATTTAGATAACTGGTCAGTAGTTCAATCAGATTTCAAGCAAAAACCAGATATCAACCAAAGTAAGATGTATTTTTCAAAAAGAGGTCATGAAAAACACATCTTAATCTGGTTGTGATCTGGTTGTAAGACATCCAGACCATATTTCAACCTGTAAATTACGTCTTTATCACGTCTTGTGCCCACTGGGTAGAAACGGTAAAATAGTAAATTGATTACCAAATATGTAGGCTAGTACTGATATTTCGTACATCCAACAGCAATTATACGTTGTTCTTTGCTTGTCACTGACTCTCCGGGCAAGCTGTGGGTGGCGCTAGAGTTCAACAGAAAACACGACACGAAGGGTTTGGCCTAATCTGGTCAGCGAAGGGTTTGAGCTGTTCACGCGCCTGTGTAAATGCTGTGCGCCTTCAGCGGGAGGTATAAAACTGTCCACCTGTCAGGAATGGTAAGCAGCCTACACCCGAAAACCCTCACCCTCGGAAAATATCACACCGCACATTGAAAGCTGGCTGCCTCCTCTCACTCTCCGCATGAGACTGCATCTAGGGAAACGTTTTAGCTTGTGAAGCCTTCTAAGAACTTTGCTGCACAAGTGAAAGTGAACCGTTATTTCAGGCACCAGACATGCAACCTGGTATAAGGAAGATTAGAGACTGACTAAAAACACTGTCGGCTTCGACCCCTCTGGTTTTGAAGAGTAGAGGATTGACGGCGTCTGACGGACAACGGGAAAAGGATTATATCTACATATACCAGACACCCCTTCATTTTATAACTGTGAAATTCTACCTAATGATTGTTTTCTGACACCGGGAGCAGTGCCTCGAGGTAAGGATCAATATGGGGAATGTTTTGCATTTAGGTTGCTGTCAGAATCTCACTAATAATAGCCTACAAGTAGGCCTACATTTACATTTTAGTCATTTAGCAGACGCTCTTATCCAGAGCGATTTACAGTTAGTGAGTGCATAAATTTTTTCATACTGGCCTAGCCAAATATGTAAAATGTAGGCCTACTGTATATACATTTTGTCACATTGACTGTTCTTTGTGTTCATTATAGCCCAGTCTATAGCCTATGATTAGCCTACTACTGCAACAGGACTTTCCAAACACAATTATCCTACATGGGAAATTACACCTGCCATTGCACATTACAGGTGCACCAGGTGAACCATATGATTTTCACAGTTGATAGTCATGAGTTGAACTGCATTGGATTTGGGATCAACTCACATTGCTCAGTTACAACAGAACAGGGCTCTTCGATCACCCACAACATTGTCACAACTAGGATATTTGATGGAAAGGGTTGCCATATAGCTTACTTTACACAGCAATGTAATATTTTTCTGAAAATATCCCATCTGTATGTGCGCGGTTAATGACGAATTTGAATATTAACAGGGCAATTTTTCCAACATTCTTCCATTGGTCAGATATCGCCTAGGCTTTTTTGGGGTCTGCTGTAGTTTAATAGGCCTACTAGAGGCTAGTGTCCAATCACATGTGATTTTGTAAGGGGACTCAATAGCTTACCATGATTATTAATAATTGTATGAAATGTATGGTAGGCCTACACATAACATTAAGGTTGTGTTTGGTGTTATTTCAGTCCTCATATATACAGTTGTAGTCGGAAGTTTACATACACTTAGGTCGGAGTCATTAAAACTTGTTTTTCAACCACTCCACAAATGTCTTGTTAACAAACTATAGTTTTGGCAGGTCGGTTAGGACATTTACTTTGTGCATGACACAAGTAATTTTTCCAACAATTGTTTACAGACAGATTATTTAATTTATAATTCACTATATCACAATTCCAGTAGGTCAGAAGTTTACATACACTAAGTTGACTGTGCCTTTAAACAGCTTGGAAAATTCCAGAAAATGATGTCATGGCTTTAGAAGCTTCTGGTAGGCTAATTGACATCATTTGAGTCAATTGGAGGTGTACCTGTGGATGTATTTCAAGGCCTACCTTCAAACTTAGTGCCTCTTTGCTTGACATCATGGAAAAATCAAAAGAAATCAGCCAAGACCTCAGAAAAAAACTTGTAGACCTCCACAAGTCTGGTTCATCCTTGGGAGCAATTTCCAAACGCCTGAAGGTACCACATTCATATATACAAATAATAGCGCTCAAGTATAAACACCATGGGACCACGCAGCTGTCATACCGCTCAGGAAGGAGACGCGTTCTGTCTCATAGAGATGAACGTACTTTGGTGCGAAAAGTGCAAATCAATCCCAGAACAACAGCAAAGGACCTTGTGAAGATGCTGGAGGAAACCTATATCGACATAACCTGAAAGGCCGCTCAGCAAGGAAGAAGCCACTGCTCCAAAACCGCCATAAAAAAGCCAGACTACGGTTTGCAACTGCACATGGGGACAAAGATTGTACTTTTTGGAGAAATGTCCTCTGGTCTGATGAAACAAAAATAGAACTGTTTGGCCATAATGACCATCGTTATGTTTGGAGGAAAAAGGGGATTGCTTGCATGCCGAAGCACACCATCCCAACCGTGAAACACAGGGGTTGCAGCATCATGCTGTGGGGGTGCTTTGCTGCAGGAGGGACTGGTGCATTTCACAAAATAGATGGCATCATGAGGAAGAAAAATTATGTGGATATATTAAAGCAACATCTCAAGACATCAGTCAGGAAGTTAAAGCTTGGTCGCAAATTGGTCTTCCAAATGGACAATGACCCCAAGCATACTTCCAAAGTTGTGGCAAAATGGCTTAAGGACAACAAAGTCAAGGTATTGGAGTGGCCATCACAAAGCCCTGACCTCAATCCTATAGAACATTTGTGGGCAGAACTGAAAAAGCGTGTGCGAGCAAGGAGGCCTACAAACCTGACTCAGTTACACCAGCTCTGTCAGGAGGAATGGGCAAAAATTCACCCAACTTATTGTGGGCAGCTTGTGGAAGGCTACCCGAAACGTTTGACCCAAGTTAAACAATTTAAAAGCAATGCTACCAAATACTAATTGAGTGTATGTAAACTTCTGACCCACTGGGAATGTGATGAAATAAATCATTCTCTCTACTATTATTCTGACATTTCACATTCTTAAAATAAAGTGGTGATCCTAACTGATCTAAAACAGGGACTTTTTACTAGGATTAAATGTCAGGAATTGTGAAAAACAGAGTTTAAATGTATTTGGCTAAGGTGTATGTAAACTTCCGACTTCAACTGTAGGCCAGATCAAAAATCTTTGTACCAACCAAAATCCTCACAATATAAATCATAACAACTTTTTTTTGCTGTTTGCACTAAGTAGCCTAGTCCCATTGAGTGCTGTTAGATCGCATTCCTTAATTAAAATATACATTTAATTAATTCTAGACTGCATATATTTAGTAGTTTTCTAGAATATCTAGTAAGAAATCCCCAGCAGCACTTTTCCTGAGAGAATGTGTGTTGGTCCGACACTGTGCAGTCACCCCAGAATGGCTCAGCACACACTTAAGGGACCAGAGAACAGCACTGAAGTAAACCTTGGTGAAGTACTACACTGTGTAGAGTCAGGGATATCCCCCAATACAGGGCTCTGCTGCTGGCCAGCTTGGGACGCCTACAGCAGGGACTGAAAGAGGTGCAAACGCAGAAAAATTGATGAAATCACCCCCCTGCAATGACCACAGCCAAATGCCTTAAAAACCGTGGTGACTTAGGGGCCAAAAGAAAACGACTGGCGTAGAGCCTCTGTCAGGAACAAGTTGCTAGACCAGAAATCTAACTTTTGGTCTTATTTAAACAATGCAAGGAAATAATGTTTTCACGCTCCTCTTCTCTCCCAACCTCCCCCTGCCTCTCCCCTCCTTTTCCTTCCCATCCTCCTATACTCTCCTCTCCTCCTTTCTCCTCTCCTCTCCTCTCTTCATGTTATTACATGATAACCACTTTTAGCACCTACAAGCTTCAATGGTGTAAAATGCAGAGATTCTGTTTAAATAACTGTCTGTTGGATGTTCTAATTATGGCTAGAGTAGCTCTTTTCAACGGCAGATTTTAGAAATTAATAGGGACATGAGTTTTACTGGTCAGATCACATGGTCAGGGACAATTTATCCCTTGAAATGAGGAATGATAGAATAAGAGGAGCATGCCTCCTAGAGCTCAGCTGCCTGTCGGAACCCATTGGTATTCTCCTCATGTCTGCTGCTGCCTCCATAGGCAGTCCATGTTACGGCTGGCTCAGTGGGATGGTTTCTGATGATTGAGGGGAATGGGGAAGGGTTGAAGGGTTGAAGGCCAGCTTGGGATGAAACTAAAGGCTTGTTTATTGAAGGTTACGGATTTGTCTTAACTGAAGGTTGAAGTGCGTGTGTGTGCGTGTGTGTGTGAGAGATAATCTAGCTAGGTTTCCACTAACTTGTCCAGTGATGTTATTTTTTTTGACATTTAGAATGTTCGCATAGAAAATAGATGTGATAATTGCCTGTTACGGTGCGTTTCCATTGAACTGTCCTGTTTTGATAAACTGCTTGACGTAAAGATGCAGAAACCAACCACTTCATTTTTATTCGACATTGTAGAAGTGTTGCCATTATCTATTAAGGCAAATTGCTCACTAATAAATTTGCGACAGGCTGTATGTCCTGCTCATCTACAGGAAACTGTCAAAATAAAGGAAACATCAACATAAAGTGTCTTAATAGGGCTTTGGGTCACTACTACATAGACTCTACAAGTGTCTGGAACTCTGGAGGGATGGGACAACATTCTTCGGTGAGAAATTCCATTATTTGGTGTTGTGTTGATGGTGGTGGAAAACGCTGTCTCAGGCACCACTCCAGAATCTCCCATAAGTATTAAATTGGGTTGAGATCTGGTGACTGAGATGTTCATGGCATATGGTTTACATCGTTTTCATGCTCATCAAACCATTTAGTGACCACTCGTGCCCTGTGGATGGGGCCATTGTCATCTTATGGGGCATATCCTGAAAAATAATGGCAAAAATAATGGCCTGCTCAGCATTTTTATACATAATCCTAAACATGATGGGATGTTAATTGCTTAATTAACTCAGGAACCACACTTGTGGAAGTTCGCCAAAAGAAAAATCCACCTCTGTTGAACAGATCTTTTGACTATTTCTCCTATTTCTGCCATTTCCATTACATATGTCGCAAAACAATTTTTTTTTGTTGCCAACATTGCCTTTGACGAATAAACCTGCCTTTGTCTGCTATTTTCCACTATCAGACTAACTTAATCTTAGCAAACAATTAGTCTCGCTAATTAAATGTGCCACCCACATCAAATGCATAGCACATATTCCACAGATCCCAATGTCTTTAAGTTTATAGATTCTCCAAAGCAAGATGTAACAACAGAAGTGACCTTTGTGAGGCCATTGGCCCTCCTGAAGACCAATGGCAGGACAAGAGGAAAGATTTATCTGCCGTTAGTGTGAAATTGCAATGCTCTGCACTATTCTGTCCAGCTCTGGCAGGAGAGAAGAATTCCCCAAAGCTTTAAACGATAGAGAAGTAACAGGGTGAGTCATGCAAGTCTCTCTCTCTCTCTCCTTCCTCTCTCTCATTCCTCTCCCTCTCTTTTTCTCACACACACACACACACACACACACACACACACACACACACACACACACGAGTAGCTTGCACTGATGGCTGTCGTGTTCTCTGTCAAGTACAAGTGATCAAGGCTGTAGTTTCTCCTTTATAAAAAATAAAAGAGTAATGTTAGGGAGTGAAAAGAACCCCATCTGAAGACACTGGCAAAGTAAAGATAACTTTTGAAAAGTGGTATGGGAGTCGTTCCTCCAAAGTTAAGAAGTCGGCTAGGGACAGAGATAGCAGACGCATTACCTTTTAACCGAGCACTGAATTTGAACGTGTTCATTTCACTGTGCATAGATATTTGAACTATAAAATACCTCAATTGAAAGAACAATCAAAAACGAATACTGTACATTAATATGGATACAGCCATAATGGATCCATAATGGATGGCTGAAAAACTATAAATAACAGTAGATGGAACTGGATCTTTGCACGCTGGTCGATGTACAGTAGGAACATCACTGTAATGTTGGAGTTACTGAGTCACAATGTGACAGTGCCATTGCCACAGGAAATCATTGAAATCCTTGTCACAGCAGGGTATCATTTACATCCGTTTCCTGCGGAAACATCAGTCTGAAGGCAGAGTTTGCTCGTACTTCAGCTGGTATGCAGAAAGTGTTGCTTGTAATTGATAACACACTTTTAGTTTGTTAAAGGAAGCAGCATCAGGTGCTAATAAAAAACGTCCCCTCCAGTATCGCCAGCAGGTACTGTAGAAAGAATATCTCTCTGAGGCCTCCGCTGAAGCATGAAGGGGAGAGGATGATTGCATGCAAGTTATCTCACTGTGGAAATGTCAATACTCTCAAAATTAATGGAAAAATAACTTGATTTGAATATGAAAAACCTGTGTGGACACATTGCAGATATTCATCTAATGCCGCTATCACTCTCACTCTCTGAGATGAGAACTTTATTGCTTTAATATTTCTCTATATCTAGACTTTATGTTTCTGGTTCTGATTAGTGAAATAAAACAAAACAGGTAAAAAAATATAACTTTCAGGATATAAAAAATATATATAGTCATACCATCCGTGATGTGATTTGTTTGTCCATTGAACCAGATTTCTTTGTTGTCAAGATAAGATAGAAATACAGTGCATTCGGAAAGTATTCAGACCCCTTGACTTTCTCCACATTTTGTTACATTACAGCCTTATTCTAAAATGGATGTAATAGTTATTTTCCCTCTTCGATCTACACACAATACCCAATAATGACAAAGCAAAAGCAGGTTTTTAGATTTTTTTTGCACATTTATATAAAAATAAATAATAATACCATATTTACATAAGTATTCAGACCCTTTGCTATGAGACTCGAAATTGACCTCAGGTGCATCCTGTTTCCATTGATCATCCTTGATGTTTCTACAACTTGATTGGAGTCCACCTGTGTTAAATTCAATTGATTGGACATGATTTGAAAAGGCACACACAGTTGACAGTGCATGTCAGAGCAAAAACCAAGACATGAGGTCGAAGGAATTGTCCGCAGAGCTCTGAGACAGGATTATGTCGAGGCACAGATCTGGGGAAGGATACCAAAAAATTTCTGCAGCATTGAAGGTCCCCAAGAACACAGTGGCCTCTTTGAAGATGTCCACATTTTACTTTTCCTCTGCAAACAAAACGAGTAATTAATAGAAAAATCTGACAACCCCATAGTAGAATATTTTATCTATTGACCTAGTCGGCTTGTTGTTATGTTTTCTATACGAGATACAGTGGGGAAAAAAAGTATTTAGTCAGCCACCAATTGTGCAAGTTCTCCCACTTAAAAAGATGAGAGAGGCCTGTAATTTTCATCATAGGTACACGTCAACTATGACAGACAAATTGAGAAAATAAATCCAGAAAATCACATTGTAGGATTTTTTATGAATTTATTTGCAAATTATGGTGGAAAATAAGTATTTGGTCACCTACAAACAAGCAAGATTTCTGGCTCTCACAGACCTGTAATTTCTTCTTTAAGAGGCTCCTCTGTCCTCCACTCGTTACCTGTATTAATGGCACCTGTTTGAACTTGTTATCAGTATAAAAGACACCTGTCCACAACCTCAAACAGTCACACTCCAAACTCCACTATGGCCAAGACCAAAGAGCTGTCAAAGGACACCAGAAACAAAATTGTAGACCTGCACCAGGCTGGGAAGACTGAATCTGCAATAGGTAAGCAGCTTGGTTTGAAGAAATCAACTGTGGGAGCAATTATTAGGAAATGGAAGACATACAAGACCACTGATAATCTCCCTCGATCTGGGGCTCCACGCAAGATCTCACCCCGTGGGGTCAAAATGATCACAAGAACGGTGAGCAAAAATCCCAGAACCACACGGGGGGACCTAGTGAATGAACTGCAGAGAGCTGGGACCAAAGTAACAAAGCCTACCATCAGTAACACACTACGCCGCCAGGGACTCAAATCCTGCAGTGCTAGACGTGTCCCCCTGCTTAAGCCAGTACATGTCCAGGCCCGTCTGAAGTTTGCTAGAGTGCATCCAGAAGAGGATTGGGAGAATGTCATATGGTCAGATGAAACCAAAATATAACTTTTTGGTAAAAACTCAACTCGTCGTGTTTGGAGGACAAAGAATGCTGAGTTGCATCCAAAGAACACCATACCTACTGTGAAGCATGGGAGTGAAAACATCATACTTTGGGGCTGTTTTTCTGCAAAGGGACCAGGACGACTGATCCGTGTAAAGGAAAGAATGAATGGGGCCATGTATCGTGAGATTTTGAGTGAAAACCTCCTTCCATCAGCAAGGGCATTGAAGATGAAACGTGGCTGGGTCTTTCAGCATGACAATGATCCCAAACACACCGCCCGGGCAATGAAGGAGTGGCTTCGTAAGAAGCATTTCAAGGTCCTGGAGTCTCCAGATCTCAACCCCATAGAAAATCTTTGGAGGGAGTTGAAAGTCTGTGTTGCCCAGCGACAGCCCCAAAACATCACTGCTCTAGAGGAGATCTGCATGGAGGAATGGGCCAAAATACCAGCAACGGTGTGTGAAAACCTTGTGAAAACTTACAGAAAACGTTTGACCTGTGTCATTGCCAACAAAGGGTATATAACAAAGTATTGAGAAACTTTTGTTATTGACCAAATACTTATTTTCCACCATAATTTGCAAATAAATTCATAAAAAATCCTACAATGTGATTTTCTGGATTTTTTTTAAATCATTTAGTCTGTCATAGTTGACGTGTACCTATGATGAAAATTACAGGCCTCTCTCATCTTTTTAAGTGGGAGAACTTGCACAATTGGTGGCTGACTAAATACTTTTTTTCCCCACTGTAAATATTCTACTCGTGGCGCATTCAAGTTATGAGTGCCATAAGGAGGAAAACATGCATTCTGACAAGCAGTCAATGCACAATAATTCTTGCAATCGTGAAAACAGCAGTTTTAATGGCCTTTGTTAAAAGGAGGGGGAGCCCAGCTTTCCACTCCTACTTTATTCCTCAACTCCTAAATATGCGTGAACTGCACCATTATAAACCCAGAGTGTTTAGCAGCGGCATAATTAAGTAGGTGTTAGCAGTTGATGTTATTCTTCAGTAACACAGACCCCAAAGCAAATCGGGGGAGAAAAATGTATTTATTCAACGAGACAAATCATAGTTGTTATGCTGGAAAGTAGATGGTAGATGTTCATTCTTCCCAGTGCTCAATGTTTCTCCACTGAACAAAGAGACAGGATGTAGTTTATAGCCTCAAGCCTGGCATGTGGCTGACCAATTAGAATTCCTTGCAATAAAATTGGGCTACTGGCCAAACCCCCAAGTATCCTGTTTCAGGTTCAATGTATAGACTATTTGGACCAATGAAAACTTCCCACGTAGCTATGAAACCCCGGTTGGAACCCCTACAAAGATTCTAAACAGATGTTGAACTGCAAACAACTATTTCCATTGATCTTTAATTCCCTCTTGACCGCTAGTCCTCTATTGACCACCAGTCCTCTATTGACCACTAGTCCTATTGACCACTAGTCCTCTTGACCTCTACGTTGTGTATATTTATCTTGGAATATTCTTACACTCCCCCCTAGACCATTAAAAAAAATACATATACTTAAAATGTTGTTTTAGAAAAAAACAGAAAACATGAACAACTAGACAGGGCAAAAAACATTAGCTGTAAGCATAAAATCATTTACATGAAATACCTTGCATTTCTATAAAACACAAAGGGCATATTTTACTTGCTGTTGCAATAAGAAATAGATTTCTAACAAAGTTATAGAAAATAAGTATTAACAAGTGTGATGATGATGATGACCCTTACAATTCCTACCACATCCTGTATTAGGAGGAAACTCACACAAAAATAATTGTCTGCAAGACAATAATATTCAATTGTCCTATTGGCAAGGTAATCATTCAGAGTCTAAGAGTGACCAGCTGTTCCACACCAGTATCAGTCCCACATAGATAACTACTAGAGAGTATGTTCTGACAGCCTGCCGGTAGTGAGGAATTCTTCTTCCGTTCCACTGGTTGATAAGGACGTCTCTAATGAACACTTCACCAGTGATCTTGTATCGTTTCAGGTACAGGCCTTTGGTCAAGGGATTTTACTGCAGCTTCAGACGATAGATTCTCATAACCTGTAATGAAGGAAATAAAAGTGAAAGTAATGTCCTGGTTTCAAGAGAAATTGATTTTTCACTTAGATTTCCCTAAGTAAGCATGTCCCAATTTTCTGGAAAAGAAATGACATTTCACCAAGATATCCCTAATATGATGACTGCGGTGTACAACATAGAAGCTTATCAGGTTCTGATCATCTTACTCTGCTTCTTCACCCGAGATTGGCCTCCGACTGCTAATCAATCAGTTCTTTCTTCTCCAGGCTCCGCTTTGTCATCAAAATGGACAACCTTACAATGAGTGACATGTACCCATCGTGATTTTCCCTGAACTTTCACTGCTGACCTCTTTATGAGCAAAACTTGATAAGGACCTTCCCATTTTGGCCCTAATTTTTTTACCATCACCCACTGTCCTGGCACTACGTCATGTCCCCCCTCGGGAGTTGTTCCCCACGCCTCTTTTACTTGTCTGTCTGCTTCCCCTACTGCATTAGAGAGTTGTATGCAATAGTTAAGCATTGTGTCATTCATAAAGTGTACATCTGCCTTTCTCAAATATAACGTGCCTGGTAGTGACATGGGTCGACCTGTGACGACCTCAAACGGACTCACCCCCGTGGTTTTGTTATGTGTTGCCCGTATACTACATAAAACCATAGGCAATGCATCCGGCCATGCAATCCCTTCTTGATTCATCTTCGAAAGTCTCTCTTTCACCACTCTATTTATGCATTCTACCTGCCCACTCGACTGAGGATGGTGAGGGCAGTGTAGTTGCCAGTCTATGTTCAGAAGACGAGCTACCTCCTGATACCTCCTGACACACTTTTCCTGTGAAATGAGTGCCTTGGTCGGAATCCAATTGTTTCCGGAAATCTGGGAATGATTTCTCGAATCAGAATTTTAGCTGTGTGTTGTACGGTTCCTTTCTTAGTAGGGTAGACTTCAACCCATCATGAGAAACGATCAACCACAACCAGCACATCTTCCTCCTTTACATTTGGGCAGCGTGATGTAGTCGAGCTGTAGATGTCTGAAGGGTCCTGGTAGGGCAGGCGCTTGTCGTGTCTGTACCTTCATTCGTCCCTTGGTGTTGTTTTCCATACAAATGTTGCAATTCACCACAACAGCCTCAGCCTCTTTCCGCACACCAGAATTCCACCATTTGCCACAAAACGATACACTATCTTGTCCACACAAATGTGTCCCAAAGAGTGGATCTGTGTCACCAAGTAGGGTGAGAGTGCATTTGGCGCTACACATCTCAGGTTGTATTTCCAAACACCTTCTTGATTGAGTTTGCACCCTGCAGCCATCCATTCCCACACTTCATCTTTTGGTGCACTGCTCTGCATGTCTCTAATGTGTTGCAGTGTATCCAAGGTGTATTTCCTAATCAGTTTAGGTGACAGAGGTGTTCTCTTGGCAGCCGTCTTGGCAGCTCTGTCAGCCAGATCATAACCTTTACTCTCATCTGTAAAGATTTTTCCATGTGCTTTCATTTTCAAAATCGCAACTTGTCCAGGTAACTGGAGAGCATTCAGTAGAGACATCACCTCTGGTCCATTCTTCACAGGAACTCCCAGTGATGTTATGAATCCTCTGTTCCGAAACCATACCTTGAATCTGTGTAGATATTAGCTGTTTTTCCTTCAGCCTGTTTGCATGCTTCTGTCAAACCACCAATTCCGCCACCTGTGCTGATGTTCCTGCAGGTAATGTGCCTGTCACTATCACATTGTCCATTGTAGCAACTGCCCAGCCTGCCTTCCTCACATCCCATCTCCACAATGCTTGAAACGTCTGTGTATAGGATAAACTCAGGGTTTTCCAACGGATTACTTTTAATAAACCCATCATAGAGCTGATCCAAAACCAACTCACAACAGTCGTGTTCAAGTAATGTGGTATCTGGAGGAAGCATCAGAGTAGCTGGATGAGATGGTGTGCCACATCCTATAATGATGTTAGGAGCCTCCAACACCATCGACCACTTGTTCCAATGAGCAGCTGTGACCTGTGCAGCTTGATTCATTGTCAAAAGAGTATGAACAGCATGTGGACAGTTGATGGTAAGATGTTGGTCGAGAACAAGCAATGTCACCACCGACACAGCGACTGAAGTAGCCTGCATAACAAAGACTAACAAGTGTAACCCATCATAAGGATGTAGATTGTAGAGTTTGTTATATCACTTGAAATGGTCCCACGTCTTCATACCCACGTCTCGTGGATGCTTCAAAGTCTTTGACCATTCATCCAACTGTTTTGGAGATGCTGATTTATGTGTGATTACTGTCACCGGTGGTTTGTCTTTACTCCATTTAACAGCCTGTGTTCTGGTTGGCCTAAGACATCGTTCGTCACTGCTGTCAGAATCTGTTGACTCAAAGCCAGGCAGTGTCGACCAGATACTTGAAACCTGATCTGCCTTTTGCAACTCAGCATGAGGGTAGATTGAGGGCACAAAGAGCCCACAGATGGGGGCCAAGTCTGCCTTTAACACCCTTGCATTCTGTAATTGTTGAATTTCCTCTATTAATGTTCTTATTTGTTCACCAAGAGCCCTCAAACTCTCTTTATCGCTCTGCAATGTCCTATCATGAGTATCACAAAGGAATTTATCATCTTGTTTTCTGACTTCGGCTAATACAGTTAAAGACCATTGTGTCTTTGTCAATGAGTTAGACATTCTCTGTATTTTTCCCCAAAGTTTTTGTATCTCAGACAGATTCCATCTTTGTCAACAATGACATATTTATTTATTATCTCCTGCCTACACTTCTCTACTTTGAAGTGGTTCTTCATATCACAAGACAGTGAATTTAATATATATTTTCATGTTCACATCCAGAGCAGCTGTCTCAACCTTTTCCAGAGTAGTTCTCTCACTTGAAAATGCCATTACTCCAACTTCAAAAGTTGTATAATATATACAGTGGGGAAAAAAATTATTTAGTCAGCCACCAATTGTGCAAGTTCTCCCACTTAAAAAGATGAGAGAGGCCTGTAATTTTCATCATAGGTACACGTCAACTATGACAGACAAAATGAGAAAAAAAATCCAGAAAATCACATTGTAGGATTTTTTATGAATTTATTTGCAAATTATGGTGGAAAATAAGTATTTGGTCAATAACAAAAGTTTCTCAATACTTTGTTGTATACCCTTTGTTGGCAATGACACAGGTCAAACGTTTTCTGTAAGTCTTCACAAGGTTTTCACACACTGTTGCTGGTATTTTGGCCCATTCCTCCATGCAGATCTCCTCTTGAGCAGTGATGTTTTGGGGCTGTCGCTGGGCAACACGGATTTTCAACTCCCTCCAAAGATTTTCTATGGGGTTGAGATCTGGAGACTGGCTAGGCCACTCTAGGACCTTGAAATGCTTCTTACGAAGCCACTCCTTCGTTGCCCGGGCGGTGTGTTTGGGATCATTGTCATGCTGAAAGACCCAGCCACGTTTCATCTTCAATGCCCTTGCTGATGGAAGGAGGTTTTCACTCAAAATCTCACGATACATGGCCCCATTCATTCTTTCCTTTACACGGATCAGTCGTCCTGGTCCCTTTGCAGAAAAACAGCCCCAAAGCATGATGTTTCCACCCCCATGCTTCACAGTAGGTATGGTGTTCTTTGGATGCAACTCAGCATTCTTTGTCCTCCAAACACGACGAGTTGAGTTTTTACCAAAAAGTTATATTTTGGTTTCATCTGACCATATGACATTCTCCCAATCCTCTTCTGGATCATCCAAATGCACTCTAGCAAACTTCAGATGGGCCTGGACATGTACTGGCTTAAGCAGGGGGACACAGCAGGATTTGAGTCCCTGGAGGCGTAGTGTGTTACTGATGGTAGGCTTTGTTACTTTGGTCCCAGCTCTCTGCAGGTCATTCATTAGGTCCCCCCGTGTGGTTCTGGGATTTTTGCTCACCGTTCTTGTGATCATTTTGACCCCACGGGGTGAGATCTTACGTGGAGCCCCAGATCGAGGGAGATTATCAGTGGTCTTGTATGTCTTCCATTTCCTAATAATTGCTCCCACAGTTGATTTCTTCAAACCAAGCTGCTTACCTATTGCAGATTCAGTCTTCCCAGCCTGGTGCAGGTCTACAATTTTGTTTCTGGTGTCCTTTGACAGCTCTTTGGTCTTGGCCATAGTGGAGTTTGGAGTGTGACTGTTTGAGGTTGTGGACAGGTGTCTTTTATACTGATAACAAGTTCAAACAGGTGCCATTAATACAGGTAACGAGTGGAGGACAGAGGAGCCTCTTAAAGAAGAAGTTACAGGTCTGTGAGAGCCAGAAATCTTGCTTGTTTGTAGGTGACCAAATACTTATTTTCCACCATCATTTGCAAATAAATTCATAAAAAATCCTACAATGTGATTTTCTGGATTTTATTTTCTCAATTTGTCTGTCATAGTTGACGTGTACCTATGATGAAAATTACAGGCCTCTCTCATCTTTTTAAGTGGGAGAACTTGCACAATTGGTGGCTGACTAAATACTTTTTTCCCCACTGTGTATATATATATATATATATGTTTATATACTTATTTAACCACAATATATATACAGTGGGGAGAACAAGTATTTGATACACTGCCGATTTTTGCAGGTTTTCCCACTTACAAAGCATTTAGAGGTCTGTAATTTTTATCATAGGTACACTTCAACTGTGAGAGACGGAATCTAAAACAAAAATCCAGAAAATCACATTGTATGATTTTTAAGTAATTCATTAGCATTTTATTGCATGACATAAGTATTTGATACATCAGAAAAGCAGAACTTAATATTTGGTACAGAAACCTTTGTTTGCAATTACAGAGATCATACGTTTCCTGTAGGTCTTGACCAGGTTTGCACACACTGCAGCAGGGATTTTGGCCCACTCCTCCATACAGACCTTCTCCAGATCCTTCAGGTTTTGGGGCTGTCGCTGGGCAATACGGACTTTCAGCTCCCTCCAAAGATTTTCTATTGGGTTCAGGTCTGGAGACTGGCTAGGCCACTCCAGGACCTTGAGATGCTTCTTACGGAGCCACTCCTTAGTTGCCTTGGCTGTGTGTTTCGGGTCGTTGTCATGCTGGAAGACCCAGCCACAATTTAAAATAAAGTGGTGATCCTAACTGACCTAAGACAGGGAATTTTTACTTGGATTAAATGTCAGGAATTGTGAAAAACTGAGTTTAAATGTATTTGGCTAAGGTGTATGTACATTTCCGGCTTCAACTGTAGGCAACCCCATGCTTCAGCCTATTTATTGGCACTTTGCTGCATCAGTTGGGCTACAGGTGATAATGGTTATTGCTAATAGCATACCTGATCATTTGGATCATGCCTGGGCTAAATACATGACACAATGTGCACTTTTTATTTTTACTAATAATTTTATCAATGTGTTATTGAGCTCATTCTGGAGGTGGAATTTATATTTTAGATGGTGTCAGCATACTTTTTTATTTTAATTCCTTTTGGAGTAGAATTACCTTTTTAAAAAGTCACCAGATCTGAGCTTCTCAGTCCTTCTACAAAACAATTATAGGTGGGACCCTACCCCTTCAACCCCCCTCCACAACCTTTCCCCCCCACTGCTACACATATTTCCAGAGGAAACACTGATTGTCATATTAGCTACTCTTTGCCCATATCTACAATATTATTTAGAGTCTCAGCCCAAATAATACATGCTGTATGTGAACAGACAATGTTTTTGTGCACTAAGATGGCTGTTGACTGATGTTACAGCATCTTAGCCTGATTTTATCCTGACTTTCTGACAATTGTGTAATTCATAAACAACTTGGCTATTGAAATGCAAGCAGCAGGTGATGAGACCAGTTACAGAAAGTATTACAATACCAAAACATGAAAAACATAATATTTCACTCAATTTTAACCTTACCAACATGATTGTAATACAGTCATCAGTATTATTCATATTAACCTTCCTTAGCACAAACAAGAATATGAAGCAAAGATTATTCACTATATTTTAAATGATGATGATGTACAGTGGCTTGTGAAGGTATTCACCCCCCTTGGCATTTTTCCTATTTTGTTGCCTTACAACCTGGAATTAAAATGGATTTTTTGGGGGGTTGTATCATTTGATTTACACAACATGCCTACCAATTTGAAGATGCAAAATATGTTTTATTGTGAAACAAACAAGAAATAAGACAAAAAAACAGAACTTGAGCGTGTATAACTATTCACCCCCCCAAAGTCAATACTTTGTAGAGCCACCTTTTGCAGCAATTACAGCTGCAAGTCTCTTGGGGTATGTCTCTATAAGCTTGGCACATCTAGCCACTGGGATTCTTGCCCATTCTTCAAGGCAAGACTGCTCCAGTTCCTTCAAGTTGGATGGGTTCTGCTGGTGTACAGCAATCTTTAAGTCATATCACAGATTCTCAATTGGATTGAGGTCTGGGCTTTGACTAGGCCATTCCAAGACATTTAAATGATTCCCCTTACACCACTCAAGTGTTGCTTTAGCAGTATGCTTAGGGTCATTGTCCTGCTGGAAGGTGAACCTCCGTCCCAGTCTCAAATCTCTGGAAGACTGAAACAGGTTTCCCTGTATTTAGCACCATCCATCATTCCTTCAATTCTGACAATTTTTCCAGCCCCTGCCGATAGAAAAACATCCCCACAGCATGATGCTGCCACCACCATGCTTCACTGTGCGGATGGTGTTCTCGGGTGATGAGAGATGTTGGGTTTGCGCCAGACATAGCGTTTTCCTTGATGGCCAAAAAGCTCAAATTTAGTCTCATCTGACCAGAGTACCTTATTCCATATGTTTGGGGAGTCTCCCACATGCCTTTTGGCAAACACCAAACGTGTTTGCTTCTTTTTTTTTTCTTTAAGCAATAGCTTATTTCTGGCCACTCTTCCGTAAAGCCCAGCTCTGGAGTGTACGGCTTAAAGTGGTCCTATGCACAGATACTCCAATCTCCGCTGTAGAGCTTTGCAGCTCCTTCAGGGTTATCTTTGGTCTCTTTATTGCCTCTCTGATTAATACCTTCCTTGCCTGGGCCGTGAGTTTGTTGTGGTGCCATATTCTTTAGATGTTTTAATAATGGATTTAATGGTGCTCTGTGGGATGTTTAAAGTTTCTGATATGTTTTTATAACCCAAAGCTGATTTGTGGAGAAGTACAGCTTTGTCCCTGACCTGTTTGGAGAGCTCCTTGGTCTTCATGGTGCCGCTTGCTTGGTGGTGCCCCTTGCTTAGTGGTGTTGCAGACTCTGGGGCATTTCAGAACATGTGTGTGTGTGTGTGTGTGTATATATATATATATATACAGTGGGGAGAACAAGTATTTGATACACTGCCAATTTTGCAGGTTTTCCTACTTACAAAACATGTAGAGGTCTGTCGTAAGTATTTGATACATAAAAAAAGCAGAACTTAATATTTGGTACAGAAACCTTTGTTTGCAATTACAGAGATCATACGTTTCCTGTAGGTCTTGACCAGGTTTGCACACACTGCAGCATACACCTCCATACAGACCTTCTCTAGATCCTTCAGGTTTCGGGGCTGTCGCTGAGCAATAAGGACTTTCAGCTCCCAAAGATTTTCTATTGGGTTCAGGTCTGGAGACTGGCTAGGCCACTCCAGGACCTTGAGATGCTTCTTACGGAGCCACTCCTTAGTTGCCCTGGCTGTGTGTTTCGGGTCGTTGTCATGCTGGAAGACCCAGCCACGACCCATCTTCAATGCTCTTACTGAGGGAAGGAGGTTGTTGGCCAAGATCTCGCGATACATGGCCCCATCTATCCTCCCCTCAATACGGTGCAGTCGTCCTGTCCCCTTTGCAGAAAAGCATCCCCAAAGAATGATGTTTCCACCTCCATGCTTCACGGTTGGGATGGTGTTCTTGGGGTTGTACTCATCCTTCTTTTTCCTCCAAACACGGCGAGTGGAGTTTAGACCAAAAAGCTCTATTTTTGTCTCATCAGACCACATGACCTTCTCCCATTCCTCCTCTGGATCATCCAGATGGTCATTGGCAAACTTCAGACGGGCCTGGACATGCGCTGGCTTGAGCAGGGCGACCTTGCGTGCGCTGCAGGATTTTAATCCATGACGGCGTAGTGTGTTACTAATGGTTTTCTTTGAGACTGTGGTCCCAGCTCTCTTCAGGTCATTGACCAGGTCCTGCTGTGTAGTTCTGGGCTGATCCCTCACCTTCCTCATGATCATTGATGCCTCACGAGGTGAGATCTTGCATGGAGCCCCAGACCGAGGGTGATTGACCGTCATCTTGAACTTCTTCAATTTTCTAATAATTGCGCCAACAGTTGTTGCCTTCTCACCAAGCTGCTTGCCTATTGTCCTGTAGCCCATCCCAGCCTTGTGCAGGTCTACAATTGTATCCCTGATGTCCTTACACAGCTCTCTGGTCTTGGCCATTGTGGAGAGGTTGGAGTCTGTTTGATTGAGTGTGTGGACAGGTGTCTTTTATACAGGTAACGACTTCAAACAGGTGCAGTTAATACAGGTAATGAGTGGAGAACAGGAGGGCTTCTTAAAGAAAAACTAACAGGTCTGTGAGAGCCGGAATTCTTACTGGTTGGTAGGTGATCAAATACTTATGTCATGCAATAAAATGCAAATTAATTACTTAAAAATCATACAATGTGATTTTCTATGATACAAATTACAGACCTCTACATGCTTTGTAAGTAGGAAAACCTGCAAAATCGGCAGTGTATCAAATACTTGTTCTCTCCACTGTATATATATTCTGAGATCATGTGATAGATCATGTGACACTTGGATTGCACACAGGTCGACTTTATTTAACTAATTATGTGACTTCTGAAGGTAAATGGTTGCACCAGATCTTATTTAGGGGCTTGACCACAAAGGGGGTGAATACATATGCACGCACCACTTTTCCGTTTTTTGAAACAAGTTATTTTTTTCATTTCACTTCACCAATTTGGACTGTTTTGTTTATGTCCATTACATGAAATCTAAATAAAAATCAATTTAAATCACAGGTTGTAATGCAACAAAATAGGAAAAACGCCAAGTGGGATGAATACTTTTGCAAGGCACTGTAGTAAGACAACAATGATCTGCCTACAATTCATTTGGCTGGACAATAAAACAGATGTTAGTAATTTTTTTCAGTTTCACTCTATGAGCAGTTACTGCTCTTTTGCTTGGTAGGGCAGTATAGTAGAGTGAGAGAGGTTACAAGAGAAAAGGGTTGGGGGGACTAAGTGGAGGTTCAGATCTGTAGAGTTACCTTCCTGTAGCTTATCAACCAGCTAGTTATTAGAATCAAGTGCAAAAGATTAGGGTTGGAGAAAATGTGATAGACTGTCACCATGATCACCTGAAAAACATAAATAATTACTTTGTTTGCAAACTGTAGCAACACTGAAACATTTTTAAAATGACAAATAAAGCAAACAGGTACACGTAACAAACATTTAATTGAAGTATAGTCAATGTGTTCACAGAGTTGGATCATGTCTACATACGGTAGCCATTGAGAGGCGAGGTGAGGTGAGGAATGTGATTAGTCTAGATAGAACCGCATTTCTTAATCCTGGTCCTGGGGACCCAAAGGGGTGTTCATTTTTGTTTTTGCCCCTGCACTACACAGCCATTCAAATGTTCAACTTATCAACAAGTGTTGATTATTTGACTCAGGTGTGTAGTGCTAATGCAAAAACAGTATCTTCCTCCACTGTCCCTGTCACACGCTGGGCTTGAACCAGTGATCCTCTGCTCGCAAACAAACGACTGTCCTCCTTGACAACATACCAATGGTTTGAGCCACCCGAAAGGTACCAATTTGATGGCTCCATCTGCAACATTTAATGCTAGCTGTGAGGTGAGCTTACGGCACGTTCTTAACTCTTGTTATATGTTTGTATTTGATCATGTATTAGTGCATCCATCTACTAAATATACTTTCCTGCAACCCACCTCACTCAATGTGGAATGGATTCTATTATTTACTTACATTTTATCTAGAATCTCCAGTTGAAACTAGCTAGCCAGCTAACTAGCTACTTGCTATTAGCCACCGTTAGCGGTTTTCACCCAGAACATCGGATTTTCTGCCGGAATAACTGAATCACTGGACCTTAACACCGAATCGCAACCAGCTAGCCGCAACCAAATGGATGTTTCTGTTGGCTAATCACCACTGCCCCCGAAGCAAGCACCAGTTAGCCTTGAGCTAGCCTCGAGCCAGGCCCATATCCCGGCTATCTACCTCTCTGTCTACCGGACGGGAGTAGCCAGCTAACTAGCTACTTGCTATTAGCCACCGTTAGCGGGGTTTTTTCACCATTGTCCGTGGCGTGCACTACCTACCAGCCAGCTCTAGCCTGGACTATTATCAGGCAGTCTGCACAGCATGTTATCGACCCAGAACATATCGGATTTTCTGCCGGAGTCACTGAATCACTGGACCTTTAACACCGGATCATCGCAACTAGCTAGCTGCAACCGAATAGATGTTGTGGTTGGCTAATCAGCCTTGAGCTAGCCTCGAGTCAGGCCCATCTCCCGGCTATCTACCTCTCTGTCAACCGGACGGGACCTCCTAGTGTCGACACGGAGCCCCGCCGAACCATCACGACTGGTCTGCCGACGTAATCGTCTGTGGTTTCAACAGGCTTCCCGTTGCGAAGACCACGAAGATCCATCTGCTAGCCCCGGCCCGCTAGCACACGCAATTCAACAGCCGTGCTTCCAGATCGCCTGTGCTGAAGCACCAATTCGAACTGCTCTCGGACTCACATTGCTGTTCACTGGACCTTATGATCACTCAGCTGCACAGCTGATGCCTGCTGGACTGTTCCTTTACACGGTACCCTGTCCTGTTTTATCTGTTTAGCCTCAGCCCAAACTTTCATCACCATTACCAGTTGTTGTCTTAGCTCTCTCTAATAACACCTGTGATTGCTTTATGCCTCTCTCCCATGTCAATATGCCTTGCCTATTGCTGTTCCAGTTAGTTCTTATTATACAATTTCACTGTAGAGCCCCAAGTCCCTCTCAAACTGCCTCAAATAGCTCCTTTGTTCCACCCCCCTATACACGTGGAGACCGGCTCAATCGATGCCTCCAGTGATGCTATCTCTTTCATTGTTATCCAACGCTTAGGTTTACCTCCACTGTCCTCATATCCTTCCATATCCTTGTCTGTACATAATGCCCTGAATCTATTCTACAACGCCCGGAAATCTGCCCCCTTTATTCTCTGTACCCAACGCACTAGAAGACCAGTTCTTAAAGCCTTTAGCCGTATCCTTATTCTAGTCCTCCTCTGTTCCTCTGGTGATGTAGAGGTTAACCCAGGCCCTGCAGTGCCCAGTATCACTCCTACTCCCCAGGCACTATCATTTGTTGACTTCTGTAACTGTAAAAGCCTTGGCTTTTTGCATGTTAACATCAGAAGCCTCCTTCCTAAGTTTGAGTTATTCACTGCATTAGCACACTCCGCCAACCCTGATGTTCTAGCAGTGTCTGAATCCTGGCTTAGGAAGGCCACCAAAAATTCAGAAATGTCCATCCCCAACTACAACATTTTCCATCTAGATAGAACTGCCAAAGGGGGTGGAGTTGCAATCTACTGTAGAGATAGAGCTCTGCAGGCTATCATACTATCCAGGTCTGTGCCCAAACAGTTTGAGCTCCTACTTCTAAAAATCCACCTTTCCAGAAATAAGTCTCTCACTGTTGCCGCTTGCTACAGACCCCCCTCAGCCCCCAGCTGCGCCCTGGACACCATATGTGAATTGATTGCCCCCCATCTATCCTCAGAGTTCGTACTGCTTGGTGACCTAAACTGGGATATGCTTAACACCCCGGCCATCCTACAATCCAAACTAGATGCCCTCAATCTCACACAAATTATCAAGGAACCTACCAGGTACAACCCTCAATCCGTAAACATGGGCACCCTCATAGATATCATCCTGACTAACTTACCCTTTTAAATACACCTCCGCTGTCTTCAACCAGGATCTCAGCGATCACTGCCTTATTGCCTGCGTCCGTAACGGGTCCGCGGTCAAATGACCACCCGTCATCACTGTCAAATGCTCCCTAAAACACTTTAGCGAGCAGGCCTTCCTAATTGACCTGGCCCAGGTATCCTGGATGGATATCGATCTCATTCCATCAGTAGAGGATGCCTGGTTGTTCTTTAAAAGTGCTTTCCTCTCAATCTTAAATAAGCATGCCCCATTCAAAAAATTCAGAACTAAGAACAGATATAGCCCCTCACTCTCCTCAGAATTGACTGCCCTTGACCATAACAAAAACATCCTGTTGCACACTGCATTAGCATCGAATAGCCCCCGCGATATGCAACTTTTCAGGGAAGTTAGGAACCAATATACACAAGCAGTTAGGAAAGCAAAGGCTAGCATTTTCAAAAAGATATTTGCATCCTGTAGCACTAAATCCAAAAAGTTTTGGGACACTGTAAAGTCCATGGAGAATAAGAGCACTCCTCCCAGCTGCCCACTGCACTGAGGCTAGGAAACACTATCACCACTGATAAATCTACAATAATCGAGAATTACAACAAGCATTTTGCTACGGCTGGCCATGCTTTCCAACTGGCTACCACTACCCCGGCCACCAGCTCTGCACCCTCCGCTGCAACTTGCCCATGCCCGTCTTCATCGACCTGGCCAAGGCTTTCGACTCTGTCAACCACCACATTCTTATTGGCAGACTAAATAGCCTTGGTTTCTCAAATGACTGCCTCACCTGGTTCACCAACTACTTCTCAGATAGAGTTCAAAGTGTCAAATCGGAGGGCCTGTTGTCTGGACCTATGGGTGTGTCACAGGGTTCAATTCTCGGGCCGACTCTTTTCTCTGTGTATATCAATGATGTTGCTCTTGCCACTGGTGACTCTCAGATCCACCTCTATGCAGACAACACCATTTTGTATACATCTGGCCCTTCATTGGACACTGTGTTAACAAACCTCCAAACGAGCTTCAATGCCATACAACACTCCTTCCGTAGCCTCCAACTGCTCTTAAACACTAGTAAAACTAAATGCATGCTCTTCAATCGAACGCTGCTGGCACCCGCCCACCCGGCTAGAATCACTACTCTCGGCGGGTCTGACCTAGTGTATGTGGACAACTACAAATACCTAGGTGTCTGGTTAGACTGTAAACTATCCTTCCAGACTCACATTAAGCATCTCCAATCCAAAGTTAAATCTAGAATCGGCTTCCCATTTCATAACAAAGCCTCCTTCACTCATGCTGCCAAACATGCCCTCGTTAAACTGACTATTCTACCGATCCTTGACTTCGGCGATGTCATTTACAAAATAGCCTCCAACACTACTCAGCAAATTGGATGTAGTCTATCACAGTGCCATCCGTTTTGTCACCAAAGCCCCATATACTACCCACCACTGTGACCTGTACGCTCTTGTTGGCTGTTCCTCACTACATATTAGTCGCCAAACCCACTGGCTCTAGGTCATCTATAAATCACTTCCAGGCAAATCACCGCCTTATCTTAGCTCATTGGTCACCATAGCAACACCCACCCGTAGTATGCGCTCCAGCAGATATATCTCACTGGTCATCCCCAAAGCCAACACCTCCTTTGGCCGCCATTCCTTCCAGTTCTCTGCTGCCAATGACTGGAACGAACTGCAAAAATCTCTGAAGCTGGAGACGCTTATCTCCCTCACTAAATTTAAGCATCAGTTGTCAGAGCAGCTTACCGATCACTGCATCTGTACACAGCCCATCTGAAATTAGCCCACCCAACTACCTCATCCCCATATTGTTATTTATTTTGCTCATTTGCACCCCAGTATCTCTATTTGCACATCATCTCTTGCACATATATCATTCCATTGTTAATACTAAATTGTAATTATTTTGCACTATGGCCTATTTATTGCCTTACCTCCATAACTTGCTACATTTTCACACACTGTATATACACTGCTCAAAAAAATAAAGTGAACACTTAAACAACACAATGTAACTCTAAGTCAATCACACTTGTGTGAAATCAAACTGTCCACTTAGGAAGCAACACTGATTGACAATAAATGTCACATGCTGTTGTGCAAATGGAATAGACAACAGGTGGAAATTATAGGCAATTAGCAAGACACCCCCAATAAAGAACTGGTTTTGCAGGTGGTGACCACAGACCACTTCTCAGTTCCTATGCTTCCTGGCTGATGTTTTGGTCACGTTTGAATGCTGGCGGTGCTTTCACTCTAGTGGTAGCATGAGACGGAGTCTACAACCCACACAAGTGGCTCAGGTAGTGCAGCTCATCCAGGATTCAATGCGAGCTGTGACAAGAAGGTTTGCTGTGTCTGTCAGCGTAGTGTCCAGAGCATGGAGGCGCTACCAGGAGACAGGCCAGTACATCAGGAGACGTGGAGGAGGCCGTAGGAGGGCAACAACCCAGCAGCAGGACTGCTACCTCCGCCTTTGTGCAAGGAGGAGCAGGAGGAGCACTGCCAGAGCCCTGCAAAATGACCTCCAGCAGGCCACAAATGTGCATGTGTCTGCTCAAACGGTCAGAAACGGACTCCATGAGGGTGGTATGAGGGCCCGACGTCCACAGGTGGGGGTTGTGCTTACAGCCCAACACCGTGCAGGACGTTTGGCATTTGCCAGAGAACACCAAGATTGGCAAAATCGCCACTGGCGCCCTGTGCTCTTCACAGATGAAAGCAGGTTCACACTGAGCACGTGACAGATGTGACAGAGTCTGGAGACGCCGTGGAGAACGTTATGCTGCCTGCAGCATCCTCCAGCCGGTTTGGCGGTGGGTCAGTCATGGTGTGGGGTGGCATTTCTTTGGGGGGGCCGCACAGCCCTCCATGTGCTTGCCAGAGGTAGCCTGACTGCCATTAGGTACCGAGATGAGATCCTCAGACCCCTTGTGAGACCATATGCTGGTGCGGTTGGCCCTGGGTTCCTCCTAATGCAAGACAATGCTAGACCTCATGTGGCTGGAGTGTGTCAGCAGTTCCTGCAAGAGGAAGGCATTGATGCTATGGACTGGCCCGCCCGTTCCCCAGACCTGAATCCAATTGAGCACATCTGGGACATCATGTCTCGCTCCATCCACCAATGCCACGTTGCACCAGAGACTGTCCAGGAGTTGGCGGATGCTTTAGTCCAGGTCTGGGAGGAGATCCCTCAGGAGACCATCCGCCACCTCATCAGGAGCATGCCCAGGCGTTGTAGGGAGGTCATACAGGCACGTGGAGGCCACACACTACTGAGCCTCATTTTGACTTGTTTTAAGGACATTACAACAAAGTTGGATCAGCCTGTAGTGTGGTTTTCCACTTTAATTTTGAGGGTGACTCCAAATCCAGACCTCCATGGGTTGATAAATTTGATTTCCATTGATAATTTTTGTGTGATTTTGTTGTCAGCAAATTCAACTATGTAAAGAAAAAAGTATTTAAGATGATTTCATTCATTCAGATCTAGGATGTGTTATTTTAGTGTTCCCTTTATTTTTTTGAGCAGTGTATATTTTCTGTTGTATTTTTGACTTAATGTTTTGTTTAACCCATATGTAACTCTGTGTTGTTGTTTTTTATTGCACTGCTTTGCTTTATCTTGGCCAGGTCGCAGTTGTAAATGAGAACTTGTTCTCAACTGGCTTACCTGGTTAAATATGAAAAAAATGAAAAAAAGAAGAAGAAAAAAAATTCTGATTCCTCTCGTGCCCCAACTGCCCTTGGCACTACTCATTCATGTTGCCTCTCTCTCTTAGACCATGGTACTGTACTTGTACTCCTCTGTCTTGCCATCGTTCTTCAGTGAGACGAGGTGGTGGTACTGGTGGGTTGCCCTCGGTCTCATACATCCGAGGCAGGCCTCTCCAGAGAAACACTGAGAAGGATAGATGGGAAGAAGAGAAAATGGACATGGTTTTATCAGTAAGCCATACCAGTATAAATACAGGTGTTCTGGTTGTAAATGGGGTGCTTGTCGAGGCAAATAATGCATTACAAAACCTTCTAAAAAGACATTGAGGAGCCATTGAGACATTGAGGAGCTGAGGGGAGGATACTCACGTGTACATGGAAAGGAAGCCACAGGTCAGTGGTCACCAACCGGTCAATTATGATTGACTGGTCGATCATCAAGGCATTCCTAGTCGATCACCAAACATTTCTGTAAAAATGCCAACGATAAAGGCTGCCGGTCCTTTTTTTCCCTGTGTTGCGGTGTTGGCGTTAGTTGCACTTAATTCAGAAGCCCTGCGCACCGGGTAGGCAAAGGTTTCCCATTTTGAACCATTTCATTTGTCTGAAAAGACAAACTCCGCCTACCCGGCAGACCGGGAGATCTGTGGTTAAATCGAGTGCGCCTACTGCGCTGGCCAATCGGACAGCTCAAATCACGTTCCTACCTACAGCTTCCACGACCCCGACCACGGCAAGTTTGATACTAGCCTACGTGAGATGTCATAAACTATGACCAGAGAGAGACTGTCAAAGAATACAGCAAAAGCTGATGTTTCTATGAGCGCGTTCATGTCTAAGTTTTATTCAGCACTGTCAACACCGTTTTTATTCAACACTATTGCAAAACATAACAGTGTGTGTCTTACTGTGTGTCACCAGAGTGGTATGCTACAAAGCAAGCTAGATCTACTCTGGCTTTTATAAAGCTAGCCAACTTCTGATAGCTTCACATTCCAGGTCATGCTTCATCCATACTACGGCGGTGGATATTGTTCGCACTCCTGTCGCTAACTCTAGCAGGCTTGTAACAACGCATGTATGTCACACATGGCTAGTCGAACGCCGAACTCTTCATAGAGACAATGCTGAAACATCAATCCATGGGCGAGTCAGTGCCACATTTTCATTTGTGACGAAATCAAAATGAAAGAAAAGTTATCTTGCAAATTCAGCAGGCTATGGTGTGAAATTATATGTTGGTTGCCTTTTGCAAATGTAAAAATACAATTGCGCCAAAAACGTACAGTTTGGAAAGCTAATGCTGTCTTTACTAAATGTGGAATGTGATAGGTATTTCTTTATTTTTACTATTTTCTACATTGTAGAAGAATAGTGAAGACATCAAAACTATGAAATAACACATATGGAATCATGTAGTAACCAAAAAAGTGTTAAACAAGTCAAAATATATTTTATATTTGAGATTCTTCAAAGTAGCCACCCTTTGCCTTGATGACAGCTTTGCACACTCTTGGCATTCTTAGGGTCCTGGTCACCTCCCTGACCAAGGCCCTTCTCCTCCGATTGCTCAGTTTGGCTGGGCGGCCAGCTCAGTCTTCGTTGTTCCAAACTTCTTCCATTTAAGAATGATGGAGGCCACAGGAGTCGCTAGAGCACGATGGGACAAGGACATCCCGGCCGGCCAAACCCTCCCCTAACCCGGACGACGCTGGGCCAATTGTATGCCGGTCGGCTGTGACACAGCCCGGGTGCAGTACTGCGCCACTCGGGAGGCCCAAGTATTTCAGTTTTTTATTTTTAATACATTTGCAAACATTTCGAAAAACCAGTAGATTGTGTGTAGATTGATGAGGAAAAAAGTACTTATTTCCATTTTAGAATAAGGCTGTAACGTAACAAAATTTGAAAAAAAGTCAAGGGGTCTGAATACTTTCCAAATGCACTGTATATTCTCCCTTTTGTACTGTAAAGGATCAAAACTAAACTGTCCCTAATGCTTAAAAAAACGACTAAAGAAAACATATGAATAACAACTTTTATATCTACTTACAGTGGGCAGATGCCTGCGAGACAGCAGGTACTCTTTGTCTGTTTGGCTTCAGGTCACCGACATGCCCCACTCATTTTCCAGAGAAGCAACACCTTTCTCAGACATCTCTTTTACAATGAAAGGTCCTACAAACTTCTTCAATTCCCTCCTCTCTTGGCATCTTTCCTTGTGTCACTATTCAGGATTTTGTCTCTGTCCTTTATCAAAAACGACCTCTCACGTTTCCAGTTTTTTTACTTGTATTGGATCTTCTGCTTTGCCTTGTCCTTCTGAATGTTTGCCAAAGCCTCTAGGGCTAAAACCTTCTCATGTAGGGCAAAAACCTTCTTAATCTTCTTGTCCATGTCCTCAGCCGGATCACCAATGACAACGTCATCACCAATGGGGATGCCTGTGATGAAGTGTTGATGGCGTACACAACTCTTTAAAAATGGAGATCCCATTCTTCCGGATGGTCTTCACAGTATTTCACTAGAATCCTTTTGACGGTTTGGATCGTCCTGTCATCTAGTCAATTTGGCTGCGGATGGTAGGCAGACGAGATGCAGTGTTTGATTCCAAACTTCTTAAAGATGGATCTGTTAGCTGAAAAACTAAATGAGATAAACATAACACTTGCATGGTTATGATTAAAAGTGTAAATGCCAATTTATGCTTGATCCGAAAATGTGGTCAGAGGCTCGATATGGAGGGTGTGACGCAATTGCAGAGCCTTTTAGGCTTTCCAATGTTTGACATCAGTGACAGTAAGACTACCTATATTGTTTGCAAACTCCTCTCCCCGGTCAGTGAAGATTTTGTCCACAAATCAAAAATCAAGAAGTTTGTTGGTGACTATCGGAGCAATCTCTAGTCCCGATTTGCCATCCAAGGGTTCAGCAATCACCCATTTGCTGAATAGGTCAGTCATGGTTAGGATGCATCACAGGGGCCCGTGTTTTCATGTTATCGTAGAGTTGACACTGGTCACTCCTCAGCCTTATAGTATCACATTTCAGGAGAAGACCCAGATGCAGACAGTGTTGAAGTAACAAAAGTTTATTACAAAAACAGGGGGCAGGCAAACGACAGGTCATGGGCAGGCAGAGGTCAGTAATCCAGATCAGAGTCCAAAAGGTACAGAACGGCAGGCAGTCTCAGGGTCAGGGTAGGCAGAGGTCAATAATCCAGGGCGGAATGACAAGGTACAGAATGGCAGGCAGGCTCAGGGTCAGGGCAGGCAGAATGGTCAAAACCAGGAAAACTTGAAAAAGGCAGGAGCAAGAGGAAAAACGCTGGTAGGCTTGATAAAACAAAACGAACTGGCAACAGACAAACAGAGAACACAGGTATAAATACACTGGGGATAATGGGGAAGATGGGCGACACCTGGAGGGTGGTGGAGACAATCACAAAGACAGGTGAAGCAGATCAGGGTGTGACATATAGAATGATAAAACATAGTATATTAGATCTAACAAAGGCAAACACTCTTTCATCTTAAAATTGATACTCACAACAGCAATATGCACAGTTATAAAACTGGTTGTTTTGATCCTGGATGCTGATTGGGTGACAACAGAGTTATAGCACAACAATCCACACATTCCACAGGTAATGCCTGTTAACATTTCCATTTGATTTTTCAACGCACATCCACTGTCCCACAGCCCAGCCAGTCAATTTATAAACTTCATCCCCCCTGGACTATATCATCTGGTGGAAGGATAAAATAAAACATTAACATAACTTTTTCCAGCCCTTAGTCGGGAGTTATTGCTTAAACATCTTACCCATTTTTTGGTGTCAGCAGTTATCACACTCCAGTAGTAGGTTGAGCTTATTTTATTTTGTGTCCTCACTATGCCTTGGTGTCCACCAGTACCTGGGTTGTCATTGCACTCCTTGAGGATTTTTCTTTCTCCTCATTGGACATCACAACCAGCCGCATTACATTGCCACAGTTGCCAGTATAGAATAATAATTTCTCTGAGAAAAAGAAATAGACATTATTCGGAGTCCTTCCTTCTTAAACTGTGCTTGCAAATTGTTATTGAAATTGCTTCACTGCGCTGTTAATTTTATCCTCTGAGAATGTCTACACCTCCTAGAACATCAACTGCAACTGCCTGGTCCTGAAGTATGTTTATTTTTATTTTATTTAACCAGGTAAGCCAGTTGAGAACAAGTTCTCATTTACAACTGCGACCTGGCCAAGATAAAGCAAATCAGTGCGATTTAAAAACAACAACAACACCAGAGTTAAATATGGAATAAACAAAACGTACAGTCAATAACACAATAGAACATCTATATACATTGTGTGCAAATGTAGTAAGTTATGGAGGTAAGTCGATAAATATGCCATAGTGCAAAATAATTACAATTTAGTATTAACACTGGAGTGATAGATGTGCAGAAGATGAAGTGCAAATAGAGATACTGGGGTGCAAATGAGCAAAATAAATAACAATGTAAATAACTATATGGGGATGAGGTAGTTGGGTGGGCTAATTACAGATGGGCTGTGTACAGGTGCAGTGATCGGTAAGCTGCTCTGACAACTGATGCTTAAAGTTAGTGAGGGAGATAAGTGTCTCCAGCTTCAGAGACTTTTGCAGTTCGTTCCAGTGATTTGCAGCACAGAACTGGAAGGAATGGCGGCCAAAGGAGGTGTTGGCTTTGGGGATGACCAGTGAGATATACCTGCTGGAACACATACTACGGGTGGGTGTTGCTATAGTGACCAATGATCTAAGATAAGGCGGAGATTTGCCTAGAAGTGATTTATAGATGACCTGGAGCCAGTGGGTTTGGTGACAAATATGTAGTGAGGGCCAGCCAACGAGAGCGTACAGGTCACAATGGTGGGTAGTATATGGGGCTTTGGTGACAAAACGGATGGCACTGTGATAGACTACATCCAATTTGCTGAGTAGAGTTTTGGAAGCTATTTTGTAAATGACATCGCCGAAGGCAAGGATCGGTAGGATAGTCAGTTTTAAGAGGGCATGTTTAGCAGCATGAGTGAAGGAGGCTTTGGATTGGAGATGCTTAATGTGAGTCTGGAAGGAGAGTTTACGGTCTAACCATACACCTAGGTATTTGTAGTTGTCCACATATTCTAAGTCAGACCCGCCAAGAGTAGTGATTCTAGTCGGGCGGGCGGGTGCAAGCAGCGTTCGATTGAAGAGCATGCATTTAGTTTTACTAGCGTTTAAGAGCAGTTGGAGGCCACGGAAGAAGGGTTGTATGGCATTGAAGCTCGTTTGGAGGTTTGTTAACAGTGTCCAATGAAGGGCCAGATGTATACAAAATGGTGTCGTCTGCGTAGAGGTGGATCTGAGAGTCACCAGCAGCAAGAGTGACGTCATTGATATACACAGAGAATAGAGTCGGCCCGAGAATTGAACCCTGTGGCACCCCCATAGAGACTGCCAGAGGTCCAGACAACAGGCCCTCTGATTTGACACATTGAACTCTATCTGAGAAGTAGTTGGTGAACCAGGCAAGGCAATCATTTGAGAAACCAAGGCTATTTAGTCTGCCAATAAGAATGCAGTGATTGACAGAGTCAAAAGCCTTGGCCAGGTCGATGAAGACGGCTGCACAGTACTGTCTTTTATCGATCACGGTTATTATATGGTTTAGGACCTTGAGTGTAGCTGAGGTGCACCCATGACCAGCTCGGAAACCAGATTGCATAGCGGAGAAGGTACGGTGGGATTCGAAATGGTCGGTGATCTGTTTGTTAACTTGGTTTTCAAATACTTTCGAAAGGCAGGGCAGGATGGATATAGGTCTGTAACAATTTGGATCTAGAGTGTCACCCCCTTTGAAGAGGGGGATGACCGCGGCAGCTTTCCAATCTCTGGGATGTAAGATAGTAGAGGCGAGAAAATGTTGCCCTATTGAGCGCAGCCCTCACTCGGTTGACCCGCTGGAAGACCGAGTTAAGAGAGGAGGAGTTAAAGGAGGTGGCCGAGCTATCAAAAGACATGCTCCAGATTACTAAAGCTCAGGCTGTGTGCGCAGGGCACGTCATGGCAACGAGTGTGGTGGCGCAGTGGCATCTGTGGCTATCGCTCACCACCTTGAGGGCAGCAGAGCGGGACGCTCTGCTGAATGCACCCAATAGACAAAGTCTGTCTTTTTGGAACCACAGTCTTGGGGAGGCTTCTGGTGAAATGGCTAAGCTGGAGGAGGAGAAGCGCCTCCTTGCAAAGCACATGCCGTTGGCAAAGGGGGAGGCCCCAGCGAGGCGGCAGGGCAGCAGCTCAGCATCAAAGGCCGGCTCAGGTTCCCTTAACAGTCGGCGGAGGAAGGAACGGAGGCAGAGGCACGCCCCAAACCAGGCTCCAAACCAGGCTCCACGGCCGGACCGGTCTTTCCTGGTGGCGGCGAGGCCAGCATGGAAGAAGTGGGGTGGAAGGATAAACGACAACTCCTTTGGAGGTGAGGCTCTTTCAGAGTTGACGTCAAATAAAGTCAAATAAATGTACAATGTCAAAAAAGGGCCTGTTTTCCATGATAGTCTGACCAGCTCATCGGTCACTTTGCCCCTAACCCCTATTGCAAGTGTGGTTGGTGTTGTGCAACATAAAACAGCGTCTCTTCTGTCCATCTCTGCTGAGTACATAACCACACTCAGTCTAGAGAATTAGAGCGCACACCAGAGTACCTGACATGGGCTGCCACTAGCAGTGTTGAGCCCTGGTTTCAACAAGGTCAGCTTAGAAGTGGGCACGGCAACGCCGGGCAAAGCTCGCTTAACGGAACGGCGTGTGCATGCGGACGAGAGGGGCCCACCATGGGTTGCAGCACAGGCAACAGTGGGCTGGGCCAGAGAGAGATACAGGCAGTTTCTGGTGAGCGCGCCTCAGCTACACACTCTTCCTCTCTCGCTTCACTATTGGGAGTGGCATCAAAGCCCTACATTACCTGCTTGGCTAGACAGGACCCTGAGGCTGGGCCATGCAATACATTTTCACGAGCCCCCTCCTCCTTCCACAGGGATTGTGGAGATCGTGATGTCATCCCCGGAAAAAGTAGAGGCTTTGAAAGTGGAAATCACAGAGCTTCTGTCGAATGGGACTGTGACACTGGTTCTTGAGGACCAGAGAGAGAAGGGGCTTTGTTTATGTGCATAACATTCGCAGTACTTGTTACTCATGTTATTGTTGTTGGCACAGATAAGTCGTTATTCATTAACTAATCGCAAGTCAGCCTTTTTATTCAAAGGTAACGAGAGCTGTAGTGTTAGCCACCATGGTGGAGTTATGGTCTATGCATTTGCCAATCATGCCAGAGACCCGGGTTCAATTCCATGTAGGAAAATCTTTTTTTTTTTTCTTTTTTTTTGTCCTCATTGAGGGACTGAATGAGGCAAATTGTCTGTGCATAACAATTGCTAGTGCTTGTGTACTCATGCCATTTTTATTGTCATAAATAAGTAATAATCCCTAGCTGTTCTCAGAGCTGTTCGTCGAAAGGTGTTAGGTCTGGCAGGGAGTACATTTTGGGCTTTTCGCTACGCCCTAAACCATTAGGTGCTCTGCACCGTTTATGGGGGGCATAGCCCCACGATTCAGAATGATAGTTATGTAAGTTCTAAGAGTGGGGCGTAGACCCCCATAACTTTGGACCCTACCAGACCCCTAAGGAAGTCTTGCTTTATCAGCTGAAGATTTTCAAGGGAGAATGATGGTGGGGGCATGCCGCCCTTATATAGTGACAGCGGCTGTCAGAGCGTCACGGCTGTATGTTTTTTATTTTCAGTGATTGGCTACTGGTAGCCAAGGTAAACCACTAGGTGCTCTTTACCGTTTATGGGGGGCTACGCCCCACTCTTACAACTAGAGTTACGTAAGTAACTTTCATTACAAAGCATTGTTAAATATTCCCCATGTAATGTTAATGGGGCGCTAATATGGCTGCCATAGATTGTTGTAGTGTAACATGACGTGACTTACTTTAATGTATGACTGTTATTTATTGAATCACCTAACTATGTTTAATTGTCACTCGACTAAATTAATCATGTAACAATTAACTCATTAGTAATTTGGGGCACCACGGAAGAAGTTGTTTAACGAATTACCATCTCCTGAATTAAACTCTTAGAATATATATATGTTATATATCGATAAGTCACTTATTAAATAATTACCTCTTATCAGTCTCATTCTGAAAGTCGCATAATCCTTGAACCTGCAAGAACCCTAACCTTATTGATGAATCAGCAATACACAAATTGGCTTAATTATTCTAAATTGAGTTCTCCTAAAAAGATCTTAGTAAGTTTGAGATTAGGCTGTAAAATGTGTTTTTCAACGTCATCGATTACCCTTCTCGTTTGGAGCTCTTTACATAAATTCACTGAAAAACCACACTGACACATGGTTCCCATACGGAAAAGTAAAATATGGCATTATACGTATATTACTTACATATTTTATATGGGCATATATGTATGTATGTATCCACACATATAAGTACATATATGTCACATACAGTACCAGTCAAAAGTTTGGACACACCTACTCATTCAAGGGTTTTTCTTTATTTTTACTATTTTCTACATTGTAGAATAATAGTGAAGACATCACAACTATGGAATAACACATATGGAATCATGTAGTAACCAAAAAAAGTGTTAAAGAAATCAAAATATATTTTAGATTTTTCAAAGTACCCACCCGAGTGGCGCAGTGGTCTAAGGCACTGCATCTCAGTGCTTGAGGTGTCACTACAGACCTCCTGGTTCGATTCCAGGCTGTATCACAACTGGCCGTGATTGGGAGTCCCTTAGGGCGGCGCACAATTGGCCCACCGTCGTCCGGGTTTGGCCGGTGTAGGCCGTCATTGTAAATAAGAATTTGTTCTTAACTGACTTGCCTAGTTAAATAGAGGTAAAATGAGGAATGCTTTTCCAACAGTCTTGAAGGAGTTCCCACATATGCTGAGCACTTGTTGGCTGCTTTTACTTCATTCTGCGGTCCAACTCATCCCAAACCATCTCAATTGGGTTGAGGTTGGGTGACTGTGGAGGCCAGGTCATCTGATGCAGCACTCCATCACTCTCCTTCTTGGTCGAATAGCCCTTACACAGCCTGTAGGTGTGTTGGGTCATTGTCCTGTTGAAAACAAATAGTCCCACTAAGCGCAAACCAGATGGGATGGCGTATCGCTGCAGAATGCTTTGGTAGCCATGCTGGTTAAGTGTGCCTTTGAATTCTAAATAAATCACTGACAGTGTCACCAGCAAAGCACCCCACACCATCACACCTCGTCCTACATGCTTCATGGTGGGAAGCACACATGCAGAGATCATCCGTTCACCTACTCTGCGTCTCACAAAGACACGGCGGTTGGAACCAAAAATCAAAGGACAGATTTCCACCGGTCTAATGTCCATTGCTCATGTTTCTTGGCCCAAGCAAGTCTCTTCTTCTTATTGGTGTCCTTTAGTAGTGGTTTCTTTGCAGCAATTCGACCATGAAGGCCTGATTCACGCACTCCTCTGAACAGTTGAAGTTGAGATGTGTCTGTTACTTGAACTCTGTAAAGCATTTATTTGGGCTGCAATTTCTGACGCTGGTAACTCTAATGAACTTATCCTCTGCAGCAGAGGTAACTCTGGGTCTTCCTTTCCTGTGGCGGTCCTCATGAGAGCCAGTCTCATCATAGCGCTTGATGGTTTTTGCGACTGCACTTGAAGAAACTTAAAAAGTTATTGAAATGTTCCGTATTGACTGACCTTCATGTCTTAAAGTAATGATGGACTGTCATTTTTCTTTACTTATTTGAGCTGTTGTTAGCTTAATATGGACTTGGTCTTTTACCAAATAGGGCTATGAAAATGTATGCACTAACTGTAAGTCGCTCTGGATAAGAGCGTCTGCTAAATGACTAAAATGTAAATGTAAATGTAAATCTTCTGTATACCACCCCTACCTAGTCACAACACAACTCATTGGCTAAAATGCATTAAGGCAAGAAATTCCACAAATTAACTTTTAAGGCACACATGTTAATTGAAATGCATGAAGCTGGTAGAGAGAATGTCAAGACTGTGCAAAGCTGTCATCAAGGCAAAGGGTGGCTACTTTGAAGAATCTAAAATCTAAAATGTATTTAGATTTGTTTAACACTTTTTTGGTTGCTACATGATTCCATGTGTTATTTCATAGTTTTGATGTCTTCACTATTATTCTACAATGTAGAATAATAGTAAAAATAAAGAAAAACTCTGGTGTGTCCAAACTTTTGACTGGTACTGTATATGTTGAAATATAAAAGAATTGGCCATTTTCATATGTGACATATTTCTGCCTTAAATACATATGTATAATACTAATAAGCTCATATGTGTGACACATGTAGTGTTAACATTGTTATTACATATCTCCCTTAGGTCATAATATATGTTACCTTATATGCTTATACAGTGGGGAAAAAAGTATTTAGTCAGCCACCAATTGTGCAAGTTCTCCCACTTAAAAAGATGAGAGAGGCCTGTAATTTTCATCATAGGTACATGTCAACTATGACAGACAAAATGAGAAAAAAAAAGTCCAGAAAATCACATTGTAGGATTTTTCATGAATTTATTTGCAAATTATGGTGGAAAATAAGTATTTGGTCAATAACAAAAGTTTCTCAATACTTTGTTATATACCCTTTGTTGGCAATGACACTGGTCAAACGTTTTCTGTAAGTTTTCACAAGGTTTTCACACACTGTTGCTGGTATTTTGGCCCATTCCTCCATGCAGATCTGCTCTAGAGCAGTGATGTTTTGGGGCTGTCGCTGGGCAACACAGACTTTCAACTCCCTCCAAAGATTTTCTATGGGGTTGAGATCTGGAGACTGGCTAGGCCACTCCAGGACCTTGAAATGCTTCTTACGAAGCCACTCCTTCGTTGCCCGGGCGGTGTGTTTGGGATCATTGTCATGCTGAAAGACCCAGCCACGTTTCATCTTCAATGCCCTTGCTGATGGAAGGAGGTTTTCACTCAAAATCTCACGATACATGGCCCCATTCATTCTTTCCTTTACACGGATCAGTAGTCCTGGTCCCTTTGCAGAAAAACAGCCCCAAAGCATGATGTTTCCACCCCAATGCTTCACAGTAGGTATGGTGTTCTTTGGATGCAACTCAGCATTCTTTGTCCTCCAAACACGACGAGTTGAGTTTTTACCAAAAAGTTATATTTTGGTTTCATCTGACCATATGACATTCTCCCAATCCTCTTCTGGATCATCCAAATGCACTCTAGCAAACTTCAGACGGGCCTGGACATGTACTGGCTTAAGCAGGGGGACACGTCTGACACTGCAGGATTTGAGTCCCTGGCGGCGTAGTGTGTTACTGATGGTAGGCTTTGTTACTTTGGTCCCAGCTCTCTGCAGGTCATTCACTAGGTCCCCCCGTGTGGTTCTGGGATTTTTGCTCACCGTTCTTGTGATCATTTTGACCCCACGGGGTGAGATCTTGCGTGGAGCCCCAGATCGAGGGAGATGATCAGTGGTCTTGTATGTCTTCCATTTCCTAATAATTGCTCCCACAGTTGATTTCTTCAAACCAAGCTGCTTACCTATTGCAGATTCAGTATTCCCAGCCTGGTGCAGGTCTACAATTTTGTTTCTGGTGTCCTTTGACAGCTCTTTGGTCTGGGCCATAGTGGAGTTTGGAGTGTGACTGTTTGAGGTTGTGGACAGGTGTCTTTTATACTGATAACAAGTTCAAACAGGTGCCATTAATACAGGTAACGAGTGGAGGACAGAGGAGCCTCTTAAAGAAGAAGTTACAGGTCTGTGAGAGCCAGCAATCTTGCTTGTTTGTAGGTGACCAAATACTTATTTTCCACCATCATTTGCAAATAAATTCATTAAAAATCCTACAATGTGATTTTCTGGATTTATTTTTCTCAATTTGTCTGTCATAGTTGACGTGTACCTATGATGAAAATTACAGGCCTCTCTCATCTTTTTAAGTGGGAGAACATGCACAATTGGTGGCTGACTAAATACTTTTTTTCCCCACTGTATATGTGTGACATATACTGTCTGTCCCTTATATGTCACAATACATGTTTACATTATGTGTTAACATAAATGTTACGGAGCATTATTTCAGTTATACTTGTAGTCATGGTAATAAAATAGTAGAACAAACAACAAAAAACACAAACGTAATTTAATTCTACAAAGGGACAAGTGGGAACGGCTTAAAACAGTAAAATGGCTGAATTGAGAGAAAATGTTTCTCAATTCAGCCATTTTACTGTTTTAAGCCGTTCCCACTTGTCCCTTTGTTGCACCTGGGAAGCGCTTCATGATAGCATCTGTGGGGGGAAAGCAACAAATATAAGATAAATAGCACATAGAACAGTTAGTGGTTGGGTTTGGGGTCATAAATAAAAATAACATTTAAAAAATATATATATGTGAAAAGCTTATCAGATTCAGTTTAATATGAAATCCTTGACCATTAATGCCCTATTTTCAATGATTGATTTGTAAATTCAATTAAATGATAGTTAACTTTTTTACACCTTATAGCCAGTCAGATGGTTCCTTACCCTGAAAGTAGTCAATGGGCCAGGAGAATCTGGAATTCATGGTTCAGAGTTGTTTAAATACCCACTATTTACTTGAGGATATTTGGCAACAAACATTGAACTTTGTCTAATTGCCCCCATCACCCACATATTTTTTTTGTTAGCCATCTGACTATAAGATGTAAAAAAAGTTAACTATCCCGTTAACATCTTCAATTTATAAAATGTTAATTGACCACAACACAGTTATGGGGGTATACATTTTTAAGGGATACTGAGAGATTTCTTCATGTAAGTTTTCAACTTACCCAGAGTCAGATGAATTCATGAATACCATTTGTATGTCTCTGCGTGCATTTTGGAGATTATTGAAGTTAGTCATGAGTCATATATTTTTTAAAATATCATAACAATACTCGCACACTGTCAAATGCTCATTTGCAATCGATGAACACAAATCTACTCGCCAGTTATTGCGGTCACTTTTTCAGGATCCAATCTGTCTTTTTTCTCCCCATCTTTTTCCCTTTTAGCTTTGACACCTATAATTGTTCAAATTAAATACATTCAGTGTTTTATAAATAATTCTCCAAAGTCATAATGACACAGCCAGATATTACAATTTTAGTTAGCTCTGAAAATAATGACTCTGGCTTATCTGTACAACGCTACAAATAATACATACATAGACATACAGTGCCTTGCAAAAGTATTCTTCCCCCTTGGCGTTTTTCCTACTTTGTTGCATTAAAACCTGTAATTTAGATAGATTTTTTTGGGGATTTCATGTAATGGACAAACACAAACTATTCCTAATTGGTGAAGTGAAATGAGAAAAATAACTTCATTCAAAAAATCCTAAAACATAAATAACTGAAAAGTGGTGCGTGCATATGTATTCACCCCCTTTGCTATGATGCCCCTAAATAAGATCTGGTGCAACCAATTACCTTCAGAAGTCACATAATTAGATTGCACACAGGTGGACTTTTTTTAACTAAGTGTCACATGATCTGTCACATGATCTCAGTATATATACACCTGTTCTGAAAGGCCCCAGAGTCTGCAACACCACTAAGCAAGGGACACCACCAAGCAAGCGGCACCATGAAGACCAAGGAGCTCTCCAAACAGGTCAGGGACAAAGTTGTGGAGAAGTACAGATCAGGGTTGGGTTATAAAAACATATCTGAAACTTTGAACATCCCACGGAGCACCATTAAATCTATTATTAAAAAATGTAAAGAATATGGCACCACAACAAACCTGCCAAGAGAGGGCTGCCCACCAAAACTCACGGACCAGGCAAGGAGGGCATTAATCAGAGAGGCAACAAAGAGACCAAAGATAACCCTGAAGGAGCTGCAAAGCTCCACAGCGGAGATTGGAGTATCTGTCCATAGGACCACTTTAAGCCGTACACTCCACAGAGCTGGGCTTTATGGAAGAGTGGCCCGAAAAAAAAAGCCATTGCTTAAAGAAAAAAATAAGCAAACACGTTTTGTGTTCGCCAAAAGCCATGTGGGAGACTCCCCAAACATATGGAAGAAGGTACTCTAGTCAGATGAGACTAAAATTGAGCTTTTTGGCCATCAAGGATAACGCTATGTCTGGCGCAAACCCAACACTTCTCATCACCCCGAGAACACCATCCCCACAGTGAAGTATGGTGGTGGCAGCATCATGCTGTGGGGATGTTTTTCATCGGCAAGGACTGGGAAATTGGTCAGAATTGAAGGAATGATGGATGGCTCTAAATAAAGGGAAATTCTTGAGGGAAACCTGTTTGTCTTCCAGAGATTTGAGACTAGTACGGAGGTTCACCTTCCATCAGGACAATGACCCTAAGCATACTGCTAAAGCAACACTTGAGTGGTTTCAGGACAAACATTTAAATGTCTTGGAATGGCCTAGTCAAAGCCCAGACCTCAATCCAATTGAGAATATGTGGTATGACTTAAAGATTGCTGTACACCAGCGGAACCCATCCAACTTGAAGGAGCTGGAGCAGTTTTGCGTTGAATAATGGGCAAAAAGCTGGCTCTACAAAGTATTGACTTGGGGGGGGTGAATAGTTATGCACGCTCACGTTTTCTGTTTTTTAGTCTTATTTCATAAAAAATATTTTGCATCTTCAAAGTGGTAAGCATGTTGTGTAAATCAAATGGTACAAACCCCCAAAAAATCCATGTTAATTCCAAGTTGTAAGGCAACAAAATAGGAAAAATGCCAAGGGGGGTGAATACTTTCACAAGCCACTGTACTTTACCACAGCCATTGTTGCATAGAATTAGAATGAGTAGAACAGACAAACCCATCCGAAACAATGTTGGTTTGGGTGAACAGCAAGTAGCCTCTTTTCACAGGCGATGTATCTCTGGCACAACGCCTGTTATCCTTATATTCTGAGATGGAGACCCCCAAAAAAGGACCCAATGTGATTGGATTTTCTTCAAACTTGGAGACAAATTTCAATAGAGCCTGAGAAAGCTCCTCCCTCACCCCCAAGGAAGAGCCCTTCCTAGCCATGATCTAATGGTCTATGCCCCTTATAGTAAATTTAATTATACGGTCTATACAATCTCTGTACATAGCTCTCAGGTTGCTTTTCAGCAACATGTCAACATCTAAAGCACCCAACAGCGCTCTTGCCATTGCAGTGGAACTGTTGGCCTGGTTGAATGGCCTCCCTCCAGACGTTCTTTTGGGACTGTAAAGTTCAAGCCTGGGTGAATTTCCATCTGCAAAACATGAATAATTTAGTCAGATGCTGTAAAAGTCTAGAAAGTACTGTATGTACAGTAACATCATATCCACTGTATTTACAACAGTCATACTAGCTAATACACTGACTTGTATTTAAAAAGATATCTTCTCAGTATTTATCTTAACCTCATGTGCAATAAAAATGCCTTTAAATAGCTAAATGAACCATAGACAAGTACAACTATCTCAATACTGAGCTAGCTAACGGTAGTCACTAAGCTAATAGCAAGCCTATAGGCTTGATAGGTTAGCATTAGCGCAGTTAGCTTATCAGTAAAAAAATAACATCTCTGTAATACAGTATATAACACTTGGGTGGGGAGATGTCAGGGCCTAGACCATATAAACGGAGTAGAAAACCCCCCACAATATTAGATCAGAGGAGCTATAAATCAATACATTCAAACCAGAAATATTATCTGGCACCATTTTATCTTATGTTATTCTATGGGCTAGCCTTGCTTAGCCGCACACCTTAATCTCTATGTCAAGATGTAACAGTTTTCACTCGATCTATTTACACATTTAAACTTTACAATTTCCACATAAATGGTAAGTATCACTCAGATAACAATTTCGACTAACATTTTCTATAGATAATGTGCTTGTGTACACCACATACCAGTTCGTTGTCACAGGCGTCTTCTTCAAGTATTGTTGAGGGGAGGGGGATGCAAACTGCTGTGTTCTCGCGCCCCCTGCTTGTGGTAGCATGCATAAACAATACCCAATGGAAATCCTTAGAGGACTCAGCCCAAATAAAAGTGGATTACAACCATATACAGTCATTGATTACAACAACAATATCTAAACCATGTTTTAGAAATATACTGAATAAAAATATAAATGCAACATGCAACAATTTCAAAGACTTTACTGAGTTACAGTTCGTGTAAGGAAATCAGTCAATTGAAATGAATTCATTAGTCCCTAATCTATGGATTTCACATGACTGGGAATACAGATATGCATCTGTTGGCCACAGATACCTTAAAGAAAGTAGGGGCATGGAACAGAAAACCAGTCAGTATCCAGTGTGACCACCATTTGCAGCATGACACATCTCCTTCGCATAGAGTTGATCAGGCTGCTTAATGTATTGTGGCCTGTGGAATGTTGTCCCACTCCTCTTCAATGGCTGTGCGAAGTTGCTGGATATTGGTGGGAACTGGAACACACTGTTGTACATGTTGATCCAGAGCATCCAAAACCTGATCAATGGGTGAAAGAACTAGGACATTTTCAGCTTCCAGGAATTGTGTACAGATCCTTGTGACATAGGGCCGTGCATTAATATGCTGAAATATTAGGTGATGGCAGCGGATGAATGGCACGAAAATGGGCCTCAGGATCTTGTCACGGTATCTCTGTGTATTCAAATTAAAATGCAATTATGTTCATTGTCCGTAGCTTATGCATGCCCATACCATAACCCCACCGCCACCATGGGGCACTCTGTTCACAACGTTGACATCAGCAAACCGCTCGCCCCCACAAAGGCATCTGCCCAGTACGGGATTAATCCGTGCAGAGCACACTTCTCCAGCGTACCAGTGGCCATCGAAGGTGAGCATTTGCCCACTGAAGTCAGATACTACGCCATACAGACAAGTACAGCTATCTCAATACAGAGCCAGCTAACGGTGGCCACTAAGCTAATAGACATCTGTGGCATTGTGTTGTGACAAAACCACACATTTTAGTGGCCTTTTTATTGTCCCCAGCACAAGGTGCACCTGTGTAATGATCATACTGGATTATCTTGGCAAAGTAGAAATACTAACAGGGATGTAAACAAATCTGTGCACAACATTTAAGAGAAATAATATTTTTGTGCATATGGACAATTTCTGGGATCTTTTATTTCAGCTCATGAAACATGGGACCAACACTTTACATGTTGCATTTATATTTTTGTTCAGTGTACAAGTTGATTCCATAATCTTATGGGCAGCCACAACTATAGTGTACGAAAATAAACCATCATACTTAGATAGGTTTCTGTGTGTTTTCAAAACTTGTACATCACAAATTATAAACCTACAATGGCCTACTCCTTCTCAATCTAATCTCAAAATGAGATTGCAAGTATCATCTACAGTAGATACAAGAAACAAAGTAGTCATAAGGTTGCCTAATGCTAAATGCAATTAGAAAATAATTCATCTGTATGTGAAAGATTCATGTATTGTTTTGAAATATATGCCATGTAACTCCTGAGTGGCGCAGTGGTCTAAGGCACTGCATAGCAGTGCTAACTGTGCCACTAGAGATCCTGGTTCGAATCCAGGCTCTGTCGCAGCCGGCCGCGACCGGGAGACTCATGGGCGGCGCACAATTGGCCCAGCGTCGTCCAGGGTAGGGGAGGGAATGGCCGGCAGGGATGTAGCTCAGTTGATAGAGCATGGCGTTTGCAACGCCAGGGTTGTGGGTTCGATTCCCATGGGGGGCCAGTATAAAAAAAGATGTATTCACTAACTGTAAGTCGCTCTGGATAAGAGCGTCTGCTAAATGACTTAAATGTAAAGAAAATGTTTCTGGAAAACATTTCAAAGCAATAAATGCATAAAAAAATATATAAAACATTTGAGTACATTTTGCATGATGAAAATACATATCCATATTATTATGTTTTGTATGGGGTTGTGAGATTTATATATGTTATTAAAATATATGATCACATATTTTTTAATATGTCATGTTTATATATGGGTTTTAAATATATTATATATTTTAAAAATATATGTCACGTTCTTTGATACATACTACTGTTCAAAAGTTTGGGGTCACTTAGAAATGTCCTTGTTTTCCATGAAAACATACATGACATGAGTTTGAATAGGCAATATAGCAAAATGCATAGGAAATGTAGTCATTGACAGGGTTAGAAATAATGATTTTTAATTTAAATAATAATTGTGTCCTTCAAACATTGCTTTCGTCAAAGAATCCTCCATTTGCAGCAATTGCAGCCTTGCAGTCCTTTTGACATTCTAGTTGTCAATTTGTTGAGGTAATCTGAAGAGATTTCACCCCATGCTTCCAGAAGCACCTCCCACAAGTTGGATTGGCTTGATGGGCACCTCATACGGTCAAGCTGCTCCCACAACAGCTCAATAGGGTTGAGATCTGGTGACTGTGCTGGCCACTCCATTATAGACAGAATACCAGCTGACTGCTTCTTCCCTAAATAGTTATTGCATAGTTTGGAGCTGTGCTTTGGGTCATTGTCCTGTTGTAGGAGGAAATTGGCTCCAATCAAGCGCCGTCCACAGGGTATGGCATGGCGTTGGAAAATGGAGTGATAGCCTTCCTTCTTCAAGATCCCTTTTACCCTGTACAAATTTCCCACTTTACCACCACCAAAGCACCCCCAGACCATCACATTGCCTCCACCATGCTTGACAGATGGCATCAAGCACTCCTCCAGCATCTTTTCATTTGGTCTGCGTCTAACAAATGTTCTTTGTGACTTAGATTCATCTGTCCATAACACTTTTATCCAATCTTCCTCTGTCCAGTGTCTGTGATCTTTTGCCGATCTTGATCTTTTCTTTTTATTGGCCAGTCTGAGATATGGCTTTTTCTTTGCAACTCTGCCTAGAAGGTCAGCATCCCGGAGTCGCCTCTTCACTGTTGACGTTGAGACTGGTGTTTTGCGGGTACTATTTAATGAAGCTGCCAGTTTAGGACCTGTGAGGCGTCTGTTTCTCAAACTAGACACTCTAATGTATTTGTCCTCTTGCTCAGTTGTGCACCGGGGCCTCCCACTCCTCTTTCTATTCTGGTTAGAGCCAGTTTGCACTGTTCTGTGAAGATCTTCAGTTTCTTGGCAATTTCTCGCATGGAATAGCCTTCATTTCTCAGAACAAGAATAGCCTGACATGTTACAGAAGAAAGTTATTTGTTTCTGGCCATTTTGAGCCTGTAATCAAACCCACAATTGCTGATCGACGGGGCTGTAGTGGAACAGGTTGAGAGCTTCAAGTTCCTTGGTGTCCACATCACCAACGAACTATCATTGTCCAAACACACCAAGACAGTCGTGAAGAGGGCATGACAAAGCCTATTCCCCCTCAGGAGACAGAAAAGATTTGGCATGGGTCCTCAGATCCTCAAAAAGTTATACAGCTGCACCATCGAGAGCATCCTGACTGGTTGCATCACCGCCTGGTATGGCAACTGCTCGGCCTCCGACCGCAAGGCACTACAGAGGGTAGTGCGTACGGCCCAGTACATCACTGGGGCCAAGCTTCCTGCCATCCAGGACCTCTATACCAGGCGGTGTCAGAGGAAGGCCCTCAAAATTGTCAAAGACTCCAGCCACCCTAGTCATAGATTATTCTCTCTGCTAAAAAAAATGCATTGTTGGTTAAGGGCTTGTAAGTAAGCATTTCACTGTAATGTCTACACCTGTTGTATTCGGCGCATGTGGCAAATCAAATTTGATTTGATGCTCCAGATACTCAACTAGTCTCAAGAAGGCCAGTTTTATTGCTTCTTTAATCAGCACAACGGTTTTCAGCTGTGCTAACATAATTGCAAAAGGGTTTTGTAATGATCAATTAGCCTTTTTAAAATGATAAACTTGGATTAGCAACCACAACGTTCCATTGGAACGCAGGACTGATGGTTGCTGATAATGGGCCATATATTACTTTTCCGTATGGGTTATGTTAACAGTATTGTACTTTTCATGTAGCCTACTTTTGTCCAGCTAATAGCCTAACCACCGATCAAGCAACATAATGGACACAACGTTCAAAATTTGTTGATGCAGGATTATTTTGCTCTGACAATACTGGTCAAACTAAGATCCAACATCTGTATTTCATAAAATCTCAGAAAATGTAAGTTTGTTATTAAAAAGGTGAAACATTCCGCAGTGCAGGAATCTCAATGTTTGGCCATTTACTTAATTTACTCATTATTTTTCACTTCGCAGTTCCCAATGTGTTTCATTGTTGCCTTAAGATGATTCATCGGCCACTCGTGGACATTAATGTTCATAAGCACTTCTGAATTTTTCATAACGCAGCCATTTCTCACTCTTACGCTCAGCAGTTTCAAAATCTGTTCCCCTATCTATTTTATCGTGCCAAGAAGAGTCTATTCATAGAAAACAGTCCTATGTGTCCAATCTTACTCTCTCTGATGTCAAGAATTTCTGTGGAACAGTAGTAATTGACCTGCAATTAAACCTGGGTCGTCAGCGAGACTCAAGACTACGTTATGTTTTTTTTCTAATTCCGTTGAGGCATGAGAGAAAAACACCAACACTCAGCTTGATTGTTTCAAAAGAGATTGTCACTATATGTATTATTTTTAAAACAGCAACTACTGTTATTGTTTGCATTAAATAATAATTATACAGTACAATAATAGATATACAAATATTTGAATTGGAGCCAAATGTACATTTCAGTGTGATTTATGAACCGTCAACAGCAAATCCTTACAAAAAAAAAACATTAAAGAAAGATTTGTTTGATTTGACTTTATACAACGGGTCGATCTAATCCTGAATGCTGATTGGTTAAAACCGCATTCCAGACGGTGTCTATTCCACACATTACCACCGGCTAAATCAATTACGTTAAAATGCCAATTTACTCTGTTCCATTTCACTGCACAATCCACTGTCTTATCAACCCAGCTAGGCAATTTATAAACTTGATCTCCACTATAAAAAGCATCTAGACATCATCTCCCATTTCTTTTAGACTAGCATTTGATTTTCAACAGCTGAGATTTGTATAAAACCGGTAAAACGAAACTAAGTGCAGCTAGTTTGTAGTCTTTCCAGCTTCACTTTGAAGTGATTGTGTTAGCTGTGTTGTTGGCTAGCTCCTCTGAACAACAGTGTCCTGATGAGAGAGCACATTTTCTATGCCAGGTGAAATCGGGCCTCATTAGCTTATTGTTATGGATGTATCCAAATAAATGTCACTAGAAAACAGCTTAGGCAAATGCAGCTACTTTGTTGTTATTCTGGCTGCACTGTTTGATGTGACTGTAAGTTTGCCGTTGTTGGCTAGCCAGCAAGCAATGGATAAGAATGTTGCCAGCCAGTATGGCTATAGAACATTTAGAATGAACGACTGGGTCGCGTCCATAGATACAGAACAAAAAGACTGAACGACTGGGTCGCGTCTCTGGCAACCGAACTGATAGAACGAACGACCACCTGGCTTGGGTAGTGTCACGTCTCCTCCCATTGCTCCCCTCTGGCGCTCTGATTCGCCGATCTACTGAGCCACCGGTCTGAGCGCACCACCTCGGCAACACCGGAATGGAAACCCAACGCACCCTAATCACCTCCAGCGCACCTGCACTTCATCATCTCATCACCACCCCTATTTAGCCCTGGACTGTTCTGGATGATGTTGTGTGTGATTGTTAAGCTTCGTGTTGTTTACTCTATCTTTGTTATTGACTCTTGCTCATTGTTAAGTAAACCTTGACCTTGTTAATTCCTGCATCTGCGTCCTGCCTCTTCGTATACTCAGTACATGTCACAGGTAGCAACCCTAGATTTGTGTCGGGACTATCTTGTGTAAGGATGAAATAGTATGAATCAATTCATTAAAATAACATTTTCTAAATGAAAATATGTAAATCATTATTTGAATATGTTGGTAACCCGTTGTTGTCTCGGGCTTAACAACACCTGTGCCAATATATCCTCCAAACACTGGCTTCTCAGGCATTATCACTTAAATATACAACACTTGATGGCATGAAAGATGGCAAAAATAATGATGATAATTCAAATTCAGTTTGCAGGAATGGGCACTGGAATGAGTTGCCGACGTCTCCATGGCCAGGAGGAACAATCTCATCTGCTGAGAGATGAGATTAAATTAATTTGTCATACAGGCAAAGTAAAAACAATACAATACTCACAGCACTACAAGACAATCACACAACATAAATATAACTGTAGAGAAGCAAGTAAAATACGACAGTACTAGTGACTGGGTAGTGTCATGTGTTGACTGCGACCTGGTGTTGTTGAAGGCCCAGATGGCAGTGGGCTCTCTCTCTCTGACAAACAAACACAAAGAGATTTCTAACACACATAAACACAAATTACTAGGTCATCATTCTTACCTTAGCTGAGTTCTCCATGGTGACGACCATGTTGGATCCAGCGCTGGCCACCAGATCCATGAGCCTGCCCATTCCCTTCACCATCTTACCCTGTGGAAGATAAAAAAAACATGTTTCAGTACTTTATCAGTATTTTTTATTTGGGTCCACAATAAAGTAAATTGTCATGGAGAACGAAATGTTTAAAAAAAACACATACACACTCAAAGGGTCTCTCTTCTCTTCAAACCGCTGTGTCTCTTTATCTCTATCTCTCTCTCCCTCTCTCTCAATGAATGAACATTAACTTGTTAGCTACCTAACTTGTTTTGTTGGATACAGGGATGAAAAATACCATGGCTGGTGAAATAGTCAGTGAAACATTTAGGCTAACATTAGCTATAGCAACTTGTCTTCAAACTTGTCTTCAATAGTACTGTCACTCCAACAACACTGGCAATAGCCTATCTTAAACAATACAAAGAAGATGCAGGTAGTGAAGGCCTGATAGTTTATAAAGTCTAGCTAATGCATTGTGTACTTAACTAGCTAGCTAGCTTAACATACCTTGTTTGCTCCTCATTGAAGATGCTCTCTCATCTCTCCATCCATGGTCTGACTGAGGTGACAGACGATCGTTGGGACCACTCATAAAATCATCCTTGATTACCGGTAATTCAGAACATAGTGGCAGCTTTGCTCAAAGTAATGACAACTATCTAGCTAGCTAAAATCAGGCAACATCGTTATTTATCTGAGAAGCCAGCTGTCAGCTTCAACGATGATTGATGACTAACTAGAAAACGGGAAGTCAGTGTGCGTGTGCTTGCACCCCTTCTCGCCTGTGCACTCGTTCACACCCCCTCAAAGATTAAATGCAGTGGATTGGTGTAACTGTATTGGTATACAATTCATCTACACCTATCCAATGCATTTGCATCTTTGAGGTGAGTGAAGGCTAGTGGTCAGGGCTAGCAAGAATTGGAATGTGGATTAAAATGACATAGCTAACCAATGACAGCAAGATGCCTCTCGCTTCCAACAAGTTTAGGAAAGGATATCGATTGCTTTGCATTCTAAAATCTATAAGCTATAAAAACAATGAGAGTCGCACACTCCATATGTATAACCTCCCAGTAATTTATTGGGTAAAAAAACACCAAAGTTTCGGCATCACTGTGTCTTCTTCAGACCCTGAAGAAGGCTCTATACAGTGGCTTGCGAAAGTATTCTCCCCCTTGGCATTTTTCCTATTTTGTTGCCTTATAACCTGAATTTAAAATGGATTTTTTCGAGGTTTGAATCGTTTGATTTACACAACATGAAGATGCAATTTTTTTAAAATTGTGAAACAAACAAGAAATAAGACAGAAAAACAGAAAACTTGAGCATGCATTGCTATTCACCCCCCCAAAGTCAATACTTTGTAGAGCCACCTTTTGCAGAAATTACAGCTGCAAGTCTCTTGGGGTGTGTCTCTATAAGCTTGGCACATCTAGCCACTGGGATTTTTGCCCATTCTTCAAGGCAAAACTGCTCCAGCTCCTTCAAGTTGGATGTGTTCCGCTGGTGTACAGCAATCTTTAAGTCATACCACAGATTCTCAATTGGATTGAGGTCTGGGCTTTGAATAGGCCATTCCAAGACATTTAAATGTTTTCCCTTAAACCACTTGAGTGTTGCTTTAGCCGTATGCTTAGGGTCATTGTCCTGCTGGAAGGTGAACCTCCGTCCCAGTCGCAAATCTCTGGAAGACTGAAACAGGTTTCCCTCAAGAATTTCCCTGTATTTAGCGCCATCCATCATTCCCTCAATTCTGACCAGTTTCCCAGACCCTGCCGATGAAAAACATATAAGATGGAGATTGAATGCATTGGAAAGGGGAGGGTAAACCCAAGGCTGCTGCTGGTGCTTTCAGCTGCAAGTGGCCTAACTCTACTTTGAGTAGCTGGGATGAATAAAGCCCACACATTTGGGATGACAGAGACTATTTGTGTAAGCATAGACCTTTTGTTAGATTCTAAACTTGATTGAACATGGGGAGCTCTAAGTTGTATGAAAAGTGTGTGTGTGTGTGTGTGTGTGTGTGTGTGTGTGTGTGTTTGTGACCAGGAATGTGGCTGTCGCCTGAAATACGAATGAGAGCAAACTACAGTTGACAGCTGTTAGATTGTTGGCCCTCAGACCGGGAACAAGCACCTGTAGACCCCTTAGTGTGTCAGAACAAAAAAGGAAATACTAATTACTCTACCTTCTTCATTAATTTACTGTTCTATTCTCTCACTCATTCACCGCTGCTGTTCCATTCCTCTCAATCCCAGCTGTACTTCCATCCTGGTCTTTTGTCATCGTGGTCAATGGCACATCGGGTGCCTCCACAGTATTTGTAGGAGCTTAATTTAATTAAAAGTGCTTCGAGGAAAAATAGAATTGTCCTTGTCGCAGAGAAACACATTGTTTGTAGTTTCAAGACATCCATTTTCTATGTAGTTGCATGACTGAAACGTTACATAATTTTCAGCACAGGAACAATGTCTAATCGGTAGCGTTTGGATGAATTCAGTAGCCCTAGGACTTCCCATATGGCCTGAACTCTCCATTAGAAGATTATGCTTAGCAGGCTAGAAGGAAAAGGTAGAGCTTATTTTTTATTCTCTCTCTCGCTCGCTCTTGCTCTCATTCTTATGTTGACATGTAATACCACATATTTCATTAATCCCAACTCACTGGGAGCAGGGGACACAGTGAGAACATGACAGGCCAAGGGGGATGAGGAGGAGTCTGCCTTTAATAAAGAGCACAAGAAAAGGCCTGGAATTACTTCTTGGTGTGACTTTGAAGTTCATGTGTGAGACTCAATTAAATTGTGTCTCTCATCCCTCTCCATTGAAGTGGAAGTTCATTTTTTGTGGCTTTGCTCTAAGCAGATATCTTCATGCTCATGCAGAGAGATTTTCCTTTCCCCTCCAAATATCTAAATTCCCCTTTAGTCTTCAATGGTGGACTGGAGCGTCTTGTCTCTGATGGATAGTAAGGACCATTTTTTATGTTGGAGCTTGACAGTAGTGTGTAAATGCACAAGGTCAAGGCCCATTACCCTGCCAGTGAGTGGTAGCACATTCAAGAGAGAAAATTAGTTATTTGGTTCAGTACTGTAGCCTGTACGTTTTTTTTTTTTTTTTTTGCGTCATGTGTGAGGAAAAAAACATTTGCTTGCCACAGGGGTAGAAAATACAGCTTCTTAGAACAGTCTCAGATTGCTATTCCTATAAGTTTTTATTTTTCTATGCTAAAATCAGATGGAAAATGCATTAACACCATATCAAGTTTTGTATGAAAGAACATGTGCTCAGTTTGTAAATGGATGCACACAGTGATAGTGTTGCTAGCTAGCCACCTAGCTAGATTTCTTTGACAAATAATGGGACTGCTTCTAACCTTGTTGCGGAGTTGCATTTGGAAGGTTGTGACCGTGGGGTGTAGAGTATTGCAGTCTCGGAGGCGTCTTTCTTTTTCCCAAAGCAGTTAAGCCAAAACCACGCCCCATTATTCAGAGGAGGGTTCTACTACACTCCCATTGGCTAGCCTTTGTTGGCTCGCGACAGCTGTTGCCTCACAGGGCTCGTAACAGCTTTTGCCTCACAGCCTGTTGAGAGACATGGATGAACACACACCCCTGAGAGACGGTGACCTTCCAAGGTAAGGATGGAAAGTATAATTTAACAATTAGCCGCCTACCGTAATGCAGGGATATTATTAACATGTTTGGTAACATTTGCCCATGTATTTATTTTCATAGTTTCAATGAGTTGTAAAAATGTCTGAGACCTCTGCTGAATTCCCTCAATTGAAGGTCAGCTAAGTTAACCTAGGCTACTTAACGTATTTTTCAATCTTGAAATATAAGGGCAAATGTTATTAATCAGTGACTGAAATTTCACGCTACGTGATATTCACTTCCGGACTTGGAGACTTGGAGAGTGCTCAAAGCTTTGTAGAACGCCCCTCTGAATAACGGGGTGTGGTTTTGTCTTAACTGCGTTGGGGAAAAGAAAGACGTGTCTCGGAGTACTCCGTAACCATTTCCAAGGCTTGTTGTGACTAATAGAAATTCTGGGAGTTATTCATTGTTAGCTACAGGAATAAAACATTTCAAATGGCCGCCAATAGAAACCCCCCCCTTCTTCTTCTTCAGGGGTTTATCGGCAGTTGGCATCCAACGTTATGGTGCATTACCGCCACCTAATGTACTGGAGTGTGGGCCAGAGACGGGGAGTAACTGAATCCTACCTGCCAGCCCAGTTGCTCTTAAAAATGATAACAAAATATTTGAGACTATATCTAATGACGTTCTACTCAATATACTCTTTAAACTAATTTCCTGTATCCCCTTCTCCCTCATACTAGATCTCATCCTCTCTCTTTCCCTCTGATACTGCCCACACTGTAGCAATACATGCTCCACGGTCTCTGTTTCCTGACAATAATCACACGTTCCTGTTGGATGCTTTCCTATCACATTTAATGTCTTATTCAACTGGCTGTGTCCCACCCTTAATCTTGTAAAAATAGCCTCCTCTCTTCTGACCCTTCCTGCCATCCTCCCCTCCCCGACTTTCCTCTGTACTTGAAATAAATGCCTTCCCTTATTATCTCTATTCCACTGCTCCTGCCATCTCTGCACCATCACTGTATATATCAGTCTTTTTGCCTCTGCCTTGCTCATTGAAACTTCAACATCAACATCCCCACTACTAAGTGCTTGTTTAGCCTGTTCATCTACTGCCTCATTCCCCTCCATCCCCACAAGGGCTGGGACCCAAGTAAATCTTATCTGTATACCCACCTGTTTAATCCTGCCATGGGTTTGTAGCACCTCATAAAGCAGGTCTTGTCTGCTACATGAGCTAAAGGACTGGAGACTCATTAACACTGCACATGAATCAGAGCAAATAACTACTCTGTCTTGTTTGACTTCCTCCACCCACTGCAAGGCCAACAGTATGGCCATCAGCTCCGCCGTATATACAGCCAGATGAATGTAATACGTTTCCTGACTTCCACCCCACATTCCTGCACTACAAATGCTGACCCAGTACGTCCTGTCCTTGGATCTTTTGAACCATCTGTGTAAATGTCCACAAAATCCTGATACACAGTTTCCAGACATCTCTTAAAGAAATCAGATGGATCAACACCCTCCCTATCTTTCTGTAGTCTCTCCAACTCTTCTAGATCAACTACTGGAGGTGGGAGTAGCCATGGTGGATTTTCAGGATTGTTGTGCCTTTTAAGTACACTTCCTGTCCCATCAAAACAGAAACTGTGATATACAGTAAGTGCATCGCTCCAGTAGGCAGAAGAGGAAGCGAGACATCACACTGGCTAATTGTTTTCTGGTTCATATAAAAAATAATAATAGTAATAATATGCCATTTAGCAGACACTTTTATCCAAAGCGACTTACAGTCATGCGTGCATACATTTTTGTGTATGGGTGGTCCCGGGGATTGAACCCACTACCTTGGCGTTACAAGCGCCGTGCTCTACCAGCTGAGCTACAGAGGACCACCATATACAAGTAGACCAAACCCAGCTGCTTCATTGGTGTCTATGGGAGAGCCACCCCTTAAGTAGACCGGAACAGTGACAATTTCTTTCCAATGGTAAACGTCCTGAGTAAGACGTCTTCATTTATCGATCATCTTTGTCAACCAACCTTTTTAGATTGGCCTTTAACCAGTTAAAGTCAAAATGGGCTATATTGTGAAAGTTCCTTTTTTGTTGTTTATTTTTGGTCTTATTTTAAGTTTAGGGTTAGGCATAAGGTTTGCAGTGTGGTTTAGGTTAGGGTTAGGTTTAAAAGTACGATTCTAAGAAGATATTTTTCAGAAATAGGTGGGGTTTAGCCATAATATGAGGACAGTAGACAAGGTGTTAGGGGCTAATACCGTGTGTAAAGATCCATGACCTTCCAGAGCCGACTAATCAAGACTGGTCAAGCGCTCTCAATACTGAGCTTCTACTTCTTATCATTAAAGATATTCTAAATTACATGTACACACTCGGAAACAGGCCATTTTACGCAGTGGTAGTACTTTGTTGAACGACACTCGTTTCATGAATAACCCTGTCTCAGACTTGAAGACGTGTTAGCTCCCAGAGCCAATGCCTAGGGCTTTAGCTCAGTGGGCTAACCTTGTCTCGAGGCATGCAGATGACCTGGGTTCAATATTGGTTGGTTGCATATGGTTAGTGTTTGTCACAGAAAAATTTATTTCTACGAATTCAGGCAGAACCCCATGGCTTATTTCTATGAAAAGTTCCAACTGATCAATTTAATTTCAAAAGCATTTGTTTCGCTAAAATGTCAGATCAGAGTATATTTGGGTCAGGGTGTTCAAGCCCTGCTAAATCCATGTCTCACTAGTCCGAGCCTGTCATTATTATCACCTGCAATAACGGCATCAGCATAGCAGGAGGAAGGCCTATTGTGACAGTAGGTAATAAGACATTAATGATGTGTTTTGACATGCTTTCCCTTTAATATTACTGGATCATGACATATTGTAGCTCATTTTGGATACATCTGTGGATGACTCATGTAGCGACCATAAGACCTTGATATCACCTATATTGATTATATTCTAGGAAGATATCTACTCATATGTTTACCTAATTACACATTGTGCAAATATAAAAAACTAATGTCACATTCTTGTGACATTATATATCTTTTTCTAGTAATGTTTTCGTGTTATTGTATGTTATTATTGTATTCACGGTGGCTCATATTAATATTTTACACCTGGAAATGATCAATACTAATTTTATAGACTAACAGAGGGCCATTTGTGGTGTTTTGTTTAAGTAGATATACACTACCGGTCAAAAGTTTTAGAACACCTACTCATTCAAGGGTTTTTCTTTATTTGTACTATTTTCTACATTGTAGAATAATAGTGAAAACATCAAAACTGAGAAATAACACATGTATCCAAAAAAGTGTTAAACCAATCAAAATATATTTAATATTTGAGATTCTTCAAATAACCACCCTTTGCTGATGACAGCTTTGCACACTCTTGGCATTATCTCAACCAGCTTCATGAGGTAGTCACCTGGAATGCATTTCAATTAACAGGTGTGCCTTCTTAAAAGTTAATTTGTGGAATTTCTTTCCTTCTTAATGCGATTGAGCCAATCAGTTGTGTTGGGGAGGGGGGGGGGGGGGGGGGTTACACAGAAGATAGACCTATTCAGTAAAATACCAAGTCCAAGAACAGCTCAGATAAGCAAAGAGAAACGACAGTCCATTATTAATTTAAGACATGAAGGTCAGTCAATAATAAACATTTTATTCAAGTGCAGTCGCATAACGCTATGATGAAACTGGCTCTCATGAGGACCACCACAGGAATGGAAGACCCAGAGTTATCTCTGCTGCAGAGGATAAGTTCATTAGAGGGACCAGCCTCAGAAATTGCAGCCCAAATAAATGCTTCACAGAGTTCAGGTAACAGACACATCTCAACATCAGCTGTTCAGAGGAAACTGTGAATCAGGCCTTCATGGTCGAACTGCTGCAAAGAAACCACTACTAAAGGACACCAATAAGAAGAAGAGACTTGCTTGGGCCAAGAAACACAAGCAATGGACATTAGACTGGTGGAAATTTGTCCATTGGTCTGCAGTCCAAATGTGAGATTTTTGGTTCCAACCGCTGTGTCTTTGTGAGACGACGTGGGTGAATGGATGATCTCCGCATGTGTACTTCCCACCGTAAAGCATGGAGGAGGAGGTGTTATGGTGTGTGGGTGCTTTGCTGGTGACACTCTCTGTGATTTATTTAGAATTCAATGCACACTTAACCAGCATGTCTACCACAGCATTCTGCAGCGATATGCCATCCCATCTGGTTTGGGCTTAGTGGGACTATCATTTGTTTTTCAACAGGACAATAACCCAACACACCTCCAGGCTGTGTAAGGGCTATTTTACCAAGAAGGAGAGTGGAGTGCTGCATCAGTTGACCTGGCCTCCACAATCCCCGACCTCAACCCAATTGAGATAGTTTGGGATGAGTCGGACCGCAGAGTGAAGGAAAAGCAGCCAACAAGTGGTCAGCAAATGTAGGAACTCCTTCAAGACCGTTGGAGAAGCATTCCAGGAGAAGCTGGTTGAGAGAATGCCAAGAGTGTTCAAAGCTGTAATAAAGGCAAAGGGTGGCTAGTTAAATAATCTAAAATCTAAAATTATATTTGGATTTGTTTAACACTTTTTTCGTTACTGCATGATGCCATATGTGTTATTTCATAGTTTTGATGTCTTCACTATTATTCTACAATGTAGAAAATAGTAAAAATAAAGAAAAACACGTGTGTGTGTTCTAAAACTTTTGACCGGTAGCGTAGTTCAGTAATGTGCCGTTTGAAATACAATGCAGTGGTATTACATTCAAACAAACAGCGTTTTAACGCAATGCATTAATATGTAAATCCTAGCCAGACAGTAATCTGGCAGTTTTCTTTTTATTGTTGTTGATTTCATTCTTGGCCCGGGGCACACAGTGTTTCTTCTTGGGGAAAGGCCATCCATTTCCTGAGTCCACACACCCAGCACACACACACACAACCAAACCTTTTGGCAGAATGTGCAATTTTGCACTTGTCTAATCCTTCCCACAGTGCACCTCCCAATATCAATTCTCCTGTCAAGTCCCAACAACACCAGATGCCCCCAGGGCTATTTCTACGCCAAAACTACCATTTGCATCAAAAAGACAGTTGGCAAGCACCCGGCGTCGTTCATACAACACAACTGAGGCATTTTGGAAATATTTCCTCACGGTCTCGACACTGCATTTTCTTAGTGGGCTTGGCTGGAGGAGTAACCGGCTGGGTAACCTTGTGTCTGTCCCGAAGTGAAGGTTATCTCTGTAGAGGCAGAGCTGTTACCACTGTGTACTGCGCCCTCATATGGGCATCTGTCTGTCACACTGGTGTTATGAAGACAGCTATCATCATTTGGCATTGCTATCTGTGTTATCTGGAGCATTCTCACACAACCCACTGTGGCCACTTTTCTGCATGCCAGCATATTGCACTGCAGCCGTTTCCTCACTTTACAGGCTAGGTGAACGAATATCTACAACAAGCTTATGAGCTATAACATTCCTAATTTGTCATGCAGGGCCATTTTGAGGCAGATAGATAAACAACAGCTCTGGTGTTGAAAGAGAAGCATGGGCCCAGCTGCTACCCTCTAGCTCTCAGTCTACTAGCACTGACCTCCTGTTGGCAACACATCCCCAAGGCCCAGGGATTCTTATGTGTACTGTTCATCGAAAATGGAATTTCACCTTAGTGTGGATGTCCTTGCAACTACAAAAGACACAGAAGGTACAGTCAGTAGCAGTCAATGTACTGTATGACTTTTTGAAGTCAGTGGTGAAATATCTCTAGGCTTTCTTTCTTTTTACACATGTACCTGTATTTGGAAATCCTCATTAATTATAGTTAGGAGATGTTTAATCACCAAGTGACTGGGACGAGACAAGCTCTGTCGTCTAAGCTGCTGGAAAACCACTTTCAAAGCCGCGAGTCGACTTCCCTAGCAATCAAGTTGTTTCTTTGTCTTCAAAGTGTTGCACTAGATCAAAGGGCCTGGAGAAGATTATAACACACACCCTTTCACTCTACTGAAAGACGACATTTAGTGCTTCACCAGGAACAAAACATGAAACTGTGCAACAAGCATAGCCTTTATCAAAGTGTGTAATGACACGATGACATTTTAGAAAGTGCCACGTCGCGCTAGTTTTCATTTCCAAGGCCGACAATAAAAATGGCCTCTTCAACGCAACAGGATTCATTAATGGACTTCCGGATTTAAAAAAAAGATTGGTCAACGTTTTATTGGCACTCAGCAGGAATACAGTACACACAGGTTGTGATCTCAGTCAATTAACCATGAAATATGGAGCAAAGCTGACATCATCAGGTGTGGGAGAATATCAGTGAGCTTACACCACTCACGTCATTGTTTGGTGATGAAAGAATGATCAACTGCATATCAGATCAAATTTGATTAGAATTAGATTTATTTTCAATGAAATTGGATTTGTGAAAATTTGATAAATGGCTATTACATTAGAGAGATACAGTAAGGGAAAAAAGTATTTGATCCCCTGCTGGTTTTGTATGTTTGCCCACTGACAAAGAAATGATCAGTCTATAATTTTAATGGTAGGTTTATTTGAACAGTGAGAGACAGAATAACAACAAAAAAATCCAGAAAAACGCATGTCAAAAATGTTATAAATTGATTTGCATTTTAATGAGGGAAATAAGTATTTCACCCCCTCTCAATCAGAAAGCTTTCTGGCTCCCAGGTGTCTTTTATACAGGTAACGAGCTGAGATTAGGAGCACACTCTTATAAAGGGAGTGCTCCTAATCTCAGCTTGTTACCTGTATAAAAGACACCTGTCCACAAAAGCAATCAATCAATCAGATTCCAAACTCTCCACCATGGCCAAGACCACAGAGCTCTCCAAGGATGTCAGGGATAAGATTGTAGACCTACACAAGACTGTCAATCTCCCTCGGCCTGGGGCTCCATGCAAGATCTCACCTCGTGGAGTTGCAATGATCATGACAACGGTGAGGAATCAGCCCAGAACTACATGGGAGGATCTTGTCAATGATCTCAAGGCAGCTGGGACCATAGTCACCAAGAAAACAATTGGTAACACACTACGCCGTGAAGGACTGATATCCTGCAGCGCCCGCAAGGTCCCCCTGCTCAAGAAAGCACATATAAAGGCCCATCTGAAGTTTGCCAATGAACATCTGAATGATTCAGAGGAGAACTGGGTGAAAATGTTGTGGTCAGATGAGACCAAAATGGAGCTCTTTGGCATCAACTCAACTCGCCGTGTTTGGAGGAGGAGGAATGCTGTCCATGACCTCAAGAACACCATCCCCACCGTCAAACATGGAGGTGGAAACATAATGCTTTGGGGGTGTTTTTCTACTAAGGGGAAAGGACAACTTCACCGCATCAAAGGGACGATGGACGGGGCCATATTTACATTTACATTTACGTCATTTAGCAGACGCTCTTATCCAGAGCGACTTACAGTTAGTGAATACATATTTTATTTATTTTTTTATACTGGCCCCCCCGTGGGAAACGAACCCACAACACTGGCATTGCAAACGCCATGCTCTATCAACTGAGCTACATCCCTGCCGGCCATTCCCTCCCCTACCCTGGACGACGCTGGGCCAATTGTGCGCCGCCCATGAGTCTCCCGGTCGCGGCCGGCTGCGACAGAGCCTGGATTCGAACCAGGATCTAGTGGCACAGTTAGCACTGCGATGCAGTGCCTTAGACCACTGCGCCACTCAGGAGAAGTGGCGCAGTGAGATATACAGTCGCAGGAGATATACAGTCAAATCTTGGGTGAGAACCTCCTTCCCTCAGCCAGGGCATTGAAAATGGGTCGTGGATGGGTATTCCAGCATGACAATGACCCAAAACACATGGCCAAGGCAACAAAGGAGTGGCTCAAGAAGAGCACATTAAGGTCCTGGAGTGGCCTAGCCAGTCTCCAGACCTTAATCCCATAGAAAATCTGTGGAGGGAGCTGAAGGTTCGAGTTGCCAAACATCAGCCTCGAAACCTTAATGACTTGGTGTCACGCCCTGGCTCTGGGGACTCTTAAATGTTGAGCCAGGGTGTGTAGTTTCTATGTTTAGTTTTCTTGTTGAGTGTCTAGATCGTGTAGATCTATGTTGGCCAGGGTGGTTCCCAATCAGAGGCAGCTGTAGCTCGTTGTCTCTGATTGGGGACCATACTTAGGCAGCCGTTTGGCACCAGTCTGTGTGGGATCTTGTTCCGTAAACGTATGTTATTAGTCTACCTTGGACTTCACGTATCGTTTGTTTGTTGTTTTGTTCGTGTTTAGTACTTTAACAAATATCACGCTGCGCCTTGGTTCCACAAATCCTTAAATGGCCGTGACACTTGGAGAAGATCTGCAAAGAGGACTGGGACAAAATCCCTCCTGAGATGTGTGCAAACCTGGTGGCCAACTACAAGAAACGTCTGAACTCTGTGATTGCCAGCAAGGGTTTTGCCACCAAGTACTAAATCATGTTTTGCAGAGGGGTCAAATACTTATTTCCCTCATTAAAATGAAAATCAATTGATAACATTTTTGACATGCGTTTTTCTGGATTTTTGTTGTTGTTATTCTGTCTCTCACTGTTCAAATAAACCTACCATTGAAATTATAGACTGATCATTTCTTTGTCAGTGGGCAAACGTACAAAATCAGCAGAGGATCAAATACTTTTTTCCCTCACTGTATGACTTGATAATCAAACAAATACAATTTTAATGATTACAATAGATTAAATGGTCACGCTTGTTATTTACTTATGTCATAGGCCTAGATTCAAATGCAAATAATGTCAATCAGTACCTAGTTTTGAAGAGCCATTTTCAGTTTAATAGAGGGCACAACTTCGTCTGGTCATGGTCTCTACAAGGTGTCAAAAGCGTTTCACAGGGATGCTGGCCACAGTTGTGTCAAGTTGGCTGGAGGTGGACCATTCTTGATACACACGGGAAACTGTTGAGCGTGAAAAAACTCAGCAGCGTTGCAGTTCTTGACACAAACCGGTGCACCTGGCACCTACTACCATACCCCATACAAAGGCACTTAAATATTTTGTCTTGCCCATTCACCCTCTGAATGGCACACATACACAATCCATGTCTCAATCGTATCAAGTCTTAAAAATCCTTCTTTAACCTGTCTCCTCCCCTTCATCTACACTGATTGAAGTGGATTTAACAAGTGACATTAATTAGGGATCATTGCTTTCACCTGGATTTACCTGGTCATTCTATGTCATGGAAAGAGCAGGTGTTCTTAATGTTTTGTGCACTCATTGTATATGTGAGCCAGAATATTAGGCTGCGTTTACACAGGGAGCCCAATTCTGAATTTTTTTTCACTAATTGGTCTTTTAACCAATCAAATCAGCTCTGAAACAGATCTGATGCGATTGGTTAAAAGACCAATTAGTGGAAAGAATATCAGAATTGTGCTATCTATCTAAACGCAGGAACTGAATTTAGTGGGGGAGGAAATGTTTACTTCATGTGCTGAAATAACCCTGAATAAGTTGTACATTTGCGGGCCACATCACATCAAGGCCCTTTGAGTATAAGACAATATGGATGGACATCAATATCAAGATGGGTTATTTCTCTCCTTGCTTTCAACATGAGTTTTGTTTTCCTCCAGATCGTAGTGTATGAGGGGTTTCCTAGCAACAGTGGCTGTTTTCTCAACAGACCTTAAAAATAGAATATCAATTCATACACTGTATGAATGGTCTAAAGTTAAAGTAATGGGTGTTCTTTTCAGTCTAATAATCAATGTCCACCAATGTTCACAGTCTATCCAGGATGCAAGGCACTGCTGTTTGAAGGAGGAAACAGTTTTCATTCAAACTCAATGGTACATGCCGGTTTCGTAATTGTAGTTCAAAATGAAACAATGTCTGCGACTCTTTGCTCCCTACAGTGGTTTATTGTGAGACATGCACATGGTCCCATCACCAGGATCAACATGCCCTTTTGAATGTATTTGGAGTATGTCTCTCTCGCTCTCTCTCTCAGGCTCTCTCTCTCTCTTCACCGCCCCTCCCTTGTTTATGGAGTCTGGTCCAGACTTCTTGTCCAAAGTGCCAGTTTGAGTGGGCCTGTTTTCTCACTGGAGAGTGTCTCGATGGCTTTTACTGTCCATTTAAAACACATCAACCATGACACTTACTTAACAAGGATATCGCAGCATAATGACCACCACACAAGTACCACTGACCTTTTGCTGTCACAATTAAAGTGCAGTGTGTAGAGCATAGGCAAAATTGGCACGGGGGATGGGGGGATATGTCCCCCCAATATTCAGAACAGGTCAATTCATCCATTCATTAAAATCAATAATAGTCATTTGGACGCACTGCGCCTCCTCCGCTCAGCTATTCACGCCCCTCTCCCACTTATTTCAGTGTGCTGCTCAGTAGCCTCAGCCAAGCCAGCACTTACCTCACAGTCAGGCCGGCCTCATTCCATTTCAGATACACATGTATCTCTGGAATGGAATTTGCCCCTCTGATATGGTGCCCCTCCCTCTATTAGTGACCATGCATATAACTGGCCCCACGAAACAAGCTAGTTTAATAGATTAATAGATTCTAATGTTGAAAGAATCATTTAGTCTTAGTTAAATTTGATTGCTGAACAACTCACTGTAAATGTGTCCTTTAAAGTAAACTTCCTAGGTTATCCAGTAACACAGGACATTGTCCGCTCTCTCTGTCTGGCTCACTGTATGTGTCCTTGTCTGCTGTGATTGGGTGCGATAGAGGCAAGCAACCGTAAGGGGAGAGGTGTCAGTGCAGGCAGGGGCAGCTGCAGGGTTGGTGTATAGGTGAGTGAGAGGAGACTTATGCTCAAAAAGTGGAAATAAAAAGTAGTCTCACAAAACCAGAGTTCCTTTCAAGGTGTACTTATGTTTGAAGGTGGCAAAATGGCTGTATGTGATGATCAACCTTTCCATAACATCAATCACATATCTACAAATCACCTTTTTTTTTTACACTGCATCATTATAATACAACTCTGAGAGGCTTAATAGGTTTTGTCAAACTGTGTAGAATTGCAGTAAATGCGTTTTTAAATGTCAAATTTTTTCCGGAGCCCCTGTCTAAAATGCTATATCTACACCACAATTGCACCTCTGGTGTAGAGACCACATTCATCATGGGAAGGCTCTTAGCCTCTCTGTCTGAATTTGTTGCGGAAGTAATACATGATAAGCATTGTTGTGTTGGATTTTTGTTGATATGCTTTTTAAACGAACTCCTACAGTAAGTTACCTCTTAAGTGAGGCGGTGTGTGGTTTCAAGAGGGTGCTCAGTGGAGGGTTTCATACCGTTATATAACAGGCCTCCCATCATCCCTCAACTGTGCACTCTAGTACAGGCCTACGCTCAGCTGTTTGGGTTACACAAGCCTGTCACTGTGTCTGAATGACTGGTTGATTGACAAATGTTGTGGACATGAAATCATCTCACCAGTGTCCCAAATAGATTCAAGACAATGTCCAAAGGATTATTGGATTGCATTTAACATGAACAAGATTTGTTGGAAAACCATCAGCAACACCACCAATCCAGTATGCCAGCTTGGATTCCCCAAGCCTATATCAACTTCCTATCAACATAAACACACAGCAAGAGTTCCTTGTCTAGGAAGGTTCTTGAAATGGACAGTGGTGGAAAAAGTACCCAATTGTCATACTTCAGTAAAAGTAAAGATACAATGCATTGGGAAAGTTTTCAGACCCCTTAACCTTTTCCACATTTTGTTACATTACAGCCTTATTCTAAAATTGATTTAAAAAATATAAAAAATCTCAGCAATCTACACACAATACAAAGCGGAAACAGGTTTTTAGACATTTATGCAAAAAAAACATATACCTTATTTACATAAGTATTCCGACCTTTTGCTATGAGACTCGAAATTGAGCTCAGGTGCATCCTGTTTCCATTGATCATCCTTGAGATGTTTCTACAACTTGATTGGAGTCCACCTTTGGTAAATTCAATTGATTGGACATGATTTGGAAAGGCACACACCTGTCTATATAAGGTCCCACAGTTGATGGCCACTCTGACAGAGCTCCATAGTTCCTCTGTGGAGATGGGAGAACCTTCCAGAAGGACACCCATCTCTGCATCACTCCACCAATTAGGCCTTTATGGTAGAGTGGCCAGACGGAAGCCACTCCTCAGTAAAAGGCACATGACAGCCCGCTTGGATTTTCCCAAAGGCACCTAAAGGACTCTCAGACCGTGAGAAACAAGATTCTCTGGTCTGATGAAACCAAGATTGAACTCTTTGGCCTGAATGCCAAGCGTCACGTCTGGAGGAAACTAGGCATCGCTCATCACCTGGCCAATACCTATCTACGGTGAAGCATGGTGGTAGCATCATGCTGTGGGGATGTTTTTCAGCGGCAGGGACTGAGAGACTAATCAGGATCGAGGGAAAGATGTGCTCCCGAGTGGCGCAGTGGTCTAAGGCACTGCATCGCAGTGCTAGCTGTGCCACTAGAGATCCTGGTTCGAATCCAGGCTCTGTCGTAGCCGGCCGCGACCGGGAGACCCATGGGGCGGCGCACAATTGGCCCAGCGTCGTCCAGGGTAGGGGAGGGAATGGCCGGCAGGGGATGTAGCTCAGTTGGTAGAGCATGGCGTTTGCAACGCCAGGGTTGTGGGTTCGATAAAATAATGTATGTGCTAACTGTAAGTCGCTCTGGATAAGAGCGTCTGCTAAATGACTAAAATGTAAAATGTAATGAACGGAGCAAAGTACAGAGAGATCCTTGATGAAAACCTGCTCCAGAGCGTTCAGGACCTCAAGACTAGGGCGAAGGTTCACCTTCCAACAGGACAACAACCCTAAGCACACAGCCAAGACAACACAGGAGTGGCTTCGGGACAAGCCTCTGAATGTCCTTGAGTGGCCCAGCCAGAGCCCGGACTTGAACCCAATCTAACATCTCTGGAGAGACCTGAAAAGAGCTGTGCAGCAACGCTCCCCATCCAACCTGACAGAGCTTGAGAGGATCTGCAGAGAGGAATGGGAGAAACTCCCCAAATACAGGTGTGCCAAGCTTGTAGTATCATACCCAAGAAGACTCGAGGCTGTAATCGGTGCCAAAGGTGCTTCAACAAAGTACTGAGTAAATGGTCTGAATACTTATGTCAATGTTATATTTCAATTTTTTTATTTTTAATACATTTGCAAAAATTTCTAAAAACCGTGTTTTTGCTTTGTCATTATGGGGTATTGTGTGTGGATTGATGAAGAAAAGGCCATAATGTAACAAAATGTGGAAAAAGTCAAGGGGTCTTAATACATTCCAAATGCACTGCAAATAAATATGCGGTGTGTATAAACAGTGTAACTAAAATACAATTTACAGTGGTAGAAATACTAGAAAGAGCTATGTTGGGGATACAGTATTTAAATACACATTGTGAAATGGGACATGTCCAGTGGTCCAATGTCTCTATAACATGTGACAGCAGCGTTGGCTATGTGTGTGTATGAGGTGTGTGTGTGTGTGTGATAGCTTTTGTGTGTGTGTGTGTGTGTGTGTGTGTGTGTGTGTGTGTGTATTGTGTGAGTGAGTGTGCATCATCTGCAAACCAAAGCATGAGTTTATGTCATACCTGGTTCATAGACTGCTTACAGGGTAAGAAAACCAATGTTATAATTTGGGTGAACAATCCCTTTAACCATAGGGGGGGGGGGGGGGGGGGGGGCTTCTTTGAAAAAGTATCATCTAATAGTAGAAACATCACCATCTACTGGTCAGAACCTGGAATTATCAGGATGTAGGATGGGACATAAACCCAACAACTTCAATGACAAATTTCTCTGAACAGAGAAAAAAACCCATCACCAAAGTCACTGAAAATACATTACATAGGATGAAGAAATAATACTCTGAGCCATTATGTTGTACTTCTCTGCTGAAATAAAAACCCTGCAGCGGTTTGAACAAACATTCCATAAAAGTATATATTTTGTAGGTGTGATGCGTGATTTGAAGGAGTCAGGCGCAGGAGAGTAAATCACAGTGTACAGAGTCTCTTCCGTAATCCAGCATAACCAGTCCAGTGCGCAAAACAGGCGCACTGGAACAAACATGCACACAGGGAAAATACCCCGGCAATACAAAATACTGAGCTCAACCGAGCTACTAATCCTCACAATGAACAATCACCCACAAGGACAAGGGGGGCAGAGGGAACACTTAAACCCGTACTAATGAGGGGAATATGAACCAGGTGTGTGTAATTGACAAGACAAGACAAATGGAATTATGAGATATGGAGCGGCAGTGGCTAGAAGGCCGGTGACGATGAATGCCGAAGCCTGCCCGAACAAGGAGGGGAGGCAGCTTCGGAGGAAGTCGTGACAGTAGAATAATTTAGGACAACATGAACGACGAATAGATAGAACCTTCGCTTTTAACAAAGGATTTTGCAGTAGATTTTGCAGCACAAACATAAGTTGGACACAAACAATACTTTTTTGCAATATCCTTATCCTAAATGTGGGGTGAAACCAAACACATTTAGCCTACATGACAACATAACATGTAGCCTAACATGTATCCTAGCCCTGTACACACATATCATTGGGGCAAAACCGTCTTAAACCATACATAAAATAACCATACATAAAATACAACAGTTATTTATCTTCTCAATGATCATTCAACACCGCACGATTTGAATGACAGCACATCATTGAAATTCGCCAGAGTAGCCTGTTCCACTTCTGGGCAGCCGAACATTCTGTGTGTGTAGGCGGTAACCAGAGTTTGACAACAGAGTAACACATGCACAGAAAGTCTGGTTGTTTAGCTACCGAGAACAATGTCCAGAAAATCTAGTCACACTGCACTGGGTTGATATCACCCATTTTCCATCCAGCGAGACAGTAGATAGAGAAAACCTTTAAATAAGGACAAATATGGACAGCATAATGCAACATTTGATATGCGCTCCTCAAACAAGCTGCCAAGCAGAAGGAGATAAAAGTGGTTGGGTTGGTGCTACTCTTTAAACATCCCTCAAGCACAGCGATGCAGAAGAAAAGCTCAGCAAGATTCATGGAATTATTCCTCATATGTTTTAAGGTTTATTTTCATAGTGATTAGGGCTTTGTTGATGCTAGAGGATCTTCGGGATATAACTTCCCATATCCTATTCACTGAGCTATAGAGTGGGAGGTGATGAACACTTTAGGGGCCTTAATATGTGTGTGGTTCAGGTACTGTATACTGCCATCCTCAACCTTTAGATTGCACATTCATGACGATGTAAGACTCCAATTATCCTATTTTCAAAAAGAAACAAAAAGAATTAGAAAAACATTCACAGAAAATCTATGTACAGGATGGTCATGAAAAGTCAGTCACATTGAAAGAGCTTATGAATGAAGAATTTGTTGTTCTCCAGCTTGTCATTGTTAAGCCCCCTGCAATTAGATTCTCATAGCTGCCTGATTCTGTGACAGGACGGAAGGGGGATGGGGGATCACGCACCTCATAAGTCCTTTAAGCATGTTTATGAACACAATGGGTTATTTTTATTTCCGATGCTCAAGTTAATCAGATATTTGTGATTCAATATTAAAACAATCTAGAGTTGATTGATGCAGCTGTGCGTCACACAGTAATGTAATTTTGTTTTGAATATTGAATAGAGACTTACCGTTTCTTGTAGTGGCTGCAGCTCAATCCCCTCTTTCTGCCGATATAAAGTTTGCTCCTATTCCATAGCATGGGGCTTGTGAAAGCGTTCTTTTTCTACAGTTGTCACAAAATCATCTGTAAAACCCAAACCGTGTGAGCTACAAACTAATAAGAAAGGTGAGACTCTCAAGAACACCACAGTGTCAGTTGTTTGGCTCTACAACATCCACAAGCTTTATGGCAGATGTCTGAACTCTCTGTCACAAATATCCTCATTTTGAAGAGGTCTTCTCACAAAACCAACTGTCCAGACTGAACCGTTGGAGCTACATGTACTACTAATATGTCACCAATATCGAAAGAGGAGACGCAAACATTAGCTTCAGGGGTCCTCTGAAGGTAACCCAGTACCAGGCTGTAAAAATGTCAAAAACATAATAAACATCATCATTTCTTACATCTTGCAGACATAGGAAAGACACTTATTCCTTCTGATTGATTTATTGACTGTCTGTTTTGACGTTTACAAATGAGCTTAAAAATCTAATAAAAATTGCCTAAATGACCATCTTAAAAGAAATCTATATGGGTCGTTCCATGCCATTTCAGCAAGCCATGACAACCACCATCTCAGATTGTTCTGAAATCATTTCTGGAGTTAGAAACAGCTAAGATAAGCATTCCAGAAACATTATTTTGTTTAAATAAAATCTCTGACAAATTAAGCTAATTGATTGCACCCAAATTGGCCATTTTAATTTATAGGATTCATATAATATTCAATAATGAAGACATGAAGAATACAAAGAAGTGGTCAAATGCCATTAGTGCTGAGCAATTAGTGTTTTTTGAGGTCGGTTCGATTTTTCTATTTCGTTTTTGATTCAATTTTTTAAACATTAAATGCACTATGCATTATGTGGGTTGAGTGCTGTAACAACATAGAATAATACAATTAGTAAAAGTCCCATGATGGAAGTGACTGCTCATTACTGCTTATTACTTATTTCAGCGCAATGGATTATGGTCAGTGTAGTTAATTACCACATTTTCTGTGCTAAACTGTGTAGAATATTTGCCTGTTGGAAACTACAACTCCTTACTACATCGCCCAGTTCAGTTTAAATAATGCCCCCCCCCCCCCCCCCCCCCCCCCCCATTGTTAAAGGGATAGTTCACCCAAATTACAAAATTACATATTGGTGCTCTTACCATGTAAGCAGTCTATGAACCAGGTATGACAGCAACTCATGCTTTGGTTTGCAGGTGATGCACACTCACTCACACAACACACACACACAAGCTATCACACACACACACACCTCATACACACACACACACACACACACACACACACACACACACCACACACACACACACACAGCCAACGCTGCTGTCACATGTATAGAGACATTGGACCACTGGACACTCGCATTTCAAACTGTGTATTTAAATACTGTATCCCCAACATAGCTCTTTCTTGTATTTCTACCACTGTAAATTGTATTTTAGTTACACTGTTTATACACGTCGCATATTTATTTACAGTGCATTCGGAAGTATTCAGACCCCTTGACTTTTTCCACTTTTTATTACATTACGGCCATATCAAAAAAAAAAAAAAATTGTTTTCTTCCCTCATCAATCTACACACAATAGCCCATAATGAAAAAAAGCAAAAACAGGTTTGCAAATGTATAAAAAAAGGAAATATAACATTACATAAGTATTCAGACCATTTACTCCAGTACTTTGTTGAAGCACCTTTGGCAGCGATTACAGCATCGAGTCTCTTGGGAATGACCCTACAAGCTTGGATGTGTCCAGTGGTCCAATGTCTCTATAACATGTGACAGCAGCGTTAGCTGTGTGTGTGTGTGTGTGTGTGTATGAGTGTGTGTGTGTGTGGTCCTCTGTAGCTCAATTGGTGAGCATGGCGCTTGTAACGCCAGGGTAGTGGGTTCGATCCCCGGGACCACCCATACGTAAAAATTATGTACACATGACTGTAAGTCACTTTGGATAAAAGAGTCTGCTAAATGGCATATTATTATTATATTATATTTGGGGAGTTTCTCCCATTCCTCTCTGCAGATCCTCTCAAGCTCTGTCAGGTTGGATGGGGAGCGTTGCTGCACAGCTATTTCCACGTCTCTCCAGAGATGTTCGATCGGGTTCAAGTCCGAGCTCTGGCTGGGCAACTTTTTGGAGAAATGTCCTCTGGTCTGATGTAACAAAAATGTAACTGTTTGGCCATAATGATCATCGTTATGTTGGAGGAAAAGGGGGGGGCTTGCAAGCCGAAGAACACCATCCCAACTGTGAAGAACGGGGTGGCAACCTCATGCTGTGGGGGTGTTTTGCTGCAGGAGGGACTGGGTGCACTTCACAAAATAGATGGCATCATGAGGAAGGAAAATTATATCTCAAGACATCAGTCAGAAGTTAAAGCTTGGTCGCAAATGGGTCTTCCAAATGGACAATGACCCCAAGACTACTTCCAAAGTTGTGGCAAAAATGGCTTAAGGACAACAAAGTCAAGGTATTGGAATGGCCATCACAAAGCCCCTGATCTCAATCCTATAGAACATTGTGGGCAGAACTGAAAAAGCGTGTGCGAGCAAGGAGGCCTACAAACCTGACTCAGTTACACCAGCTCTGTCATGAGGAATGGGCCAAAATTCACCCAACTGATTGTGGGAAGCTTGTGGAAGGCTACCCAAAACATTTGACCCAAGTTAAACAATTTAAAGGCAATGATACCAAATACTAATTGAGTGTATATAAACGTCTGACCCACTGGGAATATGATAAAAGAAATAAAAGCTGAAATAAATAATTCTCTCTACTATTATTCTGACATTTCGCATTCTTAAAATAAAGTGGTGATCCTTAATGACCTAAGACAGGGAATTTTTACTAGGATTAAATGTCAGGAATTGTGAAAAACTGAGTTTAAATGTATTTGGCTAAGGTGTATGTAAACTTCCGACTTCAACTGTACGTATAGATTGCATTTTGATTACTACTACGGTGCTATTTGGGTTGTTAATTGGATTCATCCCGCCGTTTCTTTACTATTTGCTTACTTGTTTGACATTTTACTGCATTGTTAGGAGCTAATAACATAAGCATTTTGCTACAATGATTTTGATTTAATTAGATTTTTGTTTACCTGGCCACTGTTTCAAATGGTAACTTTTTAGCATTTGTGGCCACTGTTTCCATCCAATTGGTAACAGAATTTCATGCGAATATTCTAAAATCTGCATAAAAACAATATGCATTTTTCCACCAGATCAAATTGAGTTGTTGGTAACGTAGTGCACATAAAAATACCTTTTGCTGTTAAATTCCCGAAACAAAAATACAACTTAAATTGGTTTCCATCACATTTTAAACTCTACTGATGGTTTTCTCACAAAAGATGTTGCATTATATAGTGAGTGTGCCCACTCTGGTATTGGCACGTGCACTCTAGCCAACACCGCTATCTGCATGCTGTTGGCTAGAGCCCCCGCATAGCCTTCATGATGAGATTATTATTATTATGGACAAAAGAGCAAAATTATTATATATTTTTTCAAGCATTGATTATCATGCAATCAATTAGCTTAATTTCTAAGAGATCAACTTATATTTCAACAAAATAATGTTGTAGGAATGCTAATCTTAGCTGTTTCTAACAACATAAACTATTTCAGAACTATCGGAGATGGAGGGTGTTGAAATCCTCTTTCTTGTGCATTTGGAACGACCCATATGTTAGCTTAGTAGATATTGTGATCTAAGGGCTTAGACCTACAGGGGTTAAAGAAATACACTTACAGCCAAGGTGATGCTTTGAGTGTATTGTGTGCACATGCACACACATGCACTCACACCCGTTTTCAGCCCCAAAAGTTTTCCTGAGCCAATCGGTTAGGGATTGTTCAGCTCTAAACTAGGTTCTGTGCCCTGAGACCTCCCCTACTGGGAGAAGAGCTGGGAAACAGCCAATGACTCAACAGAAGGTACCATATGGCCTCCACAGCACTGTTGTACTGTATGTCATTGCCATCAATGATAGACTTAACAAATGACAAGTGCTATTAGCATCACAGAAAACAAAATCTTAGGTCTGCTACACACATATTATGCATATCAAGCTATTCAATATATGTACAGTATATGTATGTGATGTGTATAATCTTGCTGACAACGTAGCTCTTAATTTATATTCTGTGATAAAACAATTGTTAGAGCGGAACCCTTTATCCAAACTGCAAGTTAGTCACTACCTTTTTATGGAGCTAAATATTAAATCAGCCAAGTGCATTGGAGACATTACGCTCCCTTAGTGGCACATAAATAACTTGTGATGTGGCTTTTGAGTGTAACCATTTTGGATAGGTACAGTAACTTCGAGCTTGGCAGTTTGGCTGCTGTGTAAGCATAAACTACAGCCATTCAAACTATGGCCCTCCCTTGGCACTCTCCCTCTCTCTCTTTCTCTCTCTGCCTCTTCTTTCTGTCCCTTCCTATGCCTCTTTTTCTCTACCCTTCTATTTCTTTTCCCCTCAGCTCACTCTCTATACCTCACTCTCTATACCTCACTCTCTATACCTCACTCTCTGCCTGTCTTTATCTCTATCCCTTCCCTTCTCGCTTCCTCTCTTCCATTCTTTCTCTCTCCACCCTTCCTTCTCTCCCTCTCTCTGAGCTCTCTTGCGTATTTGTTCATGTCCCTTTGATGTGCTAAACAAAAGAGGGATACATTCGCTGTTGAGCTCTGGGGAATCCGAGCTGAAACTGCACACCACAGCACAAGCATGTCCCCAGGACCTCCAGGGAATGGAGAAGATGTTCCAGAGACTTCCTGTGAAGACATGGGCCAGCGCTCCATCAAAACAGGCTGCCAGGAAGTACAAACACAACATCGGCTAGGGTCAATGCATACTGTGAATCCCACCCACAGAAAATCATCTTTGTCTTTATTGTTTGATAATCTATTGAGGCGTTCCATTGTTCGGGTCACCCCTTTATGATTAAGTACTAATTATAGAATCCATGGAATGTGCATGTAGCCTATAGATGTAATTGATATAAGGATGGCCGTCTGCTGCATTCAAGCTTTACAATAGACTGCTGAATGATACCAGGAGGAAAAAAGAAAGACCTGCATATGCTCTCTCTCTCTCTCTCTCTCTCTCTCTCTCTCTCTCTCTCTCTCTCTCTCTCTCTCTCTCTCTCTCTCTCTCTCTCTCGTTCCCATTCTTTCTCGCTTAGACAGGCACACACACACACAGACTAAATGCACTTCATTATGGGGGTTGGAAGGGGAACTATAGCTAAATGAGTGCTCTCGGATGTGAGGCGTGACTGGGGCATAGTCTGCTGGAGTGTCAGATGTCTGTGTTTATCCACACCCACGTAGGTCTAACCATACAGTAAGACACACCGTCACACACCCATACTGTGTCTGAGATCCATCTCTCTGTTTCATACTCATTGTTCACAAACTGTGCTATGTGGAGTTCATGTTTGTGGCTGTGCTCTATCTGTAATCCATCTCATTTTGCGCACAGACATGTCTGTTTGATTAACTTCAATCCTGTGAATTACATGAACTAACACTTTATTGCAATGATTTGTCATAAAATGTGCCAACATAAGTTGGTGAAATTACACACAAGGACACTGAAATGGATCTCTCTTTCTCTCGCTATCTCTCTCTTCAACTTGCACATACTCTCTCTTTCCATCTCACTCTCTCTTTCACGCTTGCTCTCTCACACACACAAGCACTCCATATGTAGTTAATTCATGCAAATGTTTCCTTTCTTGAGAACGACCTCCACACAGAAGGTACTCTGGGTCTTGTATGGGATGACTATGTTAGAATATTTTCTTGAAAATGTTTTGACAAATTTATGGAAACCTACCTATTGGGACTGAGGTCAATAATAAGTGTTGTATGTAATAACTTCTAGCTGTTTTGATCTTCACAAAAATCTTTACAAAAAATACATGCCCTAGCACTACACAGCTGATTCAAATAATCAAAGCTTGATGTTGAGATGGTTATTTGAATCAGCTGTGTAGTGCTAGGGCAAAAAACTAAACGTACACCCAGGGGGGGCCCCAGGACCGACTTTGGGAAACCCTGCGTTAGTGTATACAGTGAGGGAAAAAAGTATTTGATCCCCTGCTGATTTTGTACGTTTGCCCACTGACAAAGAAATGATCAGTCTATAATTTTAATGGTAGGTTTATTTGAACAGTGAGAGACAGAATAACAACAACAAAAATCCAGAAACACTCATGTCAAAAATGTTATGAGTTGATTTGCATTTTAATGAGGGAAATAAGTATTTGACCCCCTCTCAATCAGAAAGATTTCTGGCTCCCAGGTGTCTTTTATACAGGTAACGAGATGAGATTAGGAGCACACTCTTAAAGGGAGTGCTCCTAATCTCAGCTTGTTACCTGTATAAAATACACCTGTCTACAGAAGCAATCAATCAATCAGATTCCAAACTCTCCACCATGGCCAAGACCAAAGAGCTCTCCAAGGATGTCAGGGACAAGATTGTAGACCTACAAAAGGATGGAATGGGCTACAAGACCATCGCCAAGCAGCTTGGAGAGAAGGTGACAACAGCTCGTGCGATTATTCGCAAATGGAAGAAACACAAAATAACTGTCAATCTCCCTCGGCCTGGGGCTCCATGCAAGATCACACCTCGTGGAGTTGCAATGATCATGAGAACGGTGAGGAATCAGCCCAGAACTACACGGGAGGATCTTGTCAATGAGCTCAAGGCAGCTGGGACCATAGTCACCAAGAAAACAATTGGTAACACACTACGCCGTGAAGGACTGAAATCCTGCAGCGCCCGCAAGGTCCCCCTGCTCAAGAAAGCACATATACAGGCCCATCTGAAGTTTGCCAATGAACATCTGAATGATTCAGAGGAGAACTGGGTGAAAGTGCTGTGGTCAGATGAGACCAAAATGGAGCTCTTTGGCATCAACTCAACTCGCCGTGTTTGGAGGAGGAGGAATGCTGCCTATGACCCCAAGAACACCATCCCCACCGTCAAACATGGAGGTGGAAACATTATGCTTTGGGGGTGTTTTTCTACTAAGGGGACAGGACAACTTCACTGCATCAAAGGGATAATGGACAGGGCCATGTACCGTTAAATCTTGGGTGAGAACCTCCTTCCCTCAGCCAGGGCATTGGAAATGGGTCGTGGATGGGTATTCCAGCATGACAATGACCCAAAACTCACGGCCAAGGCAACAAAGGAGTGGCTCAAGAAGAAGCACATTAAGGTCCTAGAGTGGCCTAGCCAGTCTCCAGACCTTAATCCCATAGAAAATCTGTGGAGGGAGCTGAAGGTTCGAATTGCCAAACGTCAGGCTCGAAACCTTAATGAGTTGGAGAAGATCTGCAAAGAGGAGTGGGACAAAATCCCTCCTGAGATGTGTGCAAACCTGGTGGCCAACTACAAGAAATGTCTGACCTCTGTGATTGCCAAGTACTAAGTCATGTTTTGCAGAGGGGTCAAATACTTATTTCCGTCATTAAAATGCAAATCAATTTATAAAATTTTTGACATGCATTCTTCTGGATTTTTTTGTTGTTATTCTGTCTATCACTGTTCAAATAAACCTACCATTAAAATTATAGACTGATCATGTCTTTGTCAGTGGGCAAACGTACAAAATCAGCAGGGGATCAAATACTTTTTTCCCTAGCTGTAGGTACAGTCAGGGCCGGCGCCAGAACGAATCAGTTGGACTGGCATTTGATTTCCATAGGTGGGCATGTTTTTTTCACGGGACCTCCCTTTTTTAATGGGAATTATAGTAAAGACCATAGGTGGCTCGTTAGTTTCAAGTTTGGGGAAGCTTAAAATGTATCCTACCATTTGTAACGATCTGCGTGTCAGTTGTGATTAATTTTTATGGGCACAGTTTAATTTTGATACTAACGTTTTCGTTTCTCAAAATCATTGTCACGTGGTTAATCATAAAAATCTGAATTAAAATGATACAAATCAAAAAGTACCAGCCTCTGCCATATGGACACATTGATACACCGTGATCCATTGGCGGCTAAAGAAATTAGCGCATGGAACTCAGAGATAGCCTATAGGCCAATGCAGCAGTAGTAACTTCCATCGTCAACTAAGTAAAATACATAGGCCTAAAGCCGACAAATAAAAACAGTAGGAAATATCCTGATGAAAATTCAGGTTCTTTCAATTGCATTCACCTCTCTACTCCGCCTGTCTGCCTCCCTTTCTGTCTGTCTTGACTTAAGCTATCGCTAGTGAAGTGCAGCATATCAAATCAATCAACTGGGTCCAGTAAATGGGCACTTTCTTACATTTGCGCTCAGCACTTCTATGCATGCTCCCTCAAATTTTATCAGGACAGAGAAACCAGACACATACAGTATTCATTGCTCACATGGAGCACTCCAAACAAAAGACAATAAAAAAATAATGGTTATGAAATAAACCAAAAGTGTAGTAGGTTGGATCTATGTAAACAACCTTTCCACTCTGAGAATGAGAATGGTAAATTACAGTAATTAATACATGCATTAAAATAAATGAATGTAACCAAATGAGGGTGATTCACTGTAAATTTACTAGGCTTACTGGTGACATATGTAATGGGGAATTGATAAAAAGAAACAATCAAAGTGTAAACAATTCACACAATAAAACTATTAATGTGCAAGAATTGGCAGGAGACAGCTGAGCGCATTCTGGAGAGCTGAGTGCATGCATTCTGGTGAGAGACGCGCCATATCTTCGCCACACACCCCTCCCCTTCTTCTTGTTTCAACATTTAAAATTATACTCAAGACACATGATCTTCACACGTTTTAGATGCTTTTCACTGACAGCCGCAACTCAATAATCAGCTAGCCTATTGCCACGCACGCTGCCCAAATTGTAGGCTTCACAAATAGGCAGAAGCCTACGCACAGCTATTTTTTTAAAGAAGCTGATTATCCTCTGTGGCTAGGTCATGCTCTCTGGTGAAGTATTTTAAATTATTTTAAATGCTTGACGAGGTCACTAGATGTTGGGGTTTAGGTTGCTACACTACCAAACGCCTCGATGCCGACCGGGACTCGAACCCAGGTCCAGCATTTGTCAACCCAACACACGAGATCCAGGTTCCTGAACCTGCCGTAGCCTACAATTTATGAGGAGAAATAAATAATGCACGTTAACCAGTGTAGGCTGCTGAGGGGAGGACGTCTCATAATAATGTCTGGAATGGAGTGAAATGTCTGGAATGGAGTTAATGGAATGGAATCAAACACATGAATGTGGTTGATACCATTCCATTCACTCCATTCTGGCCATTATTAGGAGACATCCTCACCTCAGCAGCATCCACTGACATTAACTGACGAGAGTGGCTGAGTCTGCTTTGTCACAGCAATATCATGTTTATAGTGCAATATGGATGTACACGTTATGCGTTTTGTTGAATGTCAACATTCCATAATACTCAGGCTATGCAACTTACAGTAGCCCATGTCATGTTGTAGGCCTACTATTGTGCTTATAATTTCTCTCTTTTTGTTTAGGTGTGAACTGTGTAACTGGAGTAAGAGATATGCAGTGTGACCACAGAACCACAAGTCAGGTAAGCTTTCTCAAACCTACAGGAAATAAGTATTGCAAGTATTTTAACAAGTATAAAAAATATTTGCATGCATCTTCTGTCCTTGTGTTTGAATGTGTGTCAAAATCCAAATGTGATATGTGTTCAGTGACTATACAGTAAAACAGTCACAGTGCCAACTGAATTAGACATGAACGTCTGGTGGGGTTTTTAAAGTCAGACCTTGTATTGCTTTACTGTGTTTTATTTATGCCCCTCAGATTATTCACCCTGACATTTACAGAGGCTCTCTGTCATGTGAAAGTCTCTCTCTATCGTAAAACTGCTTGTCCAGTGTTCACATGGTAAATATTTGAGGTCGCCTTCCCCTCTGTTGGGCGCAGAGTCAGTTGTATTTTTCAGGCCAACTTTTGCATAATTGGATGAGGACGTTTTGTATTGTTGTAGTTTTGTTTTAGGCATTCTGGTTGGATTAGGTAAAGCACAGGGACCTAGTTCTGTGTGATTAGTGGTGTATAATGTCTTAGCCCAGAGTATACTTACTGTAAAGCAAAAGGGTCATGGTACTTATGGGTTCTCTTTGAAGGCTCATGCCTCACAGGCTTGAAAGTGCCACTCAGGCCCAAAAACACACAAACTGCTTAGTCAGCACACATCACACGCACACACACACACACACACACACACACACACACACACACACACAAACACACTTACTAACAGGCTGAGTTTGAGTGAGGAGCACTAGAGAGAGGGAGGGAAGTGAAGCGAGAGAGGAGAGTTGAGGAAGGAGGAGATAGGGAGCGAGGGATAGATAAGAGTCACCGGTGCAAGAAGTGTGGCATGTACTGTCTTAGTCTCATGGAGATTAAGGTCAGGGTTAAATTGACGGATGTGGCTGTGGCCCTTTTTTAATGCCATGTAGCAACTGATAATGTAATAACTGCCAATAATGTAATCACTTTTGCTTTTATGTTATAAATGCTGATAATGTAATTAATTGCCTATAATGTAATAAATATGCTGAACTCCTAACATAATAGTGTTTTTGCGCATAATGTAATAATTATTACATTTTTGCGTTGATTATTACATTATGAAGTGGGTTAAAAAAAACATGAATAGTGTAATAGCTTTAATCATGAATGTAATAACAAGTTAAATTATCTAATGAGCTACCATAATTGAGACTTAAATTCTTACTGATGCATTTTATTATTAGGTTTTGGCTTGGTGGAAGAAATATTTGTATTGATATTATTTAATTTATATGACTAAGGGAATGTTACTGGACAGTTCATTAAACCATTGGGCTAATGGTGGAGGGTCCATACTCATGTTTCCCAGCAGACATAAACGGGGAGATTGTGGCATTTGAATTCCGATACACTTAAATATTACAGATAGTACAGTCCCAAAAGTTTGTCATATCTACACCAGAACATATGTAAAATGGAGCCATGAAGGCAACTTTTTATAAAAATTGTTCTTGTACTGGTTGACCTGAAGAAGAAAAGCGTAAGAAAAGTGTGAGGCTATTTGTCTCCCGAGTGGCGCAGTGGTCTAAGGCACTGCATCACAGTGCTAGCTGTGCCACTAGAGATCCTGGTTCGAATCCAGGCTCTGTCGTAGCCGGCCGTGACCGGGAGACCCATGGGGCGGCGCACAATTGGCCCAGCGTCGTCCAGGGTAGGGGAGGGAATGGCCGGCAGGGATGTAGCTCAGTTGGTAGAGCATGGCGTTTGCAACGCCAGGGTTGTGGGTTCGTTTCCCACGGGGGGCCAGTATGAAAAATAAAAAAATAACTGTAAGTCACTCTGGATAAGAGCGTCTGCTAAATGACTAAAATGTAAATGTACATGTAATTAAGAGGACTGTAGAGGCAGATAAATGAAAGTAGTGAGAAAACCCCCCACCGATTTTCGCCTTGGATTGATGGGTTAAGTGTGAGTGAGTGAGTGTCTGTCTGTCTGTCTGTCAGTCTGTCTGTCTGTCGAGTGAGTCTCTGTGTAAATGAGGGAGAGAGAGTTTTACTATACTTGTGGGGAAATTTCGCTGGTCCACAAGGAAAAAGGCTATTTTAGGCTTAGGGGTTAGGTTTAGGGTTAGGGTTACAATTAGGTTTAAGGGTTAGGGGTTTTTGAATGGGAATCAATTGTTTGGTCCCCACAAGGATAGTAAAACAAACGTGTGTGTGTGTGTGTGTGTGCTTGTGCATGCTCAGATTTCCCCCCCCCAATACTATTAAAATCTCTACTGATATGCAATGTTTTTCATAGATATAAGCCAGTTGTAGACTGAACTGAACCATACTCCTCTCTGATGGTCATGGGGTGGTGATGGTGGGGACACGTCAAGCATTGTAGGCGGGCCTATGCACTGCCTCACCACAGCCTGCAGCAAGCAGTGGGTGTATTGTAGCCTGGTCAATCATAGGATAAGGAGGAGTGAAACTCCTGTTGAATATTTGTGTGATCATTACAGTTTGTCCAATCACATGGCTGTAAGGTGTGTCTTCAAATTGACGAGTGTTGTTTTTCTGATGTTAGGCCTAGTACGTTATGCGTTCAGCATGTCCCACCCAGACACGAGTTTGGTTCCATCTCCACTCTGTAAGGCAAAATAGCCTGGTCTGATAAGGAGGAGTGAAACGCCTGTTGAATATTTTACGTGATGTGTTCATCATATTTATTACATTATTGGCAATTTATTACATTATCAGCATTTATTACATAGAAAATACAAAAGTTATTACATTATTATTACATTATTGGCAGTTATTACATTATTGACAGTTAGTCCATTATTGGCAGTTTTTACATGTGAAATAGCTGTTTTCACATGCTAAGCTTACATTTCACATGTGAAACCATATTTTCACATGTATTACATTTAGAGTTCACGTTAACGCCACCTTTTCACATGTGAGAAAAAAATATGTTTTCACCTCACATGTGAACTGCAGTTTCACATGTGAAATTTGCAGTTTCACAAGTGAAAAACTTTCTCATGTGAAGATTTCACTTTCACATATGGAATTGCATTTTCACATGTAGAAATCACATTTGCAGTTTCACATTTAAGAAAACGCGAAAATACCACTTTCACATGTGGAATTGCATGTTCCCATGTGAAAAACCATCAAATTTGCAGTTTCACATGTAAGAAACATTCACAGGTGAAAATCTAACTTTTACATGTGGAATTAGTGTTATTCTCCTGTGAAAAAGTGGTGTTAACATGTTGCAGTAGCAATATTTCCACATATGGAATTGCAAATTCTGTAATGCAATTCTGAAAAAATTAACAGCCTACCTAAGTATAATAATTTAAGTGCGTTAAACATATTTATTTCTTATTTCTGAGCCATCCATTCAGAGTGTTACTGCTGCAGGCGCACGCCTCTCTTCTTCATACATTGGTTGTAGGTGTGTTCACACATGTGTCCGAACACCACGTGTTTTTTCACGTGTTCTTTGAATGTGATTTTTTTCATGTGTTTTGTTTGTTGTTGTAAGGGTCTGATACAAAAGTAATCATTGAGTATTATAGTCATTGTAGTTTTTTTTTCCGTTTTCTAATGAACTCTCAAGGTCTGTGTGTTTCATCTTTGTCTCACTTAGTTTCAGTCTTTCAGTAGAGATGGTTCTGGTAAGCGAAGCATAAGAGACTCTGTTCAGCTTGGCTTTGTTGCCTCGTCTTGTCTGCCTCCCTTGTGCTGGGCTTCCAGTTCACCTGTAATTAGCTTCAATGGGGCCAGTGCTTCACAGAGCCAGGTAGACTGTTCTGACAGCAAAAACAGGAACACACACACACACACACACACACAGGCATGCGTACGCACACGCATGCACACACACACACACGCACACACTCATACACATGAGAGGGAAGTCATCTGGAATAATCCCCTTGTGTCTGCTTGGCTGTGTGAAGGTCACCTAGCCTTCCCTTTCCATTCTGACCATGCCTCTGCTTAACATATTTAAATGAATTTCTATTCAGTGTTATTTGGACAGGACTTTTGACTTTCAGCACTCTAGATGAAGTCAGGATCCCGTAAAGGAAGCCAAGAGGAAAACTAGCCTAGGGGGAAAATGTAATGAGAATAGGCAGTGCAAGACTTCAGGGTGTGTGTGACCAGAACAGGGATAATGCTTTATTACTTTGTTATGACCACATTAGAGCCCTTACTATGCAGTATGCTTGCTATCAATGCATCAGTGTTACTCGCCTAAAGAGGAAATGCCAGAGATATAGTATTTGACAGGTAATAACATGGAGCCCTGACGGCCTAGACCAGAGCTTTAATTAGCTCCCTATTCTAATGTAGTTTAATGTAGTTTCTCAGTCAGCCGTCAGTCTCCTAACCCCTCAAGATCACAGCTCATAGGGAAAAAAGTTTTTAAGCGCTGCTGTCTAAAAGGGGCTCATTCAACCACCTTCAATTCCAATCTCCAACATGTCACATCTCTCTGAGCTGCCGTTGTAACAGATGTTTATAAGTGCATGGAATTACACGTTCACAGGAAACAGGAAGAGGTAAAGAGAGAAAAAAAACGACTCTACCTACCACCTTGTCAATCAAATCAACTGGAAATTTATTCAACATCAGTATGTGTTTAGTTATATTTTCTAAAATGAGGTAGGAATGGTGACTCATGCCCAGGGTTGCAAAACTTTCAATACATTCCCTGGTTTTCCAGGAATCCCTGTTGGAAGTTTGCCGGAATCAGGAGGGAATAAGTAGGAAATCCGGAATCCTCCAACCAGGATTTCTGGAGAACCAGGAAATGTATAGAAAGTTCCCGTAATGTTGCAACCCTACTCATGCCTGCAGGTCGGATGATGTAATGCTTTGAAATGATGTGTCGGATGTGATGATCATTGCATACAGCATGAGGGTCACAATGTTCCATCAGCTCATAGGTCAGCTAACAGTTGTTTGTTCCCAGAATGTTTCTGGTACGTTTGGGGCATATCCCCACAACAGCTAGCCTATTTGACACATTCTATGAATGGCCCATCAACATTTTCACAACTGCAGACGCATACCCCTTGTGGAATGTTGTGACGTGAAGTAAGAATGTTGTTTTTCTTTGACCTTGTCAAAATGCATCTGGAAACATCACGCTTAACACAATTAATGTCTAGGGAACATCATATAGTGAGTGTTATTGTATTTCACAACCAAAATGGATATCAGAGGAAAACATCCCATAGGAGTGTGTCTTCTTAAATGTGATGTTTTCGTGGTATTTGTATTATAAGAAAAGGTTATTCACACCCAGAAACTAAAATAGGAAGTACCCGTGCTAAGGGCTATTCAACGCTGGTCTGACCAATCGGAATCCATGCTTCAAGATTGTTTTGATCACGCGGACTGGGATATGTTCCGGGTAGCTTGCGAAAATAATTTAGACGAATACACTGAAACGGTGACTGAGTTTATCAGGAAGTGTATAGGGATGTTGTGCCCACTGTGACTATTAAAACCTACCCTAACCAGAAACCGTGAATAGATGGCAGCATTCGCGCAAAACTGAAAGCGCGAACCACCGCATTTAACCATGGCAAGGTGACTGGGAATATGGCAGAATACAAACAGTGTAGCTACTCACTCCGCAAGGCAATTAAACTGGCAAAACATCAGTATAGAGACAAACTGGAGTCGCAATTCAACAGCTCAGACATGAGACGTATGTGGCAGGGTCTACAGACAATCACAGACTACAAAAGGAAAACCAGCCACGTCGCCGACAAGTCTCGCATCCAGACAAGCTAAACACCTTCTTCGCCCGCTTTGAGAATAACACAGTGCCACTGACGAGGCCCACTACCAAGGACTGTGGCCTCTCCTTCTCCGTGGCCGACGTGAGTAAGACATTTAAGCATGTTAACCCCCGCAAGGCTGCCGGCCCAGACGGCATCCCTAGCCGCTACCTCAGAGCATGCGCAGACCAGCTGGCTGGTGTGTTTACGGACATATTCAATCTCTCACTTTCCCAGTCTGCTGTTTTCACATGCTTCAAGATGGCCACCATTGTTCCTGTACCCAAGAAAGCAAAGGTAACTGAACTAAATGACTATCGCCCGTAGCACTAACCTTTGTCATCATGAAGTGCTTTGAGAGACTAGTCAAGGATCATATCACCTCTACCTTACCTGTCACCCTAGACCCACTTCAATTTGCTTACTGCCCCAATAGATCCACAGACGATGCAATCGCCTCACACTGCACACTGCCCTATCCCATCTGGACAAGAGGAATACCTATGTACGAATACTGTTAATTGACTATTGCTCAGCATTCAACACCGTAGTACCCTCCAAGCTCATCATTAAGCTCGAGGCCCTGGGTCTGAACCCCGCCCTGTGCAACTGGGTCCTGGATTACCTGACGGGCCGCCCCCCAGGTGGTGAAGGTAGGAAACAACATGTCCACTTCGCTGATCCTCAACACTGGGGCCCCACAACAGTAGTAGGCTTGATTACCAACAATGACGAGACCGCCTACAGGGAGGAGGAGAGGGCTCTGGGAGTGTGGTGAAAGGAAAATAACCTCTCACTCAATGTCAACAAAACAAAGGAGATGATCGTGGACTTCAGGAAACAGCAGAGGGTGCACCCCCCTATCCACATCGACGGGACCGCAGTGGAGAAGGTGGAAAGCTTCAAGTTCCTTGGCGTACACATCACTGACAAACTGAAATGGTCCACCCACGCAGAAAATGTGGTGAAGAAGGCGCAACAGAGCCTCTTCAACCTCAGGAGGCTGAAGAAATTTGGCTTGGCACCTAAAACCCTCACAAACTTTTACAGATGCACAATTGAGAGCATTGTGTCGGGCTGTATCACCGCCTGGTACGGCAACTGCACCGCCCACAACCGCAGGGCTCTCCAGAGGGTGGTGCGGTCTGCAGAACGCATTACCGGGGGCAAACTACCCGCCCTCCAAGACACCTACAGCACCCAATGTCACAGGAAGGCCAAAAAGATCATCAAGGACATCGACCACCCGAGCCACTGCCTGTTCAACCCGCTATCATCCAGAAGGCGAGGTCAGTAGAGGTGCATCAAAGCTGGGACCGAGAGAATGAAAAACAGCTTCTATCTCAAGGCCATCAGACTGTTAAATAGCCATCACTATCACATTAGAGGCTGCTGCTGCCTATTGAAATCACTGGCCACTTTAAGAAATGGAACACTAGTCACTTTAATAATGTTTACATATCTTGCACTACTCATCTCATATGTACAGTGGGGAAAAAAAGTATTTAGTCAGCCACCAATTGTGCAAGTTCTCCCACTTAAAAAGATGAGAGAGGCCTGTAATTTTCATCATAGGTACACGTCAACTATGAACAGACAAATTGTGGAAAAGAAATCCAGAAAATCACATTGTAGGATTTTTTATGAATTTATTTGCAAATTATGGTGGAAAATAAGTATTTGGTCACCTACAAACAAGCAAGATTTCTGGCTCTCACAGACCTGTCACTTCTTCTTTAAGAGGCTCCTCTGTCCTCCACTCGTTACCTGTATTAATGGCACCTGTTTGAACTTGTTATCAGTATAAAAGACACCTGTCCACAACCTCAAACAGTCACACTCCAAACTCCACTATGGCCAAGACCAAAGAGCTGTCAAAGGACACCAGAAACAAAATTGTAGACCTGCACCAGGCTGGGAAGACTGAATCTGCAATAGGTAAGCAGCTTGGTTTGAAGAAATCAACTGTGGGAGCAATTATTAGGAAATGGAAGACATACAAGACCACTGATAATCTCCCTCAATCTGGGGCTCCACACAAGATCTCACCCCGTGGCGTCAAAATTATCACAAGAACGGTGAGCAAAAATCCCAGAACCACACGGGGGGACCTAGTGAATGACCTGCAGAGAGCTGGGACCAAAGTAACAAAGCCTACCATCAGTAACACACTACGCCGCCAAGGACTCAAATCCTGCAGTGCCAGACGTGTCCCCCTGCTTAAGCCAGTACATGTCCAGGCCCGTCTGAAGTTTTCTAGAGTGCATTTGGATGATCCAGAAGAGGATTGGGAGAATGTCATATGGTCAGATGAAACCAAAATATAACTTTTTGGTAAAAACTCAACTCGTCGTGTTTGGAATGCTGAGTTGCATCCAAAGAACACCATACCTACTGTGAAGCATGGGGGTGGAAACATCATGCTTTGGGGCTGTTTTTCTGCAAAGGGACCAGGACGACTGATCCGTGTAAAGGAAAGAATGAATGGGGCCATGTATCGTGAGATTTTGAGTGAAAACCTCCTTCCATCAGCAAGGGCATTGAAGATGAAACGTGGCTGGGTCTTTCAGCATGACAGTGATCCCAAACACACCGCCCGGGCAACGAAGGAGTGGCTTCGTAAGAAGCATTTCAAGGTCCTGGAGTGGCCTAGCCAGTCTCCAGATCTCAACCCCATAGAAAATCTTTGGAGGGAGTTGAAAGTCCATGTTGCCCAGCGACAGCCCCAAAACATCACTGCTCTAGAGGAGATCTGCATGGAGGAATGGGCCAAAATACCAGCAACAGTGTGTGAAAATCTTGTGAAGACTTACAGAAAACGTTTGACCTGTGTCATTGCCAACAAAGGGTATATAACAAAGTATTGAGAAACTTTTGTTATTGACCAAATACTTATTTTCCACCATAATTTGCAAATAAATTCATTAAAAATCCTACAATGTGATTTTCTGGATTTTTTTTCTCATTTTGTCTGTCATAGTTGACGTGTACCTATGATGAAAATTACAGGCCTCTCTCATCTTTTTAAGTGGGAGAACTTGCACAATTGGTGGCTGACTAAATACTTTTTTTCCCCACTGTATATACTGTATTCTATTCTATAATATTCTACTGTATCTTAGTCCATGCCGCTCTGTCATTGCTTTTCCATATATGTCTATATTCTAAATTCCGAACCTTACTAGCTTTGTGTGTATTGGGTATATGGTGTGAAATTGTTAGATATTACTTGTTAGATATTACTGCACTGTCGGAGCTAGAAGCACAAGCGTTTCGCTACACCCGCAATAACATCTGCTAAACACGTGTATGTGACAAATACATTTTGATTTGATTTGATTTAGCTAGAATGGGGGAAGAGGAAGGGAGAGGTGTAGATGGTGAGATAGCAGTGTGTATGCCGCACACACCCACGTAAAGGGCATTTTTTGTTGTTGTTGTGGAGAATAGACACGAGCACTGTTCCCTCTCACAGATTCGCGACATAGCTGTACTGTGTGCAATGACTATATATCTCAGTCCTATCTCCTAATTTATCTCAGTCCTGAATCTCCTGAATCTTATCTTCAGTGCCAGACACTAAGAGAATGATAATCCAGAAAGAGGTACTGTATATAGAGAGAGAGGAAGAGGGGAATACAGGTAGAGAGAACATATAGAAGAGAAAGAGAGAAAGAGAAAGAGAGAGAGAGATGGATAGTGAGAGATACAGAGTGAGTTGTTTACAGGGTAAAAGGCATCCTGACAGGCCTGTTAGAGTGAAAGAGCCTGTGTGTGCATAGGGAAGCTCAGAATGTGAAACATAACCGTCTGCCATTGAATTTCATTCAGGACACCTGAGGCTGTTATGGACTAATATGGTCGATGTTTCTCAAGCCTCCCCACGCATCCCGGTGGATGTGTTTGTGCTTGCATCTCATTCATGCAGCCCTGTGTGTGTGCATGCATGCATCCGTCCGTGTGTGTGTGTGTGTGTGTGTGTGTGTGTGTGTGTGTGTGTGTGTGTATTTGCGTCAATAGGGAATAGATCGCCACCCCCCATGGGTCTCTCTTTCCTGCTACTGCCCAGCAGAACAGGGCTCTTGTTCTTCTCCAGACTTTAAAAGTTTGAGCCAAGAGGGGACTTTGAGGGGTTCTGGACCGGTTTGCTGTACAAAGAGTTATGTGAACGTCTTAGGGTCCCGTTCCTTATAGTGCCAGAAAGCCCCATCTGTCTGCTCTCCACTACCACTCTCTCAGCGGACCTGACTTGAAGTGTCAGGTTTCAGACCCAACATCTGCATAGGGAGTGATGTGTCACATTTTCTGGCCAATCCAGTCAAATAATTAATTTGCTTCCTCTGAGCGACGGAGCCCAGCCTGGGAGACGGCATATGCAAGGCGACAGTTGAGCAAATCCAGCAGTTGTGGTTTCATCTCGCAGAAAATATAGTCCCGTGTAGTTCAGTTGATAGAGCATGGTGTTTGCAACGCCAGGGTTGTGGGTTCGTGTCCCACGGGGGACCAGTATGAACAAAAAAAATGTATGCACTCACTAACTTTAAGTCGCTCTGGATAAGAGCGTCTGCTAAATAACTAAAATGTAAATGTAAATATTCTCAGCCAGATTTAGAGCTCTCAACATGAGAAGAAATACTAAATAATTTAATAGAATTGAAACAAGTCCACTTTCTCTTGGTCACAGACGGACACAATCTATTTGTGCTTAAAGCTGAAGTTTTAACGTGTCTGCACATATTTGAATGGTGTCTCTGGACGTCATTGAAAATTCTCTGTCGTCAGTTATATGAAATGGTGCCAATATTGCACTGTCACTAATTATAATCATATTTTACAGATATAAGAAAGGTGAAATCTTATATTAAGTCGGTTATAATTTGATTGTTAATATATTTAGAAAGCATTTCAGTCATTTCAAACCCTATTGCCCCAATTTGTTGAATAGTAAAAAAAATATGTTGTACTATGTTCTTGAGCTTGTGTCCTCAAGAATGAGTACACCTCAGCAATTTATAACATTTCTTTTCCAGAAAGGTGAGTTCTAGACCTTTTTAAAATGATGCAACGTTAATGTTTATCACCACCTCATGAAAATTAATTACATTTGGGTATGTCTGTTTATGTCACGATCGTTTATAGACGGGACGGACCAAGGCGCAGCGTGATAAGCATACATGTTTATTTAAAAGAATAAACACCCGACAAAACAACAAACGAAAGTGAAGTCCAAGGTAGCACACAAACAACATACCTTACACGGAACAAGATCCCACAACTAACTCTTGCCAAAAGGCTGCCTAAGTATTGTCCCCAATCAGAGACAACGAGCGACAGCTGCCTCTGATTGGGAACCACCCCGGCCAACATAGAAATAGACATACTAAATACTACACCATAGAAACAACACAACACGGAATATACACACCCTGACTCAACAAATAAACGTCCCCTGAGTCAGGGCGTGACAGTTTAGGCGGAAATCAAATTTTTGCCCTATCATTCAAGAGGAGGGGAGAATCATTGAACATTGCATCTGTCTATTTTTTTAACATGAACCCATACGTTTTCGCACACAGACTTCAAAGCGAAAGAAGACACTCATTTCAAGTGTTCCTGCAGTGGTGTTCTTGTTAACCTCTATGGGATCGGTGTCCCGTATACGGGACGGTTGAGCTAACATGCGCTAATGTGATTAGCATGACTGTTGTAAGTAACAGCAAACTAACCAGGACATAGACATGTCTTATATGGGCAGAAAGTTTACATTCTTGTTAATCTAACTGCACTGTCCAATTTACAGTAGCTATTACAGGGGAAAAAATATCATGCTATTGTTTGAGGAGAGTGCACAACAACAGAAAACATATCACGGCAACTGGTTTGATACATTCACCTCTCAAGGTAAATGATGTACTTACATTCAGTAATCTTGCTCTGATTTGTCATCCTTAGGGTCCCAGAGATAAAATGTAGCATAGTTTTGTTTCATAAAATCCATTTTTATATTCAAATGTAGGAACTGGGTTCTGCAGTTTGAAGCCCTGCTGTCTCTGGCTCCACACCCACCCCGCCCGGCCATCTAGATGTGTGAAAGTTAGTGTATAAGCTAATGATCCATCATGTATGACATTCCTGGAAGTGTGTAAACTTACATTTTGTATTCCCATATCGTTTTTGTATGTTCTCTATAGTTATTAACATTTACATTTTATCATTTATCAGACACTCTTATCCAGAGCGACTTACAGTTAGTGAGTGCATACATTTTTCATACTGGCCCCCCGTGGGAAACGAACCCACAACCCTGGCGTTGCAAGCGCCATGCTCTACCAACTGATGTACTTAAATGTATCAATTGACCAATTCGGCACATTTGTGCAGACTTGATACAAAATAGTCCAGTATTGCAATGCTTCACTGGATCAATCTGAAAGTTTTTTGCGCGCACACTGCTACCATCTAGTGGTCAAAATCTAAATTGCGACTAAACTGCAATATTATATTTTGACCTTTCTCTTGCATTTCAAAGATGATGGAACAAAATTATAATATTTTACCAGATCTAATGTGTTAAATTCTCCTACGTTAATTTCACATCAAATTTCAAAGTGTTTCCTTTCAAATGGTATCAAGAATATGTGTCAGAGCTGGCGTAGGTGTGGTGTGGGAATCAGATGCAGGATGCAGAAGTAGTCCAAAATACTTTAATAGAGTCCACAGAATGAACGGCTATAAACAGAGCCGGAGGCACAAGAAAAATAACGCACTCAGCGTAATAAACAAACACGCACAATAGTGCGGACTCTCTACAGAAAAATGAGTACAAACTTGACATGGAAACACCTGCTGACAAAGAACAACTACACACAACCACAAGACAGAAACAACGAGAACTTAACCGTGACAGTACCCCCCCTTGACGCGCGGCTCCAGCCGAGCGCCGACCCCGGCTTCGGGGACGACCAGGAGGACGCGGAGCAGGGCGCGTGGGATGACCACGATGGAACTCAGTCAGAAGAGACGAGTCTAAGATATCTCTCCTAGGCACCCAGCACCGCTCCTCCAGACCGTACCCCTCCCACTCCACGAGATATTGGAGACCCCCCATCCGGCGTCTCGAATCCAGGATGGACCGAACTGTGTACGCCGGAGCCCCCTCGATGTCCAGCGGGGGCGGAGGAGTCTCTGCTATCTCACAGTCCTGGAGTGGACCAGCTACCACCGGCCTGAGGAGAGACACATGGAACGAGGGGTTAATATTCTTATAATCAATAGGAAGTTGTAATCTGTAACACACCTCGTTCAACCTCCTCAGGACTTTAAAAGGCCCCACAAACCGCCGACCCAGCTTCCGGCAGGGCAGGCGGAGGGGCAGGTTTCTGGTCGAGAGCCAGACTCGATCTCCCGGTGCGTACACCGGTCCCTCACTGCGGTGGTGATCGGCGCTCTCCTTGTGTCGACGGATGGCCCGCTGCAGATGTACGTGAGCAGCATTCCATGTCTCCTCCGAGCGCCGCACCCACTCATCCACCGCAGGAGCCTCGATCTGGCTCTGATGCCAAGGTGCCAGAGCCGGCTGGTACCCTAGTACACATTGGAAAGGAGTGAGTCTGGTGGAGGAGTGGCGAAGGGAGTTCTGGGCCATCTCGGCCCAGGGAACATACCTCGCCCACTCCTCCGGCCGGCCCTGGCAATACGACCTCAGAAACCTACCCACATCCTGGTTTACCCGTTCAACCTGCCCATTGCTCTCCGGGTGGTACCCCGAGGTAAGGCTCACCGAGACCCCCAAGCGCTCCATGAATGCTCTCCAGACTCGAGAGGTAAACTGGGGGCCTCGATCAGACACTATATCCTCGGGTACCCCATAATGCCGGAAGACGTGAGTAAATAGTGGCTCAGCGGTCTGTAGGGCAGTGGGGAGACCCGGCATGGGAAGGAGACGACAGGCCTTCGAGAACCGATCCACAACGACCAGGATGGTGGTATTTCCCTGGGAGGGGGGAAGGTCAGTAACGAAATCCACCGAGAGGTGAGACCAGGGTCGTTGTGGAACGGGCAGGGGTTGTAGCTTACCCCGGGGCAGGTGTCTGGGTGCCTTACACTGGGCACACACCGAGCAGGAGGAAACATAAACCCTCACATCCCTGGCTAACGTTGGCCACCAGTACTTAGTGCTAAGGCAGTGCACCGTCCGGCCAATCCCTGGATGTCCAGAAGAGGGTGACGTGTGAGCCCAATATATAAGTCGATCCCGAACCTCGAGCGGAACGTACGTCCGACCCACAGGACACTGTGGAGGGCTAGGATCGGTACGCAACGCCCGCTCGATTTCGGAATCGACCTCCCACACCACCGGTGCCACCAGGCAAGACGGCGGGAGTATGGGCGTGGGCTCAACGGACCTCTCCTCCGTGTCATACCGCCGGGACAGGGCATCTGCCTTAACGTTCTGGGACCCAGGGATGTACGTGATCTTAAAAACGAACCTGGCCAGAAACATGTTCCACCTAGCCTTGCGAGGGTTCAGTCTCCTAGCTGCCCGGATGTACTCCAGGTTTCGGTGGTCAGTCAAAATGAGGAAAGGGTGTTGAGCCCCCTCAAGCCAATGCCTCCACACATTTAGGGCCTGGACCACGGCTAGCAACTCCCTGTCCCCCACGTCATAATTTCGCTCCGCCGGACTGAGCTTTTTAGAGTAAAAGGCACAGGGGCGGAGTTTCAGGGGCGTGCCAGACCGTTGCGAGAGCACGGCCCCTATACCGGCCTCAGACGCGTCTACCTCGACCTGGAATGGTAGCGCGGGATCCGGATGCGCCAGCACCGGCGCCGAGGTAAACAGGTCCTTCAGTCTCCCAAAAGCCCTATCAGCCTCAGCAGACCACTGCAAGCGCACCGGACCTCCCTTTAGAAGAGACGTTATGGGAGCTGCCACCTGTCCAAAACCCCGGATAAACCTCCGTAGTAATTCGCAAAGCCCAAGAACCGCTGCACCTCTTTAACAGTGGTTGGAGTTTGCCAATTACGCACGGCCGACACACGGTCAACCTCCATCTTTACCCCTGACGCAGACAACTGATAACCCAAAAAGGAGACAGACTCCTGGAAAAACAGACATTTCTCTGCCTTGACATATAGGTCATGCTCCAACAATCTCCTCAACAATCGGCGCACCAGGGCTACATGCTCGGCTCGGGTAGAAGAATACACCAGAATGTTGTCAATGTACACGACCACTCCTTGCCCCTGCATATCCCGGAAGATCTCATCTACGAAGGATTGGAAGACTGAAGGAGCATTCATTAACCCGTATGGCATGACGAGATACTCGTAATGACCCGAGGTGGTACTAAATGCTGTCTTCCATTCGTCTCCCTCCCTAATACGCACCAAGCTGTATGCGCTCCTGAGGTCCAATTTTGTGAAGAACCGCGCCCCGTGTAAAGACTCCGTCATAGTCGCAATCAGAGGGAGTGGATAACTGTATTTCACAGTAATCTGATTGAGACTGCGGTAATCAATACACGGGCGCAAACCTCCATCCTTTTTCTTCACAAAAAAGAAACTTGAGGACGCAGGGGAAGTGGAGGGCCGTATGTATCCCTGTCTCAGAGACTCGGCTATGTAAGTCTCCATAGCTCTCTTCTCCTCTTGAGACAAAGGATACACATGGCTCCGCGGAAGCGCAGCTCCTACCTGGAGGTCTATCGCACAATCCCCCTGTCTATGTGGTGGCAATTGCGTCGCCTTCGCCTTACTAAACACAAGTGCTAAATCCTCATACTCGGGGGGAATGTGCAATGCGGGCACTTGGTTTGGACTCTCCACCGAGGTCGCCCCTACGGAAACGCCCAGACATCGCCCTACACACTGGGCAGACCACTCCTTAAGAGCCCTCTGTTGCCACGAAATAGAGGGATTATGGGTAATCAACCAGGGAAGCCCCAGCACCACCGGATACGCAGGAGAGTCAATAAGATATAGCTGTATAGTCTCCTCATGACCCTCCTGCGTCCCCATCCTAAGTGGAGCTGTGACCTCCCTAATCAACCCCGATCCCAACGGACGGCTATCTAGAGCATGTACAGGGAAAGGATTGTTGACAGGAAGGAGGGGAATCCCTAACTCTGCACAAAATCTCCGATCTATAAAATTCCCAGCTGCGCCTGAATCTACTAGCGCCTTATGCTGGGAACGAGGTGCAACCTGTGGGAAGCAAACAGGTATGGTTAGTTGCACAACAGAGAGCTCTGGGTAAGTGGGGCGCCTACTCACCTGGAAGGACTCCCCAGTGCGTGGCCTGCCATCTCGTCCCCTAGGAGACCCCTCCCAGCACCTGGCCGCAGTGTGTCCTCCACGACCACAGTTGGTACAGGGGTTGGTCCCCCTGGGGCTCCTTCTCCTCTCCTCTCTAGCGCCAGCACCCCCGAGCTCCATAGGACTAGGCTCGGAGGTGCTGGAGGGTGGAATGGACGACCCCCACTCAGGACGTTCGCGGGTGGCCAGCAGGGTGTCTAGGCGAATGGCCATATCCACCAACTGGTCAAACGTGAGGGTGGTGTCCCTGCAGGCCAACTCACGACGGACGTCCTCCCGTAGGCTGCAGCGGAAGTGGTCTATGAGGGCCCGCTCATTCCACCCTGCGTCTGCCGCTAGAGTCCGGAACTCCAGTGCAAACTCCTGGGCGCTCCTCTTCCCCTGTCGGAGGTAGAATAGACGTTCTCCCGCCGCCTTCCCCTCAGGTGGATGGTCGAATACAGCCCTGAAGCGACGGGAGAACTCCGCATAGGTGATCGTCGCGGGGTCTATTCTCCTCCATTCGGCGTTGGCCCACTCCAACGCCTTGCCGGTGAGACAGGAGATGAGGGCGGAAACGTTCTCGTGTCCCGAGGGCACCGGGTGTACGGTGGCGAGGTAGAGTTCAACTTGTAGGAGGAAACCTTGACACCCGGCAGCGGTACCATCATACGCCCTCGGGAGCGAGAGCCGAATCCCACTGGGTTCCGGAGCGTGGACAAAGGGACTGACCGGTGCTGGTGGTAATGTGGGAGGAGGCGTGGGTGCCCAACTGGTCCTGTCATCCTGTCCGCGGACGCGCTCCTCCCATGACTCGGTCAGTGCTGCTGCTCCTGCTGATTCCATGAAAGGTGTGTAGTTCTGTCAGAGCTGGCGTAGGTGTGGTGTGGGAATCAGATGCAGGATGCAGAAGTAGTCCAAAATACTTTAATATAGTCCACAGAATGAACGGCTATAAACAGAGCCGGAGGCACAAGAAAAATAACGCACTCAGCGTAATAAACAAACACGCACAATAGTGTGGACTCTCTACAGAAAAATGAGTACAAACTTGACATGGAAACACCTGCTGACAAAGAACAACTACACACAACCACAAGACAGAAACAACGAGAACTTAAAGGACACATAATCAAGACAAAATGAGAAACAGGTGTACCAAAACAGACCAAACCAAACGAACACAGAAACAACGAACGGTGGCAGCTAGTACTCCGGGGACGACGACCGCCGAAGCCTGCCCGAACAAGGAGAAGGAGCAGCCTCGGCAGAAACCGTGACAATATGCATATCCTTGCTGCAGGTCCTGAGCTACAGGCAGTTAGATTTGGGTATGTCATTTTAGTAGAAAATTTAAAAAAAGGGTCCGATCCGTAAGGATGATGGTGCAATTCTGTCTGCTTGGTTGAAGTTCTTTGTTTTGAGGGACATGAACAGTCAGGTCCTAAATTGTTGGTACCCTTGATAAAGATGAGCAAAAAATACTGTATAAAATAAATAATACAAATACTGAGCTCCAAAAATTGGGACAATTATTTTATTTTATACTAATACAATTATTCAGAGAAAATATGTAGTTTTTTTTGTATTTTATTAGGATCCCCATTAGCTGTTGCAAAAGCAGCAGCTACTCTTCCTGGGGTCCACACAAAACATTACATAATACAGAACGTTAATAGACAAGAACAGCTCAAGGACAGAACTATATACATGTTCTTTTTTAAAGGCACACGTAACCTACATATCAATACATACACACAAACTATCTAGGTCAAATAGGGGTGAGGTGTTTTGCCGTGAGGTGTTGCTTTATCTGTTTTTTGAAACCAGGTTTGCTGTTTATTTGAGCAATATTAGATGGAACGGAGTTCCATGCAATAATGGCTCTATATAATACTGTATCCTTTCTTGAATTTGTTCTGGATTTGGGGACTGTGAATAGACCCCTGGTGGCATGTCTGGTGGGGTAAGTGTGTGTGTCAAAGCTGTGTGTAAGTTGACTATGCAAACAATTTGGGATTTTCAACACATTAATGTTTCTTATAAAGTGATGCAGTCAGTCTCTCCTCAACTCTTAGCCAAGAGAGACTGGCATGCATAGTATTTATATCAGCCCTCTGACCCTCTGATTATAATGAAGAGCAAGACGTGCCACTCTGTTTTGGGCCAGCTGCAGCTTAACTAGGTATTTCCCTGCAGCACTGGACCACACTACTGGACAATAATCAAGATTAGACAAAACTAGAGCCTGCAGAACTTTATTACGGACAGACCTCTCCCCATCTTTATAACCATTGAATCTATATGTTTTGACCATAATAGTTTACAATGTAAGGTAACGGCAAGTAAATTAGTCTCCTCAACTTGTTCAACAGCCACAACATTCATTACCAGATTCAGCTGAGGTCTAGAACTTAGGAAATGATTTGTACCAAATACAATGCTCTTAGTTCTAGAGATGTTCAGGACCAGTTTATTAGTGGCCACCCATTCCAAAACAGACTGCAACTCTTTGTTAAGGGTTTCGGTGACTTCATTTGCTGTGGTTGCTGATGCGTATATAGACACACATGCTTTGTTTAATGCCAGTGGCAGGCCATTGGTAAAAATAGAAAAGAGTAGAGGGCTGCCCTGTGGTACACCACACTTTACATGTTTGACATTAGAGAAGCTTCCGTTAAAGAAAACTCTTTGAGTTCTATTAGATGGATAGCTCTGAATCCATGATATGACATAGGTTGAAAAGCTATAACACATACGTTTTTTCAACAACAGGTTATGGTCAATAATATCAAAGGCTGCACTGAAATCTAACAGTACAGCTCCCACAATCTTTTTATTATCAATTTCTTTCAACCAATCATCAGTCATTTGTGTCAGTGCAGTACATGTTGAGTGCCCTTCCCTATAAGCATGTTGAAAGTCTGTTGTTAATTTGTTTACAGAGAAATAACATTGTATTTGGTCAAACACAATTTTTTCCAACAGTTTGCTAAGCGCTGGCAGCAAGCTTATATGTCTACTGTTAGAACCAGTAAAGGCCGCTTTACCATTCTTGGGTAGAGGAATTACTTTGGCTTCCCTCCAGGCCTGAGGACAAAGACTTTCCTCTAGGCTCAGATTAAATATATGACAGATAGGAGTGGCTATAGAGTCAGCTACCTTCCTCAGTAGCTTTCCATCTAAGTTGTCAATGCCAGGAGGTTTGTCATTATTGATCGATAACAATAATTTTTCCACCTCTCCCACACTAACTTTACAAAATTAAAACTTGCAAAGCTTTTCTTTCATTATTTGTTTTTTTATGCATGAATACGATGGCTCACTGTTCATTGTTGGCATTTCCTGCCTAAGTTTGCCCACTTTGCCAATGAAGTAATCATTAAAATAATTGGCAACATCAAATGGTTTTGTGATGAATAAGCCATCTGATTCGATGAAAGATGGAGTTGAATTTGTCTTTCTACCCATAATTTCATTTAAAGTACTTTTTTCCCATCATTCTTTATATCATTGATCTTAGTTTCATTATATAGTTTCTTCTTCTTTTTGTTGAGTTTAGTCACATCATTTCTCAATTTGCACTAAGTCAACCAGTCATATGTGCAGCCTGACTTATTAGCCACTCCTTTTGCCCCATCTCTTTCAACCATACAGTTTTTCAATTCCTCATCAATCCATGGAGCCTTAACAGTTCTAACAGTCAGTTTCCTAACAGGTGCATGTTTATCAATAATTGGAAGAAGCAATTTCATAAATTCATCAAGTGCAGCATCTGGATGCTTCTTATTAAGCACAGCAGACCAACACATATGTTTTACATCATCCACATATGAGTCACAGCAAAAAAAAAAGTATGATCTTTTATACACTATTGTAGGCCCAGCTGTTGGAACTTTGGCTTTCCTGGATATAGCCACTATATTGTGATCACTGCTTCCAATGGGTACGGATACAGCTTTAGAACAAAGTTCTACAGTTCTACAGTTGAACAGGTAATAAAGAAAATCTCAAAAAGATAGGGGTCAAAATTATTGGCACCCCTGTTTTCAGTACTCCAGCACCCTCCCCTTGCGAGGATAACGACACAACCTTTTTCTAAAATGTTTTATGATATTGGAGAACACATTGGGATGGATCTTAGACCATTCCTCCATACATAATCTTTCCTAGATTCTTGATATCCTTCGTCTGCTCTTATGGACTTCCCTTTTCAATTCGAACCACACATTTTCAATGGGGTTCAAGTCCAGAGACTGAGATGGCCATTGCAAAATGTTTATTTTGTGGTCAATATTATTTTTTTGTGTTGTGGATTTTGATTTGTGCTTTGGGGTTATTGTCTTGCTGGAAGATCCACTTGCAGCTAAGTGTCAGCCTCCTGGCAGAGGTAACCAGGTTTTTGGCTAAAATGTCCTGGTACTTGGTAAAGTTAATGATGCCATTGACCTTAACAAGGGCCCCAGGACCAGTGGAAGCAAAATAGCCCTATAACATTAAAGATCCACCACCATATTTTACCGTAGGTGGGTCAATGACGAATAAGGATTTAAAAATGGGAAAAAATATAAAACTCTGTTAAAAATGCTATTTCAATTTATTTCTATCTACATTAGAGTGTTGTATATATTTCAACAAGTTTTAGTCACCGATAATTAAATCCATGCATTTTAATATTGGATCATATTATTTCCTCATGAATAATGTCATTCGGTGTAACGATAATGGATTTTCAAATTATTTGATTATTTACCAGTATGAGCATTAAGCTGTTTATAGATAGTAATAGTGTCACGTTTTCGGCCGAGGCTGCTCCTCCTCCTGGTTCGGGCAGGCTTCGGCGGTCGTCGTCCCCGGAGTACTAGCTGCCACCGATCTATGTTTCATGTTCGTTTGGTTTTGTCTTGATGTTGTACACCTGTGTCTTGTTAGTCCTCGTTAGTGTCCTATTTAGTTCTCGTTGGTGTGTTTGTCTTTGTGTGTGATTGCTCTTCTGTTTCGTGTTGGAGCTACGTACTTCCCTCCAGTGTTTTGGAGAGGTTTTTTCGCACATGTTAGTGCGCCGTTTGTTTGATGCCAGTGTGCGCCGTTATTTCGCCTTCGGGCTTATTGTGCTTATTTTCTACGTGAATATTGCACTAAAGTCTTTTGGACTGAGCTTCTGCGTCCTGCGCTTGATTCATGCACCACACCCACCTTCAGCACCCCTTGACAAATAGTTTGATCTCAACAAACATGTACTGTTTTGAAAATGAAAATTGCATCATAATTAATATCATGCATTTTGGCTTTCCTACTAACATGAGCTCATTTGTTGATTTTAGCACCCAATATTTCACATTCAAAAGTGAAAAAAGCTGGAAAATTGTAAAGGGGTAAAGATTGTTATAGTATCCTCAGCTTGACTAAATTAAATTATGTAATATGACGTGAAAAACCTGCGTTACACCGTCTGACTGTGGCATCAATATACCGAATGACACACTGTGAGATTCCACATTGGATGATCCTAAAAGACTGTCTCAGTAACAAAGATGTACTTATTACATACTAAATGTAAAATGAGAGGCAGTGGCAATTAGTTTTAAATCACCTTTGTCTTATTGTAAGGTAAATGGAGAACAGGCATATGGAAAAGGCATATTAGAACTCTAATTCATATATGACATGAAGTCAAGATTAATTCATTTTGAAACATTGAAAAGTATAACATTTTGATTGAATAACATTGTCAGCAAAATGTGATGAACTTTCCCTACGATTCCTCTGGTTTTTCCTCCATTTATCCCTCCTCTTTTCAGCTGCAGAGGTCGTCATCTTCCTAACTGGGCGATGGTCTATGTGCCCATCCTCCTTCCGTCTACGGTAGCTAAACACAAGCCAAATATAATTACAGAGATATAGTGCAAGCTATCCTCAAAATTACTTCCATACATGAATATTTCCTACAGTGGTTGCGAAAGTATTCACCCCCCTTGGCATTTTTCCTATTTTGTTGCCTTACAACCTGGAATTAAAATAGATTTTTGGGGGGTTTGTATAATTTGATTTACACAACATTCCTACCACTTTGAAGATGCAACATATTGTTGGGGGTGAAACAAACAAGAAATAAGACAAAAAAATAGAGTGTGCATAACTATTCACCCCCCCAAGTCAATACTTTGTAAAGCTACCTTTTGCAGCAATTACAGCTGCAAGTCTCTTGGGGTATGTCTCTATAAGCTTGGCACATCTAGCCACTGCGATTTTTGCCCATTCTTCAAGGCAAAACTGCTCCAGCTCCTTCAAGTTGGATGGGTTCCGCTGGTGTACAGCAATCTTTAAATCATACCACAGATTCTCAATTGGATTGAGGTCTGGCCATTCGAAGACATTGAAATGTTTCCCATTAAACCACTAGAGTGTTGCTTTAGCAGTATGCTTAGGGTCATTGTCCTGCTGGAAGGTGAACCTCCGTCCCAGTCTCAAATCTCTGGAAGACTGAAACAGGTTTCCTTCAAGGATTTCCCTGTATTTAGCGCAATCCATAATTCCTTCAATTCTGACCAGTTTCCCAGTCCCTGCCGATGAAAAACATCCACACAGCATGATGCTGCCACCACCATGCTTCACTGTGGGGATGGTGTTCTCAGGGTAATGAGAGGTGTTGGGTTTGCGCCAGACATAGCGTTTTCCTTGATGGCCAAAAAGCTACATTTTAGTCTCATCTGACCAGAGTACCTTCTTCCATATGTTTGGGGAGTCTCCCACATGGCTTTTGGCGAACAACAAACGTGTTTGCTTATTTTTTTCTTTAAGCAATGGCTTTTTTTTTTGGCCACTCTTCCGTAAAGCCCAGCTCTGTGGAGTGTACGGCTTAAAGTGGTCCTATGGACAGATACTCCAATCTTCGCTGTGGGGCTTTGCAGCTCCTTCAGGGTAATCTTTGGTCTCTTTGTTGCCTCTCTGATTAATGCCCTCCTTGCCTGGGCCGTGAGTTTTGGTGGGTGGCCTAGGCACATTTGTTGAGGTGCAATATTCTTTAAATTTTTGAATAATGGACTCTGTGTGATGTTCAAAGTTCCTGATGTTTTTTTATAACCCAACCCTGATCTGTACTTCTCCATAACTTTGTCCCTGACTTGTTTGGAGAGCTCCTTGGTCTTCACGGTGCCGCTGGCTTGGTGGTGCCCCTTGCTTAGTAGTGTTGCAGACTCTGGGGCCTTTCAGATCAGGTGTATATATTATGAGATCATGTGACAGGTTATGTGACACTTAGATTACACACGTGGACTTTATTTAACTAATGATGTGACTTCTGAAGGTAATTGGTTGCACCAGATCTTATTTAGGTGGCTTCATAGCAAAGGGGGTGAATACATATGCACGCACCACTTTTCGTTATTTATTGTTTTGAATTTTTTGAAATAAGTAATTAGACTATTTTGTGTATGTCCATTACATGAAATCCAAATTAAAATCCATTTAAATTACAGGTTGTAATGCAACAAAATAGGAAAAACGGCAAGGGGGATGAATACTTTTACAAGGCACTGTAGAAGTGCTAATACACTCTCCAGATATGGTTGCCCCGGGTCGTAAGAGTAATAACCTGTGATAGCTGTCAAAGAGTTGCCCCCCCTCCCCCCCCCCCCCCAAGGTTATCAAGGTGCATGCTGAAGAGAAAGGGCGAGGAACAGGCAGGGAGTACATTTTCATTAGAGGGTCAGTGTTAGCGTTAGCCTCTGGGAGCTCCAGTCAAAGATTTGGTCCATGCATTATGTTCTGTTCCCCATGTGTTCCAATTATCAGCCTCTCACAGTCATCAGAATCACCCCAAAGCTAGGATCTATTATGAATGTTCTTCCCCCTAACTCTCTTCTGTCACATTTAAAGGGACATGGTCAGGGTCGGTTCCAGACATAAGTGAGATAAGGGGTCGCTTAGGCCTCCAGGCCGCTAGGGGGCCCCGTCCCCAGTCGGGGTCTCAACTAACTGTTGAGAGTTAGAATAGTAGAATACACAAGGTGCAAGTTCGACATTTGGTTGTGCATCAGCCATTTTTATCGTATTATGTCAGTCACTGACAGTCACTCAATTAGCCATGTCAGCTAAACATTTTTAGATTGGTAAGTTAGACTAGGCACCTATATAAACTTAATGGCCGAATACTAACCAGGCACGCAGGTCACGTGCCCAGGGGTCCTGACCTCCATGGGGCCCCTATTGATTTTTTTAGTCACTCTCACTCAGATATCATTAACATGGCACAAATTATCTCCATCCCATTGCAAAATGGGTAGAATTGCAGGAAATTAGCTGTAAAACTGCCAAGAAACTAATCTGGTTTAGGGCCCCACCAAATCTGGCTTAGGGTCCCCAAAAGGCTAGAGCTGGCCCTGGACATGGTGGTAAAAAAAAATAAAAAATGTAGCTTTTCATTACAACATGTGCTTGATAAATCAATGTTGTTTCAGGAAGATAAATGAAAAGAAATGGCTCTGAAAGCTAGGCAATGGACAGCCATATTGTGTTATCACTCACTGATTTAAGCATGACTATATTAATTCCTTATTTTTGGACATACACCCCATTTCCATGATCCAAAGCCCAAAGTACCCACTCTAACATAACCTCTTCAGTCACTTTCAAAGCTGGTGGATTATATTTTACTGATTTATTTTCCATGAAAAATGAATATGGCAGCAGACCAACAACATCTACTATTGAATTTGTGCTATTACATTCTGGTTTGAATGCACAATTCAGCTTTCCATTCTCCAAGTCTGGCGTGTGTCTAGCTAGTTCTATTGAACCATACCACTCATAGAATTGTGTCTTGTCCTCAAAACTAGGGGCCTTATTCATTGAATTCACATGTCCCCAATTTGAATTGGAGTATGAATTTGAATTGATGCAGTTTTAGAATATTAGTAAGAATGACCAGACATAGAATTTAAATTCCACAAAAGTATTTGCAATTCTTTAACTGTTGTTGTAGGATAAATGTTACCTTATTAGATCAGATCTGATAAACCTTATGTAACAAGAGTGTTTTATATTGTTGAAAAGTCAATTCCAATGATTGAGTTAGCGATGACAAGGCTTCTTAAGAAACTTCTCACCTGCCATCTTTGTGCCAGGAACTGATGTTGAGGTGCTAAAGAGAGCCATTATCTCTCTCTCTCTCTCTCTCTCTCTCTCTCTCTCTCTCTCTCTCTCTCTCTCTCTCTCTCTCTCTCTCTCTCTCTCTCTCTCTTGCGCTCTTGCTCTCTCTCTTGCGCTCTTGCTCTCTCTCTCTCTCTCTCTCTCTCTCTCTCGCGTGCTCTTGCTCGCTCTCGCTCTATCTCTCAATATCATACCAGTCACTTCTGTGCCAACCATCGGCATCCCTTGACAGTTTTTAAGCCTAGCCTCCCTTCAGCGTTTTTCCATTTGCACAGAGCCAATTTAAATATTTCTATGGAGTAGGTGTGGGTTGGTGTCAGAGCCACGGTGAGGAGCTGGGCTGAATAATGCCCTAAGCGCTGCTCGTTACAAGACTAGAAATCAACTTCAGCTATCAGCTCCTGTACAAGTCAGAGAAACAAAGGCCTCTAGCACAGCTTTATTTGTGTGTGTGTGTTTATGTGTGTTTATGTGCGTGTTTACTTGTGTGTACGCATGTCTGTGTGTATGCATGCTTGTGTGTGTGTATGTGTGTGTGTGTGTGTGTGTGTGTGTGTGTGTATGTACAAGCATGTGTGTGTGAGAGAGAGTGCTGAGCACCTCTATGTAAAAAGCTCTCGCAGAGATCACTTTGAATGGCTACATCACACTTCCAACTGAACCATTTCAAAATTACATTTAGTCAAGGGAGACTGCTGCCACAATCTTCAGTACCACAGTCAGCTCCACTCTCGCTCTCACTCCCGCTCTCATGTCTAGCTGTGTGTGTGTGTGTGTGTGATCGTTCTTGTCCACATCTAGAGAATGTTTGTATGCACAATACTTGGAAAGTGAGCCTTTCACCCTTTTTTTTCACTGCAGATACAAAACATGCTGTCACACAACCACCTACACAGTTAATGTACTGGCCTTATTCTTAGGAGCTATACTACAGCTATTGTGTTATACAGTGTTATACAGCAGTCAGTGCTATGTGCTTTGGAAATACCTTATTCATTATTTCAGACAAGATGCTGCCCATAACAACCCCAACCTAAACAATTGGAGTTGATATGAGGACAGCTTTGTTATTTAGTTATTTAGATATCCACTAGAGGAAACACTGGATTGGAGTCTGTCACGTTTAGTGGCAGTCTCTCTTTGTGTGTGTGTGTGTTCCCTAGGGATAACCCACAGGGAGCTCCCAGGAAGAAGATTTCAGAGCTGAGTGAACAGAATCGCCTGGGAAATGACGCTTCAACAAGAGGAATCATTGCCTGGCTACCCAAACTCCTTGCTCCAGACAAACGCTACGCCATGCCCATGGACGTTAGTTTCTGGAGTCTGGATCTGAGTACCTTTCCCTACGATTTCTAGAATGGAAATACGTTCTAGACCAGGGGTGTCAAACTCAGTCTGTGGAGGGCCTAGTGTCTGCAGGTTTTTGTTTTTTCCTTTCAATTTAGACATAGGCAACCAGGTGAGGGGAGTTCTTTACTAACTAGTGACCTTATTTCATCAATCAAGGCAAGGGAGGAGCGAAGACCCGCAGACACTCGGCCCTCCATGGAATGAGCTTGACACGTGTTCTAGACAGTCTGATTGGTCCCTGAAACCGATGGGTTGGGCCAGAACACACATGGGTAAAGCAACGTTTTGAAAATTCATCATTGGCTTTGATACTCTTATTGGTTAGAGATAATCCAATTGCCGATGACATTGTTTTGTACAACACCCCTCATTTTGACGTCACCACAAACAACTTTAATGATTACAGTCTCAGACTGAAGTATGTAGCTAACATAGAGCAGCGGAAGAATTCAGCTTGAGTCGTCAGGCAAGAGGAATAATTTAATTTGTCCCAAGAGAAAAACGATATTCAAGATTAACTGTATGTTTTCGTAATGCCAGTATCTTATTCCTGTTTTTCCTTGAGAGGCTCTTGGCCTCATGGCTGCTGAACTGCAGAGGTTGTTGTGGATGGCAGAGGGGATGTAGGAAGTATGCATAGGAGGGATGATAATTTTCCTCTCATCTGAGTGTGGTTGCTCTACTCCCTTGGAAGACACTTGTGAATCATTTATTGTGTGATTGATTCAAAGAGCTCAGAGAGGAGCATGGGTAGTGGGCTAATTCTCAAATCAGAAAGGGAGCGTTATCTGCACTCTGAACATCCCATTTGGGAGCCTCTGTGCCTTCGTTCCTGTGATACTGACTGGAATTCCACACCACTATAGTAAACACAGAGATTGGAATGTGATTATAACTGCAGATGGTACACAACCAATTACCCCAGCATTATTTATCAGAGTCTGAAAACATCCAAACTGAAATGTGAAAATCATCCAAGTCAGATTCACACGTTTTTAATGACCTGAAATCAATTTTACGGGTCGTCGAGAAGCGATAAAAAAAGAAAAAAGAAATCCCCCAAAAATTCAAGCGTTGCTGCTGATCCATAGCCTCCACAGATGTGAGAGCGGAAGTAATTTATGGAGAATAATTAGCCTATTACTGACAGTCGTTGCTGCAAGTTCACATCTGCTAGGCACAGTCTCTCTGTGGAACTTGAAGGAAATGTCTGACAGCACTTTATTAATGAAACATTACTAATATGAATTATCTTCTCAGCAAATTATTTGCATGCTTTGTGATTGAACTAGTAGTTGAATACAGAGGAGTTAGTAGACTTCAGCTGTTAATGAAATATACAACAACCTCCAAAGAACAAAAAACTGCTCAAAGTGGATATAAGGATGGATACAAGCGTTGCTGACATACACCATTGCTTAAGAATCACCCAGAGGTTGCAAGCTAAGAGTTGCAGTTGGAAGGTTTTTTACAATATGTTCCTGTTCCAGCTTCCAAGGCAAATGTTTAGGTTGAGTAGTCGCTCAACTCAACAGTCATGTGTCAAGCCACAAAGTGCATCAAAGTGTTCTGAGAGTGGCAAGCCAGTCTACAGGTTGAAAAGATGACATCTACTTAAGTGTTAATGTTTACGCTATTGGTCATACTCGTGTAGCTAGTGGTCGATTAATTTTGTGCCATAATTGTGATGTGAATATTTTGATGGTCATCAGACAGACAATTGCCTGTGGTTTCTTTCTTTCTTTCTTTCTTTCTTTCTTTCTTTCTTTCTTTCTTTCTTTCTTTCTTTCTTTCTTTCTTTCTTTCTTTCTTTCTTTCTTTCTTTCTTTCTTTCTTTCTTTCTTTCTTTCTTTCTTTCTTTCTTTCTTTCTTTCTTTCTTTCTTTCTTTCTTTCTCTCTCTCTCTCTCTCTCTCTCTCTCTCTCTCTCTCTCTCTCTCTCTCTCTCTCTCTCTCTCTCTCTCTCTCTCTCTCTCTCTCTCTCTCTCTCTCTCTCTCTCTCTCTCACACTCACACTCACACTCACAACTTATATATTTACTTTGATTTCAGGGAATCCTCATTAGTAGGAGTTTATTGGGGTGACTGATCCTACGGTAAGAGAAGACTTTAATACTCTCCCCCCAGAGCAGCGCTTTCCTTAAAGGGCAATTATGGCACTTTTGAACCTCATAGTCATCATCTCCAGCACCTATCCAGAGTCTACAAACACAACCAGTCAAAGGTTTGTACACACCTACTCATTCCAGGGTTTTCTTTATTTTTACTATTTTCTACATTGTAGAATAATAGTGAAGAGATCAAAACTATGAAGTAACAAGTGGAATCATGAGGTAACCAAAAAGGTGTTAAACAAATCAAAATATATTACAGCCACCCTTTGCCTTGATGACAGCTTTGCACACTCTTGGCATTCTCTCAACCAGCTTCATGAGGTAGTCACCTGGAATGCATTTCAATTAACGGGTGTGCCTTCTTAAAAGTTAATTTGTGGAATTTCTTTCCTTCTTAATGCGTTTGAGCCAATCAGTTGTGTTGTGACATGGTAGGGGGGTATACCGAAGATAGCCCTATTTGGTAAAAGACCAAGTCCATATTATGGCAAGAACAGCTCAAATAAGCAAAGAGAAACGACAGTCCATCATTACTTTAAGACATGAAGGTCAGTCAATACGGAACATTTCAAGAACTTTGAAAGTTTCTACAAGTGCAGTCGCAAAAACCATCAAGCGCTATGATGAAACTGGCTCTCATGAGGACCGCCACAGGAATGGAAGTCCCAGAGTTACCTCTGCTGCAGAGGATAAGTTCATTAGAGTTACCAGCCTCAGAAATTGCAGCCCAAATAAATGCTTCACAGAGTTCAGGTAACAGACACATCTCAACATCAACTATTCAGAGGGGACTGTGTGAATCAGGCCTTCATGGTCGAATTGCTGCAAAGAAACCACTACTAAAGGACACCAACAAGAAGAAGAGACCTGCTTGGGCCAAGAAACACATGCAATGGTCATTAGACCGATGGAAATTTGTCCTTTGGTCTGGAGTCCAAATTGGAGATTTTTGTTACAACCGCCATGTCTTTGTGAGATGCGGTGTGGGTGAACGGATGATCTCCGCATGTGTATCTCCCACCGTAATGCATGGAGGAGGAGGTGTTATGGTGTGGGTGTGCTTTGCTGTTGACACTGTCTGTGATTTATTTATAATTCAAGGCACACTTAACCAGCATGGCTACCACAGCATTCTACAGTGATACGGCATCCCATCTGGTTTGGGCTAAGTGGAACTGTTATTTGTTTTTCAACAGGACAATGACCCAACACACCTCCAGGCTGTGTAAGGGCTATTTGACCAATAAGGAGAATGATGGAGTGCTGCATCAGATGACCTGGCCTCCACAATCCCCTGACCTCAACCCAATTGAGATGGTTTGGGATGAGTCGGACAGCAGAGTGAAGGAAAAGCAGCCAACAAGTGCTCAGCATATGTGGGAACTCCTTCAAGACTGTTGGAAAAGCATTCCAGGTGAAGCTGGTTGAGAGAATGCCAAGAGTGTGCAAAGCTGTCAAGGCAAAGGGTGGCTATTTGAAGAATCTCAAATATAAAATATATTTTGATTTGTTTAACACTTTTTTGTTTACTACATGATTCCATATGTGTTATTTCATAGTTTTTATGTCTTCACTATTGTTCTACAATGTAAAAAATAGTAAAAATATAGAAAAACCCTTGAATGAGTAGGGGTGTCCAAACTTTTTAACTGGTAGTGTATGTGAAAACAGCGTGTTTCTATGATCTGTGGTTAAAAAGATAAGAAGAAACGTCCTAAAAAATGCTTGTCTGTGTCATCACTGGGTAGGATTAAAAGTAAAAAACTGTAATTTTATTTTCCTGCCCAAGGGAGGGTATTTTCTTGCTCCCCATGTCACCGCGAATCTCATAGTGTTTTTAAAATGTTTTAACTTTTGAAAAAGTCCTTGAGTATAACTTTTTTACTTTATATGTTATTATTTTTAAACTTAGAAATGTTGACACTGGTATTATGCTGGAGATAATGAAAATGAGGTTGAAAAGTGGTGGACTTGCCCTTTAATCATTTCTCTCTCCAGAGTGTGTTCACTTCTCCCTGAACTCTGCCCTGCTTCCTCTCAGCACAAGAGAGGGAGACAAGAGAAGAGAAAGAATGAACACTCTGACAGCCTGATTATTAGAGAGCTTTTACACAAAGCCTGCTTGATATAAAAAACTAGTCGGGCCAAGTTGAGATTTTGATCTTAACCTGGATTAGCTTCTTGTGGAGGAAGAATTCAGATGAATGCTAATTAGACAAGGTTTTTGAACAGTAATTTTAGTCTTTGAAAAGAGGATGAGATGTGGAGAAAACCCAAAGGAATTGGCCCATGAACCAGAATGACGCAGAACGTAACAGCCCTCTATTGATCTGAAGAGCTGTGCGTTTGAAATGATGGGGAACAATACACTTTATAACAATGACAAATAACAGCAGATAGTAATATATTCATGACTCACAATGCTTGGGTTACTACAATCCACTAGCCTCTTTGGGCAGCATATTGTTAACACAAGGCTTTTATTAGTGCCCAGTTTTCTCAAATAAGATTAGAATCCCCGAGCCAACTAGCGGAAAGATCTGTCGATGTGCCCTTGATCAAGGCACTTAACCCTAATTGCTCCTGTAAATCGCTCTAGGTAAGAGCATCTGCTAAATGACTAAAATGTAAATGTAAATGTCATTATTGTTTTAATTTACTTCACAAAGTGTCATTGAACAAAAGGAAACGTATTTCTACATTGACTCCTGTGCAGGACAGAGCTCTGACAGCTCTTCTCTCACATTCATTGTATTTAAGCTGATTTCATGTTTATGCCCCTAATCATCTTCACTTGACTCCAGATTTGGTCGACTATATGCTAATTCAATGGGACAGAGATTGGGAAGGTACAGGTACATGTACAGTACCAAGCAAAAGTTTGGACACACCTATTAATTCAAGGGGTTTTCTTTATTTGTACTGTTTTCTACATTGTAGAATAATAGTGAAGACATCAAAACTATGAAATAACACATATGGAATCATGTAGTTACCAAAAAAGTGTTAAACAAATCAAAATATATTTTATATTTGAGATTCTCTGGTCTGAAACCAAGATTGAACTCTTTGGCCTGAATGCCAAGTGTAACGTCTGGAAGACACCTGGCACTATCCCTACGGTGAAGCATGGTGGGGGCAGCATCATGCAGTGGGAATGTTTTTCAGCAGCAGGGACTAGTCAGGATCAAGGGAAAGATTAACGGAGCAAAGTACAGAGAGATCCTTGATGAAAACCTGCTCCAGAGTGCTCAGGACCTCAGACTGGGGCGAAGGTTCACCTTCCAACAGGTCAACGACCCTAAGCACACAGCCAAGAAAACACAGGAGTGGCTTTGGAACACGTCTCTGTCAAAAATGTTATAAATTGATTTGTATTATAATGAGGGAAATAAGTATTTGACCCCCTCTCAATCAGAACGATTTCTGGCTCCCAGGTGTCTTTTATACAGGTAACGAGCTGAGATTAGGAGCACACTGTTAAAGGGAGTGCTCCTAATCTCAGGCTGTTATCTGTATAAAAGACACCTGTCCACAGAAGCAATCAATCAATCAGATTCCAAACTCTCCACCATGGCCAAGACCAAAGAGCTCTCCAAGGATGTCAGGGACAAGATTGTAGACCTACACAAGGCTGGAATGGGCTACAAGACCATCGCCAAGCAGCTTGGTGAGAAGGTGACAACAGTTGTTGCGATTATTCGCAAATGGAAGAAACACAAAATAACTGTCAGTCTCCCTTGGCCTGGGGCTCCATGCAAGATCTCACCTCGTGGAGTTGCAATGATCATGAGAACGGTGAGGAATCATCCCAGAACTACACGGGAGGATCGTGTCAATGATCTCAAGGCAGCTGGGACCATAGTCACCAAGAAAAAAATTGGTAACACACTACGCCGTGAAGGACTGAAATCCTGCAGCGCCCGCAAGGTCCCCCTGCTCAAGAAAGCACATATAAATGCCCGTCTGAAGTTTTCCAATGAACATCTGAATGATTCAGAGGAGAATTGGGTGAAAGTGTTGTGGTCAGATGAGACCAAAATCGAGCTCTTTGGCATCAACTCAACTCGCCGTGTTTGGAGGAGGAGGAATGCTGCCTATGACCCCAAGAACACCATCCCCACCGTCAAACATGGAGGTGGAAACATTATGCTTTGGGGGTGTTTTTCTGCTAAGGGGACAGGACAACTTCACCGCATCAAAGGGACGATGGACGGGGCCATGTACCGTCAAATCTTGGGTGAGAACCTCCTTCCCTCAGCCAGGGCATTGAAAATGGGTCGTGGATGGGTATTCCAGCATGACAATGACCCAAAACACACGGCCAAGGCAAGAAAGGAGTGGCTCAAGAAGAAGCACATTAAGGTCCTGGAGTGGCCTAGCCAGTCTCCAGACCTTAATCCCATAGAAAATCTGTGGTGGGAGTTGAAGGTTCGAGTTGCCAAACGTCAGCCTCGAAACCTTAATGACTTGGAGAAGATCTGCAAAGAGGAGTGGGACAAAAACCCTCCTGAGATGTGTGCAAACCTGGTGGCCAACTACAAGAAACGTCTGACCTCTGTGATTGCCAACAAGGGTTTTGCCACCAAGTACTAAGTCATGTTTTACAGAGGGGTCAAATTCTTATTTCCCTCATTAAAATGCAAATCAATTTATAACATTTTTGACATTTTTTTGTTGTTATTCTGTCTCTCACTGTTCAAATAAACCTACCATTAAAATTATAGACTCATCATTTCTTTGTCAGTGGGCAAACGTACAAAATCAGCAGGGGATCAAATACTTTTTTTCCCTCACTGTAATCAGTTTTAGAATAAGGCTGTAATGTAACAAAATGTGGAAAAAGTCAAGTGGGTCTGAATACTTTCCGAATGCACTGTATTTCCTTTCCCGGTTTTATTTTCTTCATAGAAATATACTGAATTGGCTGAAAAACATATTTTTATTCTGTCAGTTCCTGAATGCATTTGTCTTCTCTGTTCATTCACTTCATTCTAGTTTCATCCCAATGGAAACTGAGAGAACATTGGATAAGCGCATTGGATATTAACATACAATTTTTATTGCGCCCTGGATTTTGGATGTCCTTGACGCCTCTTGAATGGATAATGCAACACTTTCCCCCAGTCTGAATGGAAAAGTGTCCTTGTTTGCATGAAGAGTCAAACTTCTTTAATGTTCCCTCAACATGGCATGTCAAGACTTATTCAACAATGATGCCTATTCTAATTAGAGCAAGGTATATTGATGAGAGGAGTTTTGTTGTGATCTGAGCAGTGGTATAAAGTACTTAAGTAAAAATACTTGAAAGTACGACTTAAGTAGTTTTTTGGGGGATCTGTACTTTACTTTTACTATTTATATTTTTGAATACTTTTACTTTTACTTCACTACATTCCTAATGAAAAGAATGTAATTTTTACTCCATACATTTTCCGTGACACCCAAAAGTATTCGTTACATTTTGAATGCTTAGCAGGACAGGAAATGATCCAATTCATACACTTATCAAGAGAACATCTCTGGTCATCCCTACTGCCTCTGATCTGGCGGACTCACTAAACACATGCTTAATTTGTAAATGATGAAAAGAAAACGGAAAAAACGAAAATGGTTCGGTCTGGTTTGCTTAATATAAGGAATTTGAAAATATGAATACTTAAGTATATTTTAGCAATTATATTTACTTTGATACTTAAGTATATTTAAAAGGAAATACTTGTAGACTTTTACTCAAGTAGTATTTTACTGGATGGCTTTCACTTTTACTTGAGTCATTTTCTATTAAGGTATCTTTACTTTTACTCAAGTATGACAATTGGGTACTTTTTCCACCGGTAAAGACCAGTGATTGTTGTAAGGTGACCGCTAGTGTAACAGGAAGTGGTCGCAGTTTCTGAGCGACCCACTAGGTGTCATCCTCCGACAACCTTAGGCACCTCCTTACTCACAGTCTGGACTAATCACCATCCTATTGGTGTCACCTGTGTCTACCTGTTCACTTGTGTATTTATGCCCTCACTTCCCTGTGTTCCCTTGCTCTGTTTTCTCTGCTAGTTTCTCTATGCTCAGCAGTACTAATCAGTGTCTGATCGGAGAAGTATGTACAGGTACTCGAGAAGTGTTTCTTTATTATTTCAGTCATAAACTAAACTGCCGGCGGGTGGGGAGGGGACTCCACCTCTATGCGGACGACACCATCTGGCCCTTCATTGGACACTGTGTTAACAAACCTCCAAACGAGCTTCAACGCCATACAACACTCCTTCCGTAGCCTCCAACTGCTCTTAAACACTAGTAAAACTAAATGCATGCTCTTCAACCGAACGCTGCTTGCACCCACCCACCCGACTAGAATCACTACTCTCGGCGGGTCTGACCTAGAGTATGTGGACAACTACAAATACCTAGGTGTCTGGCTAGACTGTAAACTCTCCTTCCAGACTCACATTAAGCATCTCCAATCAAAAGTTAGATCTAGAATCGGCTTCCTATTTCGCAACAAAGCCCCCTTCACTCATGCTGCCAAACATGCCCTCGTAAAACTGACTATCCTACCGATCCTTGACTTCGGCGATGTCATTTACAAAATAGCCTCCAACACTCTACTCAGCAAATTGGATGTAGTCTATCACAGTGCCATCCGTTTTGTCACCAAACCCCCATATACTACCCACCATTGTGACCTGTACGCTCTTGTTGGCTGGCCCTCACTAGATATTCGTCGCCAAACCCACTGGCTCCAGGTCATCTATAAATCACTGCTAGGCAAATCCCTGTCATACCTTAGCTCACTGGTCACCATAGCAACACCCACCCGTAGTCTGCGCTCCAGCAGGTATATCTCACTGGTCATCCCCAAAGCCAACACCTCCTTTGGCCGCCATTCCTTCCAGTTCTCTGCTGCCAATGACTGGAACAAACTGCAAAAATCTCTGAAGCTGGAGACTCTTATCTCCCTCACTAACTTTAAGCGTCAGTTGACAGAGTAGCTTACCGATCACTGCACCTGTACACAGCCATTCTGAAATTAGCCCACCCAACTACCTCATCCCCATATTGTTATTTATTTTGCTAATTTGCACCCCAGTATCTCTATTTGCACATCATCTTTTGCACATCTATCATTCCAGTGTTAATACGAAATTGTAACTAGTTTGCACTATAGCCTATTTATTGCCTTACCTCCATAACTTACTACATTCACACACACTGTATATATATTTTCTGTTTGTATTTTTGACTTTATGTTTTGTTTACCTCATATGTAACTCTGTGTTGTTGTTTTTATCGCACTGCTTTGCTTTATCTTGGCCAGGTCGCAGTTGTAAATGAGGACTTGTTCTCAACTGGCTTACCTGTTTAAATAAAGGTGAAAAAAAAAAAAAAAACATTAAAACATTAAAAAACTCAGCAAAAAAATTCATGTCCCCTTTTCAGGACCCTGTCTTTCAAAGATAATTTGTAAAAATCCAAATAACTTCACAGATCTTCATTGTATAGGGTTTAAACACTGTTTCCCATGCTTGTTAAATGAACCATTAACAATTAATGAACATGCACCTGTGGACCGGTTGTTAAGACACTAACAGCTTACAGTCGGTAGACAATTAAGGTCACAGTTATGAAAGCTTAGGACACTAAAGAGGCCTTTCTACTGACTCTGAAAAACACCAAAAGAAAGATGCCCAGGGTCCCTGCTCATCTGCGTGAATGTGCCTTAAGCATGCTGCAAGGAGGCATGAGGACTGCAGATGTGGCCAGGGCAATAAATTGCAATGTCCGTACTGTGAGATGCCTAAGACAGCGCTACGGGGAGACAGGATGGACAGCTGATTGTCCTCGCAGTGGCAGACCACGTGTAACAACACCTGCACAGGATCGGTACATCCTAACATCACACCTGAAGGACAGGTACAGGATGGCAACAACAACTGCCTGAGTTACACCAGGAACGCACAATCCCTCCATCAGTGCTCAGACTGTCTGCAATAGGCTGAGAGAGGCTGGACTGAGGGCTTGTAGGCCTGTTGTAAGTCAGGTCCTCACCAGACATCACCGGCAACAATGTTGCCTATGGGCACAAACCCACCGTCGCTGGACCAGACAGGACTGGCAAAAAGTGCTCTTCACTGATGAATCGCGGTTTTTTCTCACCAGGGGTGATGGTCGAATTTGCGTTCATCGTTGAAGGAATGAGCGTTACACCGAGGCCTGTACTCTGGAGCGGGATCGATTTGGAGGTGGTGGGTCCGTCATGGTCTGAGGCGGTGTGTCACAGCATCATTGGACTGAGCTTGTTGTCATTGCAGGCAATCTCAACGTTGTGCGTTACAGGGAAGACATCCTCCTCCCTCATGTGGTACCCTTCCTGCAGGCTCATCCTGACATGACCCTCCAGCATGACAATGCCATCAGCCATACTGCTTGTTCTGTGCGTGATTTCCTGCAAGACAGGAATGTTAGTGATCTGCCATCGGCAGCGAAGAGCCCAGATCTCAATCCCATTGAGCACTTCTGGGACCTGTTGGATCGTAGGGTGAGGGCTAGGGCCATTCCCCCCAGAAATGTCTGGGAACTTGCATGTGCCTTGGTGGAAGAGTGGGGTAACATCTCACAGCAAGAACTGGCAAATCTAGTGCAGTCCATGAGGAGGAGATGCACTGCAGTACTTAATGCAGCTGGTGGCCACACCAGATTCTGACTGTTACTTTTAATTTTGACCCCCCCCCACCCCCCCCCCCCCCTTTGGTCAGGGACACATTATTCAATTTCTGTTAGTTACATGTCTGTGGAACTTGTTCAGTTTGTCTCAGTTGTTGAATCTTGTTATGTTCATACACATATTTACACATGTTAAGTTTGCTGAAAATAAACGCAGTTGACAGTGAGAGGACATTTCTTTTTTTGCTGAATTTAGTTGCTATTTCGTATTTTGGCTGTCAGCCTGTTTTTGGAGACTTATTTGCCTCACCTTTCTTTTATCGTGTTAAGTCCGTTGTTTTGTATCCTGGCTTCGGGACCACCAGTAAAGAGCCTTGTTTCACCATCTCTGCTTACTGGCTACTGTCTATCCTGCACCGCACCTGGGTCACACCTCACACCAACCCTTACACACTAGGTGAATCATCATTAGAAACGTATAGTGTTAATATCGTTTCAGCACTAACATCCTCCAGTCCATTCAGACAGAGTACAGTAAAGGCAAAAATGAATGGCAACCGATTGTAAATGGCTTATGATGACCTTCACACTGCTGCTACCCTTAGCTGAGAGTAATCTTGATTGAGGGATAACACTTCTGCCTACTGTGGAGATACTGACGACCATTCACTTATTTTCACTGAAAGCATTTTCAGTTAGGACTAGGATTATTTTCACCTGTGCTATAGCCTATTGATTGGATTAATATTTTAATGTGTTCATTATTTATAAAATAGACATGGTGAGATTAGAGTATGTTACATAACCTTGTCAAAGGTAATTGCTCTCATTCTTAATCTAAGTGTATATGACCCTATAGAAACTAAGGTGTAGACTAGCATGATCCTGTGTGTCTTTACTGTCCCTCCGCACCCCTCTGTGTGTAGTTGGTCAGGTTTAGCTTCTCTCTCAGACGACGTGGACAGGGGGAAAATACAGATTTACCCGACTTCACCTTTACTGCCCGCGTAATAGGATTACTGCTTAACGTCAAGAGCATTTGCTCAGGCAGAGTGAGAGAGAGAGAGAGAGAGAGAGCGTCTGAATTTCAACGAATAGTTGGTTTCTGTAGGCTATGTGCTGTGCGCAGCTGAGTTTCGATGCTTGATAATCGTGCTTGCCAACAGAAACATACTAACTCGTACAATAGTTGTTATTTCTGGCCACGGAGTCTCCCTTTCAAGTGTAGGCGAGAGACAGGGGGCGGTCGAGGGCTGATGTGCTTGTGTGAGGACGTGTTCTAGTGTCAGTTGGCGTCTGTGACAGTCCGAATAGGATTTGTGTGCTTTTGGAGACAACATGGTAAGACATTATTTTACGTTTGATATGACCGTTGTAATATTTTGACTTCAGTAAGGGAATAATGTATAGAGGTAGTTCAAATGTATTGGAACGTTTGTTGCCTGCCGCCGTTGTAATATATAGGCTTCTATAAAGTGTTTATTTGTTTGTTGTGTGTGGATCTATGCGCTAGTCCTTTCAAATAAATTGACTAAATGCAGTGTATAATCATTGCAGTATAGGGGGATGCCAGTAATAAACCATTATAACGTGATAATAATTATTAGCACTATATTTTATCATTGACATTGCATCACCATGGTTAAACTACTCTACCCAGAGTAGACTACGGTTCCGTTAATCTCTTGAAAGTGAAGTTTTAAATCACACTGAGCGCATCAGCGTTCACATTGGATTACGCAAGGGTGATATCCAATTAGTGTTAGTGTTTTACTGTAAACTGCAGCTGCAGGCAAAACAAAGAGTTGTTTCACGATCATCAGTCGCTTTCATCACTTCATGTCTCCCAGAGTGGAATACTCCGTGCTTTTGTTTTATGCAGAGAAGCATCCAAAAATCACACATTTCTCCACGGAGGCACTAAGCTATAGCGCCTTCACGCGCATGGGTCTGGTCTCTCTCCCTCTCCCTCGCTCTCTCTCGCCTGTGGATTTACCTCAAGGATTGAACAGCCCAAACACCTTCTGTAGCCCAATTCATGGCAGCTACCTTCCATTCGTATTTTTTCTGATAAATATTTAGATACTGTTTATTTCTATCGAAAATTGGATACAACTGCGTCACTTTGATGTGCATGCACCACGTGCACAGGTCAAGTTTAACGTTTCAGTTTAAAGTTTTAATGTCACATGCACAAGTACAGTGAAATGCCTTACTTGCAAACTCAAAACCCAACAATGCAATAATCAATAACAATGTAATACTAGAAAAAAACCGACATGAGAAATAAGAAGAAATATGAAGAATGCAATAAGTAAGTAAGTAAGCATACTATATACAGGGTCAGTTCCAATGCCATATTTACAATGTGCATAGATACTGGAGTGATGGAGGTAGATATGTATAGGGGTAAGGTTACTAGGAAACAGGATATAAGATAAACAGAGTAGCAGCAGCTTTTTTGTGAGTGGGTGTGCATGTGTGACGTGGCGATTTGAGCATTTACATTTTGGTGGAGCAAATAACAAATTAAAATTGCATGCCAGCAAAGCCACAACACAACACTAAACAATACATTAATTGCACTATAACGGTGACAAACGGTGCCCACAAACTGTTAGGGCCTACATAAAGCTGTCCCAACAGCAGAGCTTTCTATTCAGCACCATGGAGCGAAACAGTTAATTCAGCCTAACTTACTGCCTTTTAAAAAAACATAGCTGATATGGCTGACTTGCTTAAACAAATGTGGTTTCCACTGACAATTGAGATGCGCAAACTATGGCATAAGGGAACGATGAGCAGATAAGAGACAATCCGTAATTTCGATTAAGACATTATTGAGCAAGCTAAGATGGACATAGTCAATATAACTATTTGTTCAGCACTTTTTAAATGTACAGTGACAGAATTCAGAATATGGGCCTTACAGTCTTTTCCCTGTACACCAAGTCAGAACCATAGGATAAATAAAGGGAGCATATAAGTAGACAATACAATATCCGATGATGACATTTCTCTAAAACAGGCTATAGGCTACATTTGAACCACCAAGTCAAACAGTAGTCTAAGTTATGAGGAGGAAAGGGACCAAATTATTAGGGTGAGGCATATGGGCTACTAACAGCTTACTACACAACATACACTTAGTATTACTTTCTCAGCTACAGTATACATACAGTTGAAGTCGGAAGTTTACATAAACTTAGGTTGGAGTCATTGAAACTCGTTTTTCAACCACTCCACAAATATATTGTTAACAAACTATAGTTTTGGCAAGTCGGTTAGGACATCTACTTTGTGCATTACACAAGTAATTTTTCCAACAACTGTTTACAGACAGATTATTTCACTTATAATTCACTGTATCACAATTCCAGTGGGTCAGAAGTTTACATACACTAAGTTGATGGTGCCTTTAAACAGCTTGGAAAATTCCAGAAAATGATGTCATGGCTTTAGAAGCTTCTGATAGGCTAATTGACATCATTTTAGTCAATTGGAGGTGTACCTGTGGATGTATTTCAAGGCCTACCTTCAAACTCAATGCCTCTTTGCTTGACATCATGGGAAAATCTAAAGAAATCAGCCAAGACCTCATAAAAAGAATTGTAGACCTACACAAGTCTGGTTCATCCTTGGGAGCAATTTCTAAATGGCTGAAGGTACCATGTTCATCTGTACAAACAATAGTACGCAAGTATAAATACCATGGGACCACGCAGCCGTCATACCGCTCAGGAAGGAGATGCGTTCTGTCTCCTAGAAATGAACGTACTTTGGTGCAAGAAGTGCAAATTAATCTCAGAACAACAGCAAAGGACCTTGTGAAGATGCTGGAAGAATCAGGTACAAAAGTATCTATATCCACAGTAAAACGAGTCCTATATCGACATAACCTGAAAGGCTGCTCAGCAAGGAATAAGCCACTGCTCCAAAACCGCCATAAAAAAGCCAGACTACGGTTTGCAACTGCACATGGGGACAAAGATCGTACTTTTTGGAGAAATGTCCTCTGGTCTGATGAAACAAAAATAGAACTGTTTGCCCATAATGACCATCGTTATGTTTGGAGGAAAAAGGGGATGGCTTGCAAGCCGAAGAACACCATCCCAACCGTGAAGCACGGGGGTGGCAGCATCATGCTGTGGGGGTGCTTTGCTGCAGGAGGGACTGGTGCACTTCACAAAATAGATTACATCATGAGGAAGTAAAATTATGTGGATATATTGAAGCAACATCTCAAGACATCAGTCAGGAAGTTAAAGCTTGGTCGCAAATTGTTCTTCTAAATTGACAATGACCCCAAGCATACTTCCAAAGTTGTGGCAAAATGGCTTAAATACAACAATGTCAAGGTATCCGAGTTGGATGACCGTTCAAAACGTATTTTCCCAGTCAGATCTTGTTTTATTTCGAGTTCCCAGTTGTTTTGAACTCACTGAAGTCTGAGATTTCCAGTTACGAGTTTCCAGTTGTTTTGAACGCTGCAGAAGTCATGCTGGATTGACAGCATGGCCAATATATTCAACCTTTTCTGGTGTTGCGTGTGAATTTTTATCCATTTAAGCTTGGAAAAGAGAGCCTTAAACCCAGACTTGGACCACACACCCTCTCCACCGAATAGCAGGCAGGGGAAGCAAAATAGTGATTGATTTGCAACGCAAACACTGATTCCTTCCAAACCACTAATTGTTGAATTTGCGATTTCTAACTTGTTGTGTAATGTTTATGTCCAATGGCCGATGAACACCAATACGGTTTGTTTATAATTTCACTTCATATGACAAGGATTGAAAAGGATTTTCCAGTAGATTGTCGACGTGATTCATGATGATGACTGCTTGTCTAGCTTGCTAGCTAAGATTTTGAAAGTATGATGTTGACATGATCAGTCCAATCAAATCAAATCCAATCAAATTTGATTAGTCACATACACTTGTTTAGCAGATGTTATTGCGGGTGTAGCGAAATACTTGTGCTTCTAGCTCCGACAGTGCAGTAATATCTAACAAGTAATTTCTAACAATTTCACAACATGTACCCAATACACACAAATCTAAGTAATGAATGGAATTAAGAATATATACATATATGGACGAGCAATGACAGAGCAACATGGGCTAAGATACAGTAGAATATTATAGAATACAGTGTATACATATGAGATGAATAATGCAAGATATGTAAACATTATTAAAGAGATCAAAGCTACGGTAGCTATAACGTGATTTGACGTCATTTTATCCGTGGCCAATGACCTTGAGCCTTCTTGTATGGGCACCTCTAATGTAAATCTATGGCAGAACCCAAGGGGACTTGAACTTTCTAGCTCTCCCTGTAGATTTCCATGTAGATAGTGTCCCCATGACTGACAGAACACTGAGCCAATCACAGCGCACATAGAGAAGATTACCAACCCCTACACTCTGTATTTTCCACTGGCTGCCCCTCCACCACAAAAAGCACTGAGCTAGGCTGAAACACCTGTATTTTGGAGCTGCCTTACTCAAGAAAGCAAAAAAGAGACCATGTTTGTATGCGGCTTTATTAACTCAATATTTTTTAATTTTTTTACATTGTTTGCAAACTGATATTTGACACATATTAGTGCCAAAATAACATGCAAAACAGGCAAAACAAAATATATATATATTTTTTTAACTAAACAGGTGGGGCTCAAAACAAGCTCTGCCCCACCTGCCCTGAATGACGGGTCACCACGGGTGTGTGTAGGGTCAGTATAAATGTACAGTGCATTTGGAAAGTATTCAGACCCCTTGGCTTTTTCCATATTTTGTTACGTTACAGCATTATTCTAAAATGGATGCAATGATTTGTTTTCCTCATCAATCCACACACAATACCCCATAATGACAAAGTGAAAAAATATTTTTTGAAATCTATGCAATTGGAGTCCACCTGTGGTAAATTCAATTGATTGGACATGACTTGGAAAGATACACACCTGTTTATATAAGGTCCCACATTTGATAGTGCATGTCAGAGCAAAAACTAAGCCATGAGGTTGAAGGAATTGTCCGTAGAGCTCCGAGACAGGATTATGTCGAGTCACAGATCTGGGGAAGGGTACCAAAAAATGTCTGCAGCATTGAAGGTCCCCAAGAACACAGTGGCCTCCATCATTCTTAAATGGAAGAAGTTTGGAACCACCAAAGACTCCTCCTAGAGCTGGCCGCCCGGCCATACTGAGCAATCGGGGGAGAAGGGCCTTGGTCAGGGTGGTGACCAAGAACCTGATGGTCACTCTGACAGAGCTCCAGAGTTCCTCTGTGGAGATGGGAGAACTTTCCAGAAGGACAACCATCTCTGCAGCACTCCACCAATCAGGCCTTTATGGTAGAGTGGCCAGACGGAAGCCACTCCTCAGTAAAAGGCACATGACATTCCGCTTGGAGTTTGCCAAAAGGCACCTAAACACTCTCAGACCATGAGAAACAAGATTCTCTGCTCTAATGAAACCAAGATTGATCTCTTTGGCCTGAATGCCAAGCATAAATTCTGGAGCAAATCTGGCACCATCCCTACGGTGAAGCATGGTGGTGGCAGCATCATGTTGTGGGGATGATTTTCAGCGGCAGGAACTGGGAGACTAGTCAGGATCGAGGGAAAGATGAACGGAGCGAAGTACAGAGAGATCCTTGATGAAAACCTGCTCCAGAGCGCTCAGGACCTCAGACTGGGGTGAAAGTTTACCTTCCAACAGGACAACAACCGTAAGTACACAGCCAAGACAACGCATGAGTCACTTCGGGACAAGCATCTGAATGTCCTTGAGTGGCCCAGCCAGAGCCCGGATTGAACCCGAACGAAGATCTCTGGAGAGACCTGAAAATAGCTGTGCAGCGACGCTCCCCATCCAACCTGACAGAGCTTGAGAGGATCTGCAGAGAAGAATGGGAGAAACCTCCCAAATACAGGTGTGCCAAGCTTGTAGCGTCATACCCAAGGACTTGAGGCTGTAACAGCTGTCAAAGGTGCTTCAACAAAGTACTGAGTAAAGGGTCTGAATACTTATGTAAATGTAATATTTTATTTTTTATACATTTCTGAAAAGTTGTTTTTGCTTTTTCATTATGGGGTATTTTGTGTAGATTGGTGAGGAAAAGTTATTTAATCAATTTTAGAATAAGGCTATAACATAACAAAATGTGGAAAGTCAAGGGGTCTGAATACTTTCCGAATGCACTGTATGTGCATTTTATGTGTGAGTGAGCAGATGATGGAAAGAGTGTGTGTGTGAGTGTGTAGGGCCCTGTGAGTGTGCATAGATACAGTTAAAGGTCAGTAAAGATACAAGGTTAACTCAGATAGTTCATGTAGTGATTTTGTTAGCTATTTATCAGTCTAATTGCTTTGGATAGAAGCTGTTCAAGAGCCTGTTGTTGCCAGACTTGATGCACTGGTACCGCTTGCCGTGCGGAAGTAGAGAGAATAGTCTATGGCTTGGGTGGTAGGAGTCGTAACAGTTTTCCGGGCCTTCCTACCACACCACCTGATATAGATGTCCTGGATAGCAGGGAGTTTGGCCCCAGTGATGTACTGGGCTGTCTGGGCACCACCCTCTATAGCGCCATGAGATCGAGGGCAGTGCTATTGCCATACCAGGAAGTGATGCAGCCAGTCAAAATGCTCGCAATGGTACCGCTGGAGAGCTTTTTCAGGATTTGATGGCCCATTCCAAACTTTTTCAACCTCCTGAGGGGGAATTGGCGCTGTCGCAGAGCACATGCCCCTTTGCCCTTCCAGTCTCCAAATTGCCCTTTTCAGGTGGTGGTAAAATATTTATTTCTATTCCTTTTTTGTCATTGTTGTTCGGAACCCACTGCCCGCAAGTCGTCATGATGTTTTCAAGTTCGCCACCCCCCCTTCTGTCCATTGGTTCCACCTGTTGATATGCCCAGTACAGAGCTCACACTCGCCCGGTTGCACTTTTTTCCCAGTCTGCCCTGTAAAGAAATTGTGCACGGTCGGTATCCAAACAGCACTCTGACCCAATGAGAAAGGGGGGAAACTAAGGGTGGCCAATCATATTTTAGGGGGGGGGGGGCTGGGACCGCTGCCACCCCTCTGATAATGCCCCTGGTTCACATGTAGTCCTACATTATCGTCAATGCTTTCAAAGTTGTTTGTGTGTTGGCCTGCATGCATGTATTCCGAGAGGGATTCGAGAAAACAGGAAAAAGAGATGAGGGCTTGAGCCATCGTGCTTCCATTAAACCTTAAATGAGTTGACTTGTCCCAGAGAGCAGCCATGGTCAGCCTTGGTTAGCCCGAAAAACGACGCCACACAGTGAACGCAATGGCGTCCTAGATTGCTAGGATGCGGAGCCCGGAACATATTTGGTGAAAAGTCCTAAGGTTTAGGCTTGATTGATATTGAAGGCATTCCTATAATCCGTTACTCCTTGTCTGTCCATCTGGATTGTATAATGTGAAGAAACCTTCTGAACTTTTCTCCAAACAGGCACATACAGTGGCTTGCGAAAGTATTCACCCCCCTTGGCATTTTTCTTATTTTGTTGCCTTACAACTTGGAATTAACATGGATTTTTGGGGGGTTTGTATCATTTGATTTACACAACATGCCTACGACTTTGAAGATGCAAATATTTTTTATTGTGAAACAAACAAGAAATAAGACAAAAAAACAGAAAACTTGCGCATGCATAACTATTCACCCCCACAAAGTCAATATTTTTGTAGAGCCACCTTTTGCAGCAATTACAGCTGCAAGTCTCTTGGGGTATGTCTCTATAAGCTTGGCACATCTAGCCACTGGGATTTTTTCCCATTCTTCAAGGCAAAACTCTGCTGCTCCTTGGTTGGGTTCCGCTGGTGAACAGCAATCTTTAAGTCATACCACAGATTCTCAATTGGATTGAGGCCTGGGCTTTGACTAGGCCATTCTAAGACATTTAAATGTTTCCCCTTAAACCACTCAAGTGTTGCTTTAGCAGTATGCTTAGGGTCATTGTCCTGCTGGAAGGTGAACCTCCGTCCCAGTCTCAAATCTCTGGAAGACTGAAACCGGTTTCCCTCAAGAATTTCCCTGTATTTAGCGCCATCATTCCTTCAATTCTGACCAGTTTCCCAGTCCCTGCCGATGGAAAAACATCCCCACAGCATGATGCTGCCACCACCATGCTTCACGGATGGTGTTCTCAGGGTGATGAGAGGTGTTGGGTTTGCGCCAGACATAGCGTTTTCCTTGATGACCAAAAAGCTAAATTTTAGTTTAATCTGACCATAGTACCTTCTTCCATATGTTTGGGGAGTCTCCCATATGCGTTTTGGCGAACACCAAACATGTTTCCTTATTTTTTTCTTTAAGCAATGGCTTTTTTCTGGCCACTCTTCCGTAAAGCCCAGCTCTGTGAAGTGTACGGCTTAAAGTGGTCCTATGGACAGATACTCCAATCTCCGCTGTGGAGCTTTGCAGCTCCTTCAGGGTTATATTTGGTATCTTTGTTGCCTCTCTGATTAATCCCCAACTTACCTGGTCTGTGAATTTTGGTGGGCGGCCCTCTCTTGGCAGGTTTGTTGTGGTGCCATATTTTTAATAATGGATTTAATGGTGCTCCGTGGGATGTTCAAAGTTTCGGATATTTTTTTATAACACAACCCTGATCTGTACTTCTACACAACTTTGTCCCTGACCTGTTTGGAGAGCTCCTTGGTCTTCATGGTGCCACTTGCTTGGTGGTGCCCCTTGCTTAGTGGTGTTGCAGACTCTGGGGCCTTTCCGATCAGGTTTTATATACTGAGATCATGTGACAGATCATGTGACACTTAGATTGCACACAGGTGGACTTTATTTAACTAATTATGTGACTTCTGAAGGTAATTGGTTGCACCAGATCTTATTTAGGGGCTTCATAGCAAAGGGGGTGACTACATATGCACGCACCAATTTTCCGTAATTTATTTTTTAGAATGTTTTGAAATAAGTAATTTTATTCATTTCACTTCACCAATTTGGACTATTTTATGTATGTCCATTACATGAAATCCAAATAAAAATCAATTTCAATTACAGGTTTTAATGCAACAAAATATGAAAAACTCCAAGGGGGATGAATACTTTTGCAAGGCACTGTAACTCCTACTATGGTTTACAGTGGTAGGTTACACTGTAGCTTGTCTTGCGTGCTGTTTGGTGTCGGTATTCGCTGAATATGTTCTAGGCTTCGCATTCTAGCGATCTAGGACGCAATAGCATTCATTGTACGGAGTCCTATTTATGGCTAGCCTTTGACATTCTCTACGCATCCAACCCACAGTATAGGACTACATCAGCAGGATGTGTTTAGTATCTGAGTGAAATGAATTATATTCTGCCTGATTTTACATTGACTTGTGTTATCCCTGGTTTTCTAAACCTCTACTCTTGTTAAGACTATTCATTAATAACTATTGACAAGGAGGTTTTGTCGGTAGTTGAGTGTTGTATAGTCTCCCTCAATAAATCTCAATGCAAGTCAGAAGACATATGACATTGAGTTTATAATGAAGCGATGGAATTCAATTAAATCTGCAATGCGACACACACAGAATGCGTATAGCCTAAGACAAAATCATTCCCTTACATTCTCCGCCTTATACCCAGTGCACAGTTTGAGAGTTCTGGACTGCACCAAAGGAGCTAGATGACTGGTGCCAGGTCTTCAGTACATTACATGAGGACAGCCTTACATTACTCCATCTTTATTGTCAGTAAGAGAAGAGGAGGCTCAAGGCATCTTAAGATACAGTATTAATAAGGTGAACCAATGAGGTTATAATGCTCTGATAACTAATCAGAACCAGAGGCTATACATTGTCCATTCTGATAAAATGAAGTACTCCTTTAGATTTATGAATGTACAGTAGAGAATAGCATAGCATAGGGAATGATGGGTAAACAAAAAAGTCCTAAAAACACCAGTATTCAAGATGGCCTCACTCTACATATTGTGCAATGGGGAATTTTCTTTCTTTTCATCAAGATGCTATGAGAGCCAAATAGATATTGAAGACAATGTGTGTTCTGATTGTTGTTGTAGTTGTAGTTGTAGTAGTAGTAGTAGTAGTAGTAGTAGTAGTAGTAGTAGTAGTAGTAGTAGTAGTAGTAGTAGTAGTAGTAGTAGTAGTAGTAGTAGTTTGCACTTGTGATTCATTGCCTCTTCATTATTACCCTGGGCTCACGCGAGGGAGGTGTGCGTGTGTATGTTATAAAACACAAATTAAAAAGGGTTGGAACACTCCCATGACTAACAAATGGTCCCCTCTCATCTCATCATTACTAAGCGATGACAAGTCTGAGACATATTACAGTGTTATTAATTTAAATGAAGCATTTATGTTTTACCTCGTGTGGGTTTTTCTTATTTTCTAGAAATATTTCCCTAAAGCGAACACTTTGAGGTATTCTCAGTTTAAATGTGGCTGTTTGAATGTTGTGGCAATGGTCACATTTAGGTGTTGTTCAGTTGTTTTGAGTGCTGACATAACAAAGACCATATCACATGGTGTTGTGTTGAACATTTGTATGGTCCCAGTGGGATTTAAGTCAGGGTCATTGACCACTGCCAGAAATATGGTAGGATGACAATAACCATGTGGTGACAGAAGCAATTATAAGGAGGTCAAAATATTACAGTATATGCAGGATATGACCTTGTGAGGTCACATATACAGTAGCCTCTTACTGTTAATAATAAAAACTCCAGGTTCAGAAGGTGATGGCGTTACGCACAATCCAAAGTGACATTTTGCAAAATGTAAGGGAGCTTTCAGACAATCCCCCACCGTCCCACTTATCAGCCAGCACAGATGATTGTATTCATATGCTCAATGTACACCTCAGGGAAGCCATTCCACCAGTAGTTGATGACACCCATGGTCAGCGATACCTGAAATGATTTCACTCTGTCCGGATGTGGAGACGGAGACGAGACGGGATCGCTAGAAAGACTTGTCCTCCCCCCGGTGTTTCAATTTCCCCAGACGTTGTGTCAGACGCAGGTCTGTATTAGGATCAGACCTCTTTTGCGTGCATGCCACGTTTATCAAGAAGGCTAGATAGGGTTGAGCACCCTTATCAAATCAGCCCATAATCAGACGTTCAGGGACATTAGACTGTCTGGTGCTACTCTGCCACCTGGAGTGGCCTGGAGTAGGAACAGATGCATGGGACAGGGGCACGAGATCAAAGGTTATTAATGACAGCAGCGGAGGGTTCATATCAGGGCAGGGCTGATTGTGGGTAGATCATGAGGACTTCATGAACATTTTCCAGATGGAGTCTTGCTATCTCTATCTCTTAACGTCTATCTTCCACAATACTTTGGCGATACAGAGTGAATCCACCCCTAAGTGATTGCAGTTCTTACAGTGCCTTGCAAAAGTATTCATCCCCCTTGGCGTTTTTCATATTTTGTTGCATTACAACCTGTAATTTTAATGGATTTTTATTTGGATTTCATGTAATGGACATACACAAAATAGTCCAAATTGGTGAAGTGAAATGAATAAAATTACTTGTTTAAAAAAAAATCTAAAAAGAAAATTATGGAAAAATTGTGCGTGCATATGTATTCACCCCCTTTGCTATGAAGCCCCTAAATAAGATCTGGTGCAACCAATTACCTTCAGAAGTCACATAATTAGTTAAATAAAGTCCACCTGTGTGCAATCTAAGTGTCACATGATCTGTCACATGATCTCAGTATATATACACCTGTTCTGAAAGGCCCCAGAGTCTGCAACACCAAGCAAGCGGCACCATGAAGACGAAGGAGCTCTCCAAACAGGTCAGCGACAAAGTTATGGAGAAGTACAGATCAGGGTTGGGTTATAAAAAAATATCAGAAACTTTGAACATCACACGGAGCACCATTAAATCCATTATTAAAAAATTGAAAGAATATGGCACCACAACAAACCTGCCAAGAGAGGGCCGCCCACCAAAATTCACGGACCAGGCAAGTAGGGGATAAATCAGAGGAGAAGGAGCTGCAAAGCTCCACAGCGGAGATTGGAGTATCTGTCCATAGGACCACTTTAAGCCATACACTTCACAGAGCTGGGCTTTACGGAAGAGTGGGCAGAAAAAAGCCATTGCTTAAAGAAAAAAATAAGCCAACACGTTTGGTGTTCGCCAAAATTCATGTGGGAGACTCCCCAAACATATGGAAGAAGGTACTCTGGTCAGATGAGACTAAAATTGAGCTTTTTGGCCATCAAGGAAAATGCTATGTCTGTCGCAAACCCAACACCTCTCATCACCCTGAGAACATTATCCCCACAGTGAAGCATGGTGGTGGCAGCATCATGCTGTGGTGATGTTTTTCATCGGCAGGGACTGGGAAACTGGTCAGAATTGAAAGAATGATGGATGGCGCTAAATACATGGAAATTCTTGAGGGAGACCTGTTTCAGTCTTCCAGAGATTTGAGACTGGGACGGAGGTTCACCTTCCAGCAGGACAATGTCCCTAAGCATACTGCTAAAGCAACACTCAAGTGGTTTAAGGGGAAACATTTAAATATCTTGGAATGGCCTTGTCAAAGCCCAGACCTCAATCCAATTGAGAATCTGTTGTATGACTTAAAGATTGCTGTACACCAGCGGAACCCATCCAACTTGAAGGAGCTGGAGCTGTTTTGCCTTGAAGAATGGGCAAAAATCCCAGTGGCTAGATGCCAAGCTTATAGAGACATACCCCAAGAGACTTGCAGCTGTAATTGCTGCAAAATGTGGCTCTACAAAGTATTGCCTTTGAATAGTTATGCACGCTCAAGTTTTCAGTTTTTTTTTTTTTTTTCATAATAAAAAGTATTTTGCATCTTCAAAGTGGTAGGCATGTTGTGTAAATCAAATGATACAAACCCCCAAAAAATCCACGTTATTTCCAAGTTGTAAGGCAACAAAATAGGAAAAATGCCAAGGGGGGTGAATACTTTTGCAAGCCACTGTACTTCCCTCAATATCCCCTTTGTATGTCGACACATGTGGGTAGGCCTAGCCTTGGACTGTCCATTTGGTATTGTCACAATATGTTTTGCTAAATTAGTAGTCTAACCACTTTGAGCTAGCTGATCCAAAGATCATGCTGCCTTTGTGTGGTCACACACACACACACACACACACACACACACACACACACACACACACACACACACACACACACACACACACACACACACACACTGTGGAGTAGTTCAGTGGCCTGCATAAAGAGACGTTCTATAGTTCAAAGAATCATCACGTTGTCTGTGCTTAAGGGGTTCCAGCCATCCACAGACGGTGAGATATGTGAAGTTAATGGGATGGGGGTCAAAGATGCCCATTAAAGTTCTTGCTTCCAACCGATTCATTTAATGTGCTTGGACTGAGGTTTTGAGGGATTACTATGACGTAGTTCTAATTGGAATGTAACTCCCAGGTTGGAAGTAGCAAATAGCTCCCTTTTTCATCACAAATGTATGGAGCCCTCTCTGGTTGCTAGCATAGCAGATCCATTGTACCCTCTGAAGTGCTCCCCAAAAGTGTAAGAGGTAAGTGAACACTGATGCTTCATTGAAACAGACTTTGCCTATCACTTTTTTAGTGAAGAGAAGTGGTTGACTTGAATACTAGATATGTTTAAGGTTGGCGGTTTTCAGCTGAGATTGAATGGTGGCAATATGATTGAAATAAATTGGAGTAAAAAAAGCTCTTAAAGGCATTTATTGTGCAAGACCTTGTTCTCTTTCACTGTCAATGTCAGGTCTGGTACGTATTCTTGCAGATGTCATTTATTTTTTATGTGACCAAACCATTCAGCTCTTCAGTGAGATGGTGATCTATGCTGACTATACTTAACTGTTTTGGTAAGGTAGAGGTTATGTTGAATGTTGGTCATGCTATGGAAGCCCTGGTAGAACTAGGGGCATTGTTAAAGAGTCTGCTTGTGTGTGGCTCAGCCAGGAGCAGACTAGCAGCAAAACATAATATATTGAGTTATCATGCATTATGCATTGCAATCATACCAGTCAGCTAGCAAGTTTGTGTATTGACTAGCTTCTCCTGTAGGGGTTATGGGCAGCTAAAATGTTAATGTTATGTCTTTGCTACAGCATGTGTACCCATCTATTTCACATTGCATTGCATTTGATGATTAATATCCTTCATTGTGAAGAATGACAACAACCTTTATATGTGACTCATTTCAGGAAACTAGGCATATGTCGCATGTCACTACTTCACAGGAGAGGCATTTGAACGTAAACATATATTTGTTAATCAAAATGCGTTTTTCTGGCAGAAATGCCATCTGGAACATGTGAACTTTAATGTGCCTTAATAACAACCTTGTATGCCATCTGTAAATACAAATACATTGTTAAATTATGAGCCTAGTTTAACCACGGAAAAAGACAGGAACCTTCCCACTAGCCATAATTTGCTGACATAATGGATGGGCTGGACATGCCGAGAGATGAGTTCAAATTGGTCTGCCATGTAGCATGCTTCTGTCTATAATGTGAGCTGGTCAGTATGTGTCGGGAATCCTTTCTAACTCTGCTTTTTTGAAAGATATCATGAAAGAACTGCAAAAGTGTTGCTAATGCTCTTCTAATTTTGTCAGAAAGTTGTTTACATTGCAAGTTAAAGTGTACTGTTAGCTAGCTAGCTAACTTTACGTGTATGATCTGTGTAGTAATGTTTTTTGTATCTCAGAAATCCATTTGCATTGCTAGTTATAGCCTAATGTTAGCTAGCTAGCTAACATTGAACCTAGTTGGTTCGCTTTAGCTACCTGCAGATTCATGTATGGTAGTAATGTTATGAGTTGGGATTATGGTTCATTGTTTAGCTAGCTAGCTAGCTAGCTACATGTCTAAACAAAAGACTCCACTATGCAGGTAACCATTTCACTGTACCGTTTATACCTTCTGTATACTATGCATGTGACAAATAAACTTTAGAAACAAATAGATTTTATTTGATATAGTGTGTGTTTACCAGAGACAGTAATGTGAAGAACGACATGACCTGCACCAAAGTCAAATTAGATATAACGTTATGCCAATGAGACAGTGGAATGCCCTGCTTTTATTTCGTCACACTCACAACCGCAAGTTATTTTCTGTAATTAGCTCGCCATTCACTTGTAAATAATGATCTTGTTGTGAGTTTATTTTCCTGTAATAATGAATACAAATTAGCTTAAGTTAAGATGTTGTCAGCTATGATATGGTCATTATTTGAACTGGCTAGCCAGCTAATGTAACTTTAGCTAGCTAGCTAACAAGCTAGAAACAAACCAAAACATTGTTTAGAAAGTTGCTTTTAGTTGCCTGGTTTGCCAAATTGACAAATACTAAATTCATTTTTAAACGGATGGGTTTATTGGTGTTAAAATAATTAATTAAAATAATGTTCATGATGTCACTGCGACAACTGATAAGACATGTCGATAGACGTAGTATAAACCAGCCTTTAGTCTTGAAATCTTTGGTTGTTTAGGACACTACCATTCTCACTCTGTTTAGCACATGGGGGGGAATTCTTAAAGACATGGGTGGGACTAAAGCTTAAGAGGGTGTGAATGATGCTGAATGGGTGTAGACAAATAAGAGCTCTCCATAATGTGAACCGAAACATTCAAGGGCCATTTTCTCAAAAGCGGGGTTACAAGTTTATCAACTTTCAAAGCAGAATTAGTTTCCCATTATTCCACCACTGTAGTGTATGATATACCATTTTCTAGCTCCGAGTCTCTACTTTTATCCAATGTAAAAACACAATTTCAAATGTTGCTACATAACACCGAATCGAGCCAGTCGGTCACACATGTCAAAAGAGCTCTTTGCAAAGCCTCTGGAAGCCATTGGAAACATGACACATCTGACCAGTAATTATTATTTTTCAACAGGTGTTGAGTGTACATTTCCCATCAATTATATGTGTCCTAGGCTGCTTCATCGTACTGTAGGTTTAAATGAAGTGGTTTTGATGGTTTAATGCCTTTGAAGCTTCAATGCCTTCTTACAAAATGTGATTATGTTGCTGTCTATGGATGTATTCCTGCCCACTCCTTTTCAAGCGAACAATGTTCACCAGATCAATTATTTAATCAGCTATTACAGTTGAAGTCGGAAGTTTACATACACTTAGGTTGGAGTCATTAAAACTTGTTTTGCAACCACTCCACAAATTTCTTGTTAACCAACTATAGTTTTGGCAAGTCGGTTAGGACATCTACTTTGTGCAAGACACAAGTAATTTTTCCAACAATTGTTTATAGACAGATTATTTCACTTATAATTCACTGTATCACAATTCCAGTGGGTCAGAAGGTTAAATACACTAAGTTGACTGTGCCTTTAAACAGCTTGGAACATTTCTGAAAATGATGTCATGGCTTTAGAAGCTTCTGATAGGCTAATTGACATCATTTGACTCAATTGGAGGTGTACCTGTGGATGTATTTCAAGGCCTACCTTCAAACTCAGTGCCTCTTTGCTTGAGATCACTGGAAAATCAAAAGAAATCAGACCTCAGAAAAAAATTGTAGACCTACACAAGTCTGGTTCATCCTTGGGAGCAATTTCCAAACACCTGAAGGTACCACGTTCATCTGTACAAACAATAGTACGCAAGTATAAACACCATGGGACCACGCAGCCATCATACCGCTCAGGAAGGAGACGCGTTCTGTCTCCTAGAGATGAACGTACTTTGGTGTGAAAAGTGCAAATCAATCCCAGAACAACAGCAAAGGACCTTGTGAAGATGCTGGAGGAAACAGGTACAAAAGTATCTATATCCACAGTAAAACCAGTCCTATATCGACATAACCTGAAAGCCCGCTCAGCAAGGAAGAAGCCACTGCTCCAAAACCGCCATAAAAAAGCCAGAGTATGGTTTGCAACTGCACATGGGTACAAAGATCGTACTTTTTGGAGAAATGTCCTCTGGTCTGATGAAACAAAAATAGAACTGTTTGGCCATAATGACCATTGTCATGTTTGGAGGAAAAAGGGGTACTTGCAAGCCGAAGAACACCATCCCAACCGTGAAGCACGGGGGTGGCAGCATCATGCTGTGGGGGTGCTTTGCTGCAGGAGGGACTGGTGAACTTCACAAAATAGATGGCATCATGAGGAAGTAAAATTATGTGGATATATTGAAGCAACATCTCAAGACATCAGTCAGGAAGTTAAAGCTTGGTCGCAAATGGGTCTTCCAAATGAAAAATGACCCAAAGCATACTTCCAAAGTTGTGGCAAAATGGCTTAAGGACAACAAAGTCAAGGTATTGGAGTGGCCATCACAAAGCCCTGACCTCAATCCTATAGAATATTTGTGGGCAGAACTGAAAAAGTGTGTGCGAGCAAGGAGGCATACAAACCTGACTCAGTTACACCAGCTCTATCAGGAGGAATGGGCCAAAATTCACCCAACTTATTGTGGGAAGCTTGTGGAAGGCTACCCGAAACGTTTGACCCAAGTTAAACAATTTAAAGGCAATGCTACCAAATACTACTTGAGTGTATGTAAACTTCTGACCCACTGGGAATGTGATGAAATAAATAAAAGCTGAAATAAATAAACTATTCTGACATTTCACATTCTTAAAATAAAGTGGTGATCCTAACTGACCTAAGACAGGGAATTTCTACTAGGATTAAATGTCAGGAATTGTGAAAAACTGAGTTTAAATGTATTTGGCTAAGGTGTATGTAAACTTCCGACTTCAACTGTAAATAGTGACTGCTAGGGTCACAATTTCAAGCATTCTTCGGATTGAAGTATCAGTAATTCAATCATGGGGTGAAGCTTAGTTCGAAACCTCTCCTCACAATGACTGATTTGTGATTACAACAGATTGACTTCCACAGCAAGTATGTTAAGCCACACATTAAGTAGAGGAAATCTCGCCAAAAGTCAAAGTGCTTTGTTAGGAGTCAGTGGTTAATGTTTAACGCCCATTGTACTGAGCTTAGTTCCTTGTGAGATGGATACTAGGCCTACATTGGGATGCTAAGCAGTGAGCCAGAAAGGCACCCACATGGGTTTAACTCCACAGGGTTTAGAGCTTTGGAACGTGGTCATGAGATGAATCAGACAGAGGGATTATAAACCTCAGAGATCTGCAGCTCTGTCAGTGAATTTAAATGAAAACCTTCCCCAGCAGAAACAAAACATTGTACACAGTGTTGCATCTGTCCCTTTAAATCAAATCAAATCAAATTGTATTTGTCACATGCGCCGAATAAAACAGGTGTAGACCTTACAGTGAAATGCTTACTTACAAGCCCTTAACCAACAATGCAGTTTTAAGAAAAATAAGTGAAAGTCAAAAATAGCAGCAGTAAAATAACATTAGCGAGGCTATATACAGGGGTTACTGGTACAGAGCGGGGGCACAGGTTAGTCGAGGTAATTGAGGTAATACAGTGGGGAGAACAAGTATTTGATACACTGCCGATTTTGCAGGTTTTCCTACTTACAAAGCATGTAGAGGTCTGTAATTTGAATCATAGGTACACTTGTGTTATGCTGGAAGACCCAGCCACGACCCATCTTCAATGCTCTTACTGAGGGAAGGAGGTTGTTGGCCAAGATCTCGCGATACATGGCCCCATCCATCCTCCCCTGAATATGGTGCAGTCGTCATGTCCCCTTTGCAGAAAAGCATCCCCAAAGAATAATGTTTCCACCTCCATGCTTCACGGTTGGGATGGTGTTCTTGGGGTTGTACTCATCCTTCTTCTTCCTCCAAAACACGGCGAGAGGAGTTTAGACCAAAAAGCTCTATTTTTGTCTCATCAGACCACATTACCTTCTCCCATTCCTCCTCTGGATCATCCAAATGGTCATTGGCAAACTTCAGACGGGCCTGGACATGCGCTGGCTGGGGGGGGCAATGCAAATAGTCTGGGTAGCCATTTGATTAGCTGTTCAGGAGTCTTATGGCTTGGGGGTAGAAGCTGTTAAGAAGACTTTTGGACCTAGACTTGGTGCTCCGGTACCACTTGCCGTGCAGTAGCAGAGAGAACAGTCTATGACTAGGGTGGCTGGAGTCTTTGACAATTTTTAGGGCCTTCCTCTGATACCACCTGGTATAGAGGTCCTGGAGTGCCTTGCGATCGGAGGCCGAGCAGTTGCCATACCAGGCAGTGATGCTACCAGCCAGGATGCTCTCAATGGTGCAACTGTATAACTTTTTGAGGATCTGAGGACCCATGCCAAATATTTTCAGTCTTTGTCGTGCCCTCTTCGACTGTCTTGGTGTGTTTGGACGATGACAGTTTGTTGGTGATGTTGACTCCTTTGTCTTGATCACGTTGAGGGAGTGGTTGTTATCCTGGCACCAGATGGCCAGGTCTCTGACCTCCTCCCTATAGGCTGTCTCATCGTTGTCGGTGATCAGGCCTACCACTGTTGTGTCATCGGTAAACTTAATGATGGTGTTGGAGTCGTGCCTGACCATGCTGTCATTGGTGAACAAGGAGTACAGGAGGGGACAGGGCACACACCCCTGAGGGGCACCCGTGTTGCGGATCAGCGTGGCAGATGTGTTGTAACCTACCTTTACCACCTGGGGGAGGCCCGTCAGGAAGTCCAGGATCCAGTTGCAGAGGGAGGTGTTTAGTCCCATGGTCCTTAGCTTAGTGATGAGCTTTGAGGGCACTATGGTGTTGAACGCTGAGCTGTAGTCAATGAATAGCATTCTCACGTAGGTGTTCCCTTTGTCCAGGTGGGAAAGGGCAGTGTGGAGTGCAATTGAGATAGCATCATCTGTGGATCTGTTGGGGCAGTATGCAAATTGGAGTGGGTCTAGGGTTCCTGGGATAATGGTGTTGATGTGAGCCATGACTTTCAAAGCACTTCATGGCTACAGACATGAGTGCTACGGGTCGGTAGTCATTCAAGCAGGTTACCGTACTGTTCTTGGGCACAGGGACTATGGTGGCCTGCTTGAAACATGTTGGTATTACAGACTCAGTCAGGGACAGGTTGAACATTTCAGTGAAGACACTTGCCAGTTGGTCAGTGCATGCTCAGAGTACACGTCCTGGTAATCCATCTGGCCCTGCGGCCTTGTGAATGTTGACCTCTTTAAAGGTCTTACTCACATCGGCTATGGAGAGCGTGATCACACAGTCATCCGGAACAGCTGATGCTCTCATGCATGCTTCAGTGGTGCTTGCCTCGAAGCGAGCATATAAGTAATTTAGCTCGTCTGGTAGGCTTGTGTCACTGGGCAGCTCTCGGCTGTGCTTCCCTTTGTTGTCTGTAATTGTTTGCAATCCCTGCCACATCCGACGAGCGTCGGAGCCGGTGTAGTACGATTCAATCTTAGTCCTGTTTTGATGCTTTGCCTGTTTGATGGTTTGTCGGAGGGCATAGCGGAATTTCTTATAAGCTTCCGGGTTAGAGTCCAGCTCCTTGAAAGCAGCAGCGCTACCCTTTAGCTCAGTGCGGATGTTGCCTGTAATACATGGCTTCTGGTTGGGGTATGTACGTATGGTCACTGTGGGGACGACGTCATCGATGCACTTATTGATGAAGCCAGTGACTGATGTGGTGTACTCCTCAATCCCATCGGAAGAATCCCTGAACATATTCCAGTCTGTGCTAGCAAAACAGTCCTGTAGCTTAGCATCTGTGTCATTTGACAACTTCTTTATTGACGAGTCACTGGTGCTTCCTGCTTTAGTTTTTGCTTGTAAGCAGGAATCATGAGGATAGAGTTATTGTCAGACTTGCCAAATGGAGGGCGAGGGAGAGCTTTGTACGCGTCTCTGTGTGTGGAGTAAAGGTGGTCTAGAGTTTGTTTTTCCTCTGGTTGCACATTTAACATGCTGGTAGAAATTAGGTCAAACGGATTTAAGTTTCCCTGCATCAAAGTCCCCGGCCACTAGGAGCGCCGCCACTAGATTAGTGTTTTGATGTTTGCTTATGGCCTTATACAGCTCATTGAGTGCGGTCTTAGTGCCAGCATCGGTTTGTGGTGGTAAATAGACAGCTACAAAAAACTATCTTGGTAAATAGTGTGGTCTACAGCTAATCATGAGATACTCTACCTCAGGTGAGCAAAACCTTGAGACTTCCTTAATATTAGATTTTGTGCGCCAGCTGTTGTTTACATATATACACCGCCACCCCTTGTCTTACCGGAGGCAGCTGTTCTATCTTGCCGATGCAGAATATATCCTGCCAGCTGTATGTTATCAATGTCGTCATTCAGCCACGACTCGGTGAAACATAAGATATTACAGTTTTTAATGTCCCGTTGGTAGGATATCCATGATCGTAGTTTGTCTATTTTGTTATCCAATGATTGTACGTTGGCTAATAGGACTGATGGTAGAGGCAGATTACCAACTCGCCGTCAGATCTTTAGGCACCCTGACCTACGTCCCCGATATCTCCGTCTCTTTCTCATGCGAATGACGGGGATTTGGGCCTTGTAGGGTGTCTGAAGAAAATCCTTTGCGTCCGACTCGTTAAAGAAAATATATTTGTCCAGTACGAGGTGAGTAATCGCTGTCCTGATATCCAGAAGCTCTTTTCGGTCATAAGAGACGGTCGCAGAAACATTGCAGTGAGGGAAACAAGTATTTGATCCCCTGTTGATTTTGTACGTTTGCCCACTGACAAAGAAATGATCAGTCTATAATTTTAATGGTAGGTTTATTTGAACAGTGAGAGACAGAATAACAACAACAAAATCCAGAAAAACGCATGTCAAAAATGTTATAAATTGATTTGCATTTTAATGAGGGAAATAAGAATTTGACCCCCTCTCAATCAGAAAGATTTCTGGCTCCCATGTGTCTTTTATACAGGTAATGAGCTAAGATTAGGAGCACACTCTTAAAGGGAGTGCTCCTAATCTCATTTTGTTACCTGTATAAAAGACACCTGTCCACAGAAGCAATCAATCAATCAGATTCCAAACTCTCCACCATGGCCAAGACCCAAGAGCTCTCCAAGGATGTCAGGGACAAGATTGTAGACCTACACAAGGCTGGAATGGGCTACAAGACCATCGCCAAGCAGCTTGGTGAGAAGGTAACAACAGTTGGTGCGATTATTCGCAAATGGATGAAACACAAAATAATTGTCAATCTGCCACGGCCTGGGGCTCCATGCAAGATCTCAACTCGTGGAGTTGCAATGATCATGAGAACGGTGAGGAATCAGCCCAGAACTACACGGGAGAATATTGTCAATGATCTCAAGGCAGCTGGGACCATAGTCACCAAGAAAACAATTGGTAACACACTACGCCGTGAAGGACTGAAATCCTGCAGCGCCCGCAAGTTCCCCCTGCTCAAGAAAGCACATATACAGGCCCGTCTGAAGTTTGCCAATGAACATCTGAATGATTCAGAGGAGAACTGGGTGAAAGTGTTGTGGTCAGATGAGACCAATATCGAGCTCTTTGGCATCAATTCAACTCGACGTGTTTGGAGGAGGAGGAATGCTGCCTATGACCCCAAGAACACCATCCCCACCGTCAAACATGGAGGTGGAAACATTATGCTTTGGGGGTGTATTTCTGCTAAGGGGACAGGACAACTTCACCGCATCAAAGGGACGATGGACGGGGCCATGTACCGTCAAATCTTGGGTGAGAACCTCCTCCTTCAGCCAGGGCATTGAAAATGGGTCGTGGATGGGTATTCCAGCATGACAATGACCCAAAACACACGGCCAAGGCAACAAAGGAGTGGCTCAAGAAGAAGCACATTAAGGTCCTGGAGTGGCCTAGCCAGTCTCCAGATCTTAATCCCATAGAAAATCTGTGGAGGGAGCTGAAGGTTTGAGTTGCCAAACGTCAGCCTCAAAGACTTAATGACTTGGAGAAGATCTGCAAAGAGGAGTGGGACAAAATCCCTCCTGAGATGTGTGCAAACCTCTTGGCCAACTACAAGAAACATCTGACCTCTGTGATTGCCAACAAGGGTTTTGCCACCAAGTACTAAGTCATGTTTTGCAGAGGGGGTCAAATTCTTATTTCCCTCATTAAAATGCAAATCAATTTATAACATTTTTGACATGCGTTTTTCTGGATTGTTTTGTTGTTATTCTGTCTCTCACTGTTCAAATAAACCTACCATTAAAATTATAGACTGATCATGTCTTTGTCAGTGGGCAAACGTACAAAATCAGCAGGGGATCAAATACTTTTTTCCCTCACTGTATGTATAAAATAAGTTACAAATAACGCGAAAAAACACACACAATAGCACAATTGGTTAGGAGCCCGTAAAACGGCAGCTATCTCCTCCGGCGCCATTCCTCCGGCGCCATTTAAAGATGCACAAAAACGTGATTTTCCTGTGTTTTACATATACTGTATGTGACCCACCGCCTCGAAATTGTGTTTTGTACATTGGATAAAAGTAAGGACTACAAAAGGATATATCATAGTCTCCAGTTGAGGAACATTGGGAAAGTATTTCTGCTTTGAAAGTTGATAAACTTGTAACCCCACTTTTGAGAAAATGGCCCTAGAATGTTTTGGTACACCTACTGGAGATCTACACCTATTCAGCATCGTTCACACCTTCTTAAGTCTTAGCCCAACCCATCTCTTTAAGGATTCACATGTGAGGCCATGTGCTAAACAGAGTGAGTAAGGTAGTGTACTAAACAACCAAAGATTTCAAGACTAAAAGTGGTGAAAGTAGTAGCCTACAATAACGAAAAATTCCAGGTAAAAATACACTTTATTCAGTCCTTGGCCTATATCCTAATCTAAATTGATGGGTCATGTGAAAAAAATGCTATAACCAATCCCCAGCCACATCAAGCTAAGTGGAGGGGTCACTATTGTCTAGACATGTACACATGTTCATGAAATACAATAGATGGCCAAAATCACCCCCAGACACACCTGGCTAACTTGATGGGTCATATAATCATTCTCTTGCGAAGTGGAGTCTTTTGTTTTGACATGTAGCTAGCTAGGTAAACAATTAACCATAATCTCAACCCATAGCTACAGTACAAACAGATTGTGATAGCTAGCCACTATGCATGAAATGCTGGAGTATGCATCTGCAGGTAGCTAAAGCTAACCAACTAGGTTAAATGTTAGCTTGCTAGCTAACATTAGGCTATAACTAGCAATGCAAATGGCTATCTGAGATACAAATACAATTACTACACAGATCATTCACGTAACGTTAGCTAGCGAGCCATTAAGCTAACGTTCGCTAGCTAACAGTACATTTTAACTTGCAAATAAACAACTTTCTGATAAAATTATAAAATTATAATATCTGAAAATATAGCTCTGGATGAATGCTTCACACCATTTGGTTTGTAGCTAGCTACAGCTTGTTTGGCCCATTGTTGTGTCAAGTCACATAAAGTAGTCCATCACAACCTTTTCCCACTGATCTTTGTCGATAGTGCCTGCTAAATTCTGGGCAGCAATGTTGTTGGGAGCAGTATTAACACTTTTGCAGATCTCCATGGCTAACATTATATCTTTCAAAAAAGCCATGGTAGCAAGGATTATCTACACATACTGAGCAGCTCATGTTATAGACAGACGCGTGCTACATGACAGGACAATCCGAATTTGTTTCTTGGCATTTCCAGCCCATCCAATATCTCAGCCAATCAACTAGCGGGAAGGTACTTGTCTTTTTCCTTGGCTAAACCAACTAGGCTCTTAATTTTACAGTTGTATTCATATTTACAGATGGCATACAAGTTTGTTATTAAGGCACATGAATGTTCACATGTTCCAGAAGGCATTTCTGCCTCTCCTGTGAAGTAGTGATGTGCGACATAAGTCTAGCTTCTTGAAACGGGTCACATACAGCATTTCCCCACTACACTATGAGGATAGAATATTACTGTTTGTGAAAATGATGATAATGCACTTTTATTATAAGAGCTGTTTGAAAAGATGTTCTGAAATTTCAGCCTATTTTGATGGGATGAAGTTTTGGCCTGCCTGCCTTAGTTAATAGACCAATAAGAAGAGAGTTCCAAACCTCTCTAACCACTCCCAGACAGTCCTAGCAAAATTATTGATTGAAAAATTGCTCTTTGCTTTATTTTTGACCATTTTAATTGAAATCAATCACAGTAAGGTACTTAATTGTTACCCAAAATTATTTGATATTGAGATAAAAACGGCTGCATTCGACCTTTAAGCACAACAAATGTGTAACATATTGCATGATTTGGATTTGTAACATATCACACCAATTAGCTTATTTCTCTCTTTTTTGGGGGCACAGATTTGTTTATATCCCTGTTAGTGAGCATTTCTCTTTTGCCAAGATAATCCATCCACCTGACAGGTATGGCATATCAAGAAGCTGATTAAACAGCATGATCATTACACAGGTGCTGGGGACAACAAATGGCCACTCTAAAATGTGTGGTTTTGTCACACAACACAATGCCCCAGATGTCTCAAGTTTTGAGGAAGCTTGCAATTGGTATGCTGACTGCAGGAATGTTCACCAGAGCTGTTACCAGAGAATTGAATGTTCATTTCTCTACCATAAGCCCCCTCCAATGTCGTTTCAGTGAATTTGGCAATATGTCCAACTGACCTCACAATCATAGACCACGTGTATGGCGTCGTGTGGGCGAGTGGTTTGCTGAAGTCAACGTTGTGAACAGTGCCCCATGGCGAGAGTGGGGTTATAGTATGGGCAGGCATAAGCTACGGACAATTAACATAATAGTATTTTATTGATGACAATTTGAATGCACAGAGATACCTTGACGGGATCCTGAGGCCCATTATCGTTCCATTCATCCGCCACCATCACCTCATGTTTCAGCATGATAATGCACGGCCCCATGTTGCAAGGATCTGTACACAATTCCTGGAAGCTGAAAATGTCCCAGTTCTTCCATAGCCTGCATACTCATGTACGACAACGTGTTCCAATTCCCGCCAATATCCAGCAACTTCGCACAGCCATTGAAGAGGAGTGGGACAACATTCCACAGGCCACAATCAACAGCCTGATCAACTCTATGCGAAGGAGGTGTCGCAATGGTGGTCACACCAGATACTGACTGGTTTTCTGATCCACGCCCCTACCTTTTTTTAAAGGTATCTGTGACCAACAGATGCATATCTGTATTCCCAGTCATGTGAAATCCATAAATTAGGGCCTAATGAATTTATTTAAATTGACTGATTTCCTTATATGAACTGTAACTCAGTAAAATCTTTGAAATTGTTGCATGTGTTGTTTTTCTTTTTGTTCAGTATATTATTTCTTCACATTTTAGGCGCAGCAATATGTACATGTCGGTAGGCCTACGTGTGAATGTTCTAAAATGCAAATGCGCAATGCTCTTGCAAGCAGTTTCTTGGACAGAGATGGAAATATCCGTTAGAAATTTAGAAAGAGGGGATATCTAAAGATGCAACAACTATCATGGGTTGCTAATATGACTAGGAAAATGCCTTTGGCTGCTAGACAATGAAAGAAAGTTGAAAGAAAACCAATAGAACAGGAGAACGCAAATGAGACTCATTTGAAAGCCTCATTTATCTGTAGGCCTACTTGCACAGTACAGCTTGGGTTGACCTGACTGTGAAAATACCTATTTGGGATTTATAATATTTGGTCATTCAGAGTGTATGTCACTGTTTCTCATCAGATTTTGCACACAGGGCACCTTTCCTTCGCTGTGTGGGCCGTTTGGGAAATGTTTGGCAAAATTTGAGGATACGCACTTCTCCAGGCACCACTACACCACTGGAGAGATCATAACTGTTTTTGGAGAGATATTCAAGTTTTAGTGGGCCGCAGGGCTCTATTGACTTTCCATGCGGGGTCTAGCTTTACTGTAGAATATTGCTCTAATATCTGTTTACTTTTTGCTTTTTACTTTAGTATCCCAGGATGGTGTCTCAGAGTGTGGAGAGAAACACCTATCCCACTCATATTTATATAATTGATTATCAACTATGACACTAGTGCTAGAGCTTGGAATTAGCACTTGAAAGCTATGATGGAGAAGCATGAGGCATGCACGCACATACAAACACATACTTCACTCTCTCTCTCGCTCTCTCTCGCTCTCTCTCGCTCTCTCTCGCTCTCTCTCGCTCTCTCTCTTTCTCTCTATCACACTGATTATGTCTATTCTGCTATTACTGTAAAATGAAAACATAGCACCAACAAGCACAGCGGCTTTATCTTGTTCTATCCATTTCTCCATTATAATAAACATGAGAGCACTCGTGGCCCATATTAAAGCTTTCAATCGCTTTCATGAGGACTGCAAAAGCATGTAATGGTGTTTATTCCGTCCCCTATTAGGGTCACTATGCTGTAGCAGAACTACCCAGGAAAGACTGTCTGATGTTAACACTTCCCAGTCCAGAAGGCTGTATATTGCTGCCACTTTAACTTAAAGGCATGGTTACACTAACTGCTGATTAAGTTAAACAAATGAATTGACAGTAGCTCTAAAACATCTCTTATTTTTTGCCAGTGTTCCTGTACGCATTGTTTGTTTACAAAGCTGCTGTGCTGCTTCACTCAAACACACAAGTAATACATTGATTAATCAGTTAATTAATAATACAGGTGGCTAGCAAAAAGCTAACAGAGACAGGCCAACAGGTAATAGAAAGGTGCAAGAAGATAAGCTTGTGGGAGCTGCAGGTGTGTTTGGTCTGATTACAGTCTGTTGTGTGGTGAGTAGTGAGTGGTGAGTGGTGAGTGCTGCTATCTCTGGCCGGCTGCTAGCTGAGGCACACCATGAGGCGTGGAGCCCCAGTCCGTTAGCCTGCGCTAATCACCCCAGTCATTATGAAGCGGGAGGGCCCCTCGCTAGGACTTATTACATCTCACAGTGGTTAATGAATATCTCCCACTTTTTCCTGGCAGGGACATCACAGAGACTCTCCAGCTCTGCTGTTCCAGCTCCAGCTCTGTCCTCTATTCCAGGTGACGTGGTAACAGAGACAGTAACAGTAGTCGTTTGTGGAGAGCGTGCCATACCATGCAAGGCCGGCTCACTTAACGGCACGTTGAGGGACGTCCAGTTTGGGTTACTGGACTGCTAGCCACAGGAGAGGGTGTGTGCTGAGGATATTTGGTTACGGTAGCAGAAGGGTTGTTGTGAGGACAGGGCGTTTCTATGGAAGGTTGTCACCAGGTGAAGGTTCAGTCTGGGATGTCTTTGACCTGGCTTTTACAGGACCTGGCCCTCAGGCTAATAAGGTTCTTTGTAATGCCTCTGCCCTGTCAATTAGAACAAACACTTGGCGCTGTCAGACTAATTATCACACCTATTACGTTATTATTGTAGTATTACAATTGATTAGACAACTAGAACAAAACACAATGACATTTTCGCAGTGCAGGAACAAAGTTATGTTTTTCAATTAAGATGTAACAAGTAAGCCCATCTACAGACGTTATTATTGTAATCAGACTGTACTGAAGGGTCTGTATACATGCTGATAAACACATAGTCCTGATGGTACAGTCTCTTTGTTTATGGTAAAAAGTGCTTCTTACACTCTTAGAAAAAAGGGTTCCAAAAGGGTTCTTCAACTGTCCCCATAGGAGAACCCTTTTTGGTTCCAGGTAAAACCCTTTTTGGTTCAAGGTAGAACCCTCTGTGGAAAGGCTTCTACAGTGCATTCGGAAAGTATTCAGACCCCTTGACTTTTCCACATTTTGTTACGTTACAGCCATATTCTAAAATTGATTAAATAATTTATTTTCTCATCAATCTACACACAATACCCCATAATGACAAAGCGGAAACAGGTTTTTAGAAATGTTTGCAAAATTATAAAAATACCATATTTACATAAGTATTCAGACCCTTTGCTATGAGACTCGAAATTGAGCTCAGGTGCATCCTGTTTCCATTGATCATTCTTGAGATGTTTCTACAACTTGATTGGAGTCCACCTCCATACCTGTGTATGTAAGGTTCCACAGTTGACAGTGCATGTCAGAGCAAAAACCAAGCCATGTGGTCAAAGGAAATGTCCGTAGAGCTCCGAGACAGGATTGTGTCAAGGCACAGATCTAGGGAAGGGTACCAAAAAATGTCTGCATCATTGAAGGTCCCCAAGAACACAGAGTCCTCCATCATTCTTAAATGGAAGAAGTTTGGAACCACCAAGACTCTTCCTAGAGCTGGCCGCCCGGCCAAACTGAGCAATCGGGGGAGAAGGGCCTTGATCAGGGAGGTGACCAAGAACCCGATGGTCACTCTGACAGAGCTCCAGAGGTCCTCTGTGAAGATGGGAGAACCTTCCAGAAGGACAACCATCTCTGCAGCAATCCACCAATCAGGCCTTTATGGTAGAGTGGCCAGACGGAAGCCACTCCTCAGTAAAAGGCACATGACAGCCTGCTTGAAGGCACCTAAAGGACTCTCAGACCATGTTAAACAAGATTCTCTGGTCTGATGAAACCATGATTGAACTCTTTGGCCTGAATGCAAAGTGTCACATCTGGAGGAAACCTGGCACCATCCCTACGGTGAAGCATGGTGGTGGCAGCATCATGCTGTCAGGATGTTTTTCAGCGGCAGGGACTGGGAGACTAGTCAGGATCGAGGGAAAGATGAACGGAGCAAAGTACAGAGAGATCCTTGATGAAGGTTCACCTTCCAACAGGACAGTGGCCCTAAGCACACAGCCAAACACAATGCAGGAGTGGCTTCAGGACAAGTCTCTGAATGTCCTTGAGTGGTCCAGCCAGAGCCCGGACTTGTACCCGACCGAACATCTCTGGAGAGACCTGAAAAGAGCTTGAGAGGATCTGCAGAGTAGAATGGGAGAAACTCCCCAAATACAGGTGTGCCAAGCTTGTAGCGTCATACCCAAGAAGACTTGAATCTGTTATCGCTGCCAAAGGTGCTTCAACAAAGTACTGAGTAAAGGTTCTGAATACTTATGTAAATGTGATATTTCAGTTTTCTTTTAAATGTTTTTTTTGTAAAAAAATCGAAAAACCTGTTTTTGCTTTGTCATTATGGGGTATTGTGTGTAGATTGGTGAGAATTATATATTTTTTAATCCATTTTAGAATAAGGCTGTAACGTAACAAAATGTGGAAAAAGTCAAGGGTTCTGAATACTTTCCGAATGCACTGTACATGGAACCCAAACGGTTCTACCTGGAACCAAAAGGGTTCTACATGGAACCAGAAAGGGTTCTTCAAAGGGTTCTCCTATGGAGACAGCCGAAGAACCGTTTTAGGTTATAGACAGCACCTTTTTTCTAAGCGTGTGTAGACTGATTTATGTTACCATGTGCTGTTTTCTTGTACAAGTTTTATGACTTGCATATCTGCATGCATGATTGATTATGTTTTGTATGTCATTAATTCACTTGATCAGTCAGATGACACACAGTACTGTACAGTATATCACTCACCATGCTTTGGGGAGGAGTTGGGCTATAATTGCGTCTAATTTTAAAATGATGATTTTGCAATTCTCAATACCTGTCTCCAAGGGGAGGAGTTTCAGATCAATGATAATGGAGGCAAACTTTCTAAAGAATGGGTCATTAACAATGGTTTTAATCTCCTACCATGTTTCGTTCTCAGAGGTTTTAGTATCTAGCCCAGTGATCCTATTTAGGGACAGTCCCAGACATGCCAGGCCAGGCCATTTTATACAAATGGGATTACATCAATGAGGCTTGATGCCTCAGCAAAGTAGTCCAATATGTTCTGCAACATTGAAGGCCTGCATTGGGACCTACACTGACCCATTAACTGGAACATGCTTAGATTATTAAAATGCGCACACACACACAAACGTACACATGCACACACACAAACTCATGCAAAAACACACGCTCATGCGAATGCGCACACACAAACACTTGCACAAACACACACACAGATACACACACACACACACACACACACACACACACACACACTAGATGCCATAATTGACTGCTTGATCATTTGAGGCGTAGATTGATTGCTTGATGGTTTCTTTCTGCAGGGGTCGATGTTGTTTTTTCTGGCTCTGTTCCAATAGATGCTCAGAACATCTACTCAGTGATTATGACAAGACAATATGGTTTATTTTCTTTCTTGTCTCGTCAGCTGCTTGAACAGAGAGTGAGAGTCAGACTTTGGACAGGCATTTCTGAAGCACAGTTTATATGACTTATATCCACTCAGGATACACATGGACACAGCAACAACTGTTTTGAGTGGATATTGGAATTTACTGTAGCTTATTTCTTATAGACTAGCAGAGGTGGGAACAAGTCACTATTATTCGAGTCACAAGTAAGTCTCAAGTAGAATGGGTCAAGACTCGAGTCAAGTCCAAGTTGTGCATTCTAAGAGCAAGTCAAGTCTCAAGTCAAAAACGAATCTATACATGCAACGACTTGTTCAACTACAAATCTTTGTCTATTTATTGAGGCTACAGGACAGCCCTTTTCATTATTTTGTCTGCAACATATTTTGATTAGCCTATGTAATTGTAAAATAGTGACCTTGTAGCAATCGTAAGGGCTTAAAATCAGCAGAAGGGAAGGCAGGTTGATGTGCTCAGAGTGTAGATTTATGTACAGGTCTTGGTGATCCAATGGTGAAAGCACCATAATCATACAAAATACACAAGTAGATTTACCAAATATACACGGGCAATAGCCCAAAAGAAATAGCCTCTGTGTCAGGCTTAACCTGTCCAATCTGAGAAACCAAATCGAATCTGTCTAACAGGAGCTCAAACAAGTAGGCCTACATAATAAGCACTTGGCTCCCAGGACCATACAATGACCCAATTGGCAATTATAACCAATGTAACCAATGTAACAGGCAATTTCCACATCCATTGTTACATTGGTACATTTATCTTAATCAGACTTAATGATTATTAATGATTTTCCAACACCATGCATACATGGAACAATCATTTTCTCTTGTTCAACGTTCTGACTCCAAAGCATGGAGAGCAGGTCACGTAGCCTATTTCTATGCGAACTAAGGCGCGCACGCTCCTATTACGCACAACAAAAATGACAGAGACATAGGACACAGACACACAGAACTACAACATAACCCGGGAAATATGAACAAAGGAAACTATACCATGAATTAAATAAACATAACTTCTACCTCATGAGTCTTGCGAATGTTCATGTGCACTATAAATATCGTGCCCACTTAGAGCAGGGTAAGAAATGGTTGGCTATCAAATGAAAATGTATTGTAGTAGGCCTATCAAACATGAAATAGAAATGTCTACATGTTGCAATAAAAGTAAGGTAATGAAATGATGAAACGCTAGCAATTATTGTAGTATTAGATGGAATGTAGATTTATCACATAGGGCCTATGAATTTAAATGTGTGAAAGCAAGAGCAAACATTTCAACAGGAGAAAAAAAGCCCTCTCCACTGGCGGGAGTTTGGAGAGTGCAATTGAAGCGCAGTGCCTGTTGTGCGTCTTCGCCACAGTAATATTTGATTTTAACAACAAATTCCAATTGCAAGCTTCATAAGTAAACTATCAATATCAAGCAATTGTTACATACCAAAAGACCAGTAGACATATGCTAGTAATTGTTGCCCATTGCTGGTGAGCTTGCAAAGTAAACAGTTAATATTCTTGGTCACCAAACAATTTTTGGAGCTGCATATGTATTTATTATGGCAATCCTCTCTCTCTACAATTTGATGTTTGTGCTGCACCCGATCCTATAGCTGAACAGCAAATCAGCAATTTGTTCGCTAGCTCACTTGACCTGTGTTGATTGACAGTTTGCTGGTCCAATCAGAGTGCCGAGTGTGCATTTCACTAGCCAATCTGTTGCAGTTTTTTTGCAAGGGCAATGCTGCAGCTACTGTCTCTGGCTGTGTGTAGATTAATCCACGTAGACTCTGTGCCACAAAATGAGTGACAAAACATTACAAAACCTGGCCAGATAATTTCAAGTCATCAGTCTCAAGTCAAAGTCGAGTCCCGAGTCTTGAGGCTCCAAGTCCAAGTCAAGTCTCAAGTTATTTTATTTTCTATGAAGTTGAGTCTCAAGTCATCAAATGTGTGACTCGAGTCAGACTCGAATCCAAGTCATGTGACTTGAGTCCACAACTCTTTAGACTAGAATATAGCTTTCTACAGGAAACCTTGGAAATCTGTTTTATGGCCCTGACCAACAGCTAAAATGTTCAACTGAAGTTAGGTTGTAATGCCAAAGTGTATTTTCACCTTTGTTGACCCCTACTTATATACATACAGTATATGCTCAACCTTTATACAGTAGAATCATCCGAACATGGAAAATCCTCTTCAAATGCCATGTCCTGCATGTGAATCCTTAGTTGCCGAGTGTGATAGATATCAAAAGTCGTCCTCATTATTGACGAGGACGAAGACAAGCTTGAAGTGGCTGCCAGCAGATGGGATGTTAAAACAGATTATACAGGTACCATGAGTGTTAGATCAGCTCTTCACTCCTTTCATGTGTAATGGAAAGATATGATTCCCTTTTATCAAGACACTTCCGACACTCAGAAGCAGAAAAGAGCTAGTCGGGGGAAAATAAAGTCTGATGAAAGAGAGGAGAACGAGCTGAGAAGCTGTTCCTGTTTTTATTTCAGATGGAGTAGGGCTCATACCCTTGCTGGATAAAGCCCAGCCTTGTCAGTCTCCATGTTATCCATAATCCATAACCGTGATTGCTTCACTCCCCTCCCCCCTCCCCACACACTTCCACTATGTTATTCCAGCCACATAAATGTCCTACAAGAGATACTGACTGAGATATAGACTCACAGCAGGGATTAGAGGATGAGAATCATGTTGTAGTTATGTTTCCCCAGATGTTGTCCTCATATAAAAAGTATAATCCAAAGTAAAGGACATAGTTAAACTTTACACATTCAGTAGTCCACCATCCCATTTGGGTTAGTTGGAGCAATGGTGATAAGCAAAAGAAGGAACGGAGACATGACATCAACTGACAATTTTCTAGTTTCACCTCCATCGTCCTCCAATACTACAGCATGTTCCTTTAGAGTCACAGTAAAGCCTGGGTTGTGGCTAGAAAACATGCTCATGGCTTTGTTTACCTTGTAGGCCAGGAGAACATTCAGTTGACTCACAATGCCTCCAAGTTTGTGCTCCCCTTATTCTCTTCTCCTAGAGTCACATGGATTTCTTTCTCCCCATGAGGACAGGGAGGATATGACAGACAGTTTAGGCTCAGACAGGAAGTCATCTGGGGAGAATGCTGAAAGATGGCCCTCCCCCTCCCCAGAGTTTCTGGGCCCTGAAGACTGGCTTCAAACGTGTACTGATCAGCCTCTGTTAAGACCGATAGATGTATGTGGGAAATTAACCTGGCTTCAAAGGGAACGACACTGAGATGAGAGAGAGATATGAAGAGGCAGAAAGAGAGAGAGAGAATACGTTTAAAAAAATATAATTGTCGCAGTGGAAGAAGAGATACAACAGCTGGGTTTGTTCTCCATTATCCCCTTGTGTAATCCGCTAGTTATATCTATGATTTGTGTGCATGCGTGTGTGTCTGTCTGGATGTAAGTCTCTCTGGATAAGAGCATCTGCTAAATGACTACAATTTTTAAAAAATTTAAACGTTACGTCTGTGTCTGTTTGTCTTGGTGGAATGTATGTGTTCTTGTGTCACAAATCATTATTCTGTCAACATGTGTGCTAAAATGACTGACAGAGATGCTGATTGTGTTAAACAGGCCTTTGATATGGTGCAGGGGATATCTGTGACTGCTTGCCCTGGCACTGTATGGTTTAAAAGCAAATTTTGCAGCGTATCTCATTCTCCCAGAATAAACCGACTGAGGAAGTTGTGACTCAAAATACCCCTTACAGATAAAAGCTGAAACACTTATATTCTTCTCTGAGACACCTTGCCTCTGTATAGGGAAATATGTGTATGTGCTGTGTACTGTGTAATTCAATCACATAGGCTACATACAGTGACAATAACTCACTAGGTGGTCTACTGTGATAGATGTCTCCAGCGAGGACTTGAATACACTGAAGAAGAAAAAAAAGGTTCTTAAATGGTTCTTCATCAGCTCTTAAGGTTCCTTGTAGAACTCTTGACCGATAAAGAACCTTTGAGTTAAGTGGGGGGTTCTTGACATGGCATCTACTGTTCTTTAGAATTCTAAAAGGTTGAAATGTATGGAAGCCTGCAGATGTGTCCCTTTCATAGCATATCATCGCTTGACTCCATCGCTATACGGCATGACTAAAAACTATGGATACGTAGTTTATGTCCCACTCTCATCAGATCCTCTGAGGTAAATTGCAGCATAGCTACATCATCATCTGATGGACAACTTTGGTGAGTATCAAAGTTAGCTAGCGTTGTCTAGCGCAATTTATTATCATTTATTTTAAACCATATTCCTAAAAGTCCTACATTTCTCAGTGAACAGTATAGCTACCACCTAACTGATCTGACTTGGCGGAGCACAGTAACATAGATACAGTTATAACACAGACAAAATGTTAAACCTGAGGTTATTAGTAAATGTTAGTTAGCTAGCTAGCTAGTTACCAGTATATTTGTTTATACTAACGTTAGCTGCCTACTAGCTAGACAATATTGCTTCTCTGGTGTACAGCAATGTACAGCATATTTCCACACGATGTGATGTGATGTTAGATAGCTAGCTACATTATCTAAGTTAGCTATCTACCAAGGTTGGTATGCTCGCACCAAGTCAGATCACAAAAGTATCTCTGGCCAAATCAGATGAGTTAGCTAGCTAGCTTGGTTTCCAAGTTAGCTAGAAAAATAGTTTGTCAGTAATATCATCATGTGAGATGTTAGTTGTTTTAACCAAAACCTATCACTGGCTAAATATGAACAGTGACTAGCTAATGTTAGCTAAACATAGTGGTGTACAGCAAACTTTTATGCCCGGTGTAGCTAACTAGCTATTTACGTTATCTAGCATCATGCAGGATGTTAGCTATAACATATTAACCTGACAATATTGTGGAAGGGACACAATTTATTGAAATATTAGATAGATAGTAATCTTGGTGATTGTTGTTTCATATGTGAATCAGTGATTCATAAGTGGGTTGTCCATTTAATTATCTTTTTTCTTTTTTTAGTCAGCAATGCTATGCCTATAATATGGGCCAACGAGCACCACTTGCTGGCAGTGAGAAATGTAGCTAGCTTTTAGTGTTGCCAAACAGTGCCCCTTACTGTCAGTAAAAAAATAATAACATATTTTATGGGTATTTTGTTTAAGTACCTATTTTATTAATTTATCTCATTTAGTTAATGAATACAATAAATTAAAAAAGAATGAATGTACAGAATGTATTTACAAAATATATTATGGAATTAACTCTTAGAAAGCCTAAACTGTTACTGTATGTTTTTGTGGTGGATTGGACATATTTGTTTGGTATTTTGAGGACCTATTTAGTTAATCTCACTTAGTTCATGAATAAAATGCAATAGATGAATTAATTTACAGAATGTATGTACAGCATGGATTTACATAATTTATGGTTTATTCTCTCTCTCTCTTCTCTCTCTAGCTTTTGGAGGAGATGACAGCACTCATGCACAAGGACGTGGACAAGCTACTGATAACCAATCTGTGTAAAATGGCAGTCAACATAGTTGAGAAGGCCCCAAAGAGTCCACTGAATATGTAATGTGCCCAGTTGCTAGATGGCTGCCGAACAGAGAAAGTGGGTAAGAGGTTTTATATTATTACTCTCAAAGTTCAGTCTAAAGTGGGCAGCTGCTATGGGTGTCTACTGGTTTTTCTATGGTAGATGGGTGGTGTGCGGGCTAGGTGGCGCAACAGGGGATGCTTACTCACACTTGTGCAAGGAAAGTTAAAGCAATGTTCAATAACAATATAGGAGTAGCAATGAATTAAGATGTTTCATTCTATTTTTCAGGCCAGATGATCAACAGAGACATTCTCCTGCTGCCATATCTCTTCAAAGAGGATCAGCACAGTTGTTTGTGGTTAATTGTCATTATGACATTTTGGAACACTCATTACATTAGTGCAGGGCTCTACAGTTAGATTCTTGTTCAATTCTTTGATTATAATGTACCTCTATTATTGAACAATTACTTTGTTTTAAATTGTACTTTGAAATGAATGGAAATTGTACTTTGTTGGAAATTGTACATTGAGTTTGAAATTAAATGGTACTTTGTTTGAAATTGTACATTCTACTCTGTTTGGTACTTGGTTTTATAATAAACTATTGGTACATTTGAGAATTGTTTAGTCGTGATTGATTACTATTTCAATACATTTGAAAGGATGAATGTATTTTAACAAAATTGCTGAAGAACCACCATATCTGAGAGAACAATTTAGAGATCTATGAAGAACCTTCAATGCCGTGCTACAAAGGGTTGGTGTTAGGGCTAGGGTTGTTTGTAGAACCGTTTATGCTGTTTCCTTGTTTTACCAATAATGGATCTTGGTAGAACCTTTAATGCTGTTTCCTTGTGTAACCAATAATGGATCTTTGTAAAACCTTTTATGCTGGATCCTTGTCAAACCAATAATGGATCTTTGGAGCTCTTGATATTTAAATAGTGTTCTTTTTTTTTTTTTTGGTAGGGTTCTTTAAAGAACCATCCCATTTATGGTTCTTCGGAGATCCAAAAATGGTTCCCCTATGGCATCGCTCTCAAGAACCCTGTTTGGTTCCAACTTGCACCTTTATTTTTAAGAGTGTAGATGCATTTACCCTTGACCTGAACTGTATTTACTTCAGCTATGTCTACAACTTACTTCTGTTGGGATAATGTGATGTCTACCCAATTCACACACGATGACATACACACAGAATGTGAGCAACACGCACATTGCCTGCACATGTGTCCCACAATGGCTCAGTAACAACCTTGGGTATTCTGTACGATTTATGTGCATGTCTTTGTTTGTCCGCCTGTGTGTGTGTGTAGCCTATGTACACGTGCGGTCGTAGCCTGTAATTTGAATTAGTGTTTGTATTACGTACGTCCATTTTGAGCAGTCTTAGCTAACTGGTGTGTGCTGGACAGGAACATCTGGGCTGAAATGTGTTATCTCTGGCCATTTAATGAAGTGGCCGTGTCTTCCTCCCGTCCAGGTGGGCAGGCAATAACGTTTGACAGAAGATGCGACGAGGGCCATGTCTCTTCAGATGGCTGGGGATAGGCATGGCGCTCCTCTCTCTGACCACCTACAGCTGGGCCCAGAACACAGAAGGTATAGTAGATGGACAGTCCTTAACGGGATGTGTGAAGTTGGGTATTGTGACAGCAAATCAATCAATTTTCGTTGTAACATTGACAGTTGAGTGTCTATTCTATTATATCGTATATTATATGTGCTGAGTAAAAACATGCATACTGTTTAAGGTAGACATTTTCACTGGAGTGTGTGCGTGTGAGCTTTATCATAAAGCATAACAACAAAGAGTCCAGAGATTGGCTGGTAAGATGAGGGGGTCAGGAAAAAGGTGAGGACAAATTGTATGTTAAGCCAGGGGGCAGAGGGAGAGCAGAGCAGTAGCTAATTACTTTCTTGGATGGATGTATAGATATTCTCTATGATACTTAATCACAGTGCACTCACAGTACGCTCCCTAGTGTCAAGCTCTTCCCTCGTCATCAATATCACTCAAAAGGCATTATGTTAAGTATTTATAAATCCCTCAATATTGTGGGACGCTTATAAGAAATCCCGCTATGCCCTCCAATGAACCATCAAACAGGCAGAGTGTCAATACAGGACTAAGATTGAATTGTACTACTACACTTGTCGGATGTGGCAGGGCTTGCAAACTATAACAGACTACAAAAGGAAGCACAGCCGCGAGCTGCCCAGTGACACGAGCCTACCAGACAAGCTAAATTACTTCTATGCTCGCTTCGAGGGAAGCAACACTGAAGCATGCACGAGAGCATCTGCTGTTCCGGACGACTGTGTGATCACGCTCTCCGTAGCCGATGTGAGTAAGACCTTTAAACAGGTCAACATTCACAAGGCCGCAGGGCCAGACGGATTACCAGGACGTGTACTCTGAGCATGCGCTGACCAACTGGCAAGTGTCTTCACTGACATTTTCAACCTGTCCCTGACTGAGTCTGTAATACTAACATGTTTCAAGCAGACCACCATAGTCCCTGTGCCCAGGAACACTAAGGTAACCTGCCTAAATGACTACCGACCCGTAGCACTCACGTCTGTAGCCATGAAAAGCTCATCACTAAGCTAAGGACCCTGGGACTAAACAACTCCCTCTGCAACTGGATCCTGGACTTCCTGTCGGGCCGCCTCCAGGGGTAAGGGTAGGTGACAACACATCTGCCACGCTGATCCGCAACACGGGGGCCCCTCAGGGGTGCGTGCTCAGTTCCCTCCTGTACTGCCTGTTCACCCATGACTGCATGGCCAGGCACAACTCCAACACCATCATTAAGTTTGCCGACGACACAACAGTGGTAGGCCTGATCACCGACAACAATGAGACAGCCTATAGGGAGGAGGTCAGAGACCTGGCCATGTGGTGCCAAGATAACAACCTCTCCCTCAACGTGATCAAGACAAAGGAGATGATTGTGGACTACACGAAAAAGAAGAGGATCGAGCATGCCCCCATTCTCATCGACGGGGTTGTAGTGGAGCACGTTGAGAGCTTCATGTTCCTTGGTGTCCACATCACCAACAAACTATCATGGTCAAAACACACCAAGACAGTCGTGAAGACGACAAAGCCTATTCCCCCTCAAGAGACTGAAAATATTTGGCATGGGTCCTCAGATCCTCAAAACGTTCTACAGCTTCACCATCGAGAGCATCCTGAGTGGTTGCATCACTGCCTGGTATGGCAACTGCTTGGCCTCCGACCGCAAGGCACTACAGAGGGTACTGCGTACGGCCCAGTACATCACTGGGGCCAAGCTTCCTGCCATCCAGGACCTCTATACATGGCGGTGTCAGAGGAAGGCCCTAAAAATTGTCAAAGACTCCAGCCACCCTAGTCATAGACTGTTCTCTCTGCTACCGCACGGCAAGCGGTACCAGAGCGCTAAGTCTAGGTCCAAAAGGCTTCTTAACAGCTTCTACCCCAAGCCAAAAGACTCCTGAACAGCTAATCAAATGGCTACCCCCCGGACTCTTTTACGCTGCTGCTACTCTCTGTTTATTATCTATGCATAGTCACTTTAACTCTACCTACATGTACATATTACCTCAATTACCTCGACTAACCTGTGCCCCCACACATTGACTCTGTACCGGTACTCCCTGTATATAGCCTCGCTACTGTTACTTTAATTATGTGTTATTTACATTTTTTACTTACCTATTTTTTACTTAACACTTATTTTTCTTAAAACTGCATTGTTGGTTAAGGGCTTGTAAGTAAGCATTTCACTGTAAGGTCTACACCTGTTGTATTCGGCGCATGTGACAAGTAACATTTGATTTGATTTGAGTATAGTTGAATTAGCTGGATAAGAGGATGCTCCTTGTTGTGTAATGTACTGTACAGTGAAAATATAGACTTTGTAACAGTCAGTAGAAATGGAATCCATTAAAATTTCTGAGACAGTCAGTAAATTATGAACTGTAAAGTACAATAACTAAGACATAACCATACTTGACTGCCCTAACATGTCCCGAGGAGGGAGGATATGTCACTTTAATTCAAGAAGTGTCCTTATTTCCTTCCTTCTTTTCTCCTTTCCTTCATTCCTCCCTCCTTCCTTCCCTCCTACTGTATTACTAAAGCATGATACTTGTACAAAAATGGAATGGAGTGCCTCCTCCTCAAGGTGAAAGCGAAGCATTGTGGGTTCCTTGTGGAAACTGTCTAGACGCATAAACAGCCAAGCATCTGCCCCTGTTGAGTGAGGAGAGTATTGACCTAAACATCATAGTTTGAATTACCCCTGGAATATGGATTTATTTGTACCGTTTTACAACTTCTGGAAAGTTAGTCTTCTTTTAATGCACGGGTTACCTTTGAGAAACCACTGTAGGTAATGCCTTTAAAGCTGCAATTATTCACATTTTTATAGAGTTTTGGCTGGCACGCACATCATCTCATTAATTTGCTCCAGTCACCTTGGGGGAAAGTGAGTTCCTGCTGAAAGAAGTCATAAAAAAAAAAAAAAAAACATTCAGAGCCTATGTCAAATCAAATCAAATCAAATTTTATTGGTCACATGCGCCGAATACAACAGGTGCAGACATTACAGTGAAATGCTTACTTACAGCCCTTAACCAACAGTGCATTTATTTTAAACAAAAAAAGTAAGAATAAAACAACAACAAAAAAAGTGTTGAGAAAAAAAGAGCAGAAGTAAAATAAAGTGACAGTAGGGAGGCTATATATACAGGGGGGTACCGTTGCAGAGTCAATGTGCGGGGGCACCGGCTAGTTGAGGTAGTTGAGGTAATATGTACATGTGGGTAGAGTTAAAGTGACTATGCATAAATACTTAACAGAGTAGCAGCAGCGTAAAAAGGATGGGGTGGGGGGGCAGTGCAAATAGTCCGGGTAGCCATGATTAGCTGTTCAGGAGTCTTATGGCTTGGGGGTAGAAGCTGTTGAGAAGTCTTTTGGACCTAGACTTGGCACTCCGGTACCGCTTGCCGTGCGGTAGCAGAGAGAACAGTCTATGACTAGGGTGGCTGGAGTCTTTGACAATTTTGAGGGCCTTCCTCTGACACCGCCTGGTATAGAGGTCCTGGATGGCAGGAAGCTTTGCCCCAGTGATGTACTGGGCCGTACGCACTACCCTCTGTAGTGCCTTGCGGTCAGAGGCCAAGCAGTTGCCATACCAGGCGGTGATGCAACCAGTCAGGATGCTCTCGATGGTGCAGCTGTAGAATTTTTTGAGGATCTGAGGACCCATGCCAAATCTTTTTAGTCTCCTGAGGGGGAATAGGCTTTGTCGTGCCCTCTTCACGACTGTCTTGGTGTGTTTGGACCATGATAGTTCGTTGGTGATGTGGACACCAAGGAACTTGAAGCTCTCAACCTGTTCCACTACAGCCCCGTCGATGAGAATGGGGGCGTGCTCAGTCCTCTTTTTTTTCCTGTAGTCCACAATCATCTCCTTTGTCTTGGTCACGTTGAGGGAGAGGTTGTTGTCCTGGCACCACACGGCCAGATCTCTGACCTCCTCCCTATAGGCTGTCTCATCATTGTCGGTGATCAGGCCTACCACTGTTGTGTCGTCGGCAAACTTAATGATGGTGTTGGAGTCGTGCCTGGCCATGCAGTCATGGGTGAACAGAGAGTACAGGAGGGGACTGAGCACGCATCCCTGAGGGGCCCCCGTGTTGAGGATCAGTGTGGCAGATGTGTTGTTACCTACCCTTACCACCTGGGGGCGGCCCGTCAGGAAGTCCAGGATCCAGTTGCAGAGGGAGGTGTTTAGTCCCAGGATCCTTAGCTTAGTGATGAGCTTAGAGGGCACTATGGTGTTGAATGCTGAGCTGTAGTCAATGAATAGCATTCTCACGTAGGTGTTCCTCTTGTCCAGGTGGGAAAGGGCAGTGTGGAGTGCGATAGAGATTGCATCATCTGTGGATATGTTGGGGCGGTATGCAAATTGGAGTGGGTCTAGGGTTTCTGGGATTATGCTGTTGATGTGAGCCATGACCAGTCTTTCAAAGCACTTCATGGCTACAGACGTCAGTGCTACGGGTCGGTAGTCATTTAGGCAGGTTATCTTAGAGTTCTTGGGCACGGGGACTATGGTGGTCTGCTTGAAACATGTTGGTATTACAGACTCAGTCAGGGACATGTTGAAAATGTCAGTGAAGACACTTGCCAGTTGGTCAGCACATGCTCGGAGTACACGTCCTGGTAATCCGTCTGGCCCTGCGGCCTTGTGAATGTTGACCTGCTTAAAAGTCTTACTCACATCGGCTACGGAGAGCGTGATCACATAGTCATCCGGAACAGCTGGTGCTCTCATGCATGCTTCAGTGTTGCTTGCCTCGAAGCGAGCATAGAAGTGGTTTAGCTCGTCTGGTAGGCTTGTGTCACTGGGCAGCTCGCGGCTGTGCTTCCCTTTGTAGTCTGTAATAGTTTTCAAGCCCTGCCACATCCGACGAGCGTCAGAGCCAGTGTAGTATGATTCAATCTTAGACCTGTATTGACTCTTTGCCTGTTTGATGGTTCGTCGGAGGTCATAGCGGGATTTCTTATAAGCGTCCGGGTTAGAGTCCCGTTCCTTGAAAGCGGCAGCTCTACCCTTTAGCTCAGTGCGGATGTTTCCTGTAATCCATGGCTTCTGGTTGGGGTATGTACGTACGGTCACTGTGGGGACGACATCATCGATGCACTTATTGATGAAGCCAGTGACTGATGTGGTGTACTCCTCAATGCTGTCTGAAGAATCCCGGAACATGTTCCAGTCTGTGCTAGCAAAACAGTCCTGTAGCTTAGCATCTGCGTCATCTGACCACTTTTTTATTAACCGAATCACTGGTGCTTCCTGCTTCAGTTTTTGCTTATAAGCAGGAATCAGGAGGATAGAGTTATGGTCAGATTTGCCAAATGGAGGGCGAGGGAGAGCTTTGAATGCGTCTCTGTGTGTGGAGTAAAGGTGGTCTAGAGTTTTTTTCCCTCTGGTTGCACATTTAACATGCTGGTAGAAATTAGGTAGAACGGATTTAAGTTTCCCTGCATTAAAGTCCCCGGCCACTAGGAGCGCTGCATCTGGATGAGCGTTTTCCTGTTGATTAATGGCCTTGTACAACTCATTCAGTGCAATATGTGTGTTTGTGTGTGAGTGCATGTTGGAGTGTTTGTTTTGTCTGTGGGCACTTAAGTATGTTATGCGCGTGTGTGTTTGTGTGTGTGTAGTCTATGTACAGTTGTAGCCTGTAATCTGAATGAGGGTTTGTATTACGTACGTCCATGTGTATGTTTGTGCTTTTCTGGCGCCCACATTTTGAGCAGGCTTAGCAGAAGCCTGGCTGGCTTTCACCTAAACAAACAACAACAACAAAAACGGTTCTCTTCTGACCACATTCAGTCTCTTTGTGGGTAATTGAGTCTAGGCTGAGGTCTGACAATTATACATATTTCCACTAGCCATTGTCAAGTATTTTACGTGTAATTTGATGTAACATAAAAGTCAATGGCAGAGTGTGGTAGCTAATGTTGTTTTGAACTAGTGCTTTAGAACCGGTACCCTCAGTCAGAGTTGTGGCCCTTACACTTACACACACATCTCTTATGTATCTACTCCATATGGATGTAAGTGACCAGACTGGCACATGATTATATATTTCCTGTCCTTGTCCTCCATGTCTCTGAGCCTTCTCTGTATTTATCTCACGGTACGGTGACCTGTTCCTCTAGCAGTGGAGCTCCAGCCCACTGATTATAACTGGGGATGCAGCCTATAATTTGAACGAATGCAGACGGGATAATTACAAAGGGAGCAGGTAGGAATTAGAGGTAGTTAGAACAATCACAAATGAGGGTTGATTGGATTGCTGCATGGAAACACGGGCGCTTTTTGAAGCATGAAAGGAACAGTGTCTGTGATGTGTTTATGTGAATGTGTGCGTTCGTGTGTGTGTGTGAGTTTCTTCCCAACTGTGTATGTGCGTGCATATTTTCTCAGTGTCACCTTGGTTTGAGCAGGCCTTCTTAGGCCATTTCCAGCCATAAATCTCCCTGCTCTGTCTGTCGGTCGGTGCGCTATAGTCTCACTGTTTGTTTGTTGTCTGTCTGTCAGCATTCAAGCGTACAACAATGTTGTTACAGTATATAAAAAAACATGCAACAATAATTTATATATCAAAACATAGAAATAACATGAAAACACCAATAAAAGATAAGAGAATAGTTATCGCACAGCTCTTTCTTTCTCTTTCAGCCTTTCTACAGTATGTATCCCATCATCCTTTTTCTCTCATCCTCTCTTTCCTAGAGCTCTTTCTTCACCTTCTCACCTCACTTTGCCTCATATGCTTTACCTGTCTCATATCTCTGACAGTCAGTCTGCATGCTGTGTGTCTGTCTGAACAGTGTGGCATAGCGTTATGCAGTGCAGTATTCCCATCATGCATATCCCCTGTCTGTCCATCCAATGTCTGCCTCTATGAGGATCAGTGATCAGCAGGCCCCATAGCTTAGGAAAGGTTCATGAAAGGTCAAGCCTCAATCTGGATGACAATTCACAGACCTTTCTCATACCTCTCTCTACCTCTCAATACAATCACTCCAAATCTCCTGATGTTTAGTGAGTGTGTGTGTGTGTGTGTGTGTGTGTGTGTGTGTGTGTGTGTGTGTGTGTGTGTTTGTACATGGACTTATTTCTGTGATAATACACTGTACTAATGATAAGCAGCTATTATCTTTGAAGGGTTTCATCAATAGTATGTTTATTATGTCTCTGTTGAGGCTTTGATGGTTGCCCTATTCTCATAAAAACATGTGTGTGTGTGTGTGTGTGTGTTGACAGCCATCCCAGCCAACCAAAATTGGTTCTGTGAAAGTTCCCAGAACATTCGTTAGGTTGCGGCAAATGTTATCATAACACAAAAACTGTCCGGTTGTGCTGGTGATTATACTATGTTTGTACAAAACCTTCGCCTGATGTTGCAAGAATGTTCCCAGAACGTTACTCTCACACTTTGTTGCGGTAGTACGTTCTAAAAACATTACTGGTACATTGTGTTATTAGATTACCTGGAAACCTAAAGTTAGATAAATCCCTAACTAGAAATTAATGGGGAATCTTAGCTAATGTTCTGGGAATGTTCACGGTTTGCTGGAACGTGTTACCTCCTCAGATTCCATCTATCCTTCTCTCTCATCCCCTTCCTTTCTCTCTCTCTCTCCCTCTCTCTCTCCCTCTCTCCATCCCCCTCCCTTGTCTCTGTCTGAAATTGTTTCTCTATTTTGGGGATTGTTTGATTAGAGGCCAGATGCGCAGACTGTGTCTAGCGGTAGCAGCCTCTAGCTGTGTGGGCAGTGGAGTGGCTGTGTGGATGGATGTTTTAATCTGGCAGCCAGCAGGCTGTAATCAGGCTCGGTGTTGTGACACTCTGGCTCCGGGACTTTTATATTTGAGCCAGGGTGTATTTGTTTTGTTGGGTTTTGGTTTGGTTATGTTGGGTTTTGGGTGTATTTCTATGTTTGCAGTTCTGTGGGGTTTATGTCTAGGTTTGGTCAATGACTCCCAATCGGAGGTAACGAGTGTCAGCTGTCGGCTCGTTATCTCTGATTGGGAGCCATATTTAATCTGATTGTTTTCCTGTGGGAATTGTGGGTTTTTGTTCCAGGTTCAGTATTTTGTCACTGTTGGACTTCACTTTCGTCTTTTGTTTTGTAGTTACGTGCTTTACTCATTAAAGTCATTATGTTCACTCAACGCGCTGCATATTGGTCCGCTTCCTCAGACGATCGTGACAGAAAAACCCACCATAAAAGGACCAAGCAGCGTGTCAAGCGGCAACAGGATTTATGGACGCCTATCAAGGATTCATGGACATGGGAGGAGATACTGGATGGAAAGGGTCCTTGGGCACAACCGGGAGAATATCGCCGCCCTCGTGAAGAGCTGGAGGCAGCTAAAGCCGAGAGGAGGTGGTATGAGGAGGCAGCACGGAGTCGAGGCTGGAAGCCCGTGGGTACTACCCAAAAATTTCTTGGGGGGGGGCTAAAAGGGAGTGTGGCGAAGTCAGGTAGGAGACCTGCGCCTACTCCCTGGACTGACCGTGGAGAGCGAGAGTACGGGCAGACACCGTGTTACGCAGTAGAGCGCATGGTGTCTCCTGTACGCAGGCATAGCCCGGTTCGGTACATTCCAGCTCCACGTATCGGCCGGGCTAGATTGAGCATTGAGCCGGATGTCATGAAGCCGGCCCAACGCATCAGGCCACCAGTGCGTCTCCTCGGGCCGGCTTACATGGCACCAGCCTTACGCATGGTGTCCCCGGTTCGCCTACATAGCCCGGTGCGGGTTATTCCTCCTTCCCGTACTGGTCGGGCGACGGGGAGTATACAACCAGGTAAGGTTGGGCAGGCTCAGTGCTCAAGGGAGCCAGTACGCCTGCACGGTCCGGTATTTCCGGCGCCACCTCCCCGCTCCAGTCCAGTACCACCAGTGCCTACACCACGCACCAAGCCTCCTGTGTGTCCCCAGAGTCCTGTGCGTCCTGTTGCAGCTCCCCGCACTAGCCCTGAGATGCGTGTCCTCAGCCCGGGACCACCAGTTCCGGCACCACGCACTAGGCCTTATGTGCGTCCCCAGGGTCCAGCATGCCCTGTTGCTACTCCCCGCACTAGCCCTGAGATGCGTGTCCTCAGCCCGGGACCACCAGTTCCGGCACCACGCACTAGGCCTTATGTGCGTCCCCAGGGTCCAGCATGCCCTGTTGCTACTCCCCGCACTAGCCCTGAGATGCGTGTCCTCAGCCCGGGACCACCAGTTCCGGCACCACGCACTAGGCCTTATGTGCGTCTCGGCCGGCCAGAGTCTGCCGTCTGCCCAACGGCGCCTGAACTGCCCGTCTGCCCAACGGCGCCTGAACTGCCCGTCTGCCCAACGGCGCCTGAACTGCCCGTCTGCCCAACGGCGCTTGAACTGCCCGTCTGCCCGACGGCGCCTGAACTGCCTGTCTGCCCAACGCCGTCTGAACTGTCCGTCTGCCAAGCGCTGCATAAGCCGCCCGTCTGCCATGAGCCTTCAGAGCCGTCCGCCAGACCGGAGCCGCTAGAGCCTTCCGCCAGACAGGATCAGCCAGAGCCTTCCGCCAGACAGGATCAGCCAGAGCCTTCCGCCAGACAGGAGCCGCTAGAGCCTTCCGCCAGACAGGATCAGCCAGAGCCTTCCGCCAGACAGGATCAGCCAGAGCCTTCCGCCAGACAGGATCAGCCAGAGCCTTTCGCCAGACAGGATCAGCCAGAGCCTTCCGCCAGACAGGATCAGCCAGAGCCTTCTGCCAGACAGGATCAGCCAGAGCCTTCAGCCAGCCATGAGCAGCCAGATCCTTCGGCCAGCCATGAGCAGCCAGATCCGTCGGCCAGCCATGAGCAGCCAGATCCGTCGGCCAGCCATGAGCAGCCAGACCCGTCGGCCAGCCATGAGCAGCCAGATCCGTCAGCCAGCCATGAGCAGCCAGATCCGTCAGCCAGCCATGAGCAGCCAGATCCGTCGGCCAGCCATGAGCAGCCAGATCCGTCGGCCAGCCATGAGCAGCCAGATCCGTCGGCCAGCCATGAGCAGCCAGATCCGTCGGCCAGCCATGAGCAGCCAGATCCGTCAGCCAGCCATGAGCAGCCAGATCCTTCAGCCAGCCATGAGCCGTCCAGCCAGGATCCGCCAGAGCCGTCCAGCCAGGATCCGCCAGAGCCAGCCAGCCAGGATCCGCCATTGAGTCCGGTGCTGTCCCTTAGTCCGGTACTGCCCCTTAGTCCGGTGCTGCCCCTTAGTCCGGTGCTGCCCGTTAGTCCGGTGCCGCCCCTTAATCCAGTGGGGTTTAGTTGGGGGGTGGTCATATGGAGGAGGCTACGGAAGCGGATAGTGACTAAGGTGGGGTGGGGACCACGACCAGGGCCAGAGCCGCCACCGTGGACAGACGCCCACCCAGACCCTCCCATAGACTGTATGCTGGTGCGCCCGGAGTTCGCACCTTTAGGGGGGGGTACTGTGACACTCTGGCTCCGGGACTTTTATATTTGAGCCAGGGTGTATTTGTTTTGTTGGGTTTTGGTTTGGTTATGTTGGGTTTTGGGTGTATTTCTATGTTTGCAGTTCTGTGGGGTTTATGTCTAGGTTTGGTCAATGACTCCCAATCGGAGGTAACGAGTGTCAGCTGTCGGCTCGTTATCTCTGATTGGGAGCCATATTTAATCTGATTGTTTTCCTGTGGGAATTGTGGGTTTTTGTTCCAGGTTCAGTATTTTGTCACTGTTGGACTTCACTTTCGTCTTTTGTTTTGTAGTTACGTGCTTTACTCATTAAAGTCATTATGTTCACTCAACGCGCTGCATATTGGTCCGCTTCCTCAGACGATCGTGACAGGTGTGGCCCAGGAGGGTGGGGGCTTGCTGGGCTTGGCTGGTCCTGAACTTGGCCTCTCCTGGAGCTCAGACTGGTCCATGTGCAGGATCAACTCCAAGCAGTTCACTGGGAGTGTGATTGCAACACTCGAAGCAAAGTCCTTTATTACATCGATCTAGCTTTTTTCCCTCAAGTAAAGGAGAACGGTTGTTTGTGATGCTGAGTACTGCTCTCTGCAACTGTTTTCCAGGAGCGTGCAGAGAAATGTCCCTTCCATTCAATGAATACCTAAACCCACCTGAGGACCTGTAATAACATACAGGGTACTAAGGTAAAAAATCTGTCTACGTGCCATTCAGCAAGGCACTTAACCCTAATGGCTGTGGTAAGTCGCTCTGGATATGAGGATCTGCTAAATGACTAAAATGTAAATGTGGTATAAAAGGGGCAATAAAACAATAAAGCGGTCACCCCACCACTTCTTTGGTAAACAGCTAAGGGATGGGGCTGGAGAAATGTATACACTGTCAAATTCATAGACATTGAGGCAAGCAACACTGAAACCATGCGTGAGAACACCAGCTTTTCCGGTCGACTGTGTGATCACGCTCTCCGTAGCCGATGTGAGTAAAACCTTTAATCCTTAAAACGGACCTGTGCGCCAATCTACAGTGCCTTCAAAAAGTATTCATATCTGTTGACTTATTCCACATTTTGTTGTGTTACAGCCTGAATATACATTTTTCTCACCCATCTACACACAATACCCCATAATGACAGTGAAAACATGTTTTTAGACATTTTTGCAAAATCTATTTAAAATTAAATCCAGAAATATCTCATTTACATATCTATTTACTTTTTGGGTAAGTCTTTCTGAGTAAGTCTCTAAGAGCTTTCCACTCCTGGCTTTATTGCCCTATCTACACCCAAGCCATAAGACTCCTGAACATCTAATGAAATGGCTACCCAGACTACTTGCAAACTCCCCAGTTCTTAATGATTACAAGCATACTCATAACATGATGCAGCCACCACTATGCTTGAAAATATGGAGAGTGGCTCTAACTAATGCTGTCTTAAGAGCTCACAGTGAGCAAGGTGAGTGGGCGATTGAATCCCAAGTGGGAGCGGTATGAGTTACAGTGCATTCGGAAAGTATTCAGACCCCTTAACCTTTTCCACATTTTGTTACGTTACAGCCTTATTCTAAAATGGATTAAATCGTTTTTTCCCCCCTCATCAATCTACACACAATACCCCATATTGACAAAGCAAAACAGGTTTTTAGAAATTGTTGCAAATTTATTAAAAATAACAAACTGAAATATCACATTTAGTTAAGTATTCAGACCCTTTACTCAGTACTTTGTGAAGCACTTTATGATGCTACAAGCTTGACACACCTGTATTTGGGGAATTTCTCCCATTCTCTGCAGATCCTCTCAAGCTCTGTCAGGTATTTTCAGGTCTCTCCAGAGATGTTCGATCAGTTTCAAGTCTGGGCTCTGGCTGGGCCACTCAAGGACATTCAGAGACTTGTCCCGAAGTCACTCCTGCGTTGTCTTGGTTGTGTGCTTAGGGTCATTTTCCCAAGATGGCATAGCAGTGTGGTCGTGTACTCTGAAGTGTGTCCGTGTAAATAGCCTGTTTTTTGTTTGTTTTTTGTCTTTTATGTATATATTTCCCTATCACACTTTTCATCCTTCTACTAAATATACTTTCCTGCAACCCGCCTCACTCAATGTGGAACGGATTCTATTTATTTACCTTTTATCTAGAATATCCAGTTGAAACTATCTAGCCAGCTAACTAGCTACTTGCTAGTAGCCACCATTAGCGGTTTTCACCCAGAACATCTGATTTTCTGCCGGAATAACTGAATCACTGGACCTTAACACCGGATCGCAACTAGCTAGCCACAACCGAATGGATGTTGCTGTTGGCTAATCACCACTGCCCCAGAAGCAAGCACCAGTTAGCCTTGGGCTAGCCTCGAGCCAGGCCCATATCCCGGCTATCTACCTCTCTGTCTACCGGACGGGAGTAGCCAGCTAACTAGCTACTTGCTATTAGCCACCGTTAGCGGTTTTTCACCATTGTCCGTGGCCTGCACTACCTACCAGCCAGCTCTAGCCTGGACTATTATCGGCCAGTCTACACTGTCAGCACAGCGCGTTATAGACACAGAACATATCAGATTTTCTGCCGGAATCACTGAATCACTGGACCTTTAACACTGGATCACCGCAACTAGCTATCTGCAACCTAATGGATGTTGTTGTTGGCTAATCAGCCTTGAGCTAGCCTCGAGTCAGGCCCATCTCCCGGTTATCTACCTCTCTGTCAACCGGACGGGATCTCCTAGTGTCGACACGGAGCCCCGCCGATCCATCATGACTGGTCTGCCGACGTAATCGTCTGTGGTTTCAACAGGCTTCCCGTTGCGATGATCAGGAAGATCCATCTGCTAGCCCCGGCCCGCTAGCACACACAATTCCACAGCCGTGCTTCCTGCTCGCTTGTGCTGTAGCACCAATTCGAACTGCTCTCGGACTCACATATTGCTGTTCGCTGGACCTTATGATCACTCAGCTGCACAGCTGATGCCTGCTGGACTGTTCCTTTACACAGTACCCTGTCCTGTTTATCTGTTTAGCCTCAGCCCAAACTTTCATCGTGTGTGTGTGTGTTGTTGTCTTAGCTCTCTCAAATAACACCTGTGATTGCTTTATGCCTCTCTCCCATGTCAATATGCCTTGCCTATTGCTGTTCCAATTAGTTCTTATCATATAATTTCACTGTAGAGCCCCAAGTCCCTCTCAAACTGCCTCAAATAGCAATATACACAAGCAGTTAGGAAAGCAAAGGCTTTTCTTTAAGCATCAGTTGTCAGAGCACTTTACCGATCACTGCACCTGTACACAGCCAATTTAAAATTAGCCCACCCAACTACCTCATCCCCATATTGTTATTTATTTTGCTAATTTGCACCCCAGTATCTCTATTTGCACATAATCTCTTGCATATCTATCATTCCAGTGTTAATACTAAATTGTAATTATTTTGCACTATGGACTATTTATTGCCTTACCTCCATAACTTGCTACATTTGCACACACTGTATATATATTTTCTGTTGTATTTTTGACTTTATGTTTTGTTTACCCCATATGTAACTCTGTGTTGTTGTTTTTATCGCACTGCTTTGCTTTATCTTGGCCAGGTCGCAGTTGTAAATGAGAACTTGTTCTCAACTGGCTTACCTGGTTAAATAAAGGTGAAATAAAAAAAATAAAAATAAGAATTGTCCTGTTGGAAGGTTAACCTTTGCTCTGGTCTGAGGTCCTGAGCTCTCTGGAGCAGGTTTTCATCAAGGATCTCTCTGTACTTTGCTCCCCTCATCTTTCCCTCGATCCTGTCAAGTCTCCCAGTCCCTGCCGCTGAAAACATCCCCACAGCATGATGCTGCCACCACCATGCTTCACCGTAGGGATGGTGCCAGGTTTCCTCCAGACATGACGCTTGGCATTCAGGCCAAAGAGTTCAATCTTGGCTTCATCAGACCAGAGAATTTTGTTTCTCATGGTCTGAGTCCTTTAGGTGCCTTTTGGCAAACTCCAAGCGGGCTGTCATGTTCCTTTTACTGAGAGGTGGCTTCTTTCTGGCCACTCTACCATAAACACCTGATTGGTGGAGTGCTGCAGAGATTGTTGTCCTTCTGGAACGTTCTCCTGTCTCCACAGAGGAACTCTGGAGCTCTGTCAGAGTGACCATCGGTTTGTTGGTCACCCCCCTGACCAAGGCCCTTCTCCCCCGATTGCTCAGTTTGGACGTGTGGCCAGCTCTAGGAAGAGTCTTGGTGGTTTCCAACTTCTTCCATTTAAGAATGATGGAGGCCACTGTGTCTTGGGGACCTTCAATGCTGCAGAAATGTTTTGGTACCCTTCCCCAGATATATGCCTCTGACACAATCCTGTCTCGGAGCTCTACGGACAATTCCCTCGACCTCATGGCTTGGTTTTTGCTCTGATATGCACTGTCAACTGTGGGACCTTCTATAGACAGATGTGTGCTTTTCCAAATCTTGTCCAATCAATTGAATTTACCACAGGTGGATTCTAATCAAGTTGTAGAAACATTTTAAGGATGATCAATGGAAACAGGATGCACCTGAGCTCAATTTCGAGTGTCATAGCAAAGGGTCTGAATAAGGTATTTCTGTTTATTTTTATACATTAGCAAACATTTATAAAAAACCTATTTTTGTTTTGTCATTTGACCATTTATTTTAATTAATTTTAGAATATGGCTGTAACGTAGCAAAATGTGGAAAAAGGGAAGGGGTCTGAATTGTTTTTGAATGCACTGTATATCTATCATGAATTAATCTGACTGCTATAGTGCTTTTTTAAACTGTTTTGTGGTTGCCATTGCCGTGACCTCCCATTAAAGGAAATATTCATTCATTTTGAATGTTAAATTGTTTTCGTGCATCTCGATTCCCAGGGTAATTTCATGTTTTCATGTGTATCTGAGCTATTGCTGTTCAAGCAGGCAGAATGTCGGCCGGTATGATGTAGCTTTGCGATAAAGCCGCTCTCACTACACTGGAAGTTAATAGGAATCTGACTTTTAGATTGAAAAAACGTCTATCATCCATGTCAGATTTCAATTCTGGCCGATGTCATAACGTATTCTCTTGAATGAGCCATTGCTCATATTTTTGCGATATTCCTACTTCGAGAAATGTGTACGTTAACAGAGGGTTCACCACATTTCTCCTATTTGTTTGACTCTTCAGTCCAGGAAGCATTGCAAGGTGCCGTTGAATGGCTGTTGCGAATGTCAGACTCCACTCTGCGAGGCACAGATCTGCAGGTTGAACATTGTGAGATTGTAGACTCCTAAATTGATAGTGCAGTTTGTTTAGGTGATTTTACAGTTAACTAAGTACTTCAGATGCTGATATTCACTTTGGTATTATTATGTGTAGCTACATTTGCTAGATAACTAACTACCTAGCTAGCTAGATAGATAGCTAGCTAGCCAGCCCATAGAGAGAGCATTGCATTGTGGGTTTTGTAGTCGACTTGAACTGCAACAGATTTCCACAACAATTTGTTTACCCAAATATATTTTTCTCACATATTAGTGTTATTTAACGCTGCAAATTATAGGAATTAGTGATTTTGTATGAATTTTTCCTTTAACTTGCAATGGGCAGCGTTGGACAAATGCCCTCCCTGTCTCTTGTGTCTCCCGAGTGGCGCAGTGGTCTAAGGCACTGCATCGCAGTGCTAGCTGTGCCACTAGAGATCCTGGTTCGAATCCAGGCTCTGTCGTAGCCAGCCGTGACCGGGAGACCAATGGGGCGGCGCACAATTGGCCCAGCGTCGTCTAGGGTAGGGGAGGGAATGGCCGGCAGGGATGTAGCTCAGTTGGTTGAGCATGGCAGGGTTGTGGGTTCGATTCCCACGGGGGTATGAAAAAAGAATGTAAGTCGCTCTGGATAAGAGCGTCTGCTAAATGACGTAAATGTAAAAATGTAAATGTCTCTCTCAGCCCTGCGCTAGCCAGCTATTGCTGGACCCAGACCAGGGTTCCCTGCTGCTCTTCTGGATGCCACTCTATGCAAGCAGACTACACTAAGCCCCCTGGGAAATTAAGAAGTCCCTGTTCAGTTCAGTCTTCAGTCCCTTGTCTAGGCATCCTGCCTGCCACACCAGGGACTGGCAGGGTTGTAAATGTAACCTTTGACCTTTGAGCGTTTTAAGCTGATGACGATGATCAGTGACACTGAAATTGTGCGATCTTCCAATCGTCTCACTGCGTGGAAAGTTGAAGTAAGGCAAGGGACCTGGCTTGGTTCGCTCAAGATTCCCCCGCTGTCTCCTGGAGAGAGAGAAGTGACATTGGACAGGGACTCCCAGACAATTCCTCTCCGTCGTCAAGGCTTAATATTTATTTAAAGGGGAGTAGTATTTATGAGTGGATATGGAGGTATTAAAGGTTTTATGAGATGAAGGACCTGGTGTGGAACTGCCTGGAAGAAAGTCATTCATCTACAGGAGTAGTGTTCTCTCCTTTCATTCTCTGTCTCTGATGGGAAAAGGCTGTCCATGGCTGGAGAAGGATGTCTTAGTTATTCTGACAATATCAGTATGGATTGGTGTGTGTGTATGCATGCATTACTAATTAGTTGAAAAGATGGCCCAGGTGCCCATCGGTGGTGTGAGATGATGCGTTACTGTTCCGTATGGGAACAACTCCCATCAGAGAATTATGAACACACTGAATTCACCATCAGCGAAAACGTGTTTTTAAGAACTTAACTTTGAGTGAGCTGTGGTCATTTGATTTAGTGGCTGCTAAAAAGTTACTTTTTCAGATGAAGTTGTGGAAAAGCAGTGCGCACTGATTTCAAAGGCAGCTAAAAAAACATTCTGAAAATAAAATTTCAGTGGGCAGCATTATCTCAGTGGTGCCTTGTCTGAGTGCTCTGGTAATGCACTGCTGATCGAAATGTCCTGTAAAGAATTAAGGCACTGTCTATATCTGTAAGCCTGCCTTTACTGAAAATACCTTGAAATGTTTTGCAGCTTTTATATCCCAGTCATGGAACAAAGTAAGATCTTGCACAAAAACAACCACATCACATCTAAAAAAGGTTACTTGTGTCTCCATCCATCTCTTTTGTGAGGAAAAACGATAAACATTTGGTAATTGAAGTTTTGTAGCTTAAGGGGGAATCGTCATGTTGATTAGTGCAGGATATTATCTCCTCAAATGAAAGCAAATTACCCCGCGGTTCTAATTAGAATATTTAGATTGTCCTTGGACTAAGCTCCTGGAGTGTATAGTGCCTTGATTACCAATTACTGATTGAGTACTGCGTCTTTAACATTCACTGTTTTTCCTCCTATACTTCCACTAATATTACTGGGAACAAAGAGATATATCCATTAAAGCAATGTTCCCCTCTCTGTGGTTTATGAGATGGCTAATTAAACATTAGTCTTGATGCTGCGGTGCTTGTTGATCTGCTTTGGTAATCCTAATTGTGGATAGACATTTGTTGTTTAATTAATTATTATTAGATGGCTAATGCACTAACATTATGCATTGTATGGAGGTACAGTGCCTTGTAAAAGTATCCATCCCCCTTGGCGTTTTTCCTATTTTGTTGCATTACAACCTGTAATTTAAATTGATTTTTATGTGGATTTCATGTAATGGACATACACAAAATGTCCAAATTGGTGAAATGAAATTACTTGTTTCAAAGAATTCTAAAAAATTAATAACGGAAAAGTGGTGTGTGCATATGTATTCACCCCTTTTGCTATGAAGCCCCTAAATAAGATATGGTGCAACCAATTACCTTCAAAAGTTGCATTATTACTTAAATAAAGTCCACCTGTGTGCAATCTAAGTGTCACATGATCTGTCACATGATCTCAGTATATATACACCTGTTCTGAAAGGCCCCAGAGTCTGCAACACCACTAAGCAAGGGGCACAACCAAGCAAGCGGCACCATGAAGACCAAGGAGCTCTCCAAACAGGTCAGGGACAAAGTTGTGGAGAAGTACAGATCAGGGTTGGGTTGTAAAGAAATATCTGAAACTTTGAACATTCCATGGAGCACCATTAAATCCATTATTAAAAAAATTGAAAGAATATGGCACCATAACAAACCTGCCAAGAGAGGGCCGCCCACCAAAACTCACGGACCAGGCAAGGTGTCAGGTTTGACGTGTATGCGGAAAACGAAGTCAAGCGCAGGACACCGAGCGACTGGCAGACGTACTTTACTAAACACAGTAATGAAAGTACAAAACAACAAAACCTCCAATCAGGGAGGAACAACACTAGCATACCACAACACTGCCGACCTAACGGAGAACAATCACACACAACAAACAAATGAGAGACAGGGGGTTTTAAAGGGAATACAATCAACACTAATGGGACACAGGTGTAAACAATACAGACCAATCTAGACAAACACCGAAACATAGATCGGTAGCAGCTAGTACTCGGGCAGCTGCCGAAGCCTGCCCGAGCAAGGAGGAGGAGCAGCCTCGGCTGAATCCGTGACACAAGGAGGGCATTAATCAGAGAGGCAACAAAGAGACCAAAGATAACCCTGAAGGAACTGCAAAGCTCCACAGCGGATAGGACCACTTTAAGCCGTACACTCCACTGAGCTGGGCTTTACGGAAGAGTGTCCAGAAAAAAAGCCATTGCTTAAAGAAAGAAATAGTATTGACTTTGGGTGTTACGGTCCGGCTCTGTTGGTCCTGTTCCTGTTGGTGTTCCTTTCCCTTTTCTCCCCTGTGTGTGTTGTTTTGTGTCTGTCTCCCCCTGCTGTGCAGTCAGAGGTTCTAGGTCAGCGGGCGTGGCCATTCTATCACCAGAGCAGTTACATCAAGCTGCAGCTCATTGGCACCAATCAAGCAGCAGATATCTACCCGGGCTGGACACCTCTCCAGCGCCAGTTCGTTCCTACACTTCCAGTGGTAACTTGGCCCGTACAGCACTCTCAGTGTAGTTGTACTCTCTCAGTATTATTGTTGTTCCTGCCACGTTTTGTAACCTGTCTCTCCTTCGACCAGATCTCGTCTGTTCCTGCTGCCTGCTTGCCTGCCTGCCTGCCTGCCACTCCCACGCCGCTACCTGCTCCTCTGTTGCCTGATATCCTCGTTATCCAGCTCTCAGGACTACTGGCTCTCCACTCCACTCAGCTCCTACCCCAGCCTGAAGCTATTCCACCCTGACTACTTACCTCTGCCTACACACGTTGAATAAACTACATCCTAATTTTACTCTCTTTGTCCGTGTGTCCGTCTCTGCACCTGAGTCCCCCACCCAACCTAACAGAACGAACTGGCCAAACATGGACTCAGCAGAGATGCCACATGAAACAACGGAGGATGGCGTACAACACGCCCTCCATTCACAAGGAGTACTATTGGGACAACACGACCAACTCATCCGGATGCTATTGGATAACAACCAGCAGTTGTTGGATCAAGTATCTCATCTCACCTCTCAGGTAGTTAACCTGGTAACACTCACTACCCTTTCTCCCTCTGCTTCTCCTCCGCCTGTTCCTCCTACAGTGGCTCCAGGCTCGGCTTCCGCTCCTGCCCTTCGGGAACCCCCTACAACCGCACCCGAACCTTTCACCGGGGATCTGAACAAATGCCGTGGTTTCCTGCTTCAGTGTCGCTTGGTGTTCCAACAGAAGCCCCTGTCTTTCTCCACGGAATCCTCAAAGGTACATTACGCACTGGGGTTAATGAGGGGCAAAGCTTTGATGTGGGCAGAAGCGGCTTGTTCTACTCAGCAGATTGCCAGCCTGTCGTTTGACGATTTTTCCTCTCAATTGAAAGTTGTGTTTGATCACCCGGACCATGCCGGGACCGCCACAAAGAGACTGTTGGAGCTACGACAGGGCACGGGTAGCGTGGCTGAATACGCCATTGATTTTTGGACCTTGGCAGCCGATTCCAAGTGGAATGACGAAGCTCTTCAGGGAGCGTTTGTTCACGGGTTAAGTGACACGATTAAGGATGAACTAGCTGTTCGTGAAGAGCCTGCTAACCTTCATGTTCTCGTTTCCCTTGCTACACGAATAGACAACAGGCTACGGGAGAGGAGACAGGAGAGGGGCGGTCGGGGCCACACCGCAGGCGGGGCTCCCTCGCTTTCTGCAACCCGAGCTACATCACCACTCGGACACCGACCACACACCTCAGCGGATCCCTCCATGGAACTAGACGAGCCCATGCAGCTGGGCCGTGCTCGTCTGTCCCCTGCCGAAAAGGAACGGCGCATGCGGGTTGGTGAGTGCATGTACTGTGGGGACCGCACTCATTTCCTGATTAACTGTCCGGTTCGCCCAAGAAGACAAAGCTCGCAGGTAAAAGTGGGCGTACTTGCGAGTGCTACACCTGACTCAATGCCCACAGCACCCTGTCTAGTTATCCCAGCTACAGTCCAGTTCAGGAATCTGTCTCTCCCATTAGCTGCTCTCATTGACTCTGGTGCTGAGGATAATTTTGTTGACGTTAACCTGGTCACTCAGGCTGAGATCCCTGTTAAGCCCCTGCCTAAGCCTATAACAGTAACCGCTATAGACGGCCGTCAGTTTGGCAACATCACCCACCAAACTGTCCCCGTTTCTCTCATGCTGTCCGGTAATCACAAAGAAACCATCCAGTTTAAAGTAGTCTCCTCCTCGGACTCCCCCCTTATCCTCGGTTTCCCTTGGCTTCGCCTTCACAACCCCCATATTGACTGGCAAAACCACAAGATACACAGTTGGAGCACTCACTGCCATTCTGCTTGCCTTGGGTCGGCTATTCCGCCCTCGGTAGGTTCCCCTGCTTCCCCTGTCAAAACCCCAGACCTCTCTTCAGTCCCTGAGGAGTACTTGGACCTGGCTGAGTTTACAGACAATGAAGACTCCAGCAATCCTGAACCTGTTCTGCCCGCTTCCTGTTTGGTGGCGGCGGTTCACTGGGAAATCGAGTCCCTCGTCCGATCGGCACAAGAGTCGGAACCTGGACCGACCGATGGCCCCCCCGACCTTCTCTATGTTCCCGCAGCAGTGCGGCCGCAAGTGCTCAACTGGATCCACACCTCGCGCTTCTCCTGCCACCCTGGTATGAACCGTACACTGTCGCTACTGAAGAGGCACTTTTGGTGGCCATCCGTCGAGACTGACGTCCGGGAGTACGTGGCGGCCTGCTCCATCTGTGCCCAAAATAAGGCTTCCCACCGGGCTCCTTCGGGCCTGCTGCGGCCTCTCCCAGTCCCGAGTCGTCCTTGGTCTCACGTGGCCTTGGACTTCGTCACTGGACTTCCTATGTCTGAGGGTAATGACACCATACTCACCATCGTGGACAGATTCTCTAAATCTGCCCATTTTGTTGCATTACCAAAATTACCGTCTGCCAGTGAGACGGCCGACCTCTTTGTCCTACATGTATTCCGTCCCCATGGAATACCTGTGGACATAGTGTCCGATAGAGGTCCACAGTTCATTTCTCGGGTATGGAAGGAGTTTTGTTCTGCTCTGGGTGCCTCTGTCAGTCTCTCTTCAGGGTTCCATCCCCAGTCCAATGGCCAGACTGAGAGGACCAATCAGGACCTGGAGGCTGCTCTACGCTGTGTGACATCCCAGAACCCGTCCACCTGGGCCAAACACCTCCCGTGGGTCGAATATGCCCACAATTCCCTCACCTCATCTGCCACCGGCCTTTCACCCTTTGAGGCGGCTTTGGGGTACCAACCGCCATTGTTCCCGTCTCAGGAAAAGGAGTTAACCGTCCCGTCAGTTCAGGATAACCTTCGTCGCTGCCGCAAGGTGTGGGTGGACACCCGTGAGGCCCTTCTACGGACAGAAGAGAGGAATAAGAGGGTGGCGGACAGGCACAGGGTAGTCGCTCCACAGTTCCAGCCTGGTCAGCGTGTCTGGCTCTCCTCCAGCAACATTCCCCTGCGCACTGACTCCCGTAAACTGTCGCCCCGATATTTGGGTCCTTTTGAGGTCGAATCCATCATCAACCCTTCGGCTGTTCGGTTGAAGCTTCCCCAGGCCATGAGAGTCCATCCCACATTTCACGTGTCCCAGCTGAAGATGGTCTCCTCCAGTCCTTTGTGTCCGCCGGTGGATCCCCCTCCGCCACCGCGCATTATTGACGACCATCCAGCCTACACGGTTCGGAGACTGCTGGACGTCCGAAGGCGTGGTAGAGGGCTTCAGTACCTGGTGGACTGGGAGGGATACGGTCCCGAGGAGAGGTCCTGGATTCCCAGACGTTTTATTCTGGATCCTCAGCTAGTGAATGACTTCCATAGGGACCACCCTGACAAGCCGGGTGGGTCGCCGGGTGGCGCCCGTTGAGGGGGGGGTACTGTTACGGTCCGGCTCTGTTGGTCCTGTTCCTGTTGGTGTTCCTTTCCCTTTTCTCCCCTGTGTGTGTTGTTTTGTGTCTGTCTCCCCCTGCTGTGCAGTCAGAGGTTCTAGGTCAGCGGGCGTGGCCATTCTATCACCAGAGCAGTTACATCAAGCTGCAGCTCATTGGCACCAATCAAGCAGCAGATATCTACCCGGGCTGGACACCTCTCCAGCGCCAGTTCGTTCCTACACTTCCAGTGGTAACTTGGCCCGTACAGCACTCTCAGTGTAGTTGTACTCTCTCAGTATTATTGTTGTTCCTGCCACGTTTTGTAACCTGTCTCTCCTTCGACCAGATCTCGTCTGTTCCTGCTGCCTGCTTGCCTGCCTGCCTGCCTGCCACTCCCACGCCGCTACCTGCTCCTCTGTTGCCTGATATCCTCGTTATCCAGCTCTCAGGACTACTGGCTCTCCACTCCACTCAGCTCCTACCCCAGCCTGAAGCTATTCCACCCTGACTACTTACCTCTGCCTACACACGTTGAATAAACTACATCCTAATTTTACTCTCTTTGTCCGTGTGTCCGTCTCTGCACCTGAGTCCCCCACCCAACCTAACATTGGGGGGGGTGAATAGTTATGCACGCTCAAATTTTCTGTTTTTTTTGTCTTTTCTTGTTTGTTTCACAATAAAAAAGATTGTGCATCTTCAAAGCGGTAGGCATGTTGTGTAAATCAAATGATACAAACCCCCCCAAAATCATTTTAATTCCTGGTTGTAAGGCAACAAAATAAGAAACATGGCAAGGGGGGTGAACATTTTCGCAAGCCACTGTTCATAGATCTAATTGCTGCAGTGCTTGTTGATCAGGTTAGTGTCCCTCTGCTTACATTGCCTTCAAAAATATTCATACCCCTTGACTTATATCACTTCATGTTGTTACAGCATGAATTCGAAATGTATTTTTAAAAAATAGTAATCCTCACCCATCTACACACAATACCCCATAATGACAAAGGGAAAACATGTTTTTAGACATTTTATCATATCTATTGAAAATGAAATACAGAAATATCTAATTTACATGTTAGAATCACCTTTGGCAGCAATTACAACTGTGAGTCTTTCTGGGTAAGTCTCTAAGAGCTTTCCACACCTGGTTTGTACAACTGTAACTAGGCCACTCAGTAACATTCAATGACGTCTTGGTAAGCAACTCCAGTGTATAATTGGCCTTGTGTTTTACGTTATTGTCCTGCTGAAAGGTACATTTGTCTCCCAGTGCCTGTTGGAAAGCAGACTGAACCAGGTTTTTGTCTAGGATTTTGCCGGTGCTTAGCTCTATTCCGTTCCTTTTTTATATATACAAAAAAATCCCTGGTCCTTGCTGGTGACAAGCATACCCATAACATGATGCAGCCACAACCAAGCTTGAAAATATGAAGAGTGGTACTCAGGGATGTGTTGAGTTGGATTTGCCCCAAACATAAAGCTTTGTATTCAGGACATAATGTTCATTTCTTTCCCACATTTTCAGCAGTTTTACTTTAGTGCCTTATGTTGCAAACAGGATGCATGTTTTGGAATATTTTTTATTCTGTACAGGCTTCCTTCTTTTCACTCAGTTACTTAGGTTAGTAAAGTGGAGTAACTACAATGTTGTTGATCCATCCTCAGTTTTGTCCTATCACAGCCATTCAACTCTGTAACTGTTTTAGTCACCATTGGCCTCATGGTGAAATCCCTGAGCCGTTTCTTTCCTCTCCGGCAGCCGAGCTGGGAAGGACGTCTGTATCTTTGTTGTGACTTGGTGTAATTAATAACTTCACCATGCTCAACGGGATTTTCAATGTCTGTTTTTTTTACCAATAGGTTCCCTTCTTTGCAAGGCATTGGAAAACCTCCCTGATCTTTGTGGTTGAATCTGGTTTGAAATTCACTGCTCGACTGAGGGACCTTACAGATAATTGTATGTGTGGGGTACAGAGATGAGGTAGTCATTCAAAAATCATGTTAAACACTATTACTGCACAGAGTCCTCCCATCTCCCTCTGCCATTCATCTTTCTCTACCATTCCCCTTTCTCTGTCATTCCTCTTTCTCTGTCCTTCCTCTTTCTCTGTTCTTCCTCTTTCTCTGCCATTCCTCTTTCTCTGTCCTTCCTCTTTCTCTGACATTCCTATTTCTATGTCCTTCCTCTTTCTCTGACATTCCTCTTTCTCTGTCTTTCCTTTTTCTCTGTCATTCCTCTTTCTCTGTCCTTCCTCTTTCTCTATCCTTCCTCTTTCTCTGCCATTCCTCTTTCTCTGTCCTTCCTCTTTCTCTATCCTTCCTCTTTCTCTGCCATTCCTCTTTCTCTGTCCTTCCTCTTTCTCTGTCATTCCTCTTTCTCTGTCCATCCTCTTTCTCTGTCCTTCCCCCACCTGCCTTTCATTTACATTTACATTTGCGTCATTTAGCAGACGCTCTTATCCAGAGCGACTTACAAATTGGTTCATTCACCTTATAGCCAGTGGGATAACCACTTTACAATATGTTTTTTTTTTTTTTTTGGGGGGGTGGGGTGGGGTAAGGAGGGGGTAGAAGGATTACTTTATCCTATCCCAGGTATTCCTTAAAGTGGTGGGGTTTCAAGTGTCTCCGGAAGGTGGTGAGTGACTCCGCTGTCCTGGCGTCGTGAGGGAGCTTGTTCCACCATTGGGGTGCCAGAGCAGCAAACAGTTTTGACTGGGCTGAGCGGGAACTGTGCTTCCGCAGAGGTAGGGGGGCCAGCAGGCCAGAGGTGGATGAACGCAATGCCCTCGTTTGGGTGTAGGGACTGATCAGAGCCTGAAGGTACGGAGGTGCCATTCCCCTCACAGCTCCATAGGCAAGCACCATGGTCTTGTAGCAGATGCAAGCTTCAACTGGAAGCCAGTGGAGTGTGCGGAGGAGCGGGGTGACGTCAGAGAACTTGGGAAGGTTGAACACCAGACGGGCTGCGGCATTCTGGATGAGTTGTAGGGGTTTAATGGCACAGGCAGGGAGCCCAGCCAACAGCGAGTTGCAGTAATCCAGAAGGGAGATGACAAGTGCCTGGATTAGGACCTGTGCCGCTTCCTGTGTAAGGCAGGGTCGTACTCTCCGAATGTTGTAGAGCATGAACCTACAGGATCGGGTCACCGCCTTGATGTTAGCGGAGAACGACAGGGTGTTGTCCAGGGTCACGCCAAGGCTCTTTGCACTCTGGGAGGAGGACACAACAGAGTTGTCAGCCGTGATGGCGAGATCATGGAACGGGCAGTCCTTCCCCGGGAGGAAGAGCAGCTCTGTCTTGCCGAGGTTCAGCTTGAGGTGGTGATCCGTCATCCACACTGATATGTCTGCCAGACATGCAGAGATGTGATTCACCACCTGGTTATCAGAAGGGGGAAAGGAGAAGATTAGTTGTGTGTCGTCTGCGTAGCAATGATAGGAGAGGCCATGTGAGGATATGACAGAGCCAAGTGACTTGGTCTATAGCGAGAATAGGAGAGGGCCTAGAACTGAGCCCTGGGGGACACCAGTGGTGAGAGCACGTGGTGCGGAGACAGATTCTCGCCACGCCACTTGGTAGGAGCGACCTGTCAGGTAGGACGCAATCCAAGAGTGAGCCGCGCCGGAGATGCCCAACTCGGAGAGGGTGGAGAGGAGGATCTGATGGTTCACAGTATCAAAGGCAGCAGACAGGTCTAGAAGGACAAGAGCAGAGGAGAGAGAGTTAGCTTTAGCAGTGCGGAGAGCCTCCGTGACACAGAGAAGAGCAGTCTCAGTTGAATGACCAGTCTTGAAACCTGACTGGTTTGGATCAAGAAGGTCATTCTGAGAGAGATAGCAAGAGAGTTGGCTAAAGACGGCACGCTCAAGAGTTTTGGAGAGAAAAGAAAGAAGGGATACTGGTCTGTAGTTGTTGACATCGGAGGGATCGAGTGTAGGTTTTTTGAGAAGGGGTGCAACTCTCGCTCTCTTGAAGATGGAAGGGACATAGCCAGCGGTCAAGGATGAGTTGATGAGTGAGGTGAGGTAAGGGAGAAGGTCTCCGGAAATGGTCTGGAGAAGAGAGGAGGGGATAGGGTCAAGCGGGCAGGTTGTTGGGCGGCCGGCCGTCATAAGTCGCAAGATTTCATCTGGAGAGAGAGGGGAGAAAGAAGTCAAAGCATAGGGTAGGGCAGTGTGAGCAGGACTTTCCTTCTATATCTCTCTATCTTCTTTTTCTCGCTGTCGTACACTTCAATACAGACCATCCCAAACATGCTCAATGGTTGACATGTCTGGTGAGTATGCGGACCATGGAAGAACTGGGACATTTTCAGCTTCCAGGAATTATGTACAGGTCCTTGGGACATGGAGCCATGCATTATCATGCTGAAACATGAGGTGATGGCGGCGGATGAATGGCACGACAATGGGCCTCAGGATCTTTTCACAGTATCTCTGTGCATTCAAATTACCATAGGTCAAATGCAATTGTGTTTGTTGTTCGTAGCTTATGCTTGCCCATACCATAACCCCACCGCCACCATGGGGCACTCTGTTCACAAAGTTGACATCAGTTAACCGCTCGCCCACACGACGACATACATGCTGTCTGCCATCTGCCCGGTACAGTTGAAACCGTGATTCATCCGTGTAGAGCACACTCCAGCAGGCCAGTGGCCATCGAAGGTGAGCATTTGCCCACTGAAGTCGGTTACGATGTTGAACTGCAATCAGGTCAAGACCCTGGTGTGGACAGCGAGCACGCAGATGAGCTTCCCTGAGACGGTTTCTGACAGTTTGTGCAGAAATTCTTCAGTTGTACAAACCCACAGTTTCATCAGCTGTCCGGGTGGCTGGTTTCAGACGATCCGGCAGGTGAAGAAGCCGGATGTGGAGGTCCTTGGCTGGTGTGGTAACACGTGGTCTGGACGTTTGGACGTACTGCCAAATTCTCTAAAACAGCGTTGGAGGCAGTTTATGGTAGAGAAAGGAACATAGTGTTGGAGTGTGCCCCTGGCTCTCCGTAAATATTAAAAATAAACAAGAAATTGTTGCCATCTGGTTTGCTTAATATAAGGAATTTGAAATTATTTATACTTTTACTTTTGAAACTTAAGTATATTTGAGCAATTACATTTACTTCTGATACTTAAGTATATATAAAACCAAATACTTTCACTCAAGTCATATTTTTCTGGGTGACTTTTACTTGAGTCATTTTCTGTTAAGGTATCTTTACTTTTACTCAAGTATGACAATTGGGCACTGTTTCCCCCACTGATGACAAGCTGTGTGTTCTTCCAAATAGGTTAGCACAATGTAGCCCTCATCTTTTTGGCTCTCGTAGCCCTTTCCCTACTTGACCAAGTTAACTCGCTACACATCTCCTGACTTCACAATTGAGCTTTTTAGGATTTGCCCCGGCCTGCCAGATATGTGGATATATCTATAAGCAGCTTTGCTTTGGTGTGTGTATATGCCTATACGAACTTCAACAGTAGGCTTCACGCCACATTAGCAACCTGAGGACCATTACAGCCTGTGGTATTTAGGAATTTCAGCATGACTAAGCTATGTTTACTTCTATGAATACAGAATTACAGGGGTGGGGCAGTGATAGGGAACATCTCTGATATTCTCTTCTAACTCCGGGAGGCCACCCGAGAGGGAAGAGTCCCAGACGGAGAATGTCAGAAAACAAACACATAAACAGAAACACCCTGGAAAAGATGGAAACACAAGATTAAATATGGTGCTCTCTTTTCTCTTTGGCTTTGTAGTCAACATGTGTCTCTTGACTGTGCTGACTTTGAGGCTGATGTGGTTATGGTGTGTGTGTGTGTGTGTGTGTGTGTGTGTTGCTGCCCTTCTGCTGCAGTGTGTGCTCTGATCTCAACAAGTGACCATTAACAGAGCAATACAAGGCATTGTTCTTCCTCCCTGCTGGAGTCTTTTCTTCTCAAATCAGGCTTTTGACATTACTACACACACAAACACACACACACACACACACACACACACACACACACACACACACACACACACACACACACACATATATTTACACAAACACACACACACACACACACACACACACACACACACACACACACTCACACTCACACTCACACTCACACAAATGCAATAAACACAAAACCAACAGACTCCTTGGGATCCTTAAGTCCTCGCTAAAGGTCTCAGTTTAAGAGACATTCTGCACACACACATAGTTACACACGAATACACACACCTACACACACCCCCTCATACACGCCTACACATACTCCCACTCTCCCTTTCTATCCACATTTTTTCTCAGAGCTGATGAGCGTACTCATTTTGATGTGTTGTGTATGCCTCAGATTGGTAGGTCGGAACACTTTCTATTTTTGTCTGAATCAAAGGGAATGTAGATCTCTGTTTCTCCAGCAGATGCATTCATTAATCTAATTGCTGTGAAATTGTAGGAACTCTGAACTCCTATATCAGAGCGCATACTCCTACTCCTAACAGATTAACTGTGCAGTTACAAAATGACTAAAATTAGATGAGCTATGTGCTACCTTACTGATTAACCTCTGAATTATTACACACATAGACAGCATACATATGAATGACTTTCTCTGTCACATTTGAAATTAATGTGCATCCGCCTGAAGTCATAAATGGACACAAACTGGATGGAATGAATACACAATTTCATGAAACAACTGAACTTTCAAATAGTGTGGCCCCCTTATTGCCATTTAATCACTAATTATCATTCGTACCTGTGCTAGAGAAAAACCCCTTGTTAATATAACAGCGAATTCAAGCCTGCAGTTGTATTACTGATTCATGTGCACTTTTAAACCTTCACATTACTGGAAGGGCTCGTTTGCATGAATATTTGATGGGAAAACGATCTGCCCGTTCGCACCTAGCGACAGGTGTTTAGTTGCGTAAGAGAAGTTAAGCAACAGACTGCCATTGAGGAACCTTAGAGGGGGCTGACGGCCTGGTGTCTATTTTCTCTGTCCCACTCCGATGACACGCAGACGTATGGTAAGGAGACACCTGGGCTGGACAGCAGATCACATGTGTTCCTGAACATGCCTTAGACAGGGACACTAGTTGTTGAATGAGTCATAGTGAGAGTCAACTTGTTCTCCATGTCCAGTAAACATTCTCCTTGAACCTGGTCACTGCTTTTCTCAATATCTCTAAGAATGTCACTGCTGATGTCAGTAAGGTACATGCTGTAGGTTCTTGGACATGGGCCATCATATGTACCTTTACAAAGTGTGCCATTATGTAATTATGTGGAAAAATATTTTCACAGTAAGGTTCATAGGTTCATGGAAATCCTTCATCATATGTGCCTCTATAGAGTGTGCTATTAAGTAATTAAGTGGGACATTATTTTCTTGGAGAAAGACAGGACAGTACAGTCTAAGTAATGCTAACATCAGTAAGGTATAGCTTGAGGAAATTATGCTTTGTTATTGTTTCTGTATGTATGTGCCTCTAAGTGCATGCCCCTAAAGAGTTCACTTAAATAATTATGTTCCAAACAAACACTTATCATGAATTCTAAAGTCAAGAAAATGTATGCAACAATTGCAGATTGCGTTTTCATTTCCAAACTACAATTGTATGCAGAAAAAAGGCTAACTATGTTGTGGTGGATGTATCTTGTTTCCTACTCCCATGCCAAATGAAGTCCATCTAAAGATTGATTGAATTGAGATCTAGTGTCTTTTTATAGAGCTGTTATTTTGATTCACTAACTCTCTATTCCTTCACTCCCCTCCCCCCTTTCCTCTCCTCTAACATCAAACCTCTCCTCCAAACCAACAATTTCATGCTATTATTTTCTCCCATGATTATTTTCTTCTTTCCTTCTATGGCACCACTAACCCTGACCTCTACAGACTGGCAGTATGAGGGTAAGAGGGTAAACCTTTCCTTTTCCTCTCTCTCTCTCTCTTGCTCTCTCTTTCTCTCGGCATTAAGTGTATATTGACTCTCAACTAGGGTTGCAAAGCTACCGGTAATTTACCAAAGCTAATAAACAGGTAATCTATGGCAATCTATGGTAACTTTGGTAATTTATACTTGAATAACTTTTTTTTTAAAGTATATATTACACAGCAATGGTATTCACTAAGATGATGGTTTATGTTTAGGTTAATGTCATTCTTTGTTATTGTATTAAAAAAAATAATCTTATTTGATTATTTTACTTGTGATGAGGCCACACAGAGGGTCAGAGACAATTACAGACACCTGTGTTAATCTGAAGTACCCAGAAAGGCCACTAGATGTCTTGTGGTTAATTATATAAAATCCTTTAAAGTACCAAAATTCTGGTAGTTTACTGGTAAACTTTGAAAGTTTCCAGTAATATACCCTCCCTTTGCAACCCTTCTCAAGACCTCTCTCCTGTCTTTTGCCGTCATACAGTCATCACTGAAGCGCAATTCACTCTTTGTACTCTGAGTAATTCCCATCTGTGTATCTCCTGTACTGGACACTGTGCTCATGTTGTCCCCCTCATGGCTGTCATGTATTGTCATCATGTATTGTAGAGAGTTGATCATCACTGCTTTTGTGTCAGTGTCGTTCAACCTATCAATGTGCTTCAACAGTCATAGAAATTATGCAACCATTCATAACCAGTTATGACAGTTTATGACATAAGGCTCTTTGTGGTATTGATGTGTTTTATTGCCTTCTCTCTCCACCATACAGAATGTAAACTGTCTCGGTCAGGCCCCCCTGCTACCATAGTGACCATCGATGAAGAGAGCCCAAATGGTATGTACTGCTTTTTTGTTTTCTCTGAACCTACTGTTCAGTATAGACCATAACATACATTACAACACAGAGTTGAAGGACACATTATGTCTCAAGTACCAGTACTTGGATTTCTAAGTTAAGAATCGACAGGCATGCTACTGGGTACCCAATCAAACCTTTACCCAAGATCCCAGGCTAGGAGCCTTTGTGCTCCTGTTGAGAACAAATCTAGCTTAAAGACTTCAGTTACCTGTAGCACGATACTTGCTATTTACCTAATTAGCTCGAGGAAAATCAACTTGTTACAGGCACTTGTTGTTGTGTACTGTGTGTGCGTGTGTGTGTGTGTGTGTTGGCCTCCCCAGGCAGGGGACATGTGTGCTTGGTACAGATGGTGTTTGTCGTGGTGGTGTGGTGTGGGGCTCCTTTAGTGAATAGACCGCTCCCAACCGAGGACGGCACGGCTACGCATGGCTGTGTGCAACTGGTGACGGCTACAGCTCTGAATGTGTTCGAGGACTCAGGGATGTCGCTAAACAGATGTGCACAAGTTGTTGGGGTCAAGTGTACCGAAATTCTTCTCCAGTTTCCTCATTATTATCTTCCTCCTCTTCCTCCTCTTCCTCCTCCTCAACTGTTTATGTTGTTTTTCAAAAGAAAAACCGCTCAACAACCAGACCCTTATAATGGAAGTCATACTGTCCTTCCAAGCCCTACCTCTCCATACATGTCCTTCCCAGCCCTACCTCTCCATACATGTCCTTCCCAGCCCTACCTCTCCATACATGTCCTTCCCAGCCCTACCTCTCCATACATGTCCTTCCCAGCCCTACCTCTCCATACATGTCCTTCCCAGCCCTACCTCTCCATACATGTCCTTCCCAGCCCTACCTCTCCATACATGTCCTTCCCAGCCTTAGTTCCCTATATGTGTGACCGTGATATGGCCATGATGGATTGTCTAGGGAATGTGTTAGACTGCCATGCAGTCAGGCCTGCATTAGAAAGCCCCTCTCGTCCCTGTATCAACGTGTTCTCCTCCGATGCGCCAGGTCTGTGAGATTTGGGCCTAATCCCCCTCATAAAACACTCATTTACCTGGGATATGGCCCCTGTCCTTTTATTTATCTGGATGTGATGAAAGTGCCCAGGCCTGGTGTTCCTATAATGTAACGTAAAACAGGCAACCTGTCATTATTGACCAAAGCAATTATCCATCTAAATGTGCTCCATTTCTTCCTCCTGTCACACACATGCAATACAAATGACATATAATAAGATTCCATCTCCCCTTCATTCCCTTTTATATTAGTTTATGTCGGGCACCGGAAAAACAAACAGAATAATCACCAGTCCATCACTGTTTGCTTTGTCTGCAGGGTTCCAAGCAGTGTCCTTGTTTTAGAATGCCTTTTGCATCACTCAAGGGACAAGTACGTCATAAGCCTTGTGATAGAAGAATTGAATCAGTTGCTGAAATTATATTTGTAAAAATTATTTCAATGGCCATTCATTGAAGAACAGAGAAGCCTTCGCACTGCTCTTGCTCATATAACTTTGTTTTATTAACCCTTTACACTCGTGGGAATTGGCCTATATGCATGTAGGGCCCAATGGAAATGTTTCAAACAGAAGAAATATGAGAAACATATGCACAACTATGGTAGAAATTTAGAGGAAACAGTTTGGAGATTATGGGGAAATTATTAGACCAAAGGCGAAGACACAACAGTTCACCTGACGCGACTGAATCCAAACATTACACTGTGGATTTGATGTGCATTTTACATTTTCTGTACTTTTCGCAGCATTTGTCAATACCGAAATCTGACTCTTGATACATTGGGTAATATAATAAGAATATTCATGAAATTGTGGGGTATGTGCAACATAAGACAAAAAAAAAATGACAAGGGTTTCAGTAGATGTCTAACTGGTGATATGATACAAGGAAAGAGCCTTCAACTATTAGGGGCTTTTTTGAGCTCTCCTAGCTGTGCCGTTGAGGAACTGAAGCAAGCACACTTGTAGTTTTTTGTTTGGAACACAGCCCTGCATCCTCACCTTCACACAATTACTGTTGTTGTTTACGCAATCCATTATAAATCGCAATCTGGGTCAGGTGGGCATAATTTGAAAGCTTATTATATTGCCAACATGACTAGCTAAGTTATAAAATATGATCTTACAGTGTTAGGCTTTCACAAGGCACTTCAGAGAAACAGATAGTAATTTTGGTGTGCAAAGAATCGATCCATGAGTGCATTCAGGTACAGTGGGGAAAAAAAGTATTTAGTCAGCCACCAATTGTGCAAGTTCTCCCACTTAAAAAGATGAGAGAGGCCTGTAATTTTCATCATAGGTACACGTCAACTATGACAGACAAATTGAGGAGAAAAAATCCAGAAAATCACATTGTAGGATTTTTTATGAATTTATTTGCAAATTATGGTGGAAAATAAGTATTTGGTCACCTACAAACAAGCAAGATTTCTGGCTCTCACAGACCTGTAACTTCTTCTTTAAGAGGCTCCTCTGTCCTCCACTCGTTACCTGTATTAATGGCACCTGTTTGAACTTGTTATCAGTATAAAAGACACCTGTCCACAACCTCAAACAGTCACACTCCAAACTCCACTATGGCCAAGACAAAAGAGCTGTCAAAGGACACCAGAAACAAAATTGTAGACCTGCACCAGGCTGGGAAGACTGAATCTGCAATAGGTAAGCAGCTTGGTTTGAAGAAATCAACTGTGGGAGCAATTATTAGGAAATGGAAGACATACAAGACCACTGATAATCTCCCTCGATCTGGGGCTCCACGCAAGATCTCACCCCATGGGGTCAAAATGATCACAAGAACGGTGAGCAAAAATCCCAGAACCACACGGGGGGACCTAGTGAATGACCTGCAGAGAGCTGGGACCAAAGTAACAAAGCCTACCATCAGTAACACACTACGCCGCCAGGGACTCAAATCCTGCAGTGCCAGACGTGTCCCCCTGCTTAAGCCAGTACATGTCCAGGCCCGTCTGAAGTTTGCTAGAGTGCATTTGGATGATCCAGAAGAGGATTGGGAGAATGTCATATGGTCAGATGAAACCAAAATATAACTTTTTGGTAAAAACTCAACTCGTCGTGTTTGGAGGACAAAGAATGCTGAGTTGCATCCAAAGAACACCATACCTACTGTGAAGCATGGGGGTGGAAACATCATGCTTTGGGGCTGTTTTTCTGCAAAGGGACCAGGACGACTGCTCCATGTAAAGGAAAGAATGAATGGGGCCATGTATCGTGAGATTTTGAGTGAAAACCTCCTTCCATCAGCAAGGGCATTGAAGATGAAACGTGGCTGGGTCTTTCAGCATGACAATGATCCCAAACACACCGCCCGGGAAACGAAGGAGTGGCTTCGTAAGAAGCATTTCAAGGTCCTGGAGTGGCCTAGCCAGTCTCCAGATCTCAACCCCATAGAAAATCTTTGGAGGGAGTTGAAAGTCCGTGTTGCCCAGCGACAGCCCCAAAACATCACTGCTCTAGAGGAGATCTGCATGGAGGAATGGGCCAAAATACCAGCAACAGTGTGTGAAAACCTTGTGAAGACTTACAGAAAACGTTTGACCTGTGTCATTGCCAACAAAGGGTATATAACAAAGTATTGAGAAACTTTTGTTATTGACCAAATACTTATTTTACACCATAATTTGCAAATACATTCATTAAAAATGTGATTTTCTGGATTTTTTTCCCTCATTTTGTCTGTCATAGTTGACGTGTACCTATGATGAAAATTACAGGCCTCTCTCATCTTTTTAAGTGGGAGAACTTGCACAATTGGTGGCTGACTAAATACTTTTTCCCCCCACTGTACTTGTTCCATAGCAAATTTTATTCACAATAGACAAACATTGGTATGTTTGCTGTACAATTACAAGTATGACATGGCGTCATACCCTAAATTGTTCTGAATAGAATGAACCTATCATAAACATTGATACTGTAAAGTACATGAGTTTTATAATATTTGCGCGTTTGGTTTGCTTGCAAGGGTTTGTGGTTTAGTAGCATTACATCGAAGCGTTATTTATTATAATCCTCAACGTCTCATCTTTCAGAACACATCGAGTACTCTTGATTTACAGCATTCCCTTCTCTCAGATGAAAAAACATTTGCAAAAGTAGTCAATTAGCGGGAGGGATGGGGGCATCTTCTTGTTGCGCTTGTTGCTCACACTTAGAGTGTCTGTCAGTTGAATCCCATACACCGCTGTAAAGCGGAGACCCTGAGATCTGACGTTATGTATAGCACGTTACTGTACAGCCACTGCTTTCCCATTTAGGCACTTATCAATTTTCAACCCATATACGGATTGAGTGCAAAGGGCTACAGTTTACGTGTCGGCCTCTCTGCCTTTTGTCAGAGCTTTGAAAAAAAGGCCAAGAGGAGTACACGTAAGCTTCAATAAAAAAGTGATACGAGCAAGTTTGTGTAGGTTTCTCTTTTCTTTGAAGTAATGCAACAAGATAACTCTGATGTGTGAGTGCTTTTTTCGCATTTTGAATGGCCATTCATTGGTATTGTGTGCTGTAGCATTATGGTGGGCCAAGGAAGGAACAGAATACAGTATTGATTAATGTCTTTACTGCTTAATACTTAACGTGCTCAAAGAGAGGTCTGAATAGCTTGAAAGCTATATGTTCTTGCAAAGGAAGAAATGGACCCACATTTTCATGTCAATTTCCATTGTCAATCGTACCATCATTGGTGTGTTGAATGGGATAATGCAACGGGAACGATTGTATTGACCTTACTGAGAGAAGAAGATGAGGATTACATATTACAGTGCATGACTGAAATTGAAGCAATATGATGCCTGTATTCAAATGATCCTCCTCACAATTCCAAGATTGATTGATGAGGACTTATTGGTCAGATGGTGATAAACTGATAGAAGAGATGGATAGGGAGATCGGTTGAGCAGTGTAAAAGATGGCTAGGAGGACAGAGTGGTGCATAGATGTATAGATGACTAAACAAAGCACTTGCTTATTATTATTGTTTGTGTTCAGGCTTAGCGTTTTTCTAGACATGCTTTTCTCATTACGGCTCACTATGTCTGTCTACTGGGGCCCTGTTTAGTCTGAGAATACCAAGAGCTCACAGGGGGATATGACTCTGCTCATTTAGATGGAACGTAGCATGTTTAATTGATCCCAAACGCTAGCTGTGCAGTCACTCTGACAGGTGCCAGAAAGACTCAAAGTATCACTTCACCATTTAAAGCTGATTTGTATCGTAAAGACAAAGCTTGTTTTGTTTTGGCTTTTTTGCTGGTTCAATGTATGAGAAAGCAAATGTGTTTTTTCCCGGGTTCCAACTGCAGTTAATCGGATTGAAGAGATTTCTATCTGGGGGATAAAGGATATGGGCTGTCTGCAGGTGCAGAGAGAGAGGGGAACTGAACTAGAGAGAGGGAGAGAGCATTACAGAAGTGAGTGGAGGTAGAGAGAGGACGTTGGAGAGCGAGAGAAAGGACGAAGAGAAGGAGAGAGAGAAGACAGAGAAAAAGAGAGAAAGTGTGTGAGAGAACGAGAGAATAATACAGATTTTCTTAGAAGAGAGAAAGAAAAGTGAGTGAGAGGTAAATAGATTAAGTGAAAGAGGTGACGTGAGCGGTATAAAGATGAAGGCATAGAAAAAGAGGTTAAGAGAGAGAGAATGAGAGAGTAAGACAGAATTACAGAGTATAGAAAGAAAGGGAAATTAAAGGAATGAAGCCATTGAGAAAGAGATGAGGGAGAGTGAGAATGAGAGAAAGAGGCAGATAATTGGACAGAGCAGAGCTATAAAAAGAGAGTGGAAGTGAGAGAGATGGGTAGACAGAATAGAAGACTGACTTATTGACTGATCTGCTTCTACAACAGCAGAAGCAGATCAAGGTGCCTATAAACTAAGGGGCCGGATGCTGGCGTTTATCTTTTCTCCACAAATGCATGATTTGTATCAATTGTGGCTTGGAACGTGTGAAGGGCCGCCCACTCCTCTCCCGGACATATTGAGCGACAGCTCACAGGAAATAGAAGAAATGAATAAAGTAGTGTAGCTGAAGGGTTTTATTAGAAAGCAGCATTTTATACAGTATGTGCTGTGGGCGAGCATAAGCCGTGGTGAGATCACTTGGAAGACTGATAAAGTCTTTGTCGTAAAGTTGGAGCATCCATATGAATGAAATACACTGAGTATACAAAACATTACTCAATATTAGGAAGGTGTACCTAATGTTTGCTATACTCTGTGTATTTAAGTCACAAATATCACTTCCCTTCTTAAATAAGATATTGCTACCCTGATTAAAAAAGACACACATTCACACACATACTGTGCATGCAAGCACGCACACACATGCACAGATTCCATTCCTTACTTAGATTTGTGTGTATTGGGTATATGTTGTGAAATTGTTAGGAATTACTTGTTAGATATTACTTGTTAGATATTACTTGTTAGATATTACCTGTTAGATATTACCTGTTAGTCCATGAATGCCTTAACCTCCTGAGTGGCACAGTGGTCTAAGGCACTGCATCGCAGTGCTAACTGTGCCACTAGAGATCCTGGTTCGAATCCAGGCTCTGTCGCAGCCGGCCGCGACCGGGAGACTCATGGGCGGCGCACAATTGGCCCAGCGTCGTCCAGGGTAGGGGAGGGAATGGTTCGATTCCCACGGGGGGCCAGTATAAAAAAATAAATAAAATAAAAACATGTATTCACTAACTGTAAGTCGCTCTGGATAAGAGCGTCTGCTAAATGATGTAAATGTAAATATTACTTGTTAGATATTACTCCCTCTCCGCAATAGCAACAGGCTTCTACAGGGCATCCCCTGTAATTAGACTTGGACTGTATCGCCATTAATGCTGAATAGTTAGCCTGAACTAGCTAATACCAATCAACTAATGTACAGAATAAGAATGCACTAGATTCAATCTGATAACGAGAGAGGTGAAATGCAACACTAGACACAGACACTTGGCTCAGGACTGAGGCTGCATCAGAGGAATTCAAATCAAATGTTATTTGTCACATGCGCCGAATACAACAGGTGTAGACCTTACTGTAAAATGCTTACAATTTTACATTTTGCAGACGCTCTTATCCAGAGCGACTTACAGTTAGTGAGTGCATACATTTTCCATACTGGCCCCCCGTGGGAAACGAACCCACAACCCTGGCGTTGCAAGCGCCATGCTCTACCAACTGAGCTACAGGAGGCCCACACTGAGCTACAGGAGGCCCACCCGGACTATTTACATAGTGCAATGTCATTCAGTCTCTCGAAAGGTCTCCTCTTTTCTAAGAAAGCATTCAAAGACTGAAGGATGCTGTCTTCCATAGGAAAATGTCAGGTACAAAGACCTCAGAACCAGCTTCAGAATTGTTTTAAATGTTGTTAAACAATCTGTGAAAGAGCCCATGCAAGGGCTTTGTGACTGTTTTCTCAACGACCATGGATTCATTAGTTACTCCTTTCTCCAGCGCTATTTCAATCCTCTTTCTCTGTATCTCTCTCTGTATCTCTCTCTGTATCTCTCTCTGTATCTCTCTCTGTATCTCTCTCTCTCTCTCTCTCTCTCTCTCTCTCTCTCTCTCTCTCTCTCTCTCTCTCTCTCTCCCTCTCTGTCTCTCATTCTCTCTTTTCCCTGTTCCTCTGGGGAGTCTATCTAATTATCCACATACATGACGGTGAACTAAGACACTCAATTGTTTTATTTCATTCTCACATTTGAATGAAGCAAATCTTTTTTTGTTAATTTGTCTCTGGTGCACACCTGTTTGCCCAAAAAATTTGTACAGCATTACCCATTTTCAGGGCCTCAGATTGATACGAAGTTATAATGACTGGGCCCTGTAATTATAGAATGGTTGCTATGGTAAAATGAGGGCTCTGTGCATTTCCGTTTCAGTGCTATGTCGGTTGTAACTTTTTCTGTCTGAGATGTAGGTTTGGTATTCTGGAGCCGTCTCTCTGTGATTCAAACGATGAGAGCCCTGGTGGCAACACATGCATGAATGCCTGGCAGCAGACTAAAGAGAGAGAGACAGAGTGTGTGTGCGCATTTATGTTCCTGCATGAGTGTGCATGTGCCTGGGTTGGTTGCAGTGTGTGGATGTGTTCTGCGAGGTGCTTGGTTTAATTTGGATTTTGCAGATGTTCATTCCCAGTTAACCACTGCCAGTGTGATACAGAGAAAGTGTTTGTGTGTATAATAATTTGGTGGGTGCTTATATTTGTCGTATTTCACAAGTGTGTATTAATATGCATGTATGAATTAGAAATATATTTTTTTGCATATCCCACTCTCCCTGAGAGGACGACCCTGGAGCAATTAGGGTTAAGTGCCATACTCAAGGTCACATCAACAGATTTTTCACCTTGTCGGCTCGGGATTTCAACTACATTTACATTTACATTTAAGTCATTTAGTAGACACTCTTATCCAGAGCAACTTACAAATTGGTGCATTCAACTTAGGATAGCCAGTGGGACAACCACCACTGGGGGAGGGGGGGGGGGGGGGGGGGGTGTAGAAGGATTACTGTTATACTATTCCAGGTATTCCTTAAAGAGGTAGGGTTTCAAGTGTCTCCGGAAGGTGGTCAGTGACTCCGCTGTCCTGGCGTCGTGGGGGAGCTTGTTCCACCATTGGGGTGCCAGAGCAGTGTATAGCTTTGACTGGGCTGAGTGGGAACTGTGCTTCCGTAGTGGTAGGGGGGCTAGCAGGCCAGAGGTGGATGAACGTAGTGCCCTCGTTTGGGTGTAGGATCAGAGCCTGAAGGTAAAGAGGTGCCGTTCCCCTCACAGCTCCGTAAGCAAGCACCATGGTCTTGTAGTGGATGCGAGCTTCAACTGGAAGCCAGTGGATTGTGTGGAGGAGCGGTGTGACATGAGAGAACTTGGGAAGGTTGAACACCAGACGAGCTGCAGCGTTCTGGATAAGTTCTAGGGGTTTAATGGCACAGGCAGGGAGCCCAGCCAACAGCGAGTTGCAGTAATCCAGACGGGAGATGACAAGTGCCTGGATTAGGAACTGTGCCGCTTTCTGTGTAAGGTAGGGTCGTCCTCTGCGAATGTTGTAGAGCATGAACCTGCAAGATCGGGTCACCGCTTTGATGTTAGCGGAGAACGACAGGGTGTTGTCCAGGTTCACGCCAAGGTTCTCTGCACTCTGGGAGGAGGACACAATGTAGTTGTCAACCGTGATGGTGAGCTCATGGAACGGGCAGTCCTTCCCCGGGAGGAAGAGCAGCTCCGTCTTGCCGAGGTTCAGCTTGAGGTCATGATCCGACATCCACACTGATATGTCTGCCAGACATGCAGAGATGTGATTCGCCACCTGGTTATCAGAAGGGGGAAAGGAGAAAATGAATTGTGTGTCGTCTGCGTAGCAATGATAGGAGAGATCATGTGAGGATATGACAGAGCCAAGTGACTTGGTGTATAGAGAGAATAGGAGAGGGCCTAGAACTGAGCCCTGGGGGACACCAGTGGTGAGAGCACGTGGTGCGGAGTCAGATTCTCGCCACGCCACCTGGTCGGAGCGACCTCTCAGGTAGGACGCAATCCAAGAGTGAGCAGTGCCGGAGATGCCCAACTCGGAGAGGGTGGAGAGGAGGATCTGATGGTTCACAGTATCAAAGGCAGCAGATAGGTCTAGAAGGATAAGAGCAGAGGAGAAAGAGTTAGCTATGGAGAGAAAAGAAAGAAGGTATACTGGTCTGTAGTTGTCGACATCGGAGGGATCAAGTGTAGGTTTTTTTGAGGAGGGGTGCAACTCTCGCTCTCTTAAAGATGGAAGGGACATAGCCAGCGGTCAAGGATGAGTTGATGAGTGAGGTGAGGTAAGGGAGAAGGTCTCCGGAAATGGTCTGGAGAAGAGAGGAGGGGATAGGGTCAAGCGGGCAGGTTGTTGGGCGGCCGGCTGTCACAAGTCGCAAGATTTCATCTGGAGAGAAAGGGGAGGAAGAAGTCAAAGCATAGGGTAGGGCAGTGTGAGCAGGACCAGCGGTGTCATTTGACTTAATAAATTAGGATCGGATGTCGTCAACCTTCTTTTCAAAATGGTTGACGAAGTCATCCACAGAGAGGGAGGAGGGAGGGGGAGGGGGAGGAGGATTCAGCAGGGAGGGGAATGTGGCAAAGAGCTTCCTAGGGTTAGAGGCAGAGGCTAGACATTTAGAATGGTAGAAAGTGGCTTTAGCAGCAGAAACAGAAGAAGAAAATGTAGAGAGGAGGGAGTGAAAAGATGACAGGTCTGCAGGGAGTCTAGTTTTCCTCCATTTCCGCTCGGCTGCCCGAAGCCCTGTTCTGTGAGCTCGCAATGAGTCGTCAAGCCAAATAGCAGGAGGGGAGGACCGAGCCGGCCGGGAGGATAAGGGACATAGAGAGTCAAATTATTTAGAAAGGGAGGAGAGGAGGGTTGAGGAGGCAGAATCAGGAGATCGGAGGGAGGATTTAGCAGAGGGAAGAGATGATAGGATGGAAGAGGAGAGAGTAGCGGGAGAAGGAGAGTGAAGGTTGTGATGGCACATTACCATCTGAGTAGGGGCAGAGTGAGTAGTGTTGGAGGAGAAAAGGATACAAAGTAGTGGTCGGAGACTTGGAGGGGAGTTGCAGTGAGATTAGTAGAAGAACAGCATCTAGTAAAGATGAGGTCAAGCGTATTGCCTGCCTTGTGAGTAGGGGGGGACGGTGAGAGGGTGAGGTCAAAAGAGGAAAGGAGTGGAAAGAAGGAGGCAGAGAGAAATTAGTGAAAGGTAGACGTAGGGAGGTTAAAGTCACCCAGAACTGTGAGGGGTGAGCCATCCTCAGGAAAAGAACTTAGGAACTTATCAAGGAATCAAGCTCATTGATGAACTCTCCAAGGAAACCTGGAGGGCGATAAATGATAAGGATGTTAAGCTTGAATGGGCTAGTGACAGCATGAAATTCAAATGAGGAGATAGATAGGTCAGGGGGAATAGAGAGAATGTCCACTTGGGAGAGATGAGGATTCCTGTGCCACCGCCGCGCTGACCAGATGCTCTCGGGGTATGCGAGAACACATGATCAGACGAGGAAAGAGCAGTAGGAGTAGCAGTGTTTTCTGTGGTAATCCATGTTTCTGTCAGCGCCAAGAAGTTGAGGGACTGGAGGGTAGCATAGGTTGAGATGAACTCTTCCTTGTTGGCCACAGAACGGCAGTTCCAGAGGCTGCCAGAGACCTGGAGTTCCACGTGGGTCATGCGCGCAGGGACCACCAGATTAGAGTGGCAGCAGCCACGCGGTGTGAAGCGTTTGTATGGCCTGTGCAGAGAGGAGAGAACAGGGCTAGACAGACACATAGTTGACAGGCTACAGAAAAGGCTACAATAATGCAAAAGAGATCGGAATAAAAGTACCTAAACATCTAAGAGCGGGGCCTCCCTCACTTACCTTTCACTGAAACACTCAAATATAACTCTCCCAACTTCCACTTTAGAAATTATAATTGTTGTAACTACAGCGTTTCAATGTTTTCTAGGAATAGACTCTAACTTAGTTTATTCAGCTAGCTAACTTGGTACAGTATTCTTCCGTGAAAACCGCCCAGGTATCCTATGACGCCATAGCTAACTAGCATGCTAGCATCCAATAACACACGGTTTAGCACCAATACTTGGTTACAACAAACTACCAAAAGTGTGTTTACACACTAAATAGATCATTTGTGTCCGGTTCTAGTTCCTTTCATAACGCGGAAATAATTAAACGTTGGCTAGCTAGCACAAAGTCAGTCATGCTAGCTACACAAGTGGACTACACATCTCGAATGTTCAGAAAATGAAGCTTTACGTTGCAAAATTCTCATTGACTAAAATGATATTGTATTTAGTTGCTACAGTACTGCTAGCTGGTGGTGTTGGCTAGCTAGCAATGGCTGCAGTGTTGACTTTGTTTGAAAAATGGCATCGCTGCAAACGAATGTAGCTGGCTAAAATGATATTGTATTTAGTTGCTACAGTACTGCTAGCTGGTAGTGTTGGCTAGGGACCATTCGGTTACTGGCCCAACACTCTGACCGCTAGGCTACCTGCAGGCGTGTGTGCGTGCGTGTGTGTGCGTGCGTGTGTGTGCCCTGTTGAAATGATTGCAAGGCCAGCAATATGTAATTAGAGAGTATGGCTGAAAGGACTGGATTAGTCTCCAACACCTGCTACTTCTCTGGATTAGAGAGGGAGTGGAAGAGAGAGCGATTGAGAGGGGTGTGGGGGAGATGAGATTGGTGCATGGAAAGTGGTAGAGCAAAGAGAGAGGGCAGTGTGTTGTCAGTGTGCATAATGTAGGTGCCCACATGCTTGCCTCCGCGCATGTGAGGTGTTAGTATATAAACATTTAATATACCCAGACTTTCCATTTTACTGTTGTTTTTTCATATAATGTATCTCGATGGCTGCGTGTTTGAATCTGCTTGCTAATTCAGTGGAACGTCAAATCTTTAGTGGAATGGTAGAACACTAGTTGCTATTTCTCTCTGTGTCCACCCAATTAGCCTTCTGGGGTTGCTAGTGTGGTTTTTTGGTATTGTGAAACATATTCCTCCATTTGATATGTAAATAAAGGCTGCGATTACAGTATTATATTGAGATAAACGGTCAGGTTAATTAGCTGCGTTGTTGTGCTAAATTGCTTTAACTCTTTGTTTACCCTCATAAAAAATAAGCTATAGAGATGAGTATCTTTTGAAGTATAGCTAGGATTCTGCATCCTCATTTACATACACTTAAATTCTTTGTGAGGATTTTTGCCTTTTTCCATATGCAAACCTCCACCTTTGCTATGAAAATAAAATGAGACAATATACTCCCAAAACAGATTACTAAATAAAATGTAATATGTTCACTCATATTCCCAATATTATATAAACCTCTAATACAGAACTCATCCGAATAAACCTCTAATACAGAACTCATCCAACTGCAATGTAATTTTATAAGAAATAGGAAGAAAAATGCCTCTTTAACTTCCTTCAATTTTTCTCAAGTCGATTCTGACATGAATTCTCAGTCCCCACTGCATTATTCAATTGCCTCTCCCAGAGTGTCTGAGCATTGTCACGTTAGATTATGGTTAAATACAATTCTGTATATTTGTCATTTTGGATTCACATCTCTCTTAAGAAAATCCTGGGGTACATTTTCACAAGAACAGCATCCACTTCTATTAGTTGCTTTGAAAATCGGGTCTCAAGAAATTACTTTACTCTAATAGTTTCGTAGTCACACAAGTAATACGGATTAAAATGTAAAATGTATTTTTTCTTTTTTCGCTGATTTCAGTTTGTGACAAAACTAGCAAGTATAGTGTAGAGAATCATTGTACCATCTAAACCACTGTGAAATATATTTTCCATTAAAAATATATATATATATATTTTTTTTCAGCTGTTTGAAGCTGGTGTACAAAACCGATAGTAAAAAAAGAAATCTTCAGAACAGAAAGCATAGAAATAGCGCACATAGAACAGATCTACCGCTTCTTAGACTTGCTTTCAATGAGAATGATAGATCTATAACCTACATTTCTATGTGAATTTGGTTGGGTCGCCCCAAAAGTTACATATTGCAGCTTTAATCCTCTCATTAGACTGAGTAGTTATTAAAGGGGGGGGGGGGGGGGGGCAGTGCAAATAGTCCGGGTAGCCATGATTAGCTGTTCAGGAGTCTTATGGCTTGGGGGTAGAAGCTGTTGAGAAGTCTTTTGGACCTAGACTTGGCACTCCGGTACCGCTTGCCGTGCGGTAGCAGGGAGAACAGTCTATGACTAGGGTGGCTGGAGTCTTTGACAATTTTGAGGGCCTTCCTCTGACACCGCCTGGTATAGAGGTCCTGGATGGCAGGACTCTTTCACTATTGGTTCTCATTCCCCAGAGATTATTTTCTAAATTGCCTGCAAAATCAGCATGTAGATACTTCCCTTTAAAAGGGGGCTGAACTTACTGATTTAGCCTCGGTTTCAATCGTCCTCATTAGGAAATGCAACTGAGAATGAGATTTGGGTCTTGGAGGCGTGCATTGATGTGGGTGTCTCTTGTGTCTCTTGTATTAATACATTTTATTTGGGGAACACCTTTCAAGATACTCAAGGACATCTTACATTAAAAGTAGGCCTATGTAAAATCAAGTGCCGTACATAAAATCATAAAATCAAATGCATCAATTAAAATGTAAAATCAAAGGACAAGACTAAACAGGACAGATAGCAACAAGAGGGAGGGGTTGGGAAGAGTATACTGTAAGGGTTGGTGTGAGGTGTGACCTAGTACAGTAGGCAGTAGGCAGAGATGGTCAAACAATAATCTTTACTGGTGGTCCCGAAGCCAACATACAAAATAACGGGCTTATCACGATAAAAGAAAGGTGGAGCAAATAACTCCTGTAACAGGATACAAACCCAGTTTAGGGAAGGGTTTGGGTTGGGTCGACACATAGGGATACATAGGGAACTGGGAAGGCACAGAAGGGGGCGGTAGGACAGAGTCAATCATGGATGCTAGGCTATAAGATATAGAGATCGTTGAAGAGGTGTGTTTTGAGGAGGTTTTTGAATGAGATGACTGTGTCTGCATGTCGTATGTGTAGGGATATTGCATTCCAGAGCCTGGGTGCCGAGCAGCTAAAGGCCCTGGCACCTATGGTGGAGAGGCGGGGGGGGGGGGGGGGGGTGACAAGGAGACCAGCAGAGAAGGAGTGTAGGGAGCGGGAGGTGGCATAGGCTGGGAGAAGATCAGAGAGGTAGGTGGGTGTCAGGTTGTGGAGGCCTTTGTAGGTGAGGAGGAGTGTCTTAAAGTTAACATAGGATAGCACAAGGAGCCAGTGTAGATTGATGAGAAGATTGGTGTGATGTGTTTGGTTGATCTGGTGCGGGTGAGGTTTCTGGCAGCTGAGTTCTGGACCAGTTGAAGTCTGTTGGTGAGTTTGGGTGGGGATACCAGTGAGGACAGTAGTCCAGTCGTGAAGTGACAACAGCATGGATGAGGGTTTTGGTGTTGGAGTGTGACAGTGAGGGGCGGACCCTAGAGAAATTGTGGAGGTGGAAGTATGCTGTCTGGGTGATTGTTTTTATGTTAGGTTCGAATGTGAGAGTACTGTCGAGAATGACTCCGAGGCTTTTGACTTGTGTTGACAGAGGGACCAGGAAACCATCTATGGTGATGCTGAGGTTGTGCTGTTTGGAGAGAGTGGATTTGGAACCGATGAGCATGACCTCCGTCTTGTTGCTGTTAAGTTTGAGGAGGTTCATGCTCATTCCGCTCCGGATATCTTGGGGGCAGCTGATGAGGGAGGTGGGAGGGAGAGGAGTGGTGGGTTTGGTGGAGAGGTAGAGCTGGGTATCATCAGCATAGCAGCGGAAGTTAACTTTATGATTTCGCATGATCTTTCCCAGGGGTGGGAGGTATATGATGAAGAGGGGTGGACCCAACACTGACCCCTGGGGGACACGCTGTGAAACAGCCACACGCCCTGATCTGTGATTTTTCAGTTGCACAAACTGTTGGAGGTCAGTGAGGTAGGAGGAAAAACAGGAGAGTGCAACACCCATGACAACAACACCAGCCAGACGTTCCATGAGGAGTGGATGGGAGATGGTATAGAAGGCTGCGCTAAGGTCGAGGAGGATGAGTATGGATAGCAGCCCTGAGTCAGTTGCATGGAGGAGACCATTAGTGATTTTGACCAAGGATGTTTCAGTGCTGTGTTTGGAGCGGAAACCGGACTGGTATGGTTCATAAAGGTTATTGTAGTTGAGATAGAGTTGTAGTTGAGTGGCCACAACCCGCTCCAGTATTTTGGAAAGGAAGGGAAGGTTTGAGATGGGACAGAAGTTGTTCAGGTAATCAGGGTCAGCATTCCGTTTTTGGAGGATGGGAGTAACAGCAGCCATCTTAAGAGGGGAGGGTATGATGCCAGTGGTGAGGGAGGAGTTGATTATGCCAGTGAGCAGTGGAGAGATGGAAGGCAGGAAGGCTTTGACAAGGCTTGCGGGCACAGGGTCAAGTTGGCAGGTGGATGATTTGGATTTGTGGATAAGCTCAGTGATTGAGTTCTCAGCAGCCAGGGTGAAGTCAGAGAGGCAGGTGGAATGGGCTGGGCCTTCTGTGTGTTCGCACGTGGGAAGCTTAGACTAGCTAGCAAGCTAGCCAACTTCCTTTGCCAATTAGCTTCAGCCGGCCGGTGTGCAACCGTGGCAAAGTTGGCTTGACTTTGGATAGCCTATTTGTGGGGCTAGTTAGGGATCATCAATATAGTACACAATGTAAATGTGACAATATGTTCATGTTGCACACCTTTTAGTTTACTCATTAAATGGTTTCAGTATTTGTATATGAATTTCTACAATTTATAGTTGGTTTGAGGTTTTTATGTCTTTGAAATTTGGAGCTATTGAAATTGTTAAATATTGTCCCATGTACATTGTGTAATTTACTGATGGTCCCTAACTAGCCCCATATTAATATCCAAAGTCAAACCAAATTTACCATGGTCAGTGTGTTGGGCATTATGATCGGGTCGATTGCAGCTGTGCTCCGAATTGAGTATTACTTGGGTGCTGCCAGCTGTGGGCATGTGGGCAGGATTGCAATAAACCCAACCCAAGGAAAACTGTTACGTACCCTTCATTCTGTGACATACACTTGTTTACTAATAATCTTGTAAATCTCAGTTTTGGACGAGACTGACTTTTATGACCAACATTATCCTATTTACACTTTGTTGTCAATTTTGACACCAGAATAAATGTTTTTGACTCATATCGATGCTACATAGGCCATTTTCAAACAGATAATTTGTTTTTTGATTCAGTTGCTCTTTAAGTTGTTTCTCAACATTTGTTAAAATAGAGGAGCAGTTGAGACAGTCAGAGGTTCAGATGCAAAAATAGGTGGTATTTATTTTACAGTGCAGGTAATAAGACTGGATACAGACAGGGTATTTACAAAAAAAGTTGTTGACAAAAATGCATAACTCAAAGAAAATAAACTTACTTGGCCAAAATTGCAATATATAACCTCGAGTCGAGGACAAAGGCAAAGTGGCTCATACACTGGGCAAAATGCTGATTAATTCACGCATCTGAGTATATGGCAGAACTAAAGGAACAGCAAGACAACATACCTAGACAAATAAATTCACCTTATTCAGAACAAGGAGCCTGAAAAGAACTTGCCTGAACCTGGCATGAACCATTAGGACCTCTTTAAAGAGGTAAATTCTCAATGACAGTGACACACTTGAAAGGCAATACCATTGCACAATACACATTACAATGGCCAAGACTTAACACGTTAATGAAAACAAAGACATAATATGCATAAATCTTAGCATTTACAATAAATAATGAAAACACCCTTTAAACGGGAGAAACCAAATAACGCAGAGGTGTGCAACCTGTGGGTAAACATGCCTGGCCGTGAACATGCCTGGCGGGGGCTCACCTAGGAAACCAGTTCAGCAGTGGTGAGTACATGTTGGCGATCATCAAACAAAATAATACACAGCTAAACATTTGAAGAGTTTGTTTCACATTTGTGTTTTTTCATCAGAAATGATTGCTTATGGAGACTTCTGGTGACGCAACTTTTTCGTACTGCACATCGGTTGGGTATTTCCCCCCTAAATTCAAGTATTTACTCTGAGCATTATAGTAACTTACACAAAAATGGAGAAGGGGAAAGTAGGAAAAGGTTGTGGAGCTACAACAATAGTCCGTAACAAGACAGGAGAAGCTATAATCATAGACGAAACAAAGATGGCTAATGCTAGCGCAAATAAGATAGCAGCAGCAAAATAACTCTCATTCCGTGAGGTGATAAAGGAGGAATTGCGCGAGGCACTCGCAGGCTTTCGAGACGAACTTCGAGAAGATATGCGAAAATAACTAAATGAGTTCAAGAAGGACATTAACCAGAAACTTGAAGAAAACAAAGAAGAACTTCACAGCATATCTACAAGAGTGGGGGAAGCAGAACAGCACATAGGGGAAATGGACACATGGAACACTGCGGTCAAGGACGTACTTGTACAGTCTTTGAAAAGCCAACACACACTACAGGCAAAAGTGACAGAACTCAAAGGTTTTTACGTCGCAATAACATTAGACTTTATTTCGTGGCAGAGGGCGCAGAAAAATACTCTATGCCCAAATTCGTGGAGGGTCTATTCAATTAAATACTTGAAGATGTCACTGACCTGGGAATCGAGAGAGCACACCGAGCTCTGGCCTCAAAACCCCACAGTGGCGCCCCACCAAGATCCATAGTGGTACGGTTCCTACTATTATAGGTCAAAGAGAAAGTCTTACGTACAGCCTGGAAAAAGCCTGTTAACTTCCAAGGCCAACGAGTGTTCTTTGATCATGACTACGCGGGAGGGATACTGAAAAGAACGAAGGAATACACCCCCATCAAGAAAGCACTAAAAGAGAAAGGGATTCGCTTCTAAACACCATTCCTGGCAAAAATGCAGGTATTCCTGGATAATGGCCCGGTTACATACGAGCATGCAGACGAGGCGGCTGAGGACCTGAAGTCGAGGGGCATACCAGTGGAGTATACCAGTGGTCACGTTAATAACATATATATTAGCTAATGATGAATGATACAGTGACAACAGGGTGACAGAAGGGCATATCATGGGGAGGATTGATGACATGCATGCATGATCTATATAGTTTTCACTTGTAATTAACCGATGTGTATAAGCAACGAAATGGGAACCCTTTTTTTTCCGGTTCCAAGAGGTCTTGTTTGCGACTGCGTCACGCATTTTCATGGGACAGGCTCATCCCCCTCAAATTCCAGAGGCAAGAGACAGTCCTCTGACATAGGATTCCAAATAACAAAGTATTTTCCCTCTTTGGTTTACTTTTGTATTGTTCTTGTTTTTCCGTTCATTTTTAGGCTCATGTTAAGCAGGCTGTTACAGTGCACAGGTTTTCTTTATTTATATCGATGCATCATCGGGATTTTAAGGTCATAAGTCTCAATGTTAACGGACTGGGGAGTGCCATCAAGAGAAGTAAGGTAATAGCAAAGATGAAACGGGAGAGAGTTGACATACTATTCTGGCAGGAAACTCACTGTCTCCCGAGTGCACTGTCTCACTGTCTCTTGAACCCACAACCCTGGCCCAGCGTCGTCTAGGGTAGGGGAGGGAATGGCTGGCAGGTAGCTCAGTTTGTAGAGCATGGCGTTTGCAACGCCAGGGTTGTGGGTTCAATTCCCACGGGGGGTATAAAAAAAATAAAATAATGTATGCACTAACTGTAAGTCGCTCTGGATAAGAGCGTCTGCTAAATGACTTAAATGTAAATGTAATCCCTCCTGAACATAAGAAAATGGGATATAGGAATACCTTTTTTTCTTCTTATAAAATAGGTAGAAGAGGCATGGCAATCTTGATTCCAAATTCAATTAATTTTGAGTTTATATCAGAAATAAAAGACAAGGAGGGTAGATTTATCTTTGTTAAATGTAAACTGGATAACAAGGAAGTTACATTATTTAATGTATACGCGCCTCCGGGAAGTGACATGGTCTTCTACAGGAAGGTGTTTGATTTAATTGCTACAGAAACCTCTGGCACTCTTTATCTGTGGAGGCGATTTTAACATGATTTTAAACTCAAAATTGGACAGCACAAATCAAAATAGGAAAACTAGCCAGTTTGCTAAAAAGATCAATAGGATATTGCAGGATTTAGGACTGCTTGATGTATGGCGCGACATCCACATGTCAGATAGGGAATATACTTTTTACTCAGTCCGCCACACTGAATACTCCAGGTTAGACTACTTTTTCATGTACAGTGCAGATTGACACAGGCTTAAGGATTGTAGGATCGGGCAGAGCGACTTATCAGATCATAATGGAGTTTACCTAACTCTACACCTTGATAGCAAACAAATAAATACGATATGGAGGCTTAATACAAGCATGCTGAATGATCCAGGATTCAAGGAATCAATAAAGACAGAATTGAACGTCTATCTGGAGAATATTGATAACGGGCAAGTATCTCCTGCTACATCGTGGGATGCAGCTAAGGTGGGTATTAGAGGGAAGATCATAGCCACATCATCCCTCAAGAAAAAGATGAAAGCACAGAAATTGCTGAAATTACAGGAAACATTAGGAAACTTAGAACGATCTCATAGTCATTACAAAGACCCTCTTATATTACGAGAGATTCAAAAGGTAAAACAAGAAATTGACCAGATTTATAGTGAAGAAGTAGAGAAAAGGTTCCTGAAACAACGATATTATGAAGCAGGCTCAAAGGCAACAAAATTACTAGCATGGAGACTCAGAAAACAACAAGCACAGAATAAAATGTTTAAAACAAAAGAAGATGACATGCAAATTGGATGAAATACAGAATGCATTTGAATCATACTACACATATCTGTACCAGCAACCAGAGAAGGTAGATGCACAGACAATAGGGAATTTTTTGAACTAACTTGATCGCCCCTCAATTGGGACAGAGCAAAATGATAGACTTCAGAAATAACTACTGAAGAAATTAATAATGCAATATCTAATCTAAAAGCAAACAAATCTCCAGGCACTGATGGCTTCCCTTCAGAATGGTTCAAAGCCTCCAGAGAACATCTAACACCTCTACTTCAGGCCTGTTTTAATTGGACTGCGGGAGGAGGATCTTCCACCACCGTGGAGAGAAGCCATCATATCTGTAATCCCAAAAGAGGGTAAAGATAAGAAGGAATGCAGTTCCTAGAGACCTATTGAAATTCTTAACATGGTGTATAAACTAAATTATATGCATCAATAATAGCCAAAAGAATGGAGGACATAATCCCAGAATTGATTGACAGGGATCAAACTGGTTTCAGACGAAATAGACAGACATAGGACAACATAAGGAGAGCATCCTGTAGCTCAGTTGGTAGAGCATGGCACTTGCAACGCCAGGGTTGTGGGTTCGATTCCCACGGGGGGCCAGTATGAAAAATGTATGCACTCACTAAATCTGGATAAGAGCGTCTGCTAAATGACTAAAATGTAATGTCATGGACCACATTACTCAGAATAAGACAAGTGCTATGTTAGTTAGTCTAGATGCAGAAAAAGCATTAGATTCAGTGGTATGGGATTATCTATTCCAAGTTATGGATAGATTTGGTTTCAACAAAGAAGTGATACAATGCATCAAAACACTAGTCATGTCCGACTTCTAGAATAAAGATTAATGGACATTTGTCACGAACGATAAGATTAGAACGAGGGTCAAGACAAGGCTGTAATCTTTCACCCATGCCCTTCTCCTTGTACATCGAGCAATTAGCACAGGCAATAAGACAGGACCCATCTTTAGAGGGAATAACAATAAGAGCCAGTGAACATAAGATATGCATTTATGCTGATGATGTTCTGTTATTCCTTAAAGACCCAGGCTCAAGTGTAACTAGATTGATGGATGTTTTACAAACATTTGGAACGTATTCAGGGTATGTGCTTAACATACACAAGACCCAAGCCCTAGTATATAATTATACCCCACAGGAAGAGCTGAAGAGTAAGTATAACTTCCAGTGGACCTCCTCATCCATTAAATATCTTAGAGTAAATCTACCAAAAGATACAATTGAAGTTGTAAGTTTACATACACTTAGGTTGGATTCATTAAAACTTGGTTTTCAACCACTCCACAAATTTCTTGTTAACAAACTATAGTTTTGGCAAGTCGGTTAGGACATCTACTTTGTGCATGACACAAGTAATTTCTCCAACAATTGTTTACAGACAGATTATTTCACTTATAATTCACTGTATCACAATTCCAGTGGGTCAGAAGTTTACATACACTAAGTTGAATGTGTCTTTAACAGTTTGGAAAATTCCAGAAAATGATGTCATGGCTTTAGAAGCTTCTGATAGGCTAATTGACATCATTTGAGTCAATTGGAGGTGTACCTGTGGATGTATTTCAAGGCCTACCTTCAAACCCAGTGCCTCTTTGCTTGACATCATGGGAAAATCAAAAGAAATAAGCCAAGACCTCAGAAAAAAATGGTAGACCTCCACAAGTCTGGTTCATCCTTGGGAGCAATTTCCAAATGCCTGAAAGTACCACGTTCATCTGTACAAACAATAGTACGCAAGTATAAACACCATGGGACCACGCAGCCGTCATACCGCTCATGAAGGAGACATGTTCTGTCTCCTAGAGATGAACGTACTTTGGTGCGAAAAGTGCAAATCAATCCCAGAACAACAGCAAAGGACCCTGTGAAGATGCTGGAGGAAACAGGTTAAAAAATATCTATATCCACAGTAAAACGAGTCCTATATCGACATAACCTGAAAGGCCGCTCAGCAAGGAAGAAGCCACTGCTCCAAAACCGCCATAAAAAAGCCAGACTACAGTTTGCAACTGCACATGGGGACAAAATCTTACTTTTTGGAGAAATGTACTCTGGTCTGATGAAACAAAAATTGAACTGTTTGGCCATAATGACCATCATTATGTTTGGAGGGGTGGCTTGCATGTCGAAGAACACCATCCCAACTGTGAAGCACGGTGTCACACCCTGGCTCTGGGGACTCTATATGTTGAGCCAGGGTGTGTAGATTCCATGTGTTTATGTTCTGTGTGGGAGTTCTAGTTGTTGCTTTTCTATGTTGGCCAGAGTGGCTCCCAATCAGAGGCAACGAGTGTCAGCTGTTGCTGGTTGTCTCTGATTGGGAGCCATATTTAAACAGTCTGTTTCCCTTAGTGTTTGTGGGATCTTGTTTCCGTTTGGTTTGTTTCTGTGTTACCGTAGGACTGTACGTTCGTTTATTGTTTTGGTTGTTATATTATCACTAAAGATAATAAAGTTAAGTATGTTTGCAACTAACGCTGCGCATTGGTCTACTCTCTACGACGATCGTGACACACGGGGGTGGCAGCATCATGCTGTGGGGGTGCTTTGCTGCAGGAGGGACTGGTGCACTTCAAAATAGATGGCATCATGAGAAAGGAAAATTATGTGGATATATTGAAGCAACATCTCAAGACATCGGTCAGGAAGTTAAAGCTTGGTCGCAAATGGGTCTTCCAAATGGACAATGACCTCAAGCATACTTCCAAAGTTGTGGCAAAATGGCTTAAGGACAACAAAGTCAAGGTATTGGAGTGGCCATCACAAAGCCCTGACCTCAATCCTATAGAAAATGTGTGGGCAGAACTGAAAAAGCGTGTGCGAGCAAGGAGGCCTACAAACCTGACTCAGTTACACCAGCTCTGTCAGGAGGAATGGACCAACATTCACCCAACTTATTGTGGGAAGCTTGTGGAAGGCTACACGAAACGTTTGACCCAGTTAAACAATTTAAAGGCAATGCTACCAAATACTAATTGAGTGTATGTAAACTTCTGACCCACTGGGAATGTGATGAAAGAAATAAAAGCTGGAAGAAATAATTATCTCTACTATTATTCTGACATTTCACCTTCTTAAAATAAAGTGATGATCCTAACTGACCTAAAACAGGGAATTTTTACTAGGATTAGATGTCAGGAATTGTGAAAAACTGAGTTTAAATGTATTTGGCTAAGGTGTATGTAAACTTCCGAATTCAACTGTACATCCAAACTTTATGACATGAATTACGATCACATCAACAAGAAAATATATGATGACCTGGACAGGTGGAATTCAAAATGAATATCCTGCTGAGGTTACTGTATTTGTTTCAATCACTGCCCATAGAAATCCCACCTAAACAGTTTAGGGAATGGGATAAACGGATATCAAGGTTTATCTGGAACAGTATGAGACCAATAATTATATATATAACATTATAATTACCAAAATAACAGTGGGGGCATGGCCTTAACAAACCTAAAATATTATTTTGTGTCAGCCCAATTGAGACCTCTGGCGTGTTGGTGCAGTTCAGAATACGAATCCAAATGGAAAGACATCAAGACTACTTTGACAGAGATACCCATACAGTCAGTTTTGGGTAATAAGGACATGGTAATATAAATATACAATAGACCAAATATGTAGATTCATTTCTCTCTTAATACATGGTTTAGGGTAGTTAAGCAAATTCATTTAGACAGAGAGGTCAAACTGCTGAGTTGGCTCGCATACGACCCCAGCTTCACCCCTGCAATTCAGCAAAGCAGATTTAAACAGTGGACGCAGAAAGGCATCACATCATTTTGTACAATTATAAGGAATGGGGACCTACAGAACTTCTATGCAAAAAACATGGCTTGGATAAACAAGATTTTTACAGATACCTACAAGTTTGACACTATTTTTTAAGTGAGATAAAAGTGATTGACCCTAGAGCACCTCAAAATGTATCCAATTATGCACTAGCTTATACAACTTGGGGAGTAACAAAAACAACTATTTCAAATCTTTACTTGGGTATTCTATCCTCAAAGAAACATTCTACAAACTATATTAAACAGAAATGGGAGGAGGAACTTAACATTGAAATAACTGATGAAACATGGTTGAACATATTTGAGACTCAACTAAGCTCTACCAACTCAAGATCTTGGAGAGAATTCTGATGGAAGAATGTTATATACGTTTCTTTATAATACCTAAACTGAAATCAAAACAGACTGGCTCCCAACACCCTTGTTGGAGAGAATGCGGGCTATTGAGAGTGGATCACTCATATCTTTTGGTCCTGCCCCGCAATCTAAACTTACTGTGGAGAAAATAATGGGATTTGACATAGAACAACATTCATTTCTTTGTATTTGGGTGAAATACCTAATAACTTACACAATAGGGAAAAGTACCTGTTGAAGGTCCTACTGGCAGCCAGTAAAAAGGCTACCACTAGAAAATGGCTACAAAAAGACCCTCCCACCGTGACACAATGGATAGATATTGTTAAAGAAATACACCAAATGGAGCATATGACCATTGCTTTAAGAACTCATGAGGAGAGAGACCAGGAATACTATGAAAAATGGGTTTTGTACTTGAAAATGGTCTAATTCAAAGATGATGTCACTGTAACTAATCTGATGAACGTATAATGTGTGCTGTACCTGACAGACCTTTTTTGTTGCTCTTTTACTTTATTTGTATTTTCTATATTTGTGTTCCTCAATAAAAACAACGTTTAAAAAAAGATTGCTTATGGGAACCTTCGTGTGTGTAATATATTACCGTCCCCCGATTGAAAAAAAAAGTTATGCTACAAAAAGCTATATATCCTTTGTTTAACTGGAATGGAATGTTCGTAATCCATATATTTGACTTTGATACATTGCCTTCGGAAAGTATTCAGACCCCTTGACTTTTTCACATTTTGATAGGTTACGCCCTTATTCTAAAATTGATTAAAACGTTTTTTCCCCCTCATCAATCTACACACAATACCCCATAATGACAAAGCAAAAACATAATTTTATTTATAAAAAATTAATAATGGAAATATAATTTTTACATAAGTATTCAGACCCTTTACTCAGTACTTTGTTGAAGCATCTTTGGCAGTGATTACAGCCTCGAGTCTTCTTGGGTATGATGCTACAAGCTTGGCACACCTGTATTTGGGGAGTTTATCCCATTCTTCTCTGCAGATGCCCTCAAGCTCTGTCAGGTTGGAATGGGAGCTATTTTCAGGTCTCTCCAGAGATGTTCGATCGGGTTCAAATCCGGGCTCTGGCTGGGACACTCAAGGACATTCAGAGACTTGTCCCGAAGCCACTCCTATGTTGTCTTGGCTGTGTGCTTAGGGTCGTTGTCCTGTTGGAAGGTGAACCTTTGCCCTAGTCTGAGTTCCTGAGCACTCTGGAGCAGATTTTCATCAAGGATCTCTCTGTACTTTGCTCCGTTCATCTTTGCCTCAATCCTTACTAGTCTCCCAGTCCCTGCCGCTGAAAAACATCCCCACATCACCATGCTTCACCGTAGGGATGGTGCCAGGTTTCCTCCAGAAGTGACGCTTGGCATTCAGGCCAAAGAGTTCAATCTTGTTTTCATCACAGCAGAGAATCTTGTTTCTCATGGTCAGAGAGTCTTTAGGTGCCTTTTGGCAAACACCAAGCGGGCTGTCATGTGCTTTTTACTGAGGAGTGGCTTCCGTTTGGCCACTCTACCATAAAGGCCTGATTGGTGGAGTGTTGCGGAGATGGTTGTCCTTCTTGAAGGTTCTCTCATCTCCACAGAGGAACTGTGGAGATGGTTGGCCGGGCAGCCAGCTCTAGGAAGAGTCTTGGGGGTTCCAAACTTCTTCCATTTAAGAATGATGGAGGCCACTGTGTTCTTGGGGACCTTCAATGCTGCAGACATTTTTTGGTACCATTCCCCAGGATCTGTGCCTCGACACAATCCTGTCTCGGAGAGCTGCGGACAATTCCTTCGACCTCATGGCTTGGTTTTTGCTCTGACATGCACTGTACATTTTGGGACCATATATCGACAGGTGTGTGCCTTTCCAAATCATGTCCAATCAATTGAATTTACCACAGATGGACTCCAATCAAGTTGTTGAAACATCTCAAGGATGATCAATGGAAACAGGATGCACCTGAGCTCAATTTCGAGTCTCATAGCAAAGGGTCTGAATACCTACAGTGGGGAAAAAAAGTATTTAGTCAGCCACCAATTGTGCAAGTTCTCCCACTTAAAAAGATGAGAGAGGCCTGTAATTTTCATCATAGGTACACGTCAACTATGACAGACAAAATGAGGGAAAAAAATTCAGAAAATCACATTGTAGGATTTTTAATGAATTTATTTGCAAATTATGGTGGAAAATAAGTATTTGGTCAATAACAAAAGTTTCTCAATACTTTGTTATATACCCTTTGTTGGCAATGACACAGGTCAAACGTTTTCTGTAAGTCTTCACAAGGTTTTTGCACACTGTTGCTGGTATTTTGGCCCATTCCTCCATGCAGATCTCCTCTAGAGCAGTAATGTTTTGGGGCTGTCGCTGGGCAACACGGACTTTCAACTCCCTCCAAAGATTTTCTATGGGGTTGAGATCTGGAGACTGGCTAGGCCACTCTAGGACCTTGAAATGCTTCTTACGAAGCCACTCCTTTGTTGACCGGGCGGTGTGTTTGGGATCATTGTCATGCTGAAAGACCCAGCCACGTTTCATCTTCAATGCCCTTGCTGATGGAAGGAGGTTTTCACTCAAAATCTCACGATACATGGCCCCATTCATTCTTTCCTTTACACGGATCAGTCATCCTGGTCCCTTTGCAGGAAAACAGCCCCAAAGCATGACGTTTCCACCCCCATGCTTCACAGTAGGTATGGTGTTCTTTGGATGCAACTCAGCATTCTTTGTCCTCCAAACACGACGAGTTGAGTTTTTACCAAAAAGTTATATTTTGGTTTCATCTGACCATATGACATTCTCCCAATCCTCTTCTGGATCATCCAAATGCACTCTAGCAAACTTCAGACGGGCCTGAAAATGTACTGGCTTAAGCAGGGGGACACGTCTCGCACTGCAGGATTTGAGTCCCTGGCGGCGTAGTGTGTTACTGATGGTAGGCTTTGTTACTTTGGTCCCAGCTCTCTGTAGGTCATTCACTAGGTCCCCCTGTGTGGTTCTGGGATTTTTGCTCACCGTTCTTGTGATCATTTTGACCCCACGGGGTGAGATCTTGCGTGGAGCCCCAGATCGAGGGAGATTATCAGTGGTCTTGTATGTCTTCCATTTCCTAATAATTGCTCCCACAGTTGATTTCTTCAAACCAAGCTGCTTACCTATTGCAGATTCAGTCTTCCCAGCCTGGTGCAGGTCTACAATTTTGTTTCTGGTGTCCTTTGACAGCTCTTTGGTCTTGGCCATAGTGGAGTTTGGAGTGTGACTGTTTGAGGTTGTGGACAGGTGTCTTTTATACTGATAACAAGTTCAAACAGGTGCCATTAATACAGGTAACGAGTGGAGGACAGAGGAGCCTCTTAAAGAAGAAGTTACAGGTCTGTGAGAGCCAGAAATCTTGCTTGTTTGTAGGTGACCAAATACTTATTTTCCACCATAATTTGCAAATAAATTCATTACAAATCCTACAATGTGATTTTCTGGATTTCTTTTCCTCAATTTGTCTGTCATAGTTGACGTGTACCTGTGATGAAAATTACAGGCCTCTCTCATCTTTTTAAGTGGGAGAACTTGCACAATTGGTGGCTGACTAAATACTTTTTTTCCCCACTGTATGTAAATAAGGTATTTCTAAAAACCTGTTTTCGCTTTGTCATTATGGGGTATTGTGTGTAGATTGCTGAGGATTTTTATTTATTTAATCCATTGTAGAATAAGGCAAAAGTCAAGGGGTCTGAATACTTTACGAAGGCTGTATGTGGTTGTCTCACCTAGCTATCAAAGATGAATGCACACTTACTGTCAGTCGCTCTGGATAAGAGCATCTGCTAAATTACAAAAATGTTAAACGTAAATGTTTTATATACAGATCTCATATTACTTATTGAATTATTATAATAAAAAATAATCATAATATTGATGTCACAAATGTATAATTTGACTGTTTTTTTTATTTAAAAAAGTATTATTTTTTACATTTGACTGTGTAAAACCTAGCAGTACTACTTATTTCTCTGAGAGTGAGCCTGATATGAAGCATTTTGCAAAAAAACATTAAATGAAACCATCAAGTGATAGATTTTAAACAAATATATGTCTGTCATTGAACAACCCCATGCCATGATTAGATAGTGAAAAAACACCAAATTCTTTCCTAATTTCTTTAAACAATACAACCCTATTTACCAACAATGGATATATAGTGTTTTGGAATGAAACTATTCATTTCTAGATTCGACTACCAGACACTGGCGTTGGCGTTCACTTAATATATACTGAACAAAAATATAAACACAACATGCAACAATTTCAAAGATTTTACTGAGTTACAGTTCATATAAGGAATCAGTCTATTTAAATGAATTAATTAGGCCCTAATCTATGGATTTCACATGACTGGGAATACAGATATGCATCTGTTGGTCACAGATACCTTAAAAAAAAAAAGTAGGGGCGTGGATCAGAAAACCAGTAAGTATCTGGTGTGACCACCATTTACGTCATGCAGCACGGCACATCTCCTTCGCATAGAGTTGATCAGGCTGATTGTGGAATGTTGTCCCACTCCTCTTCAATGGCTGAGCAAAGTTGCAGGATGTTGGTGGGAACTGGAACACGCTGTCCTACACGTCGATCCAGAGCATCCCAAACATGCTCAATGGGTGACATGTCTAGTGAGTATGCAGGCCATGGAAGAACTGGAATATGTTCACCTTCCAGGAATTGTGTACAGATCCTTGCAACATGGGGCCGTGGATTTTTTAATTTCTTCATTATCATGCTGAAACAAGAGGCGATGGCAGCGGATGAATGGCACAACAATGGGCCTCAGGATCTCGTCACGGTATCTCTGAATATTCAAATTGACATCAATAAAATGCAATTGTGTTCGTTGTTCGTAGCTTATGCCTGCCCATACCATAACCCCACCACCACGGAGGACTCTGTTCACAACGTTGGCATCAGCAAAACGCTCGACCACACTACGCCATACACAATGTCTGCCATCTGCCCGGTACAGTTGAAACTGGAATTTATCCTTGAAGAGCACACTTCTTCAGCGTGCCAGTGGCAATCGAAGTTGAGAATTTGCCCACTGAAGTCGTTTTCGACACCAAACTGCAGTCAGGTCAAGACCCTAGTGAGGACGACGAGCACGCAGATGAGCTTCCCTGAGACGGTTTCTGACAGCTTGTGCAGAAATGTTTCAGTTGTGCAAATCCACAGTTTCATCAGCTGGTCTCAGAAGATCCCGCAGGTGAAGAAGCCAGATGTGGAGTCCTGGGCTGGCGTGGTTACAAGTGGTCTGCGGTTGTGAGGCCGGTTGGACATATTGCCAAATTCTCTAAAATGATGTTAGAGGCAGCTTATGGTAAAGAAATTAATACTCAATTCTCTGGCAACAGTTCTGGGTGACATTCCTGCATTCAGCATGCCAATTCCACGCTCTTTCAAAACTTGAGACATCTGGGGCATTGTGTTATGTAACAAAACTGCACATTTTAGAGAGGCCTTTTATTGTCCCCAACACAAGGTGCACCTGTGTAATGATCATGCTGTTTAATCAGCTTGTTGATATCCCACACCTGTCAGGTGGAAGGGCTATCTTGGCAAAGGAGAAATGCTCACTAAGAGGGATGTAAACAAATTAGTGCACAACATTTGAGACAAATAAGCTTTTTGTGCATATGGAACATTTCTGGGATATTTTATTTCAGCTCGTGAAACATGGGACCAACACTTTACATGTTGAGTTTATATTTTTGTTGAGTATATAAACCACAATGTTTGATGGGATTAGCAATAGCGTAGTCAGGTTAGCAAGACATGATTGTACCACACAATCAGTCCGTTTGTGTGGAAACAAATGTAGGAAAATGTCCTGACACACATCGTCACAGCAAAGAAGCGGCGAAGCTCATGGGCTTATACTGAAGAATAACAGTTTTTTTTGTTTCTTGCCATGGATTTATAAAAACAATATTGGCCTATCAATATACACTTTGATGCTGTTTCATGGTGAGGTGAAAATATATCACGTGCAATGGGATCCAATGGCACTTCCTGTCTCTTATGCTACAACTTTGTTAACTAAAACACCTTTTTATTTTCCTCATACTCAGCTAGGAGGGCCACAAAAACCATTGTCTCCGTGTAGAGTTGCATCATGTGAAGGAAGCAAGAAAGGAAGTGTTTGTGCAGATGAAAATAGTATAGTGGGTATGAGAAGTATAACTTATATGTCCTGGGTTCAGATAGTGTTAATAAGCCCAAATAGGAGTGACAAGGTATGCTGTAGAGGCATTGGTAAGAAGCTCATTGACATCCATGGAGCAGCTGTGGCAAGGCTGAAGTGGAGATTAGGCCAGATTCAGCAGCCTTGATCTCTCCAGTCGAGGCTTAGGTCTGGAAAATAATCACACAATCCTCCCAGTTACTCACAACCGAACGGAGTGAGGAGAGAGAGAGAGAGAGAGGGAGAGAGAAGGAGAGAATCAGAACGAGAAAGAGCATGAGAGAGTAAGAGATTTGGGAGAATAGAGAACAGAGAGAGACCTAGTCTTTTTATGTGCATTCTCCTTAAGATTGTATATGTCTGCAGCACCGTTTAATAGGCTTGCATTGTTGAGAGCACGTCTCGTTGCCACACGCTGTCTGGACTGAGAGTGTGACTGAGCTTTACGAACAACACAAAGCTAATCAGAAGGCTTTCACTCTCCGAGCAGATTTAACCTGCGGGATGCTCACTGGTTTCGTGTATAGAGACCCTAATAGTCCTCATACAATACCACTTTCATGGATGTGAACATATATAAGTCAGTAAACCAAAGTCTCTCATTAGATGCTAGGGGTGAAAGGGGATGTGATGCAGAGGGAGATACCCTATAGAATAATAGCATTCTTAACAAGCAATATAGCTGGTGTTGGTTGACCTCATTCTGCAATTAAGTTGTTTAGATTTGAACTCACCCTTGCATCTTGGGCCTCTGTGCCTTGAATGAGAACACGAACAAGACTAGAATAGAGTGTGTCAGTGTCATCTAAGGGACATGGGAGGGTTAGTGGCCCCGGAACACTCACATCTATAGCCATGAAATGCTTTGAAAGGCTGGTCATGGCTCACATCAACACCATCATGCCAGACACCCTGGACCCACTCCAATTCGCATACCGCCCTAACAGAGCCACAGATGACACAATCTCTATTGCACTCCACACTGCCCTCATCCACCTGGAAAAAAGGAATACCTATGCAAGAATGGTGTTCATTGACTACAGCTCAGCATTCAACACCATAGTTCCCTCCTAGCTCATTACCAAACTCAGGACCCTGGGACTGAACACCTCTCTCTGCAACTGGATCCTGGACTTCCTGACGGGCCACCCCCAGGTGGTGAGAGTAGGCAACAACACATCTGCCACAATCACCATCAACACAGGGCCCCTCATGGGTGTGTGCTTTGTCCCCTCCTGTACTCCATGTTCACCATCGACTGCGTGGCCGCGCACGACTCCAACACCATCATCAAGTTTTCTGAAGACACGTCGGTGGTAGGACTGATCACAGACGGGGATGAGACAGCCTACAGGTAGGAGGTTAGAGACCTGGCAGTGTGGTGCCAGGACAATAAACTCTCCCTCAACGTCAGCAAGACAATGGAGCTGATCGTGGACCTCCGGAAACGGAGGGCCGAGCATGCCCCCATTCACATCGACACGGCTGTAGTGGAGCAGGTCGGGTGCTTCAAATTCCTCTGTGTCCACATCACTAAGGAATTAACATGGTCCACACACACCTACACAGTTGTGAAGAGGGCACGACAACGTCTCATCCCCCTCAGGAGGCTGAAAAGATTTGGCATGGGCCCTCAGATCCTCAAAGAGTTTTACAGCTGCACCATTGAGAGCTTCTTGACTTGCTGCATCACAGCTTGGTACGGCAACTGCAAGGCACCCGACCGCAAGGCACTACAGTGGATGGTGAGTAGGGCCCAGTACATCACTGGGGCCAAGCTCCCTGCCATCCAGGACCTCTATACCAGGCGGTCTCAGAGGAAGGCCCAAAAGATTGTCAAAGATTCTTGCCACCCAAGCCATAAGACTGTTCTCTCTGCTACCGCATGGCAAGCGGTACCAGTGCACCAAGTCTGGAAACAAAGGGCCCTTAACACACACACTGAACTCTACCCACACACTCACACATACTTACACTGACACCCCAACACACACACACACACAAAACATGCGCTCACATGCATACTGGTGCCACACAAACACACACACACACTTTCACAATCACTACCTATGCTGCTGCTACTGTCTATTATCTATCCTGTTGGCTAGTCACTATACCCCTACCTATATGTACATAGCTACCTCAATTTCCTCGTACCCCTGCACATCAACTCTGTACTGGTACTCCCTGTATAACCATGTTATTTTTACTCATTATTGTTATTCGTTATTCACTGTGTATTTATTCCTCATGTTACTGTTTCTATTTTAATTTTGTATCTTTATATTTAACTCTGCATTGTTGGAAAAGGACACGTAAGTAAGCATTTCACTGTTAGTCTACACCTGTTGTTAACAAAGCATGTGACAAATAACATTTGATTTGGTTTGACTTAGGTATTTGAGTTTTTGTGTTTACTGAAAGTTTGCTGAAAAAATAGCAATGTCTGGTTCTGGTATGATCTGTTGCTCACTTCAGCTGATTTGCATTGACCCATTTCATTTGGAGGTTTTCATTCGTTTCCTACTCTATACACAGTACTAAGCACCTGTTCCCCCATCCTTTCTTTTCATTTGCCTCTGTAGTTATAGTTTACCTTGGTAGTAATGTATAAACAGACAAATGTTTTCTATGGATCAAATTACTTCAGCTGTAATACGAGGATTTATTAAGCATTTTGGAATGCTAAGATGACATTGGTGCTGACATCCCATGCTCAGTTAGAGGTGGTGGCTTAGCACACATGCAGGTGGCAGCGGGCACTGCAAAGTGGGACACTTTGTATCTGGTGTGTGTGTTTGTGTGCAGCTTTGCTCAATCTCCCCATTCACACCAGGATGATAGGTGCTAAGGGTCCAGGGTGTGAAACTGCAGGGGTCAAGCGGTGGGAGCCAAACATCAGCCACTGACACGTCCTATCGGAGTTTGATCCACCGTGTCAGGGATAGAGTAAAGCCGTACTTCTTACACAACCTCTTATAGAAGACTACTGGTCTTGAAAAGTTATAGTATTGGATTGTTTCTTACAGAATGGTGTTTTTCAGTGGATTGAGGACATGAATTAAGTTTTTTTTTGGCTTATTGCGTGGAAAATATAATGTTTAATATATTATTTCAAAGATCAAACACAATTAAACCTGCTCTCGGTTCGACTTCAGTACAAAACAAATGAAGTGCTTATTGATTTGTACTTTGCGAATCTTTTGATTTTCTCTCCGCTAATTTCAAAGTCTTTGGTAAACCTCAGCACATGTACTGTAATTATCCTGTGATTGATTATATTGGTCTAAGGTCTAAGATATCGTGAGTCTAGAAACTCTGCTATGAGTCATCAAGGCTTACGCCTTATGAAAGGTGTAATCTTCAATATATCTTCAATATCTACCGAACTCACACAAAGTCACTGTACTTGGCGCCTGGCCTCTCAATTAGAGAAAAGGGTCTATATTAACTAAAGAATCACAAACCTATTGTTTGAAACATATCCTCATATGGGCGGCAGGTAGCCTAAATGGGTGGCAGGTAGCCTAGCGGTTAAGGGCGTTGGGCCAGTATTTGAAAGATCACTGGTTCGAATCCCTGAGCCGACTAGGTGAAAAAAGTATGTTGATGTACCCTTGAGCAAGGCACTTAACCCTAATTGCTCCAGGGTCGTTGCCAATAATGGCTGATCCCTGGCTGTGACCCAACTCTCTGAGGGTGTCTCAGGGGGAGTGGGATAGGTAAAAAAAAAAGAATCCTAATAGGACAAATGTTATCACCATTATTATTATATCCATAAAAGGTATAATAAAGTAGAATTCCACCAACGGACCTTCCCATTGCTTCTGAAATATAAATCTATTTGATTTGCATTGTCAGGTAGCATGGTTCTGCAGAGTGTCTTTTGATATTTAGAATAAAAGTCGCCTGGTTTTCAACCTTCCCAAGTTCTCCCATGTCACCCCGCTCCTCCACACACTCCGCTGGCTTCCAGTCGAAGCTCGCATCCACTACAAGACCATGGTGCTTGCCTACGGAGCAGCAAGAGGAACTGTCCCTCCCTACCTTCAGGCTATGCTCAAACCCTACACCCCAACCCGAGAACTCCGTTCTGCCACCTCTGGTCTCTTGGCTCTCCAACCTCTACGGGAGGGCTGCTCCCGCTCAGCCCAGTACAAGCTCTTCTCCCCCTTCTAGCACAGACTTTGCTGATAACTACTATATTGAGGAAAAGTGTACTTTCTATGCCTGTAATATATGGTTGTCCCACCTAGCTATCTTAAGATGAATGCACTAACTGTAAGTCGCTCTGGATAATAGCATCTGCTAAATGACTAAAATGTTAAATGTAAAAAAAGTGAGTCCTCTGCCCTCCCTCAGTGGGCTGGTCACACTGTGAAGTCTGGAATAGATGACATGCTCAGTGGAGAAAAACCCATAGGTAGGAAAGCTTCTGTAGGATTTGTTTTTTCAAGGCTTCTCACCACCTGCAGAAGTTTACTTTATCTTGTGTGAGCGTGTCAACATGGTCTCTTTCCTTTGTGAGTTTTGTAAGTATTAGATTGATAAAGTAAGTGACTAGAAGTGCATCAATCTTCCATTGACAGAAATAGTGAAGGCCATTGCCTGCCTTTCTCTAGAAAGCTGAAGTGTAATTAACTTTAGAAAGCAACAAGGCTCCATCTTCCTCCCCTGTAATATTATCAGCAGTATAATTGATGACCTAGATATTCCAAAAAGATGTCCCTCTCAAATTACTGAAGCGAAAGTATGAAAATGCCTTGTTTTGAGATTAATGAACCTGCACGGGGACCGTCTTCCACTTTAAATTAAATTCTTAAAGATCCATTATTCAAATGGTGTTGTGTCCAAGTCAGAGGGAGATAATGGTGTGTCCTCTTGATTGCAACATAGCTGCATCAAACATGCCGTGCCCCAAACATGGAGCATACTCTTTAATGGGGAATATGTAGATGGGTAAATAATAATCCTCTGACTTCATCACTCTTCCCTGTCTACTCCTTCCTGTATGATACTGCATTAGGCCATTTTATTAAAGCATGAAATACAGTGTATTATACTGTGTAATTAAAATATCCATAACACACACCATCCTAGTTAGTTGTATAGCTAAATGCTCTGCTTGCGTCTATGTGCTAGTGTAGTGAGGCATGTGTTAAACTCAGTCCATTACATATGTAGTTTAATTGGCAGTATATGGTTGGTTCAGGGGTTCTATAACTACGCTAACCTTAACCTCGTCCTCATGTGAATACTGCATATGCCTTGCTACATTACTTCTGAGTGTATGTATTTTGTCTCGCAACATTTTTAGAACATTTGGCTCCACATCAACAAGGTCAGGATGTGTTGTGGTGTAGTCATGGTACCCTAACAAGCATGCAAGTCAAACAAGGCACAATTGGTTGGATTCCTCCAGCCAATGCCAAGGCCAGAATTCCAAGGCTGTGTTTCTAGAGGCGTCTGAGCAGAGAGAGAGAATGTCTAGCCAGTGCTCGAGTGCTGCAGAGTCGGATTCTAATCACTCTAATCATGATTCAAAAGCATGGATGAAAATTTGCCAATAAAGTGGCTTTTGAGGAAAATAATTTGGTAATGCCAGGGGCTAGCCCAAATGAGCTGTTGAGTAACTTTCTCTGCAAAGGGATTTAGAAGTTTTGGAGAGTATGTAGACCCTGATAATTATGCTGCTGTGTAACATGACTGACTGTTGGTTGAGGCATAGTGCTTGCAACACCAGGGTTAATGGTTTGATGTTTGCATGGGCGACCTACTGAACATAAATGTGTTAAATAAATGTAAGTTGCAATGGATAAAAGTGTTATGCTAAATTACAATATAACATACCTCTTCTGTGCAGGCACAGTTCTGGTGGAGAATATGCAGATCAACGGGAGAGCAGAGGACCCAGACAGGACCATCTCGCTGATCCTGCTTGACAACTATGCCTACTGGGTCATCCTGGATCCCCTCAGACAGAGACTGTTCCTCAACAGCACCGGACGTGTCCTGGACAGAGATGTGAGTATGGACTTGACGCCAGGTTGGGTTGGGTTGGGTTACTGTAGTTAGTAGAGGCAAAGGGTTTTACATAAAAAAAATTGAAACACAAATACAGACACACTTGCCTACACACACACACGGATCCACTGATACTTAAATTGTATGCAATCACATTGTAAGCTTTCCAAATCGCATTGATATTCCAAGTATTTTTTAATCATAATTATTATAATAATTTTTTTTTTGGGGGGGGGGGGGCTGCTGCTGCATGCTGGAAATGGTCGTCAAGAAATCATAAATGTTTGACTGTTTTTCACAACGAGAACAGTTTGGCCACTGTAAATACTGGTTTCAAAACAGGTCCAAGAAAGCTTGAAGCACTAGACAGATCCCACTGTTTTGAGGCTCCTGGATTGACTGCACTGCAATTTCCTCATTGTAAGGAAAAATCTGTTCTGTTGGATTGATTTGAAACCACTGGCTTGGAGCCCATTCACCACTTCTCTGTTCAGAGTCTGTTATGGTGTCTACAGATTGTAACTGTAAAATCCCGGGACACTGTGAGGTAGAAAAGCGTTCTTTCTGTGGTTGTGTCGGAAACATTTGGAACTAATCATCTACTGAGTGCTTTCGAGCAGTGTGACAATGTATTTTTTATGATGATTACATAATCATCAGTTTATTGATTGGTTTATTGAATTGGTTGATTGATTTCTTGTATCTCTTTCTCGCTCTTTCTCTTGCGCTCTCTCTCTCTATCTCTCTGTCTCTCTCTCTCGCTCTCTTTCTCACCCTCAGCCCCCCTCCTCTATCACTACAATCGTGGTGAAGGTCCAGTGCACCAGTGAGCTGGTTGGGACAGTGATTCTCCACGAGGTCCGCATTGTAGTCAGGGACAAAAACGACAACACACCTCGCTTTCAGCAGCCGCGCTACTATGTGGCCATCAACGAGGTGAGAGAGAGAAAGAGTTACTACAACAGTTGTTGCTTTTTGCTTTAGTGAGCATTTCTTTCTCCCCTGGGTAAGTAATTCAGCCTGGCATGACCCTTCCCACAGAGGTCAGCAAAACCCAGAGGCCTTACAGAAAGTGACTCCTATACTGACTACTGTTGAAGCAATTATGTAGTACATTCATGCTTCATTCTTTCAAATACAAAGAAAGGTCAAGGTTTGGTCGTCATTGAAATGAAGGACCTACATAGTTAGAGTCAAAGCTTTGTTGATGTAGGAACAGTGGAATAGAGTGTAGACTATGCTACTCTGCAGCAACAGGAGTATTCTGCACTGTGTTCCTTCATCTTTTTTATCTCTGTTTTTTACTCTGTTATGCCTTCTGCACGGAGACAGAGTAAAACATGACAACAGCTATTCTACGCATGTTAGGCACCAGCTTCCCAGGATAACAAAACAATAGCAGATCCTCAGATCTCCAGGATATCTGTTCTTCCTCTAGTGCATGAAATTGCTCTGACGCATGGATGGTAGCACGCTAGTTATGCATTCCCAGTGAATCATGGGGTTCCTGTCTGTGTGCTCTGCGTGATATAGATGTCACCATACTCCCTGTCTGCCCCAGAGAGCTCAACAATGATGCTTTTGACTAACATCATCAGCTCAGTGTGTGTGAGTGTGTGTGTGTGTGTGTGTGTGTGTGTAATATCCAATGTAAATAGGTATGCTAGTGTGTGCATGTTTTATTTAAAACAAAGTGATAGCTGCGTGAGTCAGTACTCTCCCTACCAATCCAGACAGAGAGCACAGTGGAATATCAACGGGTGGGTCTAATGCTAATTAGTTAAAACTGCAGTTCCAGCCGGTGTCTTTTCCACAAGTTACCACCGGCTAAATCTATGACGTTAAAATGCCTATTTACTCTGTTCCATCTGACTGCACAATCCACTGTCTCGTCAGCCAAGCCAGGCAATTTATAAACTTGATCTCCACTATTAAATGCATCTAGACATTATCTCACATTTCTTTCAGACTAACATTTAGTTTTCAACAGCGGAGATTTGTATAAACATTGCTGTCTGTCTCTCCGACATTTGCAACATTGTTTCAATATTCAAATTCCATCTCCCCCAACTAATGAACGTGTCGGGAGTCAGAATGAGACAGACAGGCAGGCAGCTTTTCTCAGCCAGTTGAAATCAAGAATCAGCATCATTTTTATGGATATTTACAAAGAAATGTCAATAGAAAACAGGTAAAACAAAACCAAGTGCAGCTAGTTTGCAGTCTTTCCAGCTTCAGTTTGAAGTGATTATATTAGTTGTGTTGTTGGCGAGCTCCTCTGAACAACAGTGTTCTGACAAGAGATCACATTTTCTATGCCAGGTGAAATTGCGCATCATTAGCTCATTGTTATGGATGTATCCAAATAAATGTCACTAGAAACAGCTTAAACAAATGCAAATGCAGCTACTTTGTTGTTATTCTGGCTGCACTGTTTGACGTGACTGTAAGTTACCCGTAGTTGGCTAGCTAGCAAGCAAGGGATAAGAACGTTGCCAGCCAATATGGCAATAGAACATTTACAACGAAAGACTGGGTTCCGTCTCTGGCAACCAAACCGATAGAACGAACAACCAGCCGGCTTGGGTAGCAACCCTAGATTTGTGTCGGGACTATATCTTGTGGAAGGATTAAATAGTATGAATAAATTCTTTAAAATAACGTTTTTAATGAAAATATGTTAATCATTATTTGAATATGTTGGTAACCCGTTGTATAAAAGTGACAATTCCCCCGAAGCCGGTGTTTGGAGGATATATTGGCACGGTTAACAACACCCGTGCTAATATATCCTCCAAACACCGGCTTCTCAGGCATTGTCACTTAAATGTTTTGTGTTAGGCATCACTGTGTTTAGTATAATATGTCTAATCAAAAACAGCCAGTGATATCTACACCTATAGCAAATTGACTTTTGTCTGCATTTTGCATATATATTTTTTTTTTTACCACAAACTGTTATCTACCTATGTTAGAAAGAAACTTACATTTTTACCAAAAGGTCTGCAGAACTGAACAAACAAGCTAATTATGTGGATACAGTACATGCATACACCTTTGAAGATTGATTTTAATCTCCTACATTTGCTGATATAGCTCGCTGAAATTACCATAGTTCTCATCCATCATATCTCACAGCTGTCAGAGGAAAATAGAAGTTATAGTTCAATACATTTCATTTAATATTGAGTGTCGCTGACAAATACACTAGCTCTTCCTCTGTTTCTCTTTTCCAAAATGTCATCACTGTACAACTACAATACATTAATGACACTAGACATGTCTTATTACAGATGTTGGATCTTAATTTCAGCCAGTTTGCAACAGCATGATAAGAATCCTGCAGCAACAGGAAATATAAACTATTATGTGGATTATAATTAATGGACATTTTTGTAGGGGTTGATACATTTTTCAATAGGGCAAATCAAGTCTGAAATTTCAAAGTGGAAATTACTAACTTTAGAAGGCTTTTTAAACCTCAAATACACTTACAATTTGCAGGAAAAATTCTCAGCAAAAAAAGTGAACAAATGAAGATCCTACATCTGTAAGACGCCTGTATTGAGAGCCTCCGAGTCAGACAACCATGACTTTTGTCTCATTTGTTGACACTTCCTATGTTCTTCACACTAAGTACCTGTCAGTGTGTGTTATCCCAGGAAACATTACTCCCTGAACAGTGTTCTGAATCAGACCCCACTGCTGTCAAACCTCTCCTGAACTGAGCTTAACTCCCCTCGGGCCCCCAGGTGCTTTAGAACACAGCTCTCTGGAGGCCCCTCTCTCTGCAGCATCTCTCTGAGAGGTTGCTATGGCTGTCAGTGGGGTGCAGAGGCCCTCAGAGAGAAATATTCATCCATGGCTGCTGACGACAATGTTTTCAGTTCAAATCAGTGCATTCATTCACTCTTCCTAACAACAAAGGTCTCCACTTCTCGCACTTCTGGCAGTATTTGGCCATCTTCTATAGAAGACACTGTGTTCCTGCGATCTTGGGAGGGGTCAGTAATATCAGTGAGATGTAGCATATAAAGTTGTTACAATGTCCAGACAGAGGGACATGCCTGTTGACAGTATTCTTTCTCAATCTCTGCCTCCAGCTCACTCCTGCCGGGACCACCATATTCACAGGCTTTAGTGGAGACAACGGGGCCACAGACATCGATGACGGGCCCAACGGACAGATAGAATATGGCATCCAGTACAACCCCAACGACCCAGTACGTGGATGTAATGCTTACTGACTGCAGATTGTGACTTAATGAAGCTATACGACAATGGGACAGTGGAACAGTGTCTGTTGTCAATTAAACCTATGACTGAACACTGTCTGTATCTCACTCTCACTCCCCCCCACCCTCTCTCTCTCTCCCTCTGTCTCTCTCTCTCTCTCTCTCTCTCACACACTCTCTCTCCCTTTCTGTCTTTCTTTCTCAGGTGTCTAATAAAACTGTGGTTGTAGGCAATACTCTCTCTGGGAACATTGTTCTGGCTGAGAGACTAAATTACGAAGAGAAAACACGCTACCTGGTCATTGTTCAAGCCAATGTGAGACACTTTGCCATTTTCTTTGTTTGTTTGTGTGCTCCAGAAGTGTGTATGTGCATACATTTGTGTGTGTGTGTGTGTGTGTGTGTGTGTATGTGCATACATTTGTGTGTGTGTGTGTGTGTGTGTGTGTGTGTGTATGCATGTGTGTTTGTGCAGATTAAATATGAATGAACAATATTTTTTACTTGGTGTCATGGTAGTGAACTGACAGTGAAAGTTTTTGAATGTTTAGGACTTGAGGGTTCATGGATCTGTTTGTTTTCTACCCTGGCAAAATAATGGATTGGCGTTTTGCAAGGTTTTGGACTGAATGGTTGGTTTAGGGACTTGTTTTGTCCAAAGTGTTAAGTGCTGATGTTTAGAATATAGGGTAAATTACTGATTGTTACTTTGATTGGTTTATGCTTTATTAAGTTTGCCATCGTCAGATAAACCAAAACCTTACTACACTGAACAAAAATATAAACACAACATGCAACAATTTAAAAGATTTTTCTGATTTACAGTTAATATAAGGAAATCAGTCAATTGAAATACATTAATTAGGCCCTAATCTATGGATTTCACATGACTGGGAATACAGATATGCATATGTTGGTCACAGATACCTTCAATAAAAAGGTAGGGGCGTGGATCAGAAAACCAGTCAGTATCTGGTGTGACCACAAGTTGCCTTATGCAGCGCGACACATCTCCTTCGCATAGAGTTGATCAGCCTGTTGATTGTGGCCTGTGGAATGTTGTTCCACTCATTTTTAATGGCTATGCAAAGTTGCTGGATATTGTCGGGAACTGGAACATGCTGTCGTACACATCAATGCAGAGTATCCCAAACATGCTCAATGGTTGACATGTCTGGTGAGTATGCAGGCCATGGAAGAACAGGGATATTTTCAGCTTCCAGGAATTGTGTACAGATCATTGCGACATGGGGCGTGTATTTTCATGCTGAAACATGAGGTGATGGCGGCGGATGAATGGCACGACAATGGGCCTCAGGATCTCGTCACGGTATCTCTGTGCATAAAAATTTCCATTGATAAAGTGCAATTATGTTCATTGTCCGTAACTTATGCCTGCCTATACCATAACCCCACCGCCACCATGGGGCACTCTGTTCATCAGGAAACCGCTCACCCACACGACGCCATACACACTGTCTGCCATCTGCCCGGTACAGTTGAAACCGGGATTCATCCGTGAAGAGCACACTTCTCCAGCGTGCCATTGGCCATCGAAGGTGAGCATTTGCCCACTGAAGTCAGTTATGAAGCCGAACTGCATTCAGGTCAAGACCCCGGTGAGGACGACGAGCACGCAGATGAGCTTCCCTGAGACGGTTTCTGACAGTTTGTGCAGAAATTCTTTGGTTGTGCAAACCCACAGTTTTATCAGCTGTCCGGGTGGCTGGTCTCAGACGATTCCGCAGGTGAAGAAGCCGGATGTGGAGGTCCTGGGCTGGCGTGGCTACACGTGGTCTGCAGTTGTGAGGCCGGTTGGACATACTGCCAAATTCTCTAAAACGACTTTGGAGGCGGCTTATGGTAGATAAATTAACATTACATTCGCTGGCAACAGCTCTGGTGGACATTCCTGCAGTCAGCATGCCAATTGCACGCTCCCTCAAAACTTGAGACATCTGTGGCATTGTGTTGTGTGACGAAACTGCACATTTTAGAGAGGCCTTTTATTGTCCCCAGCACAAGGTGCACTTGTGTAATGATCATGCTGTTTAATCAGCTTCTTGATATGCCACATTTTTCAGGTGGATGGAATATCTTGGCAAAGGAGAAATGCTTACTAACAGGGATGTGAACAAATTTGTGCACAACATTTGAGAGAAACACGCTGTTTGTGCGTTTGGAACATTTCTGTTTTTTTTTATTCAGCTCATGAAACATGGAGCCAACACTTTACATGTTGCGTTTGTATTTGTTGTTCAGTGTAGTTAGCTATTCGTTGCTACTGAAAGAAAATGTACGTAATTGGAAGGAAAGATAGCAGCTGTTGCAGATTACACGTTTGCAATTAAAGTACAAAGCTTTTTACAAAGCATTTGTTTATTCATAAATGAAAGCATCAGCCTCTATACACTTTGATTGTTTGATTGTTTTTAATTCATTGCTTGACTGACATGGTTTTCTAATCCTAGAATAAAAGCAACACTATGATCATTGATTTGTTGTGGTTATGTAGAATTTTGTGTTCTGTATTATGAAAGGATAGAGACAGCTCCTCATCAAGAGACCATTGTTTATTCCTTCACAAGAAACAAATCCACAAACAAACAACTTTTCAACTAATAGTTACATAACCCATAATTACTTTTAGTCTAGAACTACCTAACTGAAAGGTCTGTCCCTTTTTCCAGTTTCCATTACTATTTATTTCCAAATTTGCGAAATGACTCCAGGCTCTCTTTGGAGCTCTGTCAGATAACTGTTCATAGGCTAACAGCCTAACATATCAGGATGTATTTCATTAGAACTTTTACAAGAGGAAGGGCAGTGGCTCCCAGACTCCCAGCAGGCCACATGAGGGAGGGAGAGATATTGGAAATCAAGTGGCGCTAATGAGACTGGTTTAAATGCTTGGGGTTTTAATAAATGTATTTTTATAAAAGCTGTGGTAGGTCGTGCCTATTACTCCAGGTCATTAGCTGTGAAGAGTCCCTGACAAGGATTATGAATCTGGCACTGTAATGCTACCAGTGACAGGATGGTATTTTAAGTATGGCGATGGTACATGAATATGTATTTCTCAACACATTATGCTCACTAAAATTACAAAGTTGATCATGGAATTGAAAAGAGAAATTGGTCTCTTGATTGATTGATGTTGATGATTTTTTAATGTGTTGTTAATTAATGGCTTTGGTAAGTAACCATGTTGACTTGCATCCTACAGGATCGTGCCCCGTACGATGCCAATAGGCGGACCGCTACGACCACGCTGACCATAGACGTTCTGGATGGAGATGACCTGGGCCCCATGTTCCTGCCCTGTGTCCTGGTCAACAACACCCACGACTGCAACCCTGTCACCTACCGTGTCACCATACCAGAGTTCACCAAACCGGTACAAACCACACTGTGTGTGTGTGTTTTTGGTTTTGCTATCCTGGGTATCAGAAGTCCTCACAAAGATAGTAAAACAAGGACATTTCACCGGTCCCCACAAGGAAAAAGGCTATTTTAGACTATGGGGTTAGGTTGAGGGTTACGGTTAGGGATTAGGCTTTGTGCGTGTGTAAGCGAACAGGTAGTGAGTGAGTGAGTGAAGGAGTGAGTGTGTGTTTGTGTGCAACTGCAACCCCTTCATCTCCCGTGTGTATTGGAAATAGCCCATGCTGAGGATTGAACCGGTAGTCAGGCAGGTGATGATATGACAAGTGCGTATGTCATCAGTCACAGCGCTACACTGGCACAGACCACCACTACGCTGGCAGTACAGCATGGCAGGAAGTAAATGCCACATCTCTGTGTGTGTGTGTACCTCACCTAGAGGCTGTTTTGTCTCAGCATGGTCGTTTAAAAGCATTTTCTGGTCTGGTGGAACATCAATTACAGCTGAAGTTTGAGTCAGCTTCAGACTAAAAACACCAGCTGAATTCCAATCAAAAAGCGAGAGAGATTGATATAGCTTTGGGAGGAAATGTAGAGCAGAAAAGAGAGGGAGAGAGGGGTGGGGGGAGTCTGACTGAGGGATAGAGAGAAAAGGAAGGGCCCTTATGAGTCCTGGGAGGTAGTCACCAACTACAGCGTCAAACTGAGATTGGAGTTACAGTACGTGACAGTCCCATGTGTTTTTTGACGATGGACCTCTTTGTCTTCTCTGCTCACCCTGTGTCACTGGGTCCCTGAGGGACAGATGGAGGGAGAAGGAGAGAGTTAGAGAGAAATACTTAAAAATATGGTGATGGTGACTGAGAAAGGGAGAGGGAGAGGAGATGGACAGTGACCTAAATAGTTAGAGAGAAATAGAGAGACATTGTGAATCCCAGTTGTTGTTGGCCGAGAGGAGTCGGGGTGATTTATAATTAATGATAAAAGGTTTGCAGACTGCTAAGTATGCAAGGCCGGGGAGCTGTGTGGATCTCTACAGTACAGTACCCAAAGCTCAGCTTTTTCATCAGGGAAGAAATGTTTGACTTTCTCCCTCCTGCTCTCTTGCTTCTATCTCTTTCTCTCTCTCCGACACTTTCTCTATCTCTTGTTCTCTATCTTGCTTTTTCTCTCTCTCGCTCGCTCGCTCTCGCTCTCTCTCTCGCTCTCTCTCTCGCTCTCTCTCTCGCTCTCTCTCTCTCTCGCTCTCTCTAATTCTATCCCCTCAAAGCTTCACTTCAATTACTGTCTTTTCAAGGTGTCTAATTTAGCCAACATCTGAATGTTTCATATTTCCCTTGGTTTCTTCCCAAACCTTTTATCTGGTACTTCACTTGTAGTTATTTGAGTTGTTGCTAATTTTGCTAATGTATGTGACGTTTTGAATCTAGCCGACTTAATTATTAATTTTACTCTGGTAATAAACTGTAAACCCTTGACAAGCGTTGTACTCAGAGTCTGTGCACAGGTTTACTGGTTCAACTGCCCAGAATAGATAGATGGCTTTGGAGGATACATAATCAAAAGAAAGGTACATGCTAATAAAACATTTAACAATAATTTTAAAAGTTGTATTGTCACATACACCGCATAGGTGCAGAGAAATGTGTTGTTTTACAGTGTTGGGAACTGACTTTTATCCCTTAGCTTCTACGGCGCTAAACCCCCTAGATGCACATCGCCTAGTCTAACCTTCTGGTGGCTAGACCCTCCTAGACACACAACAATGTCTAGTCTAACCTTCTGGTGGCTAAACCTCCTAGGCATATAACAATGTGTAGTCTAACATTCTGGTGGCTAAACCCCCTAGGCATATAGTGCCTAGTCTAACCTTCTGGTGGCTAAACCCCCTAGGCATATAGTGCCTAGTCTAACCTTCTGGTGGCTAAACCCCCTAGGGGTTCCAAATCATAGGTCTACGACCGGTCGTATACACAATGGGCCTACTGAATAAATCCAGGCTTTCTAGGCCTGTTTCCCATAATTTATATTCCGCCTACAACCCTCACCTCCCCAAGATGACAGAATGAGTGGTGTCAGGTGTAGGAACTTGCCTACCTTGTTTTTTGCTGGCTCCTGTTCCACTGATTCGGACTCTTTAGTTTGACTGCAAATTGTGGTGAATCCTGCCAACAACGCCAATTGTTAGGTTCTAAATTCCGGTTCAATAATCCAGACGGATACCCAAAGAAAGCTCTGACTAGATGTATTCACCACACTGGGTTATGCAGCAGTGAGAACAGATACAGAGTCACAGGCACATATATTTATAACCTCCAACTAGGCCCCCGTTCCCAAACAGACCCCCCTTTTGCGTCTAGGATGAACAATCAATCTCTGTGGCTGGGCAGGTGGTGTTATCGTCCCTGCTTGAGTCCGGTACTCCTTCACGCCAATCACAGGTCTTCTTATCAGTCAAGTTAGGGAGTACACATTCTTCCAGTCCACTACAGTCCACAACCTAATTATCCTTCTCATACACAAAGAGAACACTGCTTTCTATTTTTAAGAATAAGCCATCTATTCATACTAAAATAATATAATGATATAAACATTAATATAAAATAATGATATAATACATATTAAGGGGATATAATTATATAAAACAGTGAAGATGTAAGACAGTGTTATAGGACAGTAATTTACGATCTATCAGTTCTAACACATGGCTCCTATCTCACCCTTATGGAATCATTCTGGTACTCAGAGACAGGCCCCCTTTGTACTCAACCTATGGCCAAATACAACGCACATAGATAATAATATAATAATATGCCATTTAGCAGACGCTTTTATCCAAAGCGACTTACAGTCATGCGTGCATACATTTATTTTTTTTATTTTTTGTGTATGGGTGGTCCCGGGGATCGAACCCACTACCTTGGCGTTACAAGCGCCGTGCTCTACCAGCTGAGCTACAGAGGACCAGATCTTTCAGCTAACCCATAACATGACCCATAACATGATAATCACTACTGTTAGGCTATTTATATAATTATGGACATGTTAAAACGTGCTCAGGTGAATTCCCAACAACAGGGTCAGCTATAGTAATATGGCGCCCCTGGTGCAAATTCAGGTTAAGTGCCTTGCTCAAGGGCAAATCAACATATTTTTCACCTGGTCGGCTCGGGTAATGGAATCAGCAGCCTTTTGGTTACTGGCCCAATGCTTTAACCCAGGGGTGTCAAACTCATTTTAGCTCAGGGGCCACATGGAGGAAAATCTATTCCCAAGTGGGCCGGACCGGAAAAATCATGGTATATATAACTTAAAAACAACAACTTCAGATTGTTTTCTTTGTTTTAATACGATCAACATACAACATAAAGCTGGAGCCTGAGGACAGTGTGTCCAAAATAGTACAAGCATAACATCACTATTAATCATAAAACACGTCAAGTTTATTTGAAAATTCTAAAGAAAAAGAACACACAAACACACAATGCCTCAGTGATTAACAGAACTGTTTCACAGATCACAGAACTATATCAGGGTGTCATTTCTCAGGCAGAGATGTAGATAAAAATAATGAAATCCTGTTCCCCAAACAAGTGCAAGAACCACAGAGTCAAGAATAGGTTAAATATACAAATAAAATAAAATCAATTAAGAAACAATAGCACATCAACATAAAAACATATAAACATAAAGCTGGAGCCTGAGGACAGTGTCCAAAAGCACAACATCACTATTAATCATAAAACACCTCAAGTTATTTGAAAGTTCTGAGGACAAAGAACACACAAACACACAATGCCTCAGTGATTCACAGAAGTATATCACAGATCACAGAACTATATCAGGGTGTCATTTCTCAGGCAGAAATGTAGATACAAATAATGAAATCCTGTTCCCCAAACAAGTGCAAGAACCACAGAGTCAAGAATAGGTTAAATATACAAATAAAATCAATTAAAAACAATAGCACATCAACATAAAAACATCAACATAAATATGAAAGCGTTGCTCAAACTCCCGTAATAGTCCCGTTATTTTATCTTTGAACCGCTTCATGTCTGCCACATGTTGGGTCGCGCACACATTTTTCAGACAGGGGAAGTGAGCTGCATCACCACCGGCAAGTTGCGTCTCCCACAATGACAGCTTCAACTTGAAAGAACGTATGCTGTCATAATACTGCGTGACAACTTTGTTGCGCCCTTGCAGCTGTTTGTTCAATTATTCAGGTGCTCTGTAACATCCACCATAAATGCAAGGTCCTGCATCCATTCTGCAGAATGAAATTCTAACACTGGTTTGCCCTTTTCTTCCATGAACTGTTCAATTTCTTCTCGTAAATCAAAGAAACGCCTCAGCACAGCACCTCGGCTTAACCATCTTACCTCAGTGTGGTATGGCAGGCCATAGATGTGGTCTTTCTCTCTGAGAAGGCTGTCAAACTGACGGTGATTCAGGCTTCTGGATCGGATGAAATTAACAGTTTGGATGACCACCTTCATGACGTTATCCATCTTTAATGACTTGCAACACAAAGCCTCCTGGTGCAAAATACAGTGAAAAGTCAAAAAATCACGTCCTCCATTTGCAGATTGCACTTTCTCTCTGAACTTTGTCACAACGCCTGCTTTTTTCCCGATCATTGAGGGCGCACCATCTGTAGCCAGGCTGACAGCGCGGGACCAGTCCACTCCGACCCTGTCCAGCGCGCCGACGAGTATCAGCTGCTGTCGTTGTATCTGTCATCGGCACCAACTCCACGAACTCCTCGGTGACGGTCAATGTGTCATCAACTCCGCGGATGAAAATGGCCAGTTGTGCAATATCTGTAATGTCCGTGCTTTTATCAATTGCAACCGAAAACGCAATAAATGACTTTACTTTTTGCTTCAACTGGCTGTCCAAATCCACTGAAAGATCGGAAATCCTGTCTGCAACTGTGTTTCTTGTCAGGCTGATATTTGAAAAAGCCTGCCACTTTTCAGGGCACACAATCTCCGCTGCCTTCATCATGCATGTTTTTACAAATTCACCCTCACTAAATGGTTTTGAAGCCACTGCGACTTCATTAGCAATGAGGTAGCTAGCTTTCACTGCAGCGTCACTGATGTCTCGGCTGTGAGTAAACACAGACTGCTGTTTCTTCAGACCCGCCAACAGTTCATTCACCTTCTCTCATCTCCGCTGTCCTTGAAAGTTGTCATATTTGTCGGCATGAAGACTCACATAGTGGCGACGAAGGTTATATTCTTTCAGCACTGCAACATGCTCTGAACACACCAAACATACAGCTTTCCCATTCAATTCCGTGAATAAATAGGATGACAATTTTTCTTGGAACACTCTGCACTCTGCGTCCACTTTTCTCTTTTTTGACAGAGACATATTGGGGCAATGAGGGTGCCAAATCACATAATGTTAAAAGTAGAAGCCGTAATAAATATCGCGGGCAAAACAAAGTAGCTCATTGGCTGCACGTGCTTGACCTACTTGCTCTGCCCCGGTATAAACAGTTTGCTTGCTTAACACAATTGCTATTGCGCCATCCAGTGGACGCAATTGGAACAGCAGTTTATTTTATAGAAAAATTGCAGCGCATTTTTATACTTTACAAAAAAAAAAAATATATATATATATATATATAGTTTTTTAATTTTTTATTTTATTTTTTCTCTAAATCATCTCGCGGGCCGGATTAAACCCGTTTGCGGGCCTGATCCGGCCCGCGGGCCGTACGTTTGACACCCCTGCTTTAACCGATAGGCTACCTGCCACCATAGGTACAAATAAGCTACAAATCAAATGTCACTGTGACCATAGAGTTGGCGGGGGGTTCATAATCAGAATGATTATGAATGACAATGAGACTGGAAAATGGTGCACCGCGGTATGAATTCTGAGAAAGTAATTTAACCTGCAAATATTGAGGGGGTAAGTTGAAGCAATGGTAACCTAGAGTCAACAGTTAAGACATATTATATAACATACGCAATATCAAATATTTGGTAACACTTTATAATAACCCCTGGTTATAAAGCATTAATAAAGGATTTGTAAGTAGTATTTTAAGCATTTATTAAGTATTATTCTTACATTTACTAATATTAGTTAGTTATTCATAAACAGTATTTTATCAATTAATAAATACTGTTATAAATGATGTGTTCGTGATTATTAAGACCATTTATATGGTATTTGATGATGGTATTTTTATACATTATAAATGATTTATAAACCAGATTTAAAGGGCTTATTTTAGCATTAGCAAACCTGTTATAAAAGGAGCTGATATTGGCTCATGTAATCGTTTAGAAAGCATTAGTTAATGCTATATATATATACACCACTCCTCTTTCTATTCTAATCTTCAGTTTCTTGGCAATTTCTCACATGGAATAGCCTTCATTTCTCAGAACAAGAATAGACTGACGAGTTTCAGAAGAAAGTTATTTGTTTCTGGCCATTTTGAGCCTGTAATCGAACCCACAATTGCTGATGCTCCAGATACTCAACTAGTCTCAAGAAGGCCCGTTTTATTGCTTCTTTAATCAGCACAACAGTTTTCAGCTGTGCTAACATAATTGTAAAAGTGTTTTCTAATGATCAATTAGCCTTTTAAAATGATAAACTTGGATTAGCAAACACAACCTGCCATTGGAACACAGGACTGATGGTTGCTGACAATGGGCCTCTCTACGCCTATGTAGATACTCCATTAAAAATCAGCCGTTTCCAGCTACAATAGCCATTTACAACATTAACAATGTCTACACTGTATTTCTGATCAATTTGATGTTATTTTAATGGACAAATAAATTGCTTTTCTTTCGACCCCAAACTTGACCCCAAACTTGACCCCAAACTTTTGAACGGTAGTGTATATATATATATGAATACATTAATAGATATAATGAATAGGATACTTACTAATGGTTAATGAGTATGTTTATAAATATCATCATCAACACTTACTAATATATCAATTTATGATTAATAAGGGTACTTACAAAATATTGACTAATCATTAGTTTAAAAAAATTCAGACTCTAAAGTGAGGACTATCTATACCATATAAAGCATTTATAAATGATGATTGAACACTCCCTTAAGGCTGGCTATGCCATAAGTAGCCACTCCAGCATTGACTGATGCTACATAAAGGGTTCAATATGACCTAAAACAAGCCTCATGTGGCAGTCCGACGGACAAATCTGGGTTTGGCGGATGCCAGGAGAATGCTACCTGCCCGAATGCATAGTGCCAACTGTAAAGTTTGGTGGAGGATGAATAATAGTCTGGGGCTGTTTTTCATGGTTCGGGCGTGACCCCTTAGTTCCAGTGAAGGGAAATCTTAATGCTACAGCATACAATGACATGCTAGACAATTCTGTGCTTCCAACACTATAATAATCCTTTAAAACATGGTGTATAAATCACCTTATAAATGGTCTAAATAATCACAAATACATAATTTACAACAGTTTATTAATTGATAAATTGTTCTTTATGCATAGCTTACTAACATTAGTAATTGTAAGAATAATTATTAATAAAGGCTTAAAATGTGATTTACAAATGTTTTCTTAATGCTTTATAACCAGGGGTTATTATAAAGTGTTACCAAATTTGTTTTGCAGAGTTGGTACAATCTTCCTAGATTGCAATTCAAGGCTATATTATCAGCTTTTTTCTGGTAGTTGCTTGGAAGACTGTACCTGCTGCAGTAAAACCATTGTGTGACTACAGTGCCTTCAGAAAGTATTCCCACCCTTTGACTTTGCCACATTTTGTGTTACAAAGTGGGATTAAAATGGATTTAATTGATTTTTTTTGTACACAAAATACTCTGTAATTTCAAAGTGGTTAAAAAAATTCGAACATTTGTAAAACATTTATGAAAAATAAAACAATACATGTTAGAGTCAACACATGTTAGAATCACCTTTGGCAACGATTAAAGCTGTGAGTCTTTCTGGGTAAGTCTCTAAGAGCTTTGCAAACCTGGATTGTACAATATTTGCACATTATTCATTTAAAAATTCTTCAAGCTCTGTCAAGTTGGTTGTTGATCATTGCTAGACAGCCATGTCCAATAGATTTTCAAGCTGATTTAAGTCAAACTGTAACTAGGCCACTCAGTAACATTCAATGTCATCTTGGTAAGCAACTCCAGTGTAAATTTGGCCCTGTTTTTTAGGTTATTGTCGTGCTGAAAGGTGCATTTGTCTCATAGTGTCTGTTAGAAAGCAGACTGAACCAGGTTTCTTCTGGGAATTTGCCTGTGCTTAGCTCTATTCTGTTTCTTTGCCCTAGTCCTTGCCGATGACATGTAAACCCATAACATGATGCAGCCACCACCATGCTTTAAAATATGAAGAGTGGTAGTCAGTGATGTGTTGTGTTGGATTTGCCCCAAACATAACGCTTTGTATTCAAGACAAAGTTAATTTCTTTGCCACATGTTTTGCAGTTTTATTTTTGTGCCTTATTGCAACAGGATGCATGTTTTGGAATAGGTTTATTCTGTACAGGCTTCCTTCTTTTCACTCTGTCAATTAGGTTAGTATTGTGGAGTAATTACAATGTTGTTGAGCCATCCTCAGTTTTCTCCTATCACTGCCATTAAACTCTGTAACTGTTTTAAAGTCACCATTGGCCTCATGGTGAAATCCTTGAGCGGTTTCCCTCCTCTCCGGCAACTGATTTAGGAAGGATGCCTGTATCTTTGTAGTGACTGGGTGTATTGATACACCAGCCAAAGTGTCATTAACAACTTCACCATGCTTAATGGGATATTTAATGTCCGTTTTTTTTTACTTTTACCCATCTACCGATAGGTGCCCTTCTTTGCGAGGCATTGCTATACTGAGGGACCTTACAGATAATTGTATGTGTATAGAGATGTATATAGAGATGAGGTAGTCATTAAAAACAAATGTTAAACACATTATTGCACACACAGTGAGTCCATGCAATTATTAAGTGACTTGTTAAAACACATTTTTACTCCTGAACTTATTTAGGCTTGCCATAACAACGGGGTTGAATACTTATTCACCCATGACATTTCAGCCTTTCATTTTGAATTCCTATTTTTTTTTTTACAAAAACATAATTCTACTTTGACATTATGTGGTATTTTGTGTAGGCCAGTGGCGCAACATTCTCAATTTAATCCATTTTAAATTCAGTCTGTAACACAACAAAATGTGGAAAGGGTGTGAATCCTTATTAAGTTGATATGTATTTATTTGCTCACGGGGGGGGGGGGGGGGGAGGGGGGGGGGTATTAGTTATCTGCTCTGGAGTCCTTACGATAATGGCTGCTGGAGGGGTATTATAGCTAATCATCATTGTGCAGAGCTAGAGGGATTTGATTTAGCGCACCTCCAGACATTGTAAAAGTGGTGGAGTGTGTGTGCGTGTGTGTGCATGTGCGTGTTTGGGAATAAGGATTACAGTGGACCCTGGGATATAAATACAGCCAGAGCTGTTGGTTAGCCATGTGCCTTCCTATGCTAGGGAAGTACAGCGCAAACCGCTAAGCAACCCATCCACTTACTGTATTAGCCATATGTGGGTACACTAGGGAAATGCAGAGCAAGCTAATTAGTGCTGATGGTGTCTATTAGCAATGAGTGTGCGTGAATAAGAGAAGTAGCCTAGCCTACAGCACAACAAACAGATTAGCTGTGAAGTAAATCGCTCTGGATTAGAGTGTCTGCTAAATGACTAAAATGTAAATGTAAATGTAAGTACAGTGGCTTGCGAAAGTATTCACCCCCCTTGGCATTTTCCTATTTTGTTGCCTTACAACCTGCAATTAAAATTGATTTTTTGGGGGTTTGTATCATTTGATTTACACAACATGCCTACCACTTTGAAGATGCAAAATATTTTTTCTTGTGAAACAAACAAGAAATAAGACAAAAAAACTGAAAACCTGAGCGTGCATAACTATATATATACAGAAATTACAGCTGCAAGGCTCTTGGGGTATGTCTCTATAAGCTTGGCACATCTAGCCACTGGGATTTTTGCCCATTCTTCAAGGCAAAACTGCTCCAGCTCCTTCAAGTTGGATGGGTTCCGCTGGTGTACAGCAATCTTTAAGTCATACCACAGATTCTCAATTGGATTGAGGTCTGGTCTTTGACTAGGCCATTCCAAGACATTTAAATGTTTGTCCTTAAACCACTAGATTGTTGCTTTAGCAGTATACTTAGGGTCATTGTCCTGCTGGAAGGTAAACCTCCGTCCCAGTCTCAAATCTCTGGAAGACTGAAACAGGTTTCCCTCAAGAATTTCCCTGTATTTAGCGCCCTCCATCATTCCTTCAATTCTGACCAGTTTCCCAGTCCCTGCCGATGAAAAACATCCCCACAGCATGATGTTGCCACCACCATGCTTCACTGTGATGGATGGTGTTCTCGGGGTGATGAGAGGTGTTGGGTTTGCGCCAGACATAGCATTTTCCTTTATGGCCAAAAAGCTCAATTTTTATCTCATCTGGCCAGAATACCTTCTTCCATATGTTTGGGGAGCCGCCCACATGCCTTTTGGCAAACATCAAATGTGCTTGCTTAGCAATGGCTTTTTTATGGCCACTCTTCCGTAAAGTCCAGCTCTGTGGCGTGTACGGCTTAAAGTGGTCCTATGGACAGATACTCCAATCTCCGCTGTGGAGCTTTGCAGGTCCTTCAGGGTTATCTTTGGTCTCTTTGTTGCCTCTCTGATTAATGTGCTCCTTGCCTGGTCCGTGAGTTTTGGTGGGCGGCCCTCTCTTGGCAGGTTTGTTGTGGTGCCATATTCTTTCAATTTTTTAATAATGGATTTAATGGTGCTCCGTGGGATGTTCAAAGTTCCGGATATTTTTTTATAACCCAACCCTGATCTGTACTTCTCCACAACTGTGTCCCTGACCTGTTTGGATAGTTCCTTGGTCTTCATGGTGCCGCTTGATTGGTGGTGCCCCTTGCTTAGTGGTGTTGCAGACCCTGGGGCCTTTCAGAACAGGTGTATATATACTGAGCTCATGTGACAGATCATGTGACACTTAGATTGCACACAGGTGGACTTTATTTAACTAATAATGTGACTTCTGAAGGTAATTGGTTGCACCAGATCTTATTTAGGGGCTTCATAGCAAAGGGGGTGAATACATATGCACGCACCACTTTTCCGTTATTCATTTTTTAGAATTTTTTGAAACAAGTTATGGTTTTCATTTCCCTTCACCAATTTGGACTATTTTGTGTATTTCCAATACATGACATCCAAATAAAAATCTATTTAAATTACAGGTTGTAATGCAACAAAATAGGAAAAACGCCAAGGGGGATGAATACTTTTGCCATGCACTGTATGGTACTATTATGCGTGTTGGTGAGAATTCTGAGGAGGAAGAAAGCTAATAGAGCTGTTTAATTAGATTATTACCCTATTGTGTTAACAGTAGTGTACAGTCGTGGTCAAAAGTTTTGAGAATGACACAAGTACTGGTCTTCACAAAGTGCGCTGCTTCAGTGTTATGAGATATTTTTGTCAGATGTTACTATGGTGTACTGAAATATAATTACAAGCATTCCATAAGAGTCAAAGGCTTTTATTGATAATTACATTAAGCTTATGCAAAGAGTCAATATTTGCAGTGTTGACCCTTCTTTTTCAAGACCTCTGCAATCCGCCCTGGCATGCTGTCAATTAACTTCTGGGCCACATCCTGACTGATGGCAGCCAATTCTTGCACAATCAATGCTTGGAGTTTGTCAGAATTTGTAGGTTTTTGTTTGTCCACCCGCCTCTTGAGGATCTCAATGGGATTAAGGTCTGGGGAGTTTCCTGCCCAACATTTCAATGTTTTGTTCCCCGAGCCACTTAGTTATCACTTTTGCCTTATGGCAAGGTGCTCCATCATGCTGGAAAAGGCATTGGTCGTCACCAAACTGTTCTTGGATGGTTGGGAGAAGTTGCTCTCGGAGGATGTGTTGGTACCATTCTTTATTCATGGCTGTGTTCTTAGGCAAAATTGTGAGTGAGCCCACTCCCTTGGCTGAGAAGCAACCCCACACATGAATGGTCTCAAAATGCTTTACTGTTGGCATGACACAGGACTGATGGTAGCGCTCACCTTGCCTTCTCCGGACAAGGTGTTTTCCGGATGCCCCAAACAATCGGAAAGGGGATTCATCAGAGAAAATTACTTTACCCTAGTCCTCAGCAGTCCAATCCCTGTACCTTTTGCAGAATATCAGTCTGTCCCTGATGTTTTTCCTGGAGAGAAGTGCTTTCTTTGCTGCCCTTCTTGACACCAGGCCATCCTTCAAAAGTCTTCGCCTCACTGTGCGTGCAGATGCACTCACACCTGCCTGCTGCCATTCCTGAGCAAGCTCTACACTGGTGGTGCCCCGATCCCGCAGCTGAATCAACTTTAGGAGACGTCCTGGCGCTTGCTGGACTTTCTTGGGCACCCTGACGCCTTCTTCACAACAATCAAACCTCTCTCCTTGAAGTTCTTGATGATCCGATAAATGTTTGATTTCGGTGCAATCTTTCTAGCAGCAATATCCTTGCCTTTGAAGCCCTTTTTGTGCAAAGCAATGATGACGGCACGTGTTTCCTTGCAGGTAATCATGGTTAACAGAGGAAGAACAATTATTTCAAGCACCACCCTCCTTTTAAAGCTTCCAGTCTGTTATTCTAACTCAATCAGCATGACAGAGTGATCTCCAACCTTGTCCTCTTCAACACTCTCATCTGTGTTAACGAGAGAATCACTGACATGATGGCAGCTGGTCCTTTTGTGGCAGGGCTGAAATGCTGTGGAAATGTTTTTTGGGGATTAAGTTCATTTTCATGGCAAAGAGGGACTTTGCAATTAATTTTAATTCATCTGATCACTCTTCATGACATTCTGGAGTGTATGCAAATTGCCATCATCAAAACTGAGGCAGCAGACTTTGTGAAAATTAGTATTTGTGTCATTCTCATAACTTTTGACCACGACTGTACTGTGTGAATGGTGACTGAAACTAACAAAGCCATAATACTGATATTGTTGATGATATTCAATATTGAACATTTACTTGCATTTTTATCATGTTTCCCTTGGTTGTAAAAGGCTTAACAGTGTAATGGGGATACAAACTACTAACACAGTTCATTGGTTACTGACTCCCTTCTTCCCTCCCTCCTTTTCAGAGTGAACTGAACCCGCTGGGGGTGACCCCACCTATTCAAGCCGTGGACATGGACAGGAACATCCAGCCCCCCTCTAGAAGGCCAGGGATCCATTACTTCATACTGGTTGGTAGGTTCCTCACAGAGCTGACAGTCACACACATGCATGTTTGCATGTTCAGTTCCACCATTTTACTTTGATCCTTTATCGTTTAATCACTAATGTCTTATCAATGGTCACCAGTCATGCCCAAAAGCACAAAAAAAGAAATGTTCATTCTTTGTGGGTGTTGTTATACTTCAGGTCAGCCCTCAACGTACCCAGAGTACTTCTCCTTGAACAAGACGACTGCAGAGCTCCTCCTCCTGAAACCAGTCAGCAGAGACCTGTACACCAAATTTACCCTAATCATCAAGGTAAGCAAACCCACCTTTAACCTGAAATCAAGGTGTAACATGTACCACACTATCAACCAGAGCATTTGGGTAAGCTTACTCAGCCTTTAAGCCTGACAAAAGGCAACTAAACCAATACTTACAGAAGTGTCAGAAATCTAGGAACGTGATAGGAATTGTTGCTGTTGCCTTCTTATGAATCCTGATAAGAACTGGGGATTACCTGTGGTGATGAACAGAGCAGACTATCATCCACCCACCAGAACCTCTCTCCATTTAAAACGGTAGCCCCTGAGCACTGATCAGGCTGCCATGTACACAGAGAGGAGAGCAGAGGAGGAGAGGTCAGAGGAGGAGAGGTCTCCACACGGAGGAGAGGAGAGAGTGATGATGTGTGAAGAGCATTTTGTGTGTCGCCAGGAGAGTTGTCTATGGAGCGGGGCGAGGGAGGTGGAGGGAGGGCGATAGCAGCCTTATCTAGCTGAGTCACAGGGAGATGGAACTGGTGCTGGGGGTATCAGCAGGGAAGAAGAGAGAGAATTAGAGGTTGGTATCTGGAGACTGCTCTGGGTTAGCTAGCAGATACTGCTTTACAAATATGCCTACTGCCATTGAAATACATTGAGATCTTACTCATTGAGAGACCTGGAGGAGAGGAAAGAGTAGTACATAGTTGTATTTTATTGTCACTTGTTATAGAATGTTCAGCACCAAGGACATGTTGTACCAATGTTATCATTGATTTTCATGTCTCATTGGAAAAAGCCATTTTCTCTCAGAGGGTGGCTAGGACAAAAATGAAAAATAAAGATGGATGGATGGGGAAAGAGGGGGAGACAATAGTCAGATCAATACAGAGGAGGGGGAGAGAACCCCCCCCCAGAGAAAAAGAGAGCGAGGTGGGATTGGAGGGGGGGGGGGGGGAGCGAGAGACGTGGGGGGCCAATGAAGATTGAGTGATAAACAGTGACTGTAGGTGGCAGAGAGTTTCCTGCAGCCTGGTGTGTTCTAGCAGCGGAACACAGGTAATTTACCACTGCCTCCCAGAAACAGGGACATTACTAAAGAGACAAACCACAAGGGAACACACTTCATCCTCCTTTTCCTCCTACTCTCTCTCTATCTGCCTAACGCGTTCTCTCTCTGCCTCTCTCCCCATCTCCTCTTTCTAAAAGCATTTTCCTTCAGGTGTTCCTGAGAGTAGATTAGATCCTAGGGAGAAACCACAGGGTAGAAGTGGGTGGTGGGTCGATGGTTGTCCAATCTCATCAGTCTGAGATGGGCAGGAGGTGGAGGTGGTCACAGAAGATGGACACAGTAAAGATGGACAGATAAATTGGTGGTGGTGGACATGGAAGGAGTGCTCTTCAAGCTGGGCAGCAGGAGGATATGAGAACACAGTCTTGAGAAAGATGGACAGATAAGGCAGCACTCCAAAAGTGAAAGTTGGCAAGCAAGCAATATGCAGGGATATCTTCTTCTATTTTATGCTCAATATACCTGCAATAGATTCAATTCAAAAGACTTACTATATGTTTGAGTGCACAGGTACTCCGACCTTAAAAAGAAGACAGGGAGGATGTTTTAAAGAACGTATTTTCTTGTCAGTAGCTAGGTTGGCGACAGATTTTATGCGAATATTCTAAAATCTGCACCAGTGGTGTGTTTCCACTAAATGGACTTGTTGTGGATAAAAGTCAATGCGTGATGACGTAGTGCACACAACATTTACTTTTTCGCTTAAGTTTTCACGTACAGAATAAAAATTGAAAGTTCAATGGGTTTCCTTCACATTTTAAACTCTACCGATAGTTTTGTCACAAAAACTGTTGTGTTAATAAATAGCAAATGTGCCTAATTTGGACTTGGCACATGCGCTCTAGCCAACAGCTCGCATATACAGTACGGGTAGGCTGTGCAGGTAGACTAGTCTACATGATGAGACAGTCAATATTTTTTGGAGCATCAAGATAGGAGCATGAAGATAGGAGCGCTTTCACCACCCTGTGAAGTTCATCGTAACTTATTTCATCTGTAGCCTAATAAACTGCATGGTCTCCCGAGTCGTAGTGGGAGGACCACACACCATGCCATCGTGTGACTCCAAGTTTACTTCGATATGATGGTTGCTTGCACATAAAGGCGTTTCCACCGCCATTTCTCGCATAATACATTTTATCGAAACAAAAAGATCCCACCATGTCGAACGAACACTGACGTCGGCATTTATAAAATTATACAGAAACTTCCTGTTTCCAACACAGCTGGCGCAATTTTTTTTTATGCGGTATGACTTTACTCGCTTAGAAACTGTGGATGAAAATGTGGTTACTGTCATCTCTTATTCGAATCTTCAGACTACAGAAAATCTACAGTACATACTAGTGTGGTGGGTCAGGAGGTTCCCTAAGGATTTGGATTCAGTGCCTTTCAGTGATATACCACCTATCATAGTATTCAGGTCACAGCTTTAACTGATGTTGCGCCTCTCTGCCTCCCCTCCTCCCTTCCTCTACTCCTCTCATTCTCTCCTCCTCCCTTCCTCTACTCCTCTCATCGTCTCCTCCTCCCTTCCTCTACTCCTCTCTGCCTCCCCTCCTCCCTTCCTCTACTCCTCTCATCCTCTCCTCCTCCCTTCCTCTACTCCTCTCATCCTCTCCTCCTCCCTTCCTCTACTCCTCTCATCCTCTCCTCCTCCCTTCCTCTACTCCTCTCATCCTCTCCTCCTCCCTTCCTCTACTCCTCTCATCCTCTCCTCCTCCCTTCCTCTACTCCTCTCATCATCTCCTCCTCCCTTCCTCTACTCCTCTCATCCTCTCCTCCTCCCTTCCTCTACTCCTCTCATCCTCTCCTCCTCCCTTCCTCTACTCCTCTCATCCTCTCCTCCTCCCTTCCTCTACTCCTCTCATCCTCTCCTCCTCACCAGGTTCACTTGCAATGAAACAACATGAGTGTACGAACTGCCTTAGTGGCGCAGTGGCCACTAGAGATCCTGGTTCGAATCCAGGCTCTGTCGTAGCCGGCCGCGACCGGGAGACCCATGGGCGGCGCACAATTGGCCCAGCGTCAACCAGGGTAGGGGAGGGAATGGCCGGCAGGGATGTAGCTCAGTTGGTAGAGCATGGCATTTGCAACGCCAGGGTTGTAGGTTCGATTCCAGTATGAAAAAAATAAATAAAATAAAATAAATGTATGCACTCACTAACTGTAAGTCGCTCTGAATAAGAGCGTCTGCTAAATGACTAAAATGTAAAAATAAAGTAATTGTGAAATATATGTTGATGAGAAATTATGGTGGTCTGACTGCATGACTGCCATCAATCGGTGGCTTGTCATCCATGCTAGGATATAGTTTCACATGCATGTTACGTTACAGTGTAACTATCACTAAAGAATATGTGATACTTGCTGTGAGAGGTTGAATGGTTGACTGGCTGAAGGGACATGCATATTGATGCGTGCTAATGTGGCCTGTTACTGTAGTCATTTCCCCCAGCAACTGTGCTGCAATAAATCCTAAAACGATGGAAGTAACATGTACGCCCCTGTGTTTGTGTCTCATAGATTGGTTACAGTATCATATTATACACTGTCCATTACACAAGACACCAACATGGTTTGAAAAATGTTTAGTCCAAATATGTGTACACAGTACAGTGATGATCTCTTAACTGCTAGGTTAAATTAAGAAGGTTATTTATGTCCCCCCAAAAAGACAATGTTTGAACATGTCCTGGTCTTTGTCAGAATTGTCTAATAGGGTGTTGAATGGTGCATTGAATGTGCACACAGTTTGATGATTGCCTCAAGCAAACACGAATGCTGACATTTAGATAACTTGTTTGATTGCTGTAAATGCTTGTCAATAGCTAGGTTTAACAGCAAGGATCCACATTACAAAATAACATGATTTGAATGCACTTATCCATTGAACTGGTTTCCATGGTGAGCAGCATGAGAAGGCACATTTAAGAGAGCTGCAGGCTTTTGCTTCAGCCTAGCTCAAACACACCCAGTAGCTGTGCGTGGGTAAAATCACTGGGGAAGCCAAGCCAGGAATAAAGCCATATTACAACCTATGTTGTGATAAGTGCTATGTTTGCTCTATAACCCGTTCGTTCATAGGCCACCATGATATACAATAAGGCCGTGACAACAAAAAGAGAACAGTCAAACAGTGGTGGAATAAATCAACCACACATACGTTTGTTTCATCACAAAACCAGAGAGCAACATCTGTCCGGTGAAGTCCACAAAGCAAATATTCCATGTAACAAACAGTTACATGACCTGCAGCAAGTTAATATTTCCAACTGTTTACTAAACAACTACTGATTTAGAAACACGGCGAGTTATCCCAAGTCAGCACAAAGAAAACCGGAGCACTTTCTCCGCTATTCCAGCAGCATTTCAACTTAAACAGTTCAACATCATCAAATCAAGATACCACAAACAATTTAGACCAGTCAACGTTGCTAAATATCATGTGGCTGTCCATGTTGCTGATTAGATTTCTGTGCGTGTGTGTGTGTGTGTGTGTGCGAGTGCGTGCATCTGTGCAAGTAGAAAAAACATGTTGACTCACCCAGACTAGATGAACGTCAATGTCATCCTCCCTTCTTCCAAAACGGTCTACGACTCTGTCAAACAGTAGTACAAATTTTTTTTGGGTCCTAGACTATAGGCTACCAGGCTAAAATGCTTGCTAGCCTAACTATCTCGCATGGGCAACAATGAACCAGCTAAGTTGGCTAGCTAGTTAATGTGAGCCTACTACATCTATGCTACGTATTGTACTTCAATCCTCTCAGGCCAGTGGCACAATGTATGAATTTATGGTTAAATCGGAATCGCCATAATAATAATTGTCAACATGTCATACTCTCTTTGGCCAGACAGCATCAGCTACATGGGTTACACATACTGAAACAGATGGGCGCTGTTTCCCTCGCTCAGATGATTCCTCCGGTGAGATAGATTCAGCCACTTGCAAATGTTATGAAAGTTATGAAAACACAGAGAGACGAAGATATTTTAAAATTATTAATATTATTATTATCGGTCAAATTTATGGGAAAGCCTGGCTTCCCTTGGCATCCATGAATACACGTCACTGGACACACCTGATTCTACCAATCAGCTGTTCATCAGGACCTTGATTAGCTTTAATCAGGTGTGTTAGAATAGGGCTGGAGCAAACGTCTGCACACAGGAAGAGGGTTGGCCACCCCTGATGTAAACAATAAAGTATGCAGTATTAATTTACATTTACGTCATTTAGCAGACGCTCTTATCCAGAACGACTTACAGTTGTGAGTGCATACAAACGAACCCACAACCCTGGTGTTGCAAGCGCCATGCTCTACCAACAGAGCTACAGGGGACTGCATTCAAAACAGAAACTGAACTGGTAGTTAACCATTTTAATTAGCGTCCATCCGTCCCAGATTAAAGCATTTGTGTTAAGTTTCTTACCAATTACTGGAGTCTAATCCAAAGTGGACGTGTGATTAATTTGCCAATGCTTTATGTAATTGAAATGACAGTCTTTCGGAAACAATGCCTTCTGCATTTCTATTCCCTTGGTAACGACACTGACGAGCAGAAGTTTGTCATTACAATTATGACATTGAGTCCTTGTAAATGGTTTAATATGTGGCAATCAAATTGGTTTAGCTTTGTTTACTGATCTGCAGCAGGTGTTACAGAAAATAGTCAGTCTGTCATAATAATGTTTCCAATGAGCTATAACCCCCTTATGATTGTATGTTCCATGTATGTTGTAAGTTGCATTTCAGTACATGTTACAGTGAGGTTCATTATAAATATACACTTTTCTCCTTCTTTTAGGCTGAGCAGGACAACGGCCACCCACTCCCAGCATACGCTGAGCTGATCATTGATGTCCTGGATGAGAACAACCAGGCTCCATACTTCCAGTTCCAGTCCTACCAGGGCTACGTCAGTGAGTCCTCCCCAGTGGGCACCACCATCTCTGCCAGCTCCAACCTCACTGCCCCCTTGGGCATCATCGCCCTGGACAAAGACATTGAAGAGGTATGGGGATGTGCGCGTGCACACACAGACGCACACTCACAGAAGCGCACACTCTCACGAGCACAAACATGTCGCTTATGAACCTGCAAATACACAATACTACGAGCGCACACAAATACACACACAAATTAGCTGGCATGCTTACACACAAGCAACTAATTGTACATGTTAACCTTTTTAATTAATTGAATTCCATACAGAATTTGAAGCCTATAGTGGGCTTTTCACAGACACACACATAATGTAATGAATACATAAGACAATTAAATATTTACATTTTATAGCAGGTTTATGTTAATAAAAATACTTCCATAAGCCCATGTTGAGATGGGTAAACACCCTCCATCACACTGTATTATCATTGTTGCTGCTTTGTCTCTTTGTTTTAGCTGCTGCCTGGTCAAACACCTGTAGGTAAAAGTGTGGTTTGTGATGCTGTTATGACTAAAAGTGTGCCTTTGGGTTTTACACTACTGCATGGTCTGTGTTCAAACCTCTGGGGCATGCTCTCTTTCAGTTCTTTCAGATGTGTGACTCAGTTTTCCCTTCCAATTTTTCATACAAAATGTCTAATGTGTTTGTGTTTTGCCATGTGTGCCTATTGTTCTGGTCAAGTAAAACATTTTTATGTTGTTAGTGGGTAAATACACAGATCGCACCGATACATTTAGTACATTCAGTGTTTGTGTGTGTGTTGTTGAGGTGATGATTCTGAAAAGCACACAATTTCAAACAGGCGCTGACAGGAGTGGGTTTTCTAAACGCCTCAACTGCATTTAAATGGTTGAAAACACACATTGAGACAGGCTGCCAACACACCAGGAGACACTCAGAACACAGACGCACAGCAGCATTCGCCCCCACTCTGTTTGTGTTTTTGTCACCAGGATATTTATCTTTATGTTGATGATGTATAAAATATTGTTTTATTCATTTCCTCAGATGACACCTAACACAAACTCCTCCACAGAGATTTCTCCAACTCACTTTCCCTCTCCATCTTTTCTTACTGTGCCTCTCTCTTTGTGTTTCTCTGTCTCTCTCTTTCTCTAATGTGTGTCTGTCTGTATCTGTGTTTCTCTTTCTATCTCTCTCGCTCTCTCACTCTTGCGCTCTCGCTCTCACTCTCTCGCTCTCTCGCTTCTCTCTCTCTCTCTCTCTCTCTCTCTCCTTCAGCAGGGTGAGATTAAGACATCAAAGTGCAGTTCTAAAACAGATCAATGGGCAAAGCAGTGTGAATGTTTAGTAGACAGGCAGGCCTCATTGACAAACTTGAATCACCCTAACACCCAACCCTACTTAAATATCCCTTGCACCAACATAACCCAGAGAAGAAAACGATTTTGGGGGGAAGTTGTAAAACAGTATTGAAATGTTTTTAGATATGGTCCTCACTTTTAGGGCAAATTACTCCATACTCCATTTTATATTCATATTTACAGATCGCATACGACTTTGTTATTAAGACACATGAAAAAACGATTTTCTACTTTCAAATGTCTCGACTATATAGTACAGTATGCCGACAAACGCCTAGGTTTTCGTAAATCGATGCTGTAGCTTGTGAACAGAGCCACAATGAAACACCTACTGTACAATTGTAGTGTGCTCTATAGGAGGTATAAAATCACATGATTTCTTAGAATTTATTCAAGGCCTTCCCCTGTTCTCAGTACTATGTTGTCTTTGTCAGCAGGCTTTTACCACTCCGACATGTTTTGTCTTGTTCTGTCTCTCATAATTGTTTTTCGTCAGTGACACAGCTGCGGACTTGAGTAAGGTCTTGTCACCATGGTAACCTCTTCTCTCCAATGTCTTTACTTTTTGAAGAGCAAAGACCCTCTCGTGACGGTGACTCTGGACGACTTCAGCACCATCTTTGCCATAACCCCGACCGGGATCACCCGCTACCTCCGACTGCTCAAACCTGTGGACAGAGAGAAGCAGATGACCTACACCTTCACGGTACGCCTAGGTCCAACCACATCCACACATATTACCAAATAACACCCACAACTCTAATACAGTATATGGGAGGAAACAGCACCCACGTCTAAAAGATATAACAGCTTGGGTTATGCTGTATGATATGACTTGACTTAACTACACTGCCTACGGGGTCAATTTATTTTTCAACTCAGTCAATACAATTGAACTGAACTTACATTGTAGCAGTTTGATTTATCTACACCTATGCCTCTATTGAAGAGATGAAATGACTTGGCCAGGACATTACTGCTTTACACCATTATTATCAGATATTTATTCAAAATCACCTGTTTTCTGACCTACAGTAGCTTTCCAAGACCCAACCAATACCAGATGCATCCCTTTCCTTCTGGACAGAAACACACTGCCACTGTTGGCTCCTGCTGTATTTTGACACGCTGTGATCTCCAGCATCTTCGCAATGAAGTGATTCTATCTTACATTATTCAGAGACTTAATTGTGTTCTCTGTATTAAAAGCATGCAATTACATGTATAGTGCTACTGTACTCTTTGATATTAAGACCCTGAGTATTCCCTGAAGAGCCCCCCAGTGCTTTAAGCATCTACACGTGTGTACTCTCCCTGTGGGATGGTTACATATTAGAAAGGATCATTATGGCCTCCTGAGTGGCGCAACGGTCTAAGGGACTGCATCGCATTGCTTGAGGCGTCACTATAGACCCGGGTTCAATCCCAGGCTGTGTCACAGCCGGCCGTGATCGGGAGACCCATGAGGCGGCGCATAATTGGCCTAGCGTCGTCTGGGTAAGGGGAGGGTTTGGCCGGCCGGGATTTCCTTGACCCATCGCGCTCTAGCGACTCCTTGTGGCGGGCCAGGCGCCTACAAGCTGACTTCGGTCACCAGCTGGATGGTGTTTCATCTGACACATTGGTGCGGCTGGCTTCCGGGTTAAGTAAGCAGTGCGGCTTGGCAGGGTCGTGTTTCGGAGGATGCATGGCTCTCGACCTTCACCTCTCCCACGTCCGTAGGGGAGTTGCAGCGATGGGACAAGACTGTAACTACCAATTGGGGAGAAAAAGGGGTACAAGTAAATTTAAATGTAAAAAAAGCATCATTATTTCAATATTGAGGGAGTGTTTCCTGGAGAAAAAATTTTGATTATACAAAAGAGAAAGTGGGAGGGTTTGGGGGATAGAGGTGTTAGAGGTGGTAGGATACTAGTCTGTTTTCATTATCTGCATCTGTGATCTTCAGAAGAAGCTTTGGAGATGAAGTTAGCTCTTTTGGATCTCACAATCAGAGGTCGCCGTGTACACCCGTGATGGCGGTTGTAGTTGTGTGTGTGTGTGTCAAGGACCTCAGACACCCGAACCATGGCCTGTTCACCCCGCTACCATCTAGAAGGCGGTTACAGGTGCATCAAAAATGGGACCCGAGAGACTGAAAAACAGCTTCTATGTCCAGGCCATCAGACTGTTAAATAGTCACCACCAGCCAGCTTCTGCCCAGTACCCTGCCTTGAACTTGAGTCACGTTTACTTTGCCGGCTACCACCCGGTACTCAACCCTGCACCTTAGAGACTGCTGTCCTATGTACATACAGTTGAAGTCGAAAGTTTACACCTTAGCCAAATACATTTAAACTCAGTTTTTCACAATTCCTGACATTTCATCCTAGTAAAAATGCCCTGCCTTAGGTCAGTTAGGATCACCACTTTATTTTAAGAATGTGAAATGTCAGAATTATAGTAGAGAGAATGTCACGATCGTCGATAGATGAAGCGGACCAAGGTGCAGCGTGATAAACGTACATCTTTTATTGAAGTACACCACACGAATAAAACAACAAACGAAACGTGAAGTCCTAGGTTAACACAAACCTTTCGGAACAAGATCCCACCATGACTAGTGAAAACAGGCTGCCTAAGTATGGTTCCCAATCAGAGACAACGAGCTACAGCTGCCTCTGATTGGGAACCACCCTGGCCAACATAGATCTAACCGATCTAGAATGAAAACCATAGCAAACAAAACATAGAAAATCCACACCCTGGCTCAACAATTAAGAGTCCCCAGAGCCAGGGCGTGACAGAGAATTATTTATTTCAGCTTTTATTTCTTTCATCACATTCCCAGTGGGCCAGAAGTTTACATACACTCAATTAGTATTTGGTAGCATTGCCTTTAAATTGTTTAACTTGGGTCAAACATTTCGGGTAGCCTTTCACAAGCTTCCCACAATAAGTTGGATGAATTTTGGCCCATTCCTCCTGACAGAGCTGGTGTAACTGAGTCAGGTTTGTAGGCCTCCTTGCTCGCACACGCTTTTTCAGTTCTGCCCACACATTTTCTATAGGATTGAGGTCAGGGCTTTGTGATGGCCACTCCAATACCTTGACTTTGTTGTCCTTAAGCCATTTTGCCACGACTTTGGAAGTATGCTCGTGGTCATTGTCCATTTGGAAGAACCATTTGCGACCAAGCTTTAACTTCCTGACTGATGTCTTGAGATGTTGCTTCAATATATCCACATAATTTTCCTTTCTCATGATGCCATCTATTTTGTGAAGTGAACCAGTCCCTCCTGCAGCAAAGCACCCCCATAGCATGATGCTGCCACCCCCGTGCTTCACAGTTGGGATGGTGTTCTTCGGCTTGCAAGCAATCCCCTTTTTCCTCCAAACATAACGATGGTCATTATGGCCAAAAAGTTATAGTTTTGTTTCATCAGACCAGAGGACATTTCTCCAAAAAGTACGATCTTTGTTTTGGAGCAGTGGCTTCTTCCTTGATGAGCAGCCTTTCAGGTGATGTCGATATAGGACTAGTTTTACTGTGGATATATATTATTTTGTACCTGTTTCCTCCAGCATCTTCACAAGGTCCTTTGCTGTTGTTCTGGGATTGATTTGCACTTTTCGCACCAAAGTACGTTCATCTCTAGGAGACAGAACGTGTCTCCTTCCTGAGCGGTATTACGGCTGCGTGGTCCCATGGTGTTTATACTTGCGTACTATTGTTTGTACAGATGAACGTGGTACCTTTAGGCGTTTGGAAATTGCTCCCAAGAATGAACCAGACTTGTGGAGGTCTACAAGTTTTTTTCTGAGGTCTTGGCTGATTTCTTTTGATTTCCCATGATGTCAAGCAAAGAGGCACTGAGTTTGAAGGTAGGCCTTGTAATATATCCACTGGTACACCTCCAATTGACTCAAATTATGTCAATTAGCCTATCAGAAGCTTCTAAAGCCATGACATCATTTTCTGGAATTTTCCAAGCTGTTTAAAGGCACAGTCAACTTAGTGTGTGTAAACTTCTGACCCACTGGAATTGTGATACACTGAATTATAAGTGAAATAATCTGTCTGTAAACAATTGTTGAAAGAATTACTTGTGTCATGCACAAAGTAGATGTCCTAACCGACCTGCCAAAACTATAGTCTGTTAACAAGACATTTTGGAGTGGTTGAAAAACAAGTTTTAATGACTCCAACCTAAGTGTACGTAAACTTCCAACTTCAACTGAAGTCATTGTACACTGGTCACTTTAAAAAAAAATCCATACTGTTTTACGCACTTCATATGTATACAGTGCATTCGGAAAGTATTCAGACCCCTTGACTTTTTCCACATATAAGATTTCCCTCATCAATCTACAAACAATACCCCATAATGACAAAGCAAAAAAAGGTTTTTAGACATTTTTGAAAAAACATAAATACCTTTTTTACATAAGTATTCAGACCCTTTGCTATGAGACTCGAAATTGAGCTCAGGTTCATCCTGTTTCCATTGATCATTCTTGAGATGTTTCTACAACTTGATTGGAGTGGTAAGTTAAAATGATTGGACATGATTTGGAAAGGCACACACCTGTCTATATAAGGCCCTACAGTTGACAGTGCATGTCAGAGCAAAAACCAAGCCATGAGGTTGAAGGAATTGTCCGTAGAGGTCCGAGACAGGATAGTGTCAAGGCACAGATCTGGGGAAGGCTACCAAAAAATTTCTGTAGCATTGAAGGTCCCCAAGAACACTGTGGCCTCCATCATTCTTAAATGGAAGAAGTTTGGAACCACCAAGACTCTTCCTAGAGCTGGCCGCCCGGCCAAACTGAGCAATCGGGGGAGAAGGGCCTTGGCCAGGGAGATGCCCAAGAAACCAGATGGTCACTCTGATAGAGCTCCAGAGTTCCTCTGTGGAGATGGGAGAACCTTCCAGAAGGACAACCATCTCTGCAGCACTCCACCAATCAGGCCTTTCTGTTAGAGTGGCCAGACGGAAGCCACTCCTCAGTAAAAGGCACATGACAGCCCGCTTGGGGCTTGCCAAAAGGCACCTAAAGGACTCTCAGACCATAAAAAACAAGATTCTCTGGTCTGATGAACCCAAGATTGAACTCTTTGGCCTTAATGCTAAGCGTCACATCTGGAGGAAAACTGGCACCATCCCTACGGTGAAGCACGGTGATGGCAGCATCATGCTGTGGGGATGTTTTTCAACGGCAGGGACTGGGAGACTAGTCAGGATCGAGGGAAAGATGAACAGAGCAAAGAGAGATCCTTGATGAAAACCTGCTCCAGACCACTCAGGACCTCAGACTGAGGTGAAGGTTCACCTTCCAACAGGACAAGGACCCTAAGCACACAGCCAAGACAACACAGGAGTGGCTTCGGGACAAGTCTCTGAATGTCCTTGAGTGGCCCAGCCAGAGCCCGGACTTTAACCCGATCAAACATCTCTGGAGAGACATGAAAATAACCGTTCAGCGACGCTCCCCATCCAACCTGACAGAGCTTGAGATTATCTGCAGAGAAGAATGGGAGAAACTCCCCAAATACAGGTGTGCCAAGCTTGTAGCGTCATACCCATGAAGACTCGAGGCTGTAATCACTGCCAAAGGTGCTTCAACAAAGTACTGAGTAAAGGCTCTGAATACTTATGTAAATGTTTAATTTTTTGCAAAAAAGTCTAAAAACCTGCTTTGATTTGTCATTATGGGGTATTGTGTGGAGATTGATGAGGGGGAAAAACAATTTAATCAATTTTAGAATAAGGCTGTAACGTAACAAAATGTGGAAAAGGTCAAGGGGTTTGAATACTTTCCGAATGCACTGTATATTATTATTATTATTATTATTATTATTATTATTATTATTATTATTATTATTATTATTATTATTATTATTATTATTATTATTATTATTATATACTGTATTCTAGTCAAGGCTCATCCTATATAGGGTAACACTTTACTTGACACCCAGCATCATAACACATTATTATTATATATATATATATATATATTTTTTTTTTTTTTTCATTTAGCAGACGCTCTTATCCAGAGTGACTTACATGAGCAATTAGGGTTAAGTGCCTTGCTCAAGGGCACATCGACAGATTTTTCACCTAGTCGGCTCGGGGATTAGAACCAGCGACATTTCGGTTACTGGCACAACGCTCTTAACCATTAAGCTACCTGCCGCCCCATTATGACATTGTCATAATGTGTCATAACAGCTGACATAACTTGTCATAACCTGTTATAATATGGTCATAAAACTGTCATGACACATATATTTAGACCTGTTGAGAAATTGATTATATAAAGATTGTGGGGTCTGTTTTGTTAGACTTCAGTGGGGCTTTTGACATTATTGATCATAGTCTGCTGCTGAAAAACGTATGTGTTATGGCTTTACACCCCCTGCTATAATGTGAATAAAGAGTTACTTGTCTAACAGAACACAGAGGGTGTTCTTTAATGAAAGCCTCTCAAACTTAATCCAGGTACAATCAGGAATTCCCCAGGGCAGCTGTTTAGGCCCCCCTTACTTTTTTCCATCTTTACTAACGACATGCTACTGGCCTTGAGTAAAGTCAGTGTGTCAATGTATGTGGATGACTCAACACTATACACTTCAGCTGCTACAGCAAATGAAATAACTGCAAAACTTAACAAAGAGTTGCAGTTAGTTTCGGAATGGGTGGTTAGTCATAGATATTTCCAAAACTAAGAGCATTGTATTTGGGTCAAATCATTCACTAAACCATAAACCTCAACTACATCTCGTGATGAATAGTGTGGATGTTGAGCAAGTTGAGGTGACCAAACTGCTTGGAGTAACCCTGGATTATAAACTGTCATGGTCAAAGCATATTGATACAACAGTATCTAAAATGGGGAGAAGTATGTCCATAATTAAGTGCTGCTCTGCCTTCTTAACAACACTATCAACAAGGTAGGTCCTACAGGGCCTAGTTTTGTCGCACCTAGACTACTGTTCAGTAGTGTGGTCAGGTGCCACAAGGAGGGACTTGGGAATGTTGCAGTTGGCTCAGAACAGGGCAGCACGGCTGGCCCTTAAAAGTACACGGAGTGCTAACATTAGTCTCTCCTGGCTTAGAGTGGAAGAGCAATTGACTTCATCACTGCTTGTTGACAAGCTGAATGTACCGAGCTGTCTGTTTGGACACCCATGCATACCCCACGAGACATGCCACCACTCTTCACAGTCTCCAAGTCCAGAACAGACTACGGGAAACACACAGTACTACATAGAGCCATGACTACATGGAACTCTATTCCACATCATGTAACTCAGTCAAGCAGTAAAATCAGATTTAAAAAACAGATAAAACTACACTTAATGGAACAGCGTGGACTGTGAAGAGAAACACACACACACACACACACACATAGGCACACACAGCATTCGCAAACACATGCTAACACACGCACTCTACACACACACACATTTTAATATTGTTATTTTGCTGTGTTATTGATTTTGTATTGTAAATATGTTATGGTAGAGTAGTGTGTAATAATGTGTTGTGTTATGTATTGTTTTATTATACGTAAATTGTGATTGGACCCCAGGATGAGTAGCTGCTGCCTTGGCAGCCGCTAATGGGGATCCGTAATAAATACAAATACAAATAACATGTACTGTAGATATAGATTTATATTCCGGAGTCTGAAATTGCTTGTTCTAATATTTCTATATTTCTTAATTTTTGGGGGGGATTTGCATGTATTGTTTTGTATTGTTAGGTATTACTGCACTGTTGGAGCTAGGAACATAAACATTTAGCTACACCCACGATAACATCTGCAAAATATGTGTAGGCGACCATCACAATTTGATTTGGATTTTTTAAGGTTTGTACATGGACTTGTTGCTGTGATACTACACTGTACTAATGATGTGAGACTATTATCTTTGAAGAGTTTCATCAATAGTATGTTTATTATGTCTATGTTGAAGAGGCTTTGATGGTTGCCATATTGTCATTAGATTGAAAGAAATAAATTGCTGCAATTTTCAGTTGTTGAGCATCAAGCAATTGTGTTATATCGACATGGGCAGGCAATGGTAAGATAATAAATGGCCCATTTCAATTGAAATCATGCCTTTAATGTTCTTTATTCAAAGGTTCTGTTTTGTTTGGTTGTCCTTTCTTCTGGGTTGCGCTCGCTTACTGTGTGTGTATGTGTACTTCACAGGAGGTTGGTGGCACCTTAATTGGGGAGGATGGGCTTCTGGTAATGGCTGGAGCATAATAGTGGAATGGTATCAAATACATCAAACACATGGTTTCCATGAGTTTGATGCCATTCCATTTGCTCCGTTCCGGCCATTATTATGTGGTTTACGTGTCTGTGTATGCATGTGTGTGTGTGTTTGTATGAGTGTGAGGGTGTGCCTTTCTAAGTCTCAAATGTTTTATTTAGTTTTTCACCCCACCTGAGGAAAACCTCAGCATCTGTGTTGTGAATGAAGCCAGGGGGACCGGCAACACAACACTAAAGTTGTAACCTTTACCCTTTTATGTACCCTTTATTTGTTCCTATTTACTCTGTTTTATCTTAAGTTAAAAAAAACGTAACACAAAAGGAAACTGGAAGAGAATGAGCTAGAAACAGGCGTTGTCCTAAAGGCAGGATTTTTACTGCTCTCACTGTTGTCCTGTGTATAGATGATGGCATCAGATGGGGTACAGGAGAGCATGCGGGTGACTGTCAACATCCTGGTGATTGACGCCAATGACAACACTCCCACCTTCGGCGAAGTCTCCTACAGCGTTATGGTGTTCACTGACATGCAGCAAGGAGAAACAGTACTACAGGTAATCAATACATATCTGTCTCTATCTTCCTGTCCCCCTTTCTCTCTGGCTCTCATTCTTCTCTTTTTATGTCTCTCTCTCTCTCTCTTGCTCTCGCTCTCTCTCTCTCTGTCTCTCCCTCACCCTTCCCTTGCTCTTTTTTTCTCTCTCTCTCTCCCGCCTCTCTTTCTCTCTCGCATCCAGTTTCCGCAAACAATCCAGTGCCTTAGATCAACAGTCCCAGCCCCAGAACAATCCACTCTTTCTTTGATCAGAGCTGATGACTCAAGAACAATCTACTTTCTTAATACAGTGGTCAGGACTCAAATATCATCAGCTCAATATTGACATAACTCAACGTAATACACTACCATGGGTCAACAGTCAGGACTCCAAATCAATCTCCTCTCCTATAAAAACAATTGTCACTGAAATAGATCCAGGGTGATCTGGTTTCTGGTTTGTCGTCATCTTTACAATATGTCTGAATGGAGTTTATTTAGTTTGACTCTGATTCTAGTTTGATTGGTTTGAAGGTTTGGGGTTGGTGTGTGTGTGAGTGTGTGCGTGTGTGTGTGTATGCGTTTGTGTTTAGGGTCAAATTGTTTCCAGCAGGAAGTCCCCACGACGACATATCTGGTTTTGTGGGGTTCGTTCATCAGCAGTGCGCGTTTGTCTCTCATTTGGTAAGCAGAGCTTGGTTTTTAATCAAATAAAACAAAATGGGAAAAAACATACGTTTTTTATGTTTCTAAAGTATACAGGCACATTAGGCTACTCTTGTTCCATGCGCATATGGGCAGTGTGCGTCACGGCTGGATAGGCTGCGTTACCGTTAAAACCAGCTTTTGAAGCCCTGAGAGTAAGAATGATTGTACAGTATCAAAAAAAGCTTGAAAAGGTAGTGGAATGGGATTGGTGTGGTGTGTGAAAAATCCAATACTTAACTTTGTATGAAGTACAAATCACATTATTGTGGGAGCACCTCCTCTAAGAGTGTGAATTAGGCTGGTAAGCAGAGCATGATCTCTGATCGCTCAGCACACAGTCACAAAAAAAATGTCAGACACAGAAAAGGTCAAGTTTAATCTGTGTTTAAATTTCCCACCCAGCTCAGCTGAAATGAGGCCAGGGGTCACGTGGCGGCCGGTACGACCACTTAACCTATTTTTATAAGCAATATATATGAGAGTCTCCTGGCCTCTAAGGTCGCAGGTTTATTTGATGCTGCTGCTGATATTTCATCTCTTAGACATCACAGCTGGAAAAAGGGTTCAGTAGGCTAGCCAAGCATAGATTAACATAGCAAGGCCTTACAGATATGGAGCTAACGTTAAACTAAATCCTGGCTAAGTGTGCTACGAGTTCTAAACGGTTGGGTGTCCAAGTTAATTGGCCATGTTTAATGTTGGAGATAACACAGCATGGTTCTAAGATCTATTAAAAACAAAAAACTACATTTTAAGTGAGAAGTAGGCATTGGTCTGAAGCCGAAAAAGAAAGGAATTTCACATGAGCACCACAATGCCTACTCCACCCATGCTATACCAAGGTTTCTCAGCACACAGTTTTGACCTACTACAGTAGCTATGTTGGTCTATTGTACCTCAAACAATGTGTATGCAGGTTTCTTAATATTTAAACCTTCTCAAACAGCCTAATTCACACTCTTAGAGGAGGTGCTCCCACAATAATGTGATTTGTACTTCATACAAAGTTAAGTATTGGATTTTTCACACACCACACCAATCCCATTCCACTACCTTTTCAAGCTTTTTTTGATACTGTACAATCATTCTTACTCTCAGGGCTTCAAAAGCTGGTTTTAACGGTAACGCAGCCTATCCAGCCGTGACGCACACTGCCCATATGCGCATGGAACAAGAGTAGCCTAATGTGCCTGTATACTTTAGAAACATAAAAAACGTATGTTTTTTCCCATTTTGTTTTATTTGATTAAAAACCAAGCATAGCCTCCCCTCCTCTCAATTAAGCCTTTTTTTTCTCTGCCCAATGCAATCGCGAAGTAGTCAACACTTAGTAAAGGGTTTGGCTCCTGAGACCACTTCTAAATAAATCGGAATCACCAAAGCTTTATTAAAATATAAAGTTTGAGAGGAGTAAAACAGTGAGCTGACATTCCATTTTTATCTATGCATTTTAGGCAGGTCCACATTATTTTTGCAATGCAGGTCCCGTTTTGGACGTGCGTAAAACCCCCTCCATGATGTAGGTTACATGTCCATTCCCATCATAAAACGAGAGATGAGAACCTCTGTGAATACTGGTGAACCTTGTATTTAGAAGTTATCTGTAACCTGTAAAAATGGCTTGTTTTTATTTATTTTGATTACAACCAAACTTATTAGAATGATTCACCTTCCTGGTTTTATTATGACAACGTCCGTGCCGCGTTTGCAATGCAACTTCTGGAGATGTGTGAATGCGATCTGATCTGTAAGATGGTTCCAATTATATTCATAAAACATATGCCTATTTGAGAGCAGTATAACAGTGAGTGGAAATGCTCCCTTTCTCTTTATATTGGATATTTGTCCAGCTATTGTGAAAAGTTTGGATTAAATTATGGTGCCTGTAAGTGTGCCGTCTATTTAAAACAAGTTGTTGTTTCGTTTTGTTTATTTGTTCTCTGTTTAGGCCTTATCAATAATGCATTTAATCTTGCTTATTGACAATGTTTGGCATGTCCATGCTCAGCCCTAATGCAATTCACAGTAGGCCTTGCCCCTATATCAGTGTGAATGCTATTGAAGCCATGCAATTACTAGAACAATGTGGACTGCAAATGGGTTCAAGTTAACATATTTGGCAAAGATTCTGTAGGTCTACATTTTGTTATGTCGTTTCTGTAAGCCATTTAACAAACTTTAACGGACTTACATTGGAATTGGAGTTGATTACAAGGCAATACATAAAAAGTCAGTAAATACACAACTTGAAGCAACCACATATTTCGCCTTGGAGCACGTTCTGATTGGCCAGTAAGGGGACAAGTCTCGACACACCCACAACTTGTTTATTCATCAAAATCCAGACCTTTCGCCCCAACGCCAGCAAGTGCGCAGATAATTGTGATAGTGAAAATAGCAAAACTATTTCTGACACACCCCTGAACCTATAGCGCTACCACCTGTGCTTAGATTTACCCTTGCGTTAGATTTGTTAAAATAGAGCCCATAGATTCTCACTCAATTAGCATCAGTATTTTAGGAGGGAGGATAAGTTGTTTACTGTAGCAGTTAGAAATGGTCAGTAGTTCTGTATACACACTAGTGGTGCGCAGGTCAGCTGTTTGTTCACCCGCCCGCAATTGCTAATAACCCATCTGCAACCACCTGACTATATGTGATAAAGTGAAAATCTGACCCGGGCATCCAACCCTAACCCGCAAATATAGAAAATGTGCTATAGGCTACAGTCAAAGACTGCAGAACAATTTTTTGACAGGGGGTGCAGGATTATTATTTTTGCCTCATTTAGATATGTTTCTGCTTATAATTTCTGACATTTTGGTAGGTTATTTGTTAGTCAACTTCAACTATAATTAGATACATGTAGCTTCTCTTTTGTCATTATATGTTGTCCTAGAAGAATAAATCCTTACTCAACAGAATGATGTAACAGATCGACAGATTGAATGCTTCAATCTAGTTGACATCGGTGAAGATGTTTAGGGACTGGGGAGAAAATACAATAAAGCAACAAAAAAATCTGTTTGACTGGTTGTAAGGAACAAGAAAGCTGTGAAAATGACCCAATGTGTTTCTGAAAAGATTTCAGGTCGGCTTGGATGTATATTTTATGTGGTTCAAATACTATCAGCTTTATGATGCTTTTATGATGAAGACAGCACCTCTACAGATGGTATCTAACTGAGCATTGCATTCTCTCAAGATGCAGAAATAAATCATATTTCTCCACTCTTGTTCCCAAGTCCAAATGTTGCCTATATTTGGTGTATAATTTTACTGCAAGAAATGCTTAATTCTGCAGGAGTTATTATTAAGGCTATAGCCCTATTCGCACGGGACTAGTATTACTACAGAATGTTGGTTATGTATTTAATACCCAAGAATGTCCATTATTCCAGAGGCGCAATATTTTTTTAGGATGCATTTGGCACAATAATTATACATTGATGGATTGTTTAAGGTATTGTTTCTCTTTATTCAACCCGTCAGTCACCCACCCGCCCTTCAGCCACACAATATTTAATGACCCTAAACCCATCCGCCCGCGGATAGAACCGCGAGGTCTGCAGGTTATGAATCAACCCGCTCATCACTAATACACACAGCTTACAAGAGCACCGTCTGGTACATGTCACTCATTGTATGCCGGTCCTGTACACATAACATTACAAAGACAGGTGGGGCCCTCCCACAAATCACTATTGCCCCCCTGCCTCAGTTCAGTAAATTGAATAGTTAGCGGCTTTGAATGTTGATTTTAGGGGCCACACCCTGCTGAGATACACTGAATTCTTCCACTCTCACACTGACTCTCCCTCTCCCTCTCGCTCTCCCTCTCTCTCTCAGCTGACGGCATTGGATGCGGATGAGGGGTTAAACGGTCTGGTGACCTATGAGATCCTTGCCGGAGCGCAGGGTGTTTTCATCATTAATAACCGCACTGGACGAATCACCATCGCACCCGGGATAGCCCTTAGCGTGGGCCTTTCTTACGCCCTTACAGTGAAGGCTGCGGACAACGCACCAGATATCCAGAGAAGGTACATTCATTTCATCCATTCATTTTTATCTATTCGTTCTTTCAGCCTTTCTTTTGCTCAATCACACCTTTCATTTATTAATGTGTTTATTAAAAGGACTGTATCCCTTGGATCTCCACATTAATATACATGCATTATTTAGGTGATGTTTGATGTAAAATCTTGTTTCTTACTCAGTTTTTCATTTTTCATACTTCTTCAGTTAATCAAGTATTCAATTATTCCTTCATTAAGTCAGGACTTCATACATGTATTCATCCATCTCATTCAGTCGTTGTTCCATCTGATTGTTTATTCCTACTGTACAGTCACTTGTAGGTCTATTCAATTCATGCATATATAATCATTGTATTCTTTATTGAATGTGCGTATTGATTCATGTATCTGCTGTGATTGAAGTTGTGAATGGTAAGAGGCTGTATGAAGACATATTTGACTGACCGTTGAGACAAACTGTTTAGAATCAAGTATCAGATGGCCTCTCATTCTTACAGACATTAGAAACACATCTTTGTCATGAATTTCTCTTCATTTTGAACTATCTTTTTGATAATGGTGTGATGCCTTATCTGTAATTATTGCCTCATATTCTTGTTGCCAAGAAGCAAGTGACTAGCACACTCTTCTGAAAGTTTATACGCACTATCTTAGCTAAGGCTCAAAGTTCTCAGCAGTATTTGAGGTTTGAACACAGAGGTGATACCTGCAGTAGAATGGGTTTTGCTGAAGATAGTTTGCCATGACTGGATCTGACTGTGCAAACAGAAATCTATTGGACTTGGCAAACAGTGCCTCTGTACGCAGACTGTTCAGCAGCTTTTTCAAGATAACACATTTAGGCTGCCGGTTGGAAACTGAAGTACTTTCTTCACGATAGCTCCTTGTTTCTGTAAGGGCTTCCAATATGCTGTATACAACATCTATATTTAGCCTACTGTATATGAGGGCACAGCTCCCTCCTCATTGGCTTGTTCACCTACCTTTATCAGCCTCTTTAAGCAGGATGTCCTTTTTGGCAGTCAGGAAACTCATGACAACCTTAAATTCCCTGATAAATCACCACTGTACTATTACAGTTGCGCTCTAATATATTGGTACTCTTGCACGATTCACAATTTCTTCAAGAAGTTGAAATGGAAAAATGTTGGTGTTCACACGTGTATATGTTTGATTAACAACTGCACAGGACCTAGAAAAATTTTTGTCAAAAAATGGCCTAGACTAAATTATTCAGAATTGAAATGAATTTGAGACAGGTGAGACAGGTGATTCTTGTTTACTGTGTAATTTTTCTCACCTGTGGTAATTGGCAGGTGCCTACAGGCTGCAGTAGCCATTGAACCTGAAAACCGGATGTTCTGTTGCATTCCACTGTACTGTAAAGTGCAAGGGTGCCAATATATGTGAATGTAACTGAGCAAAGAATGTCCTTCTGGGGGACATCAAATACTCTACTCTATACCATTCCATTCTACTATACCCTTTTGTATTCTATTCTGCAAGCCCCCAAAAATGACCTCCACACCAGTGTATGTAACCATTACCTTTCCTTCCGCCCTCTCGTTGCCCCCCACCCCTCCAGGAGCTCTATCACCACGGTGTACATTGAGGTGCTGCCCCCCAACAACCAGAGCCCCCCACGCTTCCCCCTCTTCACCTACAGCCTGGAGGTCAGCGAGGCCATGAGGATTGGAGCCATCCTGCTCAACCTACAGGTGAGCGGCACACAGCAGGGGTCAAAGGTCACATAACTAGATCGATGGAGGCCAGGAGAGGGCAGTGTGATTACTCAAGCGAAGATCATGGAAGATTTTGAGTTTAGCAAACAGCAATTACTAAACCAGCCAGTATGGATTATCAGATGTAATATCATATGATTTAATAGATTTTAATAATTTATGTGTTGGCAGTGGAAGTAAACGCTTGCTTGATTTCTATCTTCTGTTCTTGTTGTTTTTTTATAGGCCACAGACAGAGAGAATGACCCAATCACATACCAGATTTTGAGTGGGGATATCCAGCAAGTCTTCAACCTCTCTAAAACGTAATATAGATGGATGGATGGATGATGATTCAGAATAGCATTTGTGCTTTGTCTTGCTTCAGTCCTTGAGAATGAGAAATATTAAAGTTGTTAGTGTGAGCAATGACCATGTGGAAATCTATTTTAAGAAACTATTCACAAAATAAGGCACAATTATCCTAACAAGAGCCTCTTGTCTAGAATGTGCCCTGAGTCAATGGCCTGTACAATTAACCTAACTTGTTACTTTTGGACAAATCAAATCCAAATCAAATAAAATTATATTTGCCACATGCGCCGAGTGAAATACTTACTTACAAGCCCTTAACCAACAATGCAGTTTTAAGAAAAACGTGTTAAGTAAAAAATAAATAATAATAATTTAAGAGCAGCAGTAAAATAAAATAACAGTAGGGAGGCTATTTACAGGGGGTACTGGTACAGAGTCAATGTGCGGGGGCACCGGTTAGTCGATGTAAATGAGGTAATATGTACATGTGGGTAGAGTTAAAGTGACTATGCATAGATAGTCAAGGATCATATCACCTCTACCTTACCTGTCACCCTAGACCCACTTCAATTTGCTTACCGCCCCAATAGATCCACAGACGATGCAATTGCCATCACACTGCACACTGCCCTATCCCATCTGGACAAGAGGAATACCTATGTAAGAATGCTGTTCATTGACTATAGCTTAGCATTCAACACCATAGTACCCTCCAAGCTCATCAATAAGCTCGCGGCCCTGGGTCTGAACCCCGCCCTGTGCAACTGGGTCCTGGACTTCCTGACGGGCCACCCCCAGGTGGTGAAGGTAGGAAACAACATCTCCACTTCGCTGATCCTCAACATCGGGGCCCCTCAAGGGTGCGTTCACCCATGACTATGTGGCCAAGCATGCCTCCAACTCAATCATCAAGTTTGCAGATGACACAGCAGTAGTAGGCTTGATTACCAATAATGACGAGACAGCCTACAGGAAGGAGGTGAGGGCTCTGGGAGTGTGGTGCCAGGAAAATAACCTCTCACTCAACGTCAACAAAACAAAGGAGATGATCGTGGACTTCAGGAAACAGCAGAGGGTGCACCCCCCTATCCACATCGACGGGGCCGCAGTGGAGAAGGTGGAAAGCTTTAAGTTCCTTGGCGTACACATCACTGACAAACTGAAATGGTCCACCGATTCAGACAGTGTGGTGAAGAAGGTGCAACAGAGCCTCTTCAACCTCAGGAGGCTGAATAAATTTGGCTTGGCACCTAAAACCCTCACAAACTTTTACAGATGGACAATTGAGAGCATCCTGTCAGGCTGTATCACCACCTGGTATGGCAACTGCACCGCCTGCAACCACAGGGCTCTCCAGAGGGTAGTGCGGTCTGCCGAATGCATTACCGGGGGCAAACTACCTGCCCTCCAGGACACCTACAGTACCTGATGACACAGGAAGGCCAAAAAGATCATCAAGGACAGCAAATAGTCCGGATAGCCATGGCTTGGGGGTAGAAGCTGTTAAGAAGCCTTTTGGACCTAGACTTGGCGCTTCGGTACCGCTTGCCGTGCTGTAGCAGAGAGAACAGTCTATGACTAGGGTGGCTGGAGTCTTTGACAATTTTTAGGGCCTTCCTCTGACACCGCCTGGTATAGAGGTCCTGGATGGCAGCAAGCTTGGCCCCAGTGATGTACTGGGCCGTACGCACTACCCTCTGTAGTGCCTTGCAGTCGGAGGCCGAGCAGTTGCCATACCAGGCGGTGATGCAACCAGTCAGGATGATTTCGATGGTGCAGCTGAATAACTTTTTGAGGATCTGAGGACCCATGCCAAATCTTTTCAGTCTCCTGAGTGGGGGAATAGGCTTTGTCGTGCCCTCTTCACGACTGTCTTGGTGTGTTTGGACCATGATAGTTTGTTGGTGATGTGGACACCAAAGAACTTGAAGCTCTCAACCTGTTCCACTACAGCCCTGTCGATGAGAATGGGGGCGTGCTCAGTCCTCTTTTTTTTCCTGTAGTCCACAATCATCTCCTTTGTCTTGATCACGTTGAGGGAGAGGTTGTTATCCTGGCACCACACGGCCAGCTCTCTGACCTCCTCCCTATAGGCTGTCTCATTGTTGTTGGTGATCAGGCCTACAACTGTTGTGTCGTCGGCAAACTTAATGATGGTGTTGGAGTCATGCCTGGCCATGCAGTCATGAGTGAACAGGGAGTACAGGAGGGGACTGAACACGCACCCCTGAGGGGCCCCCGTGTTGAGGATCAGCGTGGCAACTGCTACGGGATGGAAACTGCTTGGCCTCCGACCGCAAGGCACTACAGAGGGTAGTGCATACGGCCCAGTACATCACTGGGGCCAAGCTTCCTGCCATCCAGGACCTCTATACCAGGCGGTGTCAGAGGAAGGCCCTCAAAATTGTCAAAGACTCCAGCCACCCTAGTCATAGACTGTTCTCTCCGCTACCGCACGGCAAGTGGTACCGGAGTGCCAAGTCTAGGTCCAAAAGACTTCTCAACAGCTTCTACCCCCAAGCCATAAGACTCCTGAACAGCTAATCATGGCTACCCAGACTATTTGCACTGCCCCCCCACCCCATCCTTTTACGCTGCTGCTACTCTGTTAATTATTTATGAATAGTCACTTTAACTCTACCCACATGTACATATTACTTCAACTACCTCAACTAGCCAGTGCCCCCGCACATTGATTCTGCACCGGTACCCCCCTGTATATATATCCTCCCTACTGTTATTTTATTTTACTTCTGCTCTTTTTTTCTCAACATTATTATTATTATTATTATTTTTTTTTATTAAAAAAAATAAATGCACTGTTGGTTAAGGGCTGTAAGTAAGCATTTCACTGTAATGTCTGCACCTGTTGTATTCGGCGCATGTGGCCAATACAATTTGATTTGATTTGATTTGTTACTTACCCTTACCACCTGGGGGCGGCCCGTCAGGATCCAGTTGCAGAGGGAGGTGTTTAGTCCCAGGGTCCTTAGCTTAGTGATGAGCTTTGAGGGCACTATGGTGTTGAACGCTGAGCTGTAGTCAATGAATAGCATTCTCACGTAGGTGTTCCTCTTGTCCTGGTGGGAAAGGACAGTGTGGATTGCAGTAGAGATTGTTGGGGCAGTATGCAAATTGGAGTGGGTCTAGGGTTTCTGGGATAATGGTGTTGATGTGAGCCATGACTTTCAAAGCACTTCATGGCTACAGACATGAGTGCTACGGGTTGGTAGTCACTTAGGCAGGTTATCTTAGTGTTCTTGGGAAAAGGGACTATGGTGGTCTGCTTGAACTTTTTTGGTATTACAGACTCCGTCAGGGACATGTTGAAAATGTCAGTGAAGACACTTGCCAGTTGGTCAGCGCATGCTCGGTGTACACATCCTGGTAATCCGTCTGGCCCTGCGGCCTTGTGAATGTTGACCTGCTTAAAAGTCTTACTCACATCGGCTACGGAGAGCGTGATCACATAGTCATCCGGAACAGCTGATGCTCTCATGCATGCTTCAGTGTTGCTTGCATCGAAGCGAGCATAGAAGTGATTTAGCTCATCTGGAAGGCTCGTATCACTGGGAAGCTTGCGGCTGTGCTTCCCTTTGTAGTCTGTAATAGTTTGCAAACCCTGCCACATCCGACGAGCGTCGGAGCCGGTGTAGTACGAGTCAATCTTAGTCCTGTATTGACTCTTTGCCTGTTTGATGGTTTGTTGGAGGGCATAGCGGGATTTCTTATAATGATTACAGCCTTGAGTTTTCTTGAAGCTACAAGCTTGGCACACCTGTATTTGGGGAGTTTCTCCCATTCTTCTCTGCAGATCGTCTCAAGCTCTGTCAGGTTGGATGGGGAGCGTCGCTGCACGGCTATTTTCAGGTCTCTCCAGAGATGTTCGATCGGGTTCAAGTCCGGGCTCTGGCTGGGCCACTCAAGGACATTCAGAGACTTGTCCCGAAGCCACTCCTGCGTTGTCTTGGCTGTGTGCTTAGGGTTGTTGTCCGTTTGGAAGGTGTACCTTCGCCCCAGTCTGAGGTCCTGAGCGCTCTGGAGCAGGTTTTCATCAAGGATCTCTCTGTACTTTGCTCCGTTCGTCTTTCCCTCGATCCTGACTAGTCTCCCAGTCCCTGCTGTGTGTGCCTTTCCAAATCATGTCCAATCATTTGAATTTACCACAGGTGGACTCCAATCAAGTTGTAGAAACATCTCAAGGATGATCAATGTAAACAGGATGCACCTGAGCTCAATTTCGGTCTGAATACTTATGTAAATAATTATTTGCTTTATTTGTATATTTCTAAAAACCTGTTTTTGCTTTGTCATTATGGGGTATTCTGTGTAGATAGATGAGGAACATGTTTTTATTTAATCCATTTAAAAATAAGGCTGTAACGTAATAAAATGTGGAAAAGGGGAAGGGGTCTGAATACTTTCCGTATACACTGTATACTGAGAACAGAACAAAAACACCCTGGGTCAACTGCATCTATCATCATCCATGTTTAGAAAATTAGCTATCTAGTGGAAGTCCTCCACAACATCCTCCCCTATAGGCTGGAAAGCACAGACAGTCCTCTACCCTCAGCCTCACTGACTTGTTACATGGCTCACTGCATGAAAAAGAGATGGAGGATAGGCTTCAAACAACCAGAAAGAAGATGAAAATTGTCATCAGCCACCCACTGCCAATATAGCCTGTCAGAGCAAGGGATGGGAGAGGAGGTGGAGGGGGTGGAGTGAGAGAGGGATAGAGGCGGGAGGAGAGGAGAAACACCATTAAATATTTACGAGGCGAGTGCGGTTTACTGTCCCTTAAATAAACAAGGAAATAAAGAAGGAAGCGTCCCGTGCGATGGCGCCACGGTGAGGAGACATGGGGAGACTGAAAAATCTAATTGATTAAAGCCTCTCCCAGCCATGCCAGGCATCGTTTCCCCCTCTTTTGTTTGAGTTTGTTTACTCTTAATCTGTCTCCAGGAGTGATTGTTTGTATGGAGGGATGATTACTTTGAGCAGGGTAGCATGGCAACAGTAAGAAAAGACGTGACAATATCTCCAGGACTCTGAGACATCTGTTGTTGGTACAGTAATCTCTCCCCGAGCAGATACAATTGACATCTTCCTAAAACAAGTGCATATCCTACTGTGTCTTTTGGAGAGGTTGAATCGTTATACATTACAATAGCAGCCCTCAGCAGCTTTACTGTATAAGTACCCCACTGTATATTCCCCTAACCAGGTGCATGGGACTTCTGATGAATCGAAGGATAATTAACCGGTAACGTATGCTTGATGAGTGTGCGAAATATGGCGTCCTAGTCAGAGCTGCTCTCTCATTTTTCAAACCCATCCAGAACTCTTGAGAGGGATGACGGGGCGGCAGAGGTTTTGTGCAGCGTAGGATGTTCAGATTCAGGCCACATATGGTGCTGGTTTGATACGGCTAATATGAATAATGGGCTCCTTGGTCTATACCTCCCTCTAAATGGAGCAGGTTCCCCAGAGGCATGATGGGTAGAGACAGAGAAGCTCAGCCTCAGATCTTTTCCCACTTTTAGCCAGGAATAGATAGCAAAGATCATTACAACAAGGCTTGGACTCATCACTCGTATGATACACACAAAAGATGCTACAGAGTCGAAGAGAGGACATACAGTGGCTTGCGAAAGTATTCACCCCCCTTGGCATTTTTCCTATTTTCTTGCCTTAAAACTTGGAATTAACATGGATTTTTGGGGGGTTTGTATCATTTGATTTACACAATATGCCTATGACTTTGAAGATGCAAAATATTTTTTTATTGTGAAACAAACAAGAAATAAGACAAAAAAACAGAACTTGAGCGTGTATAACTATTCACCCCCCCAAAGTCAATACTTTGTAGAGCCACCTTTTGCAGCAATTACAGCTGCAAGTCTCTTGGGGTATGTCTCTATAAGATTGGCACATCTAGCCACTGGGATTTTTGCCCATTCTTCAAGGCAAAACTGCTCCAGCTCCTTCATGTTGGATGGGTTCCGCTGGTGTACAGCAATCTTTAAGTCATACCACAGATTTTCAATTGGATTGAGGTCTGGTCTTTGACTAGGCCATTCCAAGACATTTAAATGTTTCCCCTTAAACTGCTCAAGTGTTGCTTTAGCACTATGCTTAGGGTCATTGTCCTGCTGGAAGGTGAACCTCCGTCCCAGTCTCAAATCTCTGAAAGACTGAAACAAGTTTCTCTCAAGAATTTCCCTGCATTTAGCGCCATCCATTTAGCGCCATCCCACAGCATGATGCTGCCACCACCATGCTTCACTGTGGGGATGGTGTTCTCAGGGTGATGAGAGGTGTTGGGTTTGCGCCAGACATAGCGTTTTCCTTGATGGCCAAAAAGCTAAATTTGAGTCTCATCTGACCAGAGTACCTTCTTCCATATGTTTTGGGAGTCTCCCATATGCCTTTCGGCGAACACCAAACGTGTTTGCTTAGCAATGGCTTTTTTATGGCCACTCTTCTGTAAAGTCCAGCTCTGTGGCGTGTACGGCTTAAAGTGGTCCTATGGACAGATACTCCCATCTGCGGTGTGGAGCTTTGCAGCTCCTTCAGGGTTATCTTTGGTCTCTTTGTTGCCTCTCTGATTAATCCCCTACGTGCCTGGTCCGTGAAGTTTGGTGGGCGGCCCTTGCTTAATGGTGTTTTTTTTGTTGAATTTTTTGAAACAAGTAATTTTATTCATTTCACTTCACCAATTTTGACTATTTTGTGTATGTCCATTACATGAAATCCAAATAAAAATCAATTTAAATTACAGGTTGTAATGCAACAAAATAGGAAAAATGCAATTAATACTTTTGCAAGGCACTGTTCAGAGATCATATGTTCAGTACTGGGGAAAATACTTCCAGGTTCATGCACATGGAAGGAAGCAAATATGGCATGCCATCAGATATGAGGGCAGAATCACTCACATGCAGCACTACCTTCCTCCACTTGCCCTCCACTGTGTTTTAACAAGATCATATCAGTCTGACAACAACTTCCTCTCTCTAGGATCTCTCCTGTAGCTGCTGGCTACTATCATACGTGATCAGTGTCCTATCAAACAGGGTCGGAGTAGAGTTCACAACTTCGAGCAGGTTGGGATAGATTCCCTGTTGTCTGAGAAGCAAAGATCATCATCATCATTATTAGTATAATCAGCATCATCATATTCAAGTTCAGCTTCACTGCTCTTTGTACCCAGGGCTTCATTCTGTGCAGATTTTAGGAATTTGTGGCCATGGTATAAATATACATGAGCACAACAGCTTGGCTGTGGAAGACACTGTTTTGCATTTTTATGCTGTTTGGAGAAAAAATTTGCTTGGCCTCATGAATGCCAGCTCAACTGGTGGCGGAGAAACGTATGGGCCATAACTAAGAGAACTCACTTGGAAAATGGACAACTTTAATCAAGCTTGGAGATGGTCCTCTCAGGCTGTGATGCATTGGGGGGCAGACAGGCAGGCGAGGAAGTGTAGGCTCTGCAAGGTCATGTCTGACCTGCCTAGTCGAAGAAGCTTTAAATTATTGACATGAGAGTGCAGGCGGAAAGGAGGAAAATGTGTCGCTGCATGTTTCTGTTTTTTTGTGTTTCCAATTGTGTGTTTGTGTGTGTGTGTGAGAGAGAGAGGTGTGAAGAGAAAGTGTGTTTGTGTCTCAAGTACACCTGCTCATTACACTGTACTGTAGCTTATCCATTCATTGCAGATCCACTTGCAAGGGCACCAACAAATCCTGAATGGATTTAGTAGAGCATGGGTTTTGCTGTTTACTAATGCTGCTGTGTGTTGTGTGTTGTTGTCTCTCCCTCTACAGGATAGGCCTGCTGCTTCTAGGGAAGCCTTTGGACAGGGAGACCACTGACCAGTACCATCTCATCGTCACTGCCTCTGATGGCAACCCAGGCGGGGTGAGATTATTTTATTCAGTTAATAGGAGTGCAACGGTACATGTATTCGTACCGAACTGTTCTGTATGGGGACCTCGGTTCGGTCCGCACTGTGAACCCGAATGAATACATTAAAAAAAACATATTTACATAATAAACACTATGCCTATGCTGCGTTGTAGGCCTATGCCTCTTGAGTAAATATGAGCAAAACAAAACAAAACAAAAAATCTGGCTATTCCGTTAAAATAACTAGAGCCTATGTGCAAGTTGCAATCAAAATTATAATCTTAATTGGCACATTTCAAATTGTCCTTTTGTGAGGCACAGCCGGGAACAGTTCTGTACGATGGCGAGTGGTGTGGTTGATAAACCAGAATTGGAGGATCTTCCATCATTGTTTAAATGTCCAGTTTGGCAAGATTTTTTGCTTCCCAGTAGATTACAACGGCGATGGACAGAGAGTTGTGGATAAAACGTTAACAGTATGTCGCAACGCTCAACAAGAATAACCTATGCAGCTGCCAACACCTCAAAATTGTTGACACATTTACGCCGAAATCACCCCAGTATACCGGAGCAAGACGGAAACACAAATAAACAACAACAGAACACCGTCTCCCCTCTGCATTCAAGCAGCCCTTGGCAGCTGATTCTGACCGGGCCAAATAAATTACAAGAGCGATAGGTAGGCTATGTTTATATGTTTTACAGTTTATGATTTATAGCCACGGATATGCGCCCATTCTCAGTGGTTGAGAATAGGGGGTTTCAGCACCTTGTGAAAGTGCTCAACCCACTTTACAAACTTCCCTCTTGCACCCATTTCAGCAAACAGGTAGTACACGCTCTATATAAGCAAACCAAAGTTGACATTTCTGGGCTTACCTAACAGTGGCAGCCCATCACGTTTCCCTGGAGTGGGAGATGTACCGTGCAAAGACACGCATCTGGCACTGAAGGAGGCAGTGTGATGGTGCGTTCGTAACCAAGTGGGAATTTACCACATACGACTGGGGGAAATCCACTTCAATGGCCCTCCAACTGGTAATTACTAGTGGGAAACTCGTCTATCATCCTGACCACCCACTTCTCCCACATGGTAACCTCTGACGTCACCTACTAAGGCAATGGCCTCTATAAAAGCATTTAGGCAGTTAAATGCAACAACAAATATTATTTGTAAAAAGCAATCTTTTAATGTGGTTTTTGAACTCTATAAATTACAAGCATGATAGCTGTACTTTTAGTTTATGGTTGACACAGCTTTTTGGCCATTAGCCAATCGGCGTTTCTCAACAAGTTCAAATCACATGAATGCATCCAACTGGTATGTACGACTTCACAACTGGTCAATTCCCACCTCCCACATGGTTACAAATGCAGCATCAGAGTGGAAACTTGAGAGGCCCAACATAACAATCCTGTCACAACAGACAATGCAAGGAACATTATGAATGCTGAACATTGTGAATGGCATTTCGTTTTCCTGCTGTACCGAAACCGAACCGAACCGAACCGTGACCTCAAAACCGCAATACATACTGAACCGTGGGTTTGGTGAACCATTACACCCATGTCAGTTAGGGAATTGGATGGATGGATGGATTGGTGGATTGGTTGATTGACACAATTTCTGTGAATGTCTGACTTTCGATTGTTTATACAAAGATCACAGCTAGGATACAGGCCTTTATAGTTATTTCCTTGAAGCTCATGTTAGGTCTTCAGAGATAGATAAACATGCACTTTACTGTGAGAAGACTATCCTGTACTGTGTTAAAGGGATACTTCAGGATTTTGGCAATGAGGCCCTTTATCTACTTCCCCAGAGTCAGATGAACTCGTGGATACCATTTGTATGTCTCTGTGTCCAGTATAAAGGAAGTTAGAGGTAGTTTCGCAAGCCAAAGCTAACTAGCGTGGAAGACAGCATTTATGCATTTTCTAGGAAGACAGTATGATGGTAGAGGAGGACAGAGTGAGAAAGTGAGCCTACAAAATGTACAGAGAGAAGGTCAGAGTGGGAGTGACAGACCAATAAAGAGAGAGAGAGAGAGAGAGAGAGAGAGAGAGGTGCTCTGACCTCTCAGAATGAGGTGACCAGCGCTGGCCCTCTGTGTACTAATGTTGATTAAAGGATTGTAAGCAATATTCCCTCTAAGCTGTGCATGTGTGCACGCACGCAGTAGCCCCGAGACTGCCATGCAGCTCCCCCGGGACTGCCGCGCAGAAGAAATATTAGCCCACAGAGAGAAGCATGAGATTGAACTTTACTCAACTTTCTAGAGCAGTGGTCACCAACCGGTCGATCGCGAAACAATACTGTAAATAAACCAACGATAAAGCCTTGTTTTATCAATTTTTTATTCGTATCGGGCTGTTGGCGGTAGGTGCACCCGATTCAACTGCCCTGCACACCGGATAGGCAACTGTTGCCATTTTGAACGATTTCATGTGTCTGAAAGTTCAAACTCTGCCTTCCCAGTGGGCCCGGAGTGCAAATCAAGTGCACTAATAATAATAATAATATAATAATAATCTGGTCTGATGAAACCAATATTGACCTCTTTGGCCTGAATGCCAAGCATCATGTCTGGAGGAAACCTGCACCATCCCTACGGTGAAGCATGGTGGCGGCAGCATCATACTGTGGGGATCAAGGCAAAGATGAACGGCGCAAAGTAAAGAGAGATCCTTGATGAAAACCTGCTCCAGAGCGCTCAGGACCTCAGACTGGGGCAAAGGTTCACCTTCCAAAAGGACAACAACCCTAAGCACACAGCCAAGACAACGCAGGAGTGGCTTCGGGACAAGCCTCTGAATGTCCTTGAGGAGCCCAGCCAGAGCCCGGACTTGAACCCGATCGAACATCTCTGGAGAGACCTGAAAATAGCTGTGCAGCAACGCCCCCCATCCAACCTGACAGAGCTTGAGAGGATCTGCAGAAAATAATGGGAATAACTCCCCAAATACAGTAGTGCCAAGCTTGTAGCATCATACCCAAGAAGACTCAAGGCTGTAATCGCTGCCAAATGTGCTTCAACAAAGTACTGAGTAAAGGGTCTGAATACTTACAGTTAAAGTCAGAAGTTTACATACACCTTAGCCAAATACATTTAAACTCAGTTTTTCACAATTATTGACATTTAATCCTAGTAAAAATGTCATGTCTTAGGTCAGTTAGGATCACCACTTTATTTTAAGAATGTGAAATGTCAGACTAACTTTATTTATTTCATCACATTCCCAGTGGGTCAGAAGTTTACATACACTGAATTAGTATTTGGTAGCATTGCCTTTAAATTGTTTAATTTGGCCAAACGTTTCATGTAGCCTTCCACAAGCTTCCCACAATAGGTTGGGTGAATTCTGGCCCATTCCTCCTGACAGAGCTGGTGTAACTGAGTCAGTTTTGTAGGCCTCCTTGCTCACACACACTTTTTCAGTTCTGCCCACACATTTTCTATAGGATTGAAGTCAGAGCTTAGTGATGGCCACTCCAATACCTTGACTTTGTTGTCCTTAAGCCATTTTGCCACAACTTGGGTCATTGTCCATTTGGAAGACCCATTTGCGACCAAGCTTTAACTTCCTGACTGATGTCTTGAGATGTTGCTTCAATATATCCTCATAATTTTCCTTCCTCATGATGCCATCTATTTTGTGAAGTGCACCAGTCCCTCCTCCAGCAAAGCATCCTTACAGCATGATGCTGCCAGCCCTGTGCTTCACGGTTGGGATGGTGTTCTTCAGCTTGCAAGCTTCCCCCTTTTTCCTCCAAACATAACGATGGTCATTATGGCCAAACAGTTCTATTTTTGTTTCATCAGACCAGATGACATTTCTCCAGAAAGTACGATCTTTGTCCCCATTTGCAGTTGCAAACCGTAGTCTGGCTTTTTTATGGCGATTTTGGAGCAGTGGCTTCTTCCTTGCTGAGCGGCCTTTCAGGTTATGTCGATATAGGACTCGTTTTACTGTGGATATAGATACTTTTGTACCTGTTTCCTCCAGCATCTTCACAAGGTCCTTTGCTGTTATTCTGGGATTGATTTGCACTTTTCGCACCAAAGTACGTTCATCTCTAGGAGACAGAACGCGTCTCCTTCGTGAGCGGTATGACGGCTGCGTGGTCCCATGGTGTATATACATGCATACTATTGTTTGTACAGATGAACGTGGTACCTTCCGGCGTTTGGAAATTGCTCCCAAGGATGAACAAGACTTGTGGAGGTCTACAATTTTTTCTGAGGTCTTGGCTGATTTCTTTTCATTTTCCCATGATGTCAAGCAAAGAGGCACTGAGTTTGAAGGTAGGCCTTGAAATACATCCACAGGTACACCTCCAATTGACTCAAATGATGTCAATTAGCCTATCAGAAGCTTCTAAAGCCATGACATCATTTTCTGGAATTTTCCAAACTGTTAAAGACACAGTCAACTTAGTGTATGTAAACGTCTGACCCACTGGAATTGTGATACAGTGAATTATAAGTGAAATAATCTGTCTGTAAACAATTGTTGGAAAAATTACTTGTGTCATGCACAATGTAGATGTCCTAACCGACTTGCCAAAACTATAGTTTGTTAAGAAGAAATTTGTGGAGTGGTTGAAAAACGAGTTTTAATGACTTTAACCTAAGTGTATGTAAACCTCAGACTTCAACAGTATGTAAATGTAATATTTATGTTAATAATATGTTTTTTTTAAACCTGTTTCTGCTTTGTCATTATGGGGTATTGTGTGTAGATTGATGAGGGGGAAAAAACGATTTTATACATTTTAGAATAAGGCTGTAACTTAACAAAATGTGGAAAAAGTCAAGGGATCTGAATACTTTCTGAAGGTGCTGTATGTAGTCAGCAATAGGGGAGTGATTACTTCCTACAAGAGCACAAAACGTCTACATTTCTAGACATCTTTGAAAAGCGAGTCAGGTACGTTTTTTTTTTTAAAGGGGCAGTGTTGTATTTTGAGACTGGCTTGATTATGCTAAGTAGCCAGAAGGCGGAGGGTAGCATATTTTGCCTGATTCTCTGTAATAATAGTATGGGAATAATAATGCATTTTATTTTGTAAAGTGGTTTCTTGCATCAAACAACACAAAAAAAAATTCTGTCACCTGCTTGTCTGAACGACAGGTGGATAAACAGGTTAATGTTTCATGGAATGTAGGCCTACATTGAACAGCTATTTCCATGTTAAAATATTATGGGATGCATTTTATCCATTATTTTTGATGGTAGGCCACTCTGGTAGGCCAACATTATGATCAAATAGCCACAGTAGCCTACTTGGCCACTGTTAAAACTGTAACTAAAAGCGGGTACAGCCTCAGTGTTCACAGTAAACGCGCGCTGGAAGTTGCACAGAATTTTCACAACGTTCAATTTTGCACTCAGCAGACCTGAAATTTGCTCAGTGCAAAAAATATTAGAGGGAACATTGATTGTAAGGACCCTGAACTACAATCCTCACTCTCACCAGGGCTCCATACGTGCACTGACCTCAGTGTAAAATCAGTTCCTCAATCCCTCAGGTGTGTTTGTGGTGTGTGTGTGTGCGTGCGTGTGCATGTGTGTATGTGGACCTGCAAACGTGTCTGTGTGTGTGTGTCTGTGTTCTTGCATGTGTCTGTTATGATGGAGTCCCCATGGGAACTGGAAAATTACTGTCTGACCCTGCAGCCCATCAGGAGGTGTTGTCACAATGGAAAGAGAGGGGTGGACAGGCTGCGAGAAATACAAGAAGAGGTCTAATAGACTGAGATACAGTTGAGTTGGAGATGAAGGTGTTAAATGTATAGAGTGGTAGAGATTGTATGCAATTGACAGAGTGGGAGAGATTGTGTGCAATTGACGAGAGAGAGAGAGAGAGAGACCCATAAACCCTCAAAGTTCCAGAATGGGGTGAAAATGGCAGCCATATTGATCAGGGAGAAATCCAAACCAGTCTAATTGGAATGAATGGCAGTAGAGGCACAATCCTCATTTTACGTATGCAGGAAATGTCACGATCTTCGTTAGATGAAGCGGACCAAGACGCAGCGTGATATGCGTACATACTTTATTCAATTAACGTACTAAACACACGATCAACACAAAACAACAAACGATACGTGAAGTCCTAGGTTAAACAGCAAAACAAACCTTACAGAACAAGATCCCACAAACAACAGTGCCAAACAAGCTGCCTAAGTATGGTCCCCAATCAGAGACAACAAGAATCAGCTGCCTCTGATTGGGAACCACCCTGGCCAACATAGAAAACACGAACTAGAACAAAACATAGAAAATTACACATAGAAAATCCACACCCTGGCTCAACATATAAGAGTCCCCAGAGCCAGGGCGTGACAGGAAATTAACGTACGGCATGTGATATATCAGAAATTGAATAATAGAATGAATGTCAACCTGAAATATTGTAATATAATTATAAATACAATTTACATGGGTTTTATACACATTTTCTGTATAAATAGCCTCTAAAATATATGTAAATAGACTATAAATGTATGTCTGTGTTTTCTTGGAAAGCTGTACTTGTTGCATTTACAACTTGTCTAAGTCCTATCATCAACTGATTTCAGCCATTGTATGGCTGTTGATTGACTGCATTGTTTGAATGGAATGTTGGCATATTGGCAGTTAATTTGGAAAATGTATGGAATCATTCCTCTAAATATATCTGGCTGGCAAGCTAACAAACATACAGTACAGATAAATTCTTCAAATTCATTATTTTACACTATCTTATCACAGCACTGGCAAACCTTGGGTGACCAACCATTGAAATATAATCAGGGATGTAGTGGAGTGTAAACGCCATTTACATTTACATTTACATTTAAGTCATTTAGCAGACACTCTTATCCAGAGCAACTTACACATTTACACACCTTTTTATTTGTGAAATAGCTTTTACCCACTTATTATTGCGTCCCCAGCGTTGATCAAAGCTCAGACCGCTTATATTCTTGATTACTGAGTTCTTATGTCACACCCTGGCTATGGGACTCTAGTTGTTGAGCCAGGGTGTGTTTGTTCTATGTGGTGTGTTTCTATGTTGGGGGTTCTAGTTTGTCTATTGCTATGTTTTGCCTGAGTGACTCCCAATCAGAGGCAACGAGTGTCAGCTGTTGGCTGGTTGTCTCTGATTGGGAGCCATATTTAAACTGTATGTTTTCCCTTTGGGTTTGTGGGTTTTGTTCCGTGTTGGTCATTGTTACCAAGGACGTTACGAGTCGTTTGTTGTTTTGTTTGTTGTATACATTATCACTGAAGATAATAAATATACAATGTTCGTTCAACACGCTGCGCATTGGTCTACTTCTCTCCCTGACGATCGTGACATCTTATCACGCCTGCCTCTTTGCGAACGAGTGGAATCATTCTATTCAACCAGCTTATACGAACAGGAGTTAGCATTTAGCAGTCACTTATTCTAAACCTGAAAATGGACAACTTCTACATGTTATGCAGCGAAAAAAGCCAAATATATCCAAATCAGACTTAAGTAACCACATTGTGGGCTTGTTACAATACATAAATCCTGACAGATTTGACGAATATCCACTTTGTTAGATCAGGGTAGTTGAATGCGTGCCAATCCGGCACCTTTTTCTATCCTCCACGGTCTGCGTTCCATTGATCTCTTTACAGCATGTATGGTAGGACCCCCCTCCCGATTCCCCTCCACTCAAACAGTCAAATCTCCAACCTCATCTGCAGGCAAGGACACACCATTACACACACAGCACCACACCTCCGTCAATGTGCCCCAACATTACAGTACATGTAGCTACATGTCCAACTCAAATGTTGCTAGCAGACACTGACTGTTGAGGTCAGATCACCGACTATTGAGGTCAGTTTTGACTCCATCAATGCAGGAAATTAATGGAAATTGAATTCATGAATTGAAACGATCCCCATGTGAAAATAATGTTCAGTATCCAATTAATGATCAGCTTTTCATTAGTTCTCAGAAATCAAATATCCCCAAATGAATAGCCTGCAGGCTAGTATAATATTATGTTTCCAAGTTGGCTAAAGAACTAACCCATCACCCATAGAGACGAACTACTGTTGGTAGATAACCCACTGTACTTAACCCTTAGATGAGGTGACAGTGACAGCCTACACAGATCATCAAACCTCACCACAGCCACACACACAAGCTCCAACCATGTTGTCACTTTAAATGCTGTACCATTGGCACCCTGGCCATGTCGTAGGGACTGTGGTGACAGAGAGGGGAGATCACAGACATGCATTTCCTCTAGTAAATAAATAAAAGGAGCTCATTAATACGACTGATGGCCACATCCAGCCCTAAAGAGCTTTAGCAGGGAGATGCTGGGCTTTGATAATGCACGCCCAAGCAAGACCCACACCTAATTAGCCTTCAGGAGCTGGGAGATGAGAGGTCCATCATAGAAGGGTTAGTGTCTGCGCTGTCATGAAATGTGAAGGAAGAAAGGAGACCCTACATTGGATGTAGCTATTCTTTTCTTCCGTTCTCTTTTGTCTAGAAACGCAACCTCTCAGAGAGCGATGACATGTTATGATGTTATAAAGCTTCAACCTCTCAGAGAGCGATGACATGTTATGATGTTATAAAGCTTCAACCTCTGAGAGAGATGACATGTTATGATGTTATAAAGCTTTGACCTCTGAGAAAGATGACATGTTATGATGTTATAAAGCTTCGACCTCTGAGAGAGATGACATGTTATGATGTTATAAAGCTTCGACCTCTGAGAGAGATGACATGTTATGATGTTGTAAAGCTTCGACCTCTCACAGAGAGATGACATGTTATGATGTTGTAAAGCTTCGACCTCTCACAGAGAGAGATGGGCTGGCATGTGATATTGTACAGGGGGGTGCTGTAGCTGTATTTGGCCAATCTTTGAGAAAAGAGGTGATTATGGGTTTCAAAAGAAAAAGAGGAAACACTATCAAAGATGTTCCCTGTACACTATGTAGAAATGAAGGTGACATTAACCAGGTCACTTCTCTCCTTTCCTACGCCTGAAATGCCTTATGAGGCGAGGATGATGCCTACCTCCCGGGAATTATTTGTCTACCATTGTATCCTTTCCTTTCCTCCCCAATGAGGCCATTTTGCACCATTGTGTAAGCACAGCATTGCCTCAATGCACGATGGGATTATAGATGTTGTGCCTATTCAGCTATCTTTCCCAGTGATTTATACGAGGGCCTTGGAGGGTTGTATACTGGTGTCATTGTTTGAAGGTTAACTGCACTATATTGGTACACTGTGACTTCCAAAATTGTATATTATTACTGCAATGGGATACAGAGGATCCTCCTCCTCTATTGAAGGGACTGCCATGTCCCTTCAGAGTTTAGGAAACCCTGTCCTACAGTATCAGTCAACAACTGATGATAGTCTTTTGGATGCTGGGTCCCTTTCAATCACAACAGTTCACTTGGAGTGCCAAGGATAAAGCCAAATCAAGGCAATTCATATTATGTGATAATAATTGCACACTGTACAGTATATCCACAAAGATACTGTAGGTATGCTAACAGCCTTAGTTGCCTTAGTAATAGTTGTATTTGGTCATGCGACCATATTGTATTCTCTGCATTCTCCGTGAAGATGAAGTCTGTGTGAATTAGCTTCAGTAACTATTTGACGTAGTGTCTCAGCATTGACTTCATTACATTCTTTTTGAATTAGTAGAGTGTATCTGTCTTTACCTAGTCATCACAGAGGCTGTTCTGTAAGTCTGCTTCAGATAAATTAATTTCCCAATTTTTTAGAAAATATTTCTGATTCTCTGTGGCTTTAGCTTTTATTTGGCAAATTGTCATTCAATTATTTACACTGTATCATCATACAGAATGTCTTTGAATTTAGTTTTGATTTCTCTCAAAGCTTTCCATTCTACCACAAATACAGTATGTCTGTCTGCTTGTACACGAACACATACACACACACACACACAATCAACTTGTTCTTTTCTCTCTGTCTTTGTTTCCAGACCTCCACCACCACAGTGAACATAGTGGTGACTGACGTAAACGATAACGACCCTACGTTTGACCTGACCCTGCCCAGGAACCTCACTGTCCAGGAGGAGAAAGCCAACGTGTTTGTGGGGCAAGTCACGGTAAGCACTTCTAATGGGTTAAAGATGCACACAGTGTAGTAGTATGTTGTTAGAGTTCACCTTGAGTGTGAATACGAAGAAAAAAATAATATTGCTTTCACCTGCCATTTCCTGGTATTTCCCTTCTTTCCACATCCATACCTGGAACGTCTTTACTGAGCAGGTATTTTTATAGCTTCACCGACCCCAGCTACTCCCAAAGTTCCACAAGTGTCCACAGCAACGTATGTGGTGATAACTTCAACATGATTGGCTGATCTTTCACCCAAGGTGACGTCCCTTATGACTGGTTCAGTTCAGCTCCGTCAGGCAGCAAGGTTTTTCTAATTACTGTTTTAGATTAATTGGGCTGGGGCTTTGTCAGATAAATAATCAGAGAATAATACATCCAGACTTTTTGTGTGAGCGTGTGTGGTGTGTGGCGGCGCGATGGGAGGACCGCGGCGCAGCATTTGTTTTGTTACCTCCATGTCTTGCCTTGATTAGGAGGACTTAGGGAAATGCTCTAATTGACTGGAATACAATGCTTTGATGAAAGATCAACAAACATTTTTTTAGTTGGGATCAAAATTATTAGTAACGTCAGAACTTTGGTTTGGGCTGTGCTCTGATAAGTTATAGCACATAAAGAGCTAAAGCACAAATTCCACCACTTTTCAACCTCATTTTCATTTTCTCCAGCCACTTGGGGTTCTATTTTGGGAGCAATGTGCGTCTACCGAGCTATCATCACCTCCACAATAAACAATCACACACAAAGACATGGGGGGGCAGAGGGAATACTTATACAGATACTGATGAGGGGGATATGAACCAGGTGTGTCAAATGGAATGATGAGATGCGGAGCGGCAGTGGCTAGAAGGCCGGTGACGATGAACGCCGAAGCCTGCCCGAACAAGGAGAGAAGGCACTTCGGAGGAAGTCGTGACAGTACACCCCCCTTGATGCGCAGCTCAAGCAGTGCGCCGACACCGGCCTCGGGGACGGCCAGGAGGACCCGGAGCAGGGCGAGCCGGATGGCGACGGTGGAAATCCCGCAACAGGGAGGGATCGAGGACATCCCTCACTGGGACCCAGCACCGCTCCTCCGGACCGTACCCCTCCCACTCCACGAGGTACTGAAGGCCCCACACCCGACGCCTCGAATCCAGGATGGAACGGACAGAGTATGCCGGGGCCCCTTCGATGTCCAGAGGGGGCGGAGGGACCTCACGCACCTCAGACTCCTGTAGCGGACCAGCCACCACCGGCCTGAGGAGAGACACGTGAAACGAGGGGTTAATACAGTAATCAGGAGGGAGTAGTAACCTATACATAACCTTGTTTACTCTCCTCAGGACTTTGCCAGGACCGGCTGATACCCTAAAACACATTGAAATTGAGATAGGTTAGTGGAGGAGTGGCGGAGAGAGTTCTGGGCATATTCGGCCCATGGCAAGAACACCGACCACTCCCCCGGCCGGTCCTGGCAGTAGGACTGCAGGAACCTACCCACATCCTGATTCAACGTTCCACCTGCCCATTAGATTCGGGGTGAAACCCAGAGGTCAGGCTGACCAAGACCCTCAGACATTCCATGAACGCCTTCCAGACCCTGGACGTAAACTGGGGACCCCGGTCAGACACTATGTCCTCTGGCACCCCGTAGTGCCGGAAGACGTGAGTAAACAGGGCTCCGCAGTTTGCAGTGCTGTGGGGAGACCGGGCCGAGGAAGGAGACGGCAGGCTTTAGAAAAGTAGTCCACAACGATCAGGATGGTAGTACCCTGAGAGAGGGGAAGATCAGTTAGGAAGTCAATTGATAAGTGGTACCATGGCCATTGTGGAACTGGTAAGGGATGTAACTTACCCACTGGAAGGTGCCTAGGTGCCTTACTCTGGGGCACACCGAGCAGGAGGAGACATACACCCTCACGTCCTTAGCCAAGGTAGGCCACCAGTACTTCCCGGCCGATGCCTGGGTGACCAGAGGAGGAGGACGTGTGTGCCCAATATATAAGACGATCACGGACAATAGACGGCACGTACCGCAGCCCAGCTGGGCACTGAGGTGGAGATGGCTCTGTGCGTAACGCCTGCTCTATGTCCACGTCCACCGCCCACACTACCGGCGCCACAATGCAGGAGGCCAGGAGTATGGGGGTGTTGTCTATGGGCCTCTCCTCTGTGTTGTACAGCCGTGACAGTGTGTCTGCCTTCACATTCTTTGTGCCTGGTAGGTAGGACAGCGTGAAATAAAACCGGGTAAAGAACAAGGCCCACCTGGCCTGGCGAGGGTTCAGCCTCCTCGCTGCCCGGATGTACTCCAGGTTACGGTGGTCAGTCCAGACAAGGAAAGGGTGCTTAGCCCCCTCGAGCCAGTGCCTCCACGTGGTCAGGGCTCTGACAACAGCCAACAGCTCCCGATCACCAATGTCATAGTTCTGCTCCGCCGGTCTGAGCTTCTTAGAGAAGAAGGCACAGGGGCGGATTTTGGGTGGCGTGCCCGAGCATTGGGATAGGACAGTGCCTACCCCTACCTCGGATGCATCCACCTCCACTACGAACTGCAATGATGGATCGGGATGGGCCAGTACTGGGGCTGAGGTGAACAGAGCCTTCAGGTTACGGAAAGCCGTGTCAGCCTCAGCAGACCAGCAGAGCCGGGACGACCCACCCTTCAACAGAGAGGTGATGGGTGCTGCAACCTTGCCAAAGCCCCGGAGAAACCTCCGATAGTAATTGGCAAAGCCAATAAAGTGCTGCACCTCCTTTACCGTGGTTGGAGTCTGCCAATTTTGCATGGCTGAAATGCGGTCTCCCTCCATCTCCACACCTGAGGTGGTGATGTGGTATCTGAGGAAGGAGACGGACTGATGGAAGAACAGACACTTTTCTGCCTTGGTATATAGGTCACGCTCCAACAGTCGGCCCAGCACTCTGCGAACCAGGGACACATGCTCGGTGTGCGTAGCGGAATACACCAGAATGTCATCGATGTAGACCACCACACCACGACCAAGCATGTCCCAAAACACCTCGTTCACAAAGCACTCGAAGACTGATGGAGCATTCATCAACCCATACGGCATCACCAGGTATTCATAATGCCCCGTGGTTGTGCTAAATGCTGTCTTCCACTCGTCCCCTTCCCGGACATGCACCAAGTGGTACGCACTCCTGAGATCTAATTTCGTGCTTTGATTCGATAACAGAGGAGATGAGGGGTAGAGGGTAACTATAGCGAATGGTAGTTTTGATTAAGTGCACAGTAATCAATGCAAGGGTGCAGACCTCCGTCTTTCTTCTTCACAAAAAAAAAACTTGAGGAGGTGGGTGAAGTGGAGGGACGTATGAACCCCTCGCGCAGGGACTCGGAGATGTATGTCTCCATAGCCTCCATTTCAGCCTGTGACAGGGGATATACATGACTCCTGGGCGGCACAGCGTCTAACCGGAGGTTTATCGCGCAATCCCCCGCACGATGGGGTGGTAATTTGGCCACCTGCATTTTGGTGAAGTGCGCAGCAGAGGGCTCTGAACGAGTGTGGGTTTGCGCTACCTGGGGTGACGCGAGAGTGCCCTGCCTGCCGCCTCCAGACCCAGAAGAACTCTGACGACAGCGTGCAGCAGAATGTCCTCACTTGCCACAAGAGTGACACTGGATATGTCGTCCTCCGTTCTCCCGGATTGCTGCACCACCCAGCTCCATTGGAACGTGATGGGGTTGAAGGGGGGTGAAACGGGCAGGCCCCTTCCAGGACGTCCTCTCGCTGCCAGCAGGTTTTCCAACCGGATGGCCATGTCCACCAGTTGGTTGAAAGTCAACGTGGTATCCCGGCAGGCTAGCTCCCTTCGGACATCCTCACGCAGGCTGCATCGGAAGTGATCGATGAGGGCCCGCTCGTTCCACCCGGACCCAGCCGCTAGAGTACTAAACTCCAGGGCAAAGTCTTGCGCTGTCCTCGTCCCCTGCCTCAGATGGACAAGACGAATGCCCTGTAGTTGTCCAACGCGTCTCCTCCTTCACTCCAGACCGCGTTGGCCCACTCCAGGGCTTTCCCCGAGAGGCACGAGACGAGGGCGGACACGTTCTCCTGCTCCGATGGAGCTGGGCTGATGGTGGAAAAGTAGAGGTCCAGCTGCAGGAGGAAACCCTGGCAGCGGGCCGCTGTCCCGTCGTATTCCCTCGGTCGAGATAGATGAATACCACTGGGTGCTGGGGTGTGGGTGGCTGGATCCGGTCGCTCAGCTGGTTCCGAAGGGTCGGGTCCTCTCCTCTCCAGGCGCTGGACGACCTGGAGAACCCAATCCATCGCTTCGCCCAAGCTGGCTAACATGTTGGAATGCTCCCGGACCCGCTCCACGACTCCAGGCATATTCCCTGCTCCTGCTGACTCAATGCTGTTGGGTGTGTGATTCTGTAACGGGTGATTTGGACGAAGTCAGGCGTAGGAGGGTAAATCACTGAATAAATGGTTTATTCGGCAAATACAGCGGTATGCAGCAATGCGTAAAACACTACAGTGCAGTAAAACGGTGCACTGGAGAAAACAAAGCACACAGGTGAATATTCCGGCGATACAAATGTATAAAGCTCCACCGAGCTATCGTCACCTCCACAATAAACAATCACACACAAAGACATGGGGGGCAGAGGGAATACTTATACAGGTACTGATGAGGGGATATGAAGGTGTGTGTAAAAACTAGACAAAACAAATGGAATGATGAGATGAGGAGCGGCAGTGGCTAGAAGGCCAGTGACGACGAACGCCGAAGCCTGCCCAAACAAGGAGTGGAGGCAGCTTCGGAGGAAGTCGTGACAAAAGGTTAACATGTGTTGGGAAAAATGAATGCCCAAGTCAAGAAAGCTTACCAGCTGCCAGCAGCGCTTGCGATGACAGGTAAGTTAACCGCGGGTGCTTTTTCTTAGCCTATGTCAACATTTGTTTATTCTGTTGTTGCTAGTGAAATTAATAAAATCCACTTTTATTTTTAAGAGATATTTTCTCGGATCCCCGTTTGAAGACCCCTGCCTTACACGCCTTAGGGTTAGCATTAAGATACTTAAACGATCTGAATTTTACAGTGCCCTCTGTGAAATAATGCACACTCTAGAATGCCCTTCAAGTCAATTAGAAATGAGTAGATTTAGCAACCAATGTGTTTGTCTAGCAACCAGGCAAATAGGACTAATGACTGGAATGTTTTTGTTGGAACAACTTCATAGCTGTTAGTTATTGACATGCATTACTGAGAAAAAACACACACTCTAGAATCCCCTTCAAGTCAATCAGAAATGAGTAATCAACAATGCAGTGGCTTAATCTAGTTTATCATTATGTCTTTATTAGAACTGCATCGTACCTCTTCCAATATTCCAATGTCCCAGACTGTTGACAGGTAAACCTTTTGTGTTTATGTAAGCATTTGCATAATGAGCATACACACCCATACATTCCTCCCAGGGAGGGAGTTGTAATCTGGGCACGCACATGACGATGACAAATCAATTAGCATTCACGTCAGCTAAACCATAAAAGCTGTAGCGATGTAGCTAATTGAAGAGGCAGTTGAACATGGTATCGTTTGATAACTGGATTATGACATCTCTCCCCCGCTTTTCTTGATGAAACCATCAACCTCAATAATATGACACCCGTTTTCTTATGAGTTGTAAGCTGCATCATACCCTTCAAGGTTCCACTTTAATTTACAATATGTTATTTACCTGCTTGTTACCTACAAATGTCATGCTGAAATGGTAATTACATAATAATGTGATGATAATTACTTTGTTAGTTTCTTTGTCATTCACAAGCATGAATACTGTATGTGGGCCTACCTTTTTGTGTCAGGTATTAACCAAAAGGTATTGATGCATCCACATAGTGTAGATTCTGCATTCTAGATTCTATACATATCCACACTCACCTAGCATACACAAAAGTGACGTTTCCAGTTTTTTCATGTGGCAGGTCTAAGGCAGCCCAATTCTGATATTTTTTCACTAATTGGTGTTTTGACAAATCAGATCAGCTCTTTTGCCAATAATTTGGTAAAATATCAGAATTGGACTGCCTGTGTAAACGCAGCCTAATTAACTTTTAATGGATCTGAGAGACAATGAATGCTCGGTTTCCTTAACTGCATAGAAAACCAACCCTGCGATGCTAAAGTGAGTTTGTGTTTGTTTTTAGTCCATGGGAGGCTGTTAAATATTCCTAATTATTAATTGATACATTTAGTATGTATTAAAGAAATGAAGCCTGTGAGCCGTAAGGTGCATAATGATGTCAACTCACTGCAGAGTAATGTTTGCACATTTCAATTGATTATTTTGTTCTTCTGTTTTCTAAAGGCTTAACGCCAGGGCTCAATCTTTAGCCTAGGCTTTGAGCATCTATCTGGCTTTCTGTGTAATACAACATGGACTCCATCTTAGCCCTCTCCCTTTAAAAATTTCCCTTTTTTTATTTGATTCTCTCTGTGCTACTCTGTCCTTCCATAGCCGAGGTCAAGAACTCAGTCAGGCTTGAATCGAACAGGGGCAGGGGAAGTGTGGCCAGATTTCAAAGCCTTCCCCGCCTCTCTCTCTCTCTCTCTCTCTCTCTCTCTCTCTCTCTCTCTCTCTCTCTCTCTCTCTCTCTCTCTCTCTCTCTCTCTCTCTCTCTCTCTCTCTCTCTCTCTCTCTCTCTCTCTCTCTCTCTCTCTCTCTCTCTCTCTCTCTCTCTCTCTCTCTCTCTCTCTCTCTCTCTCTCCCTCTCTCTCTTTCCCTGTTACCATGATTACAACAGAAAGGAATTAGTGCCTGCTCTTTACACACAAAAACCATGCTGTCAGGTTCACACACACACACACACCAGGCTAGCACACACTCACACACAAGCTAGCACACATTCACAAATGCTGGCATACTCATGAGCTGGCATATTCATGAGGGATTTATAATTTGTTAAGCAACTAACTTTCTGTCTACCCTGAAGGATCCTCAAAATTTACCCTGTTCTGGGTTTTTCGTCCTTTCCTTCTTTTTTGCTGAATAAAGAATGAAGTGTATGTTTCTGGAACTTGATTTAGCATTCAAGGAATTCCCTTTGATGAAAATCAGACTTTAAAGGAGAGGCTTCTGGCCTTTTGAACTTGCTGATGATTAGTCATGAGTCTGTGACAAAGACACTAATCTCAATGTGAAGAGAAAATGAGACTGAAATTAACACTGGGTTTGAATTTATGAGAACCGTGTCAGCTTAGTAATTTTAAGTGTACAGTGCACATTTTTAAGTGTATGTGTGTGTGAGTTTTTAACTGTGACTATATTTATGATAGAGCACAATCCCTTGTACCTTACTGCTTAAGTATTTCCATGCATATTTGCCTGTTTCCCTTCCTCACTCCACATATTGAATCTACTATGTTTTCCTCCTCCAATGCAGGCCACAGATCCAGATGCAGGGGCTAATGGCCTGGTGCGCTACAAGATAGTCAACCACCCAGGTCTTTTCAACATCACCAAGAATGGCAGCATCTTCACCGTGGTGCCTCTGGACCGGGAGCTCAGAAGTCAGTATGACCTTATAGTGGAGGCCTCAGATGGGGCGGTGGACCCCCGCAGGACCACCTTCACCCTCTCTGTCCAGGTGACAGACATCGATGACAACAGCCCAGAGTTCTCCCAGAAGACCTACGTGGTCAATGTCCCAGAGAACAGCCCTGTTGGTACCGTGGTGCTGCGCCTCAGTGTAAGTGTGTGTGTGTGTGTGTGTGTGTGTTTGTGTGTGCGTGTGCGTGTGCATGTGCCTTCATGTGTGTCCTACAACTACACTGAGTATGTGTGTGATCAGTGAGCATTGTGGTTCTGAGACTGTGTAAGTGTGGATGTGGGGGAGGGGATCTGTGGTTTCTGTCCTTCTCTCTGCCAGGCCTTGCACAGAGCAGTAAGGGCTTCAAACAGCTTGACTATTAAATGCACCCTTTAACATCCTTTAACTTCAAAGTGTCTCCAGCTATCAGGTGATTTGGCCTCCATTTCAACTGCCATAAGCTTCCAGGCTCTTTAGTGTTTCACATGCGCAACGGAGGGCAAAACACTTATATTTTACTATCTGAGGAGTCTGGTCTGTGAGAACTCTCTGGGTGTCTTAGGTATCAAATGGAGTAAGACTAAAGCCAGTTCCTCATTAATGCTCAGAATCAAGCTGAAGGGGTAAACAAACAAAAAAGCATCCTTCTCTTGACAAACGATAATGTAATGCTTGAAAAACCTGAGCGCTTTGGAACTTGATGGATGGTGTCTCAGGTAGATTCGGCACTGCAAGTAAGGCTGCACGATTTGGACAAAACAGATATTGCGACTATGAATTGCGATTTTCAAACACTTGAGTGAAAACTATGTGTCAGGGTAAAGAACATCACTTCTAAAATGAGATCATATGAATTAATACATACTGTGCTAACTGAATACAAAACCAATTTTGTTATACTTATATATAGGATTATTACACCTGCATATTAACAAACATTCATTTTTAACATGATCATCAAAATATAGCGTTCTATAAGCGCAGCAATTAATTATTATACCATGGCATTGTTGAATACTTGTTTCTGATTGGCTTGAAGGGCGTTCTAGAATCTGCATTATTTCCCTATAATGCATGGTATATTTGTACCGTAGAATTCAATGGCTATAGTTAATTCTTACATGTTCTATGTTTGTGCTGCTTTTGAAAGCAAAAGTCGAATTGAAAACATTATTGGCATTGTTGAATTAGATTTTCATAATGGCAAGCTAGTGGTGATGGTTTGTTAGCTAAACTAGCAAGTCTATTTGGTTAGTTACCATGGTTACTACTGTAGTTATCTAGTAAACGTGTTAGCTACTTTAGTGGATGTTGAACACATTTATACCGGCAAATTAACACATTTCTAGCACCAACGTGTTAAATTATAGCCATGGTATAAAAGGGATAATCAAATCGGGGCTCTATACATTCTCTGGAAAATAATGCAACTCCGTGGAAGGTCAGTTCCACTCCGCACATCTTCCACGTCGTTCATTATTTTCCATAGTTGATTATCCCTTACATAACATTATGAGTTCATATTTCCTATTTTACCATTATGAGTTCTTAAATGACCTAAGTTAAATATGTATTAATGCATCCATAGGCCATTTCAATTATAATTCAAAGTGCCTTAAAAACATGTAACACGTAGCCTACCGATTGCAAGGTGCAGTCTGTGTCCAAAGCATTGGAGTCTGGTCCAGTCATTCAACACCATGGCCTTTACTACGTTTGCACCGTTATCGTTACTTGCTGAACCTCATTCAGGACCCAGGCAGCTAAAACTTCACACAACCCCAGAGCAATGTTTTCTCTGTGTGATCTTCGGGCCTATGATGTTTGCAAGCACCGACCTTTCAGTTGAAACGTCTCATCAATATAGTGTACTGTCAAACGAATGTAGGGCTCGGTTGGTTTACTACCAAAGGTCTGTTGTAGTCATTTAATAATCAACATGTGTGAGCTCTGTTTCAACTTCTCCCATAATTTTGTTATACAGTGCTGGGATAGCAACTTGGGAGAATTATGTGCGAGATGGAATCTTGTATATCCTGTCCAGCTTGTTTATCATCTTCTTGAAGCCATCTTTGCTGACTGTGCAAATAGGAATCATGTATTTAGCTATGTGATAGATAGATGATGTCTATGTGTCTGCAGGATGTTTTTTCATTAGCACTAGCAGCACTAGCAGCACTCAGCCCTTTCTCTCCTCACCAGCATCTAACTGTGCGCTCTAAGCGGGGACGCTTGTGATTGGCAAGCATGTGCATGCCATGCAGAGCGTGAGAGTGCCCGCTTGTGATTGGTCAGCATCTTCTGTGCATGTAGAAAGTGAATGAACGGATTCTAGCGCATCTAATTGGAGGAGTGACCGCAGTCTAGTTTTTGTTGTATTCATTGAGCGTCAAATAAAAGAGATAATCGCAGCCTCTTGCGATATGGAAATTGCACTTTCGATCAAAATTCGATTAATTGTGCAGCCCTACTGTCAAGCATATCCACGTGTTGTTTGTGCTGAGGAAGAGAACCATGGGAATACACCAGCGAGCACCAAAGCAAAGGCAGAGCAGAGGGGAAGTAATTGTCTGCATATTGTGAGTGACATTATCACTCAACTCACAAGGGAATAATGCAAGGGAGGGGGGAGTGGATGAGTGACTGACACATGCAACCGTGACAACACTAATCTCCCAAGAAACGAACAACATCTTCAGCCAGAGCAGGAGCAGACAGGGATGGGGTTGGTGGTGGGAGTGACACCTGTCTGTAAAGAAGGCCCATTGATAGACAGCATCGCAGGCAGATGAATCTCTGATCCCCGCCTCTCTCCTCTGGAGGGATTGTATGTGTTCTGTTTTCTATTTATTTATAAATGTATTTTATCTTTTTATATTGTTGTATATTGTTACTTCTGTCACATCTGTACATCAAAGCCTTCCACCTGAAAGATTCTCACTCCCACAGATCGCATTTACTTTTTATTTTCAGTTGTCGGTTGGATATCTTTTCTAATCAGGTTTTTTGCTGTCTTTGTGTGTTTGTGTGTGTGTGTGTGTGTGTGTTTGTGTACATGCATTTCTATAATCATCTCTCTCTGCCCCTCTCTCTATTCTCTCTCTCTCTCTCTCTCTCTCTCTCTCTCTCTCTCTCTCTCTCTCTCTCTCTCTCTCTCTCTCTCTCTCTCTCTCTCTCTCTCTCTCTCTCTCTCTATTCTCTCTCTCTCTCTCTATCTATCTATCTATCTCTCTCTCTCTCTCTCTCTCTCTCTCTCTCTCTCTCTCTCTCTCTCTCTCTCTCTCTCACTCTCTCTCTCTCTCTTTCTCGCTTATCCCTCTCTCTCCCTCTGTCCCAGGCCGTGGATGCAGACCTGTTCTCTAATGTAACGTACCGTATCAAATCTGCGGAGGCCAGGAAGCTTTTCTCTGTGAACCCGATTTCAGGCGATCTGTCGGTCCTGCAGACGCTGGACTTTGAGGACCTGGCTAGTATGGGCATGGGGACCAACTATACCTTCCAGGTGGAGGCCGTGGACCAGGAAGGGACCATGCCCCCCGGTGAGGCTACCGTCACCGTTCGGATCACGGTAAGACCAGCTGAAGCTCTGTATTCACTGTGTATTCACTCACCACTCCCACTGTCTGACCCACTACAGTTTGCCTACAGAGCTAACAGGTCTGTGGACGACGTTGTTAACAGGGGCCTACACTACATCCTTAAACACCTCGATAACCCAAAGACATATGCAAGGATATTGTTTGTGGATTTTAGCTCTGCATTCAATACCCAGAACTGCTACAAGACAAACTCTCCCAGCTGAACGTGTCCAGTTCCATCTGTCAGTGGATCCCTGACTTCCTGACCAACAGGATGCAACATGTGAAGCTGGGAAAACACCTTTCGGACTCTTTATCCCTCAGCACCGGAGCGCTGCAAGGATGCGTGCTCTCACCGCTAATCTACTCATTCTACATCAATGACTGCACCTCCAACAACGCATCTGTCAAACTACTCAAGTTTACAGATGACACCACTCTGGTCAGTCTCATCACCTACGGCGATCAGTCCATGTACCGTGGAGAGGTCGACCGGCTAAAGGCCTGGTGCAGTCGCATTAACCTGGAACTCAACACAGACAAAACCGTGGAAATGGTAGTTGACTTCAGAAAATGCCCCCCACCATCTCTCCCCCTCGAGATTGATGGCTCAGCTGTTAGCATTGCTGAATCATTCAAATTCCTGGGGACCATCATCTCCCACAACCTCAAGTGGGAGGACAACGTCACAGCGGTCACCAATAAGGCACACCAGTGGATGTACTACTTGCCGCAACTAAAAAAACAAAAAATATCCCATTCAATCTTGATCCTGTTTTAGGCATCAATCGTTGAGTCCATCGTCACCTCCTCCATCACCGTCTGGTTTGGGTCTGCGTCTGCCCACTGCAAGGGCAAACTGCAATGCATTGTCCGGTCTGCAGACAGGGTCATCGGCTCGGGGTGACCACCTCGGTCACCCCCTCCTCCAGAAATTAACCTCTGGCAGGTGGTTCAGGTTACTCATGACCAAAACCTCCCGCCATCTGAAAAGTTTCTTCCCCGGGCTGTGGCCCTCATCAACCGGCCATCCTGTCCATAGAGACTAAAGGACTATGCACTCTATGCTGCACACCGCATCAAGACATCTCTGACCTGTACTGTACACAAAATAACTCCACTATACTGCATTGCACTCTGTCCATATCTCTGTCCATCTCCCCATGTTGAATCCAATGCTTCCCACAGTTGTGTCAAGTTGGTTTGATGTCCTTTGGGTGGTGGACCATTCTTGATATACAGTATTGTACATGAGAAACTGTTGAGCGTGAAAACCCAGCAGCGTTGCAGTTCTTGACACAAACCGGTACACCTGGCACCTACTACCATATCTTGTTCAAAGGCACTTAAATATTTTCTCTTGCCCATTTATTTTTAATTTCACCTTTATTTAACCAGGTAAGCCAGTTGAGAACAAGTTATAATTTAAAACTGCGACCTGGCCAAGATAAAGCAAAGCAGTGCGATAAAAACAACCTCTGAATGGTACATATACACAATCCATGTCTCAATTGTCTCAAGGCTTAAAAATCCTTCTTTAACCTGTCTCCTCCCCTTCATCTACACTGATTGAAGTGGATTTAACAAGTGACAACCATAAGGGATCATACTGTAGCGTTCACCTGGATTCACCTGGTCAGTCTATGTCATGGAAAGAGCGGAAGTTTTTAATGTTTTGTATACTCAGTGTATATTCATACTGATACTGTTAATTTGTACATCCACTGTATATCAACTGTATACACACTGTATATTTGCTAATTCTGTTATAGCTATACTCACTCTACCTAGTTGTGTATAATGTATGTAAACGTTGTTTAAACTCCGTTGTCTGTCTCTAAATGTGTCTATCACTAGCAGCATCATATCACCAAGTACAATTCTGAGTATGTGTAAATGTACTTGGCCAATAGTAAAAGTCAGAAAAACATATCCTCTGTTACTTCACTCTCACTTGTTTCCACTCATGGTGGTGACAAGTAGGCTAGTGCTTGAAGAATGAACTATGTATGGCCCTCATCAAGGTAAAAGCACTTGTTGCTTTATATCTGCAATAGTATGTACCATCATGGTCCCTAAGGACAGGTAGTGGTGGTGAAGGATGCATAGAACCAGCACCGTAGATGTGATAGTCATAGTCGGCATAACCTTTTATTCACTGTGTGTCTCCTGCTCTGCAATTACCGAGGAAGGCGTGCTGGAGTTAGTATACAGAAAACATAGCTTTCCTCCTTCGGATGAATAAACACTTTATGTTTCCATATACTTTCCCCTCATGGTCCCCAGGCAGAAGTAGTGCTGGCATAAATCAACAAAGCAATACTATTTCACTGCCAGGAGCAGTAGTTACAGTTATCTTTAGACAAGATATAGGTTGTTATCAATAAGATGTCACAATATGGTGCGGGGCGATCAATTTGACCCCCAGCTCTGCTAAAACCATTGACAACTACGTGCCATTTTCAAGTGATGTGAAGGCTAAGGGCAGAAAGGCACAGTGGCTTTGGATATGCGCTCAGCCTTGGACCAGCCATAACAAAGACACAATCAGGACTGCAATTCAAAAGTCTCCTAGCTGGCCTAGCTGAAAGAGGTGATCATTAAATTGAGTTCACAGCATATAATGACATAATACCATGACTGCTATTAATGCAGCGCTAAAGTACTTTGCATGTTAAATTACATGATCAATTGATGTTTACTGATCATGAAAAGCATGTAGTTACTTGCTGCATAACTCTGATAGAGCTAAATGTGCGCAATTGTTTCTGACTATGCTCTTCAAGAGGTGATGATATTACAACCAAATAGTTAACATTTCCCCCAGCAGGCAAAGTACTTTAGCGCTACATGAATAGGAGTCATGGTATTATGTCATTATATGCTGTGAACTCAATTTAATTATGACCTCATTCAGATAGGCCAGCTAGGAGACTCTTGAATTGTAGTCCTAAATGTGTCTTTGATATGGCTGATCCAAGACTGAGTACATATCCAAAGCCACTGTGCCTTTCTAGCGGTCGTGTTAGCCCGGTGCTATTCCAGGGCTGAATGACTCATTAGCTTTGTGACTGCAATTATGTGAGGATTTCCAGACGCATGCGTTCCCTTTCCAACCTTTCAGGAGATTAGCCGCTCAATCCAAACTAAGGGATTAGACGCCTCCTGTTTTGGCACACTGTGTCTCGCTCTGTTTGTGTGTGTGTATGTATGTGTGTGTGTGTGCGTGAGTGTGTGCATGCGTAACAACACCTTTTAACTGTGACTATATTAATGATATAGAACAACCCCTTGTCTCCCACTTCACCCACTGAGTTGCACAGAACACAGTGCATTTGCTTTTTCAGGGTGTACAGTGTATGTGAGTTTTATTTAGCCCGATGGCAGAACCGCTGACTTCCACTCTGCATTCACAATATTGACAGGAAGGCAAGGGAAGCTTGGTCCTTCAAGTTGTTCCTCTGCAGGCCCAGCCTACCTGTAGAGTGAGTTTGTTCTCCGATAAGGACAGTTTGATGCAGTTTCCTTGTAGTCAGTCACCCAGGAACAGTGTTTGATAGGATAAGGTGCAGTAGTGCTTCCGTTATCACACCCTCCTGGCTGCTTTTTGATAGGGCCAACATGAATTAAGGTGGGACTAATGGATTCATACTGGGTTCCTATGAGTGTAGATAGAGCAGGCACAATTACTTTCCTTCCTTCCTCCATATAACACCTGCTGAAGCTTTTGAAGTCTTTTGCGTTTAATTTGTTCTTGTCTTTGTTTTTCTAAAGGTTTTCTTGTTTTGTTTCCATGGAAGACCTCGCGGTGATGGATTGCGTAGTCTACCTGTGTCCTGGGGTTCAGAATTAAACTCACAAATGTTTCCATCTTTTTTCTGCCTTTCTGAAAACACACTGTAGAAGCTGATAGAGCGTGCTTGTGTGTGTGTAACTCACAAACTTTTCCCTCTTTTGTCACCCTTTCTGAAAACACATGGTAGAAGCTGATAGAGCGTGCTTGTGTATGTGTATGTGTGTGTGTGTGTGTGTGTGTGTATATTCTCCACCTCCACAAACAAACAGAGGACAACACCATGGCAAGACTTTGTTATTGAAAGCAGAAGCAGTGAATCACAGTTTGTCAGCTGTACAGCACACAAGCTGCATATAGATGGACTGGAAACGTGTCTGTGAATGAGTCTTTGCCTTTCACATAAAGATCCTCTAGGTATGGTTAAAACAGATGGTTTGTTCAAGGGCACTTAGTGTCAAAGGCTCTTCTCTCTACCGGTCAGCACCGGACACTTCAACCTTACCATCAGAAATGTCATTATATCATATGTGTCACGGTGTTTAAATGGTGTGGTGTGGAATCAAGCGCAGAAGCAGATGTACAGTCCAACAAGACTTTACTAGTGAGCAAAATAATCCAAAAACGGCCTGAGGCCAAACAGACGCACACAGGCGTCAAACACGAGCGCACAAACACAGGGCGCAAAAACTCTCCTCAACCGAGGAGGAAGCAAATAGTAACTGGCGTACCGAAACACGGGTAACGCACAAACACCTGACACGAAACAATTACACACAACACAACACTAACAACAAGGAAACTAAATAGGGTGCTTAATGAGACTTAACACAAGACAGGTGTGGCTAACAGACAAAACTAATCAAACAGGAAACATGGAACATATAACGGTGGCAGCTAGAATTCCGGAGACGACGAACGCCGAAACCTGCCCGAACAAGGGAGAGAGGCAGCCTCGGCCGAAACCGTGACAGTACCCCCCCCTTGACGCGCGGCTCCAGACGTGCGCCGACTCCGGCCTTGGGGACGACCCGGAGGACGTGGAGCAGGGCGCGTCGGATACCCCCGATGGAATTCCGTCAGGAGCGACGGGTCCAAAATGTCTCTCCTCGGCACCCAGCACCGCTCCTCCGGACCGTACCCCTCCCACTCCACTAGATACTGGAGACCCCCCATCCGACGTCTCGAATCCAAGATGGACCTCACGGAGTACGCCGGTGCCCCCTCGATGTCCAATGGGGGCGGGGGAGTCTCCCCTATCTCATTTTCTTGGAGCGGGCCCGCTACCACCGGCCTGAGAAGGGACACATGGAACGAGGGGTTAATACACTTATACTCCACAGGTAGCTGTAATCTATAACATACCTCGTTCAACCTTCTCAGGACTTTAAATGGCCCTACAAACCGCCGACCCAGTTTCCGACAGGGCAGGCGGAGGGGCAGGTTTCTGGTAGAGAGCCAGACTCGATCACCAGGTGCGTACACCGGTGCCTCACTGCGGTGGAGATCAGCGCTCGCCTTCTGACGTCGGAGGGCCCGCTGCAGGTGGACGTGTGCAGCGTTCCAAGTCTCCTCCGAGCGCCGCGCCCACTCATCCACCGCAGGAGCCTCGATCTGGCTCTGCTGCCAGGGTGCCAGAACCGGCTGGTAACCTAACACACATTGAAATGGAGTTAGGTTAGTGGAGGAATGGCGTAGGGAATTCTGGGCCATCTCGGCCCAGGGAACGTACCTTGACCACTCCTCCGGCCGGTCCTGGCAGTATGTTCTGAGAAACCTACCCACATCCTGGTTTACGCGTTCCACCTGCCCATTACTCTCCGGGTGGTACCCCGAGGTGAGGCTCACCGAGACCCCCAACCGCTCCATAAACGCTCTCCAGACTCTGGAGGTGAATTGGGGACCCCGATCAGCCACAATGTCCTCGGGTACCCCGTAGTGCCGGAACACATGGGTGAACAGTGCCTCGGCAGTTTGTAGGGCCGTAGGAAGACCCGGCATGGGGAGCAAACGACAGGCCTTAGAGAACCGGTCCACAACGACCAGGATAGTAGTATTCCCTTGGGAGAGGGGAAGGTCTGTTATAAAGTCCACCGAGAGGTGGGACCATGGTCGTTGTGGAACGGGCAGGGGCAGCAACTTAACCCTAGGCAGATGTCTAGGCGCCTTACACTGGGCGCACACCGAGCAGGAGGAAACATAAACCCTCACATCCCTTGCTAACGTGGGCCACCAGTACTTGGCACTAAGACAGTGCACTGTCCGGCCGATACCCGGATGTCCAGAGGAGGGTGACGTGTGAGCCCAATAGATCAATCGATCCCGAACCTCGAGCGGAACGTACTTCCGACCCTCCGGGCACTGTGGTGGACTAGGGTCGGTGCGTAACGCCCGCTCGAGTTCAGTATCGACCTCCCACACTACCGGTGCCACCAGACACGACTCAGGCAGTATGGGAGTGGGCTCCACGGACCTCTCCTCCGTGTCATACCGCCGAGACAGCGCATCTGCCTTGCCATTCTGTGACCCAGGGATGTACGTGATTTTAAAAGTAAACCTGGTCAAGAACATACTCCATCTTGCCTGGCGAGGGTTCAGCCTCCTCGCCGCCCGGATGTACTCCAGGTTACGGTGGTCCGTCAAAATGAGGAAAGGGTGTTGAGCCCCCTCAAGCCAGTGCCTCCACACCTTTAGAGCCTGTACCACGGCTAACAGCTCCCTGTCCCCTGCGTCATAGTTCCGCTCCGCCGGACTGAGCTTCTTAGAATAAAAAGCACAGGGGCGGAGTTTAGGTGGCGCGCCAGACCGTTGTGAAAGCACGGCTCCTAAACCGGCCTCTGACGCGTCCACCTCTACCTGGAACGGCAAAGAGGGATCCGGATGCGCCAGCACCGGGGCCGAGGTAAACAGGTCCTTCAGCCTCCCAAACGCCATGTCCGCCTCGGCCGACCACTGCAGACGCACCGGACCCCCCTTCAACAGAGACGTGATGGGAGCTGCCACCTGTCCAAAACCCCGGATAAACCTCCTGTAGTAATTTGCAAACCCCAAAAACTGCTGCACCTCCTTCACAGTGGTTGGTGTTTGCCAATTACGCACGGCCGACACCCGGTCTACCTCCATCTTCACCCCTGACGCAGACAACTGATAACCCAAAAAGGAGACCGACTCCTGGAAAAACAGACACTTCTCTGCCTTCACATACAGGTCGTGCTCCACCAGCCTCCGCAACACTCTACGCACCAGGGCCACATGCTCGACACGGGTAGGCGAGTACACGAGAATGTCATCAATGTACACAACCACCCCCTGCCCCTGCATGTCCCTGAAGATCTCATCCACGAATGATTGGAAAACTGACGGAGCGTTCATCAACCCGTATGGCATGACCAAATACTCGTAATGGCCCGAGGTGGTACTAAAGGCTGTCTTCCATTCATCACCCTCCCTGATGCGCACCAAGTTGTACGCGCTCCTGAGATCTAATTTCGTGAAGAAACGCGCCCCATGCAACGACTCAGTCATGGTCGCAATCAGCGGGAGTGGATAACTATACTTCACCGTAATCTGATTGAGACCACGGTAATCGATGCACGGGCGCAAACCACCATCCTTTTTCTTCACAAAAAAGAAACTCGAGGACGCAGGGGAAGTGGAAGGCCGTATGTATCCTTGTCTCAGAGATTCGTCTATGTAAATCTCCATAGCTTTCTTCTCCTCCTGAGACAGAGGATACACATGGCTCCGTGGGAGCGCAGCTCCTGCCTGGAGGTCTATCGCACAATCTCCCTGCCTATGGGGTGGCAACCGCGTCGCCCTCGCCTTACTAAACGCAATAGCCAAATCCCCATACTCAGGGGGAACGTGCAATGCGGGCACCTGGTTTGGACTCTCCACCGAGGTAGCCCCTACGGAAACGCCCAAACATCTACCCACACACTGAGCAGACCACTCCATCAGAGCCCTCTCCTGCCACGAAATAGCTGGGTTATGGGTACTCAACCAGGGCATGCCCAGCACCACCGGATACGCAGGAGAGTCAATCAGGAACAGCTGAATCATCTCCTGATGACTCCCCTGCGCACACATCCTAAGTGGCGCCGTGACCTCCCTGATTAAGCCCGTACCCAACGGACGACTATCTAGGGCATGAACGGGGAAAGGAACATCAACAGGAATAAGGGGAATCCCTAACGCTAAACAAAACTTTTTATCAATAAAATTCCCAGCCGCGCCTGAATCTACCAGCGCCTTATGCTGGGAATGAGGTGCTACCTGTGGAAAACGCACAGGCATCCAAAAATGGGCAACAGTGAGCTCTGGGTGAGTGGGGCGCCTACTCACCTGGAGGGAATCCCCAGTGCGGGACCCGTCGTCATCCCCCCTAGGAGGCCATCCCCAGCACCTAGCCGCGGTGTGTCCTCCCCGACCACAGTTGGTGCAGTGGATGGACCCCCTAACCAACCGACTCCTCCTCTCTCTAGCGCCAGCGCCCCCGAGCTCCATAGGACACGGCTCGGAGGCGCTGGAGGGTGAAATGGACGGACCCGCCTCAGGACGTCCGCGGGTGGCCAATAGGTTATCCAGTCTGATGGACATGTCGACCAGCTGGTCGAAAGAGAGACTGGTGTCCCTACAAGCCAGCTCCCGACGGACGTCCTCTCGTAGGCTACATCGGTATAGATCGACGAGGGCCCGCTCATTCCACCCTGCATCTGCCGCCAGAGTACGGAATTCAAGAGCGAATTCTTGGGCACTCCTTCTCCCCTGCCGGAGGAAGACCAGACGCTCCCCCGCCGCTTTCCCCTCCGGGGGATGGTCAAACACCGCCTTGAAGCGGCGGGAGAACTCGTTGTAGGTGATCGTCTCGGCGTCGATCTTCCTCCACTCCGCGTTGGCCCATTCCAACGCCTTCCCGGACAGGCAGGAGATCAGGGCGGACACGCTCTCATGCCCCGAGGGTGCCGGGTGTACGGTGGCCAGGTACAGCTCCACCTGGAGGAGGAATCCCTGACACCCAGCCGCGGTTCCGTCGTAGGCCCTCGGGAGAGAGAGTCGGATTCCTCGGGGTTCTGGCGCTGGAATGGGCGGGCTGGCCGATGGTGCTGGCAGTGAGGGAGGTGGTGGAGGCGCTCCCCAGCCTCGGAGCGTGGTGATCACCTCCTGCAGGGCGGTCCCCATCTGCTGTATCTGGTCCTGTTGTTCCCGAACCTGGACCTCCAGTCTCGTCGGGGCTGCTTCGGCTCCTGCTGATTCCATGTCGGGTGTGTAATTCTGTCACGGTGTTTAAATGGTGTGGTGTGGAATCAAGCGCAGAAGCAGATGTACAGTCCAACAAGACTTTACTAGTGAGCAAAATAATCCAAAAACGGCCTGAGGCCAAACAGACGCACACAGGCGTCAAACACGAGCGCACAAACACAGGGCGCAAAAACTCTCCTCAACCGAGGAGGAAGCAAATAGTAACTGGCGTACCGAAACACGGGTAACGCACAAACACCTGACACGAAACAATTACACACAACACAACACTAACAACAAGGAAACTAAATAGGGTGCTTAATGAGACTTAACACAAGACAGGTGTGGCTAACAGACAAAACTAATCAAACAGGAAACATGGAACATATAACGGTGGCAGCTAGAATTCCGGAGACGACGAACGCCGAAACCTGCCCGAACAAGGGAGAGAGGCAGCCTCGGCCGAAACCGTGACAATATGAATGAATGAGTTGTTCAAGATCTTTAATTGTATATGTACAGTGCATTCGGAAAGTATTCAGACCCCTTGACTTTTTCCACATTTTCTTACGTTACAGCCTTATTCTGAAATGGATGGAATTCTTATTTTACTCATCAATCTACACACAATACCCCATAATGACAAAGCGAAAAACAGGTTTTTAGAAATGTTTGCAAAGCAATAACATAAAATAAACCTTATTTACAGTATTCAGACCTTTTGCTATGAGACTCGAAATTGAGCTCAGGTGCATCTTGTTTCCATTGATCATCCTTGAGATGTTTCTACAAATTGATTGGAGTCCACCTGTGGTAAATTCTATTGATTGGACATAATTTGGAAAGGCACACACCTGTCTATATAATGTCCCACATTGGACAGTGCATGTCAGAGCAGAACCAAGCCATGAGGTCAAAGGAATTGTCCGTAGAGCTCCGAGACAAGATTGTGTCAAGGCACAGATCTGGGGAAGGGTACCTGAAAAATGTCTGCAGCATTGAAGGTCCCCAAGAACACAGTGGACTCCATCCTTCTTAAATATAAGAAGTTTGGAACCACCAACACTCTTCCTAGAGCTGGCCGCCGGCCAAACTGAGAAATCGGTGGAGAAGGGCCTTGGTCAGGGAGGTGACCAGAACCCGATGGTCACTCTGACAGAGCTCCAGAGTTCCTCTGTGGAGATGGGAGAACCTTCCAGAGGGACAACCATCTCTGCAGCACTCCACCAATGACAGCCGCTTGGAGTTTGCCAAAAGGCAGTCTAAAGACTCTCAGACCATGAGAAACAACATTCCTAGGACCATCCCTACGGTGAAGCATGGTGGTGGCAGCATCATGCTGTGGGGATGTTTTTCAGCGGCAGGGACAGAGAGACTAGTCAAGATCGAGGGAAAGATTAACATAGCAAAGTACAGAGAGATCCTTGATGAAAACCTGCTCCAGAGTGCTCAAGACCTCAGACTGGGGCAAAGGTTCACCTTCCAACAGGACAACGAACCTAAGCACACAGCCAAGACAATGCAGGAGTGGCTTCGGGACAAGTCTCTGAATGTCCTTGAGTGGCCCTGCCAGAGCCCGGACTTGAACCCGATCTAACATCTCTGGAGAGACCTGAAAATAGCTGTGCAGCGACGCTCCCCATCCAACCTGACAGAGCTTGAGAGGATCTGCAGAGAAGAATGGGAGAAACTCCCCAAAAAACAGGTGTGCCAAGCTTGTAGCATCATACCCAAGAAGACTCGAAGCTGTAATCGCTGCCAAAGGTGCGTCACCAAAGTACTGAGTAAAGGGTCTGAATACTTATGTAAATGTGATATTTTAGTTATTTATTTTTTACAAATTTGCAAACATGTCTAAGAACCTGTTTTTGCTTTGTCATTTTGGGGCATTGTGTAGATTGATGAGGGAATAAAAAAATATATATATTTTAGAATAAGGCTGTAACGTAACAGGATGTGGAAAAAGTCAAGGGGTCTGAATACTTTCCAAATGCACTGTATAATGTTTGGCCTCCATCCTGCAACTACGCTATTTTACTCATATTCTCCAATGCAAAAACAGAGCAGAGCAGAGCAGAGCAGAGCAGAGCAGAGAGAGAGAGAGAGAGAGAGAGAGAGAGAGAGAGAGAGAGAGAGAGAGAGAGAGAGAGAGAGACTAGTCTAACCTAGTATATTTTAGTAAAGAAATATATGACATGTATCAGTAGCATGGTGCCACGCGCCACTCTCGTGAAAAGCAAAGAGCAGCAGCATAAATTATCCAATTTCTCTCTCTCTCTACTGCGGCAGTCGCGTTTGGATCTGTACAGGTCCTTCCGGACAAGTCAGTTAAATTACCCATATCCGAGACCCATGACAATCATATCAGATCCTAACCAGATCTGTGACATTATTTACAATTCTGGATTCAGACCTGCACGGGTCCCGGATCGTTCTTGGGTATTTGGGTACAGGTGGATCCGAGAAGACCTCTAATTCGAGGTAGAGCAATGGAAACTTCAATTGGTGAGGTTGAAGTGGTTACAACGATGTCCCTTGAGGAGGACACTCTTCGTGCTGTGAGACGGACAGTAGCCTCTCCTTTCATCCCTGGATGTCTGTAGTATTGACTAACCTAACTATCCCTTTGTCCTCTCTGTCAGAGACACAGTAGGCTGTCACAGTAGGCTGTCACAGTAGGTTGTCACAGTAGGTTGTCACAGTAGGCAGCCAGAAGGGTGGGAGGTGGGAGATCAGAGGAGAAAGTGCTATATAGATACCCTTGCCTGGCTACCCAAACTCCTTGCTCTATGCCCACGGACATTGTGTCTCCGCAATGTCTGAATCTGAGTACTTTCCCGATGATTTCTAGAACAGAAAAACATTCTAGCCGTTTTGATTGGTCCCAGAAACTGATGGATTGGGCCAGAGCAAGGACACACGTGGGTAAAGTGGCGGTTTGAAAATGTGGTGTTGGCTTTGATACTCTGATTGGTTGGAGATGATCCAATCGCTGATCACTTTGTTTTGTACAACATCCCTACTTTTGAAATCACCACAAACCGACTTCAATGATGGCAGTCTCAGACTAAAGTATGTAGCGAACTATAGAGCAGCGGAATAATTCAATTTGAGTCAAAGAGCAAGCAATGCAGATATAGAAGCACAGTGGCTAGGAAAAAAACCCTAGAATGGCAGGAACCTAGGAAGAAACCTAGAGAGGAACCAGGCTCTGAGGGGTGGCCAGTCTTCTTCTGGCTGGGCCGGGTGGAGATTATAAGAGTACATGGCCATTTAGGCCAGATTGTTCTTCAATACGTTTAAGTTGTTTACAGTTCAGTTTACAGTTTTTTTTCTCTCTTATGTTTTTATTCTACCTTGTTATTTTTAGTGCTACATTGATATTGATTACTGTAATGTTGGGTTTGGAGCTTGCAAGAAAGGCATTTCACTGTACCTGTGCACGTGACATAAAAATAGTGAAACTTGAAACTAATGAGTTTACAATCAGATATGAAATATGTACCACTGTCCTAGAGCAACGCCTGGGGCCATACACATCTTGCAAAGGCCAATTTACTTGATTTCATCAACATTTCCATTATTTGGAATCAAGTATCTTTGCAAGACAGTGATATTTGCTATCGCTTGCACACTGATAGATAAAATGTGAGACTGACAATGCTTACAATGAAACTGAGAATTATGTGATGATTCATGCTCTGACCGACTTTCTTTTTTAAGAGTTGGGGATACAAAAAGTAAAAATTCTACATTCATAGTAGCTTACAGTACTTTATGTATCTATTCCTTTTATTTTTATTCACAGGATATGAATGACTTCTCCCCGGTGTTTAGACAAGCGCTGTACAAGGGCCTGGTGGCCCCCAACGCAGAGAAGGGAACGGTCATCACTACTGTGTTCGCTGAGGACCAAGACCCTCCTGTGAGTATCACTGATCGCTCTGTGACTAATGATTCAGAACAAGATGAATATGTATTGGTTTTATAAAGCAGAAGTTTTCAAACATTTTGGGGCTGGGGACCACTTTTGTGATAGCAAATTCATCAGGGACCCCCTCATAATCTGAACACAACTCAAGTGAGATAAAAATAGCATCCAAGGAGTTTGGCTGAATGGAAGCATGTCCCCGCAGCAATGTTCAAACATCTAGTGGAAAGCCTTCCCAGAAGAGTGGAGGCTGTTGTAGCAGCAAAGGGGGAACGAACTCCATATTAATGCCCATGATTTTGGAATGAGATGTTCGATGAGCAGGTGTCCACATACTTTTGGTAATGTAATGTATATGCAGTACCTCCGCGGACCCCTGTTAAAGAGAACAGTGATTTGCACAGCTTATGGCATCACAGCTGATTACACAAATTATTGTTTATTACACAGCATAGTGAAATACAGCACTACCAGCAAGAACCAATGTTATCTTCATAAAAATAGCTACCTGATTGTGTTGCATCTGTTCTGTTCCAACAGTTGTCATGTGATGATTATTTGTGTTAAGTATGTTAAACAATACACCGGTCCAGTCTCACCCTTCTGTCTCCTTCTTCATTCGCTTTGCCATGGCTGAGCAGTTCCACACCGACTTCCTGGTATATCAACAAAAAAAATTGTTGCCGGCTGCAAACCGTGGGAATGAAATTACACGATACGGCACCAGAATTTTGACACCCTGTTGCACTCAGAAAGGATTTCCCTATCACAGGCGAGGCTGCACAGGGGCAGGGGAAAATCACTATAGGTTTTTGTAGTGCTGCATAACACACTCCCTTAACTTTTACTGCTTCCTGTTCACTCTGTCACTAGGACAACAAGGCCATTACGATAAAGCAATGACACATTCGGAGTCTAATAAATGCTAGAGATCAAGGTTATTTTGTCCCCAGAAAAATGTGGTTCAGCTTCATCAACCCTATGCCAAAGGAAGGTGGGTTTATTGGCGGTGCAATCACCTAAATATTTTATAGCCCCATAGGTGAGTCAGCGTTCTACCTTACATGCTCCGTCTCTCCTTCTCTCTTTTGTTTTGTTTTGAGACTGGAGTTGTTTTGCATTATAACGAGTGCTCAGCATAGTTACATGAACCTTAAAGTCATGAGGTTCTCAAAGTGTTTAGTCCATGTTAGTTTCCATTGTTACTGTAGCATATTGTGAATGTGTGTTCTGTGGAGAGCAAGTTAGCTGTGAATTGGGCAAAAGTTGCAGGGTAGAGCAGAGAGGTTGTATTGAGCCAATTGGAAGCTGGAGATAATTAGAGGACCGAGGTAGTCCGAGGGGCCAGGTGGGGAATTTAGCCAGGACACCGGGTTAACACCCCTAATCTTACGATAAGTGTCATGGGATCTTTAGTGACTACAAAGAGTCAGAACCTTGGTTTAATGTCCCATCCAAAGAACGACACCCTTTCCAGTAAGCCAGCAGTGGGATGCAGGGTGGTATGGCTAGCCGGAAAATGTAGTAGTAATGTGTAAGAAAAGCAGAGAACTTTGGGGCTTCTGTCTGCACACCTCTTCCTCTCTTCCTCACTCTCTTGCAAGCTATGTCTGTTTTGTACCCCGGTCCTTCTTCCTCTCTTTCTCTCTCTCCCTGGCAAGGATTTTAATATAATTTAATGATATGCCTTTTTTATAGTCTGCATCATTATATTTTACTTTTGTGTGAATTGTGTCCATCTAAAACAATGCAGCCATCAGAAACAATCCTCATCTGACTCTTCTCAAATCTATCTGCTCAAAAACAATACAGCCATCAGTAACAATCCTCATCTGACGCTTCTCGAATCTATCTGCTTGTTTTACCCTCCCAGGGGGTCTGGAGAAAAGGCCAGTGATTGTAGACTGGACTGGAACTTGGTGTGAAAGGACCTCCTGCTGGTTGTGTTCCCAACAGGATAGTGGGCCTGCGTGGTGTCTGTAGCAGAGGAACAGTGCATGTCCCTGGGGTTCACTCTGGGCCTGTCAATCACAACAGTTTGAATCTGAACATTTCACACAACATAGTTAACCTGCAGTAATGACTCACTCCAAATATCTCCCCCTCTACGTGCTCTCTGTGCATGTGTATTGTCTATCTGTCTGTCTGTCTTTCTCTCCCGCACTCCCACTCTACCTTTGTGTGTCATCTCTTCTGCTGCACTCAGGGTCATATTTACTGTACAGAATATACTTAATCTATTGCTCAGTTACAAAGCAGGTGGGTGGATTATGATACACTCTAGTTCATGGTCAGTGAAGGAAAGCAGATACTCATATTGTCCCAACTATGGAAAGTATAGCTCTGGAGGATAGTTAGACTAACACAAAGGGATTAGGGAAACTAACAGGACTATTTCACCTAGTCTCTTATTGACCTAGATTTGGGAGCTCAAAGAGCTTTATTAACAGGACGCCTGTCAGGTGGAGGAGGGCTTAGCCTAGTGTGCAGACATACAACCACACACACACGCGCGCTCTCCTCTTTACTACTACTCTTAATTTTGGCCTTGGTGTTGGAGAGCACAGTAACAAGTGGGCTGTTGTTGTGCCTCCTTTCCACAGCAGAGCTGATGAGGGAAACAGGGACGGAGAACAGAAATGGAATTCAATCTCAGACATGAACTGTTCTCTGTATTTTGGGCTGCACCATACAAACCACTTATTCAAATGTCAATTTCGACTTGATTCCATGCAGAGAACCACCATGGAGACAAAGGCTGAGAATACAAAGGGATATACGGAAGTATCTCTTCTTATCGCTAACTAAGCTGAAGGAAATAAATTAGAGAGGTGCAATGAATACCTATTATCATATGCAGTTAATGTTTCTGAAAATTGAAGGTTCTGAAGTTTACATCACAGCCGGAACACATTTAGCTCCATTGATCACTTCATGGATCACTCTGTGGACAATGTCTCATAAGGGTCTCAAAGCCTGTGATAGACTGTTATTACAGCAATTTTAGCCAATTTCTTTCATTTTAGCCAACAATAGGGGCTATGTTATAATAACAGGCTATGTCCTAATATCAGGTGAAGAAACATTGGCCAGTGACATCATCAGTTTGAAAATATTCCAGGAAGTATTCCTGCCCTTGGAGAAATAAGAGTGGACTTGAAAGGACCGATTAAACCCCTGACCATACAGTTCACTATGCCTCTGTGCACGTCTTTAACTTGATTAAAACAGCATCATCCCATCATTGAACTCATATAAAACCTTTAAATCTCACTGTGTTGAAAATGATTAAGCAGTGATTATCCAACTGCTATTTCCATTTAATATAGCAGCACTAAGGAGTAATTAATGTAAGTGGATTATCAGTTTGAAACAATAAGAGAGAGCCCAGAGGGTGAAAAACTGAAAATAAACCATATCTTCTAGAAATAAGCCTGAGAAGTTGATGGAGTACCTTGGATCCAATGGTTTTATGCTTGCTGATATAGGAAGTACACTCATCACTGTCTTAATCAGCCATATTCCAGTTACTAAATCAGATTTGATTTGATATTCCAGGACTGATGAAGTGTGTGCAGCCTGCACAAGAAACAAATCCAAGCTCATGCATTTCATGCAACTTTTTTCAAATCATCATTAGAGTCGCATCATGCAGCCTTAGAATGTATAAAAAATATAAACATATAGCCCAACGTTTGTATCACAACTAAAGTTGCAGAAATAACTCTTAAGTTAAGTATATAGGAGGACCGGTTTCTTTGTTAACCGTTCAACACAGAATAGCCGCATGTGCACACTTCCTTGGAAATCGTTTGGAGAAAATATCCTTTCTATTTATTCTATTATGTTCAATTGTATTCTTCATATAAAATAATAAAAAATAATGCCACGGAATTCTAAGCAAATCTTGTCTGCTAAATGAACTAGTGTAGCCCACAGCCATTTGGCATAGCCATATCAGGGCCTAACATAAGGACAACTCAGAGTATGCTATTCTGTTCTTCTGAAATAGAATACATTTTCTTCATATCATGTTTCTTTAGACCTGTCTAAAATGAATAATGGATTTATTGTGTTATATGTAGGCTAGATTTATTAGCTTTTTTTATGTAGATGTTCCAAAGGTCTGTATCAGTGGCTTGTAGGCTATGCGTGGAAGCCAGGAGATGCTAAACGTTTTTATGTTAATTGTTTGTCAATTACTGTGAAACCGGCAGTTGTTTGCTTGACAATCACCAGCTGACAAAATTTCATGACCGCCACAGCCCTAGTCCCAACATACATTTCTTAGATGTCAAAGTGGTAAATCTCAAAATGTTGGGTGACTTAAATACTGAGTGTGTTTTCCCCAGCAGAAGGCATAAAACATTTATGGTCTGTGAGCAAAAAGTCAGACAAGGGGAGCTGCTGTAAACCTGAAAGCACTAGTAGAGATAGTAAGATGTTACTGTATCAAGGCAAGCCCCATAGTAGACTGCTGTCTTGGAACCAGTATTAGACCTGCTATTGAACGTCAAATGTGGAAACTGGAAACGTTGATACTGAACTGCACAGTTTATAGGTGAAGGGAAACGGGAGAGGACATAATCTTCTTTTTATAAATGTTTCTATTATGTATTATGTAGGCGCACGGTCTCTGATCCTGAGGGCTTGTTTGGCTTTTCAGCTCACACTGCAGTGGCCAAATGCCTTGGGGTTCTACTTCTTAGTAATATTTAAAAGTCAAAGCTTGGCCTTATATGTTAAGGAACAGCATATGATTGGTGTTGGATTCCGAAATGGTGTGCCTTTATGGGTTGTTAGATACAGTACTTAGCCTATGCCCTATGTTCACCTGAAATAAATAATTCAGACAGAATGCTGATACTTTTGTTACAATATTTGGTGTGTGCAGTTGCCAAACATAAAGGCATTTAGTTTATGTTCTTATTATGCTCAGTTTGGATCTAACACATATCCCGGATTCTACGCACACAGCCTGGATTTTATACACATGCCCCTCAGTGTATCCGTAAGCTCTCTCTGATGGTTTCAACTTTTGGCAGATGTATTTGTGGGAGTAAACCACCCAAGGGATCTAACATCTCTAACCCCTGCATTTGCTCAGTTCTGCCCAGTTTGACTGCACAGAAAACCCATTAGGCTGTCTCAAGTCCAGCATTCTCAGTTCTGCTTAAGGGCACTGAAATATTATCTTCTATTAGAAGACAGTAAGAAAAAAAAGTGGGGGGAAAAATATAGACCTTAAAGTGGTATAATTGAAAAAGATAGTTATGAGATAATCAGCTATATGAAAGCATTATTAATCTTAATCAAAGGGTCATATTAAAGTCCCGGCATTAATGCCTCTAAGAGGAATTGATTTGGGGATGGATGGATAGGCTGGGTGCTATTTAACTCCAATAGATGATGTGTGTAATCTATGAATACAGTAAAGGGTAATGTGATGAGCAGTCATCCTACTGGTAATGAGACTATGTTGTGTAGTCACAGTGTAGTAGAGGTAGTTCATCAAGGTTCACTTGCACTTGGAGAGTACCTGCTGGAGATCTCAAGACCAATGTTCGCACAAACAGATAGACAATAGCGAAGTGGGCAAACACACCCATGAGTTATATTCACGACCTAGGTTCCTGACCCGGTCAGGGGAATTGGGAATTAGATTCCCAAGCTAACTGTAGAGTTAGAGTAAAGCAAACTGTAAGTCAGTTCTTTGAGACTACTTCAACCCACCTGAGTGAAATGAAGTGCATCACTGCTGTCCCCTTGGGCAATATACAATATCAAAAGTTAAAGTAGAAGAGTTCACTCACCTAACATGACTGTCTTGCTCCTGTGTTTCTCTCACAGGGTACTCCAGCCAGTCTGGTGCGTTACAGAGTGGACGAGGACCAATCACCTTACAGCGGTAGCATCTTTGACGTGGAGAAGGGGTCTGGGAGGGTCATCACCAGGGTCAACCTCAACGAACAGCCCAGCGTCACCTTCAAGGTAGGATGATGATGATGATGATAATGATGATGATGGATGATCACCCCCACTTACACATACCCAAAATAGACATCACTCATACAATTACACTTGACACATTTGTACAGTACAGTTGGACTTTAAGATCTAATGCAGACCAGTGGGTCAGAAAGGTACACAGATTAAACTAATACATATTCTGTTTCTAGAACATTTGCACAATACCTCCATCTCAGTCATCATAAACAAAATAAACTCACTAAAATATAATCTCCTCTGATACTATGTGAGTATTTTTTTTCTTTTCTTTTCTTATTTAAATAATGTGTACACTACCAGTCCAAAGTTTGGACACACCTACTCATTCAAGGGTTTTTCTTTATTTTTACTATTTTCTACATTGTAGAATAATAGTGAAGACATCAAAACTATGAAATAACACATATGGAATCATGTAGTAACCAAAAAAGTGTTAAACAAATAAACATATATTTTATCTTTGAGATTCTTCAAAGTAGCCACCCTTTGCCTTGATGACAGCTTTGCACACTCTTGGCATTGTCTCTACGAGCTTCACCTGGAATGCTTTTCCAACAGTCTTGAAGGAGTTCCCACATATGCTGAGCACTTGTTGGCTGCTTTTCCTTCACTCTGCGGTCCAAGTCATCCCAAACCATCTCAATTGGGTTGAGGTCGGGTGATTGTGGAGGACAGGTCATCCGATGCAGCACTCCATCACTGTCCTTCTTGGTCAAATAGCCCTTACACGGCCTGGAGGTGTATTGTGTCATTGTCCTGTTGAAAAACAAATGATAGTCCCACTAAGCGCAAACCAGATGGGATGACGTATCGCTGCAGAATGCTGTGGTAGCCATGCTGGTTAATTGTGCCTTGAATTCTAAATAAATCACTGACAGTGTCACCAGCAAAGCACCATCACACCTCCTCCTCCATGCTTCATGGTGGGAACCACACATGCGGAGATCATCCGTTCACCTACTCTGTGTCTCACAAAGACACCGCAGTTGGAACCAAAAATCTCTCATTTGGACTCATCAGACCACAGGACAGATTTCCGCCGGTTTAATGTCCATTGCTTGTGTTTCTTGGCCCAAGGAAGTATCTTCTTATTGGTGTCCTTTAGTAGTGGTTTCTTTGCAGCAATTCGACCATGAAGGCCTGATTCACGCAGTCTCCTCTGAACAGTTGATGTTGACATGTATCTGTTACTTCAACTCTGTGAAGCATTTATTTGGGGTGCAATTTCTGAGGCTGGTATCTCTAATGAACTTATCCTCTGCAGCAGAGGTAACTCTGGGTCTTCCTCTCCTGTGTCGGTCCTCATGAGAGCCAGTTTCATCATAGCGCTTGATGGTTTTTGCGACTGCACTTGAAGAAACGTTCAAAGTTCTTGAAATTTTCCGTATTGTACTCCTGAGTGGCGCAGTGGTCTAAGGCAATGCATCGCAGTGCTAACTGTGTCACTAGAGATCCTGGTTCGAATCCAGGCTCTGTCGCAGCCGGCCGCGACCAGGAGACTCATGGGCGGCGCACAATTGGCCCAGCGTCGTCCAGGGTAGGGGAGGGAATGGCCGGCAGGGATGTAGCTCAGTTGATAGAGCATGGCGTTTGCAACGCCAGGGTTGCGGGTTCGATTCCCACGGGGGGCCAGTATAAAAAAACATGTATTCACTAACTGTAAGTCGCTCTGGATAAGAGCGTCTGCTAAATGACTAAAATGTAAATGTATATGTAAATGACTGACCTTCATGTCTTAAAGTAATGGTGGACTGTCATTTCTCTTTGCTTATTTGAGCTGTTCTTGCCATAATATGGACATAAGTATGGCTATTTTCTGTATACCAACCCTACCTTGTCACAACACAACTGATTTGCTCAAACGCATTAAGAAGGAAAGAAATTCCACAAATTAACTTTTAACAATGCACACATGTTAATTGAAATGCATTCCAGGTGACTACCTCATGAAGCTGGTTGAGAGAATGCCAAGAGTGTGCAAAGTTGTCATCAAGTCAAAGGGTGGCTACTTTGAAGAATCTCAAATATCAAATATATTTGTTTAACACTTTTTTGGTTACTACATGATTCCATATGTGTTATTTCATAGTTTTGATGTCTTCACTATTATTCTACAATGTCGAAAATAGTAAAAATAAAGAAAAACCATTGAATGAGTAGGTGTGTCCAAACTTTTGACTGGTACTGTATATATCTTTTTTTTATGTGAGTCTTTCTTAATGTACACATGCACAGTACAGATGCACCTTTCCTCGCATACTGTACAGAAATAATGTACATTGTCTGTGCACTTTATTATTCGTTCTAATTGGTCAAAAGGGTGCACATATTGAGCTAATGGACAGACTCTTTCTGGAACCTTCTCACAATACTTTATCGTCTCCTTATTCATCAGGCCATTACACAGACTCCACCTGTGACTAAATCAAGATGTGCCTGCATATTAAGTTCCTGACGTTATACTCCCACAGAAGGTCATCTGAGTGTATGTGGAGTTGACCTCAGCTCAGTGTAACCTTGGCAGCGAACACTAGGAGCATGTTGCTGAAGGATATTAGGTTGTAATAAAGACAGACTCTCTCTCTCTCGCTCTGTCTCTGTCTCGCTTTCTGTCTCTGTCTCGTCTCTCCGGTCTAAGAATGTTGGGTCGATAGATTCACACACTCTCTCTGGATGGGTTGGAGCTTGGTTCCCAGACCTGTTTGTGCCCTTTCCAACTTCTCTGTTATTCATTGTCATGCATGCAGAAACAGAAGGCGACCAGGTTTGATTCAAGAGGAAATCAGTAATGTGTGTGTGTGTGTGCTCTCAGTTGGTGGTGATAGCCTTTGACGATGGAGAGCCAGTGAAGGAGAACCAGACCCTGGTGGAGATCACTGTCCTCCAACCCTCCAGGATCCCCATCTTCACTGAGGAGGAGTACAGGTAACACACACACATGCACTTACACACACACGCACACACACTTGAATATGACGATATATACATCTTACTTATATACAGCTCATTACTCAAAGCTGCAAGCAGGGTTGGGTAGGTTACTTTCTAAGTGTAATCCGTTACAGTCCAAAATTGTAATCAGTAACGTAACTTTTGGATTACCCAAACTCAGTAATGTAATCTGATTACTTTCCATTACTTTTGGATTACTTTCCCTTTAAGAGGCATTAGAAGAAGACACAAAGGATCCATCCCCAAAAAATGTATATGTTTTATTGTCACATACACTGGATAGGTCCAGTGAAATGTGTTGTTTTACCGGATCAGCCATAGTAGTACAGCGTCCCTAAAGCAAATTAGGGTTAAATGCCTTGCTCAAGGGCACATCGACAGATTTTTCACTTTGTCGGCTCGGGTATCCGAACCAGAAACCTTTCAGTTACTGGGCTAATGCTTTAACCGCTAGGCTACCTGCCGCCCTACGTATTTGATGTGTCATCATAGTCATTTCTGACTTGTGGTCGGACTCGCTCAGGCAACTTAAACTTGCGCCTTTTTTTCAATGCTGCATTGAATGTCATTGAGAAAACAGAAAAGTGTCCTTTCTGAATTTAAAAGTAATCCAAGAAGTACGTTTTTCAAATGTATCTGTAATCTGATTACAATATTTTTGTTGATAACGTGATTGATTACGGTTAGTTGATTTGTAATCAGATTACATGTAAATTATTACATGTAATCAGTTACTCCCCAATCCTGGCTGCTGGATAGGTTTATCTGGTGTTGAGCAGAAACGCAACAACACCTCAACACACACAAACACACCTTACACACCAGATCACATCCTCCCTCCCTCACCAGGCCTTGGTAAATATTAAAAACAATTTAAATAATGCATCCGCCAGCTGCAATTACATTTTGTTTGGCCCTGAGTTTACTATCTATTATTCAAAGCAGTTATTATTGTGTGATTACATTAGCCCATGCTTGTGTCTCATCTGGGGTGATGTACACAATGTGAGAAGATGTATACAAATGTGTGAAGACAAGGTGAAGACAAGGGTTTGTAAGATACCAGCATTCTGAGTTCATGTTTTAAAGCTCTATTTTATTCACATGCAGACTATATAATGAGTAGTATAAATATTAAGGAGTGCTCGGAGCCAGAGGCTGCTGCTGATCATTAGTACAGTAAACCACAACATTTGTTTTTCTTGTTTCTTGGAGGGCAAAGCAGAGCTTCCCCTGAGTTTATTAAGAGAGTAGTTTAGCCAGATTACATTTTTAATTAGTTGAACTGGAAGGATAGCGGTGGACGGGGATCAAATCTATACTCATGACTTCTCTAGCAGGGCTGGATCGGAGCGAGGCACAGCCCAGCCTGAGTTTGCCGTATTGATATGTTGAAGGAGGGATTCGTATATGTATTTTTTATTATTATTAGCATTGTGGCTGGAGCAGCATTGAGAAAGTCTTGGTTTTGATTAGAATCTCTGTCAGTGAGATACACATAGGGCTGTGGCGGTCACAACATTTTGTCAAGCCGGTGATTGTGAAGCAGATAACTGTCAGTCTCACGGTAATTGACCGTTAATTAACATAAACACATTTAGCATCTCCTGGCTTCCACACATAGCCTACAAGCCACTGATGCAGACCTTTGGAATATCTACATTTTAAGACGTCTAATAAATCCATGTAATATAGCCTACACCTTCACAATAAATCCATTATTCATTTTAGACAGGTCTAAAGAAGCATGAAATGAAGAAAATGTAGTCTACTTCAGAAGAACAGAATAGCATACTCTGAGTTGTCCTTATGTTAGGCCCTGATCTGGCTATGCCATATGGCTGTGGGATACACTAGTTCATCTAGCAGACAAGATTTGCTTAACATTTCGTGGAATTATTTTCTATTATTTTATAGTATGAAGAATACAATCGAACAAAGCTGAATAAAATATAAATCTTTTCTCCAAACGATTTGAGGGAGTGCGCACATGCGGCTATTCTGTGTTGAGCGGTTAACAAAGAAACAGGTACTCCTATTTGCTTCATTTAGAGTTATTAATGTAACTTTAGTTGTTATACAAATGTTGGGCTATATGTTTTGATTTTGAATACATTGTAAGGCTGCATGATGCGACTCTAATGATGATTTGACAAAAGTTGCTTGAAAGTCATGTGCTCTGCTCTGTTTTTTTGCACAGGCTGTACACTCTTCCTTAGTCTCTCATTCACAATTTGACAAGCACTTCATAATGCCTCGAATTCCACGGCGGCATCCCCTTTGTGGCCGTAATGCACCATAAAAAGATCCATGCCTTTTGCGGCCAGTGGCCGTTGTGCCGTTGGCCCGGAGTGCTGCGTTGTACCCTTCTCTCTGAGTGCTGCGGCGCTCCTAAGCACCTCTCACACACATGGCTCTCCATCACCTGATTGGGTCTTTCGCACAGGCTACAAGTGAAGACAGACACATCGGAGACACAACTGCGCGCGTCCTTATCCAATTCCGAGGTGCATATTGAAGATATTGGAAGAACTGTCCACATTTACTTTTCGTCAGCCAACAAGATGAGTAGGCCTAACGAACAGCAAAAGCCCTAGCCTATGTCTACTATCCCCCATAGTACAAAAGTCGACCTATTCTATTCTGTGCGAGAAATAAATATTTCAAACATAGTCTGGGAAAGTTGTGGGATGCAATAGATCCCAAATTAATACAACCACTAGCATTAAAAAACATTTTTTAAGCAATGTGGCTGACGCAACAGATCAGAACGTTTAGCTTAAAATGTTGATCAACTATTAGACTATTTCTTCACATTATAAGCGCAGCAATGTGCAAATGGCAGTAGGCTATAAGCACAAATGTTCCATTAGCGGGAAAACACCATTATCAATAGTGACCGCAAATGTGATTTTGCATGTAATGCTTTTATTATAAAGGTGCATTTTTATGGTGACAATTATCTTTCCCAAACTTGAAACTCACGCGCTGCTTATGTATGCCAGTTAGGCTCTAAACCCCTTGTAAAGCGGATTAATGTGCTTAATTTTAAGAAGTTATTTGGCCACTTTAGTTGTGATACAAACATTATCAAAACATATCGGCCTATAGGCTAGGCTACATGAGGTGTGCGACTATAATTCGAAAAAGTCGCAAACAAAAAGGCTGTTTCTTATGCTGGGCATCATTTTACAGGTGATAATATATCATTCACAAGTGATAGGCTAATATTGTCACCCATCAGACTATTCTTGATTTAATCTTGTCTTTACATATACTAAATAATATATGTGTGAAATTTGTTTTGATTTAGAATGGACCATTATCATGCACCTGTCTCGAAACAGGGGCAGCGGAAAAAAGACATGTCATCTATGCACTTAAATAGCGAATGGTGGACACTTTTCCCGTGGTTCATTTTCATGCCAACCAGGTAGGCTATACTCATGTTGTAAAGATAAGCAATGTGCTTAATATTAGGAAAGTTGAGAAATAAATATAGTAGGCCCAGCCTATAGAAAGCTGATGGGATCCTCCTCTTTTTAGTAGAGGACATCATTCTGTTTTCTCGCGCAATTGCATAGCCTATAGAAATGTTTCGCAACATGAGCTCATGAGCTCTCATGAAGTGTTTGATTAGATTTTCAAAAACATTTGCATTGATGTCAGAGTGATTAGAGGGACAATAGAGTGCTGAGTACCAGACAGTTAGCAAGTTTGGTAGGCTACTAATGACCATCAGCAGCATCAGAGCTTGGAGAAGCCTAATTACCGTGACTAAACTGTCAGGTGGAATTTGACTGCCTTCATGATGGTCACCGCAACAGCCCTAGATACACCAACTCTGACATTCATCCCAAAAAAATGTGTATGATAATATTGAACAGCAGGTGGTGTTAGCTGTGAGGTACCAGTCAGTGTATTATGTCTCCTACTGTCCCTCAGAGTCCCTTGGAGCTTATTAAGTCAAGCTTGTTAGCGGCAAATTGATTTCTAACTGTCAAGGCATAGAATCATGGCAAAATGTGTAATTTCTAATAGAGTTCAATATGCCTTTACACATTAGGGAGAGCTTTTCATAAGGTCAGCTCAGCCTGTCAAGCTGCTGTTTTGTGCTCACTTTACAGTAATTGCTTGTTCTTGTGTAAACTGTATGTCAGAATGTGCTGCCTGTGTGTGTGTGTGTGTGTGTGTCTGTCTGTTGCTGTGTCCTATGTTTATAACTTCATGCATACACTATTAGGAATGTATCTGTGTGTGTTCTGTTTCTTTTCCCGTGCTCATGTTCTCTCTATTCCAGGCATTATCCTATGATTGATCAATGCAATACACATTCCCAGCGGTGTGTCTGATGAAGGGCCTTAGATTAGCTTGTGAATGAGTGTGATGTCCTACACAAGCACAGAAGGTTAGGATGACTGGCACGGCACTCTGTAGGGTGTAGCATTGACGATGCTTACCATCCACAGTGGCAGCCCCAACATAAATGATGACCCATAAAACCATTAGCCAGGTGCTCGCTCTTCCCTGCTGTACAGGAGCGCACCAAGAGGGCCTCCAATCTGGTCTTCACCCCCCTACTGGACAATAGAGTGCTCCATCTTTCCTCCTCGCTTCATCTTCCTCTCTCTAAGGAACCCTCACAACACAAATCATGCTCTACACGTTCACAGAAGATGCTGTTTGTCTAACCAAAGCCTGTTAGTGGTAGCAACAATCAGGAAGGCTGTGCGTACAGGTCCACAACACACAATTAAAACAGCTCTATGGGGATTTGGCTGGCTTAATGCTTTCTTTCAGGGTTTTATTGTTAGTCCCCTCCATCTGTTTTGGGGAGGTGAACATTCCCAGTCATGGTTGGAGAAAACAAATGGCACGTACAGTATAGTAGTCTGCTGTAGCGCATTGTGCCTTGGCTTGTATTGTTGAAATTCTGAGCACCAGTTTGTTTGTTTGTAATACGCATCTAGTATTAATTACAGAAGTCTTACAACAATTAGGCTACACCATCTGAAATGATATACCGTGTAGAGTTGAAAAATGGGCAGATTCATTCATTTTATACTCAAGTTTAAATAACACTGAAATGCATGAATAGTACATTTATATTTATTTAATGTGTTAATGTTATGATGTTGATGTATGATATAATGTTGAGTAGGACATTTTTGTTGTACATTCATAAATTACATCATGTTTGTATTCAAATCATATTCAAATGAAACATAGATACAATTTACTAGGAAAACAAGTTAATAGGCTTATATAAACAAGGGCCCATTGTAAGAACAATTATTCCTGTTTGAAACATTTCACTTAATCACAATGATGGCCTTTAGATTGAACTCACAAACACAACCCTGTGGGGAAGTTTTTAGCACTGGGCACCAGGGACAGCAATTCATTTACTTTCCCCAGCATGTCTGACTAAGCCGGAAATCCCTACTGTACGCTATGGTGGGATGCTACTTTACTTTACTGGCCCCATGTAGCAGACCTTCAGCCTAAAAGCATCTTTCCCTTATGCCTGCTGCTTATCTCCCCCAGCACTTCGCCTGAGTTGAGGGTTGAGGGTTGAGAGCTGCTGGCTGGGGATGGATCCTCTAAATCACAGGACACTAAGCCTCGCCACTTCTCACTTTGTCATTTTAATGATCATAGCAATTACAGCCTCTCTGCTCTACTAGCTTCTCTCTCTCTCTCTCTCTCTCTCTCTCTCTCTCTCTCTCTCTCTCTCTCTCTCTCTCTCTCTCTCTCTCTCTCTCTCTCTCTCTCTCTCTCTCTCTCTCTCTCTCTCTCTCTCTCTCTCTCTCTCTCTCTCTCTCTCTCTCATCTTCTTGCCTCCTCCATCTGTCTCTCTGTCCCTCTCGTACCTGACTCATTTTGTCCTTTCTACCTTTCTACTCCCCTTTTCTCTCTCACCTAAGCGGATGCAGTCGCAGAGTTGTAGTTTATTAAACATTTATGAATCATGTCTTACCCTTACATCAAGCTAAATCACTGAACCTTGCTTATCAATTACAAATGTTTGTTTCCATGCACTGTGCTCGAAGCCTCTTGTTGATATGATAATTGTGTTTTGACAGTATAATATAGCCAGACACGATGTACAAATTACAAAAACATTAATTGGATCAAACTTGTTCTATGCAAGAGGATAATGCTGTCTAAGTCTACAGTGCCTACGGAAATTATTCAGACCCCTTGACTTTTTCCACATTTTGTTAGGTTAAGGCCTTATTCTAAAACTAATTAAATATTTTTTTCCCCTCATTAATCTACACACAATACTGTATAATGACAAAGCGAAAACATGTTTTATAAATTTTTTGCAAATGTACAAAAAACAAAAACAGAAATACCTTATTTACATAAGTATTCAGACCCTTTGCTATGAGACTCGAAATTAAGCTCAAGTGCATCCTTTTTCCTTTGATCATCCTTGAGATGTTTCTGCAACTTGATTGGAGTCCACTTGTGGTAAATGCAATTGATTGGACATGATTTGGAAAGGCACACACCTGTCTATATAAGGTCCCACAGTTGACAGTGCATGTCAGACCAAAACCAAGCCATGTGGTCGAAGCATGGTGAAGCATGGTGGTGGCAGCATCATGCTGTGGGGATGTTTTTCAGCGGCAGGGACTGATAGACTAGTCAGGATCGAGGGAAAGATGAACGGAGCAAAGTACAGTGAGATTCTTGATGAAAACCTGCTCCAGAGCGCTCAGGACCTCAGACTGGGGTGTAGGTTCACCTTCCAACAGGACAATGGCCCTAAGCACACAGCCAAGACAACGCACACAGCCAAGACAACGCAGGAGTGGCTTCCGGACAAGTCTCTGAATGTCCTTGAGTGGCCTAGCCAGAGCCCAGACTTGAACCCGATCGAACATCTCTGGAGAGACCTGAAAATAGCTGTGCAGTGACGCTCCCCATCAAACATGACAGAACTTGAGAGGATCTGCGGAGAAGAATGGGTGAAACTCCCCAAATACAGGTGTACCAAGCTTGTAGCGTTATACCCAAGAAGACTCAAGGATGTAATCGCTGCCAAAGGTGCTTCAACAAAGTAATAATTAAAGGGTCTGAATACTTACGTAAATGTAATATTTCAGCTTTTATTATTGTTTTTTTTGTTTTTCTACACCTGTTTCTACTTTGTCATTATGGGGTATTGTGTGTAGATTGATGAGAAAAAATATCAATTTTAGAATAAAGCTGTGGCGTAACAAAATTTGGAAAAAGTCAAGGGGTCTGAATACTTTCCGAATGCACTGTATGTGCTTATAATAGCCCCATCCCAAACTTGAGCCAAAAGCAGAAGCTCTTTTAGACCAACTCAAGCCCGTAGCATATGACTTGTTCTTTAGTCAGTTCAGTCCTTTGCTGAGTTCTAAGAGAATTGTCCCTAGATGGGCATGCTAGAATGGACATTGTCTGTTATCAGCAACCTCACATGAGCAAAACCATGAGCGGTTTGTTATTTATTTGTTCTATTGGTTCTATCAAGGGTTAGGGATAGGGGTAATGGATCCTTTGTCCCTTTTGGCATGTGGCTGTTCTAAGACGGACCTTTAAGACTGCGGACCTGTCTTTCTCTCTGGCTGACGACACTCTGACTCTCTCCTGTGATATTCGCATGCAGCCCAGCGGGCCACTGAACAACACCCCACCACAGCACATTATTGAGTCAGCTTCTTAGACATGCTGTTAGCATAGCAGACCAAGGTAGCTAGTGCTGTCCATATCAAGTATTACTACAGGAAAAACCTTGTCAAACAACCAGCTCTGCCAACTGCACTGGTAATGAGAGAATTAGCAGCGCTATGTCAACAATTAGGATGTAACATTTGTTTTCTACTTCAGAAACGCAGCAGCATCTCCCTGTTTAAATGTGGCTATCCAAACAGGCTTTGAGAAAAAGTACAGCTGACTTTGTTAGGAACTGTTGCTCATAATGTAAAAGGAATTGCCAAAGAAAAACTGTTCAGTTGATTTCAAATAGAGAAACCTGTTGGCTTAAGTAGAATGGGCTCTACCCCTCAACCTTTCATGCACAGCACAAGTTATTGTTACACCACTTATAGAGATGATCTGCATCAGTCTTGCATATCAGTTCAATAACACACCAATAATTCGTTTGATCCCTGGTTGTCATAACAGACTGCTGTCTCTGGATTTTGATATGTGTACTGTAATGTGCTCGCCCACACACTTAAACGCTCACTCAAACTCTGTCCTCTGTCTTACACTCTAGCCTTCTTTCTCCTATTTTCTTTCTAAAACAGACATGAACACGTGGGCATACACAGCAGGCTACACACACACACACACCACCCACACACCACCCACACACACACACACACAATAGGCTACACACACATTCACAGTAAAGGATAATCCATGGCCGTACATAATGTATTATTTTATTTGTACCTGCAGTTTATGTTTGATATTCTACTGAAGACTTAAAAGTGCTGTCCTTTACCTCACCCTGCAAAGCAGACAGGCATCTTATGTCAGTCATACTGTATACAGGCGCTAAGTAGCAGACGCTGCTCATATCACGCTGTCCACAGAAGGTCAATGCCATACTGACAAACCTTTACAAAAACCTTTCTCTGGTTCTGTACTTCCGTAAAAGAGGTGATGGTAGCCGACTATATAATCATTCAAAAATATATTATCTGTGTGTGTGTGTGTGTGTGTATTAGGTTTAGGGGGTTAGGGAAATTAGGATTTTGAATGGGAATAATTTTTCGATCCCCAAAAATTCAAGAAAATTCAAGAAAAAAAGCTATACTGTATGTCTGTGTGTCCATGAGTGCATGCATGCTAGATAGTCCTGTCATCAGCCATGGAGGATGGCATTTGTCTGTCTACAAGGCACCGCGGGCAGGTTAAGACAAACAACCAAGTCACAGCCAGCCACAGTATCCCTCCATTTGACAGAGAGGCCTCCCCATGTGTGTTAAATGAGCCAGTGAAACATGATCCACAGGATGGGATACAATATGCTGTCCTCTGCATGCTGACCCTTGCCTTGCACTATACTTTGAGAAGGGGGCAATAGGCTCATGTTCTTTGGTGGATTTCTGAGACATTTGTTTGGACAGCCTTGACTGTTAAATCGCCTTACCAAGTTTGTGAGTCAGCAAAATAAACACCATTCTGTGCTAATATCGGCTAGCTTTGCGTTGGACTATGTCTGCACTGACACTGCACTTTTCTCTGTAGGCCTGAAGGAGGAGATTTGGAAAAGTGTTAATTCGGATGTACATAGGGGAAATACCAAGTCCAATTGCAATTGATTGAAATAGAAGCCCGAAAAAGTGTATTAGTTTAGAGTTAACACTAGAATGGCTGGGCCTCGACGAGTACCAATAGCCGCTCTTGGGCGTCTATTTTATTACACAAAGAAGTCCATTAATATTTGTTTAAGAAACATTATGGTTCTAAGAAAATGTATTTCAAAAGAACAGAATAGCATATTTTGAGTTTAATTATGTTACTAGTCTAGTCTGTTATTAGTAGCCTAGACTATATACAGTGCCTTGCAAAAGTATTCATCCCCCTTGGCGTTTTTCCTATTTTGTTACATTACAACCTGTAATTTAAATTGATTTTTATTTGGATTACATGTAATGGACATACACAAAATAGTCCAAATTGGTGAAGTGAAATGAAAAAAATGACTTCAAAAAAGTATAAAAAATAAATAACAGAAAATTGGTGCGTGCATATGTATTCACCCCCTTTGCTATGAAGCCCCTAAATAAGATCTGGTGCAACCAATTACCTTCAGAAGTCACATAATTAGTTAATTAAAATCCACCTGTGCGCAATCTAAGTGTCACATGATCTGTCACATGATCTCAGTATATATACACCTGTTCTGAAAAGCCCCAGAGTCTGCAACACCACTAAGCAAGGGGCACCACAAAGCAAGCGGCACCATGAAGACCAAGGAGCTCTCCAAACAGGTCAGGGACAAAGTTGAGGAGAAGTACAGATCAGGGTTGGGTTATAAAAAAATATCCAAAACTTTGAACATCACACAGAGCACCATTAAATCCATTATTAAAAAATTAAAATAATATGGCACCACAACAAACCTGCCAAAAGAGTGCCACCCACCAAAACTCACGGACCAGGCAAGGAGGGCATTAATCAGAGAGGCAACAAAGAGACCAAAGATAACCCTGAAGGAGAAGCAAAGCTCCACAGCGGAGATTGGAGTATCTGTCCATAAGACACAAGATGCCCTACAGATGCTCATACTATCAACAAACTATATGTTGATAAGCAACTGCTTGCTAAGGTTACAGTTAAATTAAGGGCTAGGATTAGGGTTAGGTTAGTATATAGTTAGTTGAAATGTTACTGATAGTCTGAAGATAGAGCATCTACAGATGGACTACAGACTATCAAAATAAAGTGTTACCCAAACTGTTGCTGAGTGTTACGAGTGCTCACGTGTGGAATGTGTGGAACAGCGGTTGTTCTACCAAACAGAGCCCATTTTTGGCAAATGTAGGTGTGCTAGAAAGCTTACAATCTGCTCTTTCTGATAATGTATAGAAATCAAAACATCTGACCTGGATGAACCTCTGGATTTGGAAAAGTCGCTTTTTGATAAATAAAACAATTAAAAAGCAGAGATGTTACAATTGCTTATTCACATGACGTTCAAAAGAAGTACAGTGCATTCGGAAAGTATTCAGACCCCTTCCCTTTTTCCACATTTTGTTACATTACAGCCTTATTCTAAAATGGATGGAGAAAAGAAAATCCTCATCAATCTACACACAATACCCCATAATGACAAAGCAAAAACAGGTTTTTAGAAATGTTTGCAAATGTATTTCAAATAAAAAACTGAAACACATTATTTACATAAATATTCAGACCCTTGGATATGAGACTCGAACTTGAGCTCAGGTGCACCCTGTTTCCATTGATCATCCTTGAGATGTTTCTACAACTTGATTGGAGTCCGCCTGTGCTAAATTCAGTTGATTGGACATGATTTGGAAAGGCACACACCTGTCAATATAAGGTCCCACAGTTGATAGTGTATGTCAGTGTAAAAACCAAGCCATGAGGTCGAAGGAATTGTCCGTAGATCTCCGAGACAGGATTGTGTCGAGACACAGATCTGGGGAAGGGTACCAAAAAATGTCTGCAGCATTGACGGTCTCCAAGAGCACAGTGGCCTCCATCATTCTTAAATGGATGAAGTTTGGAACCACCATGACTCTTCCTAGAGCTTGCCACCCGGCCAAACTGAGCAATCGGGGGAGAAAGGCCTTGGTCAGGTAGATGACCAAGAACCCGATGGTCACTGACAGAGCTCCAGAATTCCTCTGTGGAGATGGGAGAACCTTCCAGAAGGACAACCATCTCTGCAGCACTCCACCAATGACAGCCGCTTGGAGTTTGCCAAAAGGCAGTCTAAAGACTCTCAGACCATGAGTAACAAGATGTATTTATGTAAACGGAATAAACTCTGGACTTGGTTGTTTTACCTCCTGCTCCTGACTCCTTCATTCACAGCTCATCACAGTAACAAAATGTGGAAAAAGTCAAGGGGTCTGAATACTTTCCGAATGCACTCTAGGTTGTGGTTCTAGTGTGAACACAGAAAATACAAGTAATTGTGTTAATATTGTGTTTACAGTGAGGGAAACAAGTATTTGATCCCCTGCTAATTTTGTACGTTTGCTCACTGACGAAGAAATGATCAGTCTATAATTTTAATGGTAGGTTTATTTGAACAGTGAGAGACAGAATAACAACAACAAAATCCAGAAAAACGCATGTCAAAAATGTTATAAATTGATTTGCATTTTAATTAGGGAAATAAGTATTTTACCCCCGCTCAATCAGAAAGATTTCTGGCTCCCAGGTGTCTTTTATACAGGTAACGAGTTGAGATTAAGAGCATACTCTTAAAGGGAGTGCTCCTAATCTCATTTTGTTACCTGTATAAAAGACACCTGTCCACAGAAGCAATCAATCAATCAGATTCCAAACTCTCCACCATGGCCAAGACCAAAGAGCTCTCCAAGGATGTCAGGGACAAAATTGTAGACCTACACAAGGCTGGAATGGGCTACAAGACCATCGCCAAGCATCTTGGTGAGAAGGTGACAACAGTTGGTGCGATTATTCGCAAATGGAAGAAACACAAAATAACTGTCAATCTCCCTCGGCCTGGGGCTCCATGCAAGATCTCACCTCGTGGAGTTTCAATGATCATGAGAACGGTGAGGAATCAGCTCAGAACTACACGGGAGGATCTTGTCAATGATCTCAAGGCAGCTGGGACCATAGTCACCAAGAAAACAATTGGTAACACACTACGCCGTGAAGGACTGAAATCCTGCAGCGCCCGCAAGGTCCCCCTGCTCAAGAAAGCACATATACAGGGCCGTCTGAAGTTTGCCAATTAACATCTGAATGATTCAGAGGAGAACTGGGTGAAAGTGTTGTCGTCAGATGAGACCAAAATCGAGCTCTTTGGCATCAACTCAACTCGCCGTGTTTGGAGGAGGAGGAATGCTGCCTATGACCCCAAGAACACCATCCCCACCGTCAAACATGGAGGTGTAAACATTATGCTTTGGGGGTGTTTTTCTGCTAAGGGGACAGGACAAATTCACCGCATCAAAGGGACGATGGACGGCGCCATGTACCGTCAAATCTTTTTTATTTTTTTTATTTTTTTTACCGTCAAATCTTGGGTGAGAACCTCCTTCCCTCAGCCAGGGCATTGAAAATGGGTCATGGATGGGTATTCCAGCATGACATTGACCCAAAACACACAGCCAAGGCAACAAAGGAGTGGCTCAAGAAGAAGCACATTAAGGTCCTGGAGTGGCCTAGCCAGTCTCCAGACCTTAATCCCATAGAAAATCTGTGGAGGGAGCTGAAGGTTCGAGTTGCCAAACGTCAGGCTCGAAACCTTAATGACTTGGAGAAGATATGCAAAGAGGAGTGGGACAAAATCTCTCCTGAGATGTGTGCAAACCTGGTGGCCAACTACAAGAAAAGTCTGACCTCTGTGATTGGGTTTTGCCACCAAGTACTAAGTCATGTTTAGCAGAGGGGTCAAACACTTATTTCCCTAATTAAAATGCAAATCAATTTATAAATTTTTTGACATGCGTTTTTCTGGATTTTGTTGTTGTTATTCTGTCTCTCACTGTTCAAATAAACCTACCATTAAAATTATAGACTGATCATGTCTTTGTCAGTTGGCAAACGTACAAAATCAGCAGGGGATTAAATACTTTTTTCCCTCACTGTAAATGAAAGATGGTGGCGTTTTAATCAGTTGTCCTGTGAGGCCTCTAATACAGCCCACACATTATTTCTAAAAATGAGAAAATTGTACCAGGAAATGTGTGGAGTAGCATTAAGGTGTTTTTGATATTCTGAGACTTCATACACCAGAATTAATGCCATTCAGTCTGTCTCACTTCACAAAACCTCAACTGCTCTTTTTGTAATTGTGGTATTAGGGGAACTGCTATTGGCATGCTCGTTTGGAGTGGCAATATTTGCCCTCCACTGCCATTGTAAATGACTGCTAAATATAAATACCACACACACACACACACACACACACACACACACACACACACATGCACACACACACATGCACACAGCATGTCAGTCACCCAGAATGTTGTTTTGGGGCTGTGTTTGTAGTAGGTCATGTTCTGAACACCATTGAGAGTGTGGAGGCTGACTCTTGGTGACCTGCTCCAATGTTCAACTGTCATGTGACGTTATGCTTCAAAGAGCCAGATCAAGGCTGACACTTATCAGCATGCAGCGTGTACACTCATGTACACACACAAACACACACACATTCACGCAAGCGCATATACACACACACACACGTGCTCACATACATGCCTCTTTTATATATGAATGCCTTTCGATATTCTCCAGCTGACAGGCAACAACAACACAACATCTTTCCCGGCTTTTAGTCCGCTCTGCCATTATGATTCAGACAAACTAGGGGGAAAATAAAACCAATCCTGTTGCTTTTCACAATGGAGTTGACTTGACTTTCTACGTAATGGATTGCTGTATAATAATATGTCTCTCAGTGCACCGTTTTTCAAAAAACTATTGGATCTTAAAACCCTAAATGTTTTGGGGATCAGCTCCCATCGATGTCTCCCTCCTCATTCCTCTCCATCTCTCTCTTCCTCTCTAAATATTACCTTTAATTTTGAAAGTTTTCTATTCAGTCCCTTTTATTTTATTCATTTTATTTTATTTAACCTTTATTTAACTAGGCAATTCAGTTAAGAACAAATTATTATTTACAATGACGGCCTACCAAAAGGCCTCCTGCCCTCGTCCTGCGGGGACGAGGGCTGGGATTAAACATAAAAAATACAATAAAAATATAGGACAAAACACACATTACGACAAGAGAGACACCACAACACTACATAAAGAGAGACCTAAGACAACGACATAGCATGGCAGCAACACAACATGACAACAACATGGCAGCAACACAACATGACAACAACATGGTAGCAACACAACATGGCAGCAGCACAACATGGTAGCAGCACAAAACATGGTACAAACATTATTGGGCACAGACAACAGCACAAAGGGCAAGAAGGTAGAAACAACAATACATCATGCGAAGTAGCCACAACTGTCAGTAAGAGTGGCCATGATTGAGTCTTTGAATGAAGAGATGGAGATAAAACTGTCCAGTTTGAGTGTTTTTTGCAGCTCGTTCCAGTCGCTAGCTGCAGCGAACTGAAAAGAGGAGCGACCCAGGGATGTGTGTGTTTTGGAGACCTTTAACAGAATGTGACTGGCAGAACGGGTGTTGTATATGGAGGATGAGGGCTGCAGTACGTATCTCAGATAGGGGGGAGTGATGCCTAAGAGGGTTTTATAAATAAGCATCAACCAGTGGGTCTTGTGACGGGTATACAGAGATGACCAGTTTACAGAGGAGTATAGAGTGCAGTGATGTGTCCTATAAGGAGCATTGGTGGCAAATCTGATGGCCGAATGGTAAAGAACATCTAGCTGCTCGAGAGCACCCTTACCTGCCGATCTATAAATTACGTCTCCGTAACCTAGCATTGGTAGGATGGTAATCTGAATCAGGGTTAGTTTGGCAGCTGGGGTGAAAGAGGCACGATTACGATAGAGGAAACCAAGTCTAGATTTAACCTTAGCCTGCAGCTTTGATATGTGCTGAGAGAAGGACAGTGTACCGTATAGCCATACTCCCAAGTACTTGTATGAGGTGACTACCCCAAGCTCTAAACCCTCAGAGGTAGTAATCACACTGGTGGGGAGAGAGGCATTCTTCTTACCAAACCACATGACCTTTGTTTTGGAGGTGTTCAGAACAAGGTTAAGGGCAGAGAAAGCTTGTTGGACACTAAGAAAGCTTTGTTGTAAAGCGTTTAACACAAAATCCTGGGAGGGGCCAGCTGAATATAAAACTGTATCATCAGCATATAAATGGATGAGAGAGCTTCCTACCGCCTGAGCTATGTTGTTGATGTAAATTGAGAAGAGCGTGGGGCCTAGGATCGAGCCTTGGGGTACTCCCTTGGTGACAGGCAGTGGCTGAGACAGCAGATGTTCTGACTTTATACACTGCACTCTTTGAGAGAGGTAGTTAGCAAACCAGGCCAAAGACCCCTCTGAGACGCCAATACTCATTAGCTGGCCCACAAGAATAGAATGTTCTACCGTATCAAAGCTTTGGCCAAGTCAATAAAAATAGCAGCACAACATTGCTTAGAATCAAGGGCAATGGTGACATCATTTAGGACCTTTAAGTTTGCAGTGACACATCCATAACCTGAGCGGAAACCAGATTGCATACCAGGGAGAATACTATAGACATCAAGAAAGCCAGTCAGTTGATTATTGACAAGTTTTTCCAACACTTTCGATAAACAGGGCAAAATAGAAATTGGCCTATAACAGTTAGGATCAGCTTGATCTCTCCCTTTAAATAAAGGAAGCACCGTGGCTGCCTTCGAAGCAATGGAAACCTCCCCAGAGAAGAGAGACGGGTTAAAAATGATGATGGGGCAGCAACCTTAAAGAAGAAAGGGTCTAAACCATCTGACCCAGATGGTTTTTTGGGGGTCAAGTTTAAGGAGGTCCTTTAGCACCTCATACTCAGTGACCGCCTGCAGGGAGCAACTTTATGGCTGGGCAGGGGAAAAAGAGGGGGGAGCATCGGGGCTAGTCTCATTAGAAGGGGTGGGAGATGAGGAAATGTTTGACTGGAAAGGAGGCATGTCTGAGTCAAATACAGTGGCTTGCGAAACTATTCATCCCCCTTGGCATTTTTCCTATTTTGTTGCCTTACAACCTGGAATTAAAATGGATTTTTGGGGGGTTTGTATCATTTGATTTACACAACATGCCTACCACTTTGAAGATGCAAAATATTTTTTATTGTGATTCAAACACGAAATAAAACAAAAAAACTGAAAACTTGAGCGTGCATAACTATTCACCCCCCCCAAAGTCAATACTTTGTAGAGCCACCTTTTGCAGCATTTACAGCTGCAAGTCTCTTGGGGTATTTCTCTACAAGCTTGGCACATCTAGCCACTGGAATTTTTGCTCATTCTTCAAGGCAAAACTGCTCCAGCTCTTTCAAGTTGGATGGGTTATGCTGGTGTACAGCAATCTTTAAGTCATACCACAGATTCTCAATTGGATTGAGGTCTTTGCTTCGACTAGGCCATTCCAAGACATTTAAATATTTCCCCTTAAACCACTTGAGTGTTGCTTTAGCAGTATGCTTAGGGTCATTGTCCTGCTGGAAGGTGAACCTCCCAGTCTCAAATCTCTGTAAGACTGAAACAGGTTTCCCTCAAGAATTTCCCTGTATTCCTTCAGTTCTGACCAGTTTCCCAGTTCCTGCCGATGAAAAACATCCCCACAGCATGATGCTGCCACCACCATACTTCACTGTAGAGATGGTGTTCTCGGGGTGATGAGAGGTGTTGGGTTTGCGCCAGACATCGCGTTTTCCTTGATGACCAAAAAGCTCAATTTTAGTCTCATCTGACCAGAGTACCTTCTTCCATATGTTTGGGGAGTCTCCCACATGCCTTTTGGCGAACACCAAACGTGTTTGCTTATTTTTTTCTTTAAGCAAAGGCTTTTTTCTGGCCACTCTTCTGTAAAGCCCAGCTCTGTGGAGTGTACGGCTTAAAGTGGTCCTATGGACAGATACTCCAATCTCCGCTGTGGAGCTTTGCAGCTCCTTCAGGGTTATCTTTGGTCTATTTTTTTTATTTATTTTTTTGGGGTAGATCAGCTTAATATTGCAGATAGATTGTAACTTCCATCAATGTAAATGTCTGCATCACTTCCAATCCCCCATGTTTTTTATATATATACTCCCCTTTATTACTTTTCAACCCCGCCATCCTTTCCCTACTTGGGGTAAATTAGTGAACAACAATGCCCAGGCCTCTACTTCCAGCCTATACTTACTATCTACACCTTATGGACACGATCAATTTTACAATAATTCTATTTTATTTGTTTTTGCTACTGAACTTGTTCTACTCTCAACCTCTCTGATCATTTTCATGATGTCCATCCGGTTTGCTTCTATATGCCATATCTTTCTAACTGTGCTCTTTCCCAAAAGCTCCCAACATACAACCTATATACTTATTATGGACACAGTATGCTTACATTATTAGTTATCTTGTTATTATTTATTGTTATTTGTTATTAGTCCCATCCTTCAACTCCATTCAATACCTCCCATCTATCTTTTAACACCATCCATATAGGATTTCTATTTGCCATATATATTTCAACCTTACTGTGATGTTTTACAAAAGTTATGAACCTTTCTATTCTCATTGCTTCTACAGACTGTGAATTAAAAATAAACATTTTTGCTAAAAGTATTATTATATTATTGATCGATTGACTATGACTTTTCAAATCACCCAGTAATGCTATCTGCAAGGTTAGCTCCAGGTAAATATTGCAATCCTTTAGCCATTCCTGGACCTGTGTCCAAAAACAAGCTACAAATGGACAGAACCAAAACAAATGATCTAATGATTCTGTGTCTTCACAGCAAAATCTGCAGAGCTGGGAAGATTGTATCCCCCATATAAATAACATTCTATTGGTAGCAAGAATTTTATATAATAATTTAAATTGAAAGATTCTAATTTTTGAATCCGGTGTCGTTTTGCGTGTCAGTTCATAAACACAATGCCATGGGATCGGTACGTCAAAAATCTCTTCCCAACTATTTTGCAATTTATATGGGATGGCTGTCAATCCTTTGGTCCTTAAGTGAAACAGATATACTTTCTTATTAATCACAGTTTTCCTTAACCAATTATGTTCTTTAATGCAAGGCCGACAGACAAGTTCCTTACTTTCTCCCCCTTCCACTTTCCTCTTCCACTTTTGCGGTAAGGCTGCAATTATTTGGTTGTAATTTTGGGTAGAGCAGACATTTCCACATGTTTTTGTTAGCTGCATGTGCAACGTAACTCCACCAGTCCTACCGATGATATCATTTACGAAGATTATACCTTTTTTAAACATTCTGTCAAAAAATAAAGGTTTTTTGTCAATTGGTATATTTGAATTTAACCACAATATTTGTTGCATTATTTGTTCTGTCATTTCTGGAGGATTAAATTGAAATTGTAACCAACTTTCTATGGCTTGTTTTAGAAATAGTGATATTTGGGAGATTATTTCCTTTTCAAATAACTGAAAATGAGAGGTTGTAATATGAATAAACGGAAAAAGGCCATTCTTGAACATTGGGTGATACATTCTTACTAATTTGCTTGAGAACCAGTTCGGATTTAAGTATAACTTTCGTATGACTGAAGCTTTTAGTGATAGGTCTAATGCTTTAATATTTAATAATTTCTGTCTTCCGAATTCATATTCATTATATAAATAGGCCCTTTTAATTTTGTCTGGCTTGCCATTCCAAATAAAATTGTTTTTTTTTTCTCATATAATTTAAAAAACTGTTCGCTAGGCGTAGGCAAGACCATAAGCAAATAGGTAAACTGGGATAATACTAAAGAGTTAATCAGGGTGATTTTTCCACAAATTGACAGGTATTTACCTTTCCATGGTAGCAAGATCTTATCTATTTTTGAAGTGAGATCATTCATTTCCATTGGGATATGTATTCCGAGTATATCCACATCACCATCAGAACATTTTATTGGTAAACTACATGGTAATGTAAAAATTGTATTTTTTTGTGATCCAATACGTAATATAGTACATTTGTCATAATTTGGTTGTAATCCAGATAGGTTAGAAAATGTATCTATATCCTCTATGAGGCTGTGGAGGGATTCTAGTTGTGGATTTAAAATAAAACATGAATCATCAGCGTACAATGACACCTTTGTTTTTAAGCCCTGGATTTCTAATCCTCTGATATTATTATTGGATCTGATTTTAATAGCTAACATCTCGATGGCCACAATAAATAGATATGCCGATAGTGGACAACCTTGTTTCACTCCTCTTGACAGTTTAAAACTTTCTGAGAAATAGCCATTATTTACTATTTTACCTAGGGTTATTATACATGATTTTGACCCCTTTTTATAAGAGATTCTCCAAAATTGAAATGCTCCAGGCATTTATATATAAACCCCAGTCGTACTTTATCAAATGCCTTTTCGAAGTCTGCTATGAATAGCAGGCCTGGTTTCCCACATTTTCCATAGTGTTCTATTGTTTCCAATACTTGCCTTATATTATCTCCAATGTATCTTCCATGTAAAAAACCTGTCTGATTAGAATGAATAATATCCGACAATACCTTTTTAATTCTATGCGCTATACATTTTGCTAGAATTTTTGCATCACAACACTGAAGTGTAAGGGACCTCCAATTTTTATAATGGACTGGATCTTTATATTTTCCACTTGTATCCTGTTTCAGTAATAATGAGATCAGACCTTCTTCTTTAGTGTCAGATAATCTACCATTTACATAGGAGTGGTTAAAACATGCTAATAACGGTCCTCTTAGTATATCAAAAAAGATATTTGTTCTAATTATAAATAAATTATCATCCAATAGGCTTTGATTACATTTCCAATATCCTTGCCCACGTGGAAATTCAGTAAGAGTAATGTATATGCCAATTATATGATGGTCCGACCGCATTCTGTCCCCTATCAACACTTTTTAAACTTTTGGTGCCAATGAGAATGAGATAAGAAATAAATCAATACGACTAGCTTGATTGAGTCTCCGCCATGTATATCTCACTAGATCAGTATATTTAAGCCTCCATATATCTACTATTTCTAATGTATCCATGACATTCACAATTTCCTTAAGAGCATGTGGGTGATTGTTTGTGGTGTGATTTCCTTTACGGTCCATGGAGCTATTTAAAACAGTATTATAATCCCCTACCATAATAATAATGTCTTGAATTGCTTGCAGGGTTGATAATTTATTATATATATATATATTGTCAAAGAAGTGTGGATCATCATTATTTGGTCCGTAAAGGTTAATGAGCCATATCTGTTTATGGTCCAATAACATATTTAAAATAATCCATCTACCTTGCGTATCTATTTGGACAATTTGCACATTCGGATCGAAATTACTATTAGTTAATATCATCACCCCTTTAGAATTTCTTTGCCCATGGGAGAAGTATATTCCCCCCCATTCCCTTTTCCACTTCATCTCGAATTGTTGAATGAGTTTCCTGTATACAATAAATATTATATTCCTTCTCTTTGAGCCATGTAAATATTGTTCTTCTTTTGTTATTATCAGCTAAGCCAGTACAATTATAACTGGCTATACTTATTTCACCATACACCATAATGAGATACACGTTTCAAGTATATTTATCATTATATATGTTTGTAAATGTACCAATAAAAAATACCGTAATGATTGAGTGTCCATATAGCTGTACCGTGATATTTGCATTGCTACTGAGTAACCCTTCAATTGTTCTCCACTAATTCCCCCGCTAAAGCCATTCCCCATCCCAAGTTGAGCCGTCATCCCGGTTATCGGCATCCCACCCACGTCCCTCCGGATCCCTAAGGTCCTGAGAGGCCAGGACCCATCCATCGAAAACAGCAGACAGTGCCACCCACAAAACAGAAGCAGATTAACCGCCAAAAGCATTTCCAATGCTGTCACCTATATATATATATATATATATATATATATATATATATATATATATATATATATATATATATATATATAACTATTTTTAAAAAATGATGCATATCCTATTTTCCATAATTATCAATTAATACGTAATAATGTCGGCAGTTCATGCGTAGGATTTTAACATATAACCCGGATTGCCATTGTATTACATTTAATTTATTCACAAGCAATTATTGTCCTAGCAAATAATTCCCGTTGTCCATCCCATACACCCCCCCCCCCCCTCCCACAACCGATGCCGGACAAACACACACGCACATACTCACATACTCCAACACACTCAACCCCCCTCCTCCACAATCCACCATAAAATCAGATACTCAATGGCTGTTATATCCCAGAGCCCAACTCAAGAAAGGACCTGATTTACGAGTGCACATACAGTTAAAGCTGATTGAGAAAGCATGCAGATTGAGCAGAAATTGACAACAATGTGAGATTTGATTAATCTACTTAATCTATGTCAAGTCCTAGGTGATGGAGATCAGATCCACCCTCTTCACCTGAGACACAAACACTCTGATCCCCTGTTGTAACCATTTTCCCAAGCATCTCCGTGCAGTCAGACCTTTGATTATTTTGTGCCACCTGGGCCACAATGATAAACCCCCTCTCTGATTGTCCGAGTATGACCCCCTCCCTATGGGTTACTGCAGCCAGTGTTGCCAGCACTGCCACTACCTGGGTGGGGGTACCCCACCAGAATCCCCACTGGCTAGGTAAAAGGTCGTCAAGGTTCTCATTAGCAGCTTTGAGAATTTCCTTGTATACAGTATAATGCTCTCCCATCAGGGGGCTCTGGCTCAAGTAGGTCTCTGACCGCATTTATTTATCTGTTTAGGCTGCATACTCACAGCAGGTCCATAAAATAGATGGGAACTTCTCTTTGGTGTATAGGTCGCTCAGATGGGTGTCCAGGATATAGGGTTAGGGATCTTTCCATCATGATAGGACAATAAAACATTAGATTAGATGTATACTATATTTAACAATGTATATCCCACATCTATACAAAATTGAAAGCTCTCTCTCACTACCCCTGCTCATAGACCCCCGTTGGCTCTGGGATATGCAACCATTTCCCCTCTCACTCACTTAACGGCGCACCTTTTCAAACACAAAAATGCACACCACATGGTTGACTGCGGAAGAAATGGGCCGAGCATGCAAACGCACCCGCATCCACACCTGCCGCAATGGGGAAAGGACGCCAGAGAGAACACAGAACCGACCACAACAACCATCCGCCAAAACAAGAACCGCCCGCCAAAAAAGCCATGTTCTAATTATTTGTGTTTAAAGATGTATTATTCTGCTTGTTATCGTTTCTTTTTATATCGTTTTATCCTTTTATAAAATACTATACTTACTATAAATGTTCTTTAATATTACAATCCCTATCATTGCTAGGATTGGGTGCTCCATTATTCGACTCCTCTATTACAACTTTTAGAATAGCCATGGAGTAGTCTTTGTGTCTTTGAACATTTGGTTGTCGATATACAGTTTATCCACCACGAGTGCAACACATTTCCCTTTTAATCTGTTTTCCTTGAAGATTGGATACAGAACTTTGCACCTTTCTGCAATCATTCATGCCTATTTTCGTGCCAGCATGTCTTTTCCCTAGGCTTTTAACCATTGCTTTATCCTTAATAAATGCAAATTTGGCAACGATTGGGCGCTCATATTTCTGTCCTCTTTTTCCGAAACGGTGTACACGTTCGAGTTGGATTTTATCGACAGCCTCGAGTGGGATTTGTAGCGCTGTATGCAGGAAGTCCTTCATAATATTCTCTGTTATTTCTCCCTCCTTTTCCTGAATACCCGTAAGTACTAGATTTTCTCTCATCGATCTAGTTTGGATGTCTAGTAAGGCTTCTTTCAGAAGGTTGTTCTCCTTTTTAAGTTCCCTAACGTCTGTTTCCATCTTAGAGACTGTCACTTTTAATTTTTTGGTTTCTTTCTCCATTACCAAAGCTTTTTCGTCACTCATTTGAAGACTCGCTTTCAACTCTTTTACGTCCTTACTGACCAATTCTAGTATGCCCAATTTGTCATTTGTCGACTTCAACAGGTCGCTTTCCACACTTACCAGACCCAGTGGTGAAAAGAAGATTGTGAGGTGAATGCACCTATTTGTAAGTCGCTCTGGATAAGAGCGTCTGCTAAATGATGTAAATGTAAATGTAAAAGCATATATCATCTGTATCAGTCGACGAGTCGCGTTTCCTCTTGGGGATCTGCTCTCCTCGCTTATCTTCCGCCATGTTTGGGTATTGCGTGTTGTTGTAATATTTGTCAATATATTTCTCTAGTCTTATGATCTGTTTTGTGTTATTATCCAGATTGTATTATATTAACTGCATATATATGAAATGCTAATATTTAGTCTAACTTACTGATTTGGAATATTATGTTTTTATCTTGAGGTGGTTTGTACCGCTTTTCTATTCAATACGCCATCTTGCCTACGCGCGCCTCTCTGATTAATGCCCTCCTTGCCTGGTCTGTGAGTTTTGGTGGGCGGCCCTCTCTTGGCAGGTTTGTTGTGGTGCCATATTCTTTCAATTTTTTAATAATGGATTTAATGGTGCTCCATGGGGGGATGTTCAAAGTTTCAGATATTTTTTATAACCCATCCCTGATCTGTACTTCTCCACAACTTTGTCCCTGACCTGTTTGGAGAGCTCCTTGGTCTTCATGGTGCTGCTTGCTTGGTGGTGCCCCTTGCTTAGTGGTGTGACTCTGGGGCCTTTCAGAACAGGTGTATATATACTGAGATCATGTGACAGATCATGTGACACTTAGATTGCACACAGGTGGACTTTATTTAACTAATTGTGTGACTTCTGATGGTAATTGGTTGCACCAGATCTTATTTAGGGGCTTCATAGCAAAGGGGGTGAATACATATGCACGCACCATTTTTTCTGTTATATATTTTTTAGAATTTTTTGAAACAAGTTATTTTTTAAATTTTACTTAACCAATTTAAGTAAATGTCAAGTCGATGTCAAGTCCATGTTTTCATTAAGTCACATTTTTCATAGAAAGTGGGCATGATTGTATTCATATGATCATTATTTCCTGAATGAATAACATTGAATTGGCTTCAACTTTCAACCCCAGCAGGTAAAGGAGGCTAACAAATACAGTTTGTTGGCTTTAGTATCCCCATCAGCACACAGCTCACTGATGTGGTTGTTAGGAGTCACAATGAGACACAACTCAACACCTATGAGTCTGCCCTTGGAATTAATAATAGCACCTAGTTAGTATTCAGCCAGTGGATTGGTGTGTAAAAATACACTAATGAAATGTGAAAATATAAGGTGCAGGTTAACGGATTAGGCCTATTCCCTGTGCAAATCCTGCAGCATGACTGAATTTACTGTGCCGTGGCTGCCTAATATAAAAAGCCATGTCCTCTTAATAGAAGGAATGGAGCCTGGATTCAAAAGGTCTCTTCTCAAAGGCCCAGTGCAGTCAAAAACAAAAACAAAAAGCAAGTACATGGCAATACCACGGAGAGGAGATACTAACTTTCCATGTGTAACTTACTGAAGCCACGTCAGTCTGAATGTGTTGTCTTATGGATCTGAATGTACAATATGTCCATCCATATTTTTACACCCAAATATCCAGTCAATCAGTCACTCTCAGGTTAAGCTGGTGCAGGAGATTAAAACACTTCCTGAACCAAGTTAAGGCTTGAATAAATCAGTTCTACTTTGATTTAAAGCCCCTTTAGGCTTATTTAACACTCATCTAACATAGTCATAAACTATGCAGAATTATCACCTTCACAATCACTGCCTAATACATAAATACTGAACAAAATGCAGGTGTCGGCTTGTGTCAACAACACCAGGCACAGAATGATTATGCAGTAACATATCCGCTTCTGTATATATGCAACATTTATGAATGTCCATGCAATATTTATGAATGTGGTTCTTATGATAACCCACAGTGGTTTTGAATGTTTTACGCAGTGCTAACTGTACATAGGGCTTTTAGACTCATGTACTGCAATATACGAAATTGTGTGGAGAGACCTTACCAGGGACCTATGACCTGGGTCATATACTCATATACTCTGTCCTCTGTGCTGCAGACCCACTGTGTTCACTCAACCTGTTATATTATGTAATACAGGCTGAGAGAGAGAGAGAGAGAGAGACAGAGAGAGAGAGAGAGAGAGAGAGAGAGAGAGAGAGAGAGAGAGAGAGAGAGAGAGAGAGAGAGAGATAACATTCTCCCCTGTGGCACACAGCAGGGTTTGCATTCCTCTGCCATGTCTCGTCAACTTCACTCTGAGTTTGGCCCCGGGGCCTGGCACCCGCTGACACCTCTGTGTGACGCTCTGCACACTGGCATGTCATTCACCCTCTCTCATGCTGACACGGAGAGAGTCTCTTTCTGTCCTTGTTTTTCTCTCCCATTTTCTGTCTCTTTTTCTCTGTTTCTCTCTTACCGCCTCCTCTCTCTGCCTGTGCCTCTTTTTCTTCACTCTCACGCTCTCTGTCTCTCTCACTCTCTCTCTCTCTCTCTCTCTCTCTCTCTGTCTCTCTCTCTCTCTCTTTCTCTCTCGCCCTCAGGGAGTTCATCCCTCCTCATTTTCCTGTTCATCTTATCTAAATATGAAAGGCTTTGGAAACAGCCCCCCTTGTCCCTCCTCCATGCTACATGGTTCTGGACTATGTATAATTGAATCCTAGAATACACCCACTTGTTTGGCTCACACTAATTTAAGTTCCTTGTTAGCCATGTCCCCCTGGATTGACTTGTTGTTGTCCCTTTGCAGTTCAGTTTTGGGGTGGTTGCAGACTACTGAACTCCAAATTGTAGGTGTGCTCTGTATTCTGTCTTGTTCATGCACACACACACACATCCTTTGGGATTTCTCAGTCGCTAACACCCTCGGGCCAAGCTGCTTTTGAGCGCGACCGCAACCAGTCAACTCTGGCCGCTCTGCACTGGAGTGTGGTCTCAGCAGGAATGCAGCATGTTAGCGTAACGCGTGATAGCCTGAATCAAATCAAATCCAAATGTATTTGTCATATGCTTCGTAAACAACAGGTGTAGACTAAAAGTGAAGTGCTTAATTACGGGCCTTTCCCAACAATGCAGAGAGAAAGAAAATAGAGAAATAAAATAAAAGTAAAATGCGTAATAAAAAATAATAAATAAACAATGAGCTACAATAACTTGGCTATATACACCAGTACTGAGTCGATGTACAGGGTTATGAGGTACTGTAATTGAGGTAGATACACTACATTACTAAAAGTATGTGGATATCTCCTCGTCGAACATCTCATTCCAAAATCACGGGCATTAATATGGAGATGGTCCCCCTTTGCTGCTATAACAGCCTCCACTCTTCTGGGAAGGCTTTCCACTAGATGTTGGAACATTGCTGTGGGGACTTGCTTCCATTCAGCCACAAGAGCATTAGTGAGGACAGGCACTGATGTTGGCCGATTAGGCCTGGCTCGCAGTCCGCGTTCCAATTCATCCCAAAGGTGTTCGATGGGGTTGAGGTCAGGGCTCTGTGCAGGCCAGTCAAGTTCTTCCAAACCGATCTCGACCAACCATTTCTGTATGGACCTCACTTTGTGCACAGGGGCATTGTCAAGCTGAAACTTCCCCAAACTGTTGCCACAAAGTTTAGAATGTAATTGTATGCTGTAACGTTATGATTTCCCTTCACTGGAACTAAGTGGTCTAGCCCGAACCATGAAAAACAGCCCCACACCATTACTCATCCTCCACAAACAGTACAGTTGGCACTACGCATTGGGGCAGATAGCGTTCTCCTGGAATCTGCCAAATGTAGATTTGTCCGTCGGATTGCCAGATGGTGAAGTGTGATTCATCACTCCAGAGAATGCGTTTCCACTGCTCCAGAGTCCAATGGCGGCGAGCTTTACACCACTCCAGCTGACGCTTGGCATTGCATATGGTGATCTTAGGCTTGTGTGCGTCTGCTCGGCCATGGAAACCCATTTCATGAAGCTCCCGACGAACAGTTCTTGTTCTGACCTTCCTTCCAGAGGCAGTTTGGAACTCAGTAGTGAGTGTTGCAACTGAGGACAGAGGATTTCTACGCGCTACGCGCTTCAGCACTCGGCGGTCCCGTTCTGTGAGCTTGTGTGGCCTACCACTTTGCGGCTGAGCCATTGTTGCTCCTGGACGTTTCCACTTCACAATAACAGCACTCATAGTTGACCGGGGCAGCTCTAGCAGTGTAGAAATTTGACGAACTGACTTGTTGGAAAGGTGGCATCCTATGATGGTGCCACGTTGAAAGTCACTGAGCTCTTCAGTATGGGCCATTCTACTGCCAATGTTTGTCTATAGAGATTGCATTGCTGTGTGCTCAATTTTATACACCTGTCAGCAACGGGTGTGGCTGAAATAACCGTATCCACTAATTTAGGGGTGTCCACATACTTTTGTATATATAGTGTATGTACATATACAGTAACTAGGAATAAGTAATAAACAGTAGCAGCAGAGTATGTGATGTGTCAAAAAAGTTGGGTCAATGCAGATAGTCCAGGTAGCTATTTGGTTAACTATATAATGAACTATAACGAGTCTTATGGCTTGGGGTAAAGGCTGTTCAGGGTCCTGTTGGTTCCAGACTTGATGCATCGGTACCATTTGCCCTGCGGTAGCAGAGAAAACAGTCTATGACTTGGGTGGCTGGAGTTTTTGACCATTTTTAGGGCCTTCCTCTGACACCGTCTAGTATAGAAGTCCTGGATGGCAGGGAGCTCGGCCCCAATGATGTACTGGGCCATACACATTACCCTCTGTAGCGCCTTGCTGTATGGATGCCAAGCAGTTGCCATAACAAGCGGGGATGCAGCCAGTCAAGATGCTCTAAGTGGTGCAGCTGTAGAACTTCTTGAGGATCTGAGGGCCCATGACAAATCTTTTCAGCCTCTTGAGGGGGAAGAGGCGTTGTCATGCCCTCTTCACAACTGTGTTGGTGTGTGTGGACAATGATAGATCCTTAGTGATGTGGACACCGAGAACTTGAAGCTCAGGACCTACAGCCCTGTCAATGTGAATGGGGGCGTGCTTGGCCCTTCGTTTCGTGTAATCCATGATCAGCTCCTTTGTCTTGCTGACGTTGAGGTAGAGGTTGTTGTCTTGTCACCACACTGCAAGGTCTCTGACCTCCTTCCTAAAGGCTGTCTCATCGTTGTCGGTGATCAGGCCTACCACCGGCGTGTCATCATCAGCAAACTTAATGATGGTGTTGGAGTCGTGCGCGGCCACGCAGTCGTGGGGACTAAGCACACACCCCTTAGGGGCCCCAGTGTTGAAGGTCAGTGTGGCAGATTTGTTGTTGCCTAACCTCACAACCAGGGGGCGGCCCGTCAGGAAATCCAGGATCCAGTTGCAGAGAGAGGTGTTCAGCCCCAGGGTCCTTAGGTTAGTGATGAGCTTGAAGGCCATTATGCTGTTGCACGCTGATCTGTAGTCAATGAACAGCATTCTCACATAGGTGTTCCTCTTGTCCAGGTGGGAAAGGGCAGTGTGGAGTGCAATAGAGATTGCGTCATCTGTGGATCTCTTGGGGCAGTATGCGAATTGGAGTGGGTCCAGGGTGTCTTGGATGATGGTGTTGATGTGAGCCATGAAAAGCCTTTCAAAGCATTTCATGGTTACAGATGTGAGTGCTGTGGGGCGATAGTCATTTAGAGAGGTTACTTTGGCGTTCTTGGGCACAGGGACTATGGTGGTCTGCTTGAAAGGTATTACAGACTGGGTCAGGGGGAGGTTGAAAATATCAGTGAAAACACTTGCCAGCTGGTCAGCGCATGCTCTGAGTACGCGTCCTGGTAATCCGTCTGGCCCTGCGGCTTTCTGAATGTTAACCTGTTTAAAGGTCTTACTCACATCGGCTACGGAGAGTGTGATCACACAGTGGTCTGCAACCCTTTAGCTTCAACTAGCAGCATTTAGTACTTATAGTAGCATTAGCCTCAATTCACAATCTCATCCGATGTTTGACTTCATGTCCAGGCAGCAACATATTAGCTTCAACCCTGTAAGCCTGTTGCTCTGCTGCTGCACTCCTACACATTAGTGTCAATGGGCAACAGAGTCATTAGTACACAGTACCGTTGTACACTGAGTGTACAAAACATTAAGAACACCCGCTCTTTCCATGACATACACTGACCAGGTAAATCCGGGTGAAAGCTATGATCTCACACAGCAGCACCTCAGAGCATTAGCTTCCGTAACAATTTAATGGCTTGTCATTTAGTCTGTGTTGGCCTTTGCCAACTTTCTCTCCATTATCCTTCTTAAAGCTTCTACAAAGAGCACACTTCTCATGGATAGGCTTGATTCATAGTGAGTGTGAAGCAGAGGGTCTGTAATTATAGCAAAAGTCTGTGAAAGGCTTAGACAGCAAGAACCCAGGTGTGAATTGGAGCTGTGATTTATTCATCCATGCATGCTTACTGATGTGATACTAGAATTTGTTCAATGTCAGGACTTAATGTCCATGCTTTGCATAAGTACACAGGAAGGTATGCTGTCTCAGTGGAAATTATTACAGATTTCTGCACATGCTGTATCAAAATTACTATTGACCTTCTGTCTCTCAATACATTGTTTCCTTAGATACACATTGTTTTCTAAGCCACCTGATATTCACTTTTAGATTAAATGTAAGACACTTTCATCTCTCACTTCTTCAGTTTATCTCCCTGACAGTCAAACGGTTGTTGCATGTTGTCTAGCAGGGATAGTTGTACTAATATTATATCATACACTTACTGTATGTGTCTCATGAATAAAGCCAGTTGTTGTAAAGGAGATGGCTTTATCTTTTTCCCAGTGCAAATGCCTCATACTGACCTCCACGTTCAATATGGGAAATGGATCTCCTCTGTGGTTCCTCTTATTAAATCACTTTTATAAGAACAAACCCTGGAGTAAAAGTCTGACTCTGTTTTGACGTTTGTTCTTACCTGAAGGCTTGCTTTATTATTGATGCTATAATATGCATGGAACTCATGGGGGTCAGGGAAGACAAGAAGGAGTAATGAAATGACAGCGTTGACGCGGTGGTTTAAACTGCCTTGGGTTGCCAATTTGGTTTACAGCTGGGAGACACTTCTTTATCTTTCACTTCCTCTACTGCGGAAGGTTCTGTATCCCTGACACTGAATGGAATTTATTGTACATAATAGAATACAACTCCTACACCTTATGATTTGATCGCTACTTTTCCCCACAAAGCTTTCACAAGGGAAAGCTTTTTATCTCTTGATATGATTGACTGTAGGCTGAAGTGGGACTAGTCTTGAAGCAAACCGAGACACACACACACACACACACACACACACTGACAGTATTACAAAAGCACACACAGTAAGATGGCATTATCAACTTAAATCACCCCATGCCGACACTCTGCCGAGCTAGCATTCAGCGCTATTTATGGCATCCGCTATTTCTATTGAGACACATGATAAGCTTATCTGTCGTAGATGTGGATGAGAATGCATTCTTTATGTGTGATAGTCAGCCATGGATGTTAGCTGTTATTAGCCATTGTCTCTCCTATTATGGAAATAACAACTCAGGCTATCTCATGCTATTCACAGCACAATAGAGGAAATGTTAAATATTAAGGACATTGTTGCAAACTTTTTTTTATCTTGACAACCTGAAGACATCGACTTAATGTGCACTTGAACTTGTCAAGCTAAGATAAAGTGATAATTGCTATTGTAGAAACTTTGAATGTTTGAATATAGTTTCCTTTAGTGCAATTTTCATTTGTGCCATATTCAACAGTGTGTCTGCTAAATGTGGTGGTAAGGCGCATAGTGTCAAAGAATTTGATTTTGTCACAATGGATTTTTTCAGTGGAAGTTGTCAGTGGTAATGTGTCCAGGGATATTTAGTCATATTGGATGTCATCTCTGTCTCCAGGTTTGCTCCTGTCAGTGAGCTGGCCCCAGTAGGCAGACCGGTGGGCAGCATCCTGGCAGCCGCCATGAACCAGACAATCTTCTACTCCATTGTGGGAGGAAACGAAGGTGGTAAGTGCAGAAATGTACCTTCCAGTGCTATAGATAAAATAAACACTCGCCAAAATAGGAAAAGGTCACATTTCTGTCTTACTTTCTTGCAATAATGTACAATCCATGGAAATTGCAGAGAAATGGCCTGAAACAAAAAATTGGCTGCACTTTACTTGTGGTAAAAGTAACTATTGTTAAAGTAACTATTTTTTACCACAGTGGAAGTTTCCTTTTATCACAGTCTATTTCCATTGTCTATGAAGTTAACGTGCAATAGTCTTCGTCAATGTGTGATGCACAGTCTACTCCTGATTAATGCATCGACTTGGGAATGTCCTAAATTAGTGCTTTAAACCTGAGCATCTGGAAGTAGTGAAATTAAATGTAAAATGGGGCTAGTGAACTGCATCACACTTAAACAGTGTGTGCATGTACAGTATCAGCAGCAGGCTGCAAAATGTCAAAATAAAAAAAGGATAGGTTATAATCTTTCTGGTTGGCAGTTGGCACACCCACAGATGCAAAATTAACCTATTTTTTTAATCCAATGTTGATCCTTTCAGTGAGTGCTGCCAATATCTTCGTCATGTTGTACTGATAGTTTTTTGATTGGTTGCAGGTCAGTTCCAAGTGAATAACCGGACAGGTGTTATCTCCACGGCTAAGACTCTGGATTATGAGAATGTCACCAGCTACGTGCTCAGGGTCCAGGCTGACTCCATGGTCGTGGTCATGGCCCAACTGCGGGTTCCCTCCAAATGTAAGAGGGGGGTATTGAACTGGTGTAGGGGGCTGGGACACTACATCAAGTGCTCACCTTTCCAGCTAGATACAGTGCCTTGCAAAAGTATTCATCCCCATTGGCATTTTTCCTATTTTGTTGCATTACAACCTGTAATTTAAATGGATTTTTATTTGGATTTCATGTAATGGACATACACAAAATAGTTCAAATTGGTGAAGTGGAATGAAAAAAATAACTTGTTTCAAAAAATTATTAAAAATAAATAACGGAAAAGTGATGCATGCATATGTATTCACACCCTTTGCTATGAAGCCCCTAAATAAGATCTGGTGCAACCAATTACCTTCAGAAGTCACATAATTAGTTAAATAAAGTCCACCTGTGTGCAATCTAAGTGTCACATGATCTGTCACATGATCTCAGTATATGTACACCTGTTCTGAAAGGCCCCAGAGTCTGCAACACCACTAAGCAAGGGGCACCACCAATCAAGCGGCACCATGAAGACAAAGGAGCTCTCCAAACAGGTCAGGGACAAAGTTGTGGAGAAGTACAGATCAGGGTTGGGTTATTAAAAAATATTCGAAACTTTGAACATCCCACAGAGCACAATTAAATCCATTATTAAAAAATGGAAAGAATATGGCACCACAACAAACCTGCCAAGAGAGGGCCGCCCACCAAAACCAGGCAAGGAGGACATTAATCAGAGAGGCAACAAAGAGACCAAAGATAACCCTGAAGGAGCTGCAAAGCCAAAAGGCATGTGGGAGACTCCCCAAACATATGGAAGAAGGTACTCTGGTCAGATGAAACTAAAATTGAGCTTTTTGGCCATCAAGGAAAACGCTATGTCTGGCGCAAACCCAACACCTCTCATCACCCGGAGAACACCATCCCCACAGTGAAGAATGGTGGTGGCAGCATCATGCTGTGGGAATGTTTTTCATCAGCAAGGACTGGGAAACTGGTCAGAATTGAAGGAATGATGGATGGCGCTAAATACAGGGAAATTCTTGTTTCAGTCTTCCAGAGATTTGAGACTGGGACGGAGGTTCACCTTCCAGCAGGACAATGACCCTAAGCATACTGTTAAAGCAACACTCAAGTGGTTTAAGGGGAAATATTTAAATGTCTTGGAATGGCCTAGTCAAAGCAAAGACCTCAATCCAATTGAGAATCTGTGGTATGACTTAAAGATTGCTGTACACCAGCATAACCCATCCAACTTGAAAGAGCTGGAGCAGTTTTGCCTTGAAGAATGAGCAACAATTCCAGTGGCTAGATGTGCCAAGCTTATAGAGACATACCTCAAGAGACTTGCAGCTGTAATTGCTGCAAAAGGTGGCTCTACAAAGTATTGACTTTGGGGGGGTGAATAGTTATGCACGCTCAAGTTTTCTGTTTTTTTGTCTTATTTCTTTTTTGTTTCACAATCAAAAATATGTTGCATCTTCAAAGTGGTAGGCATGTTGTGTAAATCAAATGATACAAACCCCCAAAAAATCAATTTTAATTCCAAGTTGTAAGGAAACAAAATAGGAAAAATGCCAAGGGGGGTGAATATTTTCACAAGCCACTGTAATGTGGTTGTCCTTGGTATTAAGAGGAAATCAAGGCATATTTATACAATTATTAGTCATTTAGCAGACACTCTTATCCAGAAGAACTTACAGGAGCAATTAGGTGTAAGTACCTTCTTCAAGGGCACATCGACAGTTTTTCCACCTAGTCGGCTCAGGGATTCGAACCATCAACCTTTTGGTTACTGGCCCAACGGTCTTAACTTCTAGGCTAACTGCCCCCCATTGTGGGGTAAAATACTTTTTGGCCCACATCAGATAAACCCTCTTCACCTCATATCTGTAATTATTCGAATGCAGAGCAGGCCGCCGTGTGATTTTTCATTATGTTTTACAACTTTATTGAGTTCAAATAATCAGAGCAGAACATGGCGGAATTGTCAGATTGTCACAGACCAATTAACATCATTACACACACACACACACACACACACACACACACACACACACACATTTGGGTCATTCTACAGATTCGGTGCCTTTTGTGATTGAGGAGGATGAAACAATGAACATTAAAATCTTAAGCTTTTTTTTATTTGATGTGACAAAGTAATGTGTGTACTTGATAGAAAATACCTTTTCCCATCTCAATGTAGAGTATTAAGTTATTATTCTGTATTATTTTCTCAAACAAGTCCCAATTTAATTCAACCCCGTCACAGTCATTTTGTTATTCAACTATTCATTTTTCCAATAAGCTTGAGATCAGCTTCTGGCATAATCTCACAGTTTAGATGTCCCTTGTAAATAATGGCATATTGTAATTAAAGAGAAAATCAAGAAAAACTGACCAGCACCATCCTTTCCAGTTTACGATGAAGAAATTTCTAATCTAACTCCACATTTTCGCAAGAAATGTGCAAGAATGCTGCGTAATTCCTGACAAAATTGAAATAGCCTTATTTACCCTGAATTAATACACACAATAAAAACACTATTGATGTTATATTTTGTGTATTTAATAAAAAATGTAAAAATAATAATCTCGTAACAGGGATGAATGCACCGCAACAGGGTTGAAAATCATGTAACAGGGTTGAGTGAAAAGCATCACGTGTCATATGTTTTATCTTTTGAGATCACTAACATGTTGCCATTTTTAAAACATTTAAAACATTTTTAAACCTACTGTCAACATAGCTTTTAAAATCTAAAGAATCTAGATGAAAGCTAGACAGAGTAAAACACATTAATGAACTAATAACAGTAACAACATTTCATTGATTTCATAAAAATATCCATCTGATAATGGCAGGAGTCTGTTTGAACATTGAGCAAACATCTTAACATTGATAACCTACAGTGAGGGAAAAAAGTATTTGATCCCCTGCTGATTTTGTACGTTTGCCCACTGACAAAGAAATGATCAGTCTATCATTTTAATGGTAGGTTAATTTCAACAGTGAGAGACAGAATAACAACAAAATAATTCTGAAAAACGCATGTCAAAAATGTTATAAATTGATTTGCATTTTAATGAGGGAAATAAGTATTTGACCCCCTCTCAATCAGAAAGATTTCTGGCTCCCATGTGTCTTTTATACAGGTAACGAGCTGAGATTAGGAGCACACTCTTAAAGGGAGTGCTCCTAATCTCAGCTTGTTACCTGTATAAAAGACACCTGTCCACAGAAGCAATCAATCAGATTCCAAACTCTCCACCATGGCCAAGACCAAAGAGCTCTCCAAGGATGTCAGGGACAAGATTGTAGACCTATACAAGGCTGGAATGGGCTACAAGACCATCGCCAAGCAGCTTGGTGAGAAGGTGACAACAGTTGGTGCGATTATTCGCAAATGGAAGAAACACAAAATAACTGTCAATCTCCCTCGGCCTGGGGCTCCATGCAAGATCTCACTTCGTGGAGTTGCAATGATCATGAGAACGGTGAGAAATCAGCCCAGAACTACACGGGATGATCTTGTCAATGATCTCAAGGCAGCTGGGACCATAGTCACCAAGAATACAATTGGTAACACACTACGCCGTGAAGGACTGAAATCCTGCAGCGCCCGCAAGGTCCCCCTGCTCAAGAAAGCACATATACATGCCCGTCTGAAGTTTGCCAATGAACATCTGAATGATTCAGAGGAGAACTGGGTGAAAGTGTTGTGGTCAGATGAGACCAAAATGGAGCTCTTTGGCATCAACTCAACTCGCCGTGTTTGGAGGAGGAGAAATGCTGCCTATGACCCCAAGAACACCATCCCCACCGTGGAGGTGGAAACATTATGCTTTGGGGGTGTTTTTCTGCTAAGGGGACAGGACAACTTCACCGCATCAAAGGGTCGATGGACGGGGCTATGTACCGTCAAATCTTGGGTGAGAACCTCCTTCCCTCAGCCAGGGCATTGAAAATGGGTTGTGGATGGGTATTCCAGCATGACAATGACCCAAAACACACGGCCAAGGCAACAAAGGAGTGGCTCAAGAAGAAGCACATTAAGGTCCTGGAGTGGCCTAGCCAGTCTCCAGACCTTAATCCAATAGAAAATCTGTGGAGGGAGCTGAAGGTTCGAGTTGCCAAACGTCAGGCTCGAAACCTTAATGACTTGGAGAATATCTGCAAAGAGGAGTGGGACAAAATCCCTCCTGAGATGTGTGCAAACCTGGTGGCAAACTACAAGAAACGTCTGACCTCTGTGATTGCCAACAAGGGTTTTGCCACCAAGTACTAAGTCATGTTTTGCAGAGGGGTCAAATACTTATTTCCCTCATTAAAATGCAAATCAATTCATAACATTTTTTACATGCGTTTTTCGGGATTCTTTTGTTGTTATTCTGTCTCTCACTGTTCAAATAAACCTACTATTAAAATTATAGACTGATCATTTCTTTGTCAGTGGGCAAACGTACAAAATCAGCAGGGGATCAAATACTTTTTTCCCTCACTGTATATAGGTCACATGTTGCCATTTTTTTACATTTTAAACTACTGTCAACATAGCTTTTAAAGTTTAAACAATCAAGATGAAATCTAGACAGATTAAAACACATTAATAAACTAACAACAGTTACAACATTTCATTGATTTCATAGAAATATCCAGAGTAATGGCAGGAATGTCTGTGTTGTTTGAATGTTTGAACATTAAGCAAACGTCTTAACATTAATAACCTATAGGTAAGCCTACAGTTTGTTCACCATTTTTACTGAGAGAGCCTAGCCCACACTTCCTTCTGTATTTCCATGTGCCTAGAAGTCACCGGTTTAGGGGGATCAATGTGTTCCAAGATGTCCTCAAATGGATACCACAGGATATTGTCAGAGTGGTGTAGGTGGATAAGTAGGAATCAGGCGCAGGAAACCAGGAGGACTTCAACAGAACTTTACTAAAGTCCAAACACAAATATCAGTCGCCAACCCAACCGGGTGGCGCGAACAATTACGCACGAAACAACAGTGCGGAAACAACAAGAAAAGCGCACGCAGTGCGAGCTCTCGAAATAACACAATAACGAGAGAACCAAACTCGTAGAGGCAGGCTGACATAAACAATCACGCATAACACCTGACCCAAACACACGAAACTAAATAAGGGAACAATTAAGACACAAATAAGGGACAGGTGTTATGAACAGACAAAACCAAATGAACATGAAACATAGAACGGTGGCAGCTAGTACTCCGGAGACGACGACCGCCGAAGCCTGCCCGAACAAGGAAGAGGAGCAGCCTCGGCCGAAACCGTGACAGTACCCCCCCCTTGACGCGCGGCTCCAGCCGTGCGCCGACCCGGAGCTCGGGGACGACCCGGACGACGCGGAGCAGGGCGCGCAGGATGACCCCGATGGAACTCGGTCAGTAGGGACTGGTCTAATACGTCCCTCCTTGGCACCCAGCACCGCTCCTCCGGACCGTACCCCTCCCACTCCACGAGATATTGAAGACCCCCCATCCGGCGTCTAGAATCCAGGATGGACCTCACGGTGTACGCCGGAGCCCCCTCGATGTCCAACGGGGGCGGAGGAGTCTCCTCAATCTCAAAGTCCTGGAGTGGACCAGCTACCACCGGCCTGAGGAGAGACACATGGAACGAGGGGTTAATATTTTTGTAATCAACAGGTAGTTCTAACCTATAACTCACCTCGTTCAATCTCCTCAGGACTTTAAATGGCCCCACAAACCGCCGACCCAGCTTCCGGCAGGGCAGGCGGAGGGGCAGGTTTCTGGTTGAGAGCCAGACTCGATCTCCAGGTGCGTACACTGGCCCCTCACTGCGGTGTAAGTCGGCGCTCGTCTTCTGTCGACGTATGGCACGCTGCAGATGGACGTGTGCAGCGTCCCACGTCTCCTCCGAGCGCCGTACCCACTCATCCACAGCGGGGGCCTCGATCTGGCTCTCATGCCATGGTGCCAGCACCGGCTGGTACCCTAACACACACTGAAAAGGGGTTAGTTGGGTGGAGGAGTGGCGAAGAGAGTTCTGTGCCATCTCGGCCCAGGGCACATATCTCGCCCACTCCTCCGGCCGGCCCTGACAGTATGACCTCAGAAACCTACCCACATCCTGGTTGACACGTTCAACCTGCCCATTACTCTCCGGGTGGTAACCCGAGGTAAGGCTTACCGAAACCCCCAACCGTTCCATAAATGCTCTCCACACTCTAGAGGTGAACTGGGGGCCTCGGTCAGACACTATATCCTCGGGTACCCCGTAATGCCAGAAGACATGGGTGAAAAGAGCCTCTGCGGTCTGTAGGGCAGTGGGTAGACCCGGCATGGGAAGGAGACGACAGGCCTTAGAGAACCGATCCACAACGACCAGGATGGTAGTATTCCCCTGTGAGGGGGGAAGGTCGGTAACAAAATCCACCGAGAGGTGGGACCAGGGTCGTTGTGGAATAGGCAGGGGTTGTAACTTACCCCTGGGCAAATGTCTGGGCGCCTTACACTGGGCACACACCGAACAGGAGGAGACATAAATCCTCACATCCCTAGCTAACGTTGGCCACCAGTACTTCGTGCTAAGGCAGTGCACTGTCCGGCCGATACCCGGATGGCCAGAGGAGGGGGACGTATGAGCCCAACAAATGAGGCGATCGCGTACCTCGAGCGGAACGTACGTCCGACCCACAGGACACTGTGGAGGACTCGGGTCGGTGCGTAACGCCCGCTCGATCTCACCATCAACCTCCCACACCACCGGAGCAACCAGACAAGACTCCGGTAGTATGGGCGTGGACTCAACTGACCTCTCCTCTGCGTCATACCGCCGAGACAGAGCATCTGCCTTCCCGTTCTGGGACCCAGGGATGTATGTGATTTTAAACACAAACCGGGCTAGGAACATAGTCCAGCGAGCCTGGCGAGGATTCAGTCTCCTAGCTGCCCGGATGTACTCCAGGTTACGATGGTCAGTTAGAATGAGGAAAGGGTGTTGAGCCCCCTCGAGCTAATGCCGCCACACCTTTAGGGCCTGTACCACGGCTAACAGCTCCCTGTCTCCTACGTCATAATTCCGCTCCGCCGGACTGAGCTTCTTTGAGTAAAACGCACAGGGACGGAGTTTAGGTGGAGTGCCAGAACGCTGGGAAAGAATGGCCCCTATCCCGGCCTCTGACGCGTCCACCTCTACTTGGAACGGTAAAGAGGGATCCGGATGCGCCAACACCGGCGCCGAGGTAAACAGGTCCTTCAGTCTCCCAAATGCCCTGTCCGCCTCAGCTGACCACCGCAAGCGCACCGGACCCCCCTTTAACAGAGACGTTATGGGAGCTGCCACCTGTCCAAAACCCCGGATAAACCTCCGGTAATAATTCGCAAAACCCAAGAACCGTTGCACCTCCTTCACAGTGGTTGGGGTCTGCCAATTACGCACAGCTGACACCCGGTCTACCTCCATCTTCACCCCTGACGCAGATAACTGGTAACCCAGAAAGGAGACCGACTTCTGGAAAAACAGACATTTCTCTGCCTTGACATATAGGTCATGCTCCAACAGCCTCCTCAATACTCGGCGCACCAGGGCTACATGCTCAGCACGGGTAGGACTATACACCAGAATGTCGTCGATGTACACAACTACTCCCTGTCCCTGCATGTCCCGGAAAATCTCATCGACGAAGGATTGGAAGACTGAGGGAGCATTCATCAACCCATATGGCATGACTAGATACTCGTAGTGTCCGGAAGTCGTGCTAAACGCTGTCTTCCATTCATCGCCCTCTCGAATGCGCACCAAGTTATATGCGCTCCTAAGATCCAATTTTGTAAAGAACTGCGCACCGTGCAGTGACTCCGTCATAGTCGCAATCAGAGGAAGTGGATAGCTGTACTTCACTGTGATCTGATTGAGACCGCGGTAATCAATACACGGGCGCAGACCTCCATCCTTTTTCTTCACAAAAAAGAAACTTGAGGAAGCGGGTGAAACGGAGGCCCGTATGTATCCCTGTCTAAGAGACTCAGAGATGTATGTCTCCATAGCCTTTCTCTCCTCTTGAGACAAGGGATACACATGGCTCCGCGGGAGAGCTGCTCCTGACTGGAGATCTATCGCACAATCCCCCCGTCTATGAGGCGGCAGCTGCGCCGCCCTAGTCTTACTGAACGCCAGTGCCAAATCCTCATACTCGGGGGGAATCTGCAGTGCTGGCATTAGATTCGGACTCTCCACCGAGGTCGCCCCTATGGAAACACCCAGACACCGCCCCTCACATTGAGCAGACCACCCTTTAAGAGCTTTCTCTCGCCATCTAATAATAGGGTCATGAGTCATCAACCAGGGAAGACCCAGCACTACCGGATACGCAGGAGAGTCAATCAGATAGAGCTGAATTCTCTCCTCATGACCCTCCTGTGCCATCATCTGAAGGGGTGCTGTGACTTCCCTAATCAACCCAGACCCTAACGGACGGCTATCTAGGGCATGGACGGGGAAAGGCTTATCCACTGGAAGGAGGGGAATCCCTAACTCTATACAGAACTGGCGATCTACAAAATTCCCAGCTGCGCCTGAATCTACCAGCGCCTTATGCTGGGAACGAGGTGCAACCTGTGGGAAACAAACAGGCAAGGTTAGGTGCACGACAGAAAGCTCTGGGTAAGCAGGGCGCCTACTCACCTGGGGGGACCCCCCAATGCGTGACCTGCCATCTCCCTCACTGGAGGACCCGCCCCAACACCTAGCCGCAGTGTGCCCTCCACGACCACAGTTGGTGCAAGGGCCGGGTCCCCTCGGGCTCCTCCTCCTCCGTTCCCTAGCGCCAGCACCTCCGAGCTCCATAGGGCTCGGCTCGGAGGTGCTGGAGAGTGGAATGGGCGAACCCCCCCCTCCGGGACGCCCACGGGTGGCGAGCAGGGTATCCAGCCGGATGGCCATGTCGACCAGCTGGTCGAAAGTCAACGACGTGTCCCTGCACGCCAACTCTCGCTGGACGTCCTCCCGGAGGCTGCAGCGGAAATGGTCGATATGGGCCCGCTCATTCCACCCTGCATCAGCCGCTAGGGTCCGAAACTCCAAGGCAAAGTCATGGGCGCTCCTCATCCCCTGTCGGAGGTAGAATAGACGTTCCCCCGCCGCCTTCCCCTCTGGTGGATGGTCGAACACAGCACGGAAGCGGCGGGAGAACTCCGCATAGTTCGTGGTAGCGGCGTCCATTCTCCTCCACTCGGCGTTGGCCCACTCCAACGCCTTGCCGGTGAGACAGGAGATGAGGGCTGAGACGCTCTCGTGTCCCGAGGGCGCCGGGTGTACGGTGGCGAGGTAGAGCTCCACCTGCAGCAGGAACCCTTGACACCCGGCAGTGGAGCCGTCGTACGCCCTCGGGAGCGAGAGCCGAATCCCACTAGGTTCCGGAGATGAGACAGGAGGGCTGACCGATGGGGCTGGTTCGGTTCGTGGAGGTGTGGGAACCCCGCTGGTCTCCCATCGGTGCAGAGTATTCATCACCCCCTCCAGGGCGTGACAGACCTGGTTGATGCGGTCCTCCTGACCACGAAGACGTTCAGCCATCTCGGCTGTCGGCGCGGTCGCTCCTGCTGATTCCATGGAAGTGATGCGTGATTCTGTCAGAGTGGTGTAGGTGGATAAGTAGGAATCAGGCGCAGGAAACCAGGAGGACTTCAACAGAACTTTACTAAAGTCCAAACACAAATATCAGTCGCCAACCCAACCGGGTGGCGCGAACAATTACGCACGAAACAACAGTGCGGAAACAACAAGAAAAGCGCACGCAGTGCGAGCTCTCGAAATAACACAATAACGAGAGAACCAAACTCGTAGAGGCAGGCTGACATAAACAATCACGCATAACACCTGACCCAAACACACGAAACTAAATAAGGGAACAATTAAGACACAAATAAGGGACAGGTGTTATGAACAGACAAAACCAAATGAACATGAAACATAGAACGGTGGCAGCTAGTACTCCGGAGACGACGACCGCCGAAGCCTGCCCGAACAAGGAAGAGGAGCAGCCTCGGCCGAAACCGTGACAGTTATCATCAAGAAGTGCCCAGAAGTACCTATTTGGTCCAGCACAGCACATGCATTTGACCTGCACATGGGATTCATCTGTGGCTAGAATTATTCCGGGATAGAAATCGTCATCATATTTGGCCACGCACCATTTCCCGCATATGTCTTTTGACCTCTCTTATCTAGATCTCCTATTCCTTTCTTCTTTCCTGCTAAAACATATTTTGTCCATCTCATGCGTTCACTCCTGAGGTACTTTTCCCTTCGTTCTGGATCAGCATTTCTTCTTGCCCTGTACTCTCTTTGCCTTTCTGCTGCTGTTTTTGCCATTGTTGAATCTGAAATTGTAGGTCAAGGTCAAGTCAATGACCAGTTTACTCTCCAAAACTAATTACTGTATCCTTTTAATCACTATGTAGTAAAATGAACGTGAACTTGCAGATAATACTCCTAAATATGTCAGTACAAACCAGTCGGCTAGTGAACATGAACCCCTCACGCACCAGTTGCCAAGGCAGTATACTGTATGTCTTTTTAGACTAGTCTTCATTTACATTCTCTAGTCTTTTTATGCATTACCAAATTATGCTTTAAAGCAACAAAACTTTATTTTCTGTTGATTGTGTGTCCATGACCACCACCACCTCGTGTCTTAAAGATCTTACATTTCCAGGAGAATTACCTGACCACCGGCGCGCGGATGTCCCTCACCTTCCTCTCTATGTGTGTTTCCTTTCTGCTGCAGTTTTTTCCATTGTTGAATCTGAAATTGTAGGTCAAGGTCAAGTCAATGACCTGCTTACTCTTCAAGACTAAATATTGTATCCTTTTAATCACTATGTAGTAAAATGAACATGAACTTGCAGATAATACTCCTAAATATGTCAATGTATATAGGAGAGAGAACAAATTAATTGTCACTTTTTTTAAGTTATTATTTTCAAAAATTCCTCGTACTTTTAGTTGATACTGTAAAACCGTAAACAACAAACATTCAACAAGAAAATATGATTGGTATTAAGCAATATACATTAAATATTGCTAAGATTTAACAGCTATTCAACCCTGTAACAGCCATTCAACCCCGTAACATTGAAAAATGTGATGGGGTTGAATGTGACAGGGTTGAAGATTTTGTGCTAATCTGTTGCTAATTCGGGATGCTAGCAGCTAGCATTGTGCCACATGGCCTTATTCAACAAAAGACATTGTTATACTTCATAGCTATAAAAACAATTCTTGGTAAAATCTTAACTATGAATTCCCCCCCCCCCAACAGAGTTGAATACCTGAGATTGACAAAGCCCATATGTGCTTAAAAAACATGAAATATTTATAAAAAGTGAGAGAGCAGCTTACCACTTGTCACACCAGGCTTCTCTGAAGACTTGTATGATGTCACTTCCTCATAAATGATGTCCACAGGATCAAACCATTATTTAATTGTGAGTGGGGGTATTGTTGCGTTACGGGGTTGAAAGAAATACAAGGACAGGGGTAAAAGCCTGAATTTCTCAGAAAATAAAATGTCTTATGCTGAGAAAATGGATTATGCATAATAAGGGGGCATATACAATTAATTTAACAAAAAAAAAGCATTATTATTTAACACTGTGTACTCAAAATGAGTCACGCCATTTGCATGATGGTCAATAGGGACAGGCGAAATTCTTAATACTCCTAAGAAAAGCAAACATATAAGTATTGAAATTCATCTCTGTTTAAAATCATATTCTCTACTCCATATTAAAAACATGTAAAACTTTGAAATGTTGTAATTTAAGTGTAGTTTGATAAATGTTCTGACAAGTTATAGCACTAGTACATCTTGGGACACTGACAATACTGAAATGTCACCGAATCTGTAGAATGACCCATATATTTAATCAAGCAGAGTAATTGATAAGAATTCATTTAACACAGCTCCCCTCCACTCCCACCACCCCTTTCCCTAAATTAAAATGTACTCTACGCACACTCAATAGCTCATTCTGCCATGGGAGCCATCCTTTCTCTTAATGGTTTTCTTTCTTAATGTGTGTGTGTGTGTGTGTGTGTGTGTGCGCGCTTGTGTGTGCGCTGAATTTCTCTCTATGCTGTTGTTTCTCTACACTTGCAAGCATATGTTTGTGAGTGTGTCTCTTTACTGAAAAGTTACCAATTTCCCACAAGACCACAACGGATAAACCGTGGAGGGAATAAAACCGTTTTTAGAGAGACAGAAAAAAGGCAATAGAGAGAGAGCGACTGTCCTATCCCTCTGGGCCTTCCCTCTGGCTCTCACAGTGGTGTTTGTGCCTGTGATTTGATGAACTGTGTTTTTGTTTGTCCTATTCCCTCGAATCCTCCTTAGCCCTAGCCTCATGACTTTACATTTCTGTGCACTGCTGGAAGAAAAATAGTCATTGACAGTGCATATTTTTCACCTTAACTGCAGTGTGGGCCAGGTTAGGATTGTGCTAGGTTTGTACATATTTGTACTGTATAAGTGTAACAGTGACAAATAGGTATGAGTGTGTATATCCTTACTACAAACTATTTTCCTTGAGGACAACCTGGCATATACATGGAAATGGCACAGTAGCTGCAAAAGGAGAACATATTTGATTATTTGATTATGAACTGGAACCTTTTTGTATGGGAGTTTTATTTTGTTTGTAATAAAGCTCCCCTTCCCTACCAACACTGATCCCCTCTAAACTATAGGGGGTACTGTAGAGGAACGTAAATGGAAGTTGTATGCTCTTGCTGCCCTGTTTCAGTCTGGATAAGACAATATGCCTTATGTCTAAAATGTGACTGTGTCCCTCCTCTTTAACTCTGCAGCCAACACAGCCAAGGTGTTTATCGAGGTACAGGATGAGAATGACCACCCGCCTGTCTTCACCAGAAAGCTCTACATCGGTGGTGTGGCTGAAGATACTAAGACCTTCTCCTCTGTCCTGAAGATAGTGGTGAGAAAGGCCTTCGGATACTCATCCTTATATGCTACTGTCTTAACACACACACACGCACATACACACACGCATAAACATACACATGTACTGAAGATCATGTTGAGAAAGCTGTCTGACACTCAATTCTCTGACGTACTCTGATTGTACTCTGATGTAAGCCAGTCGAAACTCATCCTTAATGCTACTCAGGTCCCTGCAGTCCTTTGGTCGGTCCAAAATCAATTAATGCGTAGAGAGACTGTGTCATCACGCATGCACACACACAAACACAATACTGACAATATGCAATCTGATTCCATCCCCATCCTCCCTGCCGGTTCCATTCTGTTCGGTCATGGTGGCAAAATCCATTCGAGCCACTCTCTGTAGTTCAGTTTCATCTTCTCCATTCCTCTATTCACTGGTTGGATCTAATATGATGGTGGGATGTATTATGATCCCAGTTCACCCATTGAACCGTGGCCAAAAATCAGTCCAGATTATCAGTCTGTTTTACATTGAAAGTGGTATGGCTCTGTAATGTGAACATTCCTTTACGTGTGACTCAGCTGGTAGCACCTTACATACCAAACAGGCACACATAGTCATTTGAAAACAATCGGCAGCAAGTACATGCTCTGGGATATACTGTAGCTCTTGCTGCATAAATCTATTGTGCTCCACTATCAATATTGTATGATTGTATGGTTTAACTCATATTGTTTGAGTAGAAGTCACCCTTGAGCTCAGATTTGTGTAATTACGTTAACTGGAACCATTCCTAACCTGAACCATTAGCAGGTGCTTATCTATCCAAACTGAACAGAGTTGCACAAATTCCCCAGTCTGTCCACTACTGAGGCATAATAATAAAAAACTCAGTCCAGTCTTCCAATCATGAGCCAAACACTAGATTGGATATGAAGCTTCTTCAGCATGCTGTCTGATAGAGTGGAGCTAATACATAATAAATGCTATAAAGGGACTTCACGTATGACTGATATTAAATCTTCATTTACAATCTGTTCCGTGAGCTTAGTTTCATCTGGACATGATGATGGCAGGAGGGGTTGATGGGAACCTGAGGCTCCATGACACTCATGGTCGGTCGGTTGGTTGGTCGGTCGGGAAGAATTCAGACCCCTTGACTTTCTCCACATTTTGTTACGTTAAAGCCTTATTCTAAAATGGATTTTTTTTAAACATCCTCATCAATCTACACATCAAAAAATAGGTTTTTAGAAATTCACCCATTCTTCTCTGCAGATCCTCTCAAGCTTTGTCAGGTTGGATGGGGAGCGTCGCTGCACAGCTATTTTCAGGTCTCTCCAGAGATGTTCGATCTGGTTCAAGTCCGGCCTCTGGCTGGGCCACTCAAGGACATTCAAAGACTTGTCCCGAAGCCACTCCTTCATTGTCTTGGCTGGGTGCTTAGGGTCGTTGTCCTGTTGGAAGGTGAACCTTCACCCCAGTCTGAGGTCCTGAGCTCTCTGGAGCAGGTTTTCATCAAAGATCTCTCTGTACTTTGCTCTGTGAGGGGAGCATTCTACTCAAATCAAATCAAATTTTATTGGTCACATGCGCCGAATTCAACAGGTGCAGACATTACAGTGAAATGCTTACTTACAGCCCTTAACCAACAGTGCATTTATTTTAAACAAAAAAAGTACAAATAAAACAACAACAAAAAAAGTGTTGAGAAAAAAAAAGAGCAGAAGTAAAATAAAGTGACAGTAGGGAGGCTATATATACAGGGGGGTACCGTTGCAGAGTCAATGTGCGGGGGCACCGGCTAGTTGAGGTAGTTGAGGTAATATGTACATGTGGGTAGAGTTAAAGTGACTATGCATAAATACTTAACAGAGTAGCAGCAGCGTAAAAAGGATGGGGTGGGGGGGCAGTGCAAATAGTCCAGGTAGCCATGATTAGCTGTTCAGGAGTCTTATGGCTTGGGGTAGAAGCTGTTGAGAAGTATTTTGGACCTAGACTTGGCACTCCGGTACCGCTTGCCGTGCGGTAGCAGAGAGAACAGTCTATGACTAGGGTGGCTAGAGTCTTTGACAATTTTGAGGGCCTTCCTCTGACACCGCCTGGTATAGAGGTCCTGGATGGCAGGAAGCTTTGCCCCAGTGATGTACTGGGCCGTACGCACTACCCTCTGTAGTGCCTTGCGGTCGGAGGCCAAGCAGTTGCCATACCAGGCGGTGATGCAACCAGTCAGGATGCTCTCGATGGTGCAGCTGTAGAATTTTTTGAGGATCTGAGGACCCATGCCAAATCTTTTTAGTCTCCTGAGGGGGAATAGGCTTTGTCGTGCCCTCTTCACGACTGTCTTGGTGTGTTTGGACCATGATAGTTCGTTGGTGATGTGGACACCAAGGAACTTGAAGCTCTCAACCTGTTCCACTACAGCCCCGTCGATGAGAATGGGGGCGTGCTCAGTCCTCTTTTTTTTCCTGTAGTCCACAATCATCTCCTTTGTCTTGGTCACGTTGAGGGAGAGGTTGTTGTCCTGGCACCACACGGCCAGATCTCTGACCTCCTCCCTATAGGCTGTCTCATCGTTGTCGGTTATCAGGCCTACCACTGTTGTGTCTTCGGCAAACTTAATGATGGTATTGGAGTCGTGCCTGGCCATGCAGTCATGGGTGAACAGAGAGTACAGGAGGGGACTGAGCACGCACCCCTGAGGGGCCCCCGTGTTGAGGATCAGTGTGGCAGATGTGTTGTTACCTACCCTTACCACCTGGGGGCGGCCCGTCAGGAAGTCCAGGATCCAGTTGCAGAGGGAGGTGTTTAGTCCCAGGATCCTTAGCTTAGTGATGAGCTTAGAGGGCACTATGGTGTTGAATGCTGAGCTGTAGTCAATGAATAGCATTCTCACGTAGGTGTTCCTCTTGTCCAGGTGGGAAAGGGCAGTGTGGAGTGCAATAGAGATTGCATCATCTGTGGATCTGTTGGGGCGGTATGCAAATTGGAGTGGGTCTAGGGTTTCTGGGATAATGCTGTTGATGTGAGCCATGACCAGCCTTTCAAAGCACTTCATGGCTACAGACGTCAGTGCTACGGGTTGGTAGTCATTTAGGCAGGTTATCTTAGAGTCCTTGGGCACGGGGACTATGGTGGTCTGCTTGAAACATGTTGGTATTACAGACTCAGTCAGGGACATGTTGAAAATGTCAGTGAAGACACTTGCCAGTTGGTCAGCACATGCTCGGAGTACACGTCCTGGTAATCCGTCTGGCCCTGCGGCCTTGTGAATGTTGACCTGCTTAAAAGTCTTACTCACATCGGCTACGGAGAGCGTGATCACATAGTCATCCGGAACAGCTGGTGCTCTCATGCATGCTTCAGTGTTGCTTGCCTCGAAGCGAGCATAGAAGTGGTTTAGCTCGTCTGGTAGGCTTGTGTCACTGGGCAGCTCGCGGCTGTGCTTCCCTTTGTAGTCTGTAATAGTTTTCAAGCCCTGCCACATCCGACGAGCGTCAGAGCCAGTGTAGTACGATTCAATCTTAGACCTGTATTGACTCTTTGCCTGTTTGATATCAAATCCTACTGTGATGTTTCTGATGGCAACCGGAGTGCCAGATGATCTTGAGGGTTTGTTAACATGCTTTGGTGAGAACAGACCAGGGGTCTTGCCATTCTGAGAATTGAAACTGTAATGATACAATGTACTTTTTGACATTTCTGGGAATGAAAAGACTCACTGAGTTAAATGAGATGAAAAGTGAGGATGAGGATAGATGACATGAGGAGGACTGTATGTTGAAATGAGAAATGCACTGTACCTCCGCCTAGCCTTGTTGCATTCCTGTTTATAGCACTTTGACATTCAATTGATTTTAGTGGACAATTCTGATATTGGCAGCCATAGATATTGCTTAAAGGGATATTTTTCCTACTGTACAAGGAATCTATGAAACATTTATAACAATCAACACTTGACTTGCAAATGGGGTAAAATGTATCCTATAACAAGACAAAGTATCCAATAATACTGCATCGGCTATTAGACCATCTCAGACTCCATCGGTATAATTAATTATACGATTCCATTTCTCCATTGTTTCTGTTCCTTCGAATGTTGTGTTATCTCTGTCAGGTCTAGATAGAATACTGAACCATCCTCAGTAGCATGAATACTAAACACAGTTTGGCTGTGGCACCAAGCTTTGGTCTCAGCCATCTTTGTCTTGCACTCCATGTCATTCTCTCTGATGGGCCTTCAGATTGTATCTGATGTGTCTGAGATCTTTGTATGGTTTTAAAGCAGGCGGCTCAACAGTGTATAGATTAGCCTAATCTACTGGCAAATCCTTCTTTAAATAGTTTGGAATAGAAGCAGGGGAAAATAAAAGATGGCAGGGGGTGATGTGGCACAGTGGTAATGACTGAGAAATGGCAATTTTATGCTAAAAGTTTTCTCAGAACATATGTTCTCGAGTGGTTTTACAAAGGGTAGGGCTATTGAGTTGAAGCAGAGTCACTTAATGTATGGAGTTGTATATAGTCTTGTTGAGTATTTCATGAGTGATTGCTGAATAGAAGTATGGAAAATGTATGCACGCACTAACTGTAAGTCGCTCTGGATAAGAGCGTCTGCTAAATGATTAAAATGTAAAATGTAAATGTAAGTCTATTTTCCAACCCATTCTTCCTTTCCATGCCACTTTGTGGCACACTGTTAATTTTTTACAAATAGTTTTTACAGAACCTTTGTTCTTAAGTGCTTTTACGAACTGTATTGAGATAAAGCAGAACCCAAGGTTACTTTCTATACACAGAGCTAGAAAATTGTATATCACACACTACAAATGGTATATCATACACTACAGTTGAGGAACAATGGGAAAGTAATTGTGTTTTGAAAGTTGATAAACTTGTAACCCCACTTTTGAGAAAATGGCCCTTGAATGTTTTGGTGCAGCTACTGGAGAGCTCTTCTTTGTCTACACCCATTCAGCATTGTTCACACCCTCTTAAGCCTTAGCCCCACCCATCTCTTTAAGAATTTATGTGAGGCCATGTGCTATGGTAGTGTACTAAACAACCAACGATTTCAAGACTAAAGGCTGGATTATACTACGTCTACCGACATGTCTTTAGACAGTTGACGTCAAACATCAAACTTGTCATTGTCGTTATAAAAAAGTATAAACACAAAAACTACAGGCTTTATGACATCAGCAGCCTGGTGGTCCAAAATAGCATAACTGGTGTATTTTAACACCAATAAACCCATCCGTTTAAAAATGAATTTAGCATATGTCAATCTAGCAAACCAGGCAACTAAAAGCAACTTTCTAAACAATGTTTTGGTTCATTTCTAGCTTGTTAGCTAGCTAGCTAACGTTAAGTTAGCTGGCTAGCCATTTCAAATAATGATCATATAGCTGACAATATCTTAACTTTAGCTAATTTGTATTCATTATTACAGGAAAATAAACTCACAATAAGATAATTATTTACAAGTTAATGGCGAGCTAATTACAGAAAATAGCTTATGGTTGTGAGTGTGATGAAACAAAAATAGGGCATTCTACTGGAGAAATGTAGAATTTGTCCCTTACATTATATCCTAATTTGACTTTGGTGTAGGTCATGTTGTTCTTCACATTACCGTCTCTGGTAAACACACACTATATCACATAATGCACATGATACAGAAGGTATAAACGGTACAGTGAAATGGTTACTTGCATAGTGGAGTCTTTTGTTTAGACAATGAACCATAATCCCAACTCATAACGTTACTACCCTGCTTGAATCTGTCGGTAGCTAACTAACTAGCCTTATCGCAAATATCCTATAAGGACATGCCCTTGAACAGTGCCCAAGAGTTCGCTCTTGCATAAAACTCTTGCTCTATCCAAGTAGATGCGCAACACGCGTACTGGACACAAACGCTTTAGATGCTCTTCTTCCGTAGAAGTGAAGGGTGGCGGGTGGAATGCCACAAGCTCCAAGGGGAGACAATTGTAATTGTTGCTGACTTTAGGCATTAAGGCAGGGGTAGGCAACAAAGAAACCTTGGAAAAAAACTGGGTCAAACTGTAGACACCAATGGTGAACTGACAGTATGCAGCTCACTAACTCACTTTGTGGATGTAAGGGCGACCAGTAAAGCAGTCTTGAAGGAGAGATACTTAATCTCCACGCTTTTCAGCATCTCAAAAGGCTGCTGTGAAATAGCCTCAAGAACTATAGACAGATCCCAAGATGGGGCTAAAGGCTTGGAAAATGGACGTGAGCGATGCGCCCCTTCATGAAACGACATAACAAGGGGTGTTTTCCCACTGTGTTATTGCGAAAGCCTATATGACAGGCTGAGATAGCGGCTAGATAGACCTTAACAGTGGAGAAAGCCTTCCCCCTGTCTTGCAAAAAGCATAACACCTCAGATACAGAGCATTGGTAAGGAATTATCTGTTTTTGGTCACGCCGCTTCTCAAAAATGCAACACTTGTTGCCATACATTGAGTGTGTAGAAGGGGCCCTGGCACTCTGGATTGTCTCAATGACTGAGAGGCAGGCCTGTTGCATCCAGATTTAACCTCTCACGGGCAATGCCCAGATGGCCATGGTATCCGGGTGAGGGTAGTACATCTCTCTGTTCGCCTGGGTCAGAAGATCCCTGCGTAATGGGAGTTGCTGGGGACTCATCGTACAGCAGGAGAATGATCTATGCTAACTAGAGCTTGCCTGGCCATGGAGGACTACCGAGATGAGAGATGAGCCTACTTCCCACACTCTGACTAGAGTGGGGAGTATGAGGCTTAGAGGATGAAAAACATAAAGGAACACCCCCGGCCAAGGGTGTGCCAACACGTCCCCAATGGTGCATCTCCTGCACGCGCAAAGAACAGCGGGCAGTGCACGTCTTTGTGCAAAGAAATTTACGGATGTTTGACCATATCTCTCCCAGATCTGTTTCACAACTTGGAGATGGTCTCCATTTCCTATGATGAGGATTCCTTCTGGACAAGTCGGCTCCTACGTTCAGTACGCCTAGGACATGAGTTGCGCGTAGTGAGAGTAAGTGTGCTCTGCTCCACTGAATAAATATTACGGCAAGTCTGTGTAAGCGCAGTGAGCGAGTGCCACCCTGGCGTTTGATGTATGCCACCACAGTCGTATTGTCCGTTCTGATCAAGATGAGACAATTCCAAAGGGAGGGTCGAAAGTGTTTCAGAGAAAGAAGCACTGTCAGCAGTTCGAGGTCATTTATGTGAGCAATGCGGAGTTGTGAGGTCCACACTACGTTTATTGCTTTTCCCTCATGCCCAACCTGTGAGTGACGTGTCTGTCGTGACCACCTTCCTCTTTGCCACTACCCCTCTGGTGGCATTAGAGTGAGTCGCCCTTTCATTGAATTAAAACACTAGGATATGTGGACAGTGCTAGGTGGTGACTAACAGTTTGTGTTCCTGCCTCAGCTACTTGAGAAAGAGCTGAGGTGAGAGATGTGGCACGGAGGGCACTAGGGGGTAGAGTGGGCTCCCTCCGTCTTCCTTGTGAGCAAACTCATAGAAATTAGTCACTGCACGAAAGGAAGGGTTGTAGGAGCACAGATGTGACTCTCCCCCATTGTGATAGGAGGAAAGAGGGGGAGTCTGTGCTCCACCCGAGAGGTGTCAGGCCAGGAGACGGAGTGAACTGTTGGCTGCCTCTCTCTGCCGCTGGGGCATACCCGGAGGTCGGGCACCCCTTCTTCCCCACAGGGGAATCAGCTGGGAGGGACAGGGGAATCAGCTGGGAGGGACTTTGATGCGGCTGCAGCAGAGGATCGTTTCTCCAAACTGTTTGCCTCTGACCTGAGACTTGGACTGTGGGTTTGCAGCCAGCTGCGTCGCTGGTCGCTCAGTTAGCACTTGCTCTAGCAAACTGCCCCTCTCCCTGATGCGGAGCCTTGGCTCATAGAGGGGGAAAGTGGAGGCCGGGTTGCCACGATATCCGGGTCTGCCGGGCAGGTGATGGCAAGGCTAGCTTTGATGCGGTAGCTGATCTTTGTTTTGAGTCTCTTGGACCGGAGTACCTAGTAGGTGGGGCTGGTAAAGTTGATAAGTACAAAAAAGACTCAAGAGACCTAAGCTAGTGGTGAGGCCGTCTCGTTCGGTTAATAGGCACAAAGCCACTTAATGCTAGGCGAACTAAAAAATGAGAGCCAAGCTAGCAATAGCTAGACAGTGGTTAGCTAGTTAGCTTTCGCCGTGACAGCTAATCAAATCAAATCAAATCAAATCAAATCAAATCAAATTTTATTGGTCACATGCGCCGAATACAACAGGTGCAGACATTACAGTGAAATGCTTACTTACAGCCCTTAACCAACAGTGCATTTATTTTAAACAAAAAAGTAAGAATAAAACAACAACAAAAAAGTGTTGAGAAAAAAAAGAGCAGAAGTAAAAAAATAAAGTGACAGTAGGGAGGCTATATATACAATAGAATAAAGTGACAGTAGGGAGGCTATATATACAGGGGGGTACCGTTGCATAGTCAATGTGCGGGGGCACCGGCTAGTTGAGGTAATATGTACATGTGGGTAGAGTTAAAGTGACTATGCATAAATACTTAACAGAGTAGCAGCAGCGTAAAAAGGATGGGGTGGGGGGGCAGTGCAAATAGTCCGGGTAGCCATGATTAGCTGTTCAGGAGTCTTATGGCTTGGGGGTAGAAGCTGTTGAGAAGTCTTTTGGACCTAGACTTGGCACTCCGGTACCGCTTGCCGTGCGGTAGCAGAGAGAACAGTCTATGACTAGGGTGACTGGAGTCTTTGACAATTTTGAGGGCCTTCCTCTGACACCGCCTGGTATAGAGGTCCTGGATGGCAGGGAGCTTTGCCCCAGTGATGTACTGGGCCGTACGCACTACCCTCTGTAGTGCCTTGCGGTCAGAGGCCAAGCAGTTGCCATACCAGGCGGTGATGCAACCAGTCAGGATGCTCTCGATGGTGCAGCTGTAGAATTTTTTGAGGATCTGAGGACCCATGCCAAATCTTTTTAGTCTCCTGAGGGGGAATAGGCTTTGTCGTGCCCTCTTCACGACTGTCTTGGTGTGTTTGGACCATGATAGTTCGTTGGTGATGTGGACACCAAGGAACTTGAAGCTCTCAACCTGTTCCACTACAGCCCCGTCGATGAGAATGGGGGCGTGCTCAGTCCTCTTTTTTTTCCTGTAGTCCACAATCATCTCCTTTGTCTTGGTCACGTTGAGGGAGAGGTTGTTGTCCTGGCACCACACGGCCAGATCTCTGACCTCCTCCCTATAGGCTGTCTCATCGTTGTCGGTGATCAGGCCTACCACTGTTGTGTCGTCGGCAAACTTAATGATGGTGTTGGAGTCGTGCCTGGCCATGCAGTCATGGGTGAACAGAGAGTACAGGAGGGGACTGAGCACGCACCCCTGAGGGGCCCCCGTGTTGAGGATCAGTGTGGCAGATGTGTTGTTACCTACCCTTACCACCTGGGGGCGGCCCGTCAGGAAGTCCAGGATCCAGTTGCAGAGGGAGGTGTTTAGTCCCAGGATCCTTAGCTTAGTGATGAGCTTTGAGGGCACTATGGTGTTGAATGCTGAGCTGTAGTCAATGAATAGCATTCTCACGTAGGTGTTCCTCTTGTCCAGGTGGGAAAGGGCAGTGTGGAGTGCGATAGAGATTGCATCATCTGTGGATCTGTTGGGGCGGTATGCAAATTGGAGTGGGTCTAGGGTTTCTGGGATTATGCTGTTGATGTGAGCCATGACCAGTCTTTCAAAGCACTTCATGGCTACAGACGTCAGTGCCACGGGTCGGTAGTCATTTAGGCAGGTTATCTTAGAGTTCTTGGGCACGGGGACTATGGTGGTCTGCTTGAAACATGTTGGTATTACAGACTCAGTCAGGGACATGTTGAAAATGTCAGTGAAGACACTTGCCAGTTGGTCAGCACATGCTCGGAGTACACGTCCTGGTAATCCGTCTGGCCCTGCGGCCTTGTGAATGTTGACCTGCTTAAAAGTCTTACTCACATCGGCTACGGAGAGCGTGATCACATAGTCGTCCGGAACAGCTGGTGCTCTCATGCATGCTTCAGTGTTGCTTGCCTCGAAGCGAGCATAGAAGTGGTTTAGCTCGTCTGGTAGGCTTGTGTCACTGGGCAGCTCGCGGCTGTGCTTCCCTTTGTAGTCTGTAATAGTTTTCAAGCCCTGCCACATCCGACGAGCGTCAGAGCCAGTGTAGTATGATTCAATCTTAGACCTGTATTGACTCTTTGCCTGTTTGATGGTTCGTCGGAGGTCATAGCGGGATTTCTTATAAGCGTCCGGGTTAGAGTCCCGTTCCTTGAAAGCGGCAGCTCTACCCTTTAGCTCAGTGCGGATGTTTCCTGTAATCCATGGCTTCTGGTTGGGGTATGTACGTACGGTCACTGTGGGGACGACATCATCGATGCACTTATTGATGAAGCCAGTGACTGATGTGGTGTACTCCTCAATGCTGTCTGAAGAATCCCTGAACATGTTCCAGTCTGTGCTAGCAAAACAGTCCTGTAGCTTAGCATCTGCGTCATCTGACCACTTTTTTATTAGCCGAGTCACTGGTGCTTCCTGCTTCAGTTTTTGCTTATAAGCAGGAATCAGGAGGATAGAGTTATGGTCAGATTTGCCAAATGGAGGGCGAGGGAGAGCTTTGTATGCGTCTCTGTGTGTGGAGTAAAGGTGGTCTAGAGTTTTTTCCCCTCTGGTTGCACATTTAACATGCTGGTAGAAATGAGGTAGAACGGATTTAAGTTTCCCTGCATTAAAGTCCCCTGCTACTAGGAGCGCTGCATCTGGATGAGCGTTTTCCTGTTGATTAATGGCCTTGTACAACTCATTCAGTGCAATCTTAATGCCAGCATTGGTTTGTGGTGGTAAATAGACAGCTATGAAAAGTATAGATGAAAACTCTCTTGGTAAATAGTGTGGTCTACAGCTTATCATAAATAGTGTGGTCTACAGCTTATCATCTTGTAGTGGAGGAGCGGGGTGACATGGGAGAACTTGGGAAGGTTGAACACCAGGCAAGACACAGTAGGGTAGCTTAAGGTAGCACGGGCCGGTATTTGGTAAAAACCTTACAAAACTTGCAGGACTCGGTCGAGAGCTGCCTGAGCATGTTTGTTTCCCATGGGGTATGGGGACCCATTATAACTCTGGTAGAAAAGTATGGCTAGCCAGGTTATGTGTATGCTAGTTGACGCTTAGCAATTAAGCTTTTGTGTTAGCCAGCTAGTGTTCACCCAGCGAAAAAGCTAATTCTTATCTGTACCGAAAACGTTCGTTTTGGTAAAGTCACACAACACAAAATACTTATCTCCCGTCTGTACTACTGCAACTCGCTGTTGGCTGGGCTCCCCGCTTGTGCCATCAATCTTATCCAGAATGCTGTGTCTTGCCTGGTGTTCAACCTTCCCAAGTTCTCCCATGTCACCCCGCTCCTCCACTACAAGACCATGATACTTGCCTACGGAGCAGCAAGAGGAACTGCCCCTCCCTACAGGCTATGCTAAAACCCTACACCCCAACCTGAGCACTCTGTTCTGCCACCTCTGGTCTCTTGGCCCTCGCCACCCCTACGGGAGGGCGGCTCCCGCTCAGCCCAGTGCAAGCTCTTCTCTGTGGTGGCACCCTAATGGTGGAACCAGCTTCCCCCTGAAGCTAGGACAGCAGTCCATCTTCCGAAAACATCTGAAACCCTACCTCTTCAAAGAGTATCTTAAATAATCCCACAGCACCCTCCCCCCTTTACTATGACTGTGATATGTGGTTGTCCCACCTAGCTATCTTAAAATGAATACACTAACTGTAAGTCGCTCTGAATAAGAGCGTCTGCTAAATGACTAAAATGTAAATGTAAATGTAGACGACGAGAGCTAAAAAACCTGAGCGACACACCTGTCAACAGTTAAGCAGGAAACAGGGATCAAGTTGTGCTGAGCAGAGCTTAGAGTAGTACTCCTCGCAAGGAAGAGAGGTGAGAATGACCAGAGGGCAGATGAGTGGCTCCTTATCACTTGAAACAAGTAATTGAAAGATACCCACTTTATTTAATATGAGTGTGTTTTTAGGGTGGCTTGTATGGAGTGGTATACGGTCTTATTTGAGAATATCTAGCTCCATCTAATGACCAAGATAGGGCAGCCCTGTCATTTATTGCTCTACTACCATCCATTTCCTCCCTCCCTCAATCCCTCCATCCTCCCATCAATACCTGGAGACAAAAAAAGGCATTGCACCTATTAATCAATGTCACTGCAGACAGGCACTCTGAGAATTGATGCAAGTCTGAGCACGCAGGCCGGCAGGCCAGAGTCAAATTCTCTCTGTGCCATACTGTACCTGCTTCTGAGACTCAAGTTCCCCCTCTCCTGGCCAAATTAGCTAAATGCACTGTCATCGTTTGGGGAACAATGACAATAATACATTTGCCATTTTGGTCATTAAGCAGAAGCTCTTATCCAGAGCGACTTACTTAGATTATGTTAGTTTTGACTTAGGTGCCTCAATACTCCATGCTATGCCCTCCATTTGTGTGTATTCTATGTGCATATGTGTGGCGACAAGTCAAGCAGCTCTGTCCCAAAATATGCCACCACAACTGAAGCACACTCATCGTAACTGCCATTGTTAATGTAGTAGAGGTCAGAAGACCTCAGTCTAGTGTTCATGTGTAGCTTGTGTGTGTGTGGTTACTTTTCCCCAGGCCACTGATGCAGATACAGGGAACTACAGTGCCAATGCGTACCGGCTGATCATCCCGCCCACGACAGATGGTCAGGACAGCTTTGTGATTGAACAGTACACGGGCATCATCAAGACGGCTATCATGTACCGCAACATGCGCAGGTCCTACTTCAAGTTTGAGGTCATCGCCACCGACAACTACGGAGAGGGCATGAGCAGCAACGCTGATGTTGTGGTGAGTGTCTAGTGTCCTCAAACAACACATATCCCTCCATTGTTTGAAACACTCTTTCTTGTTAGGCAAGTGAATATGAGACTTTGAAGCCTGGCAGTTAGAAGTTGTCCTCAGTCAACTGTGATCTTAACAACCGATGCCAATACCCTCACCACCCACAACATCTGATGGGTTTATTAGTGTTGGACTGCAGTTTTCCTCTGAGATTAGTTATTCATTAGGAGGCTACATGATGATGAGGTACATTTTCTCTTCTCTCTAGACTGTGTCTAGCTTCCAATATATTAAATTATTCAGAGCAGTTACAGCACACGAGATGCGTAATGTGTATGCCAGTGAACCCCTCTGCTTCGAGTTGATGATCCAATTAAACAATGCATGGAGTGTGTTTTTCGCTCATTCTAATTGGTGTGTGTGCATGTGTGTGTGTAATTATACTTATACAATACATTTCCATTTGCTTCCAGTTATTGGAGTCAGGGGTTCTCCTAATATGTCAGGCTAACAAGTCTCTAATGAGACTGAAGGAGTGTTGGAACGGCGCCTGAACGGGTGACAGCGGCTAGTGCTTAACCATGTTGCTGGTTCATTTTCAAGAGGAACTGTAATTTCACAGAGACCATGTGGGAGATTTTTCTGCAGAGCCCAGAGCCTTAGAGTCAGTGTACTAACTGTGCCAGCGAATATTAGGCACCATTAGATTGGCCACATGGTACCAATACAAACAGGCAATTTAGATTCTCGTTTTAGCCACCAGGAGCATGTTAAGCATGAATGGACAAAACGTACATATCTACGACTACTCTCTACTCTCTCTCTCTCTCTCTCTCTCTCTCTCTCTCTCTCTCTCTCTCTCTCTCTCTCTCTCTCTCTCTCTCTCTCTCTCTCTCTCTCTCTCTCTCTCTCTCTCTCTCTCTCTCTCTCTCTCTCTCTCTCTCTCTCTCTCTCTATCTCTATATCAGGTGTCAGTGGTCAACCAGCTGGATATGCAGGTGGTGGTGTCCAATGTCCCGCCCACTGTCGTGGAGGAGAATAAAGAGCAGCTTATTGCGTAAGGCACCAGTCAATCACTTCCTTTCAGTGTTATTGTCACAGTGAACATGCTTGGTTGAATTGGAAACCTATAAGGGTCCTAAAGGCCCCTGAACACTCAACAGAAACAGGAGAGTGAATTAAAAAGTATTACATTTATTTTCATTAGAAAACATTTCCTCTACAGGGGCAACATACTTTAACCTTTTTTATATTCTGAGAAGCACCTATAGTGGAATAGATTTGTATAGTACAGTAGGGTCTGTCACCACCCTCGTCTTTTACTTTCAGCCCATGCCCAAGTACATTTTAAATGCATTACAACTAAATGTTTGAGTCCATCCCTTTCCTTCTCAGTGATAACTCTATGGTCTAGCGGCAGAAGCCCTGTGGAGAGTCAAGAACAGTCTTTTTTATCATAGACTAGAATGCCACTTACAAAAGTGGATAGCATTTTTCATTTTTTTATTTCTCCTGTTGAATAAGGGGACTTGGTTCAAAGTCGCACGATGCAATTTGCATTTCTGCTAGTGAAATTGTTTGCGTTGAATATTAGTTCCCTTAATGGCAATCTTAGCCAATGTTCTGGCAATGTTCCCGGTTTGCTGGGTAGTCTCCAACTGTGTTTTGAGAAAATGATCCCTGTGTTGCAGAACTTAGGTCCTCAATGGCTTCACTGTCTGTTTACGTTCTGTCTCCCTTAACCAATGATTGGGCAAGTAAAACCACTGATTGTCCAGTTGATGAATGAATGGCAAGAACAGAAAACAGTACAGTGTTTTTAGACAGATAGGATAATAAAATAAGAAGGTAATATATTTTTACATTTACATTTTAGTCATTTAGCAGACGCTCTTATCCAGAGCGACTTACAGTTAGTGAATACATCTTTTTTTTATACTGGCCCCCCGTGGGAATCAAACCCACAACCCTGGCGTTGCAAGCGCCATGCTCTATCAACTGAGCTACATCCCTGCCGGCCATTCCCTCCCCTACCCTGGACGACGCTGGGCCAATTGTGCGCCGCCCATGAGTCTCCCGGTCGCGGCCGGCTGCGACAGAGCCTGGATTCGAACCAGGATCTCTAGTGGCACAGTTAACACTGCGATGCAGTGCCTTAGACCACTGCGCCACTCAGGAGACAGAGTAATATACATTCATTGTTTTAAAGCCTCACTTTAAATGACACTACCCCTATAAGATTGCTCTATGCTTTGACAACTAAATCATGTGTTTAGTTAGTCATTCTGATTACATCTGAGAGGCCTCCCATGTTCCTTGGTCCTAGTGGGGTCCAGAACTGGGTACTCTGTTCATCAGGCTTGGCATTCGGGTTGGAGAAAGTACCCATTTAGTGGTTGTCATTTAAAGTGCAGAGTTCACTCAGCCTGAAAAGACATACTGGTGTCCATTTTGGCAACTATGGCTGGGAGTGAAATACTTAAAAGTATGGCCTCAAACTGATATGGTCACACACAAGTAAAAGTTGTAAAAAGATTACATTTCAGCATTATAAAGTCAATGACATCATTTGTAAATGGTGACACAAGACATGCAGGTGAAGTGAATCAGGGCAACCACTGCTAACGCATGATCAGCACATTCGCTAGGCTACTGTACATCACCTGTTAATAACAGTATGACAGTAGTTACTGAATGATTCATAGAGCCTTCACGTCATGGTATAGATGGCTGTAGAAATATGAAGGTAGAAATATCTAATGCTTCAGCTATACCTGGTACCATACTTTATTTTAAATGTGAACAGACCACAATGGTTTTGTCTCCCAAATGTCAGTATTCTGGAGCGATACATCCAGGACCAGATCCCAGGGGCCAAGGTGGTGGTGGAGTCCATCGGGCCGCGGCGGTTCGGAGACGGCTTTGACCAGGAGGACTACACAAAGTCAGACCTGATGGTGTACGCCATCGACCCACTGACCAACAGGGCCATCTCACGTCAGGAGCTCTTTAAGTGAGTGAACCAACACAATGAAATGAAAAGCTATCTCTTTGTCTCTCTCTCTCTCTCTCGCTCTCTCTCTCGCTCCTCTATCTTTCTCTCCCTTTTTCTAATGAGAGAGAGAGAGAAAGAGAGACAGAAAGAGAGAGAGAGAGAGAGAGAGAGAGAGAGAGAGAGAGAGAGAGAGAGAGAGAGAGAGAGAGAGAGAGAGAGAGAGAGAGAGAGAGAGAGAGAGAGAGAGAGAGAGAGAGAGAGAGAGAGGAAAAAGAAGGTGCTATTCCATCAGTAGCTGCCACTAAGCCACCCAGAGGTTGTTCCAACATTCTGGAGAAATGCCAGCTTAGCATTTTAGTTCCCCTGTATTTTAGTTCCCCTGTATTCGGCGAGAGAGAGAGACACTCCTCAGAGCCCAGGGTTCCCCTCTTACATAGCAGGAGAAACACTGTTTTACACTTTTACCACAAATGCTCTAAAGGTGCAGTTGAAAAGTGCTTTTGCAACACTTTTTCACCCTGTCAGGGGAAAGAGCAGTCCCCTTCCACTCAGCAGGCGGGGTGTGTTAAAACACCTAGGACCATGTTGCTGCCATTAGTCTTTTGTTCCCCAGCCCTCAGACAGGGTTAGAGTCAACACTGTGGGAGCCAAGGCCCCCCCTCAGAGCATAACAGGCACCATGCTAGAGGAACCCTTCCCCCCTACTGAGCACCCTTCCACTGTCCACAGAAGGAAGGCATGATCTCTCTATTTCCCTCCTTATGTCTGTCTCCTTCCCTCTCTTTTGCCCCATACTCCTTTTCACTCTGGCTTTAACAGCTCGAATTAGGCTACGTTCCCCTCCCCTTTAAACCAGATACCAATCTATTGTTTAATCCTGCTCTTTAAAAAGTGACTTTGAGTAAAGTGGCTTTGTGTTGAGTTAATCTGAGCACATTACCTCTCTGTCTGTCCTTGGCTGCTAGCGGTGGCCCTGTTTTAATGTAATGATACACGTGTCTCATAAAGAAAGGGGGTTTCTTAGCCTGAGATAGTGAGCGTCACTCTTATCACAAGCACCAGCTTTGGAGAGAGCCGTTGTTCATTTTAAAAAGAGGTGCTGATATATCTAGCGTTGCTTCAATAAGAATCCCCCTCTTAGGTACAATGGGAGGCTGTTAAAGAAGAGGCTAGCCGAGGTTCAAGGAGCAGGAAGGGAAAAAATAAGCTCTATGTTCATGCAGCTCACGCCTGACAGCGTAGAGCGTTAAATGAGGGAAATAAGGACTCTTGAGGGTTGAAAAAAAGAAGCCTATAGATAACTCACATGAAAGGACAATCACTTGAGTACTATTCATTTTTATAACGAGGCCATATAGTGGATGATAATGCAACTTGTGGCAGAGAGGGATTGCGTTGGGAACTTGAATGACTGCACAAATCTCCTATTGACATCAATGTACAGTGAGGGAAAAAAGTATTTGATCCCCTGCTGATTTTGTACGTTTGCCCACTGACAAAGAAATGATCAGTCTATAATTTTAATGGTAGGTTTATTTGAACAGTGAGAGACAGAATAACAACAACAAAATCCAGAAAAAACGAATGTAAAAAATGTTATAAATTGATTAGCATTTTAATGAGGGAAATAAGTATTTGACCCCCTCTCAATCAGAAAAGTTTCTGGCTCTCAGGTGTCTTTTATACAAGTAACGAGCTGGGATTAGGAGCACACTCTTAAAGGGAGTGCTCCTAATCTCAGCTTGTTACCTGTATAAATGACACCTGTCCACAGAAGCAATCAATCAATCAGATTCCAAACTCTCCACCATGGCCAAGATCAAAGAGCTCTCCAAGGATGTCAGGGACAAGATTGTAGACCTACACAAGGCTGGAATGGGCTACAAGACCAGCGCCAAGCAGCTTGTTGAGAAGGTGACAACAGTTGGTGCGATTATTCGCAAATGGAAGAAACACAAAATAACTGTCAATCTCCCTCGGCCTGGGGCTCCATGCAAGATCTCACCTCGTGGAGTTGCAATGATCATGAGAACGTTGAGGACATGGAGGTGGAAACATTATGCTTTGGGGGTGTTTTTCTGCTAAGGGGACAGGACAACTTCACTGCATCAAAGGGACGATGGACAGGGCCATGTACCGTCAAATGTTGGGTGAGAACCTCCTTCCCTCAGCCAGGGCATTGAAAATGGGTCGTGGATGGGTATTCCAGCATGACAATGACCCAAAACACATGGCCAAGGCAACAAAGGAGTGGCTCAAGAAGAAGCACATTAAGGTCCTGGAGTGGCCTAGCCAGTCTCCAGACCTTAATCCCAAGATTAATCCCATAGAAAATCTGTGGAGGGAGCTGATGGTTCGAGTTGCCAAACGTCAGGCTCGAAACCTTAATGACTTGGAGAAGATCTGCAAAGAGGAGTGGGACAAAATCCCTCCTGAGATGTGTGCAAACCTGGTGGCCAACTACAAGAAACGTCTGGCCTCTGTGATTGCCAAAAAGGGTTTTGCCACCAAGTACTAAATCATGTTTTGCAGAGGGGTCAAATACTTATTTCCCTTATTAAAATGCAAATCAATTTATAAAATTCTTGACGTGTTTTTCAGGATTTTTTTTGTCATTATTCTGTCTCTCACTGTTCAAATAAACCTACCATTAAAATTATAGACTGATCATGTCTTTGTCAGTGGGCAAACGTACAAAATCAGCAGGGGATCAAATACTTTTTCCCTCACTGTACATGTACGCATAAGGCCTAGTAACAGGCGCATATATTATGTTAGGATTCAACACCAATTCAAATCATTTGAATTCCCAGAACTGTCGCAGTTGAAATGGTGTTACACCCAAACTTAAAGTACACTACATGAACAAAAGTATGTGGACACCTGCTCGTCAAACATCTCATTCCAAAATCATGGGTGTTAATATGGAGTTGGCGACGAACAGTTTGTGCTGACCTTGCTTCCAGAGGCAGTTTGGAACTCTGTAGTGAGTGTTGCAACTGAGAACAGACACATTTTACGCGCTTCAACGCTCTGTGGTCCTGTTCTGTGAGCTTGTGTGGCCTACCACTTCGCGGCTGAGCTGTTGTTTCTCCTAGACGTTTCCACTTCACAATAACAGCACTTACAGTTGACTGGGGCAGCTCTAGCAGGGCAGAAATTTCACGAACTGACTTGTTGGAAAGGTGGCATCCTATGACGGTGCCAAGTTGAAAGTTACTGAGCTCTTCAGTATGGGCCATTCTACTGCCAATGTTTGTCTATGGAGATTGCATGGCTGTGTGCTCGATTTTATACACATGTTAGCAACGGGTGTGGCTGAAATAGCCAAATCCACTAATTTGAAGAGGTGTCCACATACTTTTGGTAGTGTACTTGTGTGACTGACTGTGGTCTGTCTGGCAGGTTTCTAGATGGGAAGCTGCTGGACATCAACAAGGAGTTCCAGCCCTACCTGGGTCAAGGAGGACGTATCCTGGAGATCCGTACGCCCGACATCGTGGCCAGCGTGAAGAAGGCTGCCCAGGCTGTGGGCTACACAGAGGGGGCACTGCTCGCCCTAGCCATCATCATCATCCTCTGCTGCATCCCCGCCATCCTCATCATCATGGTCACCTACAAACAGTGAGTGCACAATCGCTGTTGTCGTAGCTATACGCAACGTGTGTGTATGGCCATGGTGACCTTTCAAAGCTAGCACTGTAGTTCTGTAGAGGCTGAGGAAATATGCATGGTGCTAGGTATTCAGTCAAACACTGCTCTCCCAGTCTCTCTCTCCCGAACTAATTAGTGATGCTGACAGTGTACACCGCTGGTCTAATGTCCCTATTCACACACTGTGAAAGCAGATTAATTTACACTCATTTGCAACAAATATCCAAAGCCAATTGTGACCGTCACAGTGCATCTTCACGGCTCCACTACCCCATCACTCACACTCACACTCACACACACACACACACACAGAAAAATCTCTTCCACACACACCCACAACAAATTGCATAATGATAAAGCATATGGCACAGATTTAGTATACCATTTGTTCCTGATTGCTGAAGTTGTTTTATTTGATGTTGATTGGGCAAGGTTCGTAAAGCGATGACAACTGTGAATGCGTCAGGCAGGTGCTGCTCAATGTTGCTCTATGTGCCGTGTGAATCCACTACATCAACACTATATAAACACTGATGTCTGGGGAATGTTTACACCCAGCAGACGGGTCAGAGTGGTTACCCTGAGCTGAAGAAACACACACACAGAAACATTGCAGAGTTTGTAGTGTTACGATGCGCTAGTTTAGAAAAGTTAATTCATTCATTCAACTTTATGACTTATTGATCTCTGGGAGAATATTCTGATGCAACGCATTCTCTCGTTTCTCTCTTCTGGGGTAATTGTATATTGCTGTGAATAAGTAATGCTGAGAACAAAAGAAACGGAATAAAAATAAGTTTGATGTACTTGTATGAACTGTAAGCTGCAAACATAGCTGGAGAGCCTGATGCGTTCCATAACACTGTGTGATAAGAAATTAAGAAGTAAATTAAGTCCTCTTATTATATTCAGTGGTGAAATAGGCTGAGATCTTTGATAGGGCGTGTTATCCAAAGCCTGGCTGTTATCTGAATAGGTCAAAAGGAATTCATGAATAATGCACATTGTTTCACCTAGAGTGGTGTGTTTTTCAAAAGAAACCTTAACATCCGCCAAACATTAAAATTGAATGGCGTTGGAGGAACGCCGAGGCGTCTCACTATTCCCAATTTAATTAATGTTTCTCATTGTATAGTATTAACAAAATAGGAATGAGCTAATTGTATAACTGAGATTCTCTTGTGTTTTCTTTTTTCCTCTGCTCCCCTGTCTCCAACACTGCCTGGAAAACTATCCACCAGATTCAAAGAGTAAGTCATTGTCCATGTGATATGAGTGATCTCTCTTGTATGCACTTGAGCATGAATACAACATGGTTCTATTCACATGTCCACATTACTGAATAGTCCTTTAAAGATGAACCAGGGAGTCAGAACGACTATTAAAATGAGGATTAAAGTACAAACATTGTAGTTCAAGTCATCTCCTTAATACAGACTTAAATCCCCAGTAATTGGGAAAGACAATGACTTGCCTATTTTAAAATCTAGTTTTATATAAGAGATTGGCTCTGTTATTTTTATCTCAGTCAGTTGGGATGAGACACATACTGTACTGATGTTCAATCACTTCAATCACCAAAGACATGTAGCCTTCATGGGGAACAAGTGATGAAATGTTATGGAAAGAAAGTGCAATGGATGGACTCAAACTTTATTTGAACTTCAGGAGACAGGCGGAATGTGCCAAGACTGCGAGGATTCAGCAAGCTCTGCCAGCGGGCAAGGCTGCTGCTCCACGCGCCCCAACAACCAATCTCTACGGGGAACTAGGGGACAGCAGCATGTAAGTCCAATCAAATCAAATCAAATGTATTTATAAAGCCCTTTTTACATCAGCAGATGTCACAAAGTGCTTATACAGAAACTCAGCCCACCTTTGACCTCTTCCTCCTAACCCCCTTACTTCCTGTTTCAGGTACCATATACAATGAGTAATGCCTATTTGTGCAGATGATAACGTTTGTGGGTGTTAGGACATTGCCTATTTTTCAAACAGCAAACACATTTCTTGACTAAAAAAGGCCTTAGTCCACCAACGATGGACATTGGTCTTTAGAGTCTGTCATGTTGAGCTTTAGCTGCATCATTGTTCCCATTCAGTCGTCATTCATTGTGCTTTGTCCTACAAACACCTACACAGACCTAAGTTTGTTCAGTATCCCATCTCAGATTGTCAATGTGTGACTTTGCAATTAGATGCCAGATCCATTTCAACATGGCCTTCTGTTCTCTCAAGGTGAATCTCTTTGTTTTGACTCATAAAAGAGAGACCAATGTTTGCTAGAAATAGAATAATGCTGTGTCTCTGTTTGGCCCATCCTTTTGTTGGCCATTGATTTTGTGGTAAATTACTTTTTGATTTCCCCTTCTTATTGTCGCTGTTGAATAACTCAGCAGTTTTTCGAGTCAGTTTTGCCATTAACACAATCGGATTCCACCTTTCACATTAAATACAATCCTTAAATGCGCAATGAAATGTTAATAGTTTTAGAATAATCCAGATTTAATCTAAACGACATAATCAGTCCCCGTGGTAAATAGGGGCTGAGGTGATCTTCATTTTTATGCATTTTAAACCATTGCTGCTACCTACATCACGGACGGTGTGTAATGGACATTTTACGGTGAGCTGCAAAAAGGCTCTGCTATGTTTACAGCAGCTGTTGACAAATACTCAACACGGAGCAGATGCTTTTAATTTCACTCTGTTCAGAAGAGCTCTCTCAGGGGTAACAGAGCAGCCCACTATCGTATATTTTGGGTTGATTTCCATAGAAACGAGGAGGAATGATCACAGAAACGACACTATTGTTTTTAAAATATATTTTGCCCATGCGTGTGTATGCATTTGTACATGTGTGTGTGAGTTATAGAAACCAGCAATTACTGGTAATACTAATAAGCAATTACTGGTAAGGCACACAGTACAGTTTATGCATACCAACTTGAAGACAGTATTACCTCGAATGTATGCAGAACTTGTTCTATGCCTATTAATTTACTATCTTCATCAACCAACTAGTTTGACCATGGATACCTCAGCTTCTTGACCATTTCCCATAAGGTTACACTTTGTTAAACAACTGTCTCTCTCTGTCTGTCTTTCATTTCATTTCATCTCCACTCTATTTGTTCTTCGATGGATTCAGACTGCAGTAAGTAACCCCAATGCTTATGCCTAGGCTCAAATAGAAAAACTGGAGTGATATAGATGGCATCTAGTCCCCTACACCTGTTCTTGAATATTTTTCATTGACATGTACTTAATATTTTATTACAGAAGTAACTTAGATGTTACAGTACTATACATGGTTAGTGCATTTGCATCTGAATATAATGGTATAATGTCAGGGATGCAAGGTAATACTCTTTATAAAGGTAAGGCTTAACTACAGCGTAACACCATTTTTGCTTCCGCCTGTTTAGGAAAAGTGAACCTCCCTTTATAAACTTTAGAGGTATGGTGCATCTGTAGATGCTTATAGCTTACACCCTACCCATCCCAATCCTGATCCCATTAGAAAAAAAGTAATTGTTTATGTTTCATGTCCATTAACTTAAGATCATAACCTCTTAGTATTATTGATATGATTGAACTAATGCACAAGGGTAGGTGTTGGGTACTTCAGATATCACATGTTCCATATATTTGTGGACTGTGATACTAAAATGGAGGTACCTCTGTGACTGTGCTTTGATTTCTTCAAATCAAATATGATTATATATTTGATCTTGTATTAAATGTACTTGGGATGTTTTTAAGTGGATACTTTATCGCCTGTCCAAATACTGTCAGCAGTTGAACTGCGATTCTAAAACTTTATTAAATATTTTGTATTTAAATAAATTTTTCTAATGACTCCGATACTGTAAAGCATGGTCTACCCTGCTGCATTACCTTTGAGTTCGAATCACATATTTTATATTGTTTCTAACTTTAATCATAATACTAAGAGTCAAAATGACTGAAGGATTTTGGAATAACAGTCTATAGCATCTCCCTCATCCCTTCTCCTCTGCTTCCTCATCCTTCATCCTTCCTTCACCTGTGTTTCAAATCTTTATTTTGTCCACCCTCCATCTACATTCCTAATCGGACAGGGCTAAAAGGTCTGAGATCGAGGAAGCCGACCGCCAGAGATGCCTTAGCAGCTTCGCCTGTCGCGCCATCTCCTCCCGTGGCAATGGGTCGCTGCACAGCATTCTGCCCAAGTCAGAGAGCAACGTCACCTTTCTGTCAGACCACCACCCCCTGACCACCACCAACCCCCTCTATGACGAAGAAGAAGACGGGAACCTCAGCAGCCCCTACGGGACGGCGAAAGGTGGCTCTTTCTCCCCCTCCCTCTCTGGAGGGTCCGGGAACGCCTGGACCATACCGACTCGTCTCCGTGGAGGGTCAGAGGGGTACGAGTCGCTGAAGAGACAGGCTCTGATGGACCCGGCCCAGTGGGAGCTGCAGCTGCTCCAAGCTGGGATGAAGGGTCAAGACAGCCTGGAGGGTTATGACGTCCAGAGCAGCCGCAGCACAGAGGAGAGCAAGCTGTCTGTCAGGGAGCAGGCCAGGCAGTATGAACAGCAGGCCATGCAGGAGAGGACCCCCAGGGGAGGGTGTGACTCCAGGGGCTCCCTGACCTCCCCTCCACTACTGCGTAACCGAGACAGCATTGACATGCTGGAGCTGAGCGCGGAGACCCTGTTCTCCATCATGGACCGCCCCTACAGCCCCATGTCCATAGGGAAGGATGTGCCCCCCCGCATCATCATCACCCAGGGGGAAGGCTCTCCACCCCAGGCCCAGAGGCCCACCCCGCCTGTCCTCAGGAAATTCAGCTCCAGCAACTCCAGCTACATCACTGCAGAGCCCTGTGAGATCACTGTGGAGATCATCCCTGACCCGCCTGAGAATCCACCACCTCCTCCTCCTTCTCCTCATTCTCCTCCTCCTCCACCTCCTCCTTCTCCTCCTCCTCCACCTCCTCCTCCTTCTCCTCATTCTCCTGCCTCATCTCCTCCTCCTCATCCTTCCTCATCTCCTCCTCCTCCTCCCTCCTCACCTCCTCCCCCTGGGCCCTTCAATCTTCACTCCAGTGAGCCTGATCATTCTCCCCCACCCTCTTTCCCTCCCTCTCCCCCTCCTGTTCGTAATCGTGCTCCTCCGCCACTGCCCCCACCCCTCCCGCCCTCTTTCTCCCCCACTTTCGAACGACCCCGCCACACTGTTCAGTTTGTCCCAACCTCCCTGCCGCCGTTGTCCTCGCTCCGCCCTATCTCCTCCCGGGCCCCTCCCCCCCCACCTCCCCCCCAACCCAAAGACGGTGTGAAGAGGAAGGAGCTAAAGGGGATTCTGAAAAACCTACAGAACCTTGCCGACATCGAGAAGTCTGTTGCCAACCTCTACAGTCAAGTAGACAAGAATCGCAAGGTGGCGCGATTCGGCAAGAAACCCCAAGCAACCGAGGAACAAGAAGGAACTCGGAAACAAAGCAGATCTGTGTCCCTTGAGGAACCAAACCAGCCAAACCTGACCAGCACGGAACCTGTGATCCAACCAAACTCAACCACAAACACTAACTCCTCTGAGCTGGAAACAAGCCAACCAAGCACTAACAATGTGACCTCAGAGGTCCAGGAGCCGAGCCAATCAAACCAGTCAAATGCAGACTCTGTGACTGAGGAACTAAGCAATCGCTTTCCATCCCAATCCACCACTTTCTGACTCGCTGACTTTTCTCCTCAGCTCTATTTCCTAATTCATTTTCTTTCTTTCTACATCTTTATGTCTCATATCATGATCATGCTGTGTTGTATTGGATATTCTCTGTCTGATGTTTTTGTAAGTGTTGTCATCAACAATATAGTTTCTTCCCCTAACAAACTTGTATAATGTTCATGTCATCACAACTAACAGCAAGTGGGCGATAAGTAAACTGAAAGATCCCGTAGCTTTTCAGAACCTCTTAAACTTAGGATTTAAAATAAATATCATACCTTGTCATGTTCCTAAGTTCATAACCCCTTGGCCTTTTCTATGTCACCAACCATCCTCCATCTTCACACCCTGATCTACCACAAAATATTCCATTAAAGTTTTCAAGGCTTGAGAAATATGTTGAACTGAACCTGCATAAAACGTACTCCTTGTACGTTGTATTCCCATCCAATTCCATTTTATACGGAGAGTGGAGAGTATTATTTCCAATGCTTTTATTGACAGACTAGATTAGAAATTGAAATTGAGATGGGTGAAGAGGCTAATTAGGTGAAGAGATGGGATATGGATGTGAGCACACAGGGATTGAATCCAGATCTATCCCACTAGGCACAGACATCAATTCAACGTCTATTCTATTTCATTGAAATGACGTGGAAACAACGTTGATTCAACCAGTGTGTGCCCAGTGGGATGTGAGTATGTGCATAGAGCCTGGATGACTCATCCATACAAACAAACTTATTCTAACCCCACTCTCACATTGTGAGCCTTATGGACTTTAATTCCCCATGAGTACCCTGGTGAATGGAGAGCTGTTATTCTTCACAGAGGACAGTGCACGTATCAGAATATCCATACAATCTATACAAGACAACATCCTGGGGGAATGGTTTCATGAGAAAGATGCGGTCTAATTTACTTCTTTCAAAACAATGCAAGGGCATTCTATTTGTTTATGATTTGTAGAAGGATTTTACATTTCCGGAACAACAGTGAATTTGAATTTCCAAAGTGCTCTGAAGAGGGGAAGGAATGGAGTGTAACACAGAGTTCAGATGTTTCTCTAGATGTTTGACATTGGGAAGTGGTAGTTGAAGCTGTGGGTTCATCAGTAGGCTGATGATGATGTTGTGGATGGTCTATACAGATCCTAATAGCATGATAAACTAGTAGATGTTGCTGTCTGATGGCTCTCTGAAAGCGGCTAATTAGTAAATCAATCAATCCCTCAACCACTGGCGCTGCTGTCCTGACCTGACACCCTCTCCTCTTAACTCCATCATACACACTATCTCTTCTTTCTTCTGTCTAACACACTTTCTTGTGCTCTATCTCCATCTTTTTATTCTCTCTCTCTCTTGTTCTTTCTCGCTTTATTTCTCTACCTGACCCCTTCTTGTTCTTCCTTTTATTCATCCCTTATCATTTGCATGTGACTCTGACACACTACCATCAGTATCACTTTTCTCAAGGCTCCTGTAGCTCTTTTTTTCTCAGTCTTTTTCTCCCTCTCTGTTTGTCTCTCGTCCCTTCTCTCTAGTGCTCCTTTCAAGAGCAGTTATATTTGTTTAATCAGCCATTCCCCTGGTGTTCCAGAACAGATAGAATTTTGACTAATTGTGTATTCTGTGTTCACCACATGGGGTAATCTCCTCTATCAAAAAGGCCCACAATTCACATACTATACTGAACAAAAATATAAATGCAACATGCAACAATTTCAATGATTTTACTGAGTTACAGTTCATATGAGGAAATAAATAAATGAGGCCCTGATCTATGGATTTCACATGACTGGGAATACAGATATGCATCTGTTGGTCACAGATACCTTAAAAGAAATGGGCCTCACAATGGGCCTCAGGATCTCGTCACGGTATTTCTGTGCATTCAAATTGCCATCGATAAAATGCAATTGTGTTCGTTGTCCATAGCTTATGCCTGTCCATACCATAACCCCACCAGTATGTAACATTTCTGGGATCTTTTATTTCAGCTCATGAAACACTTTACATATTGCGTTTATATTTTTGTTCAGTATATTTTCCGGTTCAGGTGCTCTTTTTCTTTGGCCCAAACAGCTGTCATTTCTAACAGATCTGATTATTTTTCTTTTTTTGTTCCTTTGATGGCAATTATTGTGTCACTTCCTCTTCGGTTTTACCATTTATTTTCTTCATTTTTCATCCAGTGCCGTGATAAACGTAATGAGGAGAGTCTGTTCACTCCCGCTACCTACTTAGAAAACTCTAACTCATTATTATGTCTGGGTATGGTCAAATATTATATCATAGCGGAAATGTTTGCATCCTAAAACGAACCTTTACCTCTCTGCATCATAAACCATTACCTCCCAGTGAATTGCATCTAAGATAGGAAGAAACTCCCTCCACTTGGTTACGCCCAGATACATTAGTATTTAAGTGTCCATTAGTTATATGAAGTGGACATCTCTGGATGTGCATCCCCCCCTACTCCTCCCTGCCTACAGTATCTGTCTAATGGGCCATTTGTTTTGGTGTTTTCTAAAGACTTTACCAGCCCAGCAGGCCTTTCATCAGCCCTACTCCCACCTAGCCAGTCCCATACGGGGAGGTGTGGTCGTACGGCAGGGATCATCAACTAGACTGGGGCCGATTTTTTTTATGCACACCTCCCTGTATGCATATGTTTTATATGCACTATGTCTGGGACAGTTACGTTTTTTCTGGGGGAAATCTCTGTGATGCTTTGTTATCTGATGGCTAGTGTAAGGTGCATTTGAGTAAATCATCAATACTGCTTTCCAATCCAGCCACTCAAATTCTTGAAAATTAGGCCAGGATTCGATCAGATCAGCGTAACCCGCATTAGCCGACAAACATAGATTTGTATTGCTTTTGTTTAGGCGGTGTCGGAGGTGTAACTGCATTTGAGCTGTCAAATTGGTGACTGGCTGCTCTTGTAGTCATTACCACGAAACCACTTACCTGTCCTTATATCGCACCCACGTTAGAAGTTCAGAACAAGAAAGTGTAAGCTATATAGAAATATGATGGCTCTCAAATGTATAGTCATTCAACAAAATAATATGCATTTATATCAGCCTAATCGAGGTGTAGAGAACATCACACATTCCAGTCTTCAAATTTGTAACGCGGCTGCATGGAATTTCTACTAATGTGACTCTGTGCATCCAATGGCAATGTCCGCGATAGGTAACACCAGGAGCCGCTTGTGCATTTGACAGCTCTAACACAGTTAGCCTACACCTCCGACACCGCCTAAACAAGAGAAATAAAAACCTATGGTAAACCTTTGTCGGCTAATGTGGGTTACCGCGCTAATGATTGAATCCTGGCCTAAATAAATCTGATATTTTATGAGTTATATGGTGTGACACCCACAAAGCTAACCACACTCAAAGGATGTTTGAACTTTATACAATAACAAATTAATTATATATTTGTATTGTACTAACAAATGCATTCTAGTGACAATAGTGTGCCATTAAATGATTTTCCCACTTGCTATTGGGAAGGCAATTGCTTAGATATGTCAACTTAAGTGTAGGGTTTGTTGTTATTTCCTATTTCTGTCTCCCCCACCTCTTTATGTATCCAACTTTTCATTTTATCTGCCAATCATTGTTATAATGGAAGAAAGAACATAACAAATAGATAACAAAAATGTTTCTGTATTATTTTTAAATGAAAAATGTAACCAATGGCTTGACACAGAAAATTGCACAGTAAGTAACATTGAAATCACTTAACTGGTCAGCAGAATATACACTTTTATATCAATGCACTTAGAATTTGGATGTCACATTCTACTCATTATTTGCACTATTTCTTTCCTCCTTTTTTCCATGACCTACAGACGAGGATATGGCAGAAAGGTAGGCATTTTTATTGTGATGTATTTTTATGTTATGCATTGTGTGCGAAGTCAATTTCTTCATGCTCAAGGGAGCTTTATTCACCATCATTCTTATCTACCGCTCGCCTGATGGAAAACACTGAATGAGATTTAGACGGGATCATAGAGATAGTTGGCTGATTATTTTAACATTAGCATCACAGTTTACATTTGATTTGAAAACCGTTGGTGCTGTAATCTCAAATCTCTCTACTGACAAGTGACAGATGAGCATTAGGGCCACTTTCTCTCCCTACTGGTGCGTGGAAGTACTACTAGGAGCTTAGCCAAAGATTAACTGACTCAATGTTTTACAACTTTTGACGCACCCTGAGTACTACAAATCCTGCCCTGTAAATAACCCATGAACTTCAGCATCAGAAGTGTCATGTATGCTCCTTTCATTTTCAATATTATTTGATAGCAGCTCTAAGGTTGTGAGTGAGCTTTATCTGTCATATATCTCTCTTCTGGCTTCTATCTGTATTCACTCAACATTTCTATCTATACCCTTTGTCTATTTTCTTGTGACTGTCTACTCTGTTCATCCTGTCAGTCTTTCATTTTCTCTGTATTCACCTTAACCTCATCATCTCCTCCTTATACTGTGTTAAACCTTTGTTCGCTACCCTCTTCCAAATCCACTCTCCTTTCTCTATGGCCTTAAAAAGCTTTCATTCTTTATCCTGCTGTATCTGTAGTTAAATATGAACTGTGAACTGGACACTCTGTCTCTGTTTCTCCTTATCCCTCCCTCTCCAACTAATCTATGGCAGCAACAGCAACTGCTGAGGCCATCTCTGCTGAGACCTGAGGTAGAAACCTTACTGCTTCTGTCAAAGCTCCAGGCTAATTCTGCTATGCTCACACTGTGCTGTTCTGTACTGTGCTGTGCTGTGTTTCTAGCTCAGGTTTCTAATTTTTTCTCTGTATTGATGTATCTCTATGTGCTTCTCCTGAAATTCAGGAGCTCTCCATGGAGTCAGGCATCGACCCAGGCCAAGACTATTACAGGGACGAATACTATAATTACGACCAGGGGTGAGTCCAATCCCCGCTGACCCTCCCATCTCTCATCAGTTTCGCTCTGATCCAGTTAATTTAATTGATCTCCACTGGTTAATTGCTGAAAGTTATGCCATTAAGACTAATTTACAAATGTATCATGAACTTACATTTCACAAGGCCCCGACACACACACACACACACACTGAGAGATCCTACCTCTAACTTCCTTCATACTGGACGCAAAGACATACAAATGATATCCACGAGTTCATCTGACTCTGGGGAAGTAGATTAAGGGCTTCATTGGCAAAATCCCAAACTATCCCTTTAAGTGTAACATAGTGCAGCTGGCTGGCAGGGTTGGCTAACACTCCAGTTATTCAGATCATTCCTAAGTGTTTACCCTTTCCACTCCCACCAAATATGATCAATTACCCAGCCTTGAGCGGAGCATGGCACCTGAGAGCTTGGTAATGGTCCAGAGGAAAACGCTGGAATTTACAGCGTTACGAACAGATGCTGGCCAAATGTTGTGCATTGGACTCTCGTGTTCAGTGAGGGGTTCTTTAAAACACTCAGGCGAGTTAAGCTACAGTGAGGGAAAAAAGTATTTGATCCCCTGCTGATTTTGTACATTTGCCCACTGACAAAGACATGATCAGTCTATAATTTTAATGGTAGGTTTATTTGAACAGTGAGAGACAGAATAACAACAAAAAAATCCAGAAAAACGCATGTCAAAAATAAATTGATTTGCATTTTAATGAGGGAAATAAGTATTTGACCCCTCTGCAAAACATTATTTAGTACTTGGTGGCAAAACCCTTGTTGGCAATCACAGAGGTCAGATGTTTCTTGTAGTTGGCCACCAGGTTTGCACACATCTCAGGAGGGATTTTGTTCCACTCCTCTTTGCAGATCTTCTCCAAGTCATTAAGGTTTCGAGCCTGACGTTTGGCAACTCGAGCTTTCAGCTCCCTCCACAGATTTTCTATGGGATTAAGGTCTGGAGACTGGCTAGGCCACTCCAGGACCTTAATGTGCTTCTTCTTGAGCCACTCCTTTGTTGCCTTGGCCGTGTGTTTTGGGTCATAGTCATGCTGGAATACCCATCCACAACCCATTTTCAATGCCCTGGCTGAGGGAAGGAGGTTCTCACCAAAGATTTGACGGTACATGGCCCCGTCCATCGTCCCTTTGATGCGGTGAAGTTGTCCTGTCCCCTTAGCAGAAAAACACCCCCAAAGCATAATGTTTCCACCTCCATGTTTGACGGTGGGGATGGTGTTCTTGGGGTCATAGGCAGCATTCCTCCTCCTCCAAACACGGCGAGTTGAGTTGATGCCAAAGAGCTCGATTTTGGTCTCATCTGACCACAACACTTTCACCCAGTTCTCCTCTGAATCATTCAGATGTTCATTGGCAAACTTCAGACGGCCCTGTATATGTGCTTTCTTGAGCAGGGGGACCTTGCGGGCGCTGCAGGATTTCAGTCCTTCATGGCGTAGTGTGTTACCAATTGTTTTCTTGGTGACTATGGTCCCAGCTGCCTTGAGATCATTGACAAGATCCTCCCGTGTAGTTCTGGGCTGATTCCTCACCGTTGTCATGATCATTGCAACTCCACGAGGTGAGATCTTGCATGGAGCCCCAGGCCGAGGGAGATTGACAGGTCTTTTGTGTTTCTTCCATTTGCGAATAATCGCACCAACTGTTGTCACCTTCTCACGAAGCTGCTTGGCGATGGTCTTGTAGCCCATTCCAGCCTTGTGTAGGTCTACAATCTTGTCCCTGATATCCTTGGAGAGCTCTTTGGTCTTGGCCATGGTGGAGAGTTTGGAATCTGATTGATTAATTGCTTCTGTGGACAGGTGTCTTTTATACAGGTAACAAGCTGAGATTAGGAGCACTCCCTTTAAGAGTGTGATCCTAATCTCAGCTCGTTACCTGTATAAAAGACACCTGGGAGCCAGAAATCTTTCTGATTGAGAGGGGGTCAAATATTTATTTCCCTCATTAAAATGCAAATCAATTTATAACATTTCTGACATGCGTTTTTCTGGATTCTCTCACTGTTCAAATAAACCTACCATTAAAATTATAGACTAATCATTTATTTGTCAGTGGGCAAACGTACAAAATCAGCAGGGGATCAAATACTTTTTTCCCTCACTGTAGATGGAGGACAAGCTAAACCCCTAATTGAATCAAACCTTAGTTAACCGTGTGAAATGGATCATCGACCACGTAACATATTTTAATTGCATGATCACGTAGGCCTCATCAACTCTGTGATTTACCCTCTCATCATCCATTAAAATTCTAATTGATGCTTAGTGTGTTTGTATGATGAAGCCCTTCCGTTGAGTCTTAAGGTAATTGTGTTGTGATTCCACTGTGGGACAGCAGGTCCCTAAAGCTGCTGCTGCTGAGGTTGCTATCACGATAACCCAGACTGCCTTTGATCCATTTCTATTTAAAGAGCAACTTAATAGCTGGGTTAAGCTCTTAATCCAGCAATCACTAGCTCTGGCGGTCTTCAGCTGCGACCCAGCGACCCCACGTGTTCAGAAGGTATTGCTAATGTAGATTTCCCATTGACCTGCTTCCTTCAGTTTCCACACAGAGTCACTGGTGTAATGCAGCTTGCTTCTGCCACCCATGCCAAGTGGGTTGCAGATTGTACCACAAATCTGTTTTGGCACGCAATTTCAGGTCTGACGTTGATACTGATTGATGTCGGCCCCACACTGCACCTCATTTACAGATTCAGTGTGGGGCTAATGCAGATTGTGATATGGGTCTTTTAATTGTGCATTGCCCAGTTTAGCCTTGTACAGATTAAATTATGCAGCAGATCAGTGTTGACCCCTTCTCTCATGCGTGCACTTGGGAACTGTTGATTTAAGAATGTGTTATGGACATGTAACACAGTAAATGTGCAAATGTAATATTGTTAGAGCGAGTGCTTCAAATATCTCATGCACCAGCTATATAAAGCTGGAGGGTTGTATGTGTTTGTGGCTCACGTCCCTAGGGGTGTGAGCAGAGGTTGTTAGTTACTGTCAACTCTCAAAAAATATTTCACAAATCAAGCAAAGAAGTTATGGTTGAAACATCCCTTTAAGCTGTTTCCCGTTTGCCTCTAAATGTTTGTTTTGTCTCCCAGGTATGACCTTCCTCAGTATGGCAGTCGCAGGAAGCTGATTTCTCCCATGTATGATGAGTATGGAGAGCTGATTATGGAGGATGACTACTACACCCCCCATGGGTCTGAGGTACTTATTTTACTATATGTATCAACACTTTGATATGATCAACAATTTGATTTTGATTAACAATACTATATATCAATGATTATGATTTAAGCACACATATGATGTTCAGGGGATCAAGTTATCATAGAGTTAGTTAACCACTACACTGCATAACTATAATAACTACCCACTACATAGCTACAATAATGCAATAACAGAGTTCCAATTTCAACTATATAATGTTGTCTGAACTATGTTGATGCTGAAAATCTTGTTGAATCACAAGTGATGTAACTGTGGCAGGGGCGAGGCAGAGGGCGTGGAAGGGGTACTGATCGAGGAGGCAAGAGGGTGGGATTCAGAGACCTTCCACCAGAGGATGAGATCGAGCAGGCAGAGCCAGTGGAGGGCGAGGAACCCCGTGAACCCTCCTCGGCTGCCAAGAGGCTGAAGTCCGTCATGAAGCTCAGCAAGCTGCTAGCGGCCAGTAAGAGTGGAGACCAGACTGCTCCAGCCGGAGAACCAGGCCCATCCCCCTGGAAGAAGGCCAAGATGTTCAAGATGTTTGGCGCCAAGAAGGACAAGGACTACGCCAAACTGATGTCGGCCCGCCGCATCGACAGCCAGGAGAGTCTGACGGGGGGACCTGCCAGTGATGGTCCGATAGACACCAAGTCCACCGCCAGGAGCCGGCTGGGCAAGGTGATGAAGCGCATCAACCTGAGCAACAGGCTGCAGGCAAGGAGGAAATCTCAGGGAAGCATTAGTCGAAGCTCTGCCACAGGTAGCGAGAAGAATGAAGATGCCTCGCAAGCTGCCACCAGTGATGAGGAGAAGAAGTCCAAGGTGTCTATCAGCGTGACGGTGGAGAGCGAGCCGGAGGCGAGTGGAAGCGGGAGTGGGAGTGGAAGTGGGAAGGGTTCTGATGAGGATTCAGAGAGAAGCAGTGTGGCGCTTTCCACTGAGGACAAAGATTACCTGAAGGTGGATCTGGACCGAGACGATACCAATGAAAGCACTGTAGACTCAGAAGAGGAGCCAGAGGAGCACCCAGAGGATTCTGATGATGAGAGCAAATCCAAGTCAGAGGGTGACGAGACAGAGAAGGAATCTGGCACTGAAATGGAATCGGGGACAGAAAAAGAGTCTGATTCAGAAAAAGAGTCAGGCTCAGAGAAAACATCTGGGACAGAAAAGGAATCAGGATCAGAGAAAGGTTCTGATTCAGAGAAAGGTTCTGACTCAGAGAATGAATCTGATTCTGAGAAAGAATCTGATAGTGGGAAAGAGTCAGGGACAGAGAAAGAGTCAGGAACTGAAAAGTCAGGAACTGAATCCAGTACAGAGAAAGGATCTGGGACTGAGAAAGATTCAGAGGAAGAGTCTGAAGAGGATGAGGGGACTGGGGAGTCCAAAGAAAGTGGATCCTCTGCCCGTTCTTCCAATAAATCATCTGGGACTGCTACTGAAAGGTCCAGTGGAGGGACACAAGGCAGCATGAGGAGCAGTGCCTCTGGCATCAGCGGAAGTGGAAGTGCTAGTGACGCTGGTAGCGTTAGTGGCAGTGGTAGCGTTGGTGGCAGTGGTAGCATAGGTGGCAGTGGTAGTGTTGGTGGCAGTGGTAGCGTTAGTGGCAGTGGTAGCGTCAGTGGCAGTGGTAGCGTTAGTGGCAGTGGTAGCGTTAGTGGCAGTGGTAGCGTTAGTGGCAGTGGTAGCGTAGGTGGCAGTGGTAGCGTTAGTGGCAGTGGTAGCGTAGGTGGCAGTGGTAGTGTTGGTGGTAGTGGTAGTGGCTCAAGCAGTGCTGCTTCCCAGCCTGGTTCTTCCATAAGATCGTCACAAAGTGCCGGCGGCTCAGAGATGTCCAGGCCAGGAAGTGAGGGGGTCAGTGAAGGGGAGTCAGGGTCGGGAAGCTCGGTGTACAGCGGAGGCAGCCAGATCCAGCTCTCTGGATCAGAGGTCAGCGAGTCCGAGGATAACCAGCTGACGGACCAAAGCTCCCTGGCGGGCAGCGAGAGGAGCTCCACCAGCTCCAGGTCCACTGGAGGCAGCCGCAAGTCCATCCTGACCTGCAGTTCACAGGACACCATCGATGAGGAGAGTGAAGAGGAGGACAAAGGAGAATCTGAGGAGGAAGTTGATACCGCCGATGAGAGAAAAGAGTCTGCGGAGGAGCTGAGTGACGGAGCAGCATCCAGGAGGTCCAGCTTATTGTCTGCTGGAGAAGGGCCCAGCCATAGTCCCTACGCTGGAACTCCCTACGCCTCAGACTCCAGCAACAGCCTGACAGAGGCCTCAGAGGAGACCTTCGGAGGACTCTCTCCCATCACAGAGGTGGACGAGGACGCCATCACACCATCTGAGAAATCGTCTGAGTCTGACGCCAGTAGCCAGAGGTCAGCTGGTAGATCCCAGTCTGGAGCCACGGAGGAGACCTCCGATACCGATTCAGAGTCTGACGGGAACGCCACAGCCTTCTGAGGAACGAGTTGGTCAGCTGTGAAGTAAGATTGGCTGGAGTCGCCTCTCGCATGGGAGTGAAGAGAATACTGTGTGCTTCCTCCTGAGTGTTTAATTCTCTCTACCTCTCTCTATCTCTTGGAAAATACTTATTGCATGGAAGTGGAATGGGTTGTTCTCTTTTCAATGGTGTTGAACCACACTTTGTGGCATCTTTGTATTTTCTCTCTTTCACATTTTTTGGTTGTGCTCAAAATTTATCTTCAACAAATTGCACATTGTGTCTCTTTACTTATAGCCATATGATGACCATAACATAGCAGTGCTATAATCATGTTTACAGAGTTGTGTGTTTCCTATCCTGTTACTGTTATAGATTTAAAATGACTTGTACATTGATTGGCATACTTTTATCTATGATCTGTTTGGATGCATGATGTTTGAATATATGGAAATACTATTTTATCTGTGCATTAACCTAATCTTTCTCTCTCCATCTTTCTTTCCATATTTTATTCTCAGTCTGGAGTGAGAAGGAAGCGGATCAAGCTGGTGGTGGACAGGGAGTATGAGACCAGCTCCACGGGAGAGGACAGCGCTCCTGAACCCCAAAGGAACCGCATGTCTAACATCAACAGCCACGCTAACATCAACGGGAACGTCTACCTCGCCCAGAACGGGACAATTGTGCGGACCAGGAGGCCTGGCCACCCCAACAACCTCAAGGTGGGCTCCCCGGGCCGCTTGGGCAAACAGTTTAAAAAGTTGGACATGCTGACTGAGACTCAGGAAGATAAGCTTCCTCTGAACAGCGTGGGGGAACCAGTAACAGGAAATGGAACAGGTACACTTACGGGCGTTTCCTCAATCGTTGACATTAACCTCAACACCCGGCCATCCAGCGGGTCCCTGGGGTCCAGCATCACGGGCCTTGACAGTATTGGGTCCAAATCCAATATTGCCAAGGCCCTACATGACAGGAACAGCAGGAGTAACTGTTGTGTAGACGAGCAGGAGTCGTGTGTGGACAACATGGCGTCGAAAGAAACGTTGACGTCCCACAGTGACCACACACTGTCGGATGAGGAGGAGCTGTGGATGGGGCCTTGGAACAGCCTGCACATACCAATGACTAAATTATGACACATGGACTGCTGAGAGTTTGTATTTTTCTGTTGACAAAGTTGACCATGCTTTTAATGGGTTGAGATATAAAGCAACAAATGATTGTATGCCTCTGCTGCATAAGCACCAATCACTGTCCAAGACTAGCAGTGTGATTGCGCTAACGGTATTATTTCACTAATCTTATGAATGATTTGATGACTTTTGATATGGTGATGTTTCATGTGTCAAATACAGTTGAAGTCAGAAGTTTACATACACTTAGGTTAGAGTCATTAAAACTCGTTTTTCAACCACTCAACACATTTCTTGCTAACAAACTGTAGTTTTGGCAAGTCGGTTAGGACATCTACTTTGTGCATGACACAAGTAATTTTTCCCACAATTGTTTACAGACAGATTATTTCACATATAATTCACTGTATCACAATTCCAGTGGGTCAGACGTTTACATACGCTAAGTTGACTGTACCTTTAAACAGCTTGGAAAATTCCAGAAAAGTATGTCATGGCTTTAGAAGCTTCTGATAGGCTAATTGACATAATTTGAGTAAATTGGAGGTGTACCTGTGGATGTATTTCAAGGCCTACCTTCAAACTCAGTGCCGCTTTGCTTGACATCATGGGAAAATCAAAAGAAATCAGCCAAGTCTGGTTCATCCTTGGGAGCAATTTCCAAACGCCTGAAGGTACCACGTTCATCGGTACAAACAATAGTATGCAAGTATAAACACCATGGGACCATGCAGCCGTCATACTGCTCAGGAAGGAAACGCGTTCTGTCTCCTAGAGATGAACGTACTTTGTGGAAATCAATCCCAGAACAACAGCAAAGGACCTTGTGAAGATGCTGGAGGAAACAGGTACAAAAGTATCTATATCCACAGTAAAATGAGTCCTATATCGACATAACCTGAAAGGCCGCTCAGCAAGGAAGAAGCCACTGCTCAAAAACCTCCATAAAAAAGCCAGACTACGGTTTGCAAGAAATATCCTCTGGTCTGATGAAACTAAAATAGAACTGTTTGGCCATAATGACCATCGTTATGTTTGGAGGAAAAAGGGGGATGCTTGCAAGCCGAAGAACACCATCCCAACCGTGAAGCACGGGGGTAGCAGCATCATGCTGTGGGGGTCCTTTGCTGCAGGAGGGACTGGTGCACTTCACAAAATAGATGGCATCATGAGGAAGGACAATTATGTGGATATATTGAAGCAACATCTCAAGACATCAGTCAGGAAGTTAAAGCTTGGTCACAAATGGGTCTTCCAAATGGACAATGACCCCAAGCATACTTCCAAAGTTGTGGCAAATTGGCTTAAGGACAACAAAGTCAAGGTATTGGAGTGGCCATCACAAAGCCCTGACCTCAATACTATAGAAAATGTGTGGGCAGAACTGAAAAAGCATGTGCGAGCAAGGAGGCCTACAAACCTGACTCAGTTACACCAGCTATGTCAGGAGGAACGGGCCAAAATTCACCCAAGTTATTGTGGGAAGCTTGTGGAAGGCTACCCGAAACATTTGACCCAAGTTAAACAATTTAAAGGCAATGCTACCAAATACCAATTGAGTATATGTAAACTTCTGACCCACTGGGAATCTGATGAAAGAAATAAAAGCTGAAATAAATAATTCTCTCTACTATTATTCTGACATTTCACATTCTTAAAATAAAGTGGTGATCCTAACTGACCTAAGACAGTGAATTTTTACTAGGATTTTAGAGTTTAAATGTATTTTGCTAAGGTGTATGTAAACTTCCGACTTCAACTGTACACATCCCTGATAGGGCTATTATAGAATCGGTCAACTTGCTGTGAAGCAATGCTTGTCTCAAAAAATGTATGAAAAGTAATGAATGGTGATTGGAATTATCCCTAAAATTTACCTTGAAGACCTTTGTCTCGCTGGATGTTGCATAATATTTATAAGTATTATCTTGATTTAGAGGTGAAGGGTGTCTGGAGCCCAGATACTTTATAATACAGATACATATAATTATGATAATTAAGAAAAATAAATGTATTTTATTTGTAAATAATTATATATTCTGGTTGATTGTTTTATGTTTGAATCATTTCTAATAATTTTTTGAAATCTTATCAGAAAGTTTATGGAATTATTGTTGTCTTTAATATCGATCCGAGTATGGGGGGGAATGTTGGACTTGTAACCTATGGCACAGAAGTAATGCAAACATCTTTGTCAATATTTCAACAAAGAAATATGTTAATATTGTCATTATATAAACGATGTTGTTTTTAACAGACATTTGTATCTACATGATGTGGGATTTTCAGTCCCTTAAAACTGGATGCAAAACCATTCTGTTTGAGATCATTTCTAAATACATCAGGTCCCTGCTGATGGGAAAACACTACCAAATAATTTATAAATCTCAACAATAAAGTTTTAACATGCAATTCTTTGGAGAACTGGCATGAATGAAGTAGCACAACATCTGCAGGTAACTCATGTCAAGACACAGGTATTGTGTAGAATGCTGTTTACAAAGGCCCAATATTGAACTCTGAAAAAGTACAACTTGAGTGACTTTGGCAAGGACATTTTAAATTCATCCCTGTGGGTTTCATTCAGTACACTCAACATAAATCGTTTTTGTTGTCCCCATTAGCTGGTGATCTGAAAATAAGTTTGCAGTATTTGAGAAACGTAAGAGTATGTTTCTAAGGCATCCTCCTTATCATATTGAATGACTTGGGAAAGGCAATTGTATATGATATTAAATGCTAATGATCTTTGATAAGCTTGACTTTCTACCTATAAGTCATCTGCCAATTTATCTCCGGACAATTGGAATTCCAGACTATAAAGAGATGGGGTAATGTGGAGAGAGAACGGAAGTGTAAACATTATGAAGATTGAGAGATTAACCTCTTCTGAAAACCCATCATTCAGAATCTCCTCCGCTGTCATATCAAACTGTCCGCCGATTATTCAAGATTTTTTCTTTCTTTTTAAAAACATTCCATTACGGCAGCTCATAACATCCAGTTCCAGCCTCCCAAATCAGTTTTATTAAAGTGAGTGTCACTCTCACAGTAATAGTGTTATGACTGCCTCTGTTGGGTAAGGGCTTCTGGCAAGAGCATTATCAAGTAGCCTGCCTGTTTATTTGTCTCAATTTTTTTATTAATTATTGTTAATCACAAATTCATCTCTTACCTTTAAATATTTAAGTCTATAACCACATTGCAATTGTCATGTGTTAGCCTGCTGGATATACACTGAGTGTACAAAACATTATGAACACCTGCTCTTTTCATGACATAGACTGACCGGGTGAATACAGGTGAAATCTATGATCCCTTATTGATGTCACTTGTTAAATCCACTTCAACCAGTGTAGATGAAGGGGAGGAGACTGGTTAAGAAGGATTTTTAAGCCTTGAGACCATTGAGACATGGATTGTGTGTGTGTGCCATTCAGATGGTGAATGGGCAAGACAAAATATTTAAGTGCCTCTGAACGGGGTATGGTAGTAGACGCCAGGCGCACCAGTTTGTGTCAAGAACTGCAACGCTGCTGGGGTTTTAACGCTCAACTGTTTCGCGTGTGTATCAAGAATGGTCCACACCCAAAGGACATCCATTCAACTTGACACAACTGTGGGAAGCATTGGAGTCAACATGGGCCAGCATCCCTGTGGAACACTTTCGACACCTTGTAAAGTCCATGGCCCGACGAATTGAGGTTGTTCTGAGGTCAACTCAATATATATGTTATGTTTCGTGCTTTACTCGTTAGGCCTCCTGTAGCTCAGTTGGTAGAGCATGGCGCTTGCAACGACAGGATTGTGGGTTCGATTCCCACGGGGGGCCAGTATGAAAAATGTATGCTCTCACTAACTGTAAGTCGCTGTGGATAAGAGCGTCTGCTAAATGACTAAAATGTAAATATCTGAGAATTCTCTAGAGCGTGCTCTGTCCCTACAGCCACAAGATGGCGCCTAAGGCTTTATACTGAAACAGACTACTGGCCCACCTTATTACTGCCAAACCATGAAATTACACAATACTACTAATATAAAAAATTTGGACTATCTATCTAAACAAAACAGAAAAGTTATAATATGTTACTATTTACCTATTTATATTTTTGGGGATACTTCATGAACACACTAAATATATTAAATATTTGTTGTAAATGCTGCCAATTTAGCTAGTATTTGTGGACTATGAGTATTAACATAGTTTATTATTATTGTTAGATAGTCTAGGATTGCTGCTTCCTTATAGCTGGATGCAATGCTGATCAATACCAATACACTGCATAGTTGGATGCAATGCTGATCAATACCAATACACTGCATAGTTGGATGCAATGCTGATCAATACCAATACACTGCATAGTTGCTGTACTGTTGATGTGAAGGGCTACTTTTCACCACTAAATGGAGACATACTATATCTGAGCTACAGTGATGATGAAGCAAATTAATTCAAGCATTTTATTATCAAAATACTTTGCTATCAACAATTCAAATGAACTGAAAGGGATGAGGAATGTAATTGACAAAATGGTAGATGTATCTAAGTATGTTTTGTCTAGGTGTGTTGGTGGGTGGGTAGGTCACAGTATTTAACTGTAGTGTTTATGTGTTCATGCACATACATGTAGGTTAATGTTGTAATATTCTTCATGCAGTTCTGGTCTGTCTGAACATGTGATGTTTTCTGTATATGCCTCAGTGTTGAGAAACATCACGTTCCAGGGAATGTTCGGGATGTGAGCTGGTTTTGTTCCAGGTTTTGTAAAGATTGCAAAGTTGTTCACGTTAAGTATATTTCTTCATGAACATAAATATAGCTGAACTTAATTATGTTGGTCTGGTAGGAAGATATGATTTAAAAAAAGACACTCAAAAAAAAAAAAAGACACTCAACTTGCCCTGCCCCAGAAAAGAACTTGGGAATACAGAGATACAGAAAATGGAAGCTACTCTGGGCAGACTAATTATAGCTGAAATTATTTGGATATTGCTGTAATGTGTTTAAGAGGTACCTATTTCATATCTTGCTCCTTTCATCAGTAGCATATGAGACCCTTGTTAGACAGGTATGACTGCAGATCCCTGGTTAAATATCAGCTACTGCCGTTCTGCCACTACAGGTGGATCATCTGAGCAGTATAATTACCTGAAATACTGTAATTAGTAAGGTGTTCAATATATCAAAGCACCAGGGTTCCTCTTCTGCTTAGAGAACACTGTCATAGGCCCCTGAGTCAGATGTTTTTGCATAGTAGACATATCCACCTAGCTGCTTGTGGCAACAGACTGACAGCTTAAGAGTAGATTGCAGAAGAATGTGGTCGATAATTGATTTTCTCACTAGAGGGGAACAGAAGTGTCTAAGAGAAAAATGGCTGCTGTTTAGTACTAGTGCACTGTTGCCTTGAGGAAGACAGTCAGTTCAACTTGAATGAAACCTACTGTAATATTTCCTTGCCAGGGTTGTTTAGTTTGTCCATGGGTTGTTAATCTTCCATTAGCATCGGAATTGTTGTAGTTTTTATCTGGTTTTCCTCCTACTGTGAGATGGGATTCGTCAGCAGAGGAGCAAAGAGGGACAGGAAGAATATTTGTTATGTGGCGACTGGTTTCTTCCTTCTCCCTGCATATGATTCATACAATGCTGATTGGTCAGAGGGTCCACATACTGGCCTAAAAACATCAAAAGACTGAATCAGTCTCTTATTCGAAGGCAAAGATAAAAACCAGTAGAAATGTCAGTCCTCTAGAATCAGTGGTTTTATAATGCCAGGGCCTTGTCCAGTTTAATCAGTACAAGTTAAAAGTGAGTTTGGGCTGTGAAATTAGCCTTAATTGTGTAATTGCAACAGCTTGCGTCATTTTAGTGTTTATAACTGCCCTATTGTGGTTGTCACTGTTTTAACTGCCTAGAATGTGCAATTTATTCAAAGTTTGTTTACTTAAGGCTCTGGCCACCGCCATTTATCTTCCTTTTAATGGTTGTGATGAAAGTTTTCACAATGTTGTTTTTCCTTTGTGATGTACTATTTATTGGATTCCTTTGGCCTGTTTCAAGTAGGAATCTGATGCTCCTCCGCTGAGCTATTTAGAGAGAATGAGGTGCTTAGGCTGAGTAGATGTAAGTCCATCATCATCTCCTCATTTCCACTTGCTATTTGGACCATGTCCTTCCAAAATAAGTATCTCCTGACCGCGGTGTGAGCTATCTGGGGACCTGTTTCAAATCAAATCAAATCAAATTGTATTTGTCACATACATGTGTTTAGCAGATGTTATTGCGGGTGTAGTGAAATGCTTGAGCTTCTAGCTCCGACAGTGCAGTAATATCTAACAAGTAATATCTAACAATTTCACAACACATACCCAATACACACAAATCTAGTAAGGAATGGAATTTAAGAATATATACATATATGGACAAGCAATGACAGAGCGGCATGGACTAAGATACAGTAGAATATTATAGAATAGAATGCAGTATATACATATGAGATGAGTAATGCAAGATATGTAAACATTATTAAAGTGACTAGTGTTCCATTTCTTAAAGTGGCCAGTGATTTCAATAGGCAGCAGCAGCCTCTAATGTGCTAGTGATGGCTATTTAACAGTCTGATGGCCTTGAGATAAAAGCTGTTTTTCATTCTCTCGGTCCCAGCTTTGTGAGTAATTTCAGGATATTAGGATGTCCCAAATCTTTTTGTTTTGACGTCTCACCAGCTCCATCGTCTCCTGTGTGTATTTCTGTATGCCATTTCATATAATGCAATTTTCAAGGCAATTTTAAGAAGCTTTTTTTGGTTTTGGTAACTATATATTGTACATGTTGAGTACTTTATAATTTCTATGCTGCACATTGTTATTTTGGAAATGTACACAAACCCAAATAAAGGTTTTACTGACAGACAGGGGACACACTCGTGAACACACACACACACACACACACACACACACACACACACACACACACACACACACACACACACACACACACATACACACGTGCAGGCAGACATGCTGTGCACTCCATGAGCTTGTCCCTGTGACATACCCCCAAAGGTTATATTATATCTGAAATGTTGGGTGTGTAGTAAAGTACATGCTCCACTGTCTGGCACATCTCTAATGAAGGGGTGTACAGTATGGCCCATGGTCTTGTTTTACATACAGTATATATGCACCATTAGATACTGTACCATTCTCCCAGGACTCTTACAAGATGAGAAAAGTATGCCATCTTTTGCATTCAACATTCACTATAACAATCTGATCATCAGGTGCCAAACACACTCATGGCCTCCAGACTACCAAATCAGTATTTCCAACAGAGATGGACATGATTAGTTTTAGTACAAATTGTGATGATCAAGCCTGGAAAAAATAAGGTCTAAAGTAGTCAGGAGTCTGAGAGGGCCACACGTCGCCAGACCTGTCAAGACTGTGAAATTTCAGCACCCACAGTGTTAATGCATAATGTCAACCCAGTAGGTAGCCTTGTTAAAAAGCAATTAAGCCAAAATGATTTAAACATCATGTGGTTTGGCACAGTGTTGTTTTCTTAAAATGAGAATTTGACTGTCTGCTCACATTTAAACCGCCATTTGTGTGAGTGTAGTTCTAACCACACTTTCTCACAACCGCCAAACCCTACCAATCCACAGACTTCACACACACGCACGCACACACACGCAAATATACACACATACAAATGTACAGACACACAAACACACACAAACACGTTCCCTCATGAAGAGTAATTGAGGGGTTTGACTAGTTTTTGGTGCATTAAAACAGTAGATGCTGTTTTAAATGGCTGGGACTGAGACACACTTGGTTGTCTGTGACTGGCAAAGCCATGGGCTATTGCTGACAAAGGACGTGGCACCCAATGCTGTGTCTGTGTGGTCCTTTTTTAATCCTGTTCCACAGAAAGGCACTATGATAGCTATATTGTCATGTTTCTATTGGATTTGCATGGCATCAAGAAATAAATGAGTGTTTGGATTAAAATGACTAAGATTAAACACTGATGCACTCTGTGTAAACAACCAGAAGCCTTTGCATGCCAAATACTGCATCTGGACAAATACTGTATCACCACAACCAGTGGAGAATCCTCGGAAAACAACCCATGACGGGTGTGTTATGGGGCCCGTTGTCATAGCAACTGGTCCCATCCCATAGTATGTGATAATTTGCTATTATGAGTGCATCAGAATAAGTCTGCTGGAGTCTAACAATATAGCTACCCCTCCGGTCTGACACAGCAACTGCTTTTAGCTCTTGCCTTTCAAAAACTGAAAAGTGGTGAGAGTCGTTTTTGCTGTTGGCAGATTATTACCCCACACTGCTCTGTGTGAATGTGCTCATCACAGCCAGACGGCTTGGATGTGGTTTAGAGTGTCTGTGTGGTCCTCTGCACAGAAGACAGACAGAGAGAGACGGAGGGAGGGAGGGAGAGACGGATAGACCCCAGCGCTACTTTAAGTCCTCAATTTTTCCATCACCGCTGTCGCCACTACGGTGCTTGTAGTACTTTTGAGCAGAGCCAGGGGACACAGAGAGAGAACGAGCTAGAGCGAGAGAGAGAGGGAGAGACAAAGAACAAGCTAGAGAGAGCGAGACAGACAGAGAGACAGAGATCGAGCTAGAGAGAGACTGAGAGAGAGAGAGAGAGAGAGAGAGAGAGAGAGAGAGAGAGAGAGAGAGAGAGAGAGAGAGAGAGAGAGAGAGAGAGAGAGAGAGAGAGAGAGACTGAGTGGGGAGCCACCAGTCTGGAGTCTAGTGGATGACTTATGAGGCTGATGGTTTGGTCTGGCAGGGCTGGGGTTTAATGGGGCTGGTGCTATGGGGGGGGGGGGGGTTGAGGAGGAGTGGAGGGGTGTTGAAAATAGCCTGACCCAAACCTGCGGTCGACTCTGAGTCCCCCATCACCCACCCCACCACCCCTCTGCCCATACACGTGTGGTGTTTATTTACGAGGCAGTTAACCGCGTCGCGGTCCCCGCGGTGGACTGACACTAGACGACAGCAGCCTAATGTCCTGCCCTTTAAACTCAGCCCTAATGGTTGCTTTAGTGCGAGGAGCAGGCACCGGGAGAGGCGCCTAAGTGTCTTTTCATGGGGGCCCTCTGAGTAACACATCAGCTCACACATCTATGGGCCACCGTCCAGGCTTTATGAGTACCTGCTTCTGTGCCTGTGGCGCCACTGTTTTTAGGCACGGCTCTATGACGGGTATAGTAGGAACATGTAGGAAAATGTTATTAATCTGTTAGACTGATGTAACAATGATTTATGGATGGGAATGTCTTTTTAATATCAGTGACTGTGGCACCTGTGATATTTGGATGGCAACTAGAGGACCGGAGATTTGAAACTGAGCCCTCAGAGCCCTTTTTATGCTATGTTGGGGATGGCTGCAGCGCACTTTGGTACTCTTATACATTTTTCATTTTAGACCTGCAATTGGTTGTGTAACAGATGTGATCGTACTTCGTAACTCTCTTGCATTGTGTTTTTAAAGAAAAGCCTGTCCAGCCAGTGATCCCAGTTGATTGGTGTTTATTCTGACGACAGACACAAGGAAGCAAATTAGATGTGCAGGACAACAGTATATTGATGGCTGTAGATTTGTGATTTGTCTGTTAGCATGGAAATAACTGAATTAGCAGGGAGCTAATGCGACCATTACAATTAGAGCATGCTAGCTAATGCGCTCTTACAGCAATAACATACAAAAGCACATCCCAAGAAGCCCCCAATATCTAACAAGTACCGTAAACACACACACACACACACATATACAGTCAAAGTCGGAAGTTTACATACACCTTAGCCAAATACATTTAAACTCCGTTTTTCACAATTCCTGACATTTAATCCTAGTAACAAATCCCTGTCTTAGGTCAGTTAGGATCACCACATAATTTTAAGAATGTGAAATGTCAGAATGATAGTAGAGAGAATTATTTATTTCAGCTTTTATTTCTTTCATCACATTCCCAGTGGGTCAGAAATGTACATACACTCAATTAGTATTTGGTAGCATTGCCTTTAAATTGTTTAACTTGGGTCAAACTTTTTGGGTAACCTTTCACAAGCTTCCCACAATAAGTTGGGTGAATTTTGGCCCATTCATCCTGACAGAGCTGGTGTAACTGAGTCAGGTTTGTAGGCCTCCTTGCTCACACATGCTTTTTCAGTTCTGCCCACAAATGTTCTATAGGATTGAGGTCAGGGCTTTGTGATGGCCACTCCAATACCTTGACTTTGTTGTCCTTAAGCCATTTTGCCACAACTTTGGAAGTATGCTTGGGGTCATTGTCCATTTGGAAGACCCATTTGCGACCAAGCTTTAACTTCCTGACTGATGTCTTGAGATGTTGCTTCAATATATCCACATAATTTTCCTTCCTCATGATGCCATCTATTTTGTGAAGTGCACCAGTCCCTCCTGCAGCAAAGCACCCCCACAGCATGATGCTGCCACCCTTGTGCTTCACGGTTAGGATGGTGTCCTTCGGCTTGAAAGTACCCCCCTTTTTCCTCCAAACATAACCATGGTCATTATGGCCAAACAGTTGTATTTTTGTTTCATCAGACCAGAGGACATTTCTTCAAAATGTACAATCTTTGTCCCCATGAGCAGTTGCAAACCATAGTCTGGCTTTTTTATGGCGGTTTTGGAGCAGTGGTTTCTTCCTTGCTGAGCGGCCTTTCAGGTTTTTGTCGATATAGGACTCGTTTTTACTGTGGATATAGATACTTTTGTACCTGTTTCCTCCAGCATCTTCACAAGGTCCTTTGCTGTTGTTCTGGGATTGATTTCCAATTTTCGCACCAAAGTATGTTCATCTCTAGGAGACAGAACGCGTTTCCTTCCTGAGCGGTATGACGGCTGCATGGTCCCATGGTGTTTATACTTGCGTACTATTGTTTGTACAGATGAACGTGGTACCTTCAGGCATTTGGAAATTGCTCCCAAGGATGAACCAGACTTGTGGAGGTCTACAAATTTTTTTCTGAGGTCTTTTCCCATGATGTCAAGCAAAGAGGCACTGGGTTTGAAGGTAGGCCTTGAAATACATCCACAAGTACACCTCCAATTGACTCAAATGATGTCAATTAGCCTATCAGAAGCTTCTAAAGCCATGACATCATTTTCTGGAATATTCCAAGCTGTTTAAAGGCACAGTCAACTTAGTGTATGTAAACTTCTGACCCACTGGAATTGTGATACTGTGAATTATAAGTGAAATAATCTGTCTGTAAATATTTGTTGGAAAAATTACTTGTGTCATGCACAAAGTAGATTTCCTAACCGACTTGCCAAAACTATAGTTTGTTAACAAGAAATGTGTGGAGTGGTTGAAAAACAAGTTTTAATGACTCCAACCTAAGTGTATGTAAACCTCCGACTTCGACTTCTTTTCCTTTTTTCTTTTTCTACATTGTAGAATAATAGTGAGACATCAAAACTATGAAATAACACATATGGAATCATGTAGTAACCAAAAAAGTGTTAAACAAATCAAAATATATTTTATATTTGACATTCTTCAAATAGCCACCCTTTGCCTTGATGACAGCTTTGCACACTCTTGGCATTCTCTCAACCTGCTTCTCCTGGAATAATTTTCCAACAGTCTTGAAGGAGTTCCCACATATGCTGAGCAATTGTTGGCTGTTTTTCCTTCACTCTTCGGTCCAACTCATCCCAAACAATCTCAGTTGGGTTGAGGCTGGGTGACTGTGGAGGCCAGGTCATCTGATGCAGCACTCCATCACTCTCCTTCTTGGTCAAGTAGCCCTTACACAGCCTGGAGGTGTGTTCGGTCATTGTCCTGTTGAAAAACAAATGATAGTCTCACAAAGTGCAACCCAGATGGGATGGCGTATCGCTGCAGAATGCTGGTTAAGTGTGCCTTGAATTCTAAATAAATCACCTACAGTGTCACCAGCAAAGAACCCTCACACCATCACACCTCCTCCTCCATGCTTCATGGTGGAAAGCACACATGCAGAGATATTCTGTTCACCTACTCTGCGTCTCACAAAGACACAGCGGTTGGAACAAAAAATCTAAAATTTGGACTCATCAGACCAAAGGACAAATTTCCACCGGTCTGATGTCCAAACTTTTGACTGGCACTGTATATATACACTACCGGTCAAAAGTTTTAGAACACCTACTCATTCAAGGGTTTTTCTTCATTTTTACTATTTTCTACATTGTAGAACAATAGTGAAGACATCAAAACTATGAAATAACACATATGGAATCATGTAGTAACCAAAAAAGTGTTAAACAAATCAAAATATATTTTATATTTAAGATTCTTCAAATAGCCACCATTTGCCTTGATGACAGCTTTGCACACTCTTGGCATTCTCTCAAACAGCTTTATGAGATAGTCACCTAGAATGCATTTCAATTAACAGGTGTGTCTTGTTCAAAGTTAATTTTTGGAATTTCTTTCCTTCTTAATGCATTTGAGCCAATCAGTTGTGTTGTGACAAGTTAGGTGCGGGTATACAGAAGATAGCCCTATTTGGTAAAAGACCAAGTCCATATTATGGCAAGAACTGCTCAAATAAGCAAAGAGAAATGACAGTCCATAATTACTTTAAAACATGAAGGTCAGTCAATCCGAAAAATGTCAAAACTTTGAAAGTTTCTTCAAGTGCAGTCGCAAAAACCATCAAGCTTTATGATGAAACTGGCTCTCATGAGGACCTCCACAGGAATGGAAGACCCAGAGTTACCTCTGCTGCAGAGGATAAGTTCATTAGAGTTACCAGCCTCAGAAATTGCAGGCCAAATAAATTATTCACGGAGTTCAAGTAACAGACATATCTCAACATCAACTGTTCAGAGGAGACTGTGTGAATCAGGCCTTCATGGTCGAAATGCTGCAAAGGAACCACTACTAATGAACACCAATAAGAACAAGAGACTTGCTTGGGCCAAGAAACACGAGCAATGGACATTAGACCGCTGGAAATTTGTCATTTGGTCTGGAGTCCAAATTGGAGATTTTTGGTTCCAACCGCTGTGTCTTTGTGAGACGCGGTGTTGATGAATGGATGATCTCTGCATGTGTATTTCGCACTGTGAAGCATGGAGGAGGAGGTGTTATGGTGTGGGGGTGCTTTGCTGGTGACACAGCATTCTGCAGTGATATGCCATCCCATCTGGTTTGGTCTTAGTGGGACTATAATTTGTTTTTCAACATGACAATGACCCAACACATCTCCGGGCTGTGTAAGGGCTATTTTACCAAGAAGGAGAGTGATGGAGTGCTGCATCAGATGACCTGGCCTCCACAATCCCCCGACCTCATCCAAATTGAGATGGTTTGGGATGAGTTGGACCGCAGAATGAAAGAAATGCAGCTAACAAGTGCTCAGCATATGTGGGAACACCTTCAAAACTGTTGGAATAGCATTCCAGGTGAAGCTGGTTGAGAGAATGCCAAGAGTGTGTAAAGCTGTCATCAAGGCTGTCACGGATTCAGCCGAGGCTGCCCCTCCTTCTTTCTCGGGCAGGCTTCGGCGTTCGTCGTCCCCGGAGTACTAGCTGCTACCGATCTATGTTTCTGTGTTTGACTTGTTTGGCCTTGATTGTCTACACCTGTTTCCCATTATGTTGTATTGTCTTCCCTATTTAACCCTCTGTCTTTCATTGTGTGTTGTGTGTGATTGTATTTCGTCATCGGCAGTCGTTAGTGTGTGGGCTATTTTCCTCCCTGTTTGGAGGTTGTATGTACTCAGTTTACTGTCTAGTAAAGTTTCCAGTAAGCTCTGTGTCCTGCATTTGACTTCGCCCACCGCATTCACTGACGCTTATGACAGAATCACACACCAATGACATTGAGTCAGCAGAAGCAGCGGTGCCAGCAGGATCAATGGAAGAACGCGTACAACAACAAGCGGCCATGATCCAGGCTCTCGGCACTGCCATGGAACGTGTAGTGAACACCATGGAGCGATGGGAGAGAGGGGGTCTGCCTACACCTCCTCCGATTACACCACCATCATCGATACCCATCGCTTCACCTCCTGGGTCCAGTGGGATTCGGCTCTCGCTCCAGAGGGCTTATGATGGCACAGCTGCCGGGTGTCAGGGTTTCCTGCTCCAGGTCGAACTCTACCTGGCAACCATCCACCCGGTCCCCTTGGGATACGAGAGCGTGTCCGCCCTCATCTCCTGTCTGTCCGGCAAGGCGCTGGAGTGGGCCAATGCCGAGTGGGGGGGAATAGACGCCGCTACTGTCAATTATGCAGAGTTCACCCGCCGCTTCAGGGCGGTATTCGATCATCCACCAGAAGGTAAAGCGGCGTGTGAGCGTCTATTCCACCTCAGACAGGGGAAGAGGAGCACGCAGGAATTCGCACTGGACTTTCGGACTCTGGCCTGCAACGCGGGATGGAATGAGAGGGCCCTCATCAACCACTACCGATGTAGCTTGAGGGAGGACGTGCGTCGGGAATTGGCCTGCAGGGACACCAACCTAAGCCTGGACCAACTGGTGGACATGTCGATTCGACTGGATACCCTGTTGGCTACCCACGGACGTCTCACTACATATTCGTCGCCAAACCCACTGGCTCCAGGCCATCTATAAATCACTGCTAGGCAAATCCCCGCCTTATCTTAGCTCATTGGTCACCATAGCAACACCCACCCGTAGTATGCGCTCCAGCAGGTATATCTCACTGGTCATCCCCAAAGCCAACACCTCCTTTGGCCGCTATTCCTTCCAGTTCTCTGCTGCCAAAGACTGGAACAAATTGCAAAAATCTCTGAAGCTGGAGACACTTATCTCCCTCACTAACTTTAAGCATCAGTTGTCAGAGCACCTTACCGATCACTGCACCTGTACACAGCCCATCTGAAATTAGCCCGCCCAACTACCTCATCCCTATATTGTTATTTATTTTGCTCATTTGCACCCCAGTATCTCTATTTGCACATCATCTCTTGCACATCTATCATTCCAGTGTTAATACTAATTGTAATTATTTTGCACTATAGCCTATTTATTGCCTTACCTCCATAACTTGCTACATTTGCACACACTGTATATATATTTTCTGTTGTATTTTTGACTTTATGTTTTGTTTTACTCCATATGTAACTCTGTGTTGTTGTTTTTATCGCACTGCTTTGCTTTATCTTGGCCAGGTCGCAGTTGTAAATGAGAACTTGTTCTCAACTGGCATACCTGGTTAAATAAAGGTTAAATAAAAAAATTAAATAAAAAACGTCTGGATCCGGGGCCGTCCATTCCATCCCCCAGCACTTCCGAGCCTACCCCTATGGAGCTCGGAGGTGCTGGTATGAGGGAGACCAGGAGAGGGGCCGTCCCCTGCACCAACTGTGGCCGCAGAGGACTCACTGCTGGTCGGTGCTGGGGAGGGTCTCCCAGGAGTCGAGGCAGTAGGCAGCGCACTGATGAGCCATTCCAGGTGAGTAGGCACCCAACTCACCCAGAGCTCCCTGTTGCGCATATGTGTATTAATGTTGTGTTTCCCAAGGTTTCGCCTCATTCCCAGCATAAGGCGCTAGTAGATTCAGGCGCAGCTGGGAACTTTATCGATCGTCAGTTATAAGTTACCTATAAGTTAGGGATTCCTATTGTTCCAGTTGATGTGCCCTTCCCTACCCATGCCCTAGATAGCCGCCTTTTGGGGTCAGGGTTGATTAGGGAAGTCACAGCGCCTCTCAGGATGAAAACGCAGGAGGGCCATGATGAGATAATTAGCTTGTATCTGATTGATTCTCCTGCGTTTCCCATGGTGTTGGGGCTTCCCTGGTTAACTTCTCATGACCCCAATATTTCATGGCAACAGAGGGCTCTCAAGGGATGGTCTGATCAGTGCTTGGGGAGGTGTGTAGGTGTTTCCATAGGGGCAACGACGGTGGAAAGTCCGAACCAAGTTCCCACCATGCACATTCCGCCTGAATATGCCGATTTGGCTCAATAACCACCTCATCGACAGGAGGATTGTGCGATAAACCTCCAAGTAGGCGCTGCGCTTCCCCGAAGTTATGTGTATCCTCTGTCTCAAGAGGAGACGGCAGCTATGGAGACATATGTCACCGAATCTCTGAGACAGGGATACATACGGCCGTCCACTTCCCCTGCGTCATCGAGTTTATTTTTGTGAAGAAGAAGGATGGTAGTTTACACCCGTGCATTGACTACCGTGGTCTCAATCAGATCACAATCAAGTACAGCTATCCACTCCCTCTGATTGCTAGTATGACGGAGTCATTACACGGGTACACAAGTCTTCACAAAATTGGATCTCAGGAGCGCGTACAATCTGGTGCGTATTAGGGAGGGAGATGAGTGGAAGACAGCATTTAGTACCACCTCGGGCCACTATGAGTACCTCGTCATGCCATACGGTTTGATGAATGCTCCTTCAGTCTTCCAATCGTTTGTGGATGAGATTTTCCGGGACCTGCATGGACAGGGTGTAGTGGTGTATATCGATGACATTCTAATATACTCCGCTACACGAGCCGAGCATGTGTCCCTGGTTTGTCGGGTGCTTGGTAGACTGTTGGAGCATGACCTGTATGTGAAGGCGGAGAAATCTCTGTTCTTCCAAGAGTCCATCTCCTTGTCCGCGTCAGGTGTGGAGATGGAGATTGACCGCGTTTCGGCCGTGCGCAATTGGCAGACTCCCACCACGGTGAAGGAGGTGCAGCGGTTCTTGGGTTTTGCCAATTACTACCGGAGGTTTATCCGGGGCTTTGGGCAGATAGCAGCTCCGATTACCTCCCTGCTAAAGGGGGGGCCGGTGCGTCTGCAGTGGTCGGCTGAGGCGGACAGGGCTTTTAGGCATCTGAAGGACCTGTTTACCTCGGCTCCGGTGCTGGCACATCCGGATCCCTCTTTGGCATTCCAAGTTGAGGTGGATGCGTCCGAGGCTGGGATCGGTGCTGTACTGTCTCAGCGCTCGGGTACGCCACCAAAACTCCGTCCCTGTGCTTTCTTCTCTAAGAAGCTCAATCCGGCGGAGCGTAATTATGATGTGGGGGACAGGGAGCTGTTAGCTGTGGATCAAGCCCTGAAGGTGTGGAGGCATTGGCTTGAGGGGGCTAAACACCCCTTTCTCATTTTGACTGACCATCGTAACCTGGAGTACATCCGGGCGGCGAGGAGGTTGAACCCTCATGTCATGTTTTTCACTCGATTTGTGTTTAAGCTCACCTACAGACCAGATTCCCAGAATGCTAAGGCAGACGCTTTGTCCCGACTATATGACACAGAGGAGAGGTCCATTGAGCCCACTCCCATACTTCCTGAGTCTTGTCTGGTGGCACCGGTGGTGTGGGAGGTTGATGCGGACATCGAGCGGGCGTTACGTACCGATTCTACTCCCCCCCAGTGTCCAGAGGGTCGGAGGTACGTGCCGCTCGAGGTTCGTGATCGATTGATATATTGGGCTCACACGTCACCCTCCTCTGGTCATCCCGGTATCGGTCGGACAGTGCACTGCCTTAGTGGGAAGTACTGGTGGCCCACTTTAGCTAAGGACGTGAGGGTTTATGTTTCCTCCTGCTCGGTGTGCGCCCAGTGTAAGGCGCCTAGACACCTGCCCAGAGGGAAATTACAACCCCTACCCGTTCCACAACGGCCGTGGTCTCATCTATCGGTGGACTTTGTCACGGACCTTCCCCCCTCACAGGGGAACACTACAATCTTGGTCGTTGTGGATCGGTTTTCGAAGGCCTGCCGTCTCATTCCTATGCCAGGTCTCCCTACTGCCCTACAAACTGCTGATGCCCTGTTTACACACGTCTTCCGGCACTACGGGGTACCTGAGGATATAGTGTCTGATCGGGGTCCCCAGTTCACCTCTAGAGTCTGGAGGGCGTTTATGGAACGTCTGGGGGTCTCGATTAGCCTTACCTCAGGTTTTCACCCCGAGAGTAATGGGCAGGTGGAGAGAGTGAACCAGGATGTGGGTAGGTATCTGAGGTCCTATTGCCAGGACCAGCAGGGGGAGTGGTCGGGATATATCCCCTGGGCAGAGATAGCCCAAAACTCACTTTGCCACTCCTCAACTAACCTTACGCCTTTTCAGTGTGTGTTAGGTTATCAGCCGGTCCTAGCACCTTGGCATCAGAGCCAGATCGAAGCTCCTGCGGTGGACGAGTGGTTTCGGCGCTCGGAAGCGACCTGGAACGCTGCGCATGTCCACCTGCAGCGGGCTATCAGGCGCCACAAGGCGAGCGCCATTGCCACCGCAGTGAGGCTCCGGTGTATGCACCGGCAGATCGGGTCTGGCTCTCGCCCCGAAACCTGCCCCTTCGCCTGCTCTGCCGGAAGCTGGGTCGGCGGTTTGTGGGGCCATTTAAAGTCCTGAGGCGATTGAACAAGGTTTGTTATAGGTTACAACTTCCTATTAATTACCGTATTAACCCCTCGTTCCATGTGTCTCTCCTCAGGCCGGTAGTAGCTGGTCCACTCCAGGAGTCTGAGGTACGAGAGGTTCCTCCACCCCCACTGGACATCGAGGGGGCTCCAGCGTACTCAGTCCGTTCCATCTTGGATTCGAGGCGTCGGGTGGGGGTCCTGCAGTATCTCGTGGAGTGGGAGGGGTACAGTCAGGAGGAACGGTGCTGGGTCCCTATGAGGGACATCCTAGATCCCTCCATGTTGAGGGATTTCCATCAGAATCATCCGACTCGCCCTGCTCCGCGTCCTCCTGGCCGTCCCCAAGGCCGGAGTCGTCAGGGGGGGGGGGGGGGGGGGGGGGGTACTGTCACGGATTCAACCGAGGCTGCCCCTCCTCCTTGCTCGGGCAGGCTTCGGCGTTCGTCGTCCTCGGAGTACTAGCTGCTACCGATCTATTTTTCTGTGTTTGACTTGTTTGGTATTGATTGTCTACACCTGTTTCCCATTATGTTGTATTGTCTTCCCTATTTAACCCTCTGTCTTTCATTGTGTGTTGTGTGTGATTGTATTTCGTCATCGGCAGTCGTTAGTGTGCGGGTTATTTTCCTCCCTGTTTGGAGGTTGTATGTACTCAGTTTACTCTTTAGTAAAGTACGTTTCCAGTAAGCTTTGTGTCCTGCGATTGACTTCGCCCACCGCATTCACTGACGCTTATGACAAAGGCAAAGGGTGGCTATTTGAAGAATCTCAAATATAAAACATATTTTAATTTGTTTAACACTTTTTTGTTTACTACATGATTCCATATGTGTTATTTAATAGTTATTATGTCTTCACTATTATTCTACAATGTAGAAAAATAGTTAAAATGAAGAAAAACCCTGGAATGAGTAGGTGTGTCCAAACTTTTCACTGGTACTGTATATATGTATATATATCTCAGGAAATGTACTTAGTGAACTCATACACATTGTAAATACGTAAAGAGAATGCACTATTTCAGAACATGACCTACCGCTTGCATTTCAATACATAAATATTGAATACATATTTCTGCAGTGGGAAGTGAAAACATGACTTACCCTGTTGCAGTTGCTTGACTCAATTGGTAGAGAAGTCCGTCTTAATGTTAAGATCATTTCCAGTCTCATCCTTGAAGTTCAGAACAGAACAGGTTAATTCAGCAATACATCTCTCCTTGTTATACCTCTGTAGTAAGTTAATAGCACATGTGAGTGTTATTGGGCAAATGTTATGCATTACTATTATATGAGAGCAAATATACACTAAGCATAAAACGACCTGGGAAAACAGGACATTTAGGACTGCATACCTTTCTATATGGGCCTGCTAGCCCACACAATTAGACTACTTCTGAAAGGAAGAGAAGATTATCACTTAAACCTCTCACATTGCTCAACCCAGGCTACCAAGGTGAACATGGTTTACTGTATGATCAACACTGCCAATCATGCATTGAAAATTATCTAAAAGGCCTGATTCCAAACAAACGTTTACTACCATCTCTCCATCTTTTTTGGTATACATTTGCAGATTTGATAGCATTGGATTAAATAAGTGTAATCATAATGGTGGAAAAAACATTAACCCTACCGGAGGGCTAGGTGGGACAGAGAGAAAAGAAGGAGGAAATTATTAGATTGGAATCCAACCACCCTTGGAGAACAGTCTCCTATGGTCTTCTTCTTCACATGCTGGTTCCTGGATTGCTTCCTGTTTATGTACCACACTGGGCTCATGGTTGCTCAATGAAGGCTACGCCTCCACCATACAAATGAAAGGACCATGAGGAGTCAACAAAGACCAGACCACATGAATTGGTCCATGGGGTTTTCTCGTTTGGGCAAAAGGCCGTCCTCTGTCCTCTTTCTTCTGTCCACTGCCCTCTCTCCTCCATGACCCGGAAACCAATAAGTGGTGGAGGGGTCAAGCAGTGTGTCAGTTCGTAAGTAGGCAACTGCTCTCCTTGATAGCCTCCTTTTGGCAAGGAAGCACAAGTGTATCCTACCTGAGTCCTTCACGGAAAAGTTTTGAAATCTGACTTTGAATCAGCTTTTGTTTTGTCAAAGGAGAAAAACATGCACACTTTTAAAACCAACATGCTCCTTATTGTTTTATCTATAAAAGGTCTTGCACAACTATCTTAATTTGTTTTGATCACTTTAGAAATGTATTTTGGGACCCAGCCCTGTAAATATCATTTGCCTAATGACGTGCGAGTGGAGAAGGACCGTCTCATTTCAAGCAAGTACATTTCCATCCACGTTCACTCTTCTCGCCGACTCTCCTCGATTAACTTTGACCTATTTCAAAAGGAGGCGAGAGAGGATGGAGGAGAGAGGATGCAGGAGGTGAGCAAATCGAATTGATAAAAGGCCTATGTCTCTAATACTCCTCAAGCTGAATTGCAATTTTCTCTTCTCTCCTATCGCTATTTGTCTGCTGTCACTCTATAGGATTATGGTCCTGAAATGCTTTCATCACAAACATACAATGAGGTGGGGTGGAGTCTGGAGAATTTAGTCAAACCATTGTTGTTTATTTGTTTTCCTGTTTCCCAGTGAGCACCGACTGATGCAGGACGTCCATGGACGTTGAAAACTGGTTGAAATTTGTTCAGTCCGCCATGGCCTTAATTTCAACATCCACAGATGTAGATTTTTGGTCCAGTCCGGACCGGCCTTGATTTGGCCCAAACAAAGACGTCTATGATTGGTTCAGATTTGGTCCGGACCGGTCTTTATTTGGGCCAAACAAAGAGGTGTATGATTGGTTCTGATTTGTTCCGGTCCAGACCGGCCTTGATTTGGCCCAAACTTGGTTAAAATTTGTTCCGGCCCGGATCGGCCTTGATTCAGCCCAACTTGGTTCAGATTTGGTCCTCTCCGGCCTTGATTTGCTCCCATTGGTTCAGATTTGGTCTAGTCCTGACCGGCCTTGATTTGGCCCAAACTGTGGTACAGATTTGGTCTCGTCTGGACCTGCCTAATAAATACTTCATACTGCAGTCTCCAATTTGCTATTGTAAGTGGAAATAAAACCTTTGAACATTACATAATGCTATCTTCATTGACATGTAGATGTAAGTGAAATTATGTATGGTTGAAGTTTGGCCGTAGGAAACAATGATAAAAAATACAGATTTACAACACCTGTAAAAATATGTCTTTCATTTTTTATATAGAAACAAAAATGAACGTGACTTCAACGTCAGTAAATGTTGCTCACTTGGTTGTTTCCCTGTTCATGGTCTTTCTCTTTTTCTGCTTCAGCTGATTGCCTGAACAGACTTTGATGATGCAAACACAGATCGAGCTCTCCTCTTGTCTCCATCTATTCAACAATGGTCTCCCACTCACAGAGGACTCTAATAACAGGATGTGGCTGGCTCAGCTTGATGACCTCATCATTCCTAATCTGTAGGGGGTGGTGGTGGGGGTCAGTTGGTTCATGGAGTAGGATGAAGTTGTAGACTAATCTTAGGTCAGTTGTATGGTCATGTGTGTTTTTCCCCTCTAACGGCTTTGGTTAGGATTTGGGGAAGGAAAGCTGATATGTGCCTCTGGGGAACTTCTCCCCTAAGTTTGGATCACAGTGTTTGATGAGGCACCCTTGGTCTCACTGATGAGCTGGTTGCAGCCACTGTTCTCCAGACTAGTGACTGTGGTCTAGACTTCCTCCAATCCAAGAGCCAATCCATCCCAAGACAAACAGACACAGTGATTACAATTAAGCACTGCTATTAAGGGATAGGCTTCAGGCAGATTATGGGAAAGAGTTGTGGCTAGTACTTATATATTGCTATTGCAGACTGTTGATTTTCTCAAGGACGAGCGTGAGATTGAAGTGTGGTCATTTGTATTTATAGTTAGATTATAATTCATGTGGTTACACTATCAATGTTGCAGGTAAATATATATTTATCTTGCAAGGGACAGTGACTCCAATAGCTCCCTCTGTCTTTGGCTAATCAGAGGGACAGTGAAAACATTTGGGAAGAGAAACTGGAGGTGCACCCAGTTCCCCAGGAGGGTTGTGATTGAGAGGATTAAGATTAGTGGGCAGTTCCCTCTGAGTGACTGACAGTACAAAGTGAGAGAGGGAGGGAGGGAGGGAGGGAGGGAGGGCAGAGCAGGAGTCTGTGTGGCGGACCAGCAGCAGCTTTACTCTTCAATCAGCCAGATGAAAATTGCCACTCCTGTCAAAGTGGAGGTGTTTACTGAATAGAGGACAAGAGAGAAAAAGAGAGACAGGGAGAGAGTTATGCAACCTGTGTGTTGTGTGTGTATGTGTGTGAATGTAAGCTGAAGATGAGCTGAATTTGAAAGAGTCCGTGGGTTGAAATAGCATTAGGGTTGATAGGTTGGAAGGAAGACAATTTCACAATGATGTTTACTGACACAAAAACAAATGATGCATTGTTAATATGGGTGAATTAAAAGTGTGAGTGAAAATCTTCCAAGAATGCCTGTGAGGAACCACATCAAACAAGGATTGTAACTAAGACACTGTTTGTGGTATTTTTTTCATCAGTACAATGTTGATACAGTCCCAATTTGTATTGCATGTCAGCAGTCAAGCATTTTGCATCATGATGATGATGTGACTAGTGACACTTTGCTTCTTGAAAGTCCAATGTCTTGAAAACTTGACTGCTGACATTCAAAACATTTTGGGACTGTATCAACAGCGGATTAATAAAATAAATACCAAAACATATTTTTGGGGTGGAGTTTCCCTTTGAACTCAGTAAGTGTGTACCAGGCAGTGGGCTGATAATCCAATACACACAAGAAAACAAGAAAAACTGTCTCACTCTCTAACAACATTTAACTATTTTATTTTATTCAGGAGAGTGTTACTGCAAGTAATAAAATAAATGATTTTCCACCTTTTTGAGCCCAAACCCTAGTCTGAGAAGTGATGACATGTGGCATTGCTGCTTACATAACCTCAGTTAACCCAGAACAAAAATATTGCATAATTTGGACAGACCATTTATGTTTACGTAGTCTGTCCACAAGAGATTACTGCTAACACAGGCACTCTACCATACCAATTATATTATTACCATAACCCTAACCCTAGCTTCATGTCCACACCCCAGCTCAACCCTAACCCTAGCCTCAACTCTAACCTCTAGCACCTGTGCAATGTACTACATACAGCTGTAGATAGCCTATACATTTTTTTGTGTGCCATTTTTGTCTTCTAAGTATAAGAGATCACTTTATACTTTACTCATCACCGTTAGTACCCTAGCGGAGCTTGCATATCCTAGAACTGTATACCATCTCATGCCCCCTCCTACCATCCCATGCCCCCTCCTACCCACCCAAATAGAGAAAGAGGATAATTGTATTTGTTGCATGGATTCTGACGTCTTCATGAATCAGGCTAATGGCAGGGTTGTGGTGCACCCCTGCCTTGTTTGAATCTTTGTTAATGCCATACACATGTGGCCAATGACAAGCTTGTATATATCACCAGCCATCACCACTCGCTCAGCTGTAGGGGTGGTTAGTCGTCTGCTGAGATGTAACATATAGGGCGAATGACAGACGTTGTTGGGATATTTGGCTGTGGTCTTTGGAACCAAGGACAGGCTTGGATATGTGTCATAAAGTATTGCCATACATTTTTGACGTTATATAGCTCCCCTCACAAGCTATGGAATTAGTTATCAGTTTTATCATGACAATGACTTTTTCAGTTATTTTCCTGTCTGCATGGCGTAGAGGGAACATTCTCTTTGAACAATATACTGTATGTTCCTAACAGAGAGATCTTCGTAACAGAGAGAATTTATCTTAACTAAAACAATACATCTGCAATTAATGTTGACGTTTTTTCTGGAGCAAGTCTTAGTTACATCTAGCTAAGAAGTTTTGTGCTTGATGGAGCATTATTTTCTACGTTTTACTATATGCATGAAAATTGTCTGTTAGCTAGCTAGCTAACGTTAGCTTGCTAGCTGAGCCAGTCACACTTCATACTAAATAAATGGGATGGTAACCAGCAAGTGCACACAATGCTGAACACTAGCTAAATGCTTCCTCTATAAGCTAGCTATCTAGCCATTGTAGCTAGTAACATTATTAATAAATAACAATGAATTCGTTTTCACAAAGCAGCTGCCTGTTCTGCCGAAAGTCAAACGGAGTCATCTTAGTGTGATAGCGATATGCTAACCAATGCTAACCAATATAGAAATTTGGCTAGCTGGCACTGGCATTATGAGATAATGGAGAGTGAATACAAACAAAAAACTAATCTTGCTAGCTAGTTATCTAAAAATCATAGCTAGCTAGCTAGCAAAAATTTAGCACAGCCAGCTAGCTAACATAGGCTATCTAGCAAGATCATCAACATGCCAAACAAAGCTCAAGAAAGTAACGCTACTGCCACCTTCTGGCCTGGAGTATTTTAAGGCTGACAGTAAAAAAAGAGTGACTGCCGACATTCTGGTCAAAAGTGCGGTAACACTTTATTTGGATAGTCCCAAGTAGATCGTTTGTAGATGTTCAGTAGATGTTCAATAACTGTCAACAACACTTCAACTAACTATCTACTAACCTTAACCCTTATCCTAACCCCTAAACATAACCCTTATCCTAACCATAACCCTAACCTTAACCCTAACTCTTATTCTAAATCTATAACCTTAGCAAGCAGTTGCTTATCAACAGATAGTTTGTTGATTGTATGACTATCTGTAGATCATCTATATGGCACTATCCAAACAAAGTGTGACCAAAAATGCTAAGTACTGCGGCCGACAGTATCTCTGAGGTTTCTGTGCTCTTAGACTTGACCCATTGGAAACAAACCACATCTGGGTACCACGTTCCATCATATCTCAGCTGCATTCCATGGCTCCATTCATATAGAACATTAGATGACTGTTCCCCCAAGTTGCGGCCTCCCTCTTTCTTTCACTTTAACTCTCTAGCTTCTTCACACTTTACCTCTCTCTCTATTGTCCTTGTCTAAGAAAAATATGTAGTTCATTTATATAGAGGCTCCACAGCAGACACGTGCTGTCTGAAGTGGAGACAGCGACGGTTCATACAGCTGACGAATGTTGGAATGCGTTTGGTCTTCTTTAATTTGCTGACATGATCAGACCACAGCGAGGTATTCTCAAGACGCTAGCGAGACACAACCTCAGACGATGGCTCTGAAGTTTGAAACACTCGCTAAATCAATATTGCAGCTTTTTCATTTCTCACAGAAAGCCACAGAAGTCCACATGCACAGACGGATCAGCGGCGTCACTAATATTAATGTCATATTAAAGTAACTGTCCAGTGAAAATCTCACTTTCAAAGTTCATATTCTGTTAACTCATACCCAAATAATGTTGTTGACTCATCCTATACTTGTATTTGTGGCCACACTTCAAAAACACCACCTCAAGCTTGTATCTCAAACAGACCGTTTCAAAAATGCTTTCTATTTCCTCATAGAACATGATGTCATGTTGGCTCATGGGCTGAGCTGGCCAATCAACTCGCATTAATATTTTTAATGACTGGTATATGCCCACACCATTCTGTTGTTGGGGTACGCCCACACAATTCCAACACAGAAAAGCTGCTTTTTAACATACTTAAATACCTTTTTTTTTAAGGAAAACTATTTGAACTCATATTGTTATTAATTATAGGTCATATTTAATAGAAATCTGGAAACACTGGACAGTTACTTTAAGTATTGAAGCCACTTTGATTGCTAATGCAGTAAATCATGTTTGGATAGGCTGGATGCACTTTGTGTTTTCAGTCTAAGGGGAGCAGTGTTTCCTCTGTGTGTCTGATGGATGTGTAATGCTTGCTAAGCCTATGGGTGCATCTCAACACCTCAAAGTGGCTCCCTTTCCTTCAGCATCGCTGATGTTACGTGAAACAACTGGACAAGTCCATACAGCAAAGTTCAACATGTGAGAGCAAAGTAGGCGTGTACACCATAATGCTTGAACCTTTGTTTTCAGACACTGTCTACGTACATTCAAAGTGTGAACTTAGCCATTTCACCAAGACAAGAGCTAGTAACGTCATTGATGTGTCATGTTCATCAGTACATTTTAGAGGATGTTTAATCTCTGTTTATCTCAAGTTAACCGTTTCACTGTACTTGTGCATGTCAAAAATAGAATAATGTCAGTTGGTAGAGCAATATACATATTAAAACTGATTAAAATACATAGCTGGCGAAGTTGCCAACGTTTTTATTAGGCCAACCACTAGAATACGTCTTTGTTCTCATTAATACGTAGAGCTTATATAGAATGCTATACTGTATTGACTAATGTAGTTTGTAAATGATTGAAATCCATGTCTGGCGAAGTTGCTATAGTTATCATAAGGCCAACCACTGAACTAATAATAAGTCTTAGATCTCTTTAAATATGGTGACACTGGGGACAAGGGGGACTCTGTGACTGTCACTGTTTCCAGCAGTCTGCTGTGCACTGCGTACTAGTCTGGATGTCATTACCCTAACGGAGACAGTAAATCATGATGCAACGTAAGTCCAATTTATGGTGGGCGAAAAAAACTGGCCCTGGGTTTCTGGAGTCGTCGTTGACTAAACAGGGCCCATTAACACGTGTGGGAGAGAGCCGCAGTGGCAGCAAGAGAGAGAGAGGGGAGGAACGGGCGTTTAATAAAACAAGCTATTTAAGTGCTATTATGTTTTGTCTCATTTCAAAATTGAAAATATAAGAAAGAGAAATAGCAATATTGAAATGTCATCCTCAGAAAAAAGACTTGGATCCATGGGTAAAGCCACTTAAGAGTATTGGGATGCTTCCCTTGGTCTTTCAAGGCCTGTTAATGCCAAACCGTTCTCATTTTTACTTACTTATCACTAAGTGGTTTCAATACTTCACCTGTATTTATGACATTTATATAACTCTCCTTTCATCTGAGAACCAGATTGCACAGGGACACACTGACTCAAAAGTTTCCACTCCGGTTGGAAGCTAAGCTAGTGAGTCAGCATCAATAAAAGTTTTCGAGCGATCATCTCCTTTGAGCCAGAATACAGCTCTACAGACCCATCAGATAAACCAGGATCCCCTAACATATCATTTTACTTGGCCAGCAGGGATAAGACAAGGCTTTTTTCCTCAGCCCTGTCTATCAGGGAATCTCATCTCTCTTTGTTTGTTTTGGAAGAAAACATGTCATACAGCTGCAAAAACACAAAATGTGTGACATGCAAAATGCGAGTCCTTCCAGGTTGAAAGGGTTGGAGTACCAGGTAGGCCTTACTAAGAGATGTCTACTGAATGACACGTCATTCATTTGTTATTGACACAATTATCTTCCCGGAATATCCAGTGTGAGACAACATGCCACAGTGTTTGGGAACAGTAACCAATAGAATTCAGCATTCAACTAGGATAGACATGAACAGTACAAAATATAAGCCATGGGTGCTATTAAATAACGTTTCAAGTCTCCTTTGCCGCACAAACCATGTTTAAAGGGGAAGAAGTCTCCACCACAATCTGCTATGGCTGTTGCTGTGTTTTTGTCTCTGCTGCTCCACTTTTCTGTTTTAACCCTTTGAATCATCCTCTCTCTCTTTTCTCTCTCGCTTCTCCAGGTCAAATTATTCCCTGGCTTCACAGGGAATGGTTCTGCGGTGGCTCCAGTAATGGCGCTGTAATTTTGTATCTGCTTTGATGTGCTCCCGTCCCGACCGTCGTGTTACCTGAAGTCTGCTTGGTTGTGGGATGGCTGGGGCTGGGGCTGGAGCAGGCTAGGCTAGCTCACTGCTCCCTGCAGCCTGATTAGATGTAATTGCTCCATTTTGTAGTGGTGCCTGTGTGGAGAGGGGAAGCCTTGTAATAAGGGAGATTGCGTGAAGGGTCCAAGGATCACAGACGCCAAAGAGGAGCCACAAGGAGACAATTCCACCTCTCCCGTCGCCTCCCTTGTCCTGAGCAGACCTAGTCATTACCCCCTCCACCCCTATCTATCTTTCCCTCTCTCCAAAGTCTCTGGCACACAGCATGGTGCCCTGGGGTTGAGTCATCATAACTGTTTTGGGGGGAAGGCATGGAGAATGTGAGGCCACTGTCACATAAATATTTAGCATTTGTGCTCATTGCTAATGGTCTGTGTGTATACATATTCTGTTTATGTGTCTTGTGTTGACCGCATAACAACTGCACTAATCTCACTCTATGAGGGTTTTGAATGAAAACTGTTTTACAGTAATTAACACCTACATTTGATCCCACAGATATAAACTCCCGATGATTTAGAAAGTATCATTTTTATGGTCAATGAATTTCATAAACCACTGTTATGATTACGTAATTTATTTTAAACCATTAGAAGTGGCTATTTAGCAGGATTCTTATCTTGTAGGATTCCACTTGAAATGTTGTAGGATTCCACTTGAAATGTTGTAGGATTCCATTTGAAATGTTGTAGGATTCCACTTGAAATGTTATAGGATTCCACTTGAAATGTTGTAGGATTCCACTTGAAATGTTGTAGGATTCCATGTCACCAAACTGCATTGTTCTAATTAGAAAGTGTGTTTGTGGTATTCTCCATCGAATTCTCTCATCTAGTGTCACTGCTCTCTGCGTGAGAGCTGGGATTCTTGGAATAGTTCAGACCCCTCCGGGTCTCCGTGACTGACTCAGACACTTTAAGAGGGGCTGTTTAACCCTGACTCTGACTCTGAGGAACGACAGGAGACACATTCTTTCCGGGAAAGAGGAAAAGAGAGGAAATTACAGGCCAGAAGAGGATGACATGACACAGTGAGAGATAGCGAGAGGGGGGAGAGACAGAGAGAGCGTCTGCTTGACCATGACCCTGTCTGATGAGATGAGAGGCTGGTTGGTTGTGTGAGCTGTCTACAGAGGTGACTCAGACAGAGGGATGAGCTAAGATTAACCTATCTGTTTTAGAAAGGTCCTGCAGACTGACTCCGCTGTTGGAGAGATGACATTCCTTCCTCCGCTGGCTCCAAATGCCTCTCCTCCAACAGGATGTCCAGAGATTCGCTCCCCTCCTCCTCATTTTCCTCCTCCTCCTCTCCCTCCATCTCCCAGTCTGTGGTGCCAGCCCGTCTGCCATTGGGCCCATTAAGGCTAATGCGACACAGCCTCCGGATCGCATTTCAGCCCAATATGAGGCACCCGTACCCCTACCTCATCCCTCACTCCATCCCTCCACCTATATCTCCCCATCTCCTCTCCTCCTCCTTGCTGACCAGGCCTGGCCCAGGAAGCACATGGCTGGACCGGGCCGACAGATCAATAAAAACCACCATTTTGTGTTTTATGATCCAGGAAAGCGTGCTGTAAATGATTTCTCTGCTTGTTAAAATAGTTTTATGAAGATGTCTGGAGAACGGGTTGGATGCTGCTGCTTCTGGAGGGATGGGGGAGGAGATGGAGGGATGAGGAGGAGGAAGGATAAAGAGGAGAATGATGGAGAGAAATAAATCAATAGTGGGAGGAAGGGGGCTAGGTGCAATGCCCCAGTCAATCCCTCCCTGTTTTACTGACTGGAGAAGGATTCTCAGCCCAGAATAAATGTAGGAGCGGAACATCAAAAGGCGGACAGAGACAACGTGAGGTTGGATCACACACAGTGCACGGGCCAGTCTCTCTCCTGACCACTTCTTATGTGGTTTCTATGAGAACAGGCCCCTCAGCCACAGTGTTTCCATATAAACCAAAGCAGATTTGGCAAAAGCTCTGAACGCTGTACTCCCGTTTACCACCGTGCTAATCGCTTGGCTGTCTCTGGATGACTGCATCTCATGTGTCATCACCTTACTGCCTTCATAACACCCAGATGCTTGAAATACCACCATGTATAAATACCATCGTATAAGTGTCAAGTCCTATTCTATTCCAATCTGTCACATTCTCACTCTTCCAGACTGCCAGTTCCCCTAAACGTATACCCTTACGCAGTGAAAAGTTTATTTCTCTAAACAGAGACAGTTAGTGCATCACTCTACCAGGCTAATGAGGCGGTCCTCCTATTCAGCACTGGGGGCATCAGGCAATTAACCAGTTGCACATGGTGATTAGCTGTCTGCATGTTGAATAACATTTAGCTCCCAGTTCCCCATTAGTGGCTTATGGAAGCTAAGGTTCATAATTATGTCATGAATTGTATATGCTTGATTCATAATTATAGAGTCTATGTAATTATAGATGTACGCTTCCTCTGTAACCTGTTGTGACACACATTGTGCAAACGTTCGTAATTAGCTCAGTTTGAGGGAGTATTACCTACCTTGGATGAGGGAGGATTCTAGAATGGTTTGGGAATGGAATTTTTTAGTTGCTTGCTTTTGCCAAAGGTGGGTGAACTAATCTGGTTTTGAAATCTGTGTTTACCTGATGAGGCTTCACACTGCCTTCTCAACCCGCATCATTGAACTTGTCACACTTCTCCCACACTTGACATAGACACCTTACTTTCATCTGCCAAATGCTGTTCGATCAGTTATCATTTCTGGGAGGGATGCATTTTAATTCAATAGTCTAACGGATTTTTATGTTGATACATTTATTACTATAGCCATGTCCCTCCTATGGCGGTCACCCAGGCTCTTCATTCTCTCACAGCCCCATACCGCTTCTGTAGCCTTTTCTCACAATTCCGACACATTTACGCACTTCTCAGTAGTTGGTATTCAGACTTACCTTATGCAGGTGCATAATGAGCTTTGCAGGCGTGGATCCCTTTCGCGCGCTGAATACATTTAATTCAACAGCTGAAAATCCTCCCACTTGCTGGCAAACAGATTTTCTCGTATAGTTTTCATTCAATAGGGTTTTCAGTGCATTTATCTTAAGCCATCCCTTTAAATACGGTGTTCCCTTAACTCAAATTTTGTCAACAGACTAGAATACATTGAGAGAACGAGTTCAGAACATAGGGCTCAATGAATGAAAGCCATCTAAATATATGCATATTCGTCTCCATTTCAGAACCAACTGGAAGATGTAAAAAAAAATACTCTGATCTTTTAGATTATTTCGGCAAATTTAAGTGTTATGAAAGTACGTATGAATCATAAAAAAATTGGTTTGGAGATCCTTTAAGCACAAAATATATTGATGAATCACAAATACAGTGGCTTGATTCATCCTGAAAGTTGGCATATTCAAGTTCAATCCATTAAATATTGGAAGGTGGGAATAATTTGTACAGTAAGGGTTGAACAATAGTCCTATAGATCTACCCTAATCCTCACTAATCATGGAACTGTATGACAAAGGTCCAGTCGTCGTGAACCATACGCCAGGCTCCAGGCTCCAGGTTTAACCTGCTAGGTGTGGTCTGAGTTCCATAATGATTCAAATAGGCTACATGTCCCAAATTATTGCACAATATTAGCTTATTATGATCCACTAATGCTAGTGATCTTCAGGAACAACTACACAGACGTGACAGAGGAAAGAAAGGTAAACGGAATGGAATTAAGCAATGGAAGCTACAAAAAACAAAAACAAACGAACACTAAAGTGACAGTTCTAAATGCATGTGGGTATTACTGACGGTGGCTCCCGATAGTGGATCATATTTAGCATGACACAAATTGTCAAATAAACCCGGGCATATAATTATAAAGTGCATACATCAACTCAGCAGGTTCAGCCAGAAGCCTATAGCTTGGGTCTCCAAATTTCATCCATGCAAATTGAGAGGGCACACAATAACACATTCTGAATAATGGCACAGCTATTTATGTGGAAAGGGGCCGCAATACATGTCATGTTGAAATGATTTTCAGTTAGCTTCCATAAGACTGGTTTCACATTCGTCTCCAGGGAGCATAAGGAAAAATCATCCAAAACAAATGGAAAATGCGGTTTACATACTTTTCCCACTTGGAACCAGCAGGTTTGCTCAACCTTATTTATGGTTTCCTCATACATAAAGGTGGTGAAATTCTGAGTGAATTAAGTCAAGGTCAGAATACGGAGTATCTATAGACACACCTTCATTTCTTAGATCTCCACCCCGAACAAATAGTGGGTGAATAGCATGCTATTCTGATTCTTAAGTTCATGGTCAGAATACATATAGAGAAAAGTGCATAAAAAGGGAATAAAGTTCCATTTACTCGAGCTTAACTCTGGTCGAAATCGGCCCCATGATGTGTGGAGTTAATGCCATCTAGCCTGAATCCACCTGGCTACTTGATCTGATTGAATAAGACCCTATTAGACTAATATGCCATAATTAGGCATGATACCTTTGGACTAAGACAGGTCCGCACTCGTCATCTCCTTTATTCTTGCCAGTCATTGAGAATCCTATTCTCATCTCATTGTAATGTAAAATGGGCCGTGAATATATGAACATAATACTTCACACTTCTGAATCTTGGCTAAACTCTGATGAGCGTTTATCTTTTCGCTCCATAGTGAAAGCTGTAGTAGTTGTGTCAAAGTCATTGCCATTGTTTGGACTATAAAGTGTAAAATCAGCATCAGATGTGGCTCATTTAATGCTCTGAACAGGACCATATGGTCCAATATTTTACTCAGAGGGATTCAGAGATCCCTCCCGTACAGCCTGCTTGAAGTTAAATCGTTCGGCGAACTTTCAACAAGTGAGAGAAATCATGTCTTTTGGAATAACTGGGACACAGAGCAGGGGTGTGCTGTGAACAGTGGAAAGGACCACCCTCAGGCAGACTGTAAATTACTGTAAATGATTTTTAAAAATGAGTAGTGAGCTCACGATGCTATTTGAAGAAGAGGGCAGAATAAAGGAGAATATGTTACAGGTTTTGTGTGAGAACTATCTTCTATTGTTTATGTCTAGGGCCACAAGTTTTTCCTGATCGCGTGACCTCACTTGAGAAAAAAACTCTTGACCCTGTCTCTCTTTTGGATAAACAAATGACATGCCACTGGAGGTAAATCAAGCGCTCAGAGAGAACAAGACGACCAATCAGAGTTAGATGTGGGGAACTCCAAGGCCTGTCAGAAGGTGCCCTCAGGATACATAGGCTTGTAATCTCTACCTTATTAAAGCAGACTATTGTACATTTGTTTAGAGACAAGGCGCTGTTGTGTTCTGAGAAGGCCTATTGTACTGAGACTGCATGGAGTTTAGAGAGTAACAATACAATGAGAGCTAACATGCAAATGATCCCATGGCAAATGAAAATGTCATTTCTAATTACATGTTAATTAATGGAAAATGTTTGCGGTAACTGTCATTCAACAGAATAAAATGGGATATAATGAAGGTAGATGGAAAGAAGACTAACTTTCACCTCATTGTGAAATACTCCTTCTTGTCATCATGGGGTTTCATCAAGCTATATATCACCACTCACACATACAAAGATATCATGAAAACATTGCCATAGAGCAGGACTGGACAATGCCACCCCCCAAGTCAACACTTTTTACTGTGTTTGATAGCTAAAGTCAATAATTGTGGATAGACTGCTATAATCGACTAAAATAAGATAATTATCAAAAGGAAACAGTGCAATCAAAGCAGTGGCTGCGTTCTAAAAAGCAGGAGCGTTATGCACCCATTATTTTAGAGGGGGCACGAAGTACGTGCCAGCCCCTCTTCGGAATTCTGAGAATTTTGAATTTTTTAAACACCTGAAACAGCTATTTTCCTGCAATCTAGAGCCATAATCATTTTACCTAATTCTATATAAAAAATAAAACATGTACATTTATCTGCAAATGTCATCTAAGCATAACTCTTTACCTGTTCAATTGTCATTTTAATTAATGATGCACATTGATTATTTTAGAACTTTTATGCCTTAGGAGTTTAGTACAACTGCTGCACTGGTATATAGTATCATAACCCAAGAATTAAAGCAATTTTTGTATTTTCTAGTCTAGCAACCTTGCCAGCAGGCATGCCAGCTAAGATAGTTAGACAAGCTACCCTAACTTGATTGATAGCCTGAAATGGCTTGGTAGCTAGTTATGAGGTTGGGAGATTGGGAACGTATCTAGCTGGCTAGCTAAAGACAACTTAATAAAATGGATAGGTGGCTAGTATTACAGAGAAACAACAACAACATTTTCGTTGTATTTTATTAATCAAGAAGGAATCAATAGGCTACATACTGTAGCTTGATACAATTAATTTACAAACATACCTGCTGCGAGTCCTGCCCATCACCGGCAGCTCAAATCAAATCAAACGTTGTGTGTGTCACTCAACACTCTGTTCCCTCCTCCACTGACGATACTGTCTGCATGCACTAGAGTATCTAGCGTCCTGCCTAGCATATTTTTGGTCTGTGATGCATCTTGGAAGGAACCACTTACTAGGGAGAATGGGGTTAACGCAAAATACCGTTAACAGATCTTTTTATAAATAATTATGATAAAACGTGCTTAAAAATGAAGTAGTAGTAATTAATTTAACTTCTGAAAAATATGCTGTATACTGAACAAATATATAAACGCAACATAGGCCCACCCACTTGGGAGCCAGGCCCACCCACTGGGGAACCTGGCCCTGCGAGTGTGTTTTTCTCCATAAAAAGGGGTTTATTACAGACAGAAATACTCCTCAGTTTCATCAGCTGTCCGGATGGCTTGTCTCGCAGGTGAAGAAGCCGGATGTGGAGTTCCTGAGCTGGCGTGATTACACGTGGTCTGCGGTTGTGAGGCCGGTTGGACGTACTGCCAAATTCTCTAAAATGATGTTGGAGGCGGCTTATGGTAGAGAAATAAACATTAAATTCTCTGGCAACAGCTCTAGTGGACATTCCTGCAGTCAGCATGCCAATTACACGCTCCCTCAAAACTTGAGACATCTGTAGCATTGTGTTGTGTGATAAAACTGTACATTTTAGTGTGGCCTTTTGTTGTCCCCAGCATAAGGTGCACCTGTTTAATGATCATGCTGTTTAATCAGCTTCTTGATATGCCACACCTGTCAGGTGGATGGACTATCTTGGCGAAGGAGAAATGTTCACTAACAGGGATGTAAACAAATTTGTGCACAAAATATGAGATAAATAAGCTTTTTGTGCGTATGGAAAAATTCGGGGATATTTTATTTCAGCTCATGAAACATGGGACCAACATTTTACATGTTGCATTTATATTTTTGTTGAGTACATATACTGTATAAAAAAACAAAAATACAATTTCTTTTTTTTTAATCTGATGGGGCACATGACCTTGTGCCCCCTATGGGCATGACACCTTTGCTGAATAGTCCACCTTCCTTGTTTCCCATCTGAGAGGATTTAAGTGGGTGCACCAGGCCAGTCCTCACTTATCAGTGCTTATGAAAGGTAAACACATCTCTGTTAATTCATGACCGCTGGAATCTAAGAACTGTTATATTGCTAATATCTATGAAGTCCATTCAGACAAAGTTGTCATGAAGTCAAAGGAGAAATGCAAGGAATTAAGCTATTCAAAGTTATTGGGACACCGAGAGTGACAATGGAAACAAGCGTCCACTATGACCTCTTGGGTACAGGAATACAGGAGTACAGGAGTCTCCAGGACCAGAAACGATGGGTTTTGGATAAGCATCACAAGGTCAAAAGGGCAGAATCTTAATAAAACACTTTAAATAAGAGTAGAGCTCTCTCATTAGAGTGGTATTACATCATAGGGACTTCCTGAGCTAATAATCAGAGGACAGAGACTGCATGGGTCTGCATCAGGATGTGTCTCAGCAGAGAGACAGCCAGCCCTGTAATACAACAGCTTCAATTACACTGTATCAGGAAAAGGAGGCCGTGATAGAGCTCAGTTCACAAAGAAAAGGACAAGGACACAGAAGGAAGGAAGCAATACTGTGTGTGTGCATGTTCGTGTGTTTCACCGTGAGGATGATTCACCTTCATTTGGAATTTTGGTTGGTCTTGGGGTTTTAGTCTACAGACCATATTACAATAAGTAGTCATTCTTGGAGTCAATGCATTGACTTTCAATGAGGATTTCATCAAATTATAAATTCTGTTAACTTGAAATTACTGACATTTTAAACTGCCCCCAATCTAACTACCCCCTGGCCTGTGAGCAGAGCCAGATAATTGCTTCCCTCATGCCTTAGAAAAGCTCCAGCAGGCAGGCTGTTGCTGGAGTTATCCTCAGGAGAGAAGCTGGAAAGAATGATGCCTTCAAACAGCCCTAACAGCACAGGAACATCTGTTCAATCGCTTCCATTGATAATAATCACAACTACCAGCAAACTGCTACATCTTATCCCCCGCAATTAGCAAAATACGGAACTTCTAAAACACCCTCTGGCTCTCTCTCTCTCTTCCTCTCTCTTCCTCTCTCTTCCTTCCCATATCTCTCTCTCCCTCTTTCTCTCTTTCTCTCTCTCTCTCAGTGCTTTTGAGGGACTCTTCAGATGTTTATTCCGCCTCTTGTTAGCTAACGTCGGTTGTAGTGAATGCCCATTGAAGGAAACTATTTTGCCAAATGTTTCTTCATATCCTGTCAGATAAGCCGCCACAAAGGCCTCCCTTTTTTTCTCCTGCTCCCAAACCATTCTTAACATCTTGACATCCTCCTCTCTTCCTCCCCCTCCCCTCTTGTTAGGCTATAGAGTTGTAATGTCAGGAAGGACACACATTCCTCTGTACGTATTCACAGATCTCAGAGGAGAAGGGGAGAGATGTCGTGCAATGTCTGCAGCAGATCAGAAGGGGAGACGGAAAGGAAGGCAACAAGAGACAGAAGAGGCTTCAGAGAAAGAGAGGGAGTGGGGAGATTGAAAGAGGCCAATGAACGAGAGAGAAAGTGGGACAGGGAAAGCGAGAAAGAGCAGTCTTGATCAAAGGTCTTAAGCAAACATTAAAACACTGTCTTGGGCCTCTCCAAATTAGTTTTCCAAAGGAATCAGCATCTACTGTATATCAAATATGGGACCGCTGTAGCTCCTAGGGTCAACATGGATGAAGTGCTGACTGTTAAGTCTCAGAACACACAAAAAACATCTGTACTGTAAATGAGTTTATTAGAGTGCACCATGGGAGTCAACAGTAGCACATTTTAAGTGCATTAAATTGATTGTAAATTACATGCAGAGCAGGACAAAGCTTGAGTGTTTAAACTGGCCTTGTTTTCAAAACCTCCTTTGTGGCAGCTTTTGGATGGCTAGCAGCTCGAACGCTCAATAAAACATATGCCTGGTATTCAGACTCACACAATTAGAGTTTAAATGGAGCAGCCAATGTGATACCGAGGCGTTAACTGCAGTGGGCCCTGGCTTTTTGACATTCTTTAGTAAATGCTGTTGTTTTTGTAAACAAGGTTGTTTGGAAGGGATGGGAAACACCTGTGTACTGTGATCAGTCAGATGACACTCAGATGCTCTGGAATCTGTCTCTTACTGATAACTACATGTAATGCTGTCAGCATGTTGGACATCCAGTGATCAAAGCTATCTACCAGACCTTAGTGTTTTTCTTGGAATTGTAATTTTTAGGTTGGTATGTGAATCTGTATCCCTCATTGTCTTGCAATGTCTTGTCCCTCTTTCCCGCGCATCCTCTCTCTTTCTCCATCTTTCTCTGGGTGGATCTTGACCTTATACGACCATATTTGTCTTCAATATCTTCACTATACAGTCTCATATTTGGTATTTATCCATGTATGACTGTCAACATATACCATGTTTTTAAATTGCTCACTATGCATACAGAAAACGTGGTAGATGTTAGAGTCCTATAAACAGTATCACATATGAGAGCCTCCTGTATGACTCCTATCAAAATGACTGGGATGCCTGTGGCTTGTGATTAAGCTGTTGCAAACCACACAGCCAAGAGAGAGAAAAAACAACATTTAAACTCAGACCCAGGGACTGGCAGCCTAGGCAACAACAGCGGCATATTAGTGATTACGCCCTGAGACAAAATGTCCGTAATTTGTGTGTAACCCACATTGAGGCAATTCTGCCTCTCAGCACATGGTATTATGTCTGGAGAGGTTTTGGGGGTGCATTTACCAGTCCAATTTATTGCCTGGAGTACTCAAAATGACTTTTTGAAAACTATCAAACTGATGTGCTTTCTAGCTGCTTCATAGCTGCTGAGTATGACACATACCTGCACTAAATATGATTTGTGTTTAGTACACACAACAAACAAATTAAGAATGGTCCTTTTAAGGTTGTTCAGCAGTCTAAATTATTGTGACGGCCATCTTTTCTTTCCATAAGCAGGTTTTTCCACCCTGGGACAACAGTTCCTGTGTTATTGGTAGGCTACTGTAGTCCAATAATATAACGGGTGTTGCTACAGTATGTCTTCAATTGCCCATGAGAATTAGCAAAGCAACCTGTTTAGAAAGACATATGTCCTCTAAGTGTTTACACGGACACATAAGACAGCTACAGTTATTGCAAGTCCTCTTTTGACCAGTGGGACCTGGTCCAAAGGAAAGCAGAACCAATCTGTCTGGGAAGTGTTTCCATATGGACACAAGAGGAGGGCACATTCTTGTGGAAATGAAAGCCAGTCCTTTAATCTAAGAGACATAATCAATACATGATAAGGCTTCTAGCCGAAGGACAAGAGCAGTAGTTTGAAGATAACTAAAGACAGGATTTGTGATAGGACAGAGAGAGGGGGGCACTATGTTGAATTAAAACATTATGCACAACGGTTCTAGTTAGCTCCTTGCTAATCAAGGCTCCCTATCAGCTGCTTCGATCACTCCCTGCAGGCCTAGCGTTGCTTTTCCTTTGAGTGATCATAGATTTATCTTATTTATCTTAGAGGAATGGTAATTAGAGTTGTAGAGAACTTGTCCAGAGATCTGTGACAGCAGTTACATAATTAGTAGACCAGTGGGACAGAAATTAATGGCATGTTGGAGATTGTGCACATCACAAAAATGTAGTATGTGTTCAGAATACCAGTACTCCCTGCGACATCAGTTTGTTGTGTGATTGTTTGTGTTTGTGAGGGAGACAGTGGAGTGGTGCGGTTTTGGATTGTGCTGACCACCCTCCTCTAAACAGATGTTTATCATCGTCTGAATGCCAAAAGCACAGTTTAAATTAATGGAACATTTGTGAGGCTGCCAGTGTTGTTTTGGGGTTGTCAGTTAAATGTAGGGTGCCACAAAATAGAAGAGCTCTTAAATGGAGATTTATATTGTGTAATGCGATGGTCAAATGCATACACTGAGGAATGTGCTGATACCAACAATAGTAGTTAGTATTTTAACCAAAGTATTAATATTGTATTAATATTGTCTTACCGAATTTCAGAATAGGTCCAACAATATCCCCAAGGATTCTGGAGGATTTGGTGCTTGGCTAAGAGTTGATGTGACTGTGTAGTTCGAGCCAAGGGAACGGTTTGGGGTTACTGGAGAATTAAGACATCTCTGGGACAGCATCTGACATGTAGGGACATTTTGATTCCAACAATAACTTATCTGATATCTGGTATCAATTGGCATTTTGGGTGGCTACCTAGCAGCATGAGAACTTCACAAATACTTGCAATGTCCATAACTTATCAAATTGGGCCAACCAGTCCCATCACCACCCTCAACAACATAAGGAGGGGGTGGCATGCATGATCAGTGTAAATCCATGTTTCTCAGCCCAAGCTGACAGTCCAGGGCTGAGTTAGTGTGATTTATGTCCTATTATTCACGTCAGTTGTGAGAGTGACAGTAATGTGATGTTTTCCACCCACAGTGGAAGAACACACACAGACTGCAACCTCAACACGACTCCACGGCACGGCTGTGGGGTGTTCTCAGTCACTGTAAACCTGCAGCACAGTCACACAGCATGCAAGCCATCAGGGATCGGTTATGAGTAGGGCCCTGAGTTTGTACTGACTATATGGATTTGACTAGAAAATCTGTAGTTTGTCTTGTTCAGGTCATGTGGTCAGGGAAACCATGGGGCCCTAGTTATGAGTATGAATCAACTAGTAAGGACTGTGAGTGAGGATGATGCTCAGTGAAATAAAATGCTGATGTTTAACGTTCATAGTTCATCAGTGTTCACCAAGGAGAGACAGAGGGAAAATAAGTCTTACGTGTATCAGAATGCCAGAATGTCTGCTAATAGAGGTGAACTTGACAGTTTTTTTTCTTTCATACTGGCCCCCCGTGGGAATTGAACCCACAACCCTGTCGTTGCAAGCGCCATGCTCTACCAACTGAGCTACACGGGGCCCATAATATATATGGTAATTGTACCTCCCGAGTGGCGCAGTGGTCTAAGGCACTGCACCGCAGTGCTAGCTGTTCCACTAGAGATCCTGGTTTGAATCCAGGCTCTGTCGTAGCCGGCCGCGACCGGGAGACCCACGGGGCGGCGCACAATTGGCCCAGGGGAGGGAATGGCCGGCAGGGATGTAGCTCAGTTGGTAGTGGGTTCGATTCCCACGGGGGGCCTGTATAAAAAATTATGCATGCACTCACTAACTGTAAGTCGCTCTGGATAAGAGCGTCTGCGAAAATGTAAATGTAATTTGGGGTATTATCAACAGTAAAATACTGTGAAACATTTTACTGCTGCATACTGTAAATGATCGTGCACTGTGGGAAAATGTTGTGGACGGGGAAAGAATTGCTGCATTTCCAATGGTACTGTAATTCCATTCCCAGAATACAGTACCGTACCGTATATTTTTGGAGCGACAAAACCTTTTGACCACTAGTTGTGCATGGTATTGTTGTTTCTGGCTCACTAATTAACATACTTTGAGGCGTGCCTTGTAAGAGGCTATATTTGTTGCACCCCCTAGTGAGAATGATGTAACAATTTAACTGGTATGTGATAGTAGTGCCCCATCAATTTAGAATGTATAGGGGACAGATTGAAGTGGCAGCAAGTCTTGAACTTTAAATGGTTGAGCATTTTGCCATGTCCTATTTGTTTGTTTTTCCATGTAGTCTGGAAGCCTCTAGAAGTGCAAGTGATATAAAATACCAAATATTAATTGATATGCTGTAATGTGTAAACACATTACCTAGCAGCCAACCTTCTTGCACCAATCCCATGCAATTACATTAAAATACTGTGAAATACAAACACCATCTCCCCTCAAAGAATGTAATTCATCCATTCATTAATTCATTACGATTACAGTAGCATTTACTTTTTTACAGTATAATACAGTCAATTCTATGGTATTTTGCTGTGTGTCATTACACAATGCTTGCTTTGATACTTTATTTAGATTACAGTAGTTGTACTGCAATATGAAATACGGTAACTTACTTACCACAAGTTAATGTCAAATTCACAGCAACCCCTTTACAATGTGTTAATGGGACAATGGGGGAACCTCTGAGGCCATTACTGTGCCATTGTCTAATAGGATGCTTCCCCTTTGAGCTGAGGAGGCTGCTCTGGGGCTCTACTCTTTTGATGCTACCAGGCTGACCTTAGGTACGGTGAGGAGTGACACTCCATGTTTTCTGTATTTCCCTGGAAAAGGGAGAAAGGAAGGGATAAAGAGATGTGAACAGTGGCGGCTCCTGAAAAAATTCTCAGGAGGGGCAATTTTTCTGATGATTTAGGTGACCTACACACATTTTTAAAAAGATATGTCCAGCAACAACATGAAGACAGGGGCAGCATATAAGTCAATACCAGAAGCATTTATTGACTGATCTCAAAAGTGTTGGCTTACAAAAGCAAAATAAGTTATCACAGTAAAAATAATCAAGGGTGTTCTTTCACATTCCTCAACACTGCATAAACAATATGTATGGCTTTGTAAAAATGAACAACCATATTCTGGCCAACTGTATAGATTTGTAAATATGAACAACCATATTCTGGCCAATTGTATAGATTTGTAAAAATGAACATGAACAGATTTTTTTATTTTTTTATTCCTCTTTTTAGTCAGCTTTAGAATGTGTTCATACACTTATGAGCACCACTGTACAGTACACATAGTATATAAAATAAGATAGATTACACCACTGGCCATATATAATGACAATAATGTAATTTCAAACACAAATGCAGTCTCCTTTCATGCATACATTTTCAAATAAAGCTCTGCTTTGAGAAAGATCGAATGATATTGTTTAATCTTTATCTTACCTTATGGCCTGCACACTGCTTGCGAAGCTGTCGAGGGCACGTTTGATAAAGACAGCATCGATGTCCTTATTCTGTAGCTTCTGGTACGGTGGGCTGGTCAAATGAACCCAATGAACCCGTCCGGATGGCTTCAAAACATTCTATGAGGTCGTCTCGATTCTCGTAGACAGTGTTCACGACTCTGCTGTTGCTAACCTCATCGTTGTGGCGGCGGACAGCTAGCCTGTATCCCTCATCCAGTTGAGTGGCAATATTCACTCTCACCAAAGCAGACAATCTCAAACAGCTATCAATGTGGGTCTTTGACAGCTCATTTTTCTTAATCTTTTCTGAAAGATGGTGCATGTCGGTTACACCAGTCGCTGTCCAAGCGTTGCTGTCTGCCGTTCATGGTTACGTTACGTTACGTATGACGAAAGCGCGTAAGTGCAAGCCCTCAGACACCCATAGAGAATGTATTGAAAGCTCAGAAATTTGAAAAAAAAATATTTTACATTAGAGGCTATGAGAGACTTCTGGGCGATTTTCAACCTGACTGAAATCGCCCCAAAACGGGCGGGGACATTTGAAGCACGACTTTAGCCTGATTGGACATTTAGTGGCTGGCAGATCAGACGTGAACACTGAACTACTGTTGCCATGATATAATTGATTAGAAAAAAAATCCCTTCCTTTTCCCGTTTGGCAGTGCGTCGCCCATATCGCCCTATTGAACACACCGCCCATGGATGTGAAGGGGGAGAGGCATGGGGATATGTATTAGGAAGAGAGTGGGAGAGAGGGGAGAAGGAGAGGCAGGGTGGGGAATTATATTGTTCCATGTGCAAGGAGAGGGCAAAGGGAGATGAGAGAGAGGGGAGGGGGTGAGTGAGGGAGAGACAGAGGTATAGAGAAGAAAGTAAGAGAGAAATAAAGTGTGAGAGAGAAGGGGGAGGCAGGGGAGAGAGAGACAGAAAGGGGAGAGAGAGGAGATGTAGACAGACATCTCCCGTCGGTCGAAGGGTTTCATAGTTTAATTTCCAAAACTATGTTATTAAACAGAAAGTCAAGAGACACCTATTTCCTGTTTCAAGAGAAGTGCTCTCTGTCTCCTGTGAGCATACTGAATTAGCTATGGTCACCGGAAATGTCTACTGACATGCATACACACTGGTTTTTGCCAAGCATTGCATTTTTTTACAATTCACACTACTTCAGGCCTTCCACAAATGTGACTGTGTCATGGATGGATATTAACTATATGTTGCCATTGAGTCAGCTGTTCTGAACACTGCCACTCCACAGGTCTACTCAATTATAACATTATATAACAGCATAGCTTTCATTTTTACTGAGTAATGACTCTTTTCTCTGTCAGTTGATTTTCCAGCGTAGGTGCCATTGCAATTAATCTAATCTCTTTTTACATAGAGAAATGTACAAATAATGAGTAAATTATACGTGTGAAACAGCTTTGCACAATGTGGTTGTGCCTCAGAGAGACTTTATACAGCAGCATTCAGGCCAGCTTTCTGGCTGCCAACAGAAAATGTTCTGGATCAGGGATAATGTAGAGTAGGCATTTTTATTCCCTGCTGTAATTTTGCCCCCCCCCCCCAGTGCATCTGTTTGCTGTGTTTTGTCTGGCACAGAGGGCAGGCATGGCATATTGGCTTATTATTTGTATAAACAATGGGCATATTGTTTGTTTGCAGTGAATGGGACCCAGCTGTGGCCGAGCTGGAATATCTGGCACATCAGGAATAAAGAGACGACCAAGTGAATCCACCTGAAAAACGCAGGTGTATGACACATTCGAAACTGAACACGTGCCAAGATAGCACTTTATAGTAGACTTCACTTGCTGACATAATTTATAAAGCCATAAAAGAAGTTAAAAGGATACAGTGCAATGCAAATGTGTTTATAGGAAATGTTGTGTTCAAATTACAATGTATGACTGGTAGTTTCTCTTCAAGACATGTATGCTCCTTATATCAATGTCAAGACTGGGCCTCTGACATGTCACATGTGATTCAACTCAATGCAATCCAATTATCTGACAGAAAATGGTCCACAAATCACTAGAATATGCCCAAGTCCATCCTGTTTCAAGTTTATTGCATGTGGTGATAAATGTCCTTTAGCATGACATCATCAGAGTGGGACAGACCTGAGACCACAGAGGAGGCGTCGGCCACAGATGGATAGAACACCAGCCTGGATCAAACCAGACACCCAGGGGCCCCCCAGGAGAGCCAGCCCAGCGCAGCGTTCTTGGGGTAGTACAGAGAGATGCCGAGCCTCCTGGCCGCCATATGAGGAGCCCTGCAGACGTTTTTGTGGCTAAGAGAAACAGATTGGGAAGAAATACATATGATGGGAAGTATATCATATTATATGGTGTTCAATGGAACCAATGGATTCTAATTTGCCACAGCAAAAAGTTAGGCAACCAGATGTTTCACTGTAACATTACTAAAATAAACCATTACTCCATTTGAGATACTACAACACTACTAGTTAGTTATTACCAGTATATTAGGAATGTATTGACTTTTTGGGGACAGTGTAGGTCCCATCATGGCCTTTGAGGAACAAGAGCAATCAACAAGACAGACTCACCTGGTGAGGGCAGTCTATGACACACCTTTTGTACCCAATCCAACTTCCTCACTGTGTGAAAGACTCCATCGTAATCATTTTGTTTACGTCATCCAGAATTTGAATCAGCAGGACTCAATTGTTTTCAAATGAGATGGTCAAACACACAAAGCATTGTGTAGGATGACGTGCACCTTTTTAATTACAAAATTCCCAGAGATAGGGAGAGTCCCCTTGTTGCTCAATCTCTCAGATAGTCACTGCGATTACTTCACTAAGATGAATAGTGTGCATTGTGCCTCTCTATGGGGTAAACAGTGCCAGTGCCCAACAGTATGATAACACCTCCCTGGAAAAAATGTTTTGATAAGAACTTGTTTTGATCAGGATCCACATTCCCCAGATACATGCCCCTTTCACGTGACAGAATAGCAGGTATTACGCATGTGTACACGGCGTCATCTCTTTTGTATTTTATCTGTGATGGGTCTCACTGCACATTTGTTTATACAGCCTTGTCAGGGATGTTAGAATAATAATGAAGATTACACCAGCTACTTTAGTGGATAAATGGTTTATTGTGATTATCAGATCTCAAAGTGAGATATGAAATTTGAATATACAGTGAGGGAAAAAAGTATTTGATTCTCTGCTGATTTTGTACGTTTGCCCACTGACAAAGACATGATCAGTCTATAATTTTAATGGTAGCTTTATTTGAACAGTGAGAGACAGAATAACAACAAAAAAATCCAGAAAAATGCATGTCAAAAATGTTATAAATTGATTTGCATTTTAATGAGGGAAATAAGTATTTGACCCCCTCTGCAAAACATGACTTAGTACTTGGTGCCAAAACCTTTGTTGGCAATCACAGATGTCAGATGTTTCTTGTAGTTGGCTACCAGGTTTGCACACATCTCAGGAGGGATTTTGTCCCACTCCTCTTTGCAGATATTCTCCAAGTCATTAAGGTTTTGAGGCTGACGTTTGGCAACTCAAACCTTCAGCTCCCTGCACAGATTTTCTATGGGATTAAGGTCTGGAGACTGGCTAGGCCACTCGAGGACCTTAATGTGATTCTTCTTGAGCCACTCCTTTGTTGCCTTGGCCGTGTGTTTTGGGTCATTGTCATGCTGGAATACCCATCCACGACCCATTTTCAATGCCCTGGCTGAGGGAAGGAGGTTCTCACCCAAGATTTGACGGTACATGGCCCAGTCCATCGTCCCTTTGATGCGGTGAAGTTGTCCTGTCCCCTTAGCAGAAAATCACCCCCAAAGCATAATGTTTCCACCTCCATGTTTGACGGTGCGGATGGTGTTCTTGGGGTCATAGGCAGCATTCCTCCTCCTCCAAACACGGCGAGTTGAGTTGATGCTAAAGAGCTCCATTTTGGTCTCATCTGACCACAACACTTTCACCCAGTTCTCCTCTGAATCATTCCGATGTTCATTGGCAAACTTCAGACGGGCCTGTATATGTGCTTTCTTGAGCAGGGGGACCTTGCGGGCGCTGCAGGATTTCAGTCCTTCACTGCGTAGTGTGTTACCAATTGTTTTCTTGGTGACTATGGTCCCAGCTGCCTTGAGATCATTGACAAGATCCTCCTGTGTAGTTCTGGGCTGATTCCTCACTGTTCCAATGATCATTGCAACTCCACAAGGTGAGATCTTGCATGGAGCCCCAGGCCGAGGGAGATTTAGAGTTATTTTGTGTTTCTTCCATTTGCGAATAATCGCACAAACTGTTGTCACCTTCTCACCAAGCTGCTTGGCGATGGTCTTGTAACCCATTCCAGCCTTGTGTAGGTCTACAATCTTGTCCCTGACATCCTTGGAGAGCTCTTTGGTCTTGGCCATGGTGGAGAGTTTGGAATCTGATTGATTGATTGCTTCTGTGGACAGGTGTCTTTTATACAGGTAACAAACTGAGATTAGGAGCACTCCCTTTAATAGTGTGCTCCTAATCTCAGCTCGTTACCTGTATAAAAGACACCTGGGAGCCAGAAATCTTTCTGATTGAGAGTGGGTCAAATACTTATTTCCCTCATTAAAATGCAAATCAATTTATAACATTTTGACATTAGTTTTTCTGGATGTTTTTGTTGTTATTCTGTCTCTCACTGTTCAAAAAACCTACCATTAAAATTTATTTGTCAGTGGGTAAACGTACAAAATCAGCAGGGGATCAAATACTTTTTTCCCTCACTGTAGCTTGAAAATAAACGCAAGTAGGCAGGGTGTTATTATAACTCAATAAAGATTTGGAATTGATATCGAGAAATTGAAGAAAAAAAAATCTGAACAAAGATACACATAACTCAACAGACATCAGTGGTGGCCATCATCAGTGTTATGATGTTATGGTCAATTGAAATTAAAATCCCAGTGCACGTGATGAACAGGAGCGGATCTGTGATCTTCTCGATAAGATCAATAAATGTTATGGCAATGTTGAGACTTCCAGATAACACAATGGCATAATAGAGCCATCTCAAAGCCCTAGAAGCACAACTTGTGTTTTGGTTAGTAGTTTACTTTGGAGTGTGGGAGTGTGTGGGATGTGGGAGTGTGTGGTTAGCCTAATTATTAGTGGCTCTGCAGAGACACAGATTCCAGGACCCCCAGCAAATAGGTTAGCCTAATTATGAGTGGCTCTGCAGACACACTGATTCCAGGACCCTCAGCAAACACGCTTTAGCTCACGCTGGAGCATTATGATGACAATACAGGAATTGGCAGTCATTTAATAGAAGCATGCGCTACTTCTTGATGTAATAATATAATAATAACATGCCATTTAGCAGACGCTTTTATCCAAAGCGACTTACAGTCATGTGCGCATATATATTTACGTATTGGTGGTCCCGGGGATCGAACTCACTACCCTGGCGTTACAAGCACCATGCTCTACCAATTGAGCTACAGAGGACCACAGATGTAAAATACATCTGTGTGTTTGTCCACCCAAGTGTCTGTCAGTCTGCCAACTGCCATGCATTACGAGGGTTTGGGTGCTACATTTGCAGTGGATATGGTGAATTACCCCCATACAATGTAAAGCGCTTAAAGACCTTGGTCAAATCGTTTCTGATACTGTATAAACACCATCCATCCTTAACCATCATTCTGTACTGTATATGGCCGTGACATGAAAGGTTGCAGAGGGCACTTTGCATGGTTAGAAATCAAACGTTTCTCTTCGCCTACCCTTTGATCCAAATCACTGGGATGTCAACATGAGAATCCGTCTGCTATGCTGGGGCAGAAGACACAGTCATTATTTCACCATTATGTAATCCACTTCGTCCTAATTAGAGACACGAAGGTAGAGTTTGGTCGATGCTTATATGTTATTGCACAAGTGCAGGAAATGCAGTGTGTCCCTGCCGTGCAGTGAGCATGAAGAACACGCATTGCATCACAGTAAACTTAAGTCATGTGGTATCCCCCATTTCATGATCTTTCTGTAGATTGAGTAGAATAAAGTAATTAGAGAGTAGGCTCAGCTAGCTAGCAGCTACATTATCTCTATGTTATGTTCAGCTTCACATGAAGGCTAGGAGAGGTCTAATTAGAAGTTAGCCAGAAACACCAAAGACTCAAGGAGGACACTGGGATACTTATCATAGACTATTTTCATTGGATACAGTGTTATTGTCTTTGTAGTCCCCTGCTATAGTGTTCCTGTCTGTAATGACTAGGTGTGGTTTTTACAGAAAGCCATGCATGGCCCAAGGACTGTGCCGCACCGCTATGATATCTCTCCAACGGTCAAGCCCCACACATTGTCACAAAGGTATGTTGTTTTATGATAGTTGATGTGACGTGTGTGTGTGTGTGTGTGTGTGTGTGTGTGTGTGTATGTGTAAAAACCATGACCAGAATATCTGGGCCAAAAATTCTAACTCTCCAGTCTTAACCACTGATTTGTGTGGCCCGGGTTAGGAGTTAAATGCTACCAAGAGCATGCCTAAATAACTCTTGCGCTCCAAAAGAGGTGGTTGTTAGCTTGGAATGCTAAAAACATTCCCCACCCCCTATATTTGGAGAGACTGAATCATTAAGCTGTTGGACATCATTTTGAGATGTATAGAGTCAAAAACAATTGGGTTGTTTTACATTATACATTTTACTCATTTAGCAGACACTCTTATTCAGAGCTACTTACAGTTAGTGAGTGCATACATTTTCATACTGGCCCCCCGTGGGAATCAAACCCACAACCCTGGTGTTGCAAGCACCATGCTCTACCAATTGAGCTACCCACAATATCAAATACCAGTTTATTGTTCAACAACCATTGTAAAATAGCCAAACAAGGTTTTTTCTTGTAGAACTCGAGCAGCCACACTTACAACATGGGTCAGGTTAATAGAATGTTTTAATAAAACAGATATCTTTACTATTTGTTAATTTTTACAAGTAAATAATGAAAATGTACATTTTACATTAGACAGTAAATAACAATATCAATCATATTGTGTACACATTTACAATATTGGAAAGGAACCGTGCAGCACCGTGTTCATATTTATCATACTGGTGCTGACAGAATTCAATAGCTCAGTTAAGTACCACCTCCAGTACAGTATTTACAATACAGTAATTTACTGCAATAATCAAGGTTAAGTTCCATAAAAGAGAAACAAAACAACTCTGCCATTTTTAATGACGTATCGATCTTTCCAAGACACATCCAATGACAGCTTCCTTATTCGGCAACCCCCAGCATCCAGGTGAATCGGATTGGTCCATTTTAAACCATCACATCCCTCAGGGCGTATCACTTTTCTCTGGAATCTGGTCTTCCTTTCCAGGTGTCGTGTGTTGTGTGTGTGTGTGTGTGTCAGCGTCTCTGACAGATGTGTAGGTTGTGGGCAGCGTGTCAGCATCTTAGGCAGTGTGTATGTCCAGGATGTGTGTGTGTCAGCGTCTCTGACAGATGTGTAGGTTGTGGGCAGCGTGTCAGCATCTTAGGCAGTGTGTATGTCCAGGATGTGTGTGTGTGTCAGCGTCTCTGGCAGGTGTGTAGGTTCCGGTCTGCGGTCCTGCTGACTCCGGGGTCTTTCTCTCCTCTCTCCGGTCTGCAGGAGAGGCCATCTCCACAGTCGCAGCGCTGGAACAGCTCCAGGCCATGGCCGCCTTTCCTACGGTGACGCGTGCACACCTGGCCCTCCGTCAGCACCGGCTTACAGATACGAGACCAGAAGTGGCGTGCACAGCACAGACCCTCAGAGCAGTCAGAGGACCTCAGGCAGTTGTTACCTTCCCGACCTAGAGAAAGAGAGAGGGAAGAGAGAGAGGTAAATATGACGTGTTCTGTTGGAAAGGCCTCACAGCTGGAATTTTGATATTGAAAAGTTTCCTTTCAAACCCCTTGGTAATTTAGTCCAAGTGGACTGTGTGGGTAGGACAAATCTATAGAATCTTTATGGGTGATACTGGGTAGTGTTTGTTGTGTGGGTGTGTGCATGTGTAATACACACCTACCTTTGACAGAATGTTGTGGTTGACCTTGGGGCAGAGGCAGTCTCTTGCCATGGTGTTCCATGGTGTTGTTCTGCCTATTCCCAACACTGGTAGTGACTGCAGCTTCAGCATCTTGATCACTGGCCTGACAAACACCTGAGGGAAAAGGTACATGTTATCATTGAACGCTAGTAAAGTTTTCAAGATAATTACAATATCTCATTACACCCCAACTTTATATAATATGCCATTTAGCAGACGCTTTTATCCAAAGCGACTTACAGTCATGTGTGCATAATTTTTTTTTTTATGTATGGGTGGTCCCGGGGATCAAACCCACTACCCTGGCGTTACAAGCACCATGCTCTACCAATTGAGCTACAGAGGACCACTTTCTTACCCATAAGTAGTTTTTGTATTCCCAATACTTCTCTTACCACATCACTAAACTTAAATAAAAGACCTCGCATGAATTAAAAGTGTAATGATCTGAAAATGGTTGAAAAAATAACAACAAGTAACATTTGGATATGTTGAGCTCACCGTTGATGCAGCGGTTCCCAGCGCAGCACATTGAATCCCTTGCGCACCGCTTCCGGATCTTTCGGCATGGGAGGCACGCGCCTCGGATATCGTTGCAGAATTCATCGGTCCCACACTCATCATCATATGTGCAAGTAGGCTAAGATAAATATACATAATAAAATATTTATTTCCATTGGAACATAAATGCAGAACGCATTTCGGTAAAAGCGCATTGGTAACGTATCCAACAAGCGCTTGGGCATTGGTTAGTGTTGGTATTACGCACAGCTCCTAGAGCTTTCTAGTGGGGTTTCTTACCTGCAAAGTGTCCACGACTGCTTTCTGCCGGTCGCTATCTGGTGAAGATGGACGTGGGCTCGGGCTAACCATGTCGGTGCCACCGGGCAAGTTCTTGATGGCATTAGAGTTGAGTAAAACCGCCCCGGCATAAGCATCCCCAAGGTATCCAAACAGCATGACATATATGGCCATAAAACGAAGCACTGGCAGATGAGGCATACCTCTTCTTATGTAAATTATTGGTCTTATAAATAAATGAAAAATGAATAAAAATCCGTCAAATGTATTGGTAAAAAGTCTGCGTAAGTCTTGAATCCTACCACAAAGTCTCAAGAGGTTGTTGTTAGTAGGGTATTTTGAGGTATTCTGACGCATGGCTCTGCGATGTTCTCTTTATACATGTGGATCTGTATTTATTCCCGCCCCTCGCAGCACACAACAAAGGCGGAGGGTGGAATTTCAAAGGCGCTTAAACGCCTGAGCTCCACTGTATGGAAATGGGCAACTGCTCTGCCAGGATTTACTTTCACAAGGTTTGTGTGATCAACAAGTCTCTAATGGGATTGCGCCCATCACCTGCCTGGAGACATCATCCTTTAAACAATATTTAAAGGATGCCATTAGGATACAGCTCAGGAGAACTCCTGGTTTATTATGGCATTGTAGCCAATACCACATTTCTGTCAACTGGCACCAAAGTTATTTACTCACATCATTTCAGACAGAAGAAGTTGTGGAGCTGCTCAAATCCAGAACTTCTAATAGACTACGCTTGATGAGCAGTTGACATGGACCCTATTGCTTATTTTGGGTAAGATAGTATGAAATCCATGAGCTGTTCTGGCTAGCACAAGCCACTCATGCAAGGCTACTTACTATTTGTACACAGTCTGAAATCTGCGCTCACAACTCGCAAATATTCTTATGGTTTAATATGGCATTTTTTCTTTATTTTTTTCCACCACATCCTGTGATTGAACTGTATCTATTGTCTGGACATATTCTCCCATTCTTATGCTATTTTGGGAAAGTTTGGCACAGTGGAAGGGTCTTTCCTAAAGGCCCGCTGTTTTTCCTTTGACATTCAAGTGCCTAACTGTCCTTTGGCTGTGTGTAAACGGTGATTGAAGCTACTTTCCGTCGATTAACTACTTCATTTGATCTATCTGATTGCAAAGGGCACAATTATCCTCAAAGTGTGCTTGATTACACCAGCGGCGGACATCAATATTGGATATACAAAGCATTAAGGGGTGTGAAAGTGTATCTAATTAATGGGCTTCCGTGGAGAGGTCTTTCAGGGCTGACTGGCACATTGAGATAAAAGACAACTCTGATATTTCATGCTTGCGCTCAGGTTGAGCTAGTGAAGGACACGGGATAAAAGAGGCCACCAAATGGGACAGAGTGAAGCTCTGCTCTTCCCATGGCCTGCAGTTCACTCCCACACAAATTATGTCAAAAAGTTTGACATTTTTGAGACTGGTGTGTGTTCATAAAATACCATTACCAACATGCGTGTTTAGGTCTACAATGTCATGGCACCAAGGGAATATCCAGAAAAGGCACCAAAACAGTTCCTGTACCGGGTAAGAAAGCGAGGCTGAAGAGAATGTGCTTGCTTCTCTTGTATGCTACAGAAAAGGTTTGGCACTTGGACCCCATCTGGTGGTTCCATAACGATATAGACAATGAAGAAGCAACGTCGCCATACAAATATTGCCTACCTGAACACGAACTGGCGCTACAGTATGTCTGGTGGTTCGGTTTGGTGCTTTAGCTTTTAACCAAGGTATAAACCATCGTGGATTAACAAGAACCCCTTTGATGGGTTTAAATGATCACACAGAGGTGACACGCTGTTAGGTCTCTGGGAATACACTGTCGATTAGTCTGGTTACTGGCATTTGAAATATTTACGAACCAGATGAAACATCTCTGAAAAGTGGAAGGTCCTCCTGTCAAAGCCTACCAGTTGCTTTCATTTGAATCAGGCTACATTGGGGTGAACAAGAAGATGCTCACCTTTTGCTCTCTCTTGTGGCTGTTGGTGTTTCCTTCTCAGTATTATTGACTTGGTGTTTTGAATAGAAAATCTTAACTTAACATTAGATTGGCCACATGAAGAAAAGACACCCAGAAAAACCCCATTGAAAAGTATGTTGTCTTTTTAAAGAGTGTACATGTGGCACAGAAACATAACAAAAACACAAGGAAAATATATCAGGCAACTCACATTGTAACTTTTGGGGATTCACAAAACAGTGGCAATTAAAGCAGTAAGGGTCTGTCAAATTATGAATGACAAAGTGGTGTACAAGAAACTGAAATGTTTGCAACCTATTCTATGGATCCCAACATCACGGCAACAATAATGTTTCAAATAAGTAATGCAGGCCTAGGCTATGTGTTCATGTCTGTGGCGTATGATCTGGATTATGTGTGGCTTGGGTTGCATATGCTCGTACATGAGTGAAGATAGAAGCAGAATTCCTATTATAATCTCTTGGGCCTTTGCAAACTCAGCACTTATTTAAATTAAAAAAAGATTGCCAGTGCTAAGCATTCCCTCTCAATTTAACAAAGCCTTTTCAATGGGCTAATAGGTCATATACTTTTCAGACCAACTGTGCCGACAACTGCAAATCATCTTTGCCATCTCTATCTGATTGAAGTGGTCATTCAAAGTGGTGGTTTATCCATCATATTGACATGTGAGTTTCTGTGCTCATTACCACAAAGCGTCTCAGAGTAGAAAGCTGATCTAGGATCAGGTCCCAAACTGTCTATATAGTCTTATTCATTATGATCTAAATGAGAAACTGATCCTAGATCAGCACTCCTACTCTGAGAGGCTTTGTGGATAAAGGCCCAGGTCTCAGTCTTCAGGTGCAACCACCACTATCATGTCCAGAGGAGAGCATGTCATTGCAGTCACAATGCAGTCAGTGTTTCTACTTTGTTTCCATATCATGTGCACTCAGTTTAGGATACATATCACTTAAATATATATTTTTGTGAAGGGGGAAAAGGAGCAAAGGAGAAAAATACTGTTTTATAGACAGACTTTCAGTTGTTGTCTACAGTGTTTACCATTTGATTGTAAAAAAAAAATATATATATATATATATATATATATATATATATATATAGTGCCTACGAAAAGTATTCAGACCCCTTGACTTTTTCCACATTTTGTTACGTTACAGCCTTATTCTAAAATTGATTAAATAAATAAAAATCCTCAGCAATCTACACACAATACCCCATAATAAAAAAGTGAAAACAAGTTTTATTGAATTTTTTTGCAAATGTATTAAAAAGAAAATACAGAAATACATTTTTTTACATTTACATAAGTATTCAGACCCTTTGGTATGAGACACGAAATTGAGGTCAGGTGTATCCTGTTCCATTGATCATCCTTGAGATGTTTCTACAACATGATTGGAGTCCACCTGTGGTAAATTAAATTGATTGGACATGATTTGGAAAGGCACACACCTGTCTATATAAGTTCCCACAGTTGACAGTGCATGTCAGAGCAAAAGCCAAGCCATGAGGTCGAAGGAATTGTCTGTAGAGCTCCGAGACAGGATTGTGTCGAGGCACAGATCAGGGAAAGGGTACCAAAACATTTCTGCAGCATTGAAGATCCCCAAGAACACAGTGGCCTCCATCATTCTTAAATGGAAGAAGTTTGGAACCACCAAGACTCTTCCTAGAGCTGTCCGCCTGGCCAAACTGAGCAATCGGGGGAGAAGGGCCTTGGTCAGGGTGGTGACCAAGAACCCGATGGTCACTCTGACAGAGCTCTAGAGTTCCTCTGTGGAGATGGGAGAACCTTCAGGCCTTTATGGTAGAGTGGCCAGACAGAAGCCACTCCTCAGTAAAGGGACAACAGCCCGCTTGGAGTTTGCCAAAAGGCACCTAAAGACTCTCAGATCATGAGAAACAAGATTCTCTGGTCTGATGAAACCAAGATTGAACTCTTTGGCCTGAATACCAAGCGTCACATCTGGAGGAAACCTGGCACCATCCCTATGGTGAAGCACGTTGGTGGCAGCATCATGCTGTGGGGATGTTTTTCAGCGGCAGGGATGGGGAGACTAGTCAGGATCGAGGGAAAGATGAACAGAGCAAAGTACAGAGAGATCCTTGATGAAAACCTGCTCCAGAGCACTCAGGACCTCAGACTGGGGCAAAGGTTCACCTTCCAACAGAACAACGACCCTAAGCACACAGCCAAGACAACGCAGGAGTGGCTTCGGGACTAGTCTCTGAATGTCCTTGAGTGGCCCAGCCAGAGCCCGGACTTGAACCCGATCGAACATCTCTGGAGAGACCTGAAAATAGCTGTGCAGCAATGCTCCCCATCCAACCTGACAGAGCTTGAGAGGATCTGCAGAGAATGGGAGAAACTCCCCAAATACAGGTGTGCCAAGCTTGTAGCGTCATACCCATGAAGACTCGAGGCTGTAATCGCTGCCAAAGGTGCTTCAACAAAGTACTGAGTAAAGGGTCTGAATACTTATGTAAATGTGATATTTCAGTTTTAAATGTATTATACATTTGCTAAAATTTCTACAAACCTGTTTTTGCTTTGTCATTATGGGGTATTGTGAGTACATTGATTAGGGGAAAATAACAATTTAATCCATTTGACAATAAGGCTGTAACCTAACAAAATGTGGAAAAAGTAAAGGGGTCTGAATACTTTCCGAATGCACTGTATATGGAAAGCAGCCATCTATGGACAGTGTGACAACAGATGTAACGTTTTGAGTCGCTTACTGTTCATGCAGTATTGAAACGATGACATGACGTTAATTGGGATGCCATTGATTTAAGGCACTTGCATTGTTCTACTGATGAATGACTACTAGTGTTGGACAGTGAGGTAATGAACCACAAGTGTAGAGAAAATGATGAATGAATGATTAGCGTCACTCATAAAACATAACCATGCTGGTTGTCCAGTCCACCAACTGTTTTACAAAACTGTTTTTAAAATAGACCTACTCCAATATATGATTGATGCACACTTCATAGTTATGTCAACAAGGAATAGTAATTGGTTGCTAACTGTTCTACTATGTATTTATCATTGTCCTCTGGATTTAGCGGTCACTTGTATGACTTTAACTAAACACGGCAAATCATTGTCCTCTGGACTTTAACTAAACATGGCGACAACAGAAGTGTCAAATATTAAACAGACTTGTCACTTAAGTTTACAAACCAACACAATTCTCTAAAGAAAGCAAGCAAGTGCATTACAAAGTAATCAAGCACTTTAATATCAATACACAGTAACAATAACCAGTGCTCATAACGTTTCATCCATTCATATTTAATTCAGTACCTGTATTTACATTACTGTAGAAACGACAGCACTGAAGGCATTAAAACCCCATTAAAAGTGGTAAATTAAACTACTGTGGCGTGAAAATATGACTTACCTAATTAAAGGGATGCCATTTATATTGATTGGTTAGTAACTGCATGATGAAAGAGCAACTCATAGGATGAGGATGTCAGACATTTGCAATACATAGGGTTGATGTGTAGCTAAGAGCATATAGTGGACTTATAAATTACATCTTTATTATCTGATCGTCCAATGCCTGTGAAATGAAAGATGGTCCAAGAATCTTCGCTGTTGTTGTTGATGAAGTTTGTTAATAACTGCATAATAACAAATTGCTTTGTAGAAATGAGGGATGAATATGTGTGACTGATTACATTTGTAAGCAGGACATTTGAAGCACAGAACAGAAATGTTGCTTTTTTTAAGGTAAGTAGCTGCTGCATTCAGTGTACATGAGTAAAGTAGATGAGTGTAGCAGCCTATGTGTGAGAATGTAACTTCAAATTGTATCTACATATACTCTGTGGTTCTAAAAGTAATATTAAGAGGAACAGTAACATTCACGTTCGTCATGAGCACTTGGTACCTGTTTGACTTGTCAGACTAAGATCCTGTTTCCCTATTGAGGAGGGCCAGATACCAGATACTGTCGGTACTAGGTACTGCTGAGCCGAACCTCAGGGACCAGCCTGTCCGTTTGTCTTGGAGAGAAAACAGGGTGCAGAGGGGAAGCCTTCCAAACATGGACCCAGCCTGTCTGTTTGTGTCTGTCCAACCTTTTAGGAGCAGTGCAGGTGTGTGGCCACAACAGAAAAATAATCTTCCACCCTATATATTTTACTTTTTTTATCGTTCCTTTTTGTGTCCTTACACTCTCACATATATTGTACATACACTCATTCTCACATGCTCTCTCTGCTAAATGAATAGGCATTGTTTTAGCTCCAGGACTTACCTCAGTGTGTGTGTGTGTGTGTGTGTGTGTGTGTGTGTGTGTGTGTGTGTGTGTGTGTGTGTGTGTGTGTGTGTGTGTGTGTGTGTGTGAGAGAGTGAGTGAGTGAGTGAGAACACTGAGGAAATGATAAGGTCATTAAATGCTAGTCCCAGAGCCACGCGTAGCGAAGGCATATCGGTGACCCAGAGCGGTTGTGGTCCTCTTCCTCTCCTCCGACCTCCTCTTCCTCTTTATCGCAGTCTTTAGAATGCAGCTATATCAGGAAGTAGGCCCCCAGGCCAATGACAGAAGAGAATTTGGTATTGGGGGTGGGGGTGGGGGGTGCCGTTTAAAAATCGGTGTCCCAGCCAGAGTTGTCATCTGGGGGCGGGTCTTCATTGTCCTCTGGGAAGCTGTCAAAGTTACTTGTGTCCGTTGGTGATGTCACCTGATTGACAGACAAAGACAGAAAGAGAATTGAACCACTTAAACCTTTTATGAAAGCAGCTTGCTGCTGAAATGTTGGTTCGTGACTTACATTAGGGATGATAGGGGGTGTCAGCGTTCCCTTCCGTAGACCTTCCCCGTTAAAGCCCTCGAACCATCTGGAAATGTATAGAAACTGTTATAAATATCTAAATGTGAGAAGATTAGTAGAATAATATGGCTATCCATATCCATGAACTTACTTGTGCTTTTGGATGTCTTTGACACCGTTTTTCAAGTTTCCCAGTCTTTCCGAAGGATTGTCCCTAAAATGTACACATCTTTAAATTCTCTACTAAAGACCAAATGATATTAAAGGTCCAATGCAGCCATTTTTAACTCAATATCAAATAATTTCTGGGTAACAATTAAGTACCTTACAGTGATTGTTTTCAATTAAAATAGTCAAAAGTAACAAAAATAGCTTCTTAGCAAAGAGGAATTTCTGTCTGGGAGTGGTCTGAGTGGAGAGGGGAAAACTGAAAATGAGCTCTTATTGGCAGAGAGGTTTGGAACTCTCTTTCTTATTGGTCTATTATCTAATTTACTGCATGTTGATGTCACAATGTAAGGCCAAAACTCCCTCCCATACCAAAACAGGCAGAAATTTCAGGTGGTCTTTTCAAACAAATCTTACACTAAAAGGGCATACAATTCACAGTATTATTCCAACCTCATAGTGTGGAAATATACAGTATATAAAACACAGGGAAATCATGTTTTTGACTGCACTGAGGCTTTAAACAGTAATTGTTGAGGGTGGACCAAATGGTTTGGGACTCACCTGCATAGTTTTTTTATTAAGTTGGCAGCGTTTTTGGTAATCTTCTTTGGAAATTCAATCATGTCGATGCCCCTCAGGATGATGTTATATGTTTTCATGGGATCAGGGCCAGAGAAGGGAGGGCTGGAAGACCAGGGTAGAAGTAGACACTAACATTTCTCCCAATCTAAGTTTACATCTGGCCTTTCACTTTTATTTAAGAGTAATTATCAGGTTTGTCTGTATACCTGCCGGTGAGGAGCTCAAACATGAGGATTCCTAGAGACCAGTAGTCAGCTGAGATGTCGTGGCCTTTGTTCAGAATGATCTCTGGTGCCACGTATTCTGGTGTTCCACAGAACGTCCACGTTTTCTTCCCAAACCCTATCTTCTTGGCAAAGCCAAAGTCCACCTAAACAAAGGACATGGGAAAATACATTCTTAGAGGCAACCTGCAGCGTTAATAGATCAAAGTGTTAGAGGTTTGGGCCATCAAGCTTTGAATCCACAGTGTGTGTCCCTTACTAGCTTGGCGTAGCCCCTGTGGTCCAGTATAAGATTCTCTGGTTTGAGGTCTCTGTAGATGATGCCTTTGGAATGCAGGTAGGCGAATGCTTCCACCACACAAGCTGTATAGAACCTGGTGGTGGAGTCCTCAAATGAACCCCTGGAGAAGGAAGTGACAATAATCTCTAAAATAACCATCATATTTTAAACAAGCTCACATTGACCAGCTCTTCCACAGACTCACTGAAACACATGCGAGGCACAATGAAATTAGTTGAAATATTGACCTGACATGCTGGCTAGGCCGGCCACGTTGTTATTCAATAATTTCATCCAAACTGGTCGCGGGTGTCAATGGGCGTCTGCGTAGCCAGGCGCTAAAATAGATCTTGGTTCTATTTTAGAAGCTTGACGCGTTGCAAGTCCCACCTCTCCCAACTCTACTCATTGATTTTCACGAGCATACTAACCCACGTGGGTGATTGAAAGATGAACGCGGAGAGATAAATCAAATAACTAACTAACTAAAAACTAACTAGGTTTCCCCTTTTATCTGTGGATTAATTGTCGGAGTAGAGAACACATGATTTTGTATGACTAAAAAATCTACAAAGATCCAGCAAAAAAAAGGAGCACATGCATTTCAGGTAAAATAACAACCTAATGTTTATCTCCCAGGACAAATTAGCTCGCAACAGCAAGTCAGCTAAATGTCTATGAATGTTTCATGTGTGTTTCGACCTGTCCCCAAATTAATATAGTTGATTCACAGTTGGTTTTGGTATTTTAATCTGCGTGTCATGAATGCGTCTGGTGGGGATAGACAAAATCAACATGCGCACGATGGTGCATGCGGGTGCACACGGGGAGCCGGTTTGGTCAAGGTATAACACTCACCGGTCTCTAAGAATGGTCCACAGCTCTCCTCCCAGACAAGCCTCCATCAGCATGTAGAGATACTTACTGTCCTTAAACGTCCTGTATAGTCTGAATACGAAACACAGAGTACAAAGATATCAAGACAGTGGCGGGGGGAGGGTGGGTCCTCTGTAGGTTTTACTGTGAATTAAAAGTGTCTGTGGACAGGCATTGCATGCGTGTCTCTACCTGACAATAAAGTCAGAATGGGCCTCCTGCATAATTAGTTTTTCAGAGCGGATATGCTCCTGCTGCCGCGTGTCCACGATGTGACGCTTCTTCAGGATCTTCATGGCAAAAGTCTTCAACTCATCACTCTTCAGCTGGACCTGTTGACACAGGAGAGAGGAGAGCACTGTTAGCTGTAAGCAACAGTTCAATGACACATCAATGCACTACAATGTAAGTTGCAGCTTCTTAAGCTTCCGAGTGTGGACTTCCCATACTTGTCGCTAGAATCCAGAAGACTAAAGAGTCCCTTTACAAGTCAGAATGTTGAATTAACTGTCCGTGGAGTTCACCCTTATGCCGTTGGAAATGTTAGACAAAATATCCATAGGAAAGTATTATTAAACCGACTTCAATATGCGGGTCTCTGTGCGTGGCTCTCATGGTTTGTTTGTTCATCACCTGAGTCACGCGCACACCACGTAAATACAAGCAGGCGATACATGCATTCTAACCAAACTCGTGCAGGTGTTTACATGGTTTTGTGCATGTGCCAGGTGATAGAAATCGCAACGGCAGTACCAGCATTTTAAAAAGTCGGTTTAACAATACTTTTCTGTGGATATTTTGTCTCATATTTTTTGCACAAGAACCATCCAAGTGGACAACTGGCAGAGTAAGTTCAAAGGACAGTTTATTCAACATTTTGGCTACACAACGCTATTCAAGGCACCTTTCATTAAGCTATAGCTTGCTATTAGGTCAGGAGGCCGACAAGTAGCAGCTGTGGTTCCTACCAGCTCTACGCGGCCAAAGCCACCAACCCCCAGTGTGTCAAAGATGTTGAAGTCAGCCAGATTGAGGTTGGAGAAGAAAGCGTTCTCTGCTTCGTACCTGCAGGGACAGACAACAAGGACATGTTAACTTTTAATTAGTACTTCTTATTTTAATCTTCACTGATTAAGACCTGGGACAGATGGTGGAATCTCTGGACAATCCTTGACATTGATCAATTAACTAACAGGTAGAAAAAAAACTGCCGTACTCCAGACCTATTTAATGTCCTGAGTCCTGACCTCTATCACAACATAGAACTTCCATGTCCCTATCTGTCCCCATTGCACCAGAGACAGAGGGGGACAGAAGTCACATGAGATGACTCCTCTGGGACCAAATGCCGTGCTTGGCTAGGCCTGTCACTCCCAGTGTCCTCTCTGGTTATTGTTTAATCCAGTGGGCCTTATCAGCTCAGTAGTGTGATCGAGAGGATCAGGACAGATAGAGGCCTGAGCCCTGAGGATAAAGGGTTTCTGGGTCAACCAAGCCAAAAGATCTTCAACGCCTTCAGCCTCGGGTGCATGCCAAAACAATCACCATGACGGTGGAGTGGTTCATACTTTTCCATGTGAAAGGGGAGAGAGCGGGGACAGCAGCTTCACAGCGATTGCAAATGTCGCACCTGTCCAGCCACATTAGCCCATACTGGAATTATTTCTGGACTTTGTGACATTACCAGGAAACATCTGGGCCCTAGTGATGAGCTCCAATCACAGACCTCCTTACTAGAGGGCAATTATGTTTATGATGATGACTCTGTGTGTGGTCTTCTCCACAGTCTCACATATAGGTGTTGTCTAGAAGGTGTTGTCATTTGAACCAACTCTGCCAATTGGTACAACTGTCTGTCTGTCTGTCTGTCTGCCCTGTTTCCCAGAAAAGGGACATGTTTAGCAGGGGCAGCGAGGCCCACTAGTCCCTGAGCACTGAGCACGACTCCATTGGGCTTCACCAGCCTCTCCTTTCATCACTCCCTTCTACTCTACCCATCTCCTGGAACACAGCCCAGACTACACTCCAAAGAGGGTGGCCCATTTACAGCTCAGGGTGACTGACAGCTGATCCCTCTCCCTGTCAAGAGTTTTACAAGTCAAGGGGTGACAGCGAGGCCCACTTGTCCCTGAGCACTGAGCATGGCTCCATTGGGCTTCACCAGCCTCTCCTTTCATCACTCCCCTCTACTCTACCTATCTCCTGGAACACAGCCCAGACTACACTCCAAAGAGGGTGGCCCTTACAGCTCAGGGTGGCTGACAGCTGACCCCTCCCCCTGTCAAGAGTTTTACTATTCAAGGGGTGATGGGTAAGGCCAAGAGATTTTCCTGACCAAGTGACCTGAGGAGGGAAGCGTTAAAGCTCAATTCAGACCTACCTCAGTCATAAGCTCATTTGATGTTGTAAGAATAGTTTATGACCACTAGATGGCGAGGTTGTATCATTGTCATCACAGGTAAAGGAAGTTCAACTGAACATTCAGTAGAGAATGGAAGAAATTAATTCAAATGTCTAGAATTCAGTGGAGGCTCCTCAGAGTAGGAAGGGGAGGACCATCCTCCTCAGTGAATTTCATAAAAATAAAAATAGTGAAACATTAAAAAAGTTATCATTTTTAAATAAAACTATACTAAATAAATTCACGTCACCAAATAATTGATTAAAACACACGGTTTTGCAATGAAGGTTTACAGTAGCCTCAGCAGCACTCTGTAGGGAAGCACCATGGTGTGGCCGGAGGACAGCTAGCTTCTGTCCTCCTTTGGGTACATTGACTTCAATAGAAAACCTAGGAGGCTCATGGTTCTCACCACCCTTACATAGACTTACACAGTAATTATGACAACTGCTGGAGGACGTCCTCCAACCTATCAGAGCTCTTGCAGCATGAACTGACATGTTGTCCACCCAATCAAAGGATCAGAGAATGAATCTATTACTGAAAATAGCTAGCTAGCACTGCAGTGCATAAAATGTGGTCGGTAGTTGACTCAAAGAGAGAGAAAGACAATAGCTGAACAGTTCTGAACAAATGAATTCCTTCCAAAATTAAGGTTAAGCAAGAGAGGGAGAGAGAGAGAGAGAGAGAAAAGCTACAGTACATGTGTTTGAAATGTCCTTTAGAACAGTACAGCAGAGAGCCGGCCAGTGGTGTTCATTTCCAGTCAAGCGTTTGAATTCAACTGGTAATTGGATGGTGATCTGGTGTCCCAAGGAGGGGTTATGAAAATACAGGCTGGGGTGGGGCCTGAGACCAGCACCAATCGCATTGTTTCCCTTCTCTGTCAATGATGTCACACTCTTTAAATAAGCTCTCATTCTCTACTGACCCTCCTATCAACCCACACACAGTTGTATTTTTTAATTTTTTTTACTTTCACTTTCACTTAGCTAGCTAGTTTAGCTTACTCAATCACCCGACTCAAGCAGAGAGGATGCTATGTTAGCTAGCTGGCTATGGCTATCCAACACTGGAACTTTTCCAAGTCAAGGTAAGCTTTTGGTTTTATTAATTTATTGCCACCAGGGCCCATCGGTGTAACTGCTAAACTGCGGGTTTACAAACACGTTAGTTCTAGTAGCTACAGTGGGGAAAAAAGTATTTAGTCAGCCACCAATTGTGCAAGTTCTTCCACTTAAAAAGATGAGAGAGGCCTGTAATTTTCATCATAGGTACACGTCAACTATGACAGACAAATTGAGAATTTTATTTCCAGAAAATCACATTGTAGGATTTTTTAAGAATTTATTTGCAAATTATGGTGGAAAATAAGTATTTGGTCACCTACAAACAAGCAAGATTTCTGGCTCTCACAGACCTGTAACTTCTTCTTTAAGAGGCTCCTCTGTCCTCCACTCGTTACCTGTATTAATGGCACTCGTTTGAACTTGTTATCAGTATAAAAGACACCTGTCCACAACCTCAAACAGTCACACTCCAAACTCCACTATGGCCAAGACCAAAGAATTGTCAAAGGACACCAGAAACAAAATTGTAGACCTGCACCAGGCTGGGAAGACTGAATCTGCAATAGGTAAGCAGCTTGGTTTGAAGAAATCAACTGTGGGAGCAATTATTAGGAAATGGAAGACATACAAGATCACTGATAATCTCCCTCGATCTGGGGCTCCACGCAAGATCTCACCCCGTGGGGTCAAAATGATCACAAGAACGGTGAGCAAAAATCCCAGAACCACACGGGGGGACCTAGTGAATGACCTGCAGAGAGCTGGGACCAAAGTAACAAAGCCTACCATCAGTAACACACTACGCCGCCAGGGACTCAAATCCTGCAGTGCCAGACGTGTCCACCTGCTTAAGCCAGGCCCGTCTGAAGTTTGCTGAGTGCATTTGGATGATCCAGAAGAGGATTGGGAGAATGTCATATGGTCAGATGAAACCAAAATAGAACTTTTTGGTAAAACCTCAACTCGTCATGTTTCGAGGACAAAAAATACTGAGTTGCATCCAAAGAACACCATACCTACTGTGAAGCATGGGGGTGGAAACATCATGCTTTGGGGCTGTTTTTCTGCAAAGGGAACAGGACGACTGATCCGTGTAAAGGAAAGAATGAATGGGGCCATGTATCGTGAGATTTTGAGTGAAAACCTCCTTCCATCAGCAAGGGCATTGAAGATGAAACGTGGCTGGGTCTTTCAGCATGACAATGATCCCAAACACACCGCCCGGGCAACGAAGGAGTGGCATCGTAAGAAGCATTTCAAGGTCCTGGAGTGGCCTAGCCAGTCTCCAGATCTCAACCCCATAGAAAATCTTTGGAGGGAGTTGAAAGTCCGTGTTGCCCAGCGACAGCCCCAAAACATCACTGCTGTAGAGGAGATCTGCATGGAGGAATGGGCCAAAATACTAGCAACAGTGTGTGAAAACCTTGTGAAGACTTACAGAAAACGTTTGACCTGTGTCATTGCCAACAAAGGGTATATAACAAAGTATTGAGAAACGTTTGTTATTGACCAGATACTTATTTTCCACCATAATTTGCAAATTAATTCTTAAAAAAGCCTACAATGTGATTTTCTGGGAAAAAAAATCTCATTTTGTCTGTCATAGTTGACGTGTACCTATGATGAAAATTACAGGCCTCTCTCATCTTTTTAAGTGGGAGAACTTGCACAATTGGTGGCTGACTAAATACTTTTTTTCCCCACTGTATGTTGTCTATGACGTGACAAGGATGTAGGCTGTGTGAAGTGGTTAGCGGTCATGATATGAAGGTTTGGCTTGGAAAGGTTTTTTCGCCTAGTCACTAGCTGATGTGTTGTGCACTGAAGTCCACTAGCGAAAGGAAAAGGTTAGAGGAGGACATCGTGTAGATAGTTGCGAGATGGAATTATATATACAACGAGCAGAGTGATCATGCTGTTTGTATGTGGCTGCTATGAAAGTGGATTGTGCTTGCGTGTGATCAGGGGTGTATTCTCTCCGCCGATTCTGTTTTAAAACGTTTCTTAAACGGAAGCAAATGGAACGAAATGGACATAAACATACCTGAATTTGTCCAAAGAAACTCTCATTTGCAAGTGTTGGACTAATGATTACACCCTAGATCAGCTAAATGCAGGCAAGAGTGTGCAAGGTGGTATTGAATGTCACTGTCTGTCACCTTGACTGTAAATTTTCATTCATAAGCTAGGTTGTAGCAACCTCATGATGGGTACAAGGAACATTTGAGTATCATGTAGTAGCCTAAACCTATCGATGTTACATTGAGCTGGATGAATGGAATATGAATGGCAGTCATTCAATATGCTGTAATAGAAATAAGGCCATGCTCATCAAAAAAAGAATCATCCTCCCTCATCTTAAACGGCACCAACCGCCACTGATAGAATTGCAGAAAATTGCAGTGTGATGAAAAAATTAGTGATGACTCATAATTCAACTCATAAGGCGGCAGGTAACCGAAAGGTCGCTGGTTTAAATCCCCGAGCCGACTCAGTGAAAAAGAAAAGTCACTTAACTTAATTGCTCCTCTAAGTCACTCTGGATAAGAGCGTCTGCTAAATGACTCATATGTATAACCCGCACACGGGTCATGAAATACTGTGTGGATGATATTTAATTGCAATGTTTTTGGCCAGATATTGCAAATGAGATTATGAATAGCAATTTTAAACACTTGGTCGAAAACTTGGTAATTCCATCAGACATGTTTAAAACAATTGTCAGGGTAGAGATGATCACTTCTAAAGTGAGATATGATCATATTAATGAATACATACTGTGCTAATCTTTTCCAACATTGTTATTGGCTTCATATGATAATACATAGGATTATTACACCTACATATTAACAAACACATTTTTAACATGATCATCAAAATACATTCACCAGCCAGTTTATTAGGTACACCACCCCTTTCAGTTTATTTGGTACACCACCCCTTTCACGAAAATGGTTCGATCCTACAGACAGTGAGTCACGTGGCTTGCTATATAAAGCAGGCAGACAGGCATCGAGGCATTCAGTTACTGTTAGAATGGGCAAAATGAGTGACCTAAGCGACTTTGACCGTGGTATGATCGTCGGTGCCGGGCGCGCCGGATCCAGTATATCGGAAACGGCCCCCCTCGTGGGCTTTTCATGCATGACAGTGTCTAGAGTTTACCGACAATGGTGCGACAAACAAAAAACATCCAGTCAGCGCCAGTCCTGTGGGCGAAAACAGCTCGTTGATGATACATTTGATGTGTTGCCTCTTGTTGTCGTCACAAGTCTGAGGCACTTTCTGCACAACACTTGCATTTGGTTGACATCGGTTTGCCTGTAGACTAAATACTGCCATTGGCCTACTCTGAAGATGCGCCCTTCTTTGGCACCAAATCGACGTTGTCGTTAGCAGCACTCATGTTGTCCGACACACACACAGGTAAAGCTGTTTCTCTCCTCACCAGAGTGAAACTGTGCAGAGACTGAGAGTGCCAGCTTGTGATTGATCAGCATCCTCTGTGCATGTAAAGAGTGAATGAACGAAGTCTAGCGCATCTCATTGGAGGCGGCACCGTAGTCTAGTTTTTGTTGTATTAAGGGATGGATCGAAATCTACAGGATGGTTACTTGGAGGAAAATGGGGGAGGGTCATGCTTTTTCAATTTCAGTCATTTGTAATTGATGAAATTTCAATATTTCTCAGTGTTTTATAATTAGTTGCTTATTAGGCTATACTGTATATCGTGTGCTCAATACCGCCCCTCATCTCTGATTCTCTGAAATATCAAGTGCGCCTATATGCTATTTAGTGTGGTCTCAATCAAATGATCCATAGCCTATAGGCTATAGGCTACGAAGTGCATGCTCGGAGAAGCACAGAGCAAAGTCATATTTCTAAGATAGCTGCTGGGACGGTGTAAATAAAACTAGGCTGAATTATTCACTGCAATGGATATTCCAACCTTGAGCCCCGGCCTGCTCTGCTCTTCTTGATCAAAAACCTTTTTGTGTGCTGCCTAACCAATGGCTGTGCTGTGTAGGCCTACAGTGGCAGTTTAGGAGGAGAGTCAAAGGCTTCTTCCGAAAATACATTTTGATATTGAACACGGACTAGCCTATAGCCTATGTTCTGAACAGTTTGAGAAGGAGAGCGCGAAGATCAGAAGGAGGACCGAGGTCAACTTTGATAAACAATATGTTTCTTACCCATGATGTATTTATCAGAGTTATTGACCTCACAATAAGCCAGATTCGAGTAACTTACATTGGGGTGCTAAAACTTGAAGCAGCAGCCGTGGCACAATCGGAAATGGACAGCTCATGGTGCTGAAAGTAGGCAAATTCGAGTAGGCATAATTAATTTAAACATTCTTAATTTTAATTAGATTTTACTAACAACAAGAGGGCTTTGTGTTGGAGCTTATTTCTTCCTATTTAAGAAATAAGAGGTAGGCCTACCTATTTGACAGATGGAATTAGGCTATAGGCTGCTATATCCATTGATTTGTAGGTCAATTCCTCCACCCACCATGCTCGCTTCGAGGAATATAACAATGTGCCTTGCTTTTCCGGATGACTGTGATCTCGCTCTCCGTGGCTGATGTGAGCAAAACATTTAAACATGTTAACAATCACAAGGCCACCAGACGGAATGCCAGGGCACGTTTTCAAAGCTTGCGCAGACCTGCTGGCAGGTGTCCTCACAGACATTTTCAATCTCTCCTTGTCCCAGTCTGTAATCCCAACATGTTTCAAGCTGACAATCACTGTCCCTGTTCCCAAGAGCTCCAAGGAAACCTGCTGGTGATGACACAAATCAACACCATCACCCCAGACACCCTAGACCCACTCCAATTCGCATACTGCCCCAACAGATCCACAGATTACGCAATCTCAATTGCACTTCACACTGCCCTCTTCCACCTGAACAAGAGCGGAAATAACTATTTGAGAATGCTGTTCATAGATTACAGCTCAGCGTTCAACACCATAGTCCCCTCCAAGCTCATCACCAAGCTAGGGATCCTGGGACTGAAACCCTCCCTCTGCAACTGGATATTGGACTTCCTGACAGGTTGGTCCCAGGTGGTGAGGGTAGGCAACAACACCTCCGCCACGCTGATCCTCCACACGGGGGACCCTCAGGGGTGTGTGCTTAGTCCCCTCCTGTACTCCCTGTTCACCCACGACTGCGTGGCTGCGCACGACTCCAAATCCATCATCAAGTTTGCTGACGACACAACGGTGGTAGGCCTGATCATCGACTGTCTGCATCACCGCTTGGTATGACAATACCAAACAATTGGTATACGCTACAATTGGTGGTGCGGACAGCCAGTACATCACTGGGGCCAAGCTCCCTGCCATCCAGGACTTTTATATCAGGCGGTGTCGAAAAATTGCCAAAGACCCCAGCCACCCAAGCCATAGACTGTTCACTCTGCTATCATCTGGCAAACGGTACCAAAGCATCGGCTCTTGGATCAACAGGCTCCGAGACAGCTTCTACCCCAAAGCCATAAGACTGCTAAATAGCCAGACTGCAAAATAATCAATGAAGGGTCCCTGAACTATCTGCACTGATTATATCTTGCACTGACCCTACACACACTCACTAGACATTATATACACACCATATACACACTCTCTCTCACACACACACACACACACACACACACACACACACACACACACACACACACACACACACACATACACCACACTGTCACTTCCACACAAATCCCTCACACATTCAAACACTACTTACAGTGCATTCGGAAAGTATTCAGACCCCTTGACTTGTTCCACATTTTGTTATGTTACAACCTTATTCTAAAATTGAATATATAAAAAAAATGTCCTCATCAATCTACACACAATACCCCATAATGAAAAAGAGAAAACATGTTTTTAGAAATGTTTGCAAATGTATAAAAATTAAAAACGGAAATGTCTTATTTACATAAGTATTCAGACCCTTTGCTTTGAGATTCAAAATTTAGCTCAGGTGCATCCTGTTTCCATTGATCACCCTTGAGATGTTTCTACAACTTGATTGGAGTCCACCTGTGGTAAATTCAATTGATTGGACATGATTTGGAAATGTACACTCCTATCTATATAAGGTCCCACAGTTGACAGGGCATGTCAGAGCAAAAACCAAGCCATGAGGTCGAAGGAATTGTCCGTAGAGCTCCGAGACAGGATTGTGTGGAGGCACAGATCTTGGGAAGGATACCAAACAATGTCTGCAGCATTGAAGGTCCCCAACAACACAGTGGCCTCCATCATTCTTAAATGGAAGAAGTTTGGAACCACCTCTTCCTAGAGCTGGCCGCCTGGCCAAACTGAGCAATCGGGTGGGAAGGGCCTTAGTCAGGGAGGTGATCAAGAACCCTATGGTCACTCTGACAGAGCTTCAGAGTTCCTCTATGGAGATGGGAGAATCTTCCAGAAAGACACCATCTCTGCAACACTCCACCAATCAGGTCTTTATGGTACAGACAGAAGCCACTCCTCAGAAAAAGACATGGAGCAAAGTACAGAGAGATCCTTGATGAAAACCGGCTCCAGGACCTCAGACTGGGGCGAAGGTTCACCTTCCAACAGGACAATGACCCTAAGCACACAGCCAAGACAACGCAGGAGTGGCTTCTGGGACAAGTCTCTGAATGTCCTTGAGTGGCCCAGCCAGAGCCCGGACTTGAACCCAATCAAACATACCTGGAGAGACCTGAAAATAGCTGTGGAGCGACGCTCCCCATCCAACCTGCCAGAACATGAGAGGATCAGCAGAGAAGAATTGGAGAAACTCCCCAAATACAGATGTGCCAAGCATGTAGGATCATACCCAAGAAGACTCAAGGCTGTAATCGCTGCCAAAGGTGCTTTAACAAAGTACTGAGTAAAGGGTCTGAAAACTTACCTAAATGTGATTTCAGTTTTTTCTGAAAAACCTGTATTTGCTTTGTCATTATGGGGTATTGTGTGTAGATTGATGAGGGGAAAAAACTATTTTATCCATTTTAGAATAAGGCTGTAACCTAACAAAATGTGGAAAAGATCAAGGGGTCTGAATACTTTCAGAATGCAATGTATGCACACACACATACACAACACACGCATATGCACACACACACATACATACACACACGCACTCTCACACACACACACACTTTTATAATCATCATTTGCTGCTACTACTCTTTTCTTTATTTTACTCTTATTATTATCTATCCGGATGCCTAGTCACTTTACCCTGCCTTCATGTACATACAGTTGAAGTCGGAAGTTTACATACACCTTAGCCAAATACAGTCATGGTCAAAAGTTTTGAGAATGACACATATATTAATTTTCACAAAGTCTACTACCTCAGTTTTTATGAATTTGCATATACTCCAGAATGTTATGAAGAGTGATCAGATGAATTGCAATTAATTGCAAAGTCCCTCTTTGCCATGAATATGAACTTAATCCCCCAAAAACATGTCCACTGCATTTCAGCCCTGCCACAAAAGGACCAGCTGACATCATGTCAGTGATTCTCTCGTTAACACAGGTGAGAGTGTTGACGAGGACAAGGCTGGAGATCACTCTGTCATGCTGATTGAGTTAGAATAACAGACTGGAAGCTTTAAAAGGAGGGTGGTGCTTGAAATCATTGTTCTTCCTCTGTTAACCATGGTTACCTGCAAGGAAACACGTGCCGTCATCATTGCTTTGTACAAAAAAGGCTTCACAGGCAAGGATATTGCTGCTAGTAAGATTGCACCTTAATCAACCATTTATCGGATCATCAAGAACATCAAGAAGAGAGGTTCAATTATTGTGAAGAAGGCTTCAGGGCGTCCAAGAAAGTCCAGCAAGCGCCAGGACCATCTCCTAAAGTTGATTCAGCTGCGGGATCAGGGCACCACCAGTGCAGAGCTTGCTCAGGAATGGCAGCAGGTAGGTGTGAGTGCATCTGCACGCACAGTGAGGCAAAGACATTTGGAGGACGGCCTGGTGTCAAGAAGGGCAGCGAGGAAGCCACTTCTCTCCAGGAAAAACATCAGGGACAGACTGATATTCTGCAAAAGGTACAGGGATTGGACTGCTGAGGACTGGGGTAAAGTCATTTTCTCTGATGAATCCCCTTTCCGATTGTTTGGGGCATCCGGAAAAAAGCTTGTCCGGAGAAGACAAGGTGAGCGCTACCATCAGTCCTGTGTCATGCCAACAGTAAAGCATCCTGAGACCATTCATGTGTGGGGTTGCTTCTCAGCCAAGGGAGTGGGCTCACTCACAATTTTGCCTAAGAACACAGCCATGAATAAAGAATGGTACCAACACATCCTCTGAGAGCAACTTCTCCCAACCATCCAAGAACAGTTTGGTGACGAACAATGCCTTTTCCAGCATGATGGAGCACCTTGCCATGAATAAAAGCCTTTGACACTTATGGAATGCTTGTAATTATTCTTCAGTATAACATAGTAACATCTGACAAAAATATCCAAAAACACAGAAGCAGCAAACTTTGTGAAGACCAATACTTGTGTCATTCTCAAAACTTTTAACCAAGACTGTACATGTCACAATTCCTGACATTTAATCCTAGTAAAAATCCCCTGTCTTAGGTCAGTTAGGATCACCACTTTATTTTAAGAATGTGAAATGTCAGAATAATAGTAGCGAGAATGATTTCTTTCAGCTTTTATTTATTTCATCACATTCCCAGTGGGTCAGAAGTTTACATACACTCAATTAGTATTTAGTAGCATTGCCTTTAAATTGTTTAACTTGGGTCAAATGTTTTGGGTAGCATTCCACAAGCTTCCCACAATAAGTTGGGTGAATTTTGGCCCATTACTCCTGACATAGCTGATGTAACTGAGTCAGGTTTGTAGGCCTCCTTGCTCGCACACGCTTTTTCAGTTCTGCCCACAAATTTTCTATAGGATTGAGGTCAGGGCTTTGTGATGGCCACTCCAATACCTTGACTTTGTTGTCCTTAAGCCATTTTGCCACAACTTTGGAAGTATGCTTGGGGTCATTGTCCACTTGGAAGACCCATTTGCGACCAAGCTTTAACTTCCTGACTGATGTCTTGAGATGTTGCTTCAATATATCCATATCATTTTCCTTCCTCATGATGCCATGAATTTTGTGAAGTGCACCAGTCCCTCCTGCAGCAAAGCACCCACAGCATGAGGCTTCCACCCCCCGTGCTTCACGGTTGGGATGGTGTTCTTCGGCTTGCAATCCCCCCCTTTTCCCTCCAAACATAACAATGGTCATTATGGCCAAACAGTTATATTTTTGTTTAATCAGACCAGAGGACATTTCTCCAAAAAGTACGATCTTGTCCCCATGTGCAGTTGCAAACCGTAGTCTGGCTTTTTAATGGCGGTTTTGGAGCAGTGGCATCTTCCTTGCTCAGTGGCCTTTCAGGTTATGTCGACATAGGACTCGTTTTACTGTGGATATAGATACTTTTGTACCTGTTTCCTCCAGCATCTTCACAAGGTCCTTTGCTGTTGTTCTGGGATTGATTTGCACTTTTCACACCAAAGTACGTTCATCTCTAGGAGACAGAACGCGTCTCCTTCCTGAGCGGTATGACGGCTGCGTGGTCCCATGATGTTTATACAGATGAATGTGTTACTTTCAGGCGTTTGGAAATTGCTCCCAAGGATGAACCAAACTTGTCGAGGTCTACAATTTTTTTTCTGAGGTCTTGGTTGATTTCTTTTGATTTTCCCATGATGTCAAGCAAAGAGGCACTGAGTTGGAAGGTAGGCCTTGAAATACATCCACAGGTATACCTCCAATTGACTCAAATGATATCAATTAGCCTATCAGAAGCTTCAATGACATCATTTTCTGGAATTTTCCAAGCTGTTTAAAGGCACAGTCAACTTAGCGTATGTAAACGTCTGACCCACTGGAATTGTGATACAGTGAATTATAAATGAAATAATCTGTCTGTAAACAATTATTGGAAAAATACTTGTATCATGCACAAAGTAGATGTCCTAACCGACTTGCCAAAACTATAATTTGTTAACAACAAATTTGTGGAGTGGTTGAAAAACGAGTTTTAATGACTCCAACCTAAGTGTATGTAAACTTCCGACTTCAACTGTATCTACCTCAAGTACCTCATACCTCTGCACATTCATCTGATACTGGTACTCCCTGTATATAGCTCTATTCCTGTGCATTTTATTTAATTCCTTCTTGTGTTAGTTACAATTTTATTTTGTATGATTTTTAAACTCTGCATCATTGGGAAAGGTTCGTAACAAGCATTTCACTGTAAAGTCTACATCAGTTGTTTTCGGCGCATGTGATAAATTCTATTTGATTTGATTAAATAGCCTACATGCATGTCAGTGAATGGCTGTTAAGTTAAAACCAAAACTCAAATATAGGGGGTATGCCATAGGCCTACCTTTTCTTAAAGAAAATGGCAAAAAGGATAGGCCTAGCCCTTGTTAGCTTAATGTTTTGAAGAAAATAAAACGGATCTGATTCTATAACAGCGCTTTGGTCCGCAATGCTTTATCCTAGAAACAAGCTGTAAAATACATGGGAAAGACGTGACTGATGCACATGGGGATACTGTATAATTGTTTAATTTCTTTGACATTCAGAGGCTGAGCTACAACCTTCTGTAGCTGAGGTGACAAAAAATTGACTTTGCTTGGTAATTTAATTATATCACTATCAATTGATTAAGCTATTCACTTTTTGTACAAAAGCCAGACAGCTTTTAGGAAAAAACTTGTGACCTTCTCTCATTGGGTTAAGCCACGGAAGAAGAGTAGCCAGCAGTTAATGCTTCCATTTTTTGCATCGGTAGTTCTACTCTGTCTGGGGTCAAAAGGTAGGCCTAACCTTTGAAAGTACCATGCCAGATTCCAAATGATGTCTCAGATGTAATTATTTGCAAACAGGGACAGTTTCGTTTCAAACAAGACACACTGATTTGGCATCGGAGAAACATGATAAGATGAACAAATAGGCCTATCTCTCTGTCCATTCTTAGCTTGTAATTTCTGTAATTTGTGTGGTATTAAAAAATGTTCTGCTAATATGTAAAATGATGTAGAATTGCATGAAATGTTTATTAAAGGAAAAACATTCTCGGCCCTGCAAATACAATAATAGAATAATGCTTTTAATATGAAGGAGATCTTTCCACCCCTACTCTTGTCTACGGTGGTCTACGAACCCACAACCTTCTGGCCCGCAGCCCTGTATTCTATCAAAATTCCTGCGTTGCCGTGTAATGCTTACAGTACGAAGAACAGTTTCTAAAACTGCATATCTAAGGTTTTGGTCTGTCCAAGAAGGGCGGGTAGACATTAGACTTCTTCTCTGCTATCCACTTTGTTTTAATTATTATTTTGGGTATAGGGGAGGGTCACTTGATTTCTTTCTAGGGTTTAGGTAAAATATATTTTGCTGAAGGGAGGGCCATCCATTTTCATTTTAGAGAGGTCCGATTTTCTTCATGTAACCTTTATTATAAATAACGTTCATTCCCTAACAGAGTGTCAAAGAAAGAAGAAAATCGCAGCCTCTTGGGATATATTGCACATGTCAATATCGTTATTTCTATCTGAATTCGACTAATCGTGCAGTCCTATTTCAACCACATAAAATATGCATCCAAGCCGAACTAAAATATTTTATATATTTGCGGGTTAGGGTCGGGTGAGGGCATCAGATTTTCACTTTATAACATAATAGTCGGGCAGTTGCGGATGAGTTATTAGCAATTGCGGGCGGGTGAACCTTGAATCCAACTGCACAACCTGGGATGGAAATATTGTGAAAGACATTACCAATGTATCATACTGGACACAATGCAGCAGATTGTACAGTAGGTTCCAGGACAAAGACTCCATTCACTGTCTTCCTCAGACGTGGGCCTCACTACAGTGACCAACACAAAGTATCTTTCTCCATTCTTGTCTCTTTCCAGGATGTAAGCAAAACAGTAAACCATTATTTATCTTTTCTACACAAAGAATATTGAGTCAGACATAATCATCTGTAGTTCCCCCCCAAAAATAAGAATTTCAGTATGAGAGAGGCTGACATTTCCAATGTACCATATGAGGTACACACAGCCAGGTATGGAAGTACAGTATGTAAGGCTTATAACATGTTTAAATACCACACAGACTTCCAACAAATAACATAATACTACCAAAAGAGTTCCCTAAGGTGTAATAAAACAACTACATTGCTGACATTAAAGGATTAGTGAACAGTAGACAGATAAGATCATAAAGAATTATGTAATTCTTGTCTGTTTGTGTGTGCGTGCGTGCGTGCGTGTGTGCATGCGTGAGTGTGTGCTTGCCTGCATGTGTGTATCTGTATGTGAGTGTTTATAATGTATCAAACACTCTAACCTCTAACACCCCCTCCAAGCCCCCATCTATTGCTCCAATGCTTCCTGCTTCCTGAAGAGAGAGGGAGAGTGCTTCCCAATGTCCCCCATGAGATCTTCTGATGGGACACAGCTGCCAGTACCTCCCCTTCATCACATCAGGGACTGGAGCCTGGAACAGACTAGACCCTTTCTATACACGATGTGTCCAAGCTCAAACACACACTCAAAACTCAGTTGTAGGTTTTGCCTGTGTTACTAAACTCTGGATAGAAACATCTGCTTAAGTGACAGAAATTAATACAAACGTTCCACAAACTGTGGTGAGGATATTTCTTTATGTCAAAGTGAGAACTACCACCCTTTCTTCATTGAGGAAATAATCAAATGATGAACAAGAAATGTAGTGTTGAGGAAAAGGCGACTCTCCTAAATAGCGAGAAGCTGTAGTTAAGATGCGGTTGCCGTGTGGCGACAAGCCTGCTGTTGCCAATTAGACAGGTTCCATCTCTGTGGCGGTCTGATTCGGGCTTCTCAATCTCCCCCAATGACCGGCTCCCAGGAAGTAACGAACGGGAAAGGAAACTCCGGGGATACAACCGACAGTAGCGTGATGGTGAAAAAGTCATTTTAATCAAGGTGACAAAGGCACATCTTTTTGATGTGACAGAGGAATTAGAGCTGTATTTATTTGGTCTTGTGTGGCTCAGTCGGTAGAGCATGGCACTATCAATGCCAAGTGTTGTGGGTTCGATTCTTGCTGGGGTCACCCATAAGTAAAATGTATCCACGCATGACTGTAAGTCGCCTTGGATAAAAGCATCTGCTAAATTATATATTATATTACTTTACTCACAGCTTTGCGGTCAGTCTGTCCTGTGTTTCAACCAGGGTTCTGGTTTCTCCTCACCTTGTATCACTACATTACCCTGCTCTGAGCTGGCATCTCTTTATGCCAACAAGAACACGCCACAGCACCAAGGTGCCCCTGTGCCAGGGTGCCCGGGGTCTGGTGCTATGCTCCTGTTTCCATGGTTACAGATAACATATTGGTTTCTCCAAGGGGTGCGGTAGAGGTCACAACCTTCACTTCCAGGTCTGTCACCAGAGAATTGCATTGTTATGTAACATACCTTAAGTTGATCAAACCACAAAGCCAAGCAAAGCCAGTTGATAGGATGAGTTATGAGTAGACAGTGAAAGAAAGACAGGGGACTTACCTAGCCTTGGCCTCCGCATCCTCACAGCCTTTACTGGACACCTCCTCCAACCCTCCAATCAGGTGCTTGAAGGAGCTGTAACACAGGAAGTGTATTGCGTCTTTATAGTACCAATTAAAACTTTATGAATATTTAATAAACCTTGGTAAGATTGTTGTTTGTTTGAAGTGGAAACCACTTGGTCTCACTTTATAAGAACCCAAGACCACCTGATCACTTTATAATCCCCAGGTTCCCCACACATATCATATCTGTTTGGATGTGCTTGAACCCTAGACCCATAAATCATTAAGCAAATACTGATGAATATGAAAATGAAGGATAATAATGATAAAGATACATTTCAATTGAGATGTTTACAGCTGAAAGACCATTTGACAACCCTGGCTGCCAAGGCTAAATCCTCGACCCAAAATACTTACAAGGTGACATGCAAACACACACACAAGCACACGCACGCACACACACACACACACACACACACATCTGTGCTGGATTTTCCCTCTCACCATTATCCCCTAATTCTCATTCTCTCTCTCTTTCCCTCCCTCTCTCTTCCCTCCAGAAAGATAGATTGCAGGCTGCCTGCCACCGCTAACCTCTCTCTCACCCTGGCCCCTAACCCAAACAGTTCTGGGTGACACAAATGCCAAGCTGGCTATGTGAGGTGAGAGAGCATTAGCGATCTGTGTGACAAACTGACAGACCATAATAATTATCTAATTCAGATGACTCACTTACTAAGGGTTGCCCATGAGAGGCCTGCTCCATAACAGGGGCTAACCTGATACCACCCAGCCCTGCGCTTACATTACAGCTGTAAGTTGCTTTGGATAAAAGTGTCTGCTAAATGGCTTTTGTTATGTAAGATTCTTGACCAAATGATAAAAAAACGTTTCAGAATACAAGAGAAGGTACTGAGGTTTTGAACACTCACTCTCTGTCGATTACCAGACATGTAACAGCCTCTGCAGCGATGACGTTTGCTGTTCTGATGTCCTCCCTGCAACAGAACACACATACGGTCATTAGTGACAAACATTACACAGAATACAGCAGCACTTTATTTTATTAAACATTAATGACCAGGTATGTGCTTAAAATTACATGAAAAAATTGTTATTACACAATAAAAACACTGCTTTACAATCAATAAAATAATACACAGTAGAAAGACATTTGATACATTAAGAAACACAGACTTTGCCATAGAAACATTTCATCATAGGATTGTCAAGCTTTGTGTTGACAAATACATATAACCAGCTTGACAAAAGTATAACCAGCTTTACTCTGTATTGTCAGTGACATCATCGATATCCTCTTCTTCCGAGGACTCGTCTCCCCAGTCGCTCTCAGAGTCTGAGCCGTCCCAGGACTCCATGGCCCCTCCAGTCTAACTAGCACGGCCAGTCCTCTCACACACACACACACACACACACACACACACACACACACACACACACACACACTCTACCGTATCACTGAGAACACTCAAATCTACACTTACAGCTGGGTAGGCGAGTCCACGCAAGCTGTCTATACACACTTTAAAAGATCTCAGGGTCAAGTGAAGACCACTCTAAGACACACTGAAACCTAACACTTAGCACAGCAGCTGGAGGAGTCCATACAGTATTCCACTTTATCCAAATTCATAACAGGAAAACTCTGTTGGCAAAAGATGAGCATACACTAAATACTATACTAAATACTGTACTAAATACAGTACTGAACAAGTACGGAATCAAGCTTTACTCCGGATCGGTGAGAACGTGTATCAGCATTAGAGCTGTTGACATGTGAGTCAAGTCACACTCTGGTGTCTAAGTAGGGGAGGAATGACCCATATGTTTTTGCTGCTACGCAACCTATTTCACATGGACCTAGGTGACAAGCCCTTCTCATACACCCCCCCACCACCACCCACTTTCCAAACCCAAACACACACTCCCTATCTAAAAAAGGTCACAGCTGCTGGAAACGACAAGGGTTTCACCAGTGGAAAAGGGAGGAGAGGTGAGGAGAAGAGAAGAGGCAACCATTAAGGAGTGTTGGGGTAAATATTTGGCTAAAGAGGAAAGAGACAGGGGCTTTTCTCACATGGGCATGCACAGAGCATGTAGAGGGAGGGAGGCGGGAGGCTGAAGGGGGTATTAAATGAACTAAATCCAGTCCCTGAGTGGTACATCCTAGTACTTGCCATCGTAAACACCTGCTGGGTGTGAATTGGGACTTTGTGCCAAATGTAGCCTCTCTGCCATTGTGCTACTGTTGTCAACAGTGTTTTGGCAGATACACATGCCTCTCAAGAGGACAGGGTACATTGCTTTTTCCATGTTGGAAGAAAGAAACCCCCAACACACACACACACGTACGTACGCATGCACACACACACGCACAAAATCTATTTTGTTTTCTATCTCAGATAATGAGCAGAGCCCTTTAACTAGTACATACACAGAGAGACTAAGCTGCTAGCCGCGCTAATTTGCCTCATAAAAGGTGCACAGTTTCTGTATTATTTACACACCATGGTGATTCCCTTTCATTAAGAAATCAACAACCCAATACAGCCCGGTGTGTGGGATAGATAGATTAATTGTTAAAGGGGCAATCTGTAGTTGCTACATCCATTTTTGGACTTATAAATTAATGATGTGTACCCATTGATTCTTGAAGGATATAACTTAGAAATGTCTTGTGAGCTTAGTTCAACTGTCGTATCCCATCAGAGCCCAAAATATAAGCTTGCTTTACTCTATGGTCGGTAAACAAAGTAAATGTAAACAAACACTTTATATTCTCAAAACATGGTTAAAACTATAATTTTATATCATGGATGATGGTCAGTCCTTGCATCTATAGCTCTGTCTATGAATTTGATATCCAACCCCATCCCTCAGCTTTTTACAGAAAGAATGGGGGTGACTTTCTTATTGTTTAAACTCTGGATTACCCATTTAAGGGACCTGCAGGGTTTCATATTAGAGGGGGTCTCCATCACCTGCTCTCCGCTTCTCCCTTGGTTGCCGGGGGAGCGTTTTTGGCTGTCATATAATTTAGTTGATATTGACAATAGTAGTTGTGGAACAATTTCTACTGTCTGTTAACCTCTGCAAACAATTGATTTACTCCGGTCACCGCACACCTTCACAATTGCTTGTAAACACACACACAGAGACAGACAGAGAGAGACAGACGGAGAGAGAGAGACGGAGAGAGAGAGACGGAGAGAGAGAGAGAGAGAGAGAGAGAGAGAGAGAGAGAGAGAGAGAGAGAGAGATGTACATGTGTCTGAAATGTCCTTTAGAACAGCACAGCAGAGAGCCGGCCAGCGGTGTTCACTTCCAGTCGAGTGTTTGAATTCAACTGGTAATTGGATGGTGATCTGGTGTCCCAAGGAGGGGTTATGAAAATACAGGCTGGGGTGGGGCCTGAGACCAGCACCAATCACATTGTTCCCTTCTCTGTCAATGATGTCACACTCTTTAAATAAGTTCTCATCCTCTCCTGACCCTCCTATCAACCCACACACATGAACGCACACACACAAACACACACACACACACTCTCTACCCGAAGCATAGCACACATCGTCTGAACTGTTGATGGATCTACACCTCAAATGGGAGCTCATACAAGAATGTGAAATCAGATACTATGCTGCCCTATCGGGGACAACAACTATGTTTTGAGGTACCTCTGTTCCTAGAACTACCAACAAGATTTGTGTACGTGATATACTATAACCTAAGAGGAGAGTGGAACAATTTCTGTTTTCCGCAAATACACACGCATGAAAACACATGCGCAGGCGCACACACACACACACACACACACACACACACACACACACTCCAGTATCACTGCTAAGAGAACAGACTGTGATTTGCAAATATTGTAGCAAAAGATCAAAGTCAGTGTCTTGAAATGTAGAGTTCCCTTTATCACACAGATATTGAGTTTCATAAGCATCGACACACACCATTAACTTCTGATTAAAAGCCTAGCTTGAAGCCCCCTGATCAAAAGCATACATTGAAAAAGCTGTGATCTTAATTTCAATTTGAGATACATGCTTGACCATCAAAGCAAACGTTGAGTGGACTGCTTTGCTCAAGACGCCCCAAGACAAAGACTTGTTGGTAAATGGTTACAATAATAAGTGGACACTGTGTCCTTCTGAGGATACATACATGCTTCTTAGATGTCCTTAGGGAGAATACAAGGGATAGAGAAAATACATGTGCTTTTGAAAAAGCTTTTCCCTGTATCTTAGAGTTATTTACAGCAAACAGACATTCTAAACTCCATAAAATATATTTCTGGAAGTGTCGCTATGACACATTATTTTAAACAGAAATTTGTACAGATTCTTCTTCTGGGAAAAGCTATGAATCCTATTACAATCAAATGGGTCAGTCCAATCTACGGTAGCATTAGTATGACCATCAGAAGAGTTGGATTAATATGACTCAAATACTCTCATTTCACAAAGGAATTTTTCACTCATTACTGTGAAATGTGGGACAGTTTATTTCTTATATCTGTTTCATATATTGTCTTTTAATGGCAGCAGAGCTACAGTAGCCCTTTCCCATATGTCCCACATACATTTTAATGATGTCATCTTTCAACTCTTATGTTCATTAGCTTCAGATAAGGAATAGACCATACTGTACTCATGTTGCAACACTGCATTTTCCATATATTTACCACCTTAAATATGCTGTATTAATATCAGACAATGATCTTATATAACTGTTTGTGTGAGAAATATGACAAGCAACTGATGATCTAGATTGGAATATACAGTGGGGGAAAAAAGTATTTAGTCAGCCACCAATTGTGCAAGTTCTCCCACTTAAAAAGATGAAAGAGGCCTGTTATTTTCATCATAGGTACACGTCAACTATGACAGACAAAAAGAGAAAGAAAATTCCAGAAAATCACATTGTAGGATTTTTAATGAATTTATTTGCAAATTATGGTGGAAAATAAGTATTTGGTCAATAACAAAAGTTTCTCAATACTTTGTTATAAACCCTTTGTTGGCAATGACACAGGTCAAACGTTTTCTGTAAGTCTTCACAAGGTTTTCACACACTGTTGCTGGTATTTTGGCCCATTCCTCCATGCAGATCTCCTCTAGAGCAGTGATGTTTTGGGGCTGTCGCTGGGCAACACGGACTTTCAACTCCCTCCAAAGATTTTCTATGGGGTTGAGATCTGGAAACTGGCTAGGCCACTCCAGGAGCTTGAAATGCTTCTTACAAAGCCACTCCTTCGTTGCCCGGGCGGTGTGTTTGGGATCATTGTCATGCTGAAAGACCCAGCCACGTTTCATCTTCAATGCCCTTGCTGATGGAAGGAGGTTTTCATTCAAAATCTCACGATACATGGCCCCATTCATTCTTTCCTTTACACGGATCAGTCGTCCTGGTCCCTTTGCAGAAAAACAGCCCCAAAGCATGATGTTTCCACCACCATGCTTCACAGTAGGTATGGTGTTCTTTGGATGCAACTCAGCATTCTTTGTCCTCCAAACACGACGAGTTGAGTTTTTACCAAAAAGTTATATTTTGGTTTCATCTGACCATATGACATTCTCCCAATCCTCTTCTGGATCATCCAAATGCACTCTAGCAAACTTCAGACAGGCCTGGACATGTACTGGCTTAAGCAGGGGGACACGTCTGGCACTGCAGGATTTGAGTCCCTGGCGGCGTAGTGTGTTACTGATGGTAGGCTTTGTTACTTTGGTCCCAGCTCTCTGCAGGTCATTCACTAGGTCCCCCTGTGTGGTTCTGGGATTTTTGCTCACCGTTCTTGTGATCATTTTGACCCCACGGGGTGAGATCTTGCGTGGAGCCCCAGATCGAGGGAGATTATCAGTGGTCTTGTATGTCTTCCATTTCCTAATAATTGCTCCCACAGTTGATTTCTTCAAACCAAGCTGCTTACCTATTGCAGATTCAGTCTTCCCAGCCTGGTGCAGGTCTACAATTTTGTTTCTGGTGTCCTTTGACAGCTCTTTGGTCTTGGCCATAGTGGAGTTTGGAGTGTGACTGTTTGAGGTTGTGGACAGGTGTCTTTTATACTGATAACAAGTTCAAACAGGTGCCATTAATACAGATAACGAGTGGAGGGCAGAGGAGCCTCTTAAAGAAGAAGTTACAGGTCTGTGAGAGCCAGAAATCTTGCTTGTTTGTAGGTGACCAAATACTTATTTTCCACCATAATTTGCAAATAAATTCATTAAAAATCCTACAATGTGATTTTCTGGATTTTCTTTTCTCAATTTGTCTGTCATTGTTGACGTGTACCTATGATGAAAATTACAGGCCTCTCTCATCGTTTTAAGTGGGAGAACTTGCACAATTGGTGGCTGACTAAATACTTTTTTTCCCCACTGTATCTCTCACTCCAAATGGGTAGCGATTTCTCAGTGAATAATTGCTTAAACAGTTAATGGTTGTCTGCATTACTTCTGATCAATACATCAATATGCATTGTAACTGTTTGCTTCACATAGGTAAATAGAGCTCAATGGGGATTGTTCCTCATTCAGTCACCACAAGATGGTGCTAGCTACATCCCTTATTTTTCCACTCACGTGCAGTGCACCTGTGTGTGTGTGTGTGCATGTAAGTGCAGCAAATTTTCTGTAGCAAATGTAGTTACAAAACCATGATCCATCTGCAAAAACCAACTACCATTCTGAGGACTAAGATGTCTAGTTTTTTGCAAAGTGTCTTATTTTAAATACATTTTACACTTCCACCTGAATTCTGTACATTTTCACCTCAAATTCTCATTACTGAAATGTGTCCGGATTATGTTCTCGGGTCATTTTATACAGTTTTACTTTAGAAAAACACAATATGTTTTTGTAGTTTGTCCATAAATAATAATAATTGTATACTAGTTGAAGTTTAAATTAAACTATAATATGTATTATGTACAAACACAGTGCCTGTGGACATCTCTTACCGTAACACTTTTTCAAGTTCCTGTAAAAACTAAAATCAGTGTTTTTATAAAGTTTTATTCACCCATGACGCATCATCTAGAGAAGTAGTAGAGGTTAAGTTTATTTTGTGGTCCTCTGTAGCTCAATTGGTAGAGCATGGCGCTTGTAACGCCAGGGTAGTGGGTTCGATCCCCGGGACCACCCATACGTAAAAATGTATACACACATGACTGTAAGTGGCCTTGGATAAAAGCGTCTGCTAAATGGCATTATATTATTATTTATATGCCTGTTGAATTAGGTTTTTATTCCCAAACACCCCCTTTACCTCACTTGGCCTTCTCATTCCCGAAACAGCTAAAAAGCTCTAATTGGGGAAAAGTGTGGTTTAATTGTACTTTCATTTTACATATTTGTATTTTCAATATTAGGTTTAACTCAGGCCTTTTCATTAGAGGAGCAATGTTAAAAAACATATTAGAAATTGATTTCTTTATTACTTTTTTGGACTGTTGCAGTAATGATAATTTTGTGGAAATTGTGGTAAAATGCATAATGTACTGTATGATCAAAAAAACATAATAATAATTATGAAATAGATAAGTACAGATCGTAATCTCAGTGATCCAAGAGGACATTTCGTGAAACATCACACATGAGCATTTTGGGGTCAAATGTCAGTTTTGTGAGTTTGACCAAACAAGACGAGGTAATAAGGAATGAAAAGAAAGCTACGTCAGACGTTGGGGTCCTAAGCAGGTAGCTAAGTGGTTAAAAGCATTGTGCCAGAAACCGAAAGATCACTGGTTCTAATCCCCGAGCCGACTTGGTGAAAAATCTGTCGATGTGCCCTTGAGCAAGGCACTTAACCCTAATTGCTCCTGTAAGTCGCTCTGGATAAGAGCGTCTGCTAAATGACTAAAATGTAAATGTACACATAAATACAGTGAAGTAAGTATGGCTGTACCCAATACATTTGTGGACAATGATAACGATGCTTGGATTTATACAACACTTGCCCGGTTCTCAAGGTACTTCACAATGTGTCAGGGGGGAGATCACTCAGGCATTGTGACGCATGTGGTTTATTGGGGGTATGCACATAACAGACATTCTGGTCACAATTCTGATATCATGTAGCTCTTATCATCCATTGCTACAGAGCACCTTCCTAGAGAGAGAGAGGCAAGGAGTGGGAGTTAGAAGTGTGGGTAGAGGGGTTATCAGTCTTACCCTTGCAGGGCCTTCTCTCCAAACCAGTCTCCTTTCCCCATGCTGTGGAGGTAGACAGGATCCCCGCTGGGCTTGTCTTCCCTGGTCACATTCACCTGGACAAAGGGGTGGGGGTGCCACTTTAAATCCATGAGGGGGGAGTGAGCAATTATACATTCTGAGAGAAGGGACCTATGGGACCATGTGCTGCACTGTAAGTACCTCAAACCCTTCTGTAATGGATATTTCTGTAACTGTATGATTGACTAATCACTACATTATTCAACATCAAAGTGAGATTAATGCAGAGCAGGGGTGATGGACATATCTGTGCATGCTAAATCTTTGTACATATTTGATGGACATCTTGGTGCTATGGTCTGTGAGGAACCACTGACCAGGTCATTAGCTAGCTGACAACTGAGCGATGGAGGTCCAGCAGAACTGGCCAAAGTGAAGATATATAGAAGGTCATTTGACTTAATTAAGGCTTCCATCTTCATTCATTAGAAGGTTATATTGCGGTATGACATCACGTTCACCAGAAATACATAGCTAATCTGAGGGACAGAGCAATAATTCAACTTTTAATATGATCTAGAGGACATAAAGGGAAAGGAAGACCCAGGAAAAGAAACAGAGGGATTGAGAAAGAGAAGGAGAGAGGAATGTGGACAGGGAAGGGTAAAGGCAGGGAGAGAGAGGGAGAGATGAGAGATGTTTGTTCCACTAGTTGAGACAGATAGATACTGTACATCTTGATAATTTGAATGGGGTGAGTCATTGAACTTATTTGGCTCCCTGGCTAGGACAGAAGGTAACATGTCTGGCTGAGAGCCCTTTATCAATAATGTTGATGATGATGAGGGTCTCACCATTCCCTTACTGACGATGAAGAAGGTGTCTCCTGTGGCTCCCTGTCTGACGATGTACTCTCCATCCTCATAGTGTGTCTGGAACCAGAGAGGAGAGGATAAATGAGAAGGATGAGTCACCCAGACACCTCTGTCTAATACCCCTTCACCCCAGGGTGAGACACCTTAGACACGTTTCCTTGGGGTGCAGAGTCCCCTGAAGCAACAATCCAAGCCTCTTCTGACACCTGACAACGTCACGCCTTTGAAAGCACAAACACATTCACACATAAGCACATAGGTGCATGTGCACGCACGCGCACGCACGCATGCACGCTCCCTATTCTTCACGCTCTCATTTCCTGTGTTTTCTCTTGATTTGAAAGCCTCTCCTTGAACCTCATACACACACACACAGGTAGGTGTGTTAACCTGTAAAGACAGGATTACGTGCAACACTGCCATTTATATAGGCAAAGATGGTTGGATGTGGCATGTGAGAGTGAGTATCTGGCCTTTGTAAGACAAAGCTGTGTGACATTTAGCTTGTAGAGGGCTCAGCCGATCAATACACTGTGACCAATGTGCCACACCAGACCAACTAAACACACTGGCCATAGAAACAGATGCTGACCTTTGTATATTATGGTCATCCAACGTCAAAACATGGAGAGAGGTTACATTGTCTTCCTGTTGTTCAGCCTAGCAGTCAAATCCTGGGTGGTGTTCTAGCGATCTACCCCAATATGCCTGTTATCAACAAGGGTTAGATATGTGTGTTTTTTTCCTCAATCATCTAGACACAATACCCCATAACGATAAAGCAGAAACAGGTTTCTAGAAATTTTAGCAAATGTGTAAAAAAAAGCAACAACTTAAATATCACCTTTACATAAGTATTCAGACCCTTTACTCAGTACTTTGTTGAAGCATCTTTGGCAGCGATTACAGCCTCGAGTCTTCTTGGGTATGACGCTACATGCTTGGCACACCTGTATTTGGGGAGTTTCTCCCATTCTTCTCCGCAGATCCTCTCAAGCTCTGTCAGGTTGGATGGGGAGCGTTGCTGCACAGCTATTTTCAGTTCTCTCCAGAGATGTTTGATCGGGTTCAAGTCCGGGCTCTGGCTGGACCACTCAAGGACATTCAGAGACTTGTCCCGAACCACTCCTGCATTGTATTGGCTTAGGGTCGTTGTCCTGTTGGAAGGTGAACCGTCGCCCCAGTCTGAGGTCCTGAGTGCTTTGGAGCAGGTTTTCATCAAGGATCTCTTGCTTTGCTCTGTTCATCTTTCCCTCAAACCTGATTAGTCTCCCAGTCCCTGCCGCTGAAAAACATCCCCACAGCATAATGCTGCCACCACCATGCTTCACCACAGGGATGGTGCCAGGTTTCCTCCAGACGTTACACTTGTCATTCAGGCCAAGGAGCTCAATCTTGGTTTCATCAGACCAGAGAATCTTGTTTCTCATGGTCTGAGAGTCTTTAGGTGCCTTTTGGCAAATTCCAAGCGGGCTGTCATGTGCCTTTTACTGAGGAGTGTCTTATGTCTGGCCACTCTACCATAACGGCCTGATTGATGGAGTGTCCTTCGGGAAGTTTCTCCCATCTCCACAGAGGAACTCTGGAGTTCTGTCAGAGTGACCATCACCTCCCTGACCAACGCCCTTCTCCCCTGATTGCTCAGTTTGGCCAGGCGGCAAGCTCTAGGAAGAGTCTTGGTGGTGACAAAGTTCTTCCATTCAAGAATGATGGAGGCCACTGTGTTCTTGGGGACCTGCAATGCTGCAGATATTTTTTGGTACCCTTCCCCAGATCTGTGCCTGAACACAATCTTGTCTCGGAGCTCTATGGACAATTCCTTCGACCTCATAGCTAGATTTATGCTCTGACATGCACTGTCAATTGTGGGACCTTATATAGACAGGTGTGTGCCTTTACAAATCATGTCCAATCAATTTAATTTACCACAGATGGACTCCAATCAAGTTGTAGAAACATCTCAAGGATGATCAATGGAAACAGGATGCATCTGAGCTCAATTTCGAGTCTCATAGCAAAGGGTCTGAATACTTATGTAAATAAGGCTTTTCTGTTTTATATTTTTAATACATTTGCAAAAATGTCTAAAAACCTGTTTTTTCTTTGTCATTATGGGGTATATGGGGTGTGTAGATTGTTGAGGGGGAAAAATTATTTAATACATTTTAGAATAAGGCTGTAAAGTAACAAAATGTGTAAAATGGGAAGGGGTCTGAATACTTTCCAAATGCACAGTATGTCTCAGTTTGTCTCAGACATATCAATAAGACAGCACCTGATTTACATTAGAATGAACAGTACTATGGTGAATACAACAGAGTATTGAATGACACAGAGGGGCTCTCACAAACATGGTGTTAACATGTTATTTAGGTTTGTGTTTGGCAGACAGTGTATGTCCCAAACATTGGTCAGATGGTCTGTTCTTTTTTAAACCCATTGATTCATTTTACCACTGCAGTCAGGATGGTTCTCTGTTTTCTACGGCATGGCAGGCAATTTACACAAATGGAATAGCATGCAGAGAAATTATTTTAGCTTTAAAATGAACTTTAATGACTTTGTGTCATGTATTCATTCTCATGAAAGAGAGGTAAATATTTATGTTGAAAGAAACAAAATGGAATAGGAAAAGCCTTAAGTTGTAGAGAGTGTAGAGAGTGCATAGATTTTCATAGTTTAGCATAATTAAAAGATTTTTCTGTCCTTGTGAAGTGAACACTTTATGGCCGAAATTGGGACCTCTTCCTGGTCATTATCTGAACACACACACACAGAGAGAGAGAAATGGAACAGGCTTCTAAAAGCATGCAGCACAAAATACATGTAAAAAGCAGCCAAAGTAAAACTGGAGAATATATCAAAGGAAAAAGGATAACAAATAGTATAAATGGAGCTCAGAAGGGTAGTGCTAAAAAAATAATTGCTATTGCGATGTCAAAAGAAAACATATAACCTTAAACAAAACCACCAGAAGTCTGAAATAATTCAGAGAGGAAACATGAACAAAAAATATAAAGCCAGAGAACAGGTACAATATTTACATTCCTCTGGGCAAAAAGTGGTGATCTGACGTCTTTGACCGGTGAGATTCCTTCAACAATTTCAATTAGATTTCAATTGTATGTGTTGTCACATCACATACAAGTATATCAACACCATACCCAGCTGCTCAGAAATCTCAAACCTCCTCTGCCTTCAGCATAGCAAGAATGTCATCCCCAACCCGTAGTCATCCATTCTCCATGCACTTTTGTTTCCATAGAAATGTGTATCCTTGGCGAACACATTTGTGTATGTAACTGGCTTTCAACAGAGGACCTACCTCCTCAAGGACATCAGCTAGCTTGCTTAGAATCTCCTCCGGTAGTTCATGGAACGTCGGAACACTGCAGGAAGAAAAGAGTCAGGAAGTCAGTGTACAATGAAGAATAGGGATCCACAATGCTACAGGGCATTGGCGCTAATAGACATACAGTTGAAGTCGGAAGTTTACATACACCTTAGCCAAATACATGTAAACTCAGTTTTTCACAATTCCTGACATTTAAACCTAGTAAACATTACCTGTCTTAGGTCAGTTAGGATCACCACTTTATTTTGCAACGCCAGGGTTGTGGGTTCGATTCCCACGGGGGGCCAGTATGAAAAAATAAATAATAATAATAACGTATGCATTCACTCACATTCATTCTCTGGATAAGAGCGTCTGCTAAATGACTAAAATGTAAATGTAAATTTTAATTTTAAGAATGTGAAATGTCAGAATAGTAGAGAGAATTATTTATTCCAGCTTTTATTTCTTTCATCACATTCCCAGTGGGTCAGAAGTTTACATACACTCAATTAGTATTTGGTAGCATTGCCTTTAAATTGTTTCACTTGGGTCAAACATTTCGGGTAGCATTCCACAAGCTTCCCACAATAAGTTGGGTGAATTTTGGCCCATTCCTCCTGACAGAGCTGGTGTAACTGTAACCGTCTGGTTACTGCAACTCGCTGTTGGCTGGGCTCCCTGCCTGTGCCATTAAACCTCTACAACTCATCCAGAATGCCACAGGTGTTCAACCTTCCCAAGTTCTCTCACGTCACCCCGCTCCAAAACTGTTCGCTGCTCTGGCACCCCAATGGTGGAACAAGCTCCCTCACGACGCCAGGACAGCGGAGTCACTCACCACCTTCCGGAGACACTTGAAACCCCACCTCTTTAAGGAATACCTGGGATAGGATAAAGTAATCCTTCTACCCACCCTTACCCCACCCCCCAAAAAATAAAAATAAAAAATAATAATATTGTAAAGTGGTTATCTGTCACGCCCTGACTCAGGGGACGCTTATATGTTGAGTCAGGGTGTGTATATTCCTTGTTGTGCTTGTTCTATGTATGAGGATCTCGTATGTCTAGTTCTATGTTGGCCGGTGTGGTTCCCAATCAGAGGCAGCTGTCGCTCGTTGTCTCTGATTGGGGACCATACTTTAGCAGCCTATTGGCACTGTCTAGTGGTGGGATCTTGTTCCTTGTAAGGTATGTTGTGTGTTCTACCTTGGACTTCACGTTTCCTTTGTTGTTTTGTCGTGTGTTTAAAGTTTAATAAACATGTACGCATATCACGCTGCGCCTTGGTCTGACCCGTCATTCAACGAACGTGACATTATCCCACTGGCTATAAGGTGAATGCACCAATTTGTAAGTCGCTCTGGATAAGAGCGTCTGCTAAATGACGTAAATGTAAATGTAATGCCATCTATTTTGTGATGTGCACCAGTCCCTCCTGCAGCAAAGCACCCCCACAGCATGATGCTGCCACCCCCGTGCTTCACGGTTGGGATGGTGTTCTTCGGCTTGAAAGCAGCCCCCTTTTTCCTCAAAACATAACGATGGTCATTATGGCCAAACAGTTCTATTTTTATTTAATCAGACCAGAGGACATTTCTCCAAAAAGTACGATCTTTGTCCCCATGTGCAGTTGCAAACCGTAGTCTGGCTTTTTTATGGCGGTTTTGGAGCAGTGGGTTCTTCCTTGCTGAGCGGCCTTTCAGGTTATGTCGATATAGGACTTGTTTTACTGTGGATATAGATAATTTTGTACCTGTTTCCTCCAGCATCTTCACGAGGTCCTTTGCTGTTGTTCTGGGATTGATTTGCACTTTTCGCACCAAAGTACGTTAATCTTCCTGAGCGGTATGACGGCTGCGTGGTCCCATGGTGTTTAAACTTGTGTACTATTGTTTGTACAGATGAACGTGGTACCTTCAGGCATTTGGAAATTGCTCCCAAGGATGAACCAGACTTGTGGAGGTCTACAATTTCTTTTCTGAGGTCTTGGCTGATTTCTTTTGATTTTCCCATGATGTCAAGCAAAGAGGCACTGAGTTTGAAGGTAGGCATTGAAATACATCCACAGGTACACCTCCAATTGACTTAAATGATGTCAATTAGCCTATCAGAAGCTTCTAAAGCCATGACATCATTTTCTGGAATTTTCCAAGCTGTTCCAAGGAACAGTCAACTTAGTGTATGTAAACTTCTGACCCACTGGAATTGTGATACAGTGAATTATAAGTGAAATAACCTGTCTGTAAACAATTGTTGGAAAAATTACTTGATGTCCTAACCGACTTGCCAAAACTATAGTTTGTTAACAAGAAATTTGTGGAGTGGTTGGAAAACGGGTTTTAATGACTCCAACCTACGTGTATGTAAACTTCCGACATCAACTGTATACACTGAGTGTACAAAATATGACATAGACTGACCAGGTGAATCCAGGTGAAAGCTATGATCCCGTATTGATGTCACCAGTTAAATCCACTTCAATCAGTGTAGATGAAGGGTAGGAGACAGCTTAAAGAAGGATTTTTTAGCCTTGAGACAATTGTGACTGTGTACAGTATTGTGTGCCATTCAGAGGGTGAATGGGCAAGACAAAATATTTAAGCGCCTTTGAATGGGGTATGGTAGTAGGTGCTAGGCGCACCGGGTTTGAGTGTCATAAACTGCAACAATGCTGGGTTTTTCACGCTCAACAATTTCCCGTGTGTATCCAGAATGGTCCACCACCCAAAGGACATCCAGCCAACTTGACACAACTGTGGGAAGCATTGGAGTCAACATGGGCCAGCATCCCTGTGGAACACTTTCTACACATTGTAGAATCCATGCCCCGACGAAATTAGGCTGTTCTGAGGGCAAAAGGGGGTGCAACTCAATATTAGGAAGGTGTTGCTAATGTTTTGAACACTCAGTTGAACAGAACAGAATTGAACAGAAGGTCATGTAATATTGACAGCTACACAGTCAATAGGTTAGCCTGAATAGAGTTTCTGTTATTACGCTCACTCAGTTTTCATAATGTTGGTGAATGTATAATCCAGAAATGAACCTTATATAAATACACTACACATGTATTATCTGTGGAATTCTGTATGCACGCACGCACGCACGCACGCATACACACACACACACACACACACACACACACAGAGAGGTTGAAGAGGCTTGTTGTTTTTTCTGTGCATTTCCTAGATCCTAAATCCTATCTGCTTGTTATCGACATGGACTAAAGAAAACTGGCCAATGTTTATCAGAGGGGAGAGGAAAATAGCACCCAGGCATTGGAACAAAGGCCTTTATCTCTCCATACCATCTCTCTGTTTCTCCATCTCCCTCTCATTTTCCTTGCTTTATTAAAGTAATCTGAACCATCTCACCCCAGGACTGACTCCTGGTGCTGAATTTCCTCCATAGACCCTGGCCAGAAAATGGCTTGTCAGATAGCTCCTTACTATGGGAAACATATGTGACTTTAGCCCCCGAGCCGTGAAACAATCCCCGCAAACAAAAAGCATCTGTTATGGAAAGTTCTGCATCTAACGACTTAATTGGGTTGTAATAAAATTGTACATTTGATCATCATGTTATTAGGTTCAAAACTGTTACAGTGGAATAGGATGGTGTTTGCATGTGTCTTTGTGTGTGTGTGAGGGTGTGCGTGCACGTAGCTTAGACTCCAGTCTTCTCAAATGTGACTGCGAACCATCTGAACTCGAGTGCCACCATCTGAACTCATTCCCCCCGGCCCTTAATTTATAAATTAAGGTAATTGATTTGCTGGAAAGTGGGTTACCCAGGTGTTATCAATCTCTAATTGAATGGTAATGATGAAAAAGGGGTTGGGTCAATTCAGGAAGTAAACTGAAATTCCAATTCAAAAACAGTGAAAAAGGCATCTATTTTCAATGATTTCTCAATAAACCGAAAAGGAGAAGCTATTTATTTCAAAAGTTTTTCCATTTTCGAATTTAAAATTAAAATCACTTCCTGAATTGACTGACTTCAATTCTAATTGACACAACCCCTGGATGAAAAGCAGCCATCACTCCAGGACCAGAACTCTACCCCCCGCTAACAAACTAGAACATCTTGGCTCCTGGACCCTGTCCACGCATTTCAAGGCTGCGTTGAGACAATGACTTATCAGTGACCCAAGCCCTGATCAGATAATCCCTACCTTTGTGTCGCTGAGTTGTCATAGTGCTGCTGCATTGTACATTGCAAATGTACATTGTCCCAGGGGTGTTGGCAGTCATAATTTAACTCCTCTGAATGCCTATGTCAATCCTACAGCTATTGTATGCTGTAATCATGTGCCTATGAACCTATACTGTTATACTGTTAGCACGGAGGCGGTTTGCCCTAGTAGGAAGTCCATTATGTGCAACTCACCCTGCACTATCAGCTCAAACATAAATATCACTGTCATTTCTACCTCCGATAAGCCTCCCAGTAAAGCAATAAAAACTATTAAGAATTCCAGAAAAGTGCTAAAAATATCCTACATTAACATGTGTAGCCTAAGAAACAAGGTTCATGAAATCGATAACTTGCTAGTAACAGATAACATTCATATACTGACTATCTCTGAAACTCACTTGGATAATACCTTTGATGATACAGCGGAAGCAATACATGGTTTCAACATCTTCAAAAGAGACAGGAATGCCAATGGTGGAGGTGTTGCCATTTATGTTCAGTCATATTCCTGTAAAGCTTAGAGAGGATCTCATGTTAAATGCTGTTGAAGTAACATGGCTACAGGTTCACCTGCCTCACCTAAAGACCCATTCTTGAAATGTTTGATCATGTATGTGATATCAACAGAGAGGTATAAATATTGACTGGGTTCATCAAGCTGCCCACTCAAGAAAAAGCTTCAAACCGTAACCAGTGCCAGCAACCTGGTTCAGGTTATCAGTCAACCTACCAGGGTATTTACAAACAGCACAGGAATGAAACCATCCACATGTATTGATCATATCTTTACTAATGCTGCAGAAATTTACTCTAAAGCAGTATCCAAATCTATCGGATGTAGTGATCATAATATAGTAGCTATATCTAGGAAAACCAAAGTTCCAAAGGCTGGGCCTAATATAGTGTATAAGAGGTCATACGAGAAGTTTTGTAGTGATTCCTATGTTGAAGATGTAAAGAATATTTTCTGGTCTGTGGTGTGTAAATGAGGAGCAACCAGACACTGCACTTGACACATTTATGAAATTGCTTATTCCAGTTACTAATAATCATGCAGCCATTAAGAACATTACTGTAAAAACATTTAAATCCCAGTGGATTGATGAGGAATTGAAATATTTCATGGTTAACAGGGATGAGGCAACTAGGAATGGCAAATAAGTCTGGCTGCACAGCCGATTGGCAAACGTGCTGTAAATTGAGAAATCATGTGACTAAACTGATCATGAAGAAGAAGAAACTATACTATGAAACAAAGATAAATTATATAAAGAATGATAGTAAAAAGTTTTGGAGCACCTTAAATGACATTTTGGCCAAAAAGTTGAACTCGGCTCCATCGTTCATTGAATCAGATGGCTAATTCATCACAAAACCCACTGATATTGCCAACTACTTTAATGATTTTTTCATTGGCAAGATTAGCAAATTTAGGCATGACATGCCAACAACAACTTCTGAAACTACACACCCATGCATAACTGACCAAATTATGAAAGACAAGCATTGTAATTTTGAATTCCCTAAAGTGAGTGTGGAAGAGGTGAAAAAAAATATTGTTGTCTATCAACAATGACAAGCTACCTGGGTTTGACAACTTGGATGGAACATTACTGAGAATGATAGCAGACGATATTGCCAGTCCTATTTGCCATCTCTTCAATCTAAGCCTACAGAAAAGTGTGTGCCCTCAGGCCTGGAGGGAAAGAAAAGTCATTCCGCTACCCAAGAATAGCAAAGCACTCTTTACTGGCTCAAACAGCTGACCAAATCACTCTGTTACCAACCCTTGCTAAACATTTTTGGAAAAAAATAGTGTTTGACCAGACACAATGCTATTTCACAGTAAACAAATTAACAACAGATTTTCAGCATGCTTATAGGGAAGGGCATTCAACATGTATGCACTTACACAAATGACTACGGTTGTGTTCGTAAATTTAATCTGGAGTGCCAGAGTGTGCTCTGGGCGATCGTAAACTCAGAGTGTTGTCAGATTGTCCGTTCGTAAATTCAGAGCGTTTCACTCTCGGAGCGTTCAGAGCGCACACTGGACGCTGTGGCCTAGGAGTAGGATTGATCCGAGCATTCTGACCTAACAACAGCAGTCAAGCACCCAAGCTAACTGGCAAAAGATGGCTAGCTTGCTAGCTACTTCCAGACACAAATGAGAGAACAGCTCACTCTGACCATTTTACTCGCCCTAACAGAGCTGGTTAGGCTGTTTTTATGTTATCCAGAGCGTTGGTGACTGCAACTGTGCTGCTGGCAACAATTTAATTATGCTTTTTTGCCTACGTTTACTGACACCGGCTTTATTCAATGGGTGTTGAGCGTTTGTAAATTCGTCAGTTATTCTGTACTTTGGGACATCGGAGTAGATAGCCAGAGCGAATTTACCAGCTCTGTCTATCGACAGTTGTCGCAGTGACATCATGAAAATTCTATTGAAATGGTTACTTGCATAGCGGAGTCTTTTGTTTAGACATGTAGCTAGCTAGCTAAACAATGAAACATAATCCCAACTCATAACGTTACTACCCTGCATGAATCTGCAGGTAGCCAACCAACCAGGTTCAATGTTAGCTAGCTAACATTAGGCTATACCTAGCAATGCAAATGGCTCTGAGATACGAATAATATTACTACAAAGATCATACACGTAAAGTTAGCTAGCAAGCCAGCCAGCTAATGTTATCTAGCTAGCTAACAGTACACTTGAAAAGAAAATGACTTTTCTCCATCTCCTTAGCTATCATACTCTAATTCCACTAATTTCAAAACTCGCTCCTCCAAAAAGTGGAGAGCAACACTTATGCAGTTCTACTTCGTGATATCTTTCAAAAAAGCTGTGTTAGAAAGGATTACCTACACATACTGACCAGCTCATGTTATAGACAGAAGCATGCTAAAATCAAATCAAATCAAATATTTTTTGTCACATGCGCCGAATAGAACAGGTGAAATGCTTACAGTGAAATGCTTACTTACAAGACCTTAACCAACAATGCAGTTTTATGGAAAATAAGTGTTAAGTAAAAAATAGATAACTAAAAAATATATCCAGGGGGTACCGGTACAGAGTCAATGTGTGGGGGCACAGGTTAGTCAAGGTGATTGAGGTAATATGTACATGTAGGTAGAGTTAAAGTGACTATGCATAGATAATAAACAGAGTGTAGCAGCAGCGTAAAAGAGGGGGTGGGGGTGGATAATGCAAATAGTCCGTGTAGCCATTTGATTAGCTGTTCAGGAGTCTTATGGCTAGAATCTGTTAAGAAGCCTTTTGTTTTATTTTTTATTTTTTATTTTCCCTTTATTACTTTCCAACCCCACCACCCCTTCCCTAATTGGAGTAAACTAGTGAACAACAATGCTTAGGCCTCTACTTCCAGCTTATACATACTATATACATTTTATGGACACAGTCAATTTTACAATAATTCTATTTAGTTTGTTTTTACTCCTGAACTTCCTCTACCCTCAACCTCTCCGATCATTTTTATGATGTCCATCCGGTTTGCTTCTATGGATGTGTTGTTACCTACCCTTACCACCTGGGGGCGGCCTGTCAGGAAGTCCAGGATCCAGTTGCAGAGGGGGGTGTTTAGTCCCAGGGTCCTTAGTTTAGTGATGAGCTTTGAGGGCACTATGGTGTTGAATGCTGAGCTGTAGTCAATGAATAGCATTCTGACGTAGGTGTTCCTTTTGTCCAGGTGGGAAAGGGCAGTGTGGAGTGCAATAGAGATTGCATCATCTGTGGATCTGTGGGGCGGTATGCAAATTGGAGTGGGTCTAGGGTTTCTTGGATAATGGTGTTGATGTGAGCCATGACCAGCCTTTCAAAGCACTACATGGCTACAGACGTGAGTGCTACGGGTCGGTAGTCATTTAGGCAGGTTACCTTAGTGTTACCTATGGTGGTCTGCTTGAAACATGTTGGTATTACAGACTGTAAGTGATGTAAGTGAAGACACTTGCCAGTTGGTCAGCGCATGCTCGGAGTACACGTCCTGGTAATCAGTCTGGCCCTGCAGCCTTGTGAATGTTAACCTGTTTAAAGGTCTTACTCACATCGGCTACGGAGAGCAGAACAGCTGATTCGCTCATGCATGCTTCAGTGTTGCTTGCCTCGAAGCAAGCATAGAAGTTATTTAGCTTGTCTGGTAGGCTCGTGTCACTGGGCAGCTCGCGGCTGTGCTTTGTAGTCTGTAATAGTTTGCAAGCCCTGCCACATGCGACAAGCGTCGGAGCCAGTGTAGTACGATTCAATCTTAGTCCTGTATTGACGCTTTGCCTGTTTGATGGTTCGTCGGAGGGCATAGTGGGATTTCTTATAAGCGTCCGGGTTAGAGTCCCGCTCCTTGAAAGCGGCAGCTCTACCCTTTAGCTCAGTGTAGATGTTGCCATGGCTTCTGGTTGGGGTACGTACGGTCACTGTTGGGACGATGTCATCAATGCACTTATTGATGAAGCCAGTGACTGATGTGGTGTACTCCTCAATGCCATCGGAAGAATCCCGGAACATATCCAGAAAATCCTTCGCGTCCGACACATTATAGAAAAAATCTTCATCCAGTACGAGGTGAGTAATTGCTGTCCTGATATCCAGAAGCTCTTTTCGGTCATTAGAGACGGTGGCAGAAACATTATGTACAAAATAAGTTACAAATAACGCGAAAAAACACAAACAATAGCACAATTGGTTAGAAGCCCGTAAAACGGCAGCCATCTCCTCCAGCGCCATTTTAGAGATTGGCAGACCAATCGAAACTCATCTCTCAGTATGTCCAGCCCACTCATTATCTCAGCCAATCACGGCTAGCAGGAAGGTTGCTTTTTCGATGGCTAAACCAACTAGGCTCGTAATTTAACCATTGTATTTATATTTACAAATGGCATAAAAGTGTGTTATTAAGGCACATGAAAGTTCACATGTTCCTGAAGGCATTTCTGCCCAAAAACGCATTTTGGAAGAAATAAAAAGTTTACTTTCAAATGGCTCTCCTGTAAAAGTAGTGACGCATGACATATGCCTAGTTTCCTGAAACGAGTCACATTTCACATTCTTACATTTTAGGGAACTATCTATTTAACAAATGTGTGATGAACATGAATTCATATATTTGATGATGTGATTAGAAAGAAGGGTGTTTTCTTTATTTAATCATTAAATGTCTGAATTACAGATGTCTTAGGATTTTGATACTCTGCACTTTAGATACATTTAAGGTGAGGACCTTAATGGGTTATGAAAGAAGAATTCACTACAAAACTGTTCTGAGATCTGGGATGTCAAAACTTTAATGCTCAATATCTCAGAACTATGCTTAGCGCAGAAAGAACCTTATAGGTCTCGAATAGCCCTCTTGCCCATCCAAGTGACACTTTAATAGGCTACACATGTCAGGAAAGCAGAGGGATTGGATGGGGCCTCCAAAGGTTTCTCCTGAGCTCCAAGGTGCAAAAGAGGAACCAAACGTTCCATAGATCCCCCTTTACATGCACACACGCATGCACACATCTCTCTTCTACAGTGCCTTGCAAAAGTATTCATCCCCCTTGGCGCTTTTTCTATTTTGTTGCATTACAACCTGTAATTTAAATTGATTTTTATTTGGATTTCATGTAATAATATAATATGCCATTTGGCAGACGCTTTTATCCAAAGCGACATAGTCATGTGTGCATACATTTTTACGTATGGGTGGTCCCGGGGATCGAACCCACTACCCTGGCATTACAAGCACCATGCTCTACCAATTGAGCTACAGAGGACCATTGAGCTAATGGACATACACAAAATAGTCCAAATTGGTGAAGTGAAATGAAAAAAATAACGTGTTTCAAAACATTATAAAAAATAAATAACGGAAAAGTGGTGCGTGCATATGTATTCACCCATTTTGCTATGAAGCCCCTAAATAAGATCTGGTGCAACCAATTACCTTCAGAAGTCACAAAATTAGTTAAATAAAGTCCACCTGTGTGCAATCTAAGTGTCACATGATCTCAGTATATATACACCTGTTCTGAAAGGCCCCAGAGTCTGCAACACCACTAAGCAAGGGGCACCATGAAGACTAAGGAGCTCTCCAAACAGGTCAGGGACAAAGTTGTGGAGAAGTACAGATCAGGGTTGGGTTATAAAAAAATATCTGAAACTTTGAACATCCCACGGAGCACCATTAAATCCATTATTAAAAAATTGAAAGAATATGGCACCACAACAAACCTGTCAAGAGAGGGCCGCCCACCAAAACTCACGGACCAGGAAAGGAGGGCATTAATCAGAGAGGCAACAAAGAGACCAAAGATAACCCTGAAGGAGCTGCAAAGCTCCACAGCGGAGATTGGAGTATCTGTCCATAGGACCACTTTAAGCCATACACTCCACAGAGCTGGGCTTTATGGAAGAGTGGCCAGAAAAAAGCCATTGCTTAAAGAAAAAAATAAGCAAACATGTTTGGTGTTCGCCAAAAGGCATGTGGGAGACTCCCCAAACATATGGAAGAAGGTACTCTGGTCAGATGAGACTAAAATTGAGCTTTTTGGCCATCAAGGAAAACGCTATGTCTGGTGCAAACCCAACACCTCTCATCACCCCGAGAACACCATCCGTCGTGGCAGCATCATGCTGTGGGGATGTTTTTCATCGGCAGGGACTGGGAAACTGGTCAGAATTGAAGGAATGATGGATGGCGCTAAATACAGGGAAATTCTTGAGGGAAACCTGTTTCAGTCTTCCAGAGATTTGAGACTGGGACGGAGGTTCACCTTCCAGCAGGACAATGCCCCTAAGTATACTGCTAAAGCAACACTTGAGTGGTTTAAGGGGAACATTTAAATGTCTTGGAATGGCCTAGTCAAAGCAAAGACCTCAATCCAATTGAGAATCTGTGGTAGGACATAAAGATTGCTGTACACCAGCGGAACCCATCCAACTTGAAGGAGCTGGAGCGGTTTTGCCTTGAAGAATGGGCAAAGATCCCAGTGGCTAGATGTGCCAAGCTTATAGAGACATACCCCATAAGACTTGCAGCCGTAATTGCTGCAAAAGGTGGCTCTTCAAAGTATTGACTTTGGGGGGGGGGGGGTTAGTTGTGCACGCTCAAGTTCTGTTTTTTTGTCTTATTTCTTGTTTGTTTTACAATAAAACATATTTTGCGTCTTCAAAGTGGTAGGCATGTTGTGTAAATCAAATGATACAAACCCCCCCCCAAACAATTTTTATATTCCAGGTTTTAAGGCAACAAAATAGGAAAAATGCCAAAGGGGGTGAATACTTTCGCAAGCCACTGTATTTCCAGGGAGAACTAATGTCTAATTTCACTGCAGATAAAATAATGCATACAGGTTGACTCATGGGAACAGTTTGTTTATCGTAATCTGATTGCTTTTAAATTGTTTTAGGATATAAAATCTGTAGAGAGATCTACAACAACTACAAAATCACTTTACTACCCGGGGTATACAGATCAATAAGATAGCGAGCTAACTTCCATACAAATTCCGAGTAGAAAGTCAGTAATAAAGAGCTAGATGTAAGTTTAACTCTCTTTTTGAACCAGGAAATATGGATGGCCACTAGAACTCAGACTGAAGCAGAGAGAGTAAGAGAGAACACTGAGAGATTCATGAGGCCTTTGTTCTAAGTAAATACAACCTGTAAACCTCTGCGTGCTAGTGGGCCCTGCAGCGTCCTTCTGTAAGCCTCTCAATGGATAAATTCAATTTGCAATGACTAATTCAAACTACGGGAAACAGATTGAGTTTGTATGAACAAAATGCATCGAAAGGTAATGTGACGTCATTCCATTTTCATAAAATATAAAAACAAAAGCAGAGCGCAAGAAAAAGAAAGAGGGAAAGGCGCCAGATAGTGAAAGACAGAACAGGGGGACAATCAGAGGGACAGACAGAGGGACAGACAGAGGGACAGACAGCTGGACAGACAGCGGGACAGACAGAGAAAGCAGTACACTTCCAAGGCACCTCATAAATCCTGCATGATGCATATGACGCGCTATACTCCCTCCATCTTTTGATGAGGATTTATTTTATCCCACGCTGTGTGTCCGTGCAACAAAAATCTGCCTTTAATATGATAACAGGCTTCTCTGTCTTCAGCCCCTCTCCTCTGCCAAACCCTATGCTAATGTCAACGTCAGATAGAGAGAAGAAAGAGAGCAGCAAGAAGGGATAATTATTTTTTCCGGTAGAGTGGGTACTTCAAGATGCGTAACAAACTTGAAGGAGACATTGGGCTCAATTTTAACAAACCTAACGCAATGGTAAATCTTAGCACTGGCGGTAGGGCTATAGGTCCTGGGGTGTGTCGGAAATATTGTTGCTATTTTCATTGCAGGAATTAGCTGGTGGTGGCATGATAGGGCTGGGTTTTGATTAATTAATAAATTATAGGTGGCCAATCAACAAGTTTCGTGGCTTAATACTGCATGCCGTTGTCTCAAGCTCTGTAGGTTATTGACAGTCTTTGCGTTGTCATCAACACAAATTCGGATGGGGGCACCGAATATTCTCTTCCTTGTCCATTGTGGATTGATACAGTTTATTAAATAGCATAGGCTACAATAACGAGTAATAGCAACAGTAAAAGAAAAATACATCCAGTGTTTGCTCAATATGTTTGGAGTGTTGACAGTCAACATTGTTGTAATTGGCTTCAACGAGTATAGGCCTTTACGCATTACACTTCTCCGCAATTAAAAAATACTAGGCTCCCGTAAATTGTACTGTATGTGTGAGGCATGTTTTCAGTAAGCAAGATATAGCCTAGGCCTACTGTTGATATGGCGTTATAGGATGTTCGCAGCAGCGAGTCTTTGGTAATCAGACCAGAGGCGCTCTTTGGAAATGGGCATGGATAGAAGCCGAATGGATTAGCCTATGTAGTGCAGGTAGGCCTTTGTGAATTGTGAATAATGAAAAAGCATGAAGGCAAAAGTAGACTATTTAGAAACCTTTCATGGATAGGCTACTTGGCTAATGCATGGCCAGGATAAGGAAGACACCCGACGCATTGCTGTTGAACCAGCTTTTCTTCTAGTAGGGTAAGGGTAGCCTATAGGGTCTTGTTTTCTAATGAAACAAAAGGGGGAAAAATCTATTGTTTGAGGAAAATAACTTATATGATCATCTCATCTCTCGTTCCATGATGGGCATATAGTGCCTTCGGAAAGTATTCAGACCACTTGACTTTTTCCAGATTTTGTTACGTTACGGCCTTATTCTAAAATTGAATAAAAATAAAACATTCTCATAAATCTACACACAATACCCTATAATGTCAAAGCAAACACAGGTTTGTAGAAATGTTAGCTAATTTATTTATTTTTAACCCCGGAAATATTACATTTACATAAGTATTCAGACCCATTACTCAGTACTTTGTTGAAGCACCTTTGGCAGTGATTACAGCATTGATTCTTCTTGGGTATGATGCTACAAGCTTGGCACACCTGTATTTGGGGAGTTTCTCCCATTCTTCTCTGCAGATCCTCTCAAGCTCTGTCAGGTTGGATGGGGAGTGTTGCTTCACAGCTATTTTCAGGTCTCTCCAGACATGTTCGATCGGGTTCAAGTCTGGGCTCTGGCTGGGCCATTCAAGGACATTTAGAGACTTGTCCCAAAGCCACTCCTGCGTTGTCTTGGCTGTGTGCTTAGGGTCATTGTCCTGTTGGAAGGTGAACCTTTGCCCCAGTCTGAGGTCCTGAGTGCGCTGGAGCAGTTTTTCATCAAGGATCTCTCTGTACTTTGCGCCGTTCATCTTTTCCTCAATCCTGACTAGTCTCCCAGTCCCTGCCGCTGAAAAACATCCCCACAGCATGATGCTGCCACCACCATGATTCACTGAAGGGATGGTGCCAGGTTTCCTCCAGACGTGACGCTTGGCATTCGATCCAAAGAGTTCAATCTTGGTTTCATTAGACCAGAGAATATTGTTTCTCGTGGTCTGAGAGTCTTTAGGTGCCTTTTGGCAAACTCCAAGCGGGCTGTCATGTGCCTTTTACTGAGGAGGGGCTTCCGTCTGGCCACTCTACCATAAAGGCCTGATTGGTGGAGTGCTGCAGAGATGGTTGTCCTTCTGGAAGGTTCTCCCATCTCCACAGAGGAACTCTAGAGCTCTGTCAGAGTAACCATCGGGTTCTTGGTCATCTCGCTGACCAAGGCCCTTCTCCCCCAATTGCTCAGTTTTGCCGGGCAGCCAGCTCTAGGAAGAGTCTTGGTGGTTCCAAACTTCTTCAATTTAAGAATGATGGAGGCCACTGTGTTCTTGGGGACCTACAGAAATGTTTTGGTACCCTTCCCCAGATCTGTGCCTCAACACAATCCTGTCTCGGAGCTCTACGGAGAATTTCTTTGACCTCATGGCTTGGTTTTTGCTCTGACATGCACTGTCAACTGTGGGACCTTATACAGACATGTGATTCTCTTTCCATTTTCATGTCCAATCAATTGAATTTACCACAGATGGACTTCAATCAAGTTGTAGAAACATCTCAAGGATGATCAATAGAAACAGAATGCACCTGAGCACAATTTCGAATCTCATAGCAAAGGGTCTGAATACTTATGTAAATAAGGTATCTGTTTTTAATTTTTAATAAATGTGCAACAATTTCTAAAAACGTGTTTTCGTTTTGTCATTATGGGGTATTGTGTCTAGATTGCTGAGGATGTTTAAAAAAAAATCCATTTTACAATAAGGCTGTAACGTAACAAAATGCTTGAATACTTTCCGAAGGCACTGTATAGCCTACATGGACAGGATTTTTATGCACATCCAAAATAATAACAGGAGCTGGATAAATAAATGTACAATAGCCTACATAGATAAAAAGGGGATGCTTCCAAACTATATATATTTTTTTATTTTTTTGTCTTATTACCCCAATTTCATCATATCCAATTGGTGGTTACAGTATTGTCCCACCGCTGCAACTCCCAAACGGACTCGGGAGAGGCGAAGATCGAGAGCCATGCGTCCTCCGAAACACAACCCCGCCAAGCCGCACTGCTTCTTGACACAATGCACGCTTAACCCGGAAGCCAGCTGCACCAATGTGTCAGAGGAAACACCGTACACCTGGCGACCGTGTCAGCGTGCATGCGCCCTGCCCGCCACAGGAGTCGCTAGAGCACGATGGGACAAGGACAACCCAGCTGGCCAAACCCTCCCCTTACCCGGACAACTCTGGGCCAATTGTACGTTGGCCTCATGGGTCTCCCGGTCGCGGCCGGCTGCGACACAGCCCGGTATCGAACCAGGATCTGTAGTAACGCAGCTAGCACTTCGATGTGAAAAAACATTCGTTTTTTATGTTTCTAAATACAAGGTCTTGTTCCATGTGCATATGGGCACTGTGCGTCACAGCTGGATAGGCTGTGCTTCCGCTGTCAAATTCTATGCCATAACCAACCGAGTTACTGCTAACACCAGCTTTTGGTTGGTCTTAAATATCCCCACCAGCGCTGCCTGAAATTGGCACTTTGGTGCACGTTTTTAAGGACACACCTCAGATACTGCCACCCCTCCCACCTCAGCGCAAGCGAGCTCATATAAGACAGACAGGTCAATTACCAATCCTGGCACTAGGGTTTGAAAACAGAAGAGCACCGGCTTTAACAGGTCGAAATTGCAAACTGTCACGCCCTGACTCAGGGGACGCTTAAATGTTGAGTCAGGGTGTGTATATTCTTTGTTGTGCGTTTTCTATGTTGTATATTCTAGTATGTGTGGATCTATGTTGGCCGGTGTGGTTCCCAATCAGAGGCAGCTGTCGCTCGTTGTCTCTGATTGGGGACCATACTTAAGCAGCCTATTGGCACAGTCTAGTTGTGGGATCTTGTTCCGTGTAAGGTTTGTTTTGTGTACTACCTTGGACTTCACGTTTCGTTTCGTTTATTGTTTTGTCATGGTGTTTATTCAGTGTAAAATAAACATGTATGCATATCACGCTGCGCCTTGGTCTGTCCCGTCATTCAACGAACGTGACACAAACAAGCGTGCGTTTGACAATTGCGCAGGCTTAACTATCATTTTGTAACTGAATGCGAATGGTGAAATGTGACAGTGAGGCTTCAATGGTAAATCACTCCAATATCGCCAACCTAAGTCGTATGAGTCTGGTATATTGATAAATCAATAAATGTTGTAATTTAGTCAAATAAAATGTTATTCATCACATGTGCCGAATACAAATGGTGTAGACTTTACAGTGAAATGCTTGCTTACGAACCTTTCACTATGTTGCAGAGTTTTAAAATAATAATACTAAATAAAATAGTAACTAACACGAGGAATACAATAAAATACACACGAATGGAGCAATATACAGGGAATATAGTCTTTCTATTCCTCACCTTTTTAAAAACTCCATGTATTCGGTGTGTTTGATCAGGCCCGTCCTCATCATAATAGTCTGAAAGCATTGTCGGTCGATGGCCCATAACTTCACATTGGTGAGAGCTGGAGAGGGAGAAAATGGAGAAGAAAGGAGTGATCAGAATAGTCAGGGAGAAACATGGATACCAGGTCATTTTCACAATATAATTCGTTTTCTTAATTAACCAGGTATCTACTTGGACAACATGATTGAAGTTTCGAGAGAGATGCGGAGAGAAAGAGATATTACTGTCAGAACTTAAACTGGCCCAGGCTATCCCCTAAGAACCCACAGCAGAAAGGCGCCATAGTATTACAGTAGGATCATTAGCATAACTTTCATCACTGATGAATGGATCCATTTGACTGACCCTGTCTGTGCATGTTTATCTGTTTGTTGCTTTGCCTGTTTGTTCAGATCCTGACCTGTCTACTTGAATGTCTGTGTCACTGTAACACTGACTTGTCCACTCCTAATCTAGTACACACACAAAGACAAATGCATTGACAAACAGACACTTGAGGGTAGGCAAGATCACACACACACACACACACACACACACACACACACACACACACACCCATGAGCACACCCACAAGCCTCCAAGGAGCAACACTTGAGCCCAGTGTTAGCTGTGTAATCAAACACTGCCAGACCACAGGAGAGATTCTCTCATTAGATAGCCAGGTTCTTTTTAGTCCCAGTTAGATCAGTTTTCTTCACAGGCTGAAACTGTCTCCAGCCCTCGTACCAACTAATGAGGAAGGAGACAGCAACAACCTATGTATCCTTCTTTTAGCACTAAATAACTAAAACGCTGAGGCTGGGTCCCATTCCAAAAACCTCCTTCTCTTGGGCCTAGATAACTCACAAACATGGAGCTGAAACACTAGTTAAATAGACGCAATTTGGCAGATGGAAATTTCACAGCCTAGCAGAAGTCTTAGTGAAGCCACAGTATCACAATTTTGCTTTCAGCTTTCCAGTACTATCAGGCTGCATGAAATCAAGGGATCCAACCTATGATTACTAGGGAACAGACTGCCATTCCAGACCTCTAAAACCCAAGCCTCGGAGAAGAGGGCTAGAAAATATTTTGGAGTAACATTCCTGTTAGGCGCTAAAGCAACAGCTGTTAAGAGGAGAGACGTGGTGGTGTAAACACAGAGCCAATAGAGTGCTACGGCGGTGAGTGGGAAATTCACAGGGCATGGGGAAATCAGATATTGAGAGGCCTGGAGCGCATTGCAGTGAGCGTAAGTGGGTTATTTGGAGACTTGACTAAATTGCAGTGAGACTTAGGGAGCTAGTTAGCCTGCAATGTGTGTAGATGAATGTCTTAATGCTTGTGGGCTGTTCAGCCATTAGCTCGACAGCTTACTAAAGCCACTCTAGGCCCTGGGTAGACAACAGGCAGGGATGGAGGTGGAATGTTAAGCGTCTTGAGAAGTGTGGGAGTCTGGTAGTGAGGGAATTATGTTGAAGCAGACTGAGAATACATGCATGATGCATACTGCATATAACGACCTAGCAAAAACAGCACACACATAAATGTGTGTTGAGCTCTAAGCACACGCACCCACGCACACACACAGGCACACACCCTTGGGATCTCATCCCTTAAAGAGATTGGAACAACACTATTGCTACCAAAAAAAAAAGTGTGCGATCAAGTCTGCTACTGTCTTCATCGTACGAAGGACAAGTCCCATTACGATTTATGTTCCCACAGCATACAAAGTGTGATCTTTCAGCCACAGTCTCCTCTTCCTTATTGACAGAACAGCCCTGCCTGTCTGTTCAATACCTGCACTGCCAACAGCCTTCAACTGGCCCATACATATTTGTATACTTTTACCCATTTCTCTCCCCAATTGGTAGTTACAGTCTTGTCTCATCGCTGCAACTATCCTACGGACTCAGGAGAGGCGAAGGCCGAAAAACATGCATCCTCCGAAACACGACCCTGCCAAGCCGCACTGCTTTTTGACACACTGCTTGCTTAACCCAGAAGCCAGCCGCACGAATGTGTCGGAGGAAACAAAGTCCAACTGATGACCGAAGTCACCTTGCAGGCACTCGGCCCGCCACAAGGAGTCGTTAGAGCACAATGAGACAAGGAAATCCCGGACGGCCAAACCCTCCCCTAACCTGGACGATGCTGGGCCAATTGTATGCCGCCTCATGGGTCTCCCGGTCACGGCCGGCTGTGACACAGCCTGGGTTCGAACCCGAGGCTGTAGTGAGTGACGCCTCAGCACTGCAATGCAGTGCCTTAGACCACTGCGCCACTCGGGAGGCCCTTGCCCATACATTTCTCCACCACTTTCCCTATCTTAAAGAGGCAGTAGCATTGCCCTGGTAGTTTGCAGTTGTTTCCCCTCCCCCTTCATAATCTGAAGGTTCCTGTTATCATGCTAGCAAGTAAAAGTGCAGTGATGACGCCATCACTCAGAAGCATCTGTTCAGAGGACATGTGTTCTGATTCATATAAGGCATCATCCAAATTAAAGAATATTGTAAGGTCAATGTTTCCCCTAACATTGTATGTTTCCCATACAAATGTGATCGATTGAGCTGTTGATTGGGATTACCACAAAGCCTGTGCGTAATCAAGGATGTGTGTAATCAAGGATCAGTTGATTTGCCTTGTGTCACCCTCAGGGAGGGAACAGCTTTGTTTAAATCCTTATACAGCAACTGAGGCCAGAGCTCTGTTTGTCAGGGGCTGTAGAGAAAACATCACAGAGCAAACGAGAAAGGATTGAACAGAATTACTTTGTCCAAAAGTATTTGAATATCTTTACTTCTGAATGTATGTCGCACCATTTAAATACAAGTGGGGCGACTGCCAAAATGAATTGTAATAGAATTCAATACAATAGAATAATGTCAGGTTAACTTAGGTTTTTGAATAGAAGGCATTAAATAATTATACGTTTTAATTTATATATTGTTCAAAGTAAAAAAGAAGCAGCCAAATGTTTAATTATCACACCATTGTACTCTCATGGTGAATGTTCTCTGTTGTGTTACGGAGTGTAATGAAGTTGAAAAGGACTCCAGTACCTTTGAAACACAGTCCCTCTCTGGTCCTGGATGGCTCTGATACACTACGCTGCTGCAGTTGCTTTGTAAAGCTGCATTATAATGAGTTGTGACAAACACCCCCTCATATCAGTTTCACAAGAACAAAGACAACCACGGGAAAATACACATAAATAAGCAACTTTGTGAATTTCCTTACACAGTTCAAGTCCCATAATCATGCACTGTCCAATGGAGGGAGAACAATACAATAGCAGGGAGAAGATACACACAGCATACATAATACTGCATCTCCTGAGGAACACAGCTGAAAAAAGTGTACCAACAAAGGGTGGACGACAATTATTCATATCCGTCTCGAATGACCATGAAAAAGAGTGCCACCTTGTAAGAGTGCCAACTTGTACCGTTCTTGTTAGGAACAAAAGCCCAGAATCCCTGGGTATAGAAATGATACTGAGTTTATGAACCTAGACTCCTATAGGCACTGTTTCACTCAGTAGTAAGGGAGAGTTAGAAAGAGTTAAAGGTCACACTTTGTAAGAGGACTGAGGGTTTTCTACAACAGTCACACCCCACTATTATAATGGAGGATAGACTGACTGTATCTCTCTCCCTATCGTTATCTGATTTTGTATCTCTCTCTCTCTATCGTTATCTGATTTTGTATCTCTCTCTCTCTATCGTTATCTGATTTTGTATCTCTCTCTCGTTATCTGATTTTGTATCTCTCTCTCTCTATCGTTATCTGATCTCCTCTCGCTCGTATCGTATTTTGTATCTCTCTCTCTCTATCGTTATTCTCTCTCTATCTCTCTCTCTCTATCGTCCTGCTTCTCTCTCTCTCCTCTCCTCTCTCTCTCTCTCTCTCTCTCTCTCTCTCTCTCTCTCTCTCTCTCTCTCTCTCTCTCTCTCTCTCTCTCTCTCTCTCTCTCTCTCTCTCTCTCTCTCTCTCTCTCTCTCTCTCTCTCTCTCTCTCTCTCTCTCTCTCTCTCTCTCTCTCTCCATTTTCCCTCATCATACTCTATAATTATATCACTGTGGCATGGAAAGGCAAATGTGTTGGAATATTAATTAACATGTATCTTTATCCGAACCTTCGGAGCGGTGGTTATTAGGGTATTAGCTACTTTGAGAATTATCATAAGTCCCTCTCTGTAATTAACCTGATGATAGTTAGGCAGCTCTGAGAGGACAGGGGGCTTCTCTGTCTCGACTGCTGCTGCTGGGCACAAAATCTGGTCTGAACATTCACAGTGAGAAGTGATATGCTGTCATACTATTGTGGTGTACGACATTGAAGAGCTTTCAAACAGGCTTCAAACACATACCTGCAGTGTAGATCAATGGTACTGTTGTTATACATGTTAATCCTCTTCATTCACTCTGACTTTGCTGCTCACACACCGCATATCACCCTCTTTCACTATTGTCCCCTCTTGTCCCTCTCTCCACACCACATTTCTCTTAACCTCTCTCTTTCTCACTATCACACCTCTCCCTCACCCTCTTTATCTCTCCACCCCCCCCCCCCCCCTCTCTCAATCCCTCTCTCTCTTTCTCTCTCTCCCTCCCTCTCTCATCTCAGTCTTGTCTCAGGGGAAGATCCTTCAGGGCATTAACCGTAGGGACAATGGAGTCTGTCTGAGAGCTGTAGGGTGTAAAATACTGCTTGAGAGGCTTAATCTCCTCCCTCCCCACAGTCATTAATAACTCCAGTCTTATTTGATTACATCTACATGAGTTCTTTGGAGCGTGAGAAAGTTGGACAGGCCATTTCGACCAGGCAAAGTAGGACAGAGCACAAAACAACATTAATGGAAAAGAGGAAGCATCTTACTAACAATGCACACTGAAATGTTGGGTTATAGCCTCAAAGAATGGATTGACTCCTTGGAGAACAATATATGGATGGTGACACTTGAACTGTAAGCATGTGTATTTAGATTAATTTGTGACCGAAAAATAACGTATAACCTGTGATATACTGTGTATGCATAGCTCCCACTTTCAGTGTCAGTGGTAGTTTAGTGCAAAAATTGTTGCCCTAAAACTTTATCATAACTTAAATGTGCTTGTTACTTTGTCACACGTGACTTACTGAGTGACTAAGTCAGATGCAAAAGGCAGACGTCAATCTCCCAGCTGCCAATGGTCTCCCCATGTGGGAGAGAGGAATCTATGGCCCTACAGTGGAGAAGCAGCTAGAGAATATTTGCCACTGTTCTTCATCCTACCACCACCCACACCCAACCACCATTTACCAGGCTCAGAATACAAAACACAACTGTTCACCACCACATCACATCTAACTTCTTCCACACCAAATGCATACTGCGTACTGCACAATACATCCAGCTATCCAACTGATAACGTATGCCGGAGAGTGTGAACAAGCTAGCTGTTAAAAAAGCTGTTAGTTTGACAATGATAACACTTTGTTCACTCAAACCAGTGCTAATGTATGACAATTAATACAGGAAAGTACAGTGGCTAGCGAAAGTATTCACCCCCCTTGGCATTTTTCCTATTTTGTTGCCTTACAACCTGGAATAAAAATATATTTTGGGGGGGATTTGTATCATTTGATTTACACAACATGCCTACCACTTTGAAGATGCAAAATATGTTTTATTGTGAAACAAACAAGAAATAAGACAAAAAAACAGAAAACTTGAGCGTGCATAACTATTCACCCCCCCACCTTTTACAATAATTACAGCTGCAATTATCTTGGGGTATGTCTCTATTAGCTTGGTACATCTAGCCACTGGGACTTCTTCCATATTTTTGGGAGTCTCCCACATGCCTTTTGGGAAACACCAAACGTGTTTGCTTCTTTTTTTCTTTATGTAATGGCTTTTTTCTGGCCAATCTTCCGTAAAGCCCAGCTCTGTGGAGTGTATGGCTTAAAGTGGTCCTATGAACAGATACTCCAATCTCCACTGTGGAGCTTTGCAGCTCCTTCAGAGTTATCTTTGGTCTCTTTGTTGCCTCTCTGATTAATGCCCTCCTTGCCTGGTCCGTGAGTCTTGGTGGGCGGCCCTCTCTTGGCAGGTTTGTTGTGGTGCCATATTCTTTCCATTTTTAAAAATGGATTTAATGGTGCTCCGTGGGATGTTCAAAGTTTCTGATATTTTTTTATAACCCATCCCTGATCTGTCCTTCTCCATAACTTTGTCCCTGACCTGTTTGGATAGCTCCTTGGTCTTCATGGTGCCGTTTGGTTGGTGGTGCCCCTTGTTTAGTAGTGTTGCAGACACAGGGGCCTTTCAGAACAGGTGTACAGTGAGGGAAAAAAAGTATTTGATCTCCTGCTGATTTTGTACATTTGCCCAATGACAAAGAAATGATCAGTCTATAATTTTAATGGTAGGTTTATTTGAACAGTGAGAGACAGAATAACAACAAAAAAATCCAGAAAAACGCATGTCAAAAATGTTATACATTTATTTGCATTTTAATTAGGGAAATAAGTATTTGACCCCCTCTCAATCAGAAAGATTTCTAGCTCCCAGGTGTCTTTTATACAGGTAACAGCACGGAAACAGTGCCACTCTTAAAGGGAGTGCTCCTAATCTCAGTTTGTTACCTGTATAAAAGACACCTGTCCACAGAAGCAATCAATCAATCAGATTTCAAACTCTCCACAATGGTCATGTCCAAAGAGCTCTCCAAGGATGTCAGGGACAAGATTGTAGACCTACACAAGATTGGAATGGGCTACAAGACCATCGCCAAGCAGCTTGGTGAGAAGGTGACAACAGTTGGTGCGATTGTTCGCAAATGGAAGAAACACAAAATAACTGTCAATCTCCCTCGGCCTGGGGCTCCATGCAAGATCTCACCTTGTTGGAGTTGCAATGATCATGAGAACGGTGAGGAATCAGCCCAGAACTACACGGGAGGATCTTGTCAATGATCACAAGGCAGCTGGGACCATAGTCACCAAGAAAACAACTGGTAACACACTACGCCGTGAAGGACTGAAATCCTGCAGCGCCTGCAAGGTCCCCCTGTTCAAGAAAGCACATATACAGGCCCGTCTGAAGTTTGCCAATGAACATCGGAATGATTCAGAGGAGAACTGGGTGAAAGTGTTGTGGTCAGATGAGACCAAAATCGAGCTCTTTGGCATCAACTCAACTCGCCGTGTTTGGAGGAGGAGGAATGCTGCCTATGACCCCAAGAACACCATCCCCACCGTCAAACATGGAGGTGGAAACATTATGCTTTGGGGGTGTTTTTCTTCTAAGGGGACTGGACAACTTCACCGCATCAAAGGGACGATGGACGGGGCCATGTACCGTCAAATCTTGGGTGAGAACCTCCTTCCCTCAGCCAGGGCATTGAAAATGGGTCATGGATGGATATTCCAGCATGACAATGACCCAAAACACACGGCCAAGGCAACAAAGGAGTGGCACAAGAAGAACCACATTAAGGTCCTGGAGTGGCCTAGCCAGTCTCCAGACCTTAATCCCATAGAAAATCTGTGGAGGGAGCTGAAGGTTCGAGTTGCCAAACGTCAGCCTTGAAACCTTAATGACTTGGAGAAGATCTGCAAAGAGGAGTGGGACAAAATCCCTCCTGAGATGTGTGCAAACCTAGTGGCCAACTACAATAAACGTCTGACCTCTGTGATTGCCAACAAGGGTTTTGCCACCAAGTACTAAGTCATGTTTTGCAGAGGGGTCAAATACTTATTTCCCTAATTAAAATGCAAATCAATTTATATCATTTTTGACATGCGTTTTTCTGGATTTTGTTGTTGTTATTCTGTCTCTCACTGTTCAAATAAACCTACCATTAAAATTATAGACTGATCATGTCTTTGTCAGTGGGCAAACGTACAAAATCAGCAGGGGATCAAATACTTTTTTCCCTCACTGTATATATACTGAGATCATGTGACAGATCATGTGACACTTAGATTGCACATAGGTGGACTTTATTTAACTAATTATGTGATTTCTGAAGGTAATTGGTTGCACCAGATCTTATTTAGGGGCTTCATAGCAAAGGAGGTGAATACATATGCACACACCACTTTTCCGTTATTTATTTTTTAGAATTTTTTTAAAACAAGTTATTTTTTTCATTCCACTTCACCAATTTGGACTATTTTGTTAATGTCCATTACATGAAATGCAAATAAAAATCCATTTAAATTACAGGTTGTAAAGCAACAAAACAGGAACAACGCCAAGGGGGATTAATAATTTTGCAAGGCACTGTATTTTGCCTGAGCTGAAGTGATACTGGCTTGCACATTAGACATGTTTATCGCACAATGATGGTCCTACTCGATCAAACTAGTGATCAGGTTTCTGGGGTAAGACCAAATAACATTGTTCTTGTACTTAGAGAATTCACCCTTGGGTTCATGTAGTCAATAAAACACATCTAATGAACCCACAGGAAAATGAACTGGATTGTTTGCGTTTTCTCACAGTGCAGGAGGAATGTTGTTTTGCCCCAGAAACTACCAGTTGTCATTGTTTGATTGAACAGGGCTCTGATTTGTATTACTCTATGAGTCATGGTGGAGACATGGCTTCAACAACCCCGCCTATATAATATAAACAAGACCTCTAAGCCTGCAGTCATCATGTAACTTTGGAGATGTTTTGGAAGTTCATCATAAACATTTTCCCATTACCGGGCCAGGTGATTGGTCAATGTAAAGTCAGCGTTATCATAGAAGCAGAGTGGCCCTTCTGAAAGTAGTTCCCAGCATGCCCTGTGATTGCAGGTTTGCTCATGTTATTCATGGCCCAGGGATAACACATTACGTCACAACTTGTGACAACAAGATTGCCTTTTTGTATTTTACATTGCACATTGAGTTCGGAATATTCTGGAAATTGACCAAACCTCACTACCAGTAGCCAGTTAATGTATCAATATAGAGGATTATCTAATTAAAATCAATCCTCTATCTATACAATTTTTCACTCAGAATTAAGGCCCTAGGTTATATCTTTGATAACATCAAATGAAAATATTCAAGAAACACTTTCTCCTGCTCTGTACTGTAAATTGAAAAAGCTTGTACTGCCGCACACTGCATCCAGCTCAGAAGCTCTGGGGTTTTATACCCCTTTTCAAAAATATGTCAAGAAACTGACCAGGGAGCCTGGACAGTGACAGTGATTGGACAAGTTTGTGGCCACGTGGAACAAGAATGAGGGTATAAATTAATGATGAGAGAGAGGTGGTTTGAGGGGACGGGTGGTTTGAGGGGACCTGTGATCTGAGTACAGTTCAGATAGGCTGAAGAGAGACTGACTTGATATTTGGTGTGTTGACACCGAAACGCCAAATTTACTGAGGTGCAAACTCTCCACGTTTTAAGTTCATACCTGCTACTAACAAAGGAAATGTAAAATGAGAGGTAGGACAAAAGTGCAAATGGGGTAAATGTTCAAACTAAGGCAAAGAATATCTGGTATCTATTATCCATCTTTCCAAGTAAAATATCTGCTTTTGATAGTATCGGCTGAAAACAGAAAACTGCATTAACGTTATTTCTAAACCGTGTCTCTGGTAACATTGGTGAGACAACAAGCCTTTTCATGATTACTCACAACATGTTCATCTTGAAATAGACTTCCCCTTATTAAATGTAGCACTATAGAAGAATGGAGCTATGTTGACAGAGACAGTTAATGTCAGCATGATCCAGGTCAATAAGGACAGGTAAAGGAGACACAAGTGGTAGAGAATATTTGGTTAGACGCATGACTGGCCTGAACGAAGGGTGGATGGATGTTTATCTTTGTTTCAGAGGGTGTTCAGCACAGAAAAGGTCAAAGTAGACACAACAGAAGAAAGCCAGGCTGATTGCTGTAAATGGAGCATAACTTGTCAACTACAATTCCATGCCTCCTGAATTCTCTCAAATGGCTGATTCAGAGTTAATGTCTGATATAACCATGGGAAATGCATTGTGTGCAGGAATAAACTAGGGTCAAATGTTAACAGTGTGTGTGTGTGTGTGTGTGTGTGTGTGTGTGTGTGTGTGTGTGTGTGTGTGTGTGTGTGTGTGTGTGTGTGTGTGTGTGTGTGTGTGTGTGTGTGTGTGCGTGCGTGCGTGCGTGCGTGCGTGCATCTGGGGATATTTTGTTAGTCCCCACAAGGTCATATAATATTTCTTGGGGGGTTTGGGTTAAGGTTAGAATTAGGGTAGGAGCTAGGGTTAGTTTTAGGGTTAGGAGCTAGGTTTAGGGTTAAGGTTACGTTTTGGGGTTAGATTTAGATCAAATAGGATTTTGAATGGGACTGAATTGTGTGTCCCCACAAGGTTTAGTTATACATGTGTGTGTGTGCATGTGTGTAGGCTTGGCCATCATTTATGTGCTCTCTGTCACCTGGGGCTGGATGGCAAATGGCCCAGCAAAACACAAAGGACAATGCCCAAGAACTAGTCAGCCATTCCCCATCTGAGGGGCCAAAATGTAAATCTCTCTGTTACAGTATCCATAGGACTGACTATTGAATGTGTGATAGAATAATCAAATCTAATCTAATTGTATTGCTCACATACACGTGTTTAGCAGATGTTATTGCGGGTGTAGCAAAATGCTTGTGCTTCTAGTTCTGACAGTGCAGTAATATCTAACAAGTAATATCTAACCATTTCACAACATATACCCAATACACACAAATCTAAGTAAGGAATGAATTAAGAATATATACATATATGGACGAGCGATGTCAGAGCGGCATGGACTACGATACAGTAGAATAGTATAGAATACAGTATATACATATGAGATGAGTAATGCAAGATATGTAAACATTATTAAAGTGGCTAGTGTTCCATTTCTTAAAGTGGCCAGTGATTTCTAGTCTATGTCTATAGGCAGCAGCCTCTATTGTGCTAGTGATGGCTCTTTAACAGTCTTATGGCCTTGAGATAATACTATAATAATAATAATAAATAATATGCCATTTAGCAGATGCTTTTATCCAAAGCGACTTACAGTCATGCGTGCATACATTTTTTTGTGTATGGGTGGTCCCGGGGATCAAACCCACTACCTTGGCGTTACAAGCGCCGTGCTCTACCAGCTGAGCTACAGAGGACCACACTATAGTATCCATGTCCATTTCTATCTGAAACTTTTCCTCTAAAGAGGACTCTGACGATATCTATATGTATGTATGATCACTGTGGTAACTTGTATCTCTATGCATAAGGGTTTTATGGTCCTCTCAAGAATTCTGTCTTATTTACATTGATCTCATCCCCCACACAAGCCTTTAGATGCTGTGACACCCCGTGGAGATTGGGCATGGGTCAGGTTACTGTAAACTTGGTATCATTTGATTGGTCAATGGTGGTTGGTTTTCGGTTGAAAGAGTTACACCTTCAGATGTTATGAATTGAATCACATGCCTTTGTTCTCTCTTATCCTGTAACCAGTCCATGGAGGAAAGTTGCATGATCAATTCTAATTTCCTAGGCTTCTATTTCCTAGGCTTCTATTACAAACTATTACAGACTACAAAGGGAAGCACAGCCGCGAGCCACCCAGGACACGAGCCTACCAGATGAGCTAAATTACTTCTATGCTCGCTTTGAGGCAAGTAACACTGAAAGCATCAGCTGAGAGCATCAGCATGAGAGCATCAGCTATTCCGGACGACTGTGTGATCACGCTCTCCGTAGCCGATGTGAGTAAGACCTTTATACAGGTCAACATTCACAAGGCTGCAGGGCCAGACGGATTACCAGGACGTGTACTCCGAGCATGCGCTGACCAACTGGCAAGCGTCTTCACTGACATTTTCAACCTCTCCCTGTCTGAGTCTGTAATACCAACATGTTTTAAGCAGACCACCATAGTCCCTGTGCCCAAGAACACTAAGATAACCTGCCTAAATGACTACTGACCCGTAGCACTCACTTCTGTAGCCATGAAGTGCTTTGAAAGGCTGGTCATGGCTCACATCAACACTATTATCCCAGAAACCCTAGACCCACTCCAATTTGCATAACGTCCCAACAGATTCACAGATGATGCAATCTCTATTGCGCTCCACACTGCTCTTTCACACCTGGACAAAAGGAACACCTATGTGAGAATGCTATTCATTGACTACAGCTCAGCATTCAACACCATAGTGCCCTCAACGCTCATCACTAAGCTAAGGACCCTGGGACTAAACACCTCCCTCTGCAACTGGATCCTGGACTTCCTGACGGGCCGCCCCCAGGTGGTAAGGGTAGGTAACAACACAACCACCACGCTGATCCTCAACACGGGAGCCCCTCAGGGGTGCGTGCTCAGTCCCCTCCTGTACTCCCTGTTCACTCATGACTGCATGGCCAGGCACAACTCCAACACCATTATTAAGTTTGCCGATGACACAACAGTGGTAGGCCTGATCACCGACAACGACAAGACAGCCTATAGGGAGGAGGTCAGAGACCTGGCCGTGTGGTGCCAGGACAGCAACCTCTCCCTCAACGTGATCAAGACAAAGGAGATGATTGTGGACTACAGGAAAAAGAAGAGGACCGAGCACACCCCCATTCTCATCGACGGGGCTGTAGTGGAGCAGGTTGAGAGCTTCAAGTTCCTTGGTGTCCACATGACCAACAAACTAACATGGTCCAAGCACACCACGACAGTCGTGAAGAAGGCACGACAAAACCTATTCCCCCTAAGGGGACTAAAAATATTTGGCATGGGTCCTCAGATCCACAAAAGGTTGTACAGCTGCACCATTGACAGCATCCTGACTGGTTGCATCACTGCCTGGTATGGCAACTGCTCGGCCTCCGACCGCAAGGCACTACAGAGGGTAGTGCGTACGGCCCAGTACATCACTGGGGCCAAGCTTCCTGCCATCCAGGACCTATGCATTTCACATTTGGCATGTCTCTTTTGTCGTGGGTCAGAGTTGCGAAGAGAACGATATGACGAGTCATATACACTTTTTTCTACTCACTTAAATTGCATACAGTCAGTTGTGTCAGTTGCTTGAAATAGGATTGATTTCTATCTCTTACGAAGCAATGCAACTAAGTTGCAGGCAATGTTTGTGGGGTGACACATGGAGCAACCCAGATGCAACTTTGTTGTAAGCAACATAAATTGCATCCAGATTGCTTCGTGTGACAGTGTGACAACCCCACTAATGTCTCACTTCCCACAGCTGGTCTCAGACTACTTTGAATGTTTGTGACAGTATCACCCATCCCCTGCTGGTGCCAAGAGGTCTAGGGCCATACATCAGGAGCCAACAACCTATTCACCCTGACAGCCTCCACTCTTTCACTGCTTAATTTCCCAGAACAGTATGCCGATATCAACAATACTTGTCTGTTGAATTCATGCCTGTTTGTGATCAAATGTAATTTTCATGATTTAAAGCGCAGGTCAATGCTCCATCACATCTGTAGGGTCCATCGCTGGGAAGAGGACAGAGTGGAAGAACACAGGTGTGTTCCCCATTGAATTAGCATGCATTTCAAATGAAACACACATATAACCTTTCCTTTTCGCAGATGAGAAATGTTTTCTTAGAATCTACTTAGAAGACAACAGCATGAAAGCCCATACCCAGTTGACAGTTTTGGACCACAATGAGAATCAGAACCGGAATAGAGGACAAGCCTCAACCATTGCTGGTAACTACGGAAACTATGCCATCCATTTTCTGATTTACACTTTAGCACTTCCTTGGTCATATTGGGATGGTAATGCAATCATTGGCCTGTCCAGATCTATTCAAACAAATGGACAAGTAATTGCCCCTTCAGGATAGCTTGGTTGACTTGGGGAAAGTGGGGGGTTTCTTTGGGGGATGGTGCTCTCTTTCAATTGTGCTCAGACACCCTTTTTTCTCTGTGGGAGGTGTGGGGCCTGACTATCTCCACTGCACTTATATGATCATTTGCATCCAGCCTGAGTGCAACGTAAATCAAATCAAATGTATTGGTCACATACACATTTTTAGCAGATGTTATTGTGAGTGTAGCGAAATGCAAGAAGTGTCCTTGTGTTTTATTGTATTCACTGGTTTATTTTCTTCTCTTTCCTAATTTCAGCCAATCCAAGATACAACGTTGTTGACCCTAAACTCAAAACAGTGTATTGCCAGGCCAATATATCAGCCCACCACTCAAAGATTCAGGAATGACCTGATGTAACACGTCCTGCAGAGACGCATGGACAAATCAGTGAAATAATGGGAGGCAAAATTCTGTGGAAGAGGCCGTCATCTGGCTGCCAACATAGCCCCATCCCAAAACCCAGCAAGGAGGTTATTGCAGCACACACATGAAGATTCAAGGACACTTGAGGGCCATTTTGAGAATGCCCTGTCTGTACTGTGTATTGTTCATTATGTGCAGTGATCTGTGTTGTGTTGTAAAAAATTACAATTACGATTCTCATGTCATTACATAGGTATACACTATGATTTGTTGGGTTTTACCAATTTACCTTCAGTATTCAAATGTTACTGACACATTGATCTGACTGCTTTATTTAATACACAACACTATCATGTGACACCGTAATAAATCACTTATAGTAGATAGTAACAAAACAGGTAGTAGTGGTTCAAATAATGGAATTTATTACTGTGATTCGACAGAATTGTAACAAAATAGAATGTACTGGTTTAGAGTGATTTGACAAAATTGGTTGGTTAGGCAATGTCTGGCTGTGAAGATGAGTCATCGTAGTGTAATTACAATAGGCCCATTACATTTACTGCCTCTGTAAATCCCACATAGACTCCTGTCGATGAGGGATATTTGCGGAGAATGGCACATACAACACAGGAAGCCAAGACTCTTCTGTTCCCTCGTCCCAGTCTCTCTCCCTTCAGTGCTCATTCAAGCACCGATAAGAAATCAACCTGTGTTGACTAAGAACACAAATTGTTATTCATGAAAAGCTAGATAAAACAAATCTAATCACAAGAAATGTTTTGATTTGATCAGAGTGCAATTATAAAACTGCAAAAGTTATGAATAGATTATCTTCCTTACACTTGTTAGTGTGTGCTGGGACAAGAAGAATAATGTCACTTACTCGATGGACAGCTGTCCATTCGGTCCAGCAGGTCTAGGCTGCTTCTTCCAATTTATTTTCAGGACATAGAAAAATGTCTCTATAACACCACAATTGATGAGCACAGAAAAGTCCTCGTGATTTGTTACACAGTCTCTCGTGCGCTGCTTTCTTCGCTGGAGATATCAAGCCCCCCAATCGATGGCAGTAACAAGTCCCACACACCTGAAGCACAAACACTCATCGTCGGTTGTCATTGGTTGTCATTTCCCACAGTTGCACCGCCAATCCTGGCTCTCACCACCGCTTCAGGTGTTATGATGATTGGCCAATAAGAAAGAAAGTAAGCTAGCTAGCTACGTTAGCTACTATAGTAAGCATCAACAATATTATGGTTAAATTCAAATATACTAATTGATAAAGAAAAAATATTTTGGGAAAAAAATGTTTAACAACGGTATAATCTTTGTAAATGATACACATGCAGCTAACAAAAATATATGGAAATATCTGCTCTACTCAAAATTACAACCAACTAATTGCAGCATTACTGCAAAAATAGAAGAGGCCAGAGGAAGGGTTAAAAAAATTGTGATGAATAAAAAAGCATACCCGTTTCATTTAAGGACCATATACAGTTGAAGTTGGAAGCTTACATACACCTTAGCCAAATACATTTAAACTCAGTTTTTCACAATTCCTGACATTTAATGTGTAACTGAGTCAGGTTTGTAGGCCTCCTTGCTCACACACGCTTTTTCAGTTCTGCCCACAAATTATCTATTGGATTGAGGTCAGGGCTTTGTGATGGCCACTCCAATACCTTGACTTTGTTGTCCTTAAGCCATTTTGCCACAACTTTGGAAGTACGCTTGGGGTCATTGTTCATTTGGAAGACCCATTTGCGACCAAGCTTTAAACTTCCTGACTGATGTCTTGAGATGTTGCTTCAAAATATCCACATAATTTTCCTTCCTCATGATGCCATCTATTTTGTGAAGTGCACCAGTCCCTCCTGCAGCAAAGCACCCACACAGCATGATGCTGCCACCCCCGTGCTTCACGGCTGGGATGGTGTTCTTCGGCTAGCAAGCATCCCCCTTTGTCCTCCAAACATAACGATGGTCATTATGGCCAAACAGTTCTATTTTTGTTTCATCAGACCAGAGGACATTTCTCCAAAAAGTGCAGTTGCAAACCGTAGTCTGGCTTTTTTATGGCGGTTTTTGAGCAGTGGCTTCTTCCTTGCTGAGCGGCATTTTGCCACAACTTTGGAAGTACGCTTGGGGTCATTGTTCATTTGGAAGACCCATTTGCGACCAAGCTTTAAACTTCCTGACTGATGTCTTGAGATGTTGCTTCAAAATATCCACATAATTTTCCTTCCTCATGATGCCATCTATTTTGTGAAGTGCACCAGTCCCTCCTGCAGCAAAGCACCCACACAGCATGATGCTGCCACCCCCGTGCTTCACGGCTGGGATGGTGTTCTTCGGCTAGCAAGCATCCCCCTTTGTCCTCCAAACATAACGATGGTCATTATGGCCAAACAGTTCTATTTTTGTTTCATCAGACCAGAGGACATTTCTCCAAAAAGTGCAGTTGCAAACCGTAGTCTGGCTTTTTTATGGCGGTTTTTGAGCAGTGGCTTCTTCCTTGCTGAGCGGCCCTTCAGGTTATGTCGATATAGGACTCGTTTTACTGTAGATACTTTTGTACCTGTTTCCTCCAGCATCTTCACAAGGTCCTTTGCTGGTGTTCTGGGATTTATTTGCACTTTTCGCACCAAAGTACGTTCATCTCTAGAAGACAGAACGTGACTCCTTCCTGAGCGGTATGACAGCTGCATGGTCCCATGGTGTTTATACTTGCGTACTATTGTTTGTACAGATGAACGTGGTACCTTCAGGCGTTTGGAAATTGCTCCCAAGGATGAACCAGACTTGTGGAGGTCTACAAATTTTTTTTTCTTGGCTGATTTCTTTTGATTTTCCCATGATGTCAAGCAAAGAGGCACTGAGTTTGAAGGTAGGCCTTGAAATACATCCACAGGTACACCTCCAATTGACTCAAATGATGTCAATTAGCCTATCAGAAGCTTCTAAAGCCATGACATCATTTTATGACCCACTGGAATTGTGATACAGGGAATTATAAGTGAAATAATCTGTCTGTAAACAATTGTTGGAAAAATGACTTGTGTCATGCACAAAGTAGATATCCTAACCGACTTGCCAAAACTATAGTTTGTTAACAACAAATTTGTGGAGTGGTTGAAAAAACAAGTTTTAATGAATCCAACCTAAGTGTATGTAAACTTGCGACTTCAACTTGCAAAATAGTTGGAAAGAGATTTTCGATGTACTGATTAAATGGCACATGGTTAATGAACTGATACAGAAAACGACACTGGATTCAAAACTTAAAGAGTTTTTCAATATACATTATTATACAAAATTCTTGCAACCAATATATTGTTATATATTTGGGGATACAACCATCCCAGCTTTGCAGATTTTGCTGCGAAGAGACAGAATCATTAGATCATTTGTTTTGGTACTGTCCATATGTAGCTTGTTTTCAGTCACAGTTTCAGGAATGGCTGAAGAATTGCAACATTTATCTGGCACTAACTCTGCACATACCACTGCTGGGTGATTTAAAAAGATATAGTCAATCGATCAATAATATAATAATACTCTTAGCAAAAATGTTTATCTTTAATGTACAATCTGTAGAAACTATGAGAATAGAAAGGTTCAGACCTTTTGTGAAACATCACAGCACAGTTGAAAAATATATGGCAAATAGAAATCAAAACTGGATGGTGTTCAGAGATTGATGGGTGGGGTTGAGTGGAGCTGAAGGGTGGTACAAAAAATAACAAGATAACTAATATAAAATATACTACGTCTGTAAAATGTATATAGGTTCAGAACTTTGGTGAAACAGCTCAGTTAAAATATATGGCAAATAAAAATCAAAACTGGATGGTCTTCAGAGATACATGGAAAGGGTTGAGGGTAGCTGAAGGATGGGACTAACAACAAACAAAATATAACTATAGTGTCCGTAAAATGTATATAGTATGTATAAGCTGGAAGTAGAGGCCTAATTGTTGTTGTCCATTAATTTACCCCAATTAGGGGAGGGGTGGTAGGGTTAGGGGAAAATAATGAAGGAAAATATATTTAAAAAATATGTACATATGTTATATAGAGTACCAGTCAAAAGTTTGGACACACCTACTCATTCAAGGGTTTTTCTTTATGTTTACTATTTTTTACATTGTAGAATAATAGTGAAGACATCAAAACTATTGAATAACACATTTTGAATCATGTAGCAACCAAAAAAGTGTTAAACAAATCAAAATATATTTTATATTTGAGATTCTTCAAATAGCCACCATTTGCCTTGATGACAGCTTTGCACACTCTTGTCATTCTCACTTTTCCAACCATCTTGAAGAAGTTCCCACATATGCTGAGCACTTGTTGGCTGCTTTTCCTTCACTCTGACGTCCGACTCATCCCAAACCATCTCAATTGGGCTGAGGTCAGGGGATTGTGGAGGCTAAGTCATCTGATGCAGCACTCCATCACTCTCCTTCTTGGTAAAATAGCCCTTACACAGCCTGGAGGTGTGCTGGAGGTGTGTTGGGTCATTGTCCTGTTGAAAAACAAATGATAGTTCCACTAAGCCCAAACCAGATGGGATGGCGTATCGCTGCAGAATGCTGTGGTAGCCATGCTGGTTAAGTGTGCCTTGAATTCTAAATAAATCACTGACAGTGTCACCAGCATAGCACCCCCACACCATAACACCTCCTCCTCCATGCTTTACGGTGGGAACTACACATGCAGAGATCATCCGTTCACCCACACCGCGTCACACAAAGACACAGCGGTTTGAACCAAAAATCTCCAATTTGGACTCATCAGACCAAAGGACAAATTTTCACCGGTCTAATGCCCATTGCTCGTGTTTCTTGGCCCACGCAGGTCTCTTCGTCGTATTGGTGTCCTTTAGTAGTGGTTTATTTTCAGCAATTAGACTATGAAGGCCTGATTCCCACAGTCCCCTCTGAACAGTTGATGTTGAGATGTGTTTGTTACTTGAACTCTGTGAAGCATTTATTTGGGCTACAATTTCTGAGGCTGGTAACTCTAATGAACTTATCCTCTGCAGCAAAGGTAAATCTGGGTCTTCCATTCCTGTGGCAGTCCTCATGAGAGCCAGTTTCATCATAGCACTTGATGGTTTTTGCGACTGCACTTGAAGAACCTTTCAAAGTTCTTGACATTTTCCGTATTGACTGACCTTCATGTCTTAAAGTAATGATGGACTGTCATTTCTCTTTGCATATTTGAGCTGTTCTTGCCATAATACGGACTTGGTAAGGGCTATCTTCTGTATACCCCCCTACCTTGTCACAAAACAACTGATTGGCTCAAACGCATGAAGAAGGAAATAAATTCAACAAATTAACTTTTAAGATGGCACACCTGTTAATTGAAATGCATTCCAGGTGACTACCTCATGAAGCTGGTTTAGAGAATGCCAAGAGTGTGCAAAGCTGTCATCAAGGCAAAGGGTGGCTATTTGAAGAATCTCAAATATAAAATATATTTTGATTTGTTTAACACTTTTTAGTTACTACATGATTCCACGTGTTATTTTATAGGTTTGATGTCTTCACTTTTATTCTGCAATGTAAAGAATTGTAAAAATAAAGAAAAATCCTTGAATGAGTAGGTGTGTCCAAACTTTTGACTGGTAGTGTATATATTTAGAAAAAATATATATGGAGGATTGGAAATGATGCAGACAATTACATTAATGGAAGTCACAATCTATCTGCAATATTAAAGCTGATCTACCCCTTCCAAAATATTTTTTACCTGCTTATACATATCTGGGCATCTGGATTGATGAAAATCTATCTTTCAAAAAGCACGTTGATGAGTTAGCTAAGACATTTTCACTACGCTTTATGACGGGCAATAGGTTCAGTACAAATCACTGCATTCTGTATCAGAAAGTAGGCTGGCTCTCTTTGAATTCTCATAGATCGATGCATTGCACTCTTTCAAAAAAAAAAGCCTTCCTGCATAAACTTCCACCGTACCTTACTTCCTTGTTAACTTACAGACGTACAAGATACCTGAATCAGTTTCAGGGATGGCCAACTCTGGAGATCCCTTCGATCTTCACTGAGTTAGATAAATCTGATTTGAGTTTTTTTTGTACCTTACTTGTGGAATAATCTCCAAGACTCTCTAAAATTGGATGCATTGGTGCCTTTAGGGCAATTCAAAAGGATGATTGAAGACCTTTTTACTGAAGAATGTGTTTGTTTTCTATGATTGTGTTTTGCTTTTCTTGTATTGATGTGAATATTGATGTGTACAGTATATCAATGTGTATATTGATGTGTATAGTGTATATTGATGTGTATTCATGTGTATTGACGTGTATACAGAGCTCATCTGTAAAAGAGACCTAGGTCTCAGCATGACTTCCTGTCAATATAAAGGTTAAATAAAAAATATATCTTAGAGTTTTTAATTAAAGAGCCTTTTCAGACAGTTTCAGTCTTCTCTTCTCTTCAATTCTCAATCAAAACAGCAAACAATGACAAAGCTTTGTTGCTGTGATGATTCTGCTTCCCACCGGTGCAGAATGTAGAGACAATATTGTCCTTCCACAATAGACTGTTTCCTTGGAAGATAAATGGTAATTGTTTATTTTCCACGTCATTACAGAAAACCACCCAAACAATCATTCTCCACCAGGAAATGTATTGGAGTGACCTGGTATATTTTAGTCTGGTCGTTCTGAGAAAATCATACAGAGAAAATGTGTGTTCTCATCTATTCATCAATAGATGAGTTATTCTAATCTGGGGCTACAGTCTTCTCATATTTGCTTTCACATATCTCCAACTCAATTGACTTAGTTCCGTCACATTGTTGATAGCCTGCGTCACATAGCAGGGTTGAAGAAAGGAAAGGGACATTGTGTCCAAGTCCTTGCTGCAGGACACTGGCTGGATTTGTCCATCAGTACAAGAGGTCAAACTGCTTAAACATTAGATAATCAGATGTTGAATACACATTTTTATTTATTGATAAAGAGAAATAGGTTTTTCCGAAAGCTTTTAACTGTTGCTACCACAACCGTTATATACATCTCTGTTGCCAAATTAGATTTTATTCCTGTGTTGCACTTTAGAACCACATCAAGGTACCAGCACCTTCCTGAAATAGCCCCAAAATGTACCAAACATTTCAAAGGGAGATATACACAGCGCCTACGGCAGCATTGTTTTGACCATTGTGGGACTAGAGGTAATCTATGTGAGCATCTAAGCAATATGCATAGTTTCTCATTCCTCCTTCACCTCTGATAACCTTAGCACTAGAATAGCCGGGCCTCAACGAGTACCAATAGCCACCAATGCCGCACCCCTGGGGCATCTTTTTTAAGAGTCTAATACATCAATTAAATATACACTATCACAAAGAAATCCATTATTATTTTGTTTAGGCAGGTCTTAAAGGAATAATACACTCAAAAGCTATAGTTTGGTATTTTTTTCATTAGTCCACTGTTGAAACAGTCCCAAAATGTTTTGCATGTCAGCAATCAAGTTTTCAAGATATAGGACTTTACTCATTACACTTGCCACATCTATCATCATGATGATGCATTTTACATCATGTGGCAAGTGTCAATTTGCTTTTTTAAAGTCTTATATCTTGAAAACTTGATTGCTGACAAACAAAACATTGTGGGACTGTATCAACAGTGGACTAATAAAGAAAAAAATACAAAACATTTAGTAGATTATTACATTATGATGCTAAGAACAAATGTTTTTCAAAATAACAGAACAGCATATTTTGTCCTCCTAAAACTGCATTCTTTTTGTGTTATCAAAATACTAACAACGTCAGTGTGTTAAATACTTATTTAGGAAAAGTCAAGGACAGAGGGGGACATGACTTTTAGAATGACAGATATGTAAATGTTTTATTCACATGACGCTCAAAAGGCGTCGTTGGCGGTTCTACTGTTCTACAAATTTGTTGCGGTGTAGATAGAACGCTGTAGCTTAATCTCATAAGCCTCATCCTCTGACAGTTCGGTGACGACACTTCCCCCTGAGGCAAAGTAGAACAATCATCAAAACTCTGCTCCAAAACATAACCCTGGTGCCACAGAGACAATTCCTCTGGCTTTGGCAGCTGGTGATGAGTGTCTTAGTGTAGTGTGGTGAGAGAGAGCATCCCTCTCTTTACAGAAACACCAATGACTCTGACTAAGAAGCTTCCTATTTTGGCAGGGGCCCCCTGTTCATCTACACATCTGTAAACCCATGTGGGAAATAGCTCATTAAGAAGAGCAACCAACCAAGGTTCAAAATCACTGTGAAAAAGAGTCAAATAAGAAAAGTTTGTGTGGTAACTTTGCATTCACTCTTGTTTCAATAGTGTGACACAAAACACATCCAATGGTCCATTCAGTTTAGCTGTTCTTGTGGGATACTAACAGTTTAGTCTAAAAAAAGATGCACAGACACATGCGCACATGTGCACACGCGCTCACGCACACACATAGACATAGACACACACCTTTTGTCTAGTTGAATCTTAATGATGACTCGCATGTTATTTTCACTATCATGTCCTTCCCTGAGGGAGAGATGCTAGTTTATATTACCATGCCTGTTTCCGCATTGACAAATATTAGCATAGAAATGTCCATTAAACATTGTTTAAAGAGACAGCTGCAGGGCTATTCTCTCACTGTAATTCTGGAGGTCTCTTTCTCTCCCTGTCTTTTCTCTCTCTCCCCCTTTCCCTCCTCTCGTCCTCCACAGTGCACTCTTACTAGGTGTGTTAACATTTTCAGCCACCTGGAATCCTGATGCAGCCTCTGGCTCCAACACCTGCGTTCTCTCCAAGAAAATAACAGCTTACACAAACACACAAACTTTCACGCACGTACATTTATAAACCCTCTCAGATATAAACTCATACACAAGCACAGATCTGTACACGTACACACCGTCTGCAGTCTGGCTAGGGTCTGAGTGACCGTAACCCCCGCTGTCCTGATCACCCCGATCCCCTCCACTGTTCCGTGCAGGAGAGGGTTACCATGGCAGCCAATGGAAGCTGAGGGCTTTTGATTACCACTCATTCCCCATAGAGGACCTTGTTAAAACATCTTCCTCCTCCTCCTCACTTTCCATCTTGTTGTCTCTCACCATATCTCTGTCTGTATCTCTCTCTCATCTCTCAATTTAATTTACCTCTATCTCTCTTTCTCGTTGTCTGCAGCTCTCTGCCCCCTATCTCTATTTCTTTCTCTCTCTTTTTCATCTCTCTCCGACTCCATAAAGACTCCTGTGTGTTGTGATATGAGATGTTTGTGACAAGTGGAGACACAAAAACACAGGATACCTTCTTCCGAGAGTCTGCAAGTGCTCTCCTTTCACTGCCTCCCTCAATTAAGAGTGCCCTCATCTCTACCAGAGTCCCTGTCTAGTCACACCGTGGGAGAATATACCAATGTTTACAATATCCAATTTGCTATTGATTTCAAATAGCACTATCACTTCCTATAGAATGATTAAAAACAAATGTACATCAGGGAGAAGACGAGCCCCAATCACACAAGCATTTGCTAATTAGTGGGCATGTGATTGAGCGGGACACATTGTCAGTGATGCCTGCTTTAATCAAGTCGATTTTAAATCATTTTACCCTCGTTCATACCTTAGTTCTTTAAGGCTAAAAAACATGATTAGTATTCTGGGTCAACCTCTCTGTGAGCAGAGCAGAGCAGGCAGTCTCAGAAGGACAAGGAGAGGAGACAGTTTAACATTGTAACAGCTCGCTGCTGGAACTACAAGGTCAGTGTCATATGGAGGTTGACTATAGTCTGAAACTCACCACTCAACTGCCTGTTGCCATGGAGAACATGAAATATGTTGTTTAAACATGGATGTGAAAGTGTTCTGGGAAGTCTTTTTGTGGTTCATAACCTATTGTACAAGCTCAGCACATACATTCATGTGTGGTGCACATACTGTACATCTACAAACACACCAGGGTTGGGGTTAATTTGTATTGAAATCAGTCAATTCAGGAAGTGATTTGAATTCACAAATTCAAAAATGGAAAAACCTTTGAAAGAACTAGCTTCTCCTTTTCAGTTTATTGAGAAATTGTTGAAAATAGATGCCCCTTTTACCATTATTGAACTGGAATTTCTGACTTGACTGACTTCCATTCGAATTGACACCAACCCTGAAACAGACACACCTGTATAGGGACACACATGTGAAGACACATACATTAACTTGCTTAAACACACATACAGAGAGCCCCTCCCAGCGTCACACATACACAGGAATCTGCCACAGAATTCCAAACAACAAGTTTTATGATTTAAACAGTGAGTCCCTAGTGAAGCTACCACTGTCTGTAGAAAAGTTCCAGTGTTTAGTTTCATGCCTGTTCTCCTGAGGTCAAACCTGTAACTTCCAACTCCTGTCATAACAAAAGCCCAGTAACTTTGGACAGGGTGAACTGAGAGAAAGCCCAAGCAGGGAACGATGAGTCCCACTAGACTGTCCAAACCTACTGATAGAGATTAGACAGACAGACAAAGTTTGGTCATTCACTGGAGGAAAGGCTTTTCATACAGCTCAACTCTCCAAACAACAGAGCCCCTAAAAATGACTACACTGCATTGCAGCCTGACTTAGGCTAATGTTTGTTTTCTGCGATGCATGGAGAGATAGTGTTGTGTTTGTGACTGTGTGTGTGTCTGTGTGTGTGTGTGTGCGTGCGTGTGTTTCCGTGTGCTTGCGTGCGTGAATCCTTATTTGCATGCATTGTTGAACATGAGAAAAATGCTTTCAGAGTTTGATCTCAAGGGAAACTGAGGTATATGTTGGTTTATGTGATCAAATCCACAATAGCTTAGAAAGAGGGGCAGGAATCTACATTACACAAGGATTATGGGTAGAGAGAGAAAATATGAATCATAGTATTATAATATCACTGGGGGAATTTCTCTCTAAAGTCAGAGTTTAGCTGAAAACAGAGTGGCAGAGATCTCAAGGTCTGAGCTATTTTGCGCTGTACTGTACTGTGTTCTTCAGTGTTGTGCTGATGAGCAGACTGGACTGCTTTTTCCCAAATGCCACTACCCTCCAGTTCTGGGGGAAAAGCACTGCATATTTTTTCAACATTGAGGCATGCATCTCTCTCTCCTTTCCTTGTTTCCACCCTTGCTCTCTCTCTCCTTTCCTTGTTTCCACCCTTGCTCTCTCTCTCCTTTCCTTGTTTCCACCCTTGCTCTCTCTCTCTCCTTTCCTTGTTTCCACCCTTGCTCTCTCTCTCTCTCTCTCCTTTCCTTGTTTCCATCCTTGCTCTCTCTCTCTCTCCTTTCCTGGTTTCCACCCTTGCTCTCTCTCTCTCTCCTTTCCTTGTTTCCACCCTTGCTCTCTCTCTCATTTCCTTGTTTCCACCCTTACTCTCTCTATCCTTTCCTTGCTTGTTCTACCTCTCCCCATCTCTCTCTCTCCTGGTCTTGAGATTGTAACCTCCTTAAAACCGTCCTTAAAGTGCTTTGTCCTTAATAGGAGAGAAAGTGATGCATGACTTGTTTGCATCGTAGTGGAAAAATAACATGGTTCATTGTTGACGTTACAGATATGACCAGGAGGAATTTTTAAATCCTTTTCAAATTTGTCTAATAATTCACCAGGGTCTGTAATGAGTAATCTTAGAGCATGGACCATACAATCAGAAACATATGAACTGAGAATACCCCTGGAGTGATTTGGCTAGCTTGAATTGTTGTCTTCAGCTCAATTGTATTTGACGGTAGTCTCAAATCTATTCATATTTAATACCCAATCTATATATATATATGTTACTTCAGTGTGTATATGTTATTATAAGTCTACATGATTGTGACACTCTCTCCTCCTCCCTCTCTCTCACTCTCTGCCAGACCCAAATCACTCTATCTTTACAGCATGGCACATGTGTTAATGAGTGTTAGACGTCAAACAAAGAGAGCTCTCTGCAAACCTGTAGTCTGTATTCCAACACAGAGCCTAACACTCTTGGATTTATGTAACACTTTATGTAGCGATGTATGTGGTGCTTTTCCAGATGCTCAAAGAGGCTTGACATTGTAATTTAGTATTTCTTAAGAAAAGCCATCATGTGTAATAACAGCACTCTTGTCAAACAGTTATTGTCCTCAACTTCTCACATCGCTTCATGATTATGCCATGTAATCCACAGATATGTAATTATGTTTCATGTTGTCAGTAACTTTAAAGGAGGGAGGGGGTGGGCGGGTAGCAGGGTGGGTTTGTATTATGGAGAAGCTTTAGTGACAGGCTCATATCACATCTGAAGAAAATGCTCCTCAAACGGCCAAGTCATAATTACACATGCAAATTATACTTAAAGGAGCGCACACTGGAATAATCCCATAGAAGAACATGTACATATGCATTCCTAGATGCTTCATACTGGCAGCAAAATGAATTGGTTGATTACATAACACACACACACACACACACACACACACACACTTCCTCATGCACTCAGATGAATTCCACAGGTCTGGTGTGTGAGCAGTGGTAGTGGGAGACATATGAGTGGGAATGTAGGGAGGCAGAGGACAGTGATGGTTGAGACACTCCGTAACTGTTGTGAAGTAGATCTAATCCCCCAGAGACTCAATCCCAACCCTCCCTGAGGACTCCTCACCATGGCAACAGAGCCATGAGATCCAACACTTTGGAGAAACCAGAGGAACAGGTAGGAGGTGGCAGACTGACTGACAGCGTGACGGCCTCCTCACCTCTCTCCTCTCATCTTTCCATTCCTCACCTATCTCCCCTCTTTTCTGCCCCTCACATCTCCCTAATTATCACTTTCCCCCTCATGCCCTCCCCGCATCTCTCTCCTCTCGGCTCCCCCCTCAACTCTCTCCGCCCCAACCCCCCTCCTCCCATCTTTCTCCTCCAATCTCAACCATCATCTCAGGGACCCTATATCCACACCTGGGCCACTGCACATCCTTGGGGTTCAGTCACCAGCCACCACCTCAAGAAAATCCATCAACTGTGTGAGTAATTGATTAATTAATCAATAGTGGTTAAGTTAAGTGATTTCAGGGATTGTATGTGAAGCTGACTGGGAGCTGCCAATGAAACTGTTTCAGATACAACATTCTTGAGCTGTGGCGTACAGAAGTGTACAGTATGTGCATACGTGTGAGAAGAGAGGGCTTGTGTCCCTTGTAAATGTCCTAACACACAGTGCTATGTCAATCCTGTGTTATTCCTATCCAACCCTACAGCTCCAGCCTGTACCCATTTCCTCTGTGTTCCATAAACACACATCCCTCATCCTGACACACTCTCATAACACACACGGGCTCACTGAAATATGGACACAGACTTAGAAACCTTTCTTTCAGTGTATGTATATATTCATGTGTGTAGGCCTGTGATGATAAAACCTGGAGGTGAAAACTAAAGCACAACCATTAGAAGAAAAAAAAAGAATGTCGAGCTGCATGTCAAATGCACCACTTTGGTGTTCTGAGCTACTCAACCAGATTAAAATCCAACGTGTTGTGGCTAGAGGGCTGTTTCACCTTGACTAGAACAATGCTATCAGTGTGTTCCACGCTTCTGCTAGTACACAACAGGGTGATCCCTTCCTATGTCTACTGAGGGAGGTCCTGATTGACTCCACACTGAGCTCTGTGTGTGTGTGTGTGCGTTTATATAGCGATATAGGGTTGGTGTGTGTGTAGACTCACTCTTGACGGTTGCTGTCCTGGTACAGTTGTAGAGGATGGCCAGCTCTCCAAACACCTTCCCAGGTCCCATGGTGCACAGCTTCACACTCTCCTTTGTCACCTCCACCCTACCATCTGAAAAAAAACACACTCACACTCTTAATATATCTGAAAACGCAGACACACACATTCTTAATATATCTGAAAACACACACAAAAATACACACTCTTAATAATATAACTGTAAATACACATAGAAGTGGTTTTCACATATCATCTGTACTTGACTTTGCACATCATCGTGGCCCATCTAGCAAAGTATATCAGAGCAGGATGCTAGTAAACTGATAGACTGCAGGTTCAATCCCTGTATGGATCACATACTATTATCCCCTAGTATGCATGACTAAGCAGTAAGATACACCATTAAGTAGACTGTGAAATCACACAGTTCACAATGGCTTGGCATTCAGAAGCAACAGTATATAAAATCGATATAAAATATTAAACCCAAACCAAGGGAATGGTTCAGAGACAATGGGTTATGTCCTGAACTGGTGAAGTTTAAGGACATCCTTTCTGTGTGATTGGGGCTGTGAAGGGTGATGGGTGTGATTGCACAGCCTGTTTGTCTGTGATTGGAGCAGAGTATAGCTATTGTGTTTAGATGCACCTCATCACAGAAATATGCATACTCCAGAGGAACTAGAGCTCTGATTGGTTAAGAAAAGGGGAACTGGGAAAAAAGACTGTGGCAGTAAACAAAGTGATGGGCAGGTACCTGATGAAAATAACTGAAGCAGAAGAGAAGAGAAGAGAGGAGAAAAGGAGAGGAGAAAAGGAGAGGAGAAAAGGAGAGGAGAAAAGGAGAGGAGAAAAGTGAGTCACATTCTTGAAGTTGAACTTTCAGAAGCTCTAGTCCCAAACACCTGTCAGAGTTTGTGATAATACAAGGGTGTCAGACATGTGTATGTGATGCTCACTACCTAAAAAAACTGAACTTTCGCTTTGCAAATAAAGTAAATTTTTATTGAGTTTGAAAATGTACAACTTCTGTATTGTTCAGCAAGAACATGAGGTATAGACAGTGTACACTCACAGCATAGGTGTGTGTGTGTACTGTATGTGTGTGTGTGCATGTGTGCAACTGCTAAAATTCTGTGTTCCACTTAACTCTTTGCACTGCCCTCCTTCAACGCTCTCTTTGTGTTACGACCTTTGTGTAAACTCGTCCTCTTTCGCTAAGCAGACAGAGAGACAGCTGGAGATGAGAGGATAAACCAGAATACTCCACCATAAAAAAAAACACATTACCTCTTAGATGTTAAGTTAACTATTTGGGGGACTTTAAGCGGCTCTGGACTGGTTCTGACTGACATTCTGGTGTATAGGCAGGTAGCTTAGTGGGTAAGAGCATTGTGCCAGTAACCGAAAGGTTGCTGGTTCTAATCCCCGAGCCAACTAGGTGAAAAATCTGTCGATATGCCCTTAAGCAAGGCACTTAACCCTAATTGCTCCTGTAAGTCGCTCTGGATAAGAGCGTCTGCTAAATGACGTAAATGTAGAGCGCTCGGTGAAAGCCGTAGGGTCCCATTCCTTATGGTGCCAGAAAGCCCCATCTGTCTGCTCTCCACTACCACTCTCTCAGCAGAGTTGACTTGAAGTGTCAGGTTTCAGACCCTACATTTGCAAAGGGAGTGATGTGTCACATTTTCTGGCCTATCCAGTCAAATAATCGATTTGCTCTTCCTCTGAGCGACGGAGCCCAGCCTGGAAGACAACATATGCAAGGTGACAGTTGAGCGAATCCAACAGTTGACGTTTCATCTCTCTGTGATATTCTCGGCCGGATTTAGAGCTCTCAACATGAAAAAAATGGTGTCTCTGCGAAGCTCAGTGGATGTTTAGGAGAAAAGTCATTTACATTTTAGTCATTTAGCAGACGCTCTTATCCAGAGCGACTTACAGTTAGTGAATACATATATATATTTTTTTATACTTGCCCCCCCGTGGGAATCGAACCCACAACCCTGGCGTTGCAAACGCCATGCTCTATCAACTGAGCTACATCCCTGCCGGCCATTCCCTCCCCTACCCTGGACAACGCTGGGCCAATTGTGCGCCGCCCCATGGGTCTCCCGGTCGCGGCCGGCTGCGACAGAGCCTGGATTCGAACCAGGATTTCTAGTGGCACAGTTTGCACTGCGATGCAGTGCCTTAGACCACTGCGCCACTGTGCCGACTCTGTCGTCAGTTATATGAAATGGTGCCAATGTTGTACTGTCATTAAGTATGATCATATTTATTTTACAGTTACAGTAGGGGAAAAAAGTATTTAGTCAGCCACCAATTGTGCAAGTTCTCCCACTTAAAAAGATGAGAGAGGCCTGTAATCTTCATCGTAGGTACACGTCAACTATGACAGACAAAATGAGAAAAGACAATCCAGAAAATCACATTGTAGGATTTTTAATGAATTTATTTGCAAATTATGGTGGAAAATAAGTATTTGGTCAATAACAAAAGTTTCTCAATACTTTGTTACATACCCTTTGTTGGCAATGACACAGGTCAAACGTTTTCTGTAAGTCTTCACACGGTTTTCACACACTGTTGCTGGTATTTTGGCCCATTCCTCCATGCAGATCTCCTCTAGAGCAGTGATGTTTTGGGGCTGTCGCTGGGCAACACGGACTTTCAACTCCCTCCAAAGATTTTCTATGGGGTTGAGATCTGGAGACTGGCTAGGCCACTCCAGGACCTTGAAATGCTTCTTACGAAGCCACTCCTTCGTTGCCCGGGCGGTGTGTTTGGGATCATTGTCATGCTGAAAGACCCAGCCATGTTTCATCTTCAATGCCCTTGCTGATGGAAGGAGGTTTTCACTCAAAATCTCATGATACATGGCCCCATTCATTCTTTCCTTTACACGGATCAGTCGTCCTGGTCCCTTTGCAGAAAAACAGCCCCAAAGCATGATGTTTCCACCCCCATGCTTCACAGTAGGTATGGTGTTCTTTGGATGCAACTCAGCATTCTTTGTGAGTTGAGTTTTTACCAAAAAGTTCTATTTTGGTTTCATCTGACCATATGACATTCTCCCAATCCTCTTCTGGATCATCCAAATGCACTCTAGCAAACTTCAGACGGGCCTGGACATGTACTGGCTTAAGCAGGGGGACACGTCTGGCACTGCAGGATTTGAGTCCCTGGCGGCGTAGTGTGTTACTAATGGTAGGCTTTGTTACTTTGGTCCCAGCTCTCTGCAGGTCATTCACTAGGTCCCCCCGTGTGGGTCTGGGATTTTTGCTCACCGTTCTTGTGATCATTTTGACCCCACGGGGTGAGATCTTGCGTGGAGCCCCAGATCGAGGGAGATTATCAGTGGTCTTGTATGTCTTCCATTTCCTAATAATTGCTCCCACAGTTGATTTTTTCAAACCAAGCTGCTTACCTATTGCAGATTCAGTCTTCCCAGCCTGGTGCAGGTCTACAATTTTGTTTCTGGTGTCCTTTGACAGCACTTTGGTCTTGGCCATAGTGGAGTTTGGAGTGTGACTGTTTGAGGTTGTGGACAGGTGTCTTTTATACTGATAACAAGTTCAAACAGGTGCCATTAATACAGGTAACGAGTGGAGGACAGAGGAGCCTCTTAAAGAAGAAGTTACAGGTCTGTAAGAGCCAGAAATCTTGCTTGTTTGTAGGTGACCAAATACTTATTTTCCACCATAATTTGCAAATAAATTCATTAAAAATCCTACAATGTGATTTTCTGGATTTCTGACGTGTACCGTGTACCTATGATGAAAATTACAGGCCTCTCTCATCTTTTTAAGTGGGAGAACTTGCACAATTGGTGTCTGACTAAATACTTTTTCCCCACTGTATAAGAAAGGTGATATCTTATAGTAAGTCATTTATAATTAGATTGTTACTATATTTAGAAAGCATTTAAGTTATTTCAAGCCCTATTGCCCCACTTATGTTGAATTGGAAAAAAAATCCTATATGATTTTTCATATTTGTACAATGTAGTTGAGCTTGTGTCCTCAAAGGTGAGTACACCGCAGCAATTTATAACTATTTTTACCAGAAAGGTGAGTTCCAGACCTTTCTAAAACTATGCAACAATACCAGTTATTGTTTATGGCCATCTCATGAAAAATAATTACGTTTGGGTATGTCTATTTAGGCGGAAATCAACATTTTGCCCAATTATTAAACACTGCAATGGTTCACCTCGCTCTAAAATTGCATTCTAATCAAACTGAAGGCTAGCCAATAAACCATCCTGGATCAGTCTGTAGTTATTCTGTTCTAACATATTAAACTCCCATTAACTCCTAAACACAGAGTTGCTGCTTCAATACATTGGCCATGTAGTTGTCTATATAAGGGTGACACAGATAGTTAAAACAATAATCTGAACTGCTGGAAATGTGCAACGTTTTTTGCAGTCTATGGACCATGAAGGTCAAAATATTAATTATTATGCAACGATGTGAGAAGACACATGGACACCTGCACTTATAGGCTATGTCCAGTGGATATAAAATGTCCAGGTAAATTGGTGCCCTAGCCTAGATTATATCTAGATGACAACATTCTATGCAGACAGGTGAAGATCCAATGCAATATTCTATGGTAACAGAAGCAGTCAGTCAGTTCAAACAGGGGGTATGTTTTGGGTGAGTTCATAATCACACGATGTATGATTACCATGCGTTATAGGGAAATAATGCACACTCTAGAACAGTGGTTCCCAAACTCTGGGGCACGCATGGGTCAGCATTATTATTATTATTATTATTTTTAAAGGAACTCAGTCCGGCTTTAAACTTACTCTTGAAAGTTGTAATAGTAGAACGCACAAGGTGCAATTTCGAAATTGGGAAGTGCATCATCAGTTCCTCTTGTCATGTTAGTCATTGCATACCTTAGAGACCTATTTATAACTTGTCAGAAATGTCCAGATCTACTATCCCATGTCAGCTAACGTTTATTTATTGAGGTTTTCTAGCCCATAGATTTTGTTGTAAGTTTTTTGTCACTCAAATATCACATGAATAGACATTAGACATGGCAAAATGTATAGAATTGCAAGAAAATGTGCTTTAAAAGTGCAACATTTTCTTTGCACCCCATGACAAAATGTGTAGAATTGCAGGAAATAAGCTTTAAACCTGCAAAATTCTCTCCACCAACAAGAGGGGTGTGAACAGTTTGTGCATTGAACAGTGCTTGCGCCCATAGAAATAGATGTGGCGTGCACGTGCAGGGGGTGGCACGGGGTGTTCCACAATGCTGGAAGGGGGGCCCGGAGTGAAAACGTTTGGGAACCCCTGCTCTAGAATGTCCTTCAAGCCAATCAGAAATGATTATTCAACAATTAAATAATACATGAGGGGTATTTAGTATTTAAGCAATAAGGCATGAGAACCTGGGGATTATTGTGTGATAACTCGACTAAGGGCTGTTCTCAGGCCGGAGGAGAAGGTCTGTTCTTAGGCCAGGGTTCGAGGGCTTTATTGCTTTTATAAAACGGTTGCCAACATATAAAAAAAATTATTTATGACATTTCTACAGTAAAAACATTATTTTAACCAGTACATTTGTTTCTGCATTCTGAATTTGCTAGTCAAGCGGGCTGGTCGTTAGTTATTTTCTAGCCTCTTCACGAAGCAGGTTTCCCTAAAACGGGAAGCTTGGGGAAGTTCCATGACAGAAATCAGCTAAAGAGGGGCGGGAACCTGGTGTAAATCAGTGACGCCTCGTAACATGTCAAACCAATCAAATGCCTTGCTTGGGCGGAGCTCCAAAGGTGCTCACCAGATTAGTGCCGTAGGATCAACAGTGTATGAGGACAAAACATTTCAACAAAACAAGCACTGGTGACAAAGCATTTTAGAATGTTTACAGCACACTGGTTTTCACAGCATTTCTCTGGTCTACAATGCTGGCCATATCAATACTTTTTATTTTGACGTTTCTGAAGTGATATTTGGCTGAAAAGGCTAGCATGAGGGACAAGAAGTAGCTAGCCACAATGCGGTTCGTTTTGAGAAAAGTCAGCTAACCTTATAAGCTACCTAGGTATAACTAACTAGCTAGCTAATAGCTAGTTACATTTCTCTCACGATTATAAAGCCAACAAAATGTTAATAAAAACAGCATATTATTTACCTAAAAGGTTAGCTTTGTTAGCCCAGTCACTAGCTTATTCCGGGTTAGTGATACATAGAGCAACCATGTAAACTGCAATCATTTTGCTAGCAACATTGCTAAAATTAATGAAGTTAAATGAACCTCATAAAATGTTACCTGTGATCAGGGGCGCAACTTAGGTGGGGGACATAACTTTTTTTGTTTTGATTTTTGTTTTTATCCAGTCAGATAAACACTCCAAACAGCCTACCCGACCGCTCGGAGGCGTCCTAAAACACACCGTTGCCTAGTTTGTATCACATTCCAATGATAAAACTGGGGGTGACATGTCCCCCCCCATCCCCAGTGAAAGTTGCGCCCCTGCCTGTAATGCTCATCTCCTGTCGCCTAATTATCATCTCCTTATTTTCATACTGTACCTAAATGAGAAGGATTGGATTTGCACTGAACCATTTTCTGACAGCACTTAAAAGGCATGTACAAAATCTGGTATTTGGTTTGCCTCATATACATTGTCTACTGGTATCATTTTAAATTGAGCTATTCTCTGCTTCAGATGACAGATGCCCATAAGGCCAGTAATGCCATCATACTGTGGGCCAATGGCTGCATGGACGATGCATGCGATATATGATAAACTGGAAAATGGATTCACATAGCATATACTGTGAGAAAGTGACAATCAAATAAAACAGATTGGAGATCTTACAACTAGACAAAAGGAAATGTTCATTTGAGAATACAACACAGAAACACAGACACATTAAAGACATAACTGCACTTTATTGCATGATTGTGTTATGTGATTAATCAACATTGACACTAGTTCATTTTGAATATCAGTTTAACAGTTAAAACACGTTTAAACACTTCACTTCAAAGAGGCAACACTTCATCACTTCAAAATGTACAAATAAGCTAACTTGTATGTAAAGATTAGACATCTTAGTGTAAACAGCAATAGATCATTGAATAGTAACACGTAGGCTATTATTCCAAAAGCATAATTTCAGGTGAAAAAAAAAACTCCATACCAGCGGTGGCCAACCTTGCTCCATGGATCCCTGATCTACTGGGTGAGCAGACTTCCAGCCCAGCAATAGCACACTTACATTTGATAAGTTGAACCAGGTGAGTCATTGTCTGAACCGTTAACGTTAGGTAGTAAGTGGCTACTGTGCTTGAAATTTAGCTAGCTTGTTGCTACCTGGATAGCTACTAGTAAACAATAGCTGGAACGACCTAGCGAACAGACGCGAACTGGCTGAGTCAATTCAGTGGCTATCTTTGCACTTGGCTAGCTAACAGTAGCTGCTAGGGGTAAGTTATAACCTACATTTGTGTTTTGTTTTTACATATTGGTAGCCAGAGTCGTTCAAGGAATTCGGGACATGGGTGACTAGTTAACGTTAGCTTGGCTCTGTGTGTTCGTGCCGTGAAAGGAGGGGTTTCTTCTTTGTCTGAAAGCAATGGCTAGCTAGTATGCTAACTATTCTAGCTAACTAACTGGCTGAATAAGTTGACGACGGACTCGCTCAAGCTGTCAGGACTAACCCACAACGTTAGACACGAACACGAACGATCTGCTTGGCGTGTTGACACACTGGTGGTTTGTTGTGGCCGAGTTATGGTGCTAAACCGTGTTGTTGGAGTCCGGCATGCTAGCTGGCTGTGGCGTCTTATGACTAGGTGCCCTGCACGATTTTCACGGAAGAATACTGTACCAAGTTAGCTAGCTGAATAAACTAAGTTAGTCTGTAGTTTACAACAATTATAGTTTCTGAGGTGGAAGTTGGGAGAGTTATATTTGGGTGTTGTGGTGAGGGAGGCACCGCTCTCTCCTTTCCCAGATGTTTAGTTCATTTCATTCCGATCTCCTTTGCATTATTGTAGCCATTTTCTGTAGCCTGTCAACTATGCCTCTGTCTATCCCTGTTCTCTCCTCTCCGCACAGGCTATACTAACGCCTCACACCGCGTGGCTGCTGCCTCTCTAACCTGGTGGTCCTGCACGCACCACCCACGTGGAGTTCCAGGTCTCAGGCAGCCTCTGGAACTGCCGTTCTGCTGCCAACAAGGCAGAGTTCATCTCAGCCTATGCTACCCTCCAGTCCCTCGACTTCTTGGCGCTGACGGAAACATGGATTACCACTGAAAACACTGCTACTCCTACTGCTCTCTCCTCGTCTGACCATGTGTTCTCGCATACCCCGAGAGCATCTGGTCAGCGGGGTGGTGGCACAGGAATCCTCATCTCTCCCAAGTGGACATTCTCTATTTTTCCCCTGACCCATCTGTCTATCTCCTCATTTGAATTCCATGCTGTCACAGTCACTAGCCCATTTAAGCTTAACATCCTTGTCATTTATCGCCCTCCAGGTTCCCTTGGAGAGTTCATCAATGAGCTTGACGCCTTGATAAGTTCCTTTCCTGAGGATGGCTCACCCCTCACAGTTCTGGGGGACTTCAACCTCCCTACGTCTACCTTTGACTCATTTCTCTCTGCCTCCTTCTTTCCACTCCTCTCCTCTTTTGACCTGACCCTCTCACCGTCCCCCCTTACTCACAAGGCAGGCAATACGCTTGACCTCATCTTTACTAGATGCTGTTCTTCTACTAATCTCACTGCAACTCCCCTCCATGTCTCCGACCACTACTTTGTATCCTTTTCTCTCTCGCTCTCCTCCAACACTACTCACTCTGCCCCTACTCAGATGGTAATGCGCCGTCACAACCTTAGCTCTCTCTCTCCCGCTACTCTCTCCTCTTCCATCCTATCATCTCTTCCCTCTGCTAAATCCTTCTCCCTCCGATCTCCTGATTCTGCCTCCTCAACCCTCCTCTCCTCCCTTTCTGCATCTATTGACTCTCTGTGTCCCCTATCCTCCCGGCCGGCTCGGTCCTCCCCTCCAGCTCCGTGGCTTGATGACTCATTGCGAGCTCACAGAGCAGGGCTCCGGGCAGCCGAGCGGAAATGGAGAAAAACTAGACTCCCTGCGGACCTGGCATCTTTTCACTCCCTCCTCTCTACATTTTCTTCATCTGTTTCTGCTGCTAAGGCCACTTTCTACCACTCTAAATTCCAATCATCTGCCTCTAACCCTAGGAAGCTCTTTGCCACCTTCTCCTCCCTGCTGAATCCTCCTCCCCCTCCCCCCCCCCTCCTCCCTCTCTGTGGATGACTTCGTCAACCATTTTGAAAAGAAGGTTGACGACATCCGATCCTCGTTTGTTAAGTCAAATGACACTGCTGGTCCTGCTCACACTGCCCTACCCTATGCTTTGACTTCTTTCTCCCCTCTCTCTCCAGATAAAATCTTGCGACTTGTGACGGCCGGCCGCCCAACAACCTGCCCGCTTGACCCTATCCCCTCCTCTCTTCTCCAGACCATCTCCGGTGACCTTCTCCCTTACCTCACCTCGCTGATCAACTCATCCTTGACCGCTGGCTATGTCCCTTCCGTCTTCAAGAGAGCGAGAGTTGCACCCCTTCTCAAAAAACCAACACTTGATCCCTCTGATGTCAACAACTACAGACCAGTATCCCTTCTTTCTTTTCTTTCCAAAACTATTGAGCGTGCCGTCTTTAGCCAACTCTCTTGCTATCTCTCTCAGAATGACCTTCTTGATCCAAACCAGTCAGGTTTCAAGACTGGTCATTCAACTGAGACTGCTCTTCTCTGTGTCACGGAGGCTCTCCGCACTGCTAAAGCTAACTCTCTCTCCTCTGCTCTTGTCCTTCTAGACCTGTCTGCTGCCTTTGATACTGTGAACCATCAGATCCTCCTCTCCACCCTCTCCGAGCTGGGCATCTCCGACGCGGCTCACTCTTGGATTGCGTCCTACCTGACCGTTCGCTCCTACCAAGTGGCGTGGCGAGAAGCTGTCTCCGCACCACGTGCTCTCACCACTGGTGTCCCCCAGGGCTCAGTTCTAGGCCTTCTCCTATTCTCGCTATACACCAAGTCACTTGGCTCTGTCATATCCTCACATGGCCTCTCCTATCATTGCTACGCAGACGACACACAACTAATCTTCTCCTTTCCCCCTTCTGATAACCAGGTGGCGAATTGCATCTCTGCATGTCTGGCAGACATATCAGTATGGATGACGGATCAACACCTCAAGCTGAACCTTGGGAAGACAGAGCTGCTCTTCCTCCCGGGGAAGGACTGCCTGTTCCATGATCTCGCCATCACGATTGACAACTCCGTTGTGTCCTCCTCCCAGAGTGCGAAGAGCCTTGGCGTGACCCTGGACAACACCCTGTCGTTCTCCGCAAACATCAAGGCGGTGACCCGATCCTGTAGGTTCATGCTCTACAACATTCGGAGAGTACGACCCTGCCTTAGACAGGAAGCGGCACAGGTCCTAATCCAGGCACTTGTCATCTCCCGTCTGGATTACTGCAACTCGCTGATGGCTGGGCTCCCTGCCTGTGCCATTAAACCCCTACAACTCATCCAGAATGCCGCAGCCCGTCTGGTGTTCAACCTTCCCAAGTTCTCTCACGTCACCCCGCTCCTCCGCACACTCCACTGGCTTCCAGTTGAAGCTCGCATCTGCTACAAGACCATGGTGCTTTCCTACGGAGCTGTGAGGGGAACGGCACCTCCGTACCTTCAGGCTCTGATCAGTCCCTACACCCAAACGAGGGCATTGCGTTCATCCACCTCTGGCCTGCTGGCTCCCCTACCTCTGCGGAAGCACAGTTCCCGCTCAGCCCAGTCAAAACTGTTCGCTGCTCTGGCACCCCAATGGTGGAACAAGCTCCCTCACGACGCCAAGACAGCGGAGTCACTCACCACCTTCCGGAGACATTTGAAACCCCACCTCTTTAAGGAATACCTGGGATAGGATAAAGTAATAATAATAAAGTAATAATTAAAAAAATATTGTAAAGTGGTTATCCCACTGGCTATAAGGTGAATGCACCAATTTGTAAGTCGCTCTGGATAAGAGCGTCTGCTAAATGACGTAAATGTAAATGTAATGAAACAGAACCCTGCACACCCAGCAGACCTCCAGTAGGGTTGGCCTGCTGCAATTGTAATAGGCTTATACATTGTGTGTGATGTTTAACTGTATTTTTGTTTACAATATTTGCTAACAAATAAATACAATATTTTTTTCTCACCCATCTACACACAATACCCCATAATGAAAAAGTGAAAACATGTTTTTAGAAATTGTAGCAAATGTATTGAAAATGAAATACAGAAATATCTCATATACATAAGTATTCACACCGCTGAGTCAATACTTTGTAGAAGCACCTTTGGCGGCAATTACAGCTGTGAGTCTTTTTGGGCAAGTCTCCAAGAGCTTTGCACACTTGGTCTGTACAATATTTGGCCATTATTCTTAAAAAATGCTTAAATCTCTGTCAAGTTGATTGTTTACCATTGCTTGACAGCCATTTTCAAGTCTTGCCATAGATTTTCAAGCCGATTTAAGTCAAAACTGTAACTAGCCCACTCAAGAACATTCAATGTTGTCTTGGTAAGCAACTCCAGTGTAGATGTGGCCTTGTGTTTAAGGTTATAGTCCTGCTGAAAGGTGAATTTGTCTCCCAGTGTCTGCTGGAAAGCAGACTGAAACAGGTTTTCCTCTAGGATTTTGCCTGTGCTTATAGCTATGTTCTGTTTATTTTTATTCTAAAAAACTCCCTGGTCCTTGCCGATGACAACCATACCCACAACATGATGCAGACACCACCATGCTTGAAAATATGAAGCGTTGTGCTCAGTGATGTGTTGTGTTTGCCCCAAACCTAATGCCTTGTATTCAGAATAAGAAGTTCATTTATTTGGCACATTTTTTGCAGTATTACTTAAGTGACTTGTTGCAAACAGGATGCATGTTTTGGAATATTTGTATTCTGTACAGGCTTCCTTCTTTTCACTCTGTCATTTAGGTTAGTATTGTGGAGTAACTACAATGTTGTTGATCTATCCTCAGTTTCTCATATCACAACCATTAAACTCTGTAACTGTTTTAAAATCACCAAAGGCCTCATTGTGAAATCCCTGAGCAGTTTCCTTCCTCTCCGGCAACTGAGTAAGGAAGGACGCCTGTATCTTTGTAGTCACTGGGTGGATTGATACACCATCCAAAGCCTAATGAATAACTTCACCATGCTCCAAGGGATATTCATCGTCTGCTTTTTTTATTTGTACACAACTACCAATTGATGCCCTTCTTTGCAAGGCATTGGAAAAACCATCCTGGTCATTGTGGTTGAATCTGTGCCTGAAATTCACTATATATTGAGGGACCTTACAGATAATTGTACTGTATGTGTGGGGTACAGAGATGGGGTAGTAAAATTTTTTAAAAATCATGTTAACCACTATTATTGAACACGGAATGAGTCCATGCAACTTATTATAATAATATAATAATAATAATATGCCATTTAGCAGACGCTTTTATCCAAAGCGACTTACAGTCATGCGTGCATAAATTTTTTGTGTATGGGTGGTCCCGGGGATCGAACCCACTACCTTGGCGTTACAAGCGCCGTGCTCTACCAGCTGAGCTACAGAGGACCACATTATGCAATTTGTTGAGCACATTTACTTCTGAACTTATTTAGGCTGCCATAACAAAGGGGTTGAATACTTATTGACTCAAGACACTTCAGCTTTTCATTTAGGATTAATTTCTAAAATATTCTACAAACAAAATTCCAGTAGGACATTATGGGGTATTGTGTGTAGATCAGTGACACAAATTTGACATTTAAATTCAGGCTGTAACACAACAAAATGTGGAAAAAGTGCAGGGGTGTGAATACATTCTCAAGGCAGTTTTTGTTGCTATTATCTCTCTGTCCTCAAAGTTTTCCCCTCTAGGGACTGGAGAATCTTTTCATAATGTCCTCCCACAAAATTACCTTCCCTATCCAGTACAGTAACCTACACTCGCCGTTTACTGACAGCTGGAGCTGCAATTTCACCGTCTTCCATGGCTGCTATCTACAAATGCATTTGGAGACTGTGTTTTTAATTTACAATGATTACATCAACATACACCACCGGTCAAAAGTTTTAGAAGACCTACTCATTCAAGGGTTTTTCTATATTTGTACTATTTTCTACATTGTAGAATAATAGTGAAGACATCAAAACTATTAAATAACACATATGGAATCATGTAGTAACCAAAAAAGTGTTAAACAAATCAAAATATATTTTATATTTGAGATTCTTCAAATAGCCACCATTTGCCTTGATGACAGCTTTGCACACTCTATTTAATAGTTTTGATGTCTTCACTATTATTCTACAATGTAGAATATAGTCAAAATAAAGAAAAACCCTTGAATGAGTAGGTGTTCTAAAACTTTTGACCGGTAGTGTAGCTAGCTAATAGGAAGTTAGATAGCTGATGACATTTAATTAACTTAACAGTGTGTAAAGTTAGCTAGCTAGCTAGCAGCTCAGTTAACAGGCCTACAAAGTGGCCTACTGTAGACAGGTAGCTTGCTAATAATAAATAGTTTTTAACATAAAAAAAATATATTTAGTTACTTGAATAGGTTCTCCCACTGCCTCAGTTTTTTGGGGTCCTTATAATGAGCAATCTTCAAAATAATGAGCAATCTTCACTATTTTCAGTGGTAGCAAAGCGCAGCAAGCAGCCATGTGGATGAATGGAGACAAGGAAAAAAAAGTATATTTGCCACCAGAGCGGTTTAGAACTTGACTTTACCACCGTAATCCACTTTCAATTTCAATAAATATAAATCGCAGACTGACAGCCACACTTGATAACTTGAAAACTAGCATTTGAAATTAGCATAGGCAACATCTACCCGGACAGAAAAAAGTGACGCACATAACACACAGCGCCCCTTCTACGGCATGTGAGGGGAGGGTTCTTGAAATGTAACATCCATTTAAAATCTTGCCACTGGGATCCAGTGGACCATTCAAACCATTTTTGCAATACAAAATTCTCCAGACCTCCAAGGGATGCATGACAACGACATGATTTTGGAGGTATGGCAAAGCGAGACTAGTTATTTTCTCATGTTTTGACCCAGTCATTAATTCTAATCATTCTATTCATTTGACGTTGCTATGCTAAACAAATCATTGGCATGTAGCTAGCTAGCAGAGATTCAATGATGATGAGAGACAAGAACTTCAATAAATAATAATTTGATAAATATTCAATGGGCCTACGTGGGCCATAATGCGCTGGATGATGAATTCATGGAATTCTGAGTGTTTATGGTTAATTATTAGTTTCACGTTCATTCTTGGGCTAGATAGCCTACTGGCACAGGAGGGGTCGCATTTGTAAAATGATACATTGTTGCACAGGTTGTATAGGCAGACAGGTAGGTTTATACAACCCCCAACTGTTGCAAACCAAATAGTAGCATGGAAAAATAATGTGTAGATGCTCTTTTCCCCGATGGAGATGAAGTTTATGAATTTCCTGCCTGGGCTGCGGGACAGTGGAATTATGACATTAACACATCATGGTATTTTGCGGGAGTCATCCCATAACTCATGCATATCAACCAATCAGCATCCAGAATCCAAAAACCAGTTTTATAAATGGTCACGATGCCTACGATGCCTGAGCCTACTACCCGTTTTATAATAGAGAATAAGGCTGCAGGTAAGACTCATGTTTTGTCTTCATATGCATACAGTGGGGGAAAAAAGTATTTAGTCAGCCACCAATTGTGCAAGTTCTCCCACTTAAAAAGATGAGAGGCCTGTAATTTTCATCATAGGTACACGTCAACTATGACAGACAAATTGAGAAAAAAAAATCCAGAAAATCACATTGTAGGATTTTTAATGAATTTATTTGCAAATTATGGTGGAAAATAAGTATTTGGTCACCTACAAACAAGCAAGATTTAAGATCAGTAACACACTACGCCGCCAGGGACTCAAATCCTGCAGTGCCAGACGTGTCCCCCTGCTTAAGCCAGTACATGTCCAGGCCCGTCTGAAGTTTGCTAGAGTGCATTTGGATGATCCAGAAGAGGATTGGGAGAATGCCATATGGTCAGATGAAACCAAAATAGAACTTTTTGGTAAAAACTCAACTCGTCGTGTTTGGAGGACAAAGAATGCTGAGTTGCATCCAAAGAACACCATACCTACTGTGAAGCATGGGGGTGGAAACATCATGCTTTGGGGCTGTTTTTCTGCAAAGGGACCAGGACGACTGATCCGTGTAAAGGAAAGAATGAATGGGGCCATGTATCATGAGATTTTGAGTGAAAACCTCCTTCCATCAGCAAGGGCATTGAAGATGAAACATGGCTGGGTCTTTCAGCATGACAATGATCCCAAACACACCGCCCGGGCAACGAAGGAGTGGCTTCGTAAGAAGCATTTCAATGTCCTGGAGTGGCCTAGCCAGTCTCCAGATCTCAACCCCATAGAAAATCTTTGGAGGGAGTTGAAAGTCTGTGTTACCCAGCGACAGCCCCAAAACATCACTGCTCTAGAGGAGATCTGCATGGAGAAATGGGCCAAAATACCAGCAACAGTGTGTGAAAACCTTGTGAAGACTTACAGAAAACGTATGACCTGTGTCATTGCCAACAAAGGGTATATAACAAAGTATTGAGAAACTTTTGTTATTGACCAAATACTTATTTTCCACCATAATTTGCAAATAAATTCATTAAAAATCCTACAATGTGATTTTCTGGATTTTTTTTCTCATTTTGTCTGTCATAGTTGACGTGTACCTATGATGAAAATTACAGGCCTCTCTCATCTTTTTAAGTGGGAGAACTTGCACAATTGGTGGCTGACTAAATACTTTTTTTCCCCATTGTATGACTGTGTACTGGGTCTGTCAACGAGTATTAGAAAATATACACTGAGTGTACAAAACATTAGGAACACATGCTCTTTTCATGACATAGACTGACCAGGTGAATGATATAACCCCTTATTGATGTCACCTGTTAAATCCATTTCAATTAGTGTAGATGAAGGGGAGGAGACAGGTTAAAGCAGGATTGGAGTCAACATGGGCCAGCATCCCTGTGGAATGCTTTTGACACCTTGTAGTGTCCATGCCCCAACAAATTGAGGCCGTCTGAGGGCAAAAGGGTGTGCAACTCAATATTAGGAAGGTGTTCCTAATGTTTTGTACGCTCAGTGTATATAGACATGCAGGCATAATACATTCGTATGTTATCGTACTTTAACATTTGTTGAATGGTAAATTCTTCCCGACCAAGATGGTCCAGCAGCTTATTGTTGATACAGTGTAATTTGTTGGGATTGTTCAAGCAGAACTACATGCATGATTTCATGCTGATCTAATTAGCTAAAACAAAAGCTGTTTGTTCAGGGAAATTCCATGGCTCAGACAGATCGCTCTCTCTTACACAAACACACACACACACACACTATTCTTTCATCATTAAATTAATTTGGAGATTTGTTTTGAGGATCTGTTAAGAGGATGTGGTGTTGAGACACTGAGGTCATCTAGATCAGCACGTCCATGCAAACCCAACTGCAGTGCTATTCAAATCCTATTCAAATAGCACTGTGCTGTGTTAATTGCTCCTTTAAGTCGCTCTGGATAAGAGCGTCTGCTAAATGACTAAAATGTAAAATGTGATGACCCCATATACTGCCTATGAGGGCCATACTGTAGCTCAGCTGGTAGAGCATGGTGCTTGTAACGCCAGGGTAGTGGGTTTGATCCCCGGGACCATCCATATGTAAAAATGTATGCACACATGACTGTAAGCCGCTTTGGATAAAAGCGTCTGCTAAATGGCATATTATTATTATTATACTGTAGAGCAACTGAACATCAGCATTTCCATTCACCACCCCAGTCACTGAATTACAGGCTGCACTAGAGGGCCAATAAAATACTTGATATCTGAAGTGAAAATGCAAATTACCATAAAACACTTATCTATAGCGCTAGCTAAATGTAATCAAGCTTTGCACTGGTATTTTATTGCAGCACATCTCGCTCTCTTGCTCGCCTATTGTATATACCCTCATTAATGTGAGTTCACATTTTAATGTGTGTGATAAGGGGGACTTCAGGGCTCAGTTTAAGGCAGAGGAAACACTGGCTGCATTCCAAACCAGAAGCCTGCTGCTTTTCCCTTGCCCTTGATGCCAGTGTTGGGAGCAGTGTTGGGAGTAAGAGATATGGCCTCAGCTCCACCCTGCCTTCTCCTAAACAGTAAACGACACAGGTCTATTATATCCACATATCCACCCTCATCATCTCAAGTCCGTTTGGATGAGTAATACAAATGGTTTAGTGCAAAGGGGAATGATTAGTATACCTTGGGAAAGAGGAGACACTTGAGACAGTACAGTTTAAAATGGTTTGTAGCAAGGCCATTGTCTGGGCGCCATTCAGTGAAATTTCATGCAATGCTTATTCATTACTATACGTAAACCTAATTTGGAAAAACATCAGTTCATTTCCTGCAGGCTATTATGTAATGAGTTTGAAGGAGTTTGAAGGGTCATCCATGGGGTACAATGCAATTATTTCTTTATGGCTGATTTCTTTTCTCACAACACATCATGGGGCAGGAAATAGGAGGAGGATTTGTCCAATAGAGGATAACGTATTGCCTAGCCACAGTCAACAGTCCCACTACTACGCTTGGGGATGAAGGGGCCCCAAACCATATTAACCTTCCTCCAATGTGTAACCTTAAAATAATAACATCTACACAATGAGGTAAGATCAGTTTATCAAATATAAATAGATTGAATATGAAATGTAGTCATTTATCAGACACTCTTATCCAGAATGATTTAGAGGAGCAATTAGGATTAAGTGCCTTACTCATGGGTACATTAACATATTTTTCACCTAGTCAGCTCAGGGATTCGAACCACCGACCCCCTTTCAGTTCCTGGCCAAACGCTCTTAACCGCTAGGCTACTTGCTACCCCGGCAAATATGAATACATTTGAGACTATAGTCAAAGATAATTGAGCAGAAGATTTTTTCTGATTGTAGGGCCGTGCTCTAATTAAGTTACTCATTACAGAACCTGGTGAATGATTAGCCAAATTTGATAATGATTTATAAATTCCTCCTGATCATATCTGTAACATCATCAATTAACCATTTTATTTTTCCAATACACAAAAAAAAGGTGGCCCTGTAGGAGAACCCTTTGAAGAACCCTTTTTGGTTCCAGGTAGAACCCTTTTGGGTTATATGTAGAACCCTTTCCACAGAGGGTTCTACATGCAACCCAAAAGGGATCTACCTGGAGCCCAAAAGGGTTCTCCTATGGGAACAGGTTGCAAGCTTCAGACCAGGAGAGGGGGGGGGGGACAGCAGTAGATCACCTTTAGGCTCAACCAGTGGACTATAAATTGATACACTGCGGAGACACCTCTGGGAAATTAGTGCAATAATGTGGAACCTCTCTCTCCCTTTCTTTACAACATCATTCCGGAGTGGTTTCATCTCTGCCACTTTTCCAGTCATCAAACTCAGATTATCTCTCCTGTATGACAGTGTGGTTGATAGAGAGAGTCGGGGGCCAGTGTACACCTTCATTCATAGGCCCACCATCGTAATTAGCATCAGGGCCAGGATGCAGCATTTGTATATATTCAGACTGGGCATTATTAGCACGCTATGACATTAGCGGTTAGCGCCACAGATTATTGTGACATTTAAAGTACACTAATGGGCCGACTTCATTTTCTGCCTGGCCCGGCAAATCAGAGTGTAGACATCGCTGAGGCTCATTTACCAAGGGGATTCAATTCCTCTGTCTATTTCAACATAGTGCCCCCCCCCCACACACACACACACACACACTCACTCACTGTTGGCATACTGAAGGGTTGACAGGGTGATATTACATGCTGTGTTAACACATGCACCACGCTGGCCTATTCTAGCAAACATAAAGGATTTGACATGGTAATTTCACAATTGTCAAATGACATGAGCATACAAAGGAACACAGCAGAGGGTTTATTTTATTTTACACTTAAAGGCAGCCTAGACTTCATGATTTTTGGGTCCGCTTCAGCACAAGGAGATAAAAGAACTGTCCTTTACCTTGCTTGTTATCTCAAAAATAGGGCTTGACTTCAGTGGCATACTTTACTAATGGCCTATACTATTTTGAACATTCTGAAACCCTATTCAAATGTGTCCTTCCAAGTACCTTGCCCTAACATCCAGAGCACAGGAAATGCAATTACTGAAAATACCATACAACAAAGGTCAGTGCTTCAAAGCTGGATATTTGGCGGTAATGACTGCTGCTCTCTCTACAGCCATGATGTTTTGCAGCTTCTAACAAAGCCAAAAAAGGTCTTAATGCAAGTGTGTGCGTGTGCGTGCATGTGTATGTGTTACTCTTCGGTACATAACCAACCCATGTTCTGTCTCACTCTGCGTGTTAGTGGATGGTACATGAATTGCCAACTTTTCCATGGGTGATTGTGTGTGGGATTTGTCACTCAGTGTAGCAGAGGAGATGACTTGTGCTCTGTCTTGTATCCCTATGCTGAACCTGAGCAAAAAGAGAGAGAGTAAGAGCGCTTATCCAGCCAGAGCAGACTCCATCAGTCTCTCCCCTAGACTAGAGCATAGGCCTACCTCACACACTCTAGGCAAACAGGCACAGATACAGACCCCCATACACACACACACACACACACACACACACACACACACACACACAGCCTAGCCACAGTCGACAGTCCCACTCCTACATTGGGGGTAGAAGGTCTCCCAAACCACATATCTAGGGTCAGATTACCTTGCCTCCAATGTGTAACCTTAACCTGCTGACCCTGTATCAGTGGTTAGGGGAGGAGGAGAAGACATGACCTCTAAAGATTATAGATAGGAGAAGGATGAAGTCGCCCCTGGACACTAACCTTAGGTCATTTTTGTATTTTGACCCTTATAGTTAAGGTTAGGATTGGGGGAGGGTAATCCTAGATCTGTGCCTAAAGCCAACTTCTACACTGGGAGGTTATGGACATGGCTTTGATGGTTCCTCTAGAGAAAACTGAACTCATGATCCACTTTTCAAAGGGGAGTTCAAGAAGCTTGAGTTTGGCACACATACACACACGCAAACTTTACGAAGTGTAAATCTGTAGCTCAGCTGGTAGAGCACGGCGCTTGTAACGCCAAGGTAGTGGGTTCGATCCCCGGGACCACCCGTACACAAAAATGTATGCACGCATGACTAAGTCGCTTTGGATAAAAGCGTCTGCTAAATGGCTTATTATTATTATTAAATGTATCACCTTATTGTTGAGGAGCTCTCTACAGCAGGTTTATACAGAGTGAGAATTAAAGACTCAGGGATCCCTCACAAATGACTCATTAAGTCTCCTTCTAAAGCATATTCATCTAACCCCTGGACTGGGAATATGAATCAATAAACCCTCCTGGGATAAATAGAAAAATGTTTGTTAATCACATACTAATCATACAGAGAGAAAGAGAAGGAGGGAGAGGGGGGCTGACAGAAAGAAAAGAAAGGAAGTGGATATAAATGGAAAAGTGGGACAGATAGAGAAAGATAATTAATAATAAGGACAAGGAAACATTAGGCTGAAAAGGGAGGAGGACACAGAGTGACAAAGAGAAGTTGGGATTGATAGGGGAAACAAGAACAGACCGTTCTCATTGGGTAGAAGACAGACAGACAGACAGACAGACAGACAGACAGACAGACAGACAGACAGACAGACAGACAGACAGACAGACAGACAGACAGACAGACAGACAGACAGACAGACAGACAGACAGACAGACAGACAGACAGACAGACAGACAGACAGACAGACAGACAGACAGACAGACAGACAGACAGACAGGAGTACTCTCTGTGTTGCTATTCTCAGTCTGTTTGGCCATGTGCATGTGTTCACTCCAGCAAGCAAATCAATAATAACATGTTGAATGGAACATATAAAGTCTCTGCAAACAGCTTATTTTCTTTATCACACTATTTCTGAAATTACATTCAATCTTTTCTACAGAGCACAGATGTTATGCATATTTTGCTAACTGCAAATTAACTTTTTCATTCTCATATAGAAAGTTGAAATGAAATGAGAGAAAAGTGTATTAGAGGGAAAAAATTATCTATTTTTCATACCTCCTGATTAAATCAGCAATCCCTTCTCAAGGGGAGGACACACACACACACACACACACACACACATACACCCACAGTACCTGCAGAAAGTATTCACACCCCTTGACTTCTTCCACATTTTGTTGTGTTACAGCCTGAATTTTAAATGGATTACATTGATATTTTGTGTCACTGATCTACACACAGTACCCCATAATGTAAAGTGGAATTATGTTTTTAGAAATGTTTATAAATTAATTAAAAATGAAAAGCTGAAGTGTCTTGAGTCAATAAGTATTCAACCCTTTTGTTATGGCAAGCCTAAATAAGTTCAGGAGTAAAAATGTGCTTAACAAGTCACATAATAAATTGCATGGACTCACTCTGTGTGCAATAACAGTGTTTGACATGATTTTTTGAATGACTGCCTCATATCTGTACCCCACACATACAATTATCTGTAGGTCCCTCAGTCGAGCAGTGAATTTGAAGCACAGATTCAACCACAAAGACCAGGGAGATTTTCCAATGATTGACAAAGAAGGGCATTCGCTGAATATGTGAAGTTATTAATTCAGCTTTGAATGGTGCAGTGTGGTGTATTCATGGGTGCCAAGGGAAGCCAGGCTTTCCCAAAAAAGAGATTAAGAAAAAATAAAATAATAATAATAATTTATCTTTTGTCTCTATGTGTTTCATAATTTTCCTTCAATTCGCAAGAGGCTGAATGTATCTCACAGTAGAAAGCATCCGAGCGCCCCTCTGTCTCTCTACAGCCATACCGGCCTGAATATGCCCAATCTCATCTGATCTCAGAAGCTAAGCAGGTCGGGCCTGGTTAGTACTAGGTTGGGAGACAGCTTGGGAATACCAGGTGCTGTAAGCCTACAAGCATTTCGCTACACTACAAGCATTTTGCTACACTCGCAATAACATCTGCTGTGCATGTGACCAATCCATTTGATTAGATTTTGTGTAGGCCATCTATCTGATGCTGTCTGGTCCAAACGAGTATGACATTATTGCCGCCCATAGCATTGAAGGCAAGGGAAGCCAGCGAGCATTTGGCCTCCCTTGAAAAATGTGCCTCCCAAATTTGCCATTAAGCATTGCGCTAAATGAATGGTCCTAGGCGCACCAAAAGAAAGTGTCAAGGGAAGCCAGCTAGGATTTTGGCGTCACTCCTATCAAATCCCATTGAGAGCATACGTCATTGACAGAAAAACTTGAATTGTTGCTTCTCGTTGTGTTGTTGTCCTCCGGTGGCTAGCTAGCTAGCAAAAATGTTCCCTTTCCTAAATTAGCCATGGATGGAGATAGGGATTTGGACTTGTGCTCTTACTTAATTCTCCGGACTGGCCACTGATTATAACGGTGATTCTGATCCAACCATTAATTCATACATTGTTGTGCCCCTGGCCTGAGAGGATGGAAGTTTAATATGTAGCTAGATGTAGAAGGCTAATGTTAACTAGCTAACGTTGCCCATGAATGTAAGTTAGGCTGGTGAGCAAGTATTTTAGCCAGGTAGCCTAGGACAACAAAAAAATTAAAACGTGTACTGTATGACAGAGTGATAGACCGTTTCGTCAACATAAAAGAGAGCAGGATGGCATTGGTGTTTCTCTACAAGTAGGGTGAGTCAACAGGATTTTCTACGTGCACAAACCCGCATGCACGCACACACACACGCACACAGAAATCAGAACCATGGACAGCCACATCATATTTAGCTTACGATGACTGGACTAAATTGTTTTTGGTATCTTTTACAGTGGGGAAAAAAAGTATTTAGTCAGCCACCAATTGTGCAAGTTCTCCCACTTCAAAAGATGAGAGAGGCCTGTAATTTTCATCATAGGTACACATCAACTATGACAGACAAAATGAGAAAATGAAATCCAGAAAATCACATTGTAGGATTTTTAATGAATTTATTTGCAAATTATGGTGGAAAATAAGTATTTGGTCAATAACAAAAGTTTCTCAATACTTTGTTATATACCCTTTGTTGGCAATGACACAGGTCATACGTTTTCTGTAAGTCTTCACAAGGTTTTCACACACTGTTGCTGGTATTTTGGCCCATTCCTCCATGCAGATCCCCTCTAGAGCAGTGATGTTTTGGGGCTGTCGCTGGGCAACACAGACAATCAACTCCCTCCAAAGATTTTCTATGGGGTTGAGATCTGGAGACTGGCTAGGCCACTCCAGGACCTTGAAATGCTTCTTACGAAGCCACTCTTTCGTTGCCCGGGCGGTGTGTTTGGGATCATTGTCATGCTGAAAGACCCAGCCACGTTTCATCTTCAATGCCCTTGCTGATGGAAGGAGGTTTCACTCAAAATCTCACGATACATGGCCCCATTCATTCTTTCCTTTACACGGATCAGTCGTCCTGGTCCCTTTGCAGAAAAACAGCCCCAAAGCATGATGTTTCCACCCCCGTGCTTCACAGTAGGTATGGTGTTCTTTGGATGCAACTCAGCATTCTTTGTCCTCCAAACATGACGAGTTGAGTTTTTACCAAAAAGTTCTATTTTGGTTTCATCTGACCATATGACATTCTCCCAATCCTCTTCTGGATCATCCAAATGCACTCTAGCAAACTTCAGACGGGCCTGGACATGTACTGGCTTAAGCAGGGGGACACGTCTGGCACTGCAGGATTTGAGTCCCTGGCGGCGTAGTGTGTTACTGATGGTAGGCTTTGTTACTTTGGTCCCAGCTCTCTGCAGGTCATTCACTAGGTCCCCCCGTGTGGTTCTGGGATTTTTGCTCACCATTCTTGTGATCATTTTGACCCCACGGGGTGAGATCGAGGGAGATTATCAGTGGTCTTGTATGTCTTCCATTTCCTAATAATTGCTCCCACAGTTGATTTCTTCAAACCAAGCTGCTTACCTATTGCAGATTCAGTCTTCCCAGCCTGGTGCAGGTCTACAATTTTGTTTCTGGTGTCCTTTGACAGCTCTTTGGTCTTGGCCATAGTGGAGTTTGGAGTGTGACTGTTTGAGGTTGTGGACAGGTGTCTTTTATACTGATAACAAGTTCAAACAGGTGCCATTAATACAGGTAACGAGTGGAGGACAGAGGAGCCTCTTAAAGAAGTTACAGGTCTGTGAGAGCCAGAAATCTTGCTTGTTTGTAGGTGACCAAATACTTATTTTCCACCATAATTTGCAAATAAATTCATTAAAAATCCTACAATGTGATTTTCTGGAGAAAAAAATTCTCAATTTGTACCTATGATGAAAATTACAGGCCTCTCTCATCTTTTTAAGTGGGAGAACTTGCACAATTGGTGGCTGACTAAATACTTTTTTCCCCCACTATATTTGTAAGGAAAACAACAATAAAGGCAATGCGGACGCCAGCAAGGCCTGTTCTGACTGGAGATGCATAAAACTTGATCTAGGGAAACACTGGGAAAGTCCTTGGGCTCTCGTTGACGAGAGACGTTTGTCTGGCTCAGTAGAGCCTGAAACATACAGTACCAGTCAAAAGTTTGGACACACCTACTCATGCAAGGATTTTTCTTTATTTTTACTATTTTCTACATTGTAGAATAATAGTGAAGACATCAAAACTATGAAGTAACACATATGGAATCATGTAGTAACCAAAAAAGTGTTAAACAAATCAAAATATATTTTATATTTTATATTCTTTAAAGTAGCCACCCTTTGCCTTGATGACAGCTTTGCACACTCTTGGCATTCTCTCAACCAGCTTCAACTGGAATGCTTTTACAACCGTCTTGAAGGAGTTCCCACATATGCTGAGCACTTGTTGGCTGCTTTTCCTTCACTCTGTAGTCCAACTCATCCCAAACCATATCAATTGCTTTGAGGTCAGGGGATTGTGGAGGCCAGGTCATCTGATATAGCACTCCATCACTCTCCTTCTTGGTCAAATAGCCCTTACACAGCCTGGAGGTGTGTTGGGTCATTGTCCTGTTGAAAAACAAATGATCGTCCCACTAAGCCCAAACCAGATGGAATGACATATCGCTGCAGAATGCTGTGGTAGCCATGCTGGTTAAGTATGCCTTGAATTCTAAATAAATCACTGACATTGTCAACAGCAAAGCACCCCCACACCACTTCCTCCATGCTTCACGGTGGGAACCACACATACGGAGATCATCCGTTCACCTACTCTGCGTCTCACATAGACACGGCGGTTGGAACCAAACATCTCAAATTTGGACTCATCAGACCAAAGGACAGATTTCCACCGGTCTAATGTCAATTACTCGTGTTTCTTGGCCCAAGCAAGTCTCTTCTTCTTCTCGGTGTCCTTTAGTAGTGGTTTCTTTGCAGCAATTCGACCATGAAGGTCTGATTCACGCAGTCTCCTCTGAACAGTTGATGTTGAGATGTGTTTGTTACTTGAACTTTGTGAAGCATTTATTTGGGCTGCAATTTCTGAGGCTGGTAACTCTAATTATCTTATCCTCTGCAGCAGATGTAACTGTGGGTCTTCCTTTCCTGTGGCGTTCCTCATGAGAGCCAGTTTCATCATAGCGCTTGATGGTTTTTGCGACTGCACTTGAAGAAACTTTCAAAGTTCTTGAAATTGTCCATATTGACTGACCTTCATGTCTTGAAGTAATGATGGACTGTTGTTTCTCTTTGCTTATTTGAGCTGTTCTTGCCATGATATGTACTTGGTCTTTCACCAAATAGGGCTATCTTCTGTATACCATCCCTACCTTGTCACAAAACAACTGATTGGCTCAAACGCATTAAATTCCACAAACTAACTTTTAACAAGGCACACCTGTTAATTGAAATGCATTCCAGATAACTACCTCATGAAGCTGGTTGAGAGAATGCCAAGAGTGTGCAAAGCTGTCATAAAGGCAAAGCGTGGCTACTTTGAAGCATCTCAAAAATAACATCTATTTTGATTTGTTTAACACTTTTTTAGTTACTACATGATTCCATGTGTGTTATTTCATAGTTTTGATGTCTTCACTATTAATCTACAATGTAGAAAACAGTAAAAATAAAGAAATACCCGGGAATGAGTGAATGGGTGTGTCCAAACTTTTGACTGGTACTGTAAATTGTCCGCAACAGTGAAATGGGCTACTTCTATGTGAATTAATTAGGAGGTCAAACACACCTCAATTCAAACTGTTGTCAGAAAATAAAACTTTTTAGAAAATAATTTGAAATTGACAAGTTGAAACATAGCCTATAGATAATTAACATTCCGATTTTTTACCAGTGAGTACATTCTGACATCACGCACATAAAAAAACTCACACTGGGGGTGACCGTTAGAAATATTTGGAACTCACGCGTGAAACATTTAAAACAGTTACAAAATGTAATGGCAGTGAGTGATAGGAGCTAACTGACGATGGATCAACAACATTGTAGTTACTCCACAATACTAACATAAATGACAGAGTAAAAAGAAGAGAGCCTGTACAGCAGGGTTCCCCAACTGGCGGCCCGTGGGCCGAATTTGGCCCGCAGGTGGTTTTATTTGGCCCCACATTTTTCGGAGGAAAATTATTCTGTTGAATTTTCATTGTTGGATATAAAAAACAGTAAAAACACCAGGAAATCAGCCTCAAGTGATTTTAATTTGGGAAATCTGTTCCCAAGTATTTCCACGAATAATAGAGAGACACGTGATCATAAACAAATGGAAGCAAGATTTATGTTTTTTTCCAATATTATATCTGTTTGGGCTTCTTGCGGATAATTTGCAGTCTACTAATTATTTGTAATTATGTTTCGGCCCCCCGACCATCCGCTCAAGAAAAAATCATCCCACGGCTGAATCTAGTTGATGATCCCTGCTGTACAGAATAAATAATATTCCAAAAGATGCATCCTGTTTGCAATAAGGCACTAAAATAATACTGCAAAAAATGTGGCAAAGAAATATACTTTTTGTCCTGAATTTCAAAGCTGCAAAAATGTTTTGGTGTTGAGGCTACCCTCAGATAAATACATTTTTCAGATCTCTTTTGTACCTTCTCAGATAAGTGATCATACTTTATCTAAAATTAAGATATTAATGTGCTGATATATGCACATGCTAGCATATTTGATGAGTATTCATCAATTTAAAATATGGGTTTTCCATGTTAGCAGTCGTGCCTGCATGTCACAGTCTCACAGTAGCAACATAAATTGGTGAACTACAACAAGATCATAGAGTTCAGGAATTCACAGCTTACATTTATTAAATGCATTTTGTCTTATTTTACGGTTAAATTAACCATGCATTGTTTTACATAGATGCCATTTTTGTAAATTTGACATTTATCTCAGGTGGGCTTACAAGGGTACAGTAGTACAAAAAGCACTCCCTCTATAAAGAATGTAAATGACAATAAAGCAATATTGTTCAATATGATCAATACTACCAAGATTAGGAACCATTAAAAACCTCTAATCTCTCCAAGACGTTTGGAGTGGACAGGTAGTCATTGATGCAGAGAGAGAATAATAAGATCAGGCTTGAGGGATATCAGGGATTAAAGACTTGTGGTGCATAAAAATGCAAACAAATGAGGGACAAAATGACTATTGGGCGACTACTCATGCACTTTTGGGTGGGGGCATTGTCTTTCATTCATCCAAGTGATTCTGTTTTTTGGTCCACCACTTGTACCTTTTTAATACACAGTAGAGAGGGAGATTTGATACTGTCTTCAGATAGGCTTTAGGAAGACAAGTTGAACTAATCAAAAATAATAGCAGTACAGCAAATGTGAATTAGTGTTCAGAAAACTAATTGAAAGTTGTGTGTGTTATGGTCTTTGTTATATGGCTTCTTATCCACAGAGGGCCAGTGTGGGTGCAGGTTTGTGTTCTAACCAAGGGGAAATGGAAAGGGGATACCTATTCAGTTGCACAACTGAATGCATTCAACTGAAATGTGTCTTCCACATTTAACCCAACCCCTCTGAATCAGAGAGGTGCGAGGGGCTGCCTTAATCCACATCCAAGCAATAACACACCTGATTCAACTAATCATGTCTTGATTGAAGTCTATGATTAGTTGAATCAGGTGTGTACTGGTCGGCAAGAACAACAGTCGAAGTCCACATTGATCTCTGTGGATAAGATTGGACACCCCACTGTTATGAGTGCTCCTTTCATTATGAATAGTAATGATCATGTCACGAACGTTGAGAGACGGGTCGGACCAAGGTGCAGCGTGAAAAGCATACATGTTTATTCACCCAATAAACATACAAACCAAAACAAGAAACAACGTAACGTGAAGTCCAAAAGGCTATACACATACCAGCCTAACAGGAACAAGATCCCACAACTAAGGTAGGCAAACAGGCTACTTAAATATGATCCCCAATCAGAGACAACGAGCGACAGCTGTCTCTGATTGGGAATCACACCCGGCCAAACATAGACACACAACCTAGAACTGCAACATAGAAATAGACTAACTAGAACATAAACATAGAATTTATAACATAGTAACTCACACCCTGACCAAACCAACTAAAAGACAACAGGCCTCTCACGGCCAGGGCGTGACAGTACCCCTCCCCCCCAAAAGGTGCGTACTCCGGCCGCACCAACCTGACTCATTAGGGGAGGGTCCGGGTGGGCTTTCAGCCTCGGAGGCGGATCCGGCTCCGGGCGTGACGACCTCTTCCTCTCTGCCTCCCCGTTGCACCCCTGGTCTGATCTGGACCTCGGCGCGATGCTTCCCCTCTCCTTCCTCCCACGATGCACCAAGCCCTGTCTGGACCCTGGTGTGGGAGACCCCGAACCTGGAGAGGGGCGGACGTCTGGGCCTGGATCGGCAATCCTCCCGCGATGCACCAAGCCCTGTCTGGACCCTGGTGTGGGAGACCCCAAACTGGAGAGGGGCTGACGTCTGGGCCTGGATCGGCAATCCCCCCACGATGCACCAAGCCCTGTCTGGACCCTGGTGTGGGAGACCCCGAACCTGGAGAGGGGCTGACGTCTGGGCCTGGAGTGGAGCCGCTGACCGGAGCTGAACTGGACCCCGGTGGAGCGGACTGCTCTGACTCCGGAGTGGAGCCGCTGACCGTAGCTGAACTGGACCCCGGTGGAGCGGACTGCTCTGACTCTGGAGTGGAGCCGCTGACCGGAGCTGAACTGGGCACCGGTGGAGCGGACTGCTCTGGCTCCGGAGTGGAGCAGCTGACCGTTGCTGGACCAGGCACCGGTGGAACAGGCCGTGCCGGACTGGGGACACGCACCACTGGTCTGGTGCGAGGAGCAGGAACGGGCCGGGCCGGACTGGAGACACGCACCACAGGTCTGGTGTCACCCTGGGCACCGACGCAGAGGTGGTTTCCAACCCTGTAGTCGGGATGGTTGCCGGCCCCAGACTGGGCACCGACACGCTAAAGTGCTCCCTGCAGGGGGCCGTCGCTGGAGGTCGGGTGAGTTGTGTGGTTGGAGGAGGTATAGAAACGCCACCTCTCTCCCATCGCTCCAATCTACTCACCACGCGCTCCATTGTGCTGCCGAGAGCCTGGATCCTGCTCGTCTGCCGTTGGATACGTTCCTCCAAAGAACCGGACGGACCGACTGTACCTGCTGACTCCATTTTAGGTGCGTGTTCCTGTCCTGGAACGGGCCGTGCCGGACTGGGAACACACACCACTGGCTTGGTGCGAGGAGCAGGCACGGGCCGTGCCGGACTGGGAACACGCACCACTGGTTTGGTGCGAGAAGCAGGCCCGGGACGTACCGGGCTGGGGACTGGCGTTGGATATGTACGACTGTTCCAGTCCTTCTCTCTCCGCGCCCAATCCTCCTCCAGTGAGGACTCCTCCGGGAGCCCCCACGAGTTAGGGAACAGAAACTCATCGTCGTCATCATCCTCCGACTCCTCAGTGTAAAACTGTTCCCATTCCTGTTCCCATGGTCGTAGGCACTCCAACTGGAACCCCACCAGGTGCAGTGGTCGGGGCTCTTTTCTCTCGATTCGCAGGTCTTGGAGGACCTCTAAAATAGCGGCCTCCTCCTCTCTAGTCAGCCCTTTCCCGGCCTCCTGCTGCCTCGTCATCCACCCCGTGAGCCCCCCCTCAAAATTCTCTTGGTGCTGCTTCTTGGGCTTCCTCTTCGGCCGGCATCGTTGATGTCGCCGTTGATCCTCTCCGACCCGGGCTTCCTCCTTCATTGCCTTACCGTAACGGATTTTCCCCCAACCGAGGAGGACATCTACCAACGTAGCCTCCCGTTGAGTACCAGGCATTTGCTCCTTCTGGGCACGCTGCTTGGTCCTTTTGTGGTGGGATCTTCTGTCACGAACGTTGAGAGACGGGTCGGACCAAGGTGCAGCATGAAAAGCTTACATGTTTATTCACCCAATAAACATCCAAACCAAAACAAGACACAACGTAACGTGAAGTCCAAAAGGCTATACACATACCAGCCTAACAGGAACAAGATCCCACAACTAAGGTAGGCAAACAGGCTACTTAAGTATGATCCCCAATCAGAGACAACGAGCGACAGCTGTCTCTGATTGGGAATCACACCCGGCCAAACATAGACACACAACCTAGAACTGCAACATAGAAATAGACTAACTAGAACGTAAACATAGAAACTCACACCCTGACCAAACCAACTAAAGACAACAGGCCTCTCACGGCCAGGGCGTGACAGATCAGTTTATTTTAATAACTTTAGGGGAGATTCATATAATCTAATTTTATATAAGAAATGTAAGTTTGTAAGTTTTGAACATTTGGAAATTAATTTTAAATGATTATTTAAGAGGTGGGCTTATTTGGAACACCAATGGGCTTAAATGGGACACTCGGTACCCTTTAAGTCCAATCTGGACGTTTCACATATTTTATAAAATATTTGTATGTCTTATTAAAACATATTGTAAGTAAAGCCATTAAACTTCACATGAGAGATTAATCTTTCATTTTATCTCCACTTCTCTTATAAAAATTAGGGAAGTATATGTTAGAAATGTCTAAACTTAAATTTTGGTGGGCTTAATAGGTACACTTACCCCAGTCGCTGCCAGGTGATTCTAACATGTATTGACTCAGGGGTTTGAATACTTATCTAATCAAGATATATTATTGTTTTATTTGAAGGCACTGTACACACACTGAACACTGTTGACTCTAATAAGATCAAGGCTGCTCAGAGTGAAGAGTTGAGTGGTGTTCTCTGAGGTTGAAGCCAGGGTTGTCATCGCTTCACTGAGTTGTGATAAATTGGTTGGTGTGCCTTTTAGAGAGTTGGGCTTGGTGCTCACTGGCCTATGAGGCAAGGCTGTCTTCCATGAAAACCTACATCCAATTATCCCAAACTAACAAAAAGATATCTGAAGACTTTATTTCCAAAACGCTATATCCACCAATTATTCAAATTTGTGTTTTTACATCAGAAATTATTGCTTAATGTGTGTGTAAAATATTACTGTTCTCAGATTTTTTATTCATAGATTTTAGATGTGTATTAATTTATTTATTTGCTAAATGCTACCATTGTTTAGATTGTTTAGCTGCAATGGAATGTTCGTATCCTGTATATTTGACTTTGATATGTGGTTGTCTCACCTACTGTAGCTATCTTAAGATGAATACACTCTGGATAAGAGCATCTGCTGAATGACTAAAATGTAAAATTTAAATGTTTTACATACAGAGCTCATATTACTGTATTGAATAATTATTATTCAATATTGATGTATCATTTGACAGTTCTTTATTAAAAATGTAGTTATTAGTTATATTTGACTGTGCAAAACCTAGCAGTACTACTTATTTCTCTGAGAGTGAGGCGGATATATAGCATTTAGCAAAAAAACACATTTTATTTGCCTTTCTAAAATGAAACTATCAAGTGATAGATTTTAAACAAATACATGTCTCTCATTGCACAACCCCATGCCATGATAAAATAATAATCTCTTTCATAATTTCTTTAAACAATAAAAGTTAATCTACACAAATACAATTTATAACAGCGAATATCACACATAATAGAGTACAGGAACAAGTATTTGTCTCTCGGCATTTCAAGTCAATTGCATTGAGTCTATGAGATCAAGTAGCCTACAAGGTGACATGGAGGGGAGGGGATGGCAGGGAAACTAAGGGGTTTAGCCTATCACATTAATCAAATATGCATAATGGCTAAAAAGTGAATAAAAAAAGTTAACACCTGCATAATTTTCTGATAGCTTTTATATTAGATGAATATGCAAACAAAGACTAACAGTTATGCAGAGCACATATGAATGGGGGTATATCAGGACAATATCAACGAGTATCATAGGAAAACTAGTCAAGGTATTTCACAACATTAACAAAGAAATCTGTTAGTCGACAACGTCTTTCGAGGGACTTTGCATAAGCCTCAGACAGTGTGTATAATTTGCCAAAATGTGCCAGTTTTTATCTGACTGGTTCTAAATGAGGTGGTGACATCTAAAACCGACCTTCAAGCCAACAACTGAGCTCTAATAGGAGCAAATACATCACAATGCAACATTTCTCATTTCTTAAAGTGTGGTCGAAAAACATAATTGGAGAGTGTGTCCAATTTGTGTCAACAAAACGCTAAATCCCTCAGGATATGCCTCTAACTTTAAATCCCCTGAATCCAATAGTGTAGATTTTAACAAGTCTCATAGAAATTCTGAAAAGAGAACAAAGGAAAGTCTGGACAAACTTGGGATCAAGAGAGGCGGATTCAGCTGAGGCCCTCAGCAATGCTGCCTCTACGTAAGTGGGAAATCCATTTGATTATAACAGATTTATAACTTCATGGGAGTTGTAAATTGCATAGTCAAGGAAACCCTTGATAATAATGGGATCTAATTAACTCCATTATTATCCCCATTATCAACCTGTAAGAGTGTTCAGATCCCAAGCACCCAATCAGAACCCCCAGTGTTCAAGAGCAGCTCCACGTCAACTACACTGGACCAGAGACTTAAGTCAAAACCATTCATTTAGGCCATTATTCATCACATTGAGCAGCATAGTACGTTTACCTCAGCCCAAGTTCTGCAACTATTCAATCGTCAAAAAACTGGTTCCATTTTAAAGGGATGAATGTCCCTCCCCATCCTGATGCTGATGAGCTATCCCCTGCAGGAGAGCGGCTACCCCGGGGCTAACGGCTCGTCACAAACACTGATACAATTGAGTCACACCAGTAGGCAGGTTTCCATTGACCCAGGTTTATTCGACAAAAGCATTGCGACATGTATTGTAAACAGCAAATATAGATTTTTATTTTACTTTTATTGCGACAAATGATGACAGAAACCGCGTTTTTCAAATAAATGATGATTTGAAGGTACGCGGAGCACGTGATGTCAAGACGTAACTATGAAGCTCCACTCCACATTTATTTCTAAATGCTTACTGCCTGCTAAATCTACTTTCAACTATAAAAATCAGATTTGTTTGCAGGATCCTTGTCCTGACTTTCAAGAATGGCTGAATTGCTTCGCCTTGCTTTTCTGGTTGGCTGGATAAAAGTTTCACCATCCAATTATTTCAGATCTACAGGAGTGAAAGTTTCACCATGGCAGGGACCGTAGCGATACATTGGCACATGAGAATTATTAGAACATGGCAAATATATAAGTAAATTATTGCAATTTATCCATGCTGGCTTTTGCGTTATTACGTCCAGCTGTTTTTACTGAAGCAAGATAGTTCAATGGAAACGCACTATAGCAGACAATTGTCAAATCTATTTTCAATGCAAACTTTCTAAATGTCGACTAAAAAATAACTGGACAAGTTAATGGAAACATAGCTACTGACAACAGAAATAATGGCCAGAGGATGCTGGCTGTCACAGGCTTGGCAAAGACACAGCCAGCAGTCCTGTCGACAGTCCTGCTTAAAGGTGACAGACTGGACCTTTTCCCACTTAAATCAAGGCTCTTGACCTCAGGGTGAAACTACTAACATTTACCACTGAAGCAGATTGTGTTCAGGGAGAAACCTACAGCGCAAGTAAGGACAGAAGGTTAGGAGAGGTCTCCTACACACAAAAGAGCGCAGATAAGTCATTAAAAATGAAGATGTCAAGAAAGCGCTGAGAAGGGGTTGAATGAAAGGAGGGAGCAGGGTAAATAAAGGCATAATCCAACATCCTTTTAATCTCCTTTCTTTCAAAGTATCAGGCCTCTCAAGCCAATTCAAAACCCTTTTATTGAGAAAGCACCTTTTACTACAGTGAAGGAAAAAAGTATTTGATCCCCTGCTGATTTTGTATGTTTGCCCACTGACAAAGAAATGATCAGTCTAATTTTAATTGTAGGTTTATTTGAACAGTGAGAGACAGAATAACACAAAATACATCCAGAAAAACGCATGTCAAAAATATTATAAATTGATTTGCATTTTAATGAGGGAAATACGTATTTGACCCCCTCTCAATCAGAAAGATTTCTGGCTCCCAGGTGTCTTTTATACAGGTAACGAGCTGAGATTAGGAGCACACTCTTAAAGGGTGTGCTCCTAATCTCAGCTTGTTCCCTGTATAAAAGACACCTGTCCACAGAAGCAATCAATCAAATTCCAAACTCTCCACCATGGCCAAGACCAAAGAGCTCTCCAAGGATGTCAGGGACAAGATTGTAGACCTACACAAGGCTGCAATTGCCTACAAGACCATCGCCAAGCAGCTTGGTGAGAAGGTGACAACAGTTGGTGTGATTATTTGCAAATGGAAGAAACACAAAATAACTGTCAATCTCCCTCGGCCTGGGGCTCCATGCAAGATCTCACCTCGTGGAGTTGCAATGATCATGAGAACGGTGAGGAATCAGCCCAGAACTACACAGGAGGATCTTGTCAATGATCTCAAGGCAGCTGGGACCATAGTCACCAAGAAAACAATTGGTAACACACTACGCCGTGAAGGACTGAAATCCTGCAGCGCCCGCAAGGTCCCCCTGCTCAAGAAAGCACATATACAGGCCCGTCTGAAGTTTGCCAATGAACATCTGAATGATTCAGAGGAGAGATGGGTGAAAGTGTTGTGGTCAGATGAGACCAAAATCGAGCTCTTTGGCATCAACTCAACTCGCCGTGTTTGGAGGAGGAGGAATGCTGCCTATGACCCCAAGAACACCATCCCCACCGTCAAACATGGAGGTGGAAACATTATGCTTTGGGGGTGTTTTTCTGCTAAGGGGACAGGACAACTTCACCGCATCAAAGGGATGATGGACGGGGCCATGTACCTTCAAATCTTGGGTGAGAACCTCCTTCCCTCAGCCAGGACATTGAAAATGGGTCGTGGATGGGTATTCCAGCATGACAATGACCCAAAACACACGGCCAAGGCCACAAAGGAGTGGCTCAAGAAGAAGCACATTAAGGTCCTGGAGTGGCCTAGCCAATCTCCAGACCTAAAACCCATAGAAAATCTGTGGAGGGAGCTGAAGGTTCGAGTTGCCAAACGTCAGCCTCGAAACCTTAATGACTTGGAGAAGATCTGCAAAGAGGAGTGGAACAAAATCCCTCCTGAGATGTGTGCAAACCTGGTGACCAACTACAAGAAACGTCTGACCTCTGTGATTGCCAACAAGGGTTATGCCACCAAATACTAAGTCATGTTTTGCAGAGGGGTCAAATACTTATTTCCCTCATTAAAATGCAAATCAATTAATAACATTTTTGACATGAGTTTTTCTGGATTTTGTTGTTGTTATTCTGTCTCTCACTGTTCAAATAAACCTACCATTAAAATTATAGACTGATCATGTCTTTGTCAGTGGGCAAACGTACAAAATCAGCAGGGGATCAAATACTTTTTTCCCCTCACTGTATGTGATTGTCACGGAGTCTCCAAACTATCCCTCTGAAGCATGCTCCACATCATCTGTCTGAATGTGTCCATCCTGTGGGGAGATGTATTATCATGTGGTGAGGGAGACACTTGCTCTCAACAGGAGGTCCAACTCTATTGAGGCAGATGGGGATATCGAATGCCACACACACACAGTGTGTGTGTCAGTGGTGACCCGTCATTCAGGGCAGGTGGGGCAGAGCCCATCATTTTTGGGGGGGCTTGTCTATTTTGCATGTTATTTTAGCATTAATACGTGTCACATATCAGTTTGCAAACAATCTAAAAAAAAATAAAAAAATCATTGAGTTAATTTAGCCGCATACAAACATGGTCTCTTTTTTGCTTTCTTGGGTTAGGCAGCTCCAAGATGCAGGTGTTTCAGCCTAGCTCAGTGCTGTCTGTGGTGGTGCGGCAGCCAGCGGAAAATACGGAGCGTAGGTGTTGGTAATGTTCTCTAGTTGCGCCGTGATTGGCTCAGTGTTCTGTCACTCATGGGGACACTACGTCACCGCCAAGTCTAAGTGTAGAGCAAAACAATTCAAGCCCCTTGGGTGCTGCCATAAAGTTACATTAGAAGTGCCCATCCAAGAAGGCTCAAGGTCATTGGCCACAGATAAAATGACGTCAAATCACGTTATATCTACAGTAGCTTTACGCTTTGATTGGACTGATCATGTCAAACATCATACATTCAAAATCTTAGCTAGCAGTCATCATCATGAATCAAGTCGACAATCTACTGGCAAATCCTTTTTAATCCTTGTCATATGAAGATAAATAATTAAGAGAAATTATAGATAAAACGTATCAGTGCTCATCGGCCATTGGACAAACATTACACAAGTTGGAAATCACAAATTCAACAATGAGGGGTTTGGAAGGAATCAGTGGCTAACTGCTAGCATTGCAAAGCAAACACGAGCCTGCTATTCAGTGGAGTGGCTGTGTGGTCACAAATCTGGTATTAAGGGTCTCTTTTCCAAGTTTAAAATGATAAACATTCAACATTGGCCATCATGATTCGACCTTGTTTTTTTTTCCGAGTTCCCAGCTGTCTTGAAAGCACCATAAATCCAGAGAATGCCAGACTTTGATGACAAAATTTGCCCACGAAGGACCGCCGCGCCACCTTCCTGTTCAAGTGAGCACAGCACAACAAGGTGAGTCCAAAAATGAATTGTATGCTGCTGCATAAATTATGAAATATGCCAGGGAGATATGTATTCAGTAGCTAAGAAAGTAATACTAAGTGTATGTTGTGTAGTAAGCTGTTAGTAGCCCATGTGCCTCACCCTAATAATTTGGTATATTTTCCCCTCTACTTTTCTGACTTGGTGGTGCACATGTAGCCTATAACCTGTTTTAGAGAAATGTCATCATTGAATATTGTAAGAGCTTTCATTGTCTGCTTATATGCCCCCTTTATTTATCCTACAGTTCTGACTTGGTGTACAGGGAGAACACTGTAAAAATGGCCCATGTTCTGAATAAATGTCACTTTACATTTCAAAAGAGCTAAACAAATAGTTATACTGAATACGTCCGTCCTAGCTCGCTCATTAATGTCTTAATCTAAATGTAATGAATCCTCCCGAGTGGTGCAGTGGTCTAAGGCACTGCATTGCAGTGCTAGCAGTGCCACTAGAGATCCTGGTTCAAATCCAGGCTCTGTCGTAGCTGACCGGGAGACCCATGGGGCAGTGCACAATTGGCCCAGGGTAGGGGAGGGAATGGCCGGCAGGGATGTAGCTCAGTTGGTAGAGCATGGCATTTTCAACGCCAGGGTTGTGGGTTCGATTCCCACGGGGAGCCAGTATAAATAAATAATGTATGCACTAACTGTAAGTCGCTCTGGATAAGAGCGTTTGCTAAATGACTAAAATGTACATGTACTCAGGGAGAAAAAGGTGTAGATTCACGTGCAGAGCGTGGCAGGTGTTTATTTTGCCTTTGCAGAAGGCAGGAATCGTTAAAACAGGCAGGCAATGGTCATACACAGTTAGGCAAACAGGCAGAAGAATCAAAAACTAGGACTGAAGGCTATAACTGGTTCTCACAAACGAGCTAGGAAAAGGCTTAGTAGAGTCAAAATGAACAATACCTCACAAGGCACAAACAGAATGAACTGAACTAAATAAGGAGCTAATGAGACCAGGTGCGTAACAAACACAGGTGAAATCAATGAACAAAAATGAAAGACAGGGCTACGTTCAAGAACACAAAGAAACAGGGCTACGTTCAAGAACACAAGGTTGACTAAGTCCCCTGTAGCTCAGTTGGTAGAGCATGGCGCTTGCAATGCCAGGGTTGTGGGTTCGTTTCCCACGGAGTCCAGTATGAAAAATGTATGCACTCACTAACTGTAAGTCACTCTGGATAAGAGCGTCTGCTAAATGACTAAAATGTAATGTAAATGACTACGAAAATAAATACAGAACCTTACACTAAATTATGGATTTCCGCTTGTCGTCCCCTTATGCCATAGTTTGTACATCTCAATTGTCAGTATAAACCACATTTGTTTAAGCAAGTCAGCCATATCAGCTATGTTTTCTTAAAAGGCAGTAAATTAGGCTGAATGAACTGTTTCGCTGCCAGATTGGGACTGCTATTGGGACTCTGCTGTTGGGACAGCTTTATGTAGGCCCTAACAGTTTGTGGACGCGGTTTGTCACCGTTATTTGATAATGGCGCCGGAATGGATGGCTGCCGTTTTACAGCCCTCTAACCAATTGTACTATTATGTGTGTTTTTTCGCGTTATTTGTAATTTATTCTGTACATAATGTTTCTGCCATTGTCTCTTATAACCAAAAAGAGCTTCTGGATATCAGGACAGCGAATACTCACCTCGTATTGGACGTATTTTTCTTCAACGAGTCGGACGCGAAGGATATCCTACAGACACCCGACAAGGCCCAAATCCCCGTCATTCGCAGGAGAAAGAGACAGAGATATCGTGGACGTAGGTCGGGGTGCCTTATAAGGATCCGACGGCGAGTGAGTAAACTGCCTTTTCCATCAATCCTATTAGCCAATGTTCAATCATTTGAAAATAAATTAGATGACCTAAGATTACGGTTATCCTACCAACGGGACATTAAAAACTGTAATATCTTATGTTTCACCGAGTCGTGGCTGAACGACGACATGGACAACATACAGCTGACGAGATATACGCTACATCGGCAGGATAGAACGGCTGACTCCGGTAAGACAAGGGGTGGTGGTCTGTGTATATTTGTAAACAACAGCTAATCCACAAAATCAAATACTAAGGAAGTCTCAAGGTTTTACTCGCCTGAGGTAGAGTATCTTATAATAAGCTGTAGACCACACTATTTACCAAGAGAGTTTTTATCTATATTTTTCATAGCTGTCTATTTACCACCACAAACCAATGCTGGCATTAAGATTGCACTCAATGAGCTGTATAAGGCCATAAGTAAACAGGAAAACGCTCATCCAGAGACAGCGCTCCTAGTGGCCGGGGACTTTAATGCAGGGAAACTTAAATCTAATTTCTACCAGCATGTTAAATGTGCAACCAGAGGAAAAAAAAACTCTAGACCACCTTTACTCCACACACAGAGATGCATACAAAGCTCTCCCTCGCCCTCCATTTGGCAAATCTGACCATAACTCTATCCTCCTGATTCCTGCTTACAAGCAAAAACTAAAGCAGGAAGCACCAGTGACTCGGTTAATAAAAAAAGTGGTCAGATGACGCAGATGCTAAGCTACAGGACTGTTTTGCTAGCACAGACTGGAACATGTTCCGGGATTCTTCAGATAGCATTGAGGAGTACACCACATCAGTCACTGGCTTCATCAATAAGTGCATCGATGACGTCGTCCCCACAATGACCGTACGTACATACCCCAACCAGAAGCCATGGATTACAGGTAACATCCGCACTGAGCTAAAGGGTAGAGCTGCCGCATTTCAAGGAGCGGGACTCTAACCCGGACGCTTATAAGAAATCCCGCTATGCCCTCCGACGAACCATCAAACAGGCAAAGAGTCGATACAAGACTAAGATTGAATCGTACTACACCGGCTCTGACGCTCGTCGGATGTGGCAGGGCTTGAAAACTATTACAGACTACAAAGGGAAGCACAGCCGCGAACTGCCCAGCCAGACGAGCTAAACCACTTCTATGCTCACTTCGAGGCAAGAAACACTGAAGCATGCATGAGAGCACCGGATGACTATATGATCACGCTCTCCATAGCCGATGTGAGTAAGACTTTTAAGCAGGTCAACATTCACAAGGCCACAGGGCCAGACGGATTACCAGGATGTGTACTCTGAGCATGTGCTGACCAACTGGCAAGTGTCTTCACTGACATTTTCAACATGTCCCTGACTGAGTCTGTAATACCAACATGTTTCAAGAAGACCACCATAGTCCCCGTGCCCAAGGACACTAAGATAACCTGCCTAAATGACTACCGACCTGTAGCACTGACGTCTGTAGCCATGAAGTGCTTTGAAAGGCTGGTTATGGCTCACATCAACACCATTATCCCAGAAACCATAGACCCACTCCATTTGCATACCGCCCCAACAGATCCACAGATGATGCAATCTCTATTGTACTCCACACTGCCCTTTCCCACCTGAACAAGAGGAACACCTACGTGAGAATGCTATTCATTGACTACAGCTCAGCGTTCAACACCATAGTGCCCTCAGCTCAGCGTTCAACACCTCAGCGTTCAACACCATCAGCCACGCTGATCCATAACACGGGGGCCCCTCAGGGGTGCATGCTCAGTCCCCTCCTGTACTCCCTGTTCACCCATGACTGCATGACCAGGCACGACTCCAACACCATCATTAAGTTTGCCGACGACACAACAGTGGTAGGCCTGATCACAGACAACAATGAGACAGCCTATAGGGAGGAGGTCAGAGACCTGGCCATGTGGTGCCAGGATAACAACCTCTCCCTCAACGTGTCCAAGACAAAGGAGATGATTGTGGACTACAGGGAAAAAAATAGGGCTGAGCACGCCCCATTCTCATCGACAGGGCTGTAGTGGAACAGGTTGAGAGCTTCAAGTTCCTTGGTGTCCACATCACCAACGAACTATCATGGTCCAAACACACCAAGACAGTCGTGAAGAGGGCACGACAAAGCCTATTCCCCCTCAGGAGACTGAAAAGATTTGGCATGGGTCCTCAGAATCTCAAAAGGTTCTACAGCTGCACCATCGAGAGCATCTTGACTGGTTGCATCACCGCCTGGTATGGCAACTGCTCGGCCTCCGACCGCAAGGCACTACAGAGGGTAGTGCGTACGGCCCAGTATATCACTGGGGCCAAGCATCCTGCCATCCAGGACCTCTATACCAGGCGGTGTCAGAGGAAGGCCCTCAAAATTGTCAAAGACTCTAGCCACCCTACTCTCTGCTACCGCACGGCAAGCGGTACCGGAGCACCAAGTCTAGGTCCAAAAGGCTTCTCAACAGCTTCTACCCCAAGCCATAAGAGTCCTGAACAGCTAATCATGGCTACTCAGACTATTTGCACTACCCCCCCACCTCCACCCCATCTTCTTACGCTGCTGGTACTCTGTTCATTATTTATGCATAGTCACTTTAACTCTACCCACATGTACAGTGGGGAGAACAAGTATTTGATACACTGCCAATTTTGCAGGTTTTCCTACTTACAAAGCATGTAGAGGTCTGTAATTTTTATCATAGGTACACTTCAACTGTGAGAGACAGAATCTAAAACAAAAATCCAGAAAATCACATTGTATGATTTTTAAGTAATTAATTTGCATTTTATTGCATGACATAAGTATTTGATCACCTACCAACCAGTAAGAATTCCGGCACTCACAGACCTGTTCGTTTTTCTTTAAGAAGCCCTCCTGTTCTCCACTCATTACCTGTATTAACTGCACCTGTTTGAACTCGTTACCTGTATAAAAGACACCTGTCCACACACTCAATCAAACAGACTCCAACCTCTCCACAATGGCCAACATCAGGGATATAGGACATCAGGGATAAAATTGTAGACCTGCACAAGGCTGGGATGGGCTACAGGACAATAGGCAAGCAGCTTGGTGAGAAGGCAACAACTGTTGGCGCAATTATTAGAAAATGGAAGAAGTTCAAGATGACGGTCAATCACCCTCGGTCTGGGGCTCCATGCAAGATCTCACCTCGTGGGGCATCAATGATCATGAGGAAGGTGAGGGATCAGCCCAGGACCTGGTCAATGACCTGAAGAGAGCTGGGACCACAGTCTCAAAGAAAACCATTAGTAACACACTACGCTGTCATGTATTAAAATCCTGCAGTGCACGCAAGGTCCCCCTGCTCAAGCCAGCGCATGTCCAGGCCCGTCTGAAGTTTGCCAATGACCATCTGGATGATCCAGAGGAGGAATGGGAGAAGGTCATGTGGTCTGATGAGACAAAAATAGAGCTTTTTGGTCTAAACTCCACTCGCCGTGTTTGGAGGAAGAAGAAGGATGAGTACAACCCCAAGAACACCATCCCAACCGTGAAGCATGGAGGTGGAAACATCATTCTTTGGGGATGCTTTTCTGCAAAGGGGACAGGACGACTGCACCGTATTGAGGGGAGGATGGATGGGGCCATGTATCGCGAGATCTTGGCCAACAACCTCCTTCCCTCAGTAAGAGCATTGAAGATGGGTCGTGGCTGGGTCTTCCAGCATGACAACGACCCGAAACACACAGCCAGGGCAACTAAGGAGTGGCTCCGTAAGAAGCATCGCAAGGTCCTGGAGTGGCCTAGCCAGTCTCCAGACCTGAACCCAATAGAAAATCTTTGGAGGGAGCTGAAAGTCCGTATTGCCCAGCGACAGCCCCGAAACCTGAAGGATCTGGAGAAGGTCTGTATGGAGGAGTGGGCCAAAATCCCTGCTGCAGTGTGTGCAAACCTAGTCAAGACCTACAGGAAACGTATAATCTCTGTAATTGCAAACAAAGGTTTCTGTACCAAATATTAAGTTCTGCTTTTCTGATGTATCAAATACTTATGTCATGCAATAAAATGCAAATTAATTACTTAAAAATCATACAATGTGATTTTCTGGATTTTAGATTCCGTCTCTCACAGTTGAAGTGTACCTATGATAAAAATTACAGACCTCTACATGCTTTGTAAGTAGGAAAACCTGCAAAATCGGCAGTGTATCAAATACTTGTTCTCCCCACTGTACATATTATCTCAACTACCTCAACTAGCCGGTGCACCCGCACATTGACTCTGCACCGGTACCCCCCTGTTTATAGCCTCCCTACTGTTGTTTTATTTTACTGCTGCTCTTTTTTTCTCAACACTTTTTGGTTGTTTGGTTGTTTTATTTTACTTTTTTATAAAAAAATTAATGCATTGTTGGTTAAGGTCTGTAAGTAAGCATTTCACGGTAATGTCTACACCTGTTGTATTCGGCGTATGTGGCAAATACAATTTGATTTGATTTATAGTGCAATTAATGTATTGTTTAGTGTAGTGTAGTGTCTTTGCTGGCATGCATCCCACATTTTTTTTGTTTTGTTTGCCCCACCAACATTTACATGCTAAAATCGCCACTGATATGTTTGTGTGTCTTGCATTCAGAACTAGTTTGCTGTCTAAGTCAAACTAATGGGAAAGTATAGGTGGTATTGATCAGTGAGGTACAGATATCTGCCAAAATAAAGGAAACACTTCAGTAAATGAGGGATACAAAGTATATTGAAAGCAGGTGCTTCCACACAGGTGTGGTTCCAGAGTTAATTAAGCAAGTAACATCACATCATGCTTGGGGTCATGTATACAAATATTTTGGCTACCATGGCTAGAAGAAGGGATCTCAGAGACTTTGAAAGAGGGGTCTCAAAGGAGCATATAGGGGGTTTAAAGGGTGTGTGTGTGTGTGTGTGTGTCTCAGTCACCAGATCTCAACCCAATTGAACACTTATGGGCGATTGTGGAGCGGCACCTGAGACAGCGTTTTCCACCACCATCAACAAAACACCAAATGATGGAATTTCCTGTGGAAGAATGGTGTCGCATCCCTCCAACAGAGTTCCAGACACTTGTAGAATCTATGCCAAAATGCATTGAAGCTGTTCTGGCTGCTCGTGGTGGCCCAATGCCCTATTAAAACACTTTATTTCTGAAGTTTCCTGTTGATCTCAGCACAGAATCTAACAGATTGATTGGATCTATACACAGTTCACCTTGAGGCAAACTGCCCGAGTGGATTCCACCTCCATCACACACACACATCCTATATATAAACAATACAATCTGAAAACACCCACAATCTCGCTGATGCTGTCAATCAATCTGATGCAGGCTAACCTTCTCATAAACATAATCAACTTTAAATACCGCAGTTCTGATATCTACCTCTTGAGGTGTTCATATTTTAAGTCTACAGGCAAAGAAAACAATGCCGCAGCTGTCTCTCCTAAACTCAAAGTAAAATGTGATTTTAAAGGAGTTTATTTTAGCAGCCTTCCTGTTGAAGAGCCGTCAATGTCAGTGACACTGTGTCAGTGACAATGAGACAGCTCAGTCAACATAGTGTACTTCCTTCAACACATGCCACTGCTCTTTACAGGTGGAGTGGATTTCCCAAGCTAGAGGACCACAATAGAAATGTGTCCCTGACTTTTTTTCTATACTCAATCGCAATCATTTTTAATGTACAGTATGTGCTGCTATTTCAGAGATGTTGGGACTGTATGCATTTTACATTATCAAATATATTCATTCAGTCAGCATTGGCATTGATGGGGATTCCTCTCATGCCCAGATCTAAAGAGAGCAAAAGCCTGTTTGGGTTCATTTAAATTGACAACACAATGTTTACTGCATGACCAAAACCAAAATAAATAAACAATCCCAGTTACCAAATTTTAATCCAATAAGGCACCTAGAATCCATAAAAGCTGCTGCAGATTGCATCATTTAAATCAGTGGCCTGTATAAAATCAATGCTCCTCCAGTGGTGTCAATCAATAATCGCTCTAATTAACTTTAAATGCCTCTCTAACTATTACACACACGCACACATTTATCTCTGAGTAGTATCCCCCCATAGACAAGCAGAGAAGATAATGCTATTGCAAACACATAACTTTTAATAATGTTTCACATTACTATTGCTATGGGTCGGTGGAGTTTTATAGTGCAGTGCAGTGACTTTGTCATTGTCAAGATCACTTCAATTCACTTATCTTTTCTAAACTTTTTAGACACTAAAAGTTGTCTAAATGGCCCCATTCCAGAATCCTAGAGGTCAAGTCTGTGGTGATTATGGAAAGGAAAAAGTACTCTGTGAAGGTTTTATTCGTGTAGGACTTTTTTTTTTACAATGTCATTGTGGCAAAGCATTAAACTAAATGGCACATTCCAAAATCCCTTGAGATCCAGTCTGGACAGAGGGCTCAAGCACTGATCTCCTAACTGTAACGGTTATTCCCAATAATGCTTATCACTTCCTGTTTCAAACAAAAACAAGAGCCTCAAACAACCCCAATACCAGACATACACATCACAGTGTGTGACACAGGGAGAGAGTAAAACTACGGTATTTACCTTCCATGACATAGACCAGTGAGCCCACGTCACCTTCCTTGATGATGCAGCTGTCTTTGCCATACTCCACAGGGTACATGCAGTCCACGATCTCTTGGATCTGAGACAGCTCCAGGTTCTTCATGAAGTCGTTGTCCAAGATGGCTTCCTTGATCAGGTCCTTAGACCTGGGGGTTAGAGGAGAAGGAGGTAGAGAAAATGGGATTAATATGATCATATGTAATTGTAAGGAATTAGTGTTTTCCTTAGCATTGTTTAGGTGGAGTGGATACCCCCTACCTGTTTCTTTGCCTCTTTTTTACACCTTAATGTGCCTAAAGCGTCAAGGTGGAAACACTGAACGATTGCATAACACCCTACAAAAAGTTTACTTCATTTAGAGATTCAGCAGTTCAATGCCTACTGTGGTGTATTTTGAGCCTGCTGAATTTAAAATAATTCTTTAAATGAATGTTCAGGAAATAACCTGTTAACAAAAGATGTTCTAAATTCTGTGGTTTCAAGGTGACTTATTTTATTTGCTTCAACAACTGGAACAACCCAATAAACACAGGAAATCAATGCCTAACAGAAATGGATTGATCTGATCTAAAAGTACACTTCGTAAAGACTAAATTAGACTTTTCTACAAGGGTAATCCACATAGCTTGTTTAGGAGATGTGAACTGAGTTGATTTATGCTACGAATATGCTGTGCAGCCTCTTGCTAAGGGATGGTATAATGAACACCTCTAAGCCCAAGTGCAGTAATAAAGGTCAGGGGTGTATTCATTAGTCACACACCGTAGCAAAACGTTTTGCAACTGAAACAGTTAAATTAATATGGAAAATGTTTTGCATAGAAAACAAATGTTTCTATTGGATAAATTCCGTCCCTGTTTTGTTCTGTTTGCTTTCCGTTCTGTTTGGTTTTTGCATGAAACAAAAAACACAGAGTACAAGGCTACTGCAAAGCTTTCTATTCAAAACTGCCTCATTTTCCCAGCTTCTTTAGAAGCAAAGTTCAAAGAAAGCCTGAGAGAATAAGATAGTCATATCAAAAGAGATGGGGACAGGGAGGGATGTCAATTTAGGCAGAGCCAAACTGAACAAATGCCCAAAATCTGTACAATCCTTTCAGATGTGTTTGCTGAGAACAGTTTGTTGATTAAGTATTTTCTCAGAATGAGGTTCAGAAAGAGTGACAGATGGAGAGAACGTGAAGGAGAGGAAGTTAAAGTAAAATGTAGGTAGAGGTTGACCATTGAGAAGAAAGTAAACCAGGGGGAGAAGGGGAGGAAGATGCAGGGAGGGGGAGAAGTGCAGGAACCGGGGCACCATAAAAAATGTGGCAATGCAGAAACCCCATAGGTGAGCTTGAGGTGTAGCACCCAAAGAGGAGTGTAATGACACTTCCGACATTCCACTCCAATGCATTTCCCTCATCTGGCGCCAACCACAATTTGCAAATCATTGCTAATGTTTGTTCTTCTCGCTAGCATTTTCAAACATATTCCTATCGCTAAACATGTCCAACAGTTCTTTCACAAAATATCACACGCGAGTAGAAATGTTAACATTGTTTATAAGAGTTTAAAGTTACATTGTATCACCAGCCCCTACTCACCATCGCGGATTGTTTGTGGAGTGAGCTGGACGTTCTAATTAGAGCACGCGCACCTGATGGATAACTATGTGAATGTGACCGGCACGCGCGTTCAGTAATAATAATCATTATTTGTTAAATGTTTTTTATGTGATATTATGTCATGATATGTTGAAATGTATTAAGGTATTCACCACTCATATATACATTATTGTGTGTGATCCGATTATAGAGTGACATTTAATTGATTAAATACATGTTAAGGTGCATTTAGGATAATCCTATTTATATTGTTGTTTATTCTTTTAAGAGTCCATGTTTATATGTCAGTGTTAGTCAACATCTTGGTAATATCCATGGTCCCAGCTCACCTTCTGCACCTGTTAATAAACACCACAATTTTGCACCTGATTCCGTTGATGCTTCGCAGCCCCTTGACAAGACCGCCTATATCCACTATCTTACAAGGAGGCATCTCAACAACTCCACACAGAGAAAGACAAACAAAATCTCAAATGAAACCCGATTCCCTAGTGCACTACTTTTGAACAGAGCATAGAATTAGATTAGACAAGATTGGGTGTAATGTGCTCTATACTGAAATGTTCTGTGTCTGTTTTGTACTGAAATCCTTTCACAGGGAAGCAGACAGTCTAGTGTCATGCGGCTCTCTATCATCCGACTCTGTAAAAGGGGCTAATCACATGTAACAGGGTTAATCCAACGAGGACTGCTGTCTTCAAAGAGAAGCTTGGATAAAATAGGGACAGGAAACCCTTTCTACCCCTCAAAGGATGCTGAGAATAGAACTCACAAAGGGGAGACGGTTTGAAGTGTTGCCCAAGCTTCTAAAGTCCCGCCCAGCATTCTGTGGCAATACACCACCAAACACCCCTCTGTTCCTGTTTAGGAGCGACCACACACAGGCAGACTGACATAATATAATATAATAATATATGTCATTTAGCAGACACTTATCCAAAATGACTTGCTTACAGTCATGCCTGCATACATTTTACGTACAGGTAAAATATTGTTTTGAATATTTTGTTTGTGCCAGAACACATTACAGTGCCTATCCTTTGTTGATGTTATGAAGGTATGAAGGTAGCAAACTTTAAAAACAACACTATCTTTCAATCTATCCTTTAATCCTAACCATGATAGAGTAAAGAGAAGCACAGTAGTGAGGGGTAACATTTTAGTACTCTCCTGTTTCCTGAGAGCAATATCTGCATACCTCCGGAAGCTTCTCTCCTTAACCCTAACCCTGACTTTGACAGATTTATACCCAGGAAAGGAGTGAGGGTCCCTGGCCTCCCTACTACACTATGGACCCCAGAGTGGAGGAGCCTGCAGTCCAGTAACAACTCTCTGATTCATGTCCTCTATACTCTAACCAGCCACCCCATTACACACCCACCCTCCTCTCCTCCTCCTCTCCTTCCTCTTCTCTTTCTATCCGCTGGAAGGGAAGATACACACAGTCAGTCAGGTTTGGGGACTGAACACGGTCTGTCTTCCTTAAAAGGAGAAAATATGCTATTTTAGAAGAATAAGGGAGAGAGGCTGAGCAAGTGAAAATAGAGATAGAGAGACCAACAGACATATTCCAGAGGACGAGTTTGAAAGATAAAGGGAGTAAAACTGGGAGAGAAAGAACAAGGCCATTAATATACCTCAACATTTTAAAGGCCACTTCTTTTCAAAAACAGGTTTTCTAAACCATCTGACGAAGGCCAATAGGCCGACACATACGCTGAATAAAAAAGTATTACTGACGAGCAGTGTGCTGGTTTTTCAGAGAAATAAATAAATAAATATAGAAAGTTGGTCAAACAGAGGAGAGACATTTGATTTCCAAGCCATTGAGTAAACATCACACTGCACTGTTCTAATTGATAGAGGAGCAGCTCTATTGAAACTCATTCCTCTGTACCCAAAATGGTTGTCAAAGGCCTCTGCATTGACAACCATAAATGTCTGCTTGTTCAAGACAATGACTATGATGAAAATGTGCTTTACTTAAAAAAAGCGGCAAAAGTGTTATAAAGTTTTCATGAGGTGCATGAAAGTGAAGTATAACCTGTCCAATTCTGACGGTACATAACTTTTCACATTAAGTAATTTTCATTCATCCGTTACTGAGATATCATCTAGAGACAGTGGATGTGACATACAGACTTTCCAAAACTTCATTTGATCCCTCCTTGCTGACACCAACACAGATAAGGGGAAGGAAAATAAGGGCCATTTTTGGCCTCCGTCTTGTGTCCTCATCTGGCACCAGGGCAGATACCCAGCTGACCAACACAACCAATTTGCCTCGCTGAAGAAAAACAAAGGAATGAGGCCAGAGGATTAGGAAAAGGCTTTGGGTGATATGCTGCACAATGCTGACAGGTACAACTAAGATTAATAACTTTTTCCTCTTCAAATAATAACCTCCCTTCATGTTGACTCTTCCTCAATGAAACCCTAAAAGCATATTACATGTGCAGCAGGCCACCAGGACAGAACCATTCTTATCTGGCTTCAATGGACACAGCTGGCCACTCAGCAAGGCTTATTATTCAGCTGATTTCTATGTGTCTTTGATGCTTCATGTAGACTGAAACACCTTTTATAGCTACAGTACCACACATTTAATAAGCCTATAAGAATACCAGAAAATCTGAGAAAACATATCATCACCACCATAATCATATTCTCAAGGTAAGTGATTTCCAGGCTTTTAAAATTAATTACATTTACATTTACATTTACGTCATTTAGCAGACGCTCTTATCCAGAGCGACTTACAGTTAGTGCATACATTATTATTTGTAATTTTCATACCCCATGGGAATCGAACCCACAACCCTGCAAACGCCATGCTCTAGCAACTGAGCTACCTCCCTGCCAGCCATTCCCTCCCCTACCCTGGATGACGCTGGGCCAATTGTGCGCCGCCCCATTGGTCTCCCGGTTGCGGCAGGCTACAGCAGAGCCTGAATTCGAACCAGGATCTCTAGTGGCACAGCTAGCACTGCGATGCAGTGCCTTAGACCACTGCGCCACTCGGGAGACAAACCTCAACTCAATTTTGAAGACAGTAAATAAGTATAGCATCAATAACCCTTTTTGTTCAGGGTTTGATTTCCAGAGACAAGCATCAAATGTTTCTCATCCACCTTGAGGTGTGTATTGATTTTGAGTGACATGTTAGACAAACAACGCAAGATGAGGTGCAGAATGTCTCTCTAAATGCATGAGACCACACACAAGTTTGGTGGCGAGAGAGAGAGAGAGGTGAGTGTTGATTGCGTACTGTACGTATGTGCATGTGTGCAGAGATAACAAGAGGAGTGTGTGTGTGTGTATGTGGTTGTGTGTATGTGGTTGTGTGTGTGTGTGTGTGTGTGTGTGTGTAGAGACAGAGAGATTTTACTGAGTTACAGTTCATATAAGGAAATCAGTCAATTGAAATATATTCATTAGGCCCTAATCTATGCATTTCACATGACTGGGAAAACAGATATGCATCTGTTGGTCACAGATACCTTAAAAATGCAGGAGCGTGGATCAGAAAACCAGTCAGTATCTGGTGTGACCACCATTTGCCTCATGTAGCGCGACATCTCCGTCGCATAGAGTTGATCAGGCTGTTGATTGTGGCCTGTGGAATGCTGTCCCACTCCTCTTCAATGGCTGTGCGAAGTTGCTGGATATTGGCGGGAACTGGAACACGATGTCTGGTGAGTATGCAGGCCATGGAAGAACTGGGACATTTTCAGCTTCCATGAATTCTGTACAGATCCTTGCGAAATGGGGCCTTGCATTATCATGCTGAAACATGAGGTGATGGCGGCGGATGAATGGCAAGACAATGGGCCTCAGGATCTCATCACGGTCTCTCTGTGCATTCAAATTGCCATTGATAAAATGCAATTGTGTTCATTGTCCGTAGCTTATGCCTGCCCATACCATAACCGACCACCATCATGGGGCACTCTGTTCACAATGTTGACATCAGCAAACCGCTCGCCCACACGACACCGTACGTAGTCTGCGGTTGTGAGGCTGGTTGGACATACTGCCAAATTCTTGAAAACAACGTTGGAGGCAACTTATGGTGGACATTCCAGCAGTCAGCATGCCAATTGCACACTCCCTCAACACTTGAGATATCTGTAGAATCACCTTTTATTGTCCCCAGCACAAGGTGCACCTGTGTAATGATCATGCTGTTTAATCAGATTCTTGATATGCCACACCTGTCAGGTGGATGGATTATCTTGGCAAAGGAGAAATGCACACTAACAGGGATGTAAACACATTTGTGCACAACATTTGAGAGAAATAACCTTTTTGTGCGTATAGAAAATTTCTGGGATCTTTTATTTCAGCTCATGAAACATGGGACCAACACTTTACATGTTGTATTTATATTTTTGTTCAGTATACATTATATTTTTTGAGTTATTCACTGCGTTAGCACACTCCGCCAACCCTGATGTTCTAGCAGTGTCTGAATCCTGGCTTAGGAAGGCCACCAAAAATTCAGAAATTTCCATCCCCAACTATAACATTTTCCGTCTAGATAGAACTGCCAAAGGGGGTGGAGTTGCAATCTACTGTAGAGATAGCCTGCAGAGCTCTATCATACTATCCAGGTCTGTGCCCAAACAGTTTGAGCTTCTACTTCTAAAAATCCACCTTTCCAGAAATAAGTCTCTCACTGTTGCCGCTTGCTACAGACCCCCCTCAGCCCCCAGCTGTGCGCTGGACACCATATGTGAATTGATTGCCCCCCATTTATCCTCAGAGTTCGTACTGCTTGGTGACCTAAATTGGGATATGCTTAACATCCCGGCCATCCTACAATCCAAACTAGATGCCCTCAATCTCACACAAATTATCAACGAACCTACCAGGTACAACCCTAAATCCGTAAACATGGGTACCCTCATAGATATCATCCTGACTAACTTACCCTCTAAATACACCTCCGCTGTCTTCAACCAGGATCTCAGCGATCACTGCCTTATTGCCTGCGTCCGTAACGGGTCCGCGGTCAAACGACCACCCCTCATCACTGTCAAACGCTCCCTAAAACACTTTAGCGAGCAGGCCTTCCTAATTGACCTGGCCCAGGTATCCTGGATGGATATAGATCTCATTCCGTCAGTAGAGGATGCCTGGTTGTTCTTTAAAAGTAATTTCCTCTCAATCTTAAATAAACATGCCCCATTCAAAAAATACAGAACTAAGAACAGATATAGCCCCTGGTTCTCCTCAGACTTGACTGCCCTTGACCAGCACAAAAACATCCTGTGGCGTACTGCATTAGCATCAAATAGCCCCCGCGATATGCAACTTTTCAGGGAAGTTAGGAACCAATATACACAAGCAGTCAGGAAAGCAAAGGTTAACTTTTTCAAACAGAAATTTGCATCCTGTAGCACTAACTCCAAAAAGTTTTGGGACACTGTAAAGTCCATGGAGAATAAGAGCACTTCCTCCCAGCTGCCCACTGCACTGAGGCTAGGAAACACTATCACCACCGATAAATCTACAATAATCGAGAATTTCAACAAGTATTTTGCTACGGCTGGCCATGCTTTCCACCTGGCTACCACTACCCCGGCCACCAACTCTGCACCCTCCGCTGCAACTTGCCCATGCCCCCCCCCCCCGCTTCTCCTTCACACAAATTCAGACAGCTGATATTCTGAAAGAGCTGCAAAATCTGGACCCCTACAAATCAGCTTGGCTAGACAATCTGGACCCTTTCTTTCTAAAACTAGCCGCCGAAATTGTCGCAACCCCTATTACTAGCCTGTTCAACCTCTCTTTCGTAACGTCTGAGATCCCCAGAGATTGGAAAGCTGCCGCGGTCATCCCCCTCTTCAAAGGGGGTGACACTCTAGATCCAAACTGTTACAGACCTATATCCATCCTGCCCTGCCTTTCGAAAGTATTTGAAAGCCAAGTTAACAAACAGATCACCGACCATTTCGAATCCCACCGTACCTTCTCCGCTATGCAATCCGGTTTCCGAGCTGGTCATGGGTGCACTTCAGCAACGCTCAAGGTCCTAAACAATATTATTACTGCGATCGATAATAGACAGTACTGTGCAGCCGTCTTCATCGACCTGGCCAAGGCTTTCGACTCTGTCAACCAACGCATTCTTATTGGCAGACTAAATAGCCTTGGTTTCTCAAATGACTGCCTCGCCTGGTTCACCAACTACTTCTCAGATAGAGTTCAATGTGTCAAATTGGAGGGCCTGTTGTCTGGACCTATGGCAGTCTCTATGGGGCTGCCACAGGGTTCAATTCTTGGGCCGACTCTTTTCTCCGTGTATATCAATGATGTCGCTCTTGCTGCTGGTGACTCTCAGATCCACCTCTACGCAGACGACACCATTTTGTATACATCTGGCCCTTCATTGGACACTGTGTTAACAAACCTCCAAACGAGCTTCAATGCCATACAACACTCCTTCAGTAGCCTCCAACTGCTCTTAAACACTAGTAAAACTAAATGCATGCTCTTCAATAGAACGCTGCTGGCACCCGCCCACCCGACTAGAATCACCACTCTCGACGGGTCTGACCTAGAGTATGTGGACAACTACAAATACCTAGGTGTCTGGTTAGACTGTAAACTCTCCTTCCAGACTCACATTAAGAATCTCCAATCCAAAGTTAAATCTAGAATCGGCTTCCTATTTCGCAACAAAGCCTCCTTCACTCATGCTGCCAAACATGCCCTCGTAAAACTGACTATCCTACCGATCCTTGACTTCGGCGATGTCATTTACAAAATAGCCTCCAACACTCTACTCAGCAAATTGGATGTAGTCTATCACAGTGCCATCCGTTTTGTCTCCAAAGCCCCATACACTACCCACCACTGTGACCTGTACGCTCTTGTTGGCTGGTCCTCACTACATGTTCGTCGTCAAACCCACTGGCTCCAGGCCATCTATAAATCACTGCTAGGCAAATCCCCGCCTTATCTTAGCTCATTGGTCACCATAGCAGCACCCACCCGTAGTCTGCGCTCCAGCAGGTATATCTCACTGGTCATTCCCAAAGCCAACACCTCCTTTGGCCGCCATTCCTTCCAGTTCTCTGCTGCCAATGACTGGAACAAATTGCAAAAATCTCTGAAGCTGGAGACTCTTATCTCCCTCACTAACTTTAAGCATCAGTTGTCAGAGCACCTTACCGATCACTGCACATGTACACAGCCCATCTAAAATTAGCCCACCCAACTACCTCATCCCTATATTGTTATTTATTTTGCTCTTTTGCACCCCAGTATCTCTATTTTCACATAATCTCTTGCACATCTAGCATTCCAGTGTTAATACTAATTGTAATTATTTTGCACTATAGCCTATTTATTGCCTTACCTCCATAACTTGCTACATTTGCACACATTGTATATATATTTTCTGTTGTATTTTTGACTTTATGTTTTGTTTTACCCCATATGTAACTCTGTGTTGTTGTTTTTATCGCACTGCTTTGCTTTATCTTGGCCAGGTCGCAGTTGTAAATGAGAACTTGTTCTCAACTGGCTTACCTGGTTAAATAAAGGTGAAATAAAAAAATAAAAATAATATTACACATATTGACTGATCCTAGATTTCAACCCACACTGAAACGGAAAACTGTAATTTATACACTAATTTTAGGTATTATCAACAGTAAAAAACTCTGAAACGTTTTCCTGCAGCATACTGTAAATGATGGTGCATTGTGGGAAAATTGCTGTATTTCCCAAATGGTATTGTAATTCCACCCCACAGAATACAGTACCGTACTGTGTCTTTGGAGCGGCAAAAACCTTTTGACAACTAGTTGGTGCATGGTATTGTTGTTTCTGGGCCATTAACATATTTTGAGGCATGCCTTGTAAGGGGCTATATTTGTTGCACACTTGAGTGAGAATGCTGTACTAATTTAACTCCTACCGTAGTATTCATATCCTTTGATATATTCCACATTTTGTTGTGTTACAGCCTGAATTCAAAATTGATTAAATTATTTATTTTTCTCACTCATCTACACACAATACCCCATAATGACAAAGTGAAAACATGTTTTTAGAAATGTTTGCAAATGTATTGAAAATTAAATACAGAAATATTTATTTTTAAATTTTTACATAAGTATTCACACCTTTGAGTCAATACATGTCAGATTCACTTTTGGCAGCGATTACAGCTGTGAGTCTTTCTGGGTAAGTTTCTAGGAGCTTTGCTCACTTAGATTGTACAATATTAGCACGTTTTTATTTATTTTATTCTTCAAGCTCTGTCAAGTTGGTTGTTGATCATCGCTAGACAGCCATTTTCAAGTCTTGCCATATATTTTCAAGCTGATTTAAGTCAAAACTGTAACTAGGCCATTTAGGAACATTCAACATCATCTTGGTAAGCAACTCCAGTGAATATTTGGCCTTGTGCTTTAGGTTATTGTAATGCTGAAAGGTGAATTTGTCTCCCAGTGTCTGTTGAAAAGCAGACTGAACCAGGTTTTCCTCTAGGATTTTGCATGTGCTTACCTCTATTCCATTTATTTTTATCAAAAAAAAAAAAAATCCCTAGTCCTTGCCGATGACAAGCATACCCATAACATGATGCAGCCACCACCATGCTTGGAAATGTGAAGAGTTGTCACGATCGTGTGAATGATGAGACCAAAGCGCAGCGCGTGTTCCGATAAACATGATGACTTTATTTAATTAAAGTGCAACACGAGAAAACAACAAAGAACGATACGTGAAGTTCCAATACTGAAATAAACTAACAGCATCAAGGAAACAAAAACCCACAAACCCCACAGGAAACATACAGCATAAATATGGCTCCCAATCAGAGATAACGAGCCGAACAGCTGACACTCGTTACCTCCGATTGGGAGTCAATGAATACAAACACCCAACATAGAAATACCACAACCTAGACACCCCAACATAGAAATACACCCAAAACAAATGAACATGAACAACCCTGGCTCAAGAATAAAGGTCCGTGGAGCCAGAGTGTTACATTACCCCCCCCTAAAGGTGCGACCTCCGGGCGCACCAGCAAACAGTCTAGGGGAGGGTCTGGGTGGGCGTCTGTCCAGGTGGCGGCTCTGGCCCAGGTCGTGGTCCCCACCCCACCATAGTCATTACCCACTTACTTAGCCTCCTACACATTACCACCCCCCCACTACACCCCACTGGGTTAAGGGGCGGCACCGGACTAAGGGGCAGCACCGGACTACGGACCAGCACCGGGATAAGGGGCAGCACCGGGCTAAGGGGCAGCACCGGGCTAAGGGGCAGCCCCGGGCTAAGGACCAGCACCGGGATAAGGACCAGCACCAGGCTAAGGAACAGTACCTGACTAAGTGGCAGCTCCGGACTGAATGGCGGATCCTGGCTGGCTGGCTCAGGCGGATCCTGGCTGAACGGCTCATGGCTGGCTGAAGGATCTGGCTGCTCATGGCTGGCCGACGGATCTGGCTGCTCATGGCTGGCCGACGGATCTGGCAGATCCTGTCTGGCCGAAGGCTCTGGCTGATCCTGTCTGGCGGAAGGCTCTGGCTGATCCGGTCTGGCGGAAGGCTCTGGCTGATCCGGTCTGACGGAAGGCTCTGGCTGCTCCGGTCTGACGGAAGGCTCTGGCTGATCCGGTCTGACGGAAGGCTCTGGCTGATCCGGTCTGGCGGAAGGCTCTGGCTGCTCCTGTCTGGCGGAAGGCTCTGGCTGATCCTGTCTGGCGGAAGGCTCTGGCTGATCCTGTCTGGCGGAAGGCTCTGGCTGATCCTGTCTGGCGGAAGGCTCTGGCTGATCCTGTCTGGCGGAGAGCTCTAGCGGCTCCGATCTGGCGGACGGCTCTGAAGGCTCATGGCAGACGGGCGGCCTTGTAGGCTCTGTACAGACGGGTAGTTCAGACGGCGTTGGGCAGACGGACAGTTCAGACGGCGTTGGGCCGACAGGCAGTTCAGGCGCCGTTGGGCAGACGGGCAGTTCAGACGGCGTTGGGCAGACGGGCAGTTCAGACGGCGTTGGGCAGACGGACAGTTCAGGCCCCGTTGGGCAGACGGACCGTTCAGGCCCTCTGAGGCGCACCGTAGGCCTGTTGCGTGGTGCCGGAACTGGAGGTACCGGGCTGAGGACACGCATCACAGGGCTAGTGCGGGGAGAAGCAACAGGGCATGCTTGGCCCTGGGGACGCACCGTAGGCCTGATGCGTGGTGCCGGAACTGGAGGTACCGGGCTGAGGACACGCATCTCAGGGCTAGTGCGGGGAGTCGGAACAGGGCATGCTGGACCCTGGGGACTCCCATAACGCCTAGTGCGGGGAGCCGGAACAGGGCATGCTGGACCCTGGGGACTCACCTCACGCCTAGTGCGGAGAGCAGGAACAGGCCGGGCTGGGCTGGCGACGCGCACCGTATCCCTGGTGCGAGTGGCCGGAACAGGCCGGGCCGGGCTGGCGAAGCGCACCGTATCCCTGGTGCGTGGAGTAGGAACAGGCAGGGCTGAGCTGGCGACGCACACCGTATCCCTGGTGCGTGGAGTAGGAACAGGCAGGGCTGAGCTGGCGACGCACACCGTATCCCTGGTGCGAGTGGCCGGAACAGGCCGGGCCGGGCTGGCGAAGCGCACCGTATCCCTGGTGCGTGGAGTAGGAACAGGCCGGTCCATACCGGGAACACACACCACTGGCCTCAACCGAGGATCAGGAACGGGCCGGACCGGACTGGCAACACACCTCAGTCCTTCACGCCGTGCCACACACACATCCCTGCCTCTTCTCGCCAATGGCTCCCGTACTCCGTTAGCCCTCTCACCTATACTCCCTGTGGCAGCTTCCTGCTGCCCAGCCGCCCAAGCCATGTGCCCCCCCCCAAAAACTTTTTGGGGTTGCCTCACGTCCACGGGCTTCCAGCCTCGCCTTCGCGCTGCCTCCTCGTACCACCTCCTCTCGGCTTTGGCTGCCTCCAGCTCTTCCCGAGGGCGGTGATATTCCTCCGGTTGTGCCCAAGGATCCTCTCCGTCCAATAACTCCTCCCATGTCCAGACCCTCGGCTCCTGGACACGCTGCTTGGTCCTGGTATGGTGGGTTTTTCTGTCACGATCGTGTGAATGATGAGACCAAAGCGCAGCGCGTGTTCCGATAAACATGATGACTTTATTTAATTAAAGTGCAACACGAGAAAACAACAAAGAACGATACGTGAAGTTCCAATACTGAAATAAACTAACAGCATCAAGGAAACAAAAACCCACAAACCCCACAGGAAACATACAGCATAAATATGGCTCCCAATCAGAGATAACGAGCCGAACAGCTGACACTCGTTACCTCCGATTGGGAGTCAATGAATACAAACACCCAACATAGAAATACCACAACCTAGACACCCCAACATAGAAATACACCCAAAACAAATGAACATGAACAACCCTGGCTCAAGAATAAAGGTCCGTGGAGCCAGAGTGTTACAAGAGTGGTACTCAGTGACGTGTTGTGTTGGATTTGCCCAAAAAATAACACTTTGTATTGAGGACATAAAGTTAATTTCTTTGCCACATTGTTTGCCGTTTTACTTTAGTGCCTTATTGTAAACAGGATGCATGTTTTGGAATATTTTTATTCTGTACAGGCATCCTTCTTTTCACTCTGTCATTTAGGTTAGTATTGTGGAGTAACTACAATGTTGTAGATCCATCCTCAGTTTTCTCCTATCACAGCCATTAAACTCTGTAACTGTTTTAACGTCACCATTGGCCTCATGGTGAAATCCCTGAGCGGTTTCCTTCCTCTCCGGCAACTGAATTAGGAAGGATGCCTGAATCGTTGTAGTGACTGGGTGTATTGATACTCCATCCAAAGTGTAATTAATAACTTCACCATGCTCAAAGGGATATTCAATGTCTGCTTTTTTTATTTGTACACATCTACCAATAGTTGCCTTTCTTTGCGAGGCATTGGAAAACCTCCCTAGTCTTTGTGGTTGAATCTGTTTTAAATTCACTGTTTGACTGAGTGACCTTACAGATAATTGTATGTGTGGGGTACAAAGATGAGGTAGTCATTAAAAAAAGCATGTTAAACACTATTATTGCACATAGAGTGAGTCCATGCAACTTATTATGTGACTTGTTAAGTACATTTTTACTCCTGAACTTATTTAGGCTTGCCATAACAAAGGGGTTGAATACTTATTGACTCAAGATATTTCAGCTTTTTTTTTATTAATTAGTAAACATTTCTAAAAACATAACTCCACTTTCACATTATGGGGTATTGTGTGTAAGCCAGTGAGTGACACAAAATTTGGAAAAAGTCAAGAGGTGTGGATACTTTCTGAAGACACTATATGTGGTTATAGTGCCCCATCAATTTAAAATGTATAGCGGACAGATTGGAGTGACAGCTAGTCTTGAACCTTAAATGGTTGAGCATTTTCCCATGTCCTTTTGGTCTGTTTTGCCCTGTAATTGTTTTCAATTTGGAAGCCTTTCTTAATGCCTTCATGAATATGCTGTAATGTGTAAACACTTTACCTAGTAACCAACCTTCTTGCACCAATCCCTGGTAATTACAGTAAAATATTGTGAAATACAAACCCCTCCCCTCAATGAATTTAATTAATTCATCCATTCATTCCGATTATGGAAGCATTAGCTTTATTACAGTATAATACAGTCAATGTTACGGTATTGTTCTGTGTGTCATTACACAGAACTTGCTTTGATACCATATTTATATTACAGTAGCTGTACTGTAATATAAAATACTGGATTTTACTTGCCACCGAGCTGCCTGTAAATTACTGTCGAATTCATGGTAACCCCTTTACAGTGCACCTGTTGGGTGTCAGACATGATTAATCTACAGAAAACTATATGAGTTTATTATTCAACAGTAAAAAAGCTGTAATGAAGCTGGTATTTTCTGCCCTTTGTCATTCTCCTGTTTATGTACTCACCCACAGCCATTTGCATATATCCTACTGACTGACTCTGCCAGGCTGGTGTGTGTGTGAGCAAGTTAGTGAGCGAGAGAGAGATAGAGAGATAATGAATTAAAGTTGCAATATGTAACTTTTTGGGGACCCACAAAATTCACATCAAAATTTGACTTAAAGATCTGTAATTCTCATTGAAAGCAAGTCTAAGAAGCGGTAGATCTGTTCTATGTGCAATATTTCTATGCTAGCCCATTTGTAAGTATATTTTTTGCTCTTTTACTTTCGGTTTTGTACACCAGCTTCAAACAGCTGAAAATACAATATTGTTGGATATGGAAAATATATTTCACAGCTGTTTAGATGGTACAATGGTTCTCTACACTATTCTTGCTTGTTTTGTCACATAAACTGAAATTAGGCGAACTATTAGAATTTTAGTAACCAGGAAATTGAGCAATTTCTACATAGTGCATCTTTAATAATTCATGGATGGATGGATAAATAAATTAATTAATTAATTGACATTCTTCTTTCAGCTTCTAAAGAATTTATTCACTGAGCCATTACAGTCAAATAAGGTATACCATTTGATACACAACGCAATGTCAAAGGGCAGAAAGAAAAATAATTAACTGCGGGAAACCCTTGATTTGAAATATCAATAATATGATTCTGACAGGTCTCACACCTGATGCGCCATACGCACACTTAGAATTAATGCACAATGGATAAACACAGCCACGGGCTGTATCACATAACGTCAAAACATCATACAGTAATGCAGAAACAGGCACCCCTGTTGTAACTGTACACCTACTGTGGACTTTTGGGGTAGAAAGGCAGCGTGACATGGCTAAGATCATGGATGTCGAATGCGGTGGGTTCGGCAGATATCGCCTGTCTCTTCGTTCGCTGGTGTTCGTGCAGCTCGGTCTGTTTGACGACCTGTTGGGCGGCCGGTTTGATAACGGACCGGTATTTATCTAGTTCGTTCTGTAGTTTTTGTATCAGTTCATCTTTCTGGTCAAGCTCCAGTTCTAGCTCGTCAATGAGTGCGTCCCGCTGCCGCAGCTCCTCAATCTTCTCCTGAAGCGCGTATTGGAGGTCGCGCAAGGTACCCATGTTAATCCCAGACGCAAAGGGAACTTCACAAAACTTTATCCAAAGCTATCCAGTCGATACTGTATCCTATTCCTTCTCCTCCTCTTCCTGACTGAAAACTGTATTGCGCATCAACAGCTTTAAACATATATCCTCCCTCCAGTCCTTGATTCCCAAACGGCTTGCTCTCCGTTGACGACAGGTTCTGAATATTTAAATAGGCAAATATAGTGGAGGAGGCGACACTGAAGGTGAACCCCCGAGAGCACTGCAGTCTGGAAATGTAGTTTTGTCTTTCTCTCTCTGCCTGAGAGAGAGCAAGGCGAGAAGGGCACCTACAGGAATCCGAGGTACAATGCAGCCTGTGCGCACGTGAGTGAATTCTGTGAGAACAAAACTTACAGGGCAACTGGACCAGATACCATAGGCACTCCTGAAATAACAATAACCAACGTTGGCTTTGGCTAAGGTTGAGTTGCCATTGAAATACATACATAGCCGGGGGAAATAGGTGTGTTGAGGGTGCTGCAGCACCCCCTGAAAAATCAGAATCCCCCAAAATATTAATAAAATCATATACAGTCCCAGTCAAACGGTAGGACACGCCTACTCATTCCAGGGTTTTTCTTTATTTTTACTATTTTCTACATTGTAGAATAATAGTGAAGACATCAAAACTATGAGATAACACATATGGAATCATGTTGTAACCAAAAAAGTGTTAAACAAATCAAAATAACCGAAAGGTCGCTGGTTCTAATCCCCGAGCCGACTAGGTGAAAAATCTGTCGATGTGCCCTTAAGCAAGGCACTTAACCCTAATTGCTCCTGTAAGTCGCTCTGGATAAGAGCGTCTGCTAAATGACTAAAATGTAAAATGTAATTCTTCAAAGTAGCCACCGTTTGCCTTGATGACAGCTTTGCACACTCAAATAAAAATATGTATTTAGATCTTCTTTAGTTATGTACAGTCATGGGTCAAAAGTTTTGAGAACGACACAAGTATTGGTCTTCACAAAGTTTGCTGCTTCAGTGTTTTTAGATATTTTTGTCAGATTTGTTGGTACCATTCTTTATTCATGGCTGTGTTCTTAGGCAAAATTGTGAGTGAGCCCACTCCCTTGGCTGAGAAGCAACCCCACACATGAATGGTCTCAGGATGCTTTACTGTTGGCATGACACAGGACTGATGGTAGCGCTCACCTTGTCTTCTCCGGACAAGCTTTTTTCCGGATGCTCCAAACAATCGGAAAGGGGATTTATCAGAGAAAATGACTTTACCCCAGTCCTCAGCAGTCCAATCCCTGTACCTTTTGCAAAATATCAGTCTGTCCCTAATGTTTTTCCTGGAGAGAAGTGGCTTCCTCGCTGCCCTTCTTGACACCAGGCCATCCTCCAAAAGTCTTTGCCTCACTGTGCGTGCAGATGCACTCACACCTGCCTGCTGCCATTCCTGAGCAAGCTCTGCACTGGTGGTGCCCCGATCCCGCAGCTGAATCAACTTTAAGAGACGGTCCTGGAGCTTGCTGGACTTTCTTGGGTGCCCTGAAGCCTTCTTCACAACAATTGAACCTCTCTCCTTGAAGTTCTTGATGATCCGATAAATGGTTGATTTAGGTGCAATCTTACTAGCAGCAATATCCTTGCCTGTGAAGCCCTTTTTGTGCAAAGCAATGATGACGGCACGTGTTTCCTTGCAGGTAACCATGGTTAACAGAGGAAGAACAATGATTTCAAGCACCACCCTCCTTTGAAAGCTTCCAGTCTGTTATTCTAATTCAATCAGCATGACAGAGTGATCTCCAGCCTTGTCCTCGTCAACACTCACACCTGTGTTAACGAGAGAATCACTGACATGATGGCAGCTGGTCCTTTTGTGGCAGGGCTGAAATGCAGTGGAAATGTTTTTTGGGGATTCAGTTCATTTTCATGGCAAAGAGGGACTTTGCAATTAATCTGATCACTCTTCTATAACATTCTGGAGTATATGCAAATTGGCATCATAAAAACTGAGGCAGCAGACTTTGTGAAAATTAGTATTTGTGCCCTCAGAACAACCTCAGTTCGTCGGGGCATGGACTATAGAAGGTGTCGAAAGCGTTGCACAGGAATGCAGAGTGGCACAGTGGTCTAAGGCACTGCATCGCAATGCTAGCTGTGCCACTAGACATCCTGGTTCGAATCCAGGCTCTGTCGTAGCCGGCCGCGACCGGGAGACCCATGGGGTGGCGCACAATTGGCCCAGCGTCGTCCTGGGTAGGGGAGGGAATGGCCGGCAGGGATGTAGCTCAGTTGGTAGAGCATGGTGTTTGCAATGCCAGGGTTGTGGGTTCGATTCCCACGGGGGGCCAGTATGAAAAAATAAAATAATGTATGCAATCACTAACTGTAAGTCGCTCTGGATAAGAGCGTCTGCTAAATGACTAAAATGTAAAATGTTGACTCTAATGCTTCCCACAGTTGTGTCTGGATGGGTGGTGGACCATTCTTGATACACAAGGGAAACTGTTGAGCGTGAAAGACTCAGCAGCATTGCAGTTCTTGACACAAACTGGTGCGCCTGGCACCTACTACCATACCCCGTTCAAAGGCAAAATATGTTGTCTTGCCCATTCACCCTCTGAATGGCACACAAACACAATCCATGTCTCAATTGTCTTAAGGTTTAAAAATCCTTCTTTAACCTGTCTCCTCCCCTTCATCTACACTGATTGAAGTTGAATTAACAAGTGACATTAATAAGGGATCATAGCTTTCACCTGGATTCACCTGGTAAGTCTATGTCATGGAAAGAGCAGGTTTTCTTAATGTTTTGTATACTCAGTGTATTTTGCTTAGTGACGCGCGCTGTTGAGTTTTGGCTGTATGTGAGAAAAATGTGACCATTCGCACAATCATCCTGAAATCTCATAATAAATTAGTTGGTGTTTTTAAATTAGGTGGTGTTTTTTGTCTTACAGTAACGTTATATGCTATTATATTTGGTTCTGTTGTGTAGAATACTATCATTACATGATCTTGCGCACATTGATTCAGCTTTGATCTAACTTTAATAAACAAGCACCATTCATCAGTGAAATTCACCAGAGTAGCCTGTTTTCTGGGCAGCCGAATGAATAGAGCAGAGACTGTGCGTAAAGTAGAGAATTCCAGAAGCTTCAAACCGTTTGCTGTCGGAAAGAGGGTTCCAGAGAACTCGGATCGGCAGCCACTCCAAAAGAAGTAGCGTTATTACAATAATGCTAATACACTATATATACAAAAGTATGTGGAAACCCCTTCAAATTACTGGATTCGGCTATTTCAGCCATACCCATTACTGACAGGTGTATAAAATCGAGCACACAGCCATGAAATCTCCATAGACAAACATTGGCAGTAGAACGGCCTTACTTAAGAGCTCAGTGACTTTCAACGTGGCACCGTCATATGATGCCACCTTTCCAACAAGTCAGTTCGTCAAATTTCTGCCCTGCTAGAGCTGCCCGGTCAACTGTAAGTGCTGTTATTGTGAAGTTGAAATGTCTAAGAGCAACTACGGCTCAACCGCGAAGTGCTAGGCCACACAAGCTCACAGAATAGGACCACCGAGTGCTGAAGCGCAGCGCGTAAAAATCATCTGTCCTCGGTTACAACACTCATCTGTCACTCATCAACACTCATCTGTCTTCCAGAGGCAGTTCCAAACTGCCTCTGGAAGCAACGTCAACACAATAACTGTTCGTCGGGAGCTTAACGAAATGGCTTTCCATGGCTGAGCAGCCGCACACAAGCCTAAGATCACCATCTGCAATGCCAAGCATCGGCTGGAGTGGTGTAAAGCTTGCCGCCATTGGACTCTGGAGCAGTGGAAACGCGTTGTCTGGAGTGATGAATCCCACTTCACCATCTGGCAGTCCGACAGACGAATCTCGGTTTGGCGGATGCCAGGAGAAAGCTACCTGCACGAATGTAAAGTTTGGTGGAGAAGGAATAATGGTCTGGGGCTGTTTTTCATGGTTCGGGCTAGGCCCCTTAGTTCCAGTGAAGGGAAATCATAACGCTACAGCATACAATGACATTCTAGACGATGCTGTGCTTCCAATTTTGTGGCAACAGTTTGGGGAAGGCCCTTTCCTGTTTCAGCATGACAATGCCCCTGTACACAAAGTGAGGTCCATACAGAAATGGTTTGTCGAGATCGGTGTGGAAGAACTTGACTGGCCTCCACAGATCCCTGACCTCAACCCCATCGAACACCTTTGGGATTAATTGGAACGCCGACTGCGAGCCAGGCCTAATCGCCCAACATCAGTGCCCGACCTCAGTAATGCTCTTGTGGCTGAATGGAATCAAATCCCTGCAGCAATGTTCCAACATCTAGTGGAAAGCCTTCCCAGAAGTGTGGAGGCTGTTATAGCAGCAAAGGTGGGACGAGCTCCATATTAATGCCCATGATTTTGGAATGAGATGTTCGACGAGCAGGTGTCCACATATTTTTGGTCATGTAGTGTACCTTTTTTAGTCCATTCAGATTTCTGATGCACGAGGGGTAAAAAAGCCAGAATCCAAGGATTAGAGACTATAGGACAGGATTCAAATACACCACATAAAGGCAGAGGGATGAAGGGTGATGATGAGGATGATGATGGTGACCTTCTGAGTGGGAGGTCACTGTATTCCTCTGGTGAGGTAATGACCAGCACGTTCCTTATCTAATCTGCAGTGTCTTCGCTCTGAGCTGTGGTGTCAGCTTGTGTTATGTCATTAATGCATCTGAAATCCACTGAACTTCATTAGACCTTATACTCACTGGTCTCATCCAGAAGACGTTATATCACTGATGAAGGTCAATGCAGCTGAGGGTTTATGTTAAATCAAAATGCAGTGATGTGTGATATTGTAAAATCAAAGGACGGTAGTCACTAGATGGTCATGCCAGAAACGCCATTGTAATATCGTCACTAATGACCAACAAGTAGCCTACATTAGAGGTAGGGTCAGGGTTAAGGTCGAGGTTTGGTGTTAATGGTTAGAATCTTATTTGTGGTTAGAAAGAGCTGTAGCTCTGTTCATTCTACCATGGCCAGTCACCAGACAGTATGATGACATGAAAAAATATAAAATGTGCCCTCTTGTGGTTGTATGTGATACCAGTGACTGAGCAGTTGGGGAGAAGATCTGAAGACTAAATACAATGTCTGATGCACACACACTTTTTGATCAATGAATCTCAGAAACCAGTGATCTAGAGAAATCCCATTATCGGACCCTAATCATGCTGAACTGTAATATATATCCTAATAATATTAATAATAATAATAATAATATATGCAGTTTAGCAGACGCTTTTATCCAAAGTGGCTTACAGCCATGCGTTCATACATTTTACATACGGGTGGTCCTGGGAATCAAACCCACTATCCTGGCTTTGCAAGCGCCATGCTCTACCAACTAAGCTATAGAGGACCACAAACTGTGATCACACACCACAAACTGTGTCTGAAGGATCCTTCTCTATGTTTTCAAAAGATCTAGATAGAAGAGTTTGTGCTGCCCAACAATTCAACAGCTGTTTTTACCATGTTATTACCGTGCTATGACAATGCTATTACAGCACTGTAAGACTGGCTATGATATGGTGACAGTGATATATCATATTGGCTGTAATAGTGTGGCGATGAGAGTTGGCTTGAAGATCAAGAGCCTGAACCTTTTAGTGGGTGCTTTAGGGACAACAAAGTTTAAACAACTCGGACATAATATATGATATAGTAAAACAAGAATGCTTATCACTTATGCAAGGAACAGTTTAAGAGCCAAGTTTATACTCGTTTCCCTTTTAGCTTCAGACGTCATTCGTGAGGAGATCAAGTATTAGTGTAAACGAAATACTTTACTAGAGACCTCATTACACAAACCTACAGACCTACAGATGCAGGATCTTAATTTGATCCCCCTGTTGCAGGAGAATTTCTAGAAACTTTCCAGGAAATGTAAAACATGTAGTATATTTGAGGTTTGAAAAGGCTTCTGAAGTTTGTAATTTCCACTTTGAAATTCCAGAATTGATTTTCCCTTACGAAAAATGTATCAACCCCTACAAAAATGTCCAATAATTATAATCCAAATAATAATTCACATTTCCTGTTGTTGCAGGATTATTTTCCTGCTGTAGCAAACTGGCTCAAATTAAGATCCTACAACTGTATGAGGCATTCTAGGTCCAAGAGTTTTTCCTGGCCAAGTGATATGACCAGGAAAACATGCCCTGCATCCCAACACTTCCTTTTAAACCAATGCTTTTACATTTGTAGGGAGTAGGGTACTGATCACATCAACTCCTGGCGCTAGGCATTATTTACATCCACTGGAAGGCTGCCGTTTGTCAAGCTCCGACCCAACTTTGCTATTTTGTGATTATTTTGTTGTTTATTTTTACTCTATTTTCACGAAATGTATCCGTTATTATTTCTTACAACCGACAAGAACTCTTGAACATTAGATTGGCAGTTACTTACCCCAATTCAGGCTTCTACTTCGACTCATCTGCCCTGGGCTCTCTCTGTAATTCCAACCCAATTTTCGGCCTATCCAAGAGGAAACGCTGGCGTTACAGAGGCAAGAGAGGGGGAATCCTGGTGAGATTATGGCGATTGTCGCGCCCTGACATTGAGATCTCTAGTTGGGTTGGTCATGGTGTGAAATCTAATTTATATATTTCTATGTTGGCCGGGTGTGGTTCCCAATCAGAGGCAGCTGTCGGTCGTTGTCTCTGATTGGGGATCATACTTAGGCAGCCATGTTGCCTACCTTAGTTGTGGGATCTTGTTTCTGTTTGGCTTGTTTGATGTTTAGCCTCTTGAACTTCACGTTCTGTTGGATTTTGTTATTTTGTCGGTGTTAATTAAAATAAACGACTATGTACGCATACCACGCTGCACCTTGGTCCGATCCTTTATACAACGAACGTGACAGCGAAGGGAAAACCGGATACCTCTTCCCTCCATTCTACTGGCTAATGTACAGTCACTTGATAATAAGATGGATGACCTCCGATCGCGGATTTGCTACCAACGGGACAGATCATGACGACGTACACTTGCTTCCTGTTTACAAGCAGAAGCTGAAACAGGAAGTACCCGCAATTTGCTCCGTTGAGAAATGGTCACCAGAATCAGAGGTTATTCTACAGGACTGCTTTGCTAGCGTTGATTGGAATATGTTTCGAGACTCCGCTGATAACATTGAAAATGCATCGGCGACGTTGTGCCCACGGTGAGGGTTCGCTGCTTCCCCAACCAAAAGCCCTGGATTAACACGAGGTTGGCGCTAAACTAAAGAACAGGGCTACCGTACACAGAGCTATCGTAGACAACCCTGATGCTATGGCCGAAGACAGGAATAAGTACAAGAAGTCCCGCTATGACCTCCGCAGAGTCATCAAACGAGCAAACGGACAATATAGGAATAAGGTGGAATCATATTACATAGGCTACGACGCCCACCACATGTGACAAGGGCTACAGTCAATTACGGATTACAAAGGAAGACCTAACCATGATCTGCCCAATGATGCCTCTCTACCGGACAAACTCAATGCATTTTATGCACGCTTTGACAACAACAACATCGAGCTGGGTGTGAGGGCTGTCACCGACCCAGAGGATTGGGTGATCTCGCTCTCCGAGGCGGACATGAGAAAGGTCTTTAATCCGAAGGTATTCCAGAGCGCATTCTCAGAGCATGCACAAAACAGCTGGAAGGCATATTCCCGGTAATTTTCAACCTCTCCTTGTCCCAGTCTGTAATCCCCACAGGCTTCATGCCACAATGACTACCGCCCTGTAGCACTCACTTCTGTAATCATTAAGTGCTTTGAAAGGCTGGTTATGGCACACATTAACTCCATCATCCCAGCCACCCTAGACCCCCTCAAAATTGCATACCACCCCAACAGATTCATAGACGATGCAATCGACGGGGCGGCAGTGGAGCAGGTAGACAGCTTCAAGTTCCTCGGTGTCCAAATCACTAAAGATTTAAAATGGTCCAAACACACATGCACAGTCGTGAAGAAGGCGCGACAGTGCCTCTTCCCCCTAAGGAGGTTGGCATGGACCCTCAAATCCTGAAAAGGTTCTACAGCTGTACCATTGATAGCATATTGACTGACTGCATCACTGCTTGGTATGTCAATAGCACCGCACTAGATCGCATGGCGCTACAGAGGGTTGTGTGGACAGCCCAGTACATTACTGGGGCCGAGCTCCGTGCCATCCAGGACTTCTATCTCAGGCTGTGTGAAAAGAAGGCCTGGGAAAATCATTAAAAAGTCCAACCATCCAAGCCATATACATTTTTCTGCTGCCGCACGTCAAGAGGTACCGGTGCATCAAGTCTGACACCAACAGGCTCTTGAACAGCTTCTATCCCCAAGCAATACGACTGATAAATAGCTAACAAAATAAACACGGACTGAGTTTACCTTGTATCTTCGTTGAGCTTTTATTTATTTACCTTTTATCTCTATGCTCTACTCACAGGGCCCTACACACTCACACACAACACACAAACAGTCCATCATTTTCTCACTCACACATTGTCAAGGTAGATGTAGGTGGGTGTGGTGGTGGAATCAGGCGCAGGACGCAGAACGTTAGTCCAACAGACTTTAGTAGAAGCACACAAAAACAATCACAAATAAATGCCCTGAGGCGAAAACTCCGCACGTAGGCGAAAATAACGGGCGCACTAACAGGTGCGACAAAACACTCCAAACAATATGGAGAAATAGCTCAACCGAGCAAACAGTAGAATAACAGCCTACCGGCACGACAGTAAAACAATAACACACAACACTAGACAAACACAACGAGAACTTATAGGACACTAATTACACTAAACGATAACAGGTGTAACAACAATCAGACAAAAGCAAACGAACATAGAAACATGCAACGGTGGCAGCTAGTATTCCGGAGACGACGAACGCCGAAGCCTGCCCGAGCAAGGAAGAGAGGCAGCCTCGGCCGAAACCGTGACACACATAATATGCACATAAAGTGCATTCTGAAAGTATTCAGACCCCTTCACTTTTTCCACATTTTGTTACGTTACAGCCTTATTCTAAAACGGATTAAATTATTTGTTCCCCTCATCAATCCACACACAATACCCCATAATGACAAAGCAAAAACAGGTTGTTGTAATTTTTGGCAGATTTATAAAACAATAAAAAACAGAAATACCTTACTTACATAAGTATTCAGACCCTTTGCTATGAGACTCGAAATTGAGTCCCCTTACCCCTATACATATCTAACTCCATCACTCCAGTATCCCTGCACATATAAATATGGTATTGGATATGAATTTTTAAATATTTCCTGTATATAGTATGCTTACTTACTTTAATTTGTATTTCATATATCCTAATCTTATTTTTTGTGTTTTTTCCAGTAATACATTGTTATTGATTATTGCATTGTTAGGTTTTGAGTTTGCAAGAAAGGCATTTCACTGTACTTGTGCATGTGACATTAAAACTTGAAACTTGAAACTTGACAATGAAGCATTAGGTACACCTTTACTCCACAATGATGGTCAATAGGTCAACTTTCAGCAACCAAATAAGTAGATAATAACCTAAATGACACCTGACCCTACTCCTTCTGGCTACTTCTAGAAGTGCCACATACTTTATGGCCAAATGTACATTACACCTTAAACATGTGTTTCTCCCTTTGATCTTCCTCCTCTCATCCCCTCCTTTCCCTCCATCCCTCCTTATGCCCTTCAAACCAACTCCGTGTCGGAGACAGGCTTTAGATTTCACCTCGTTATACTTCCAGCTCAGCCCTTTCCTATGGCGATCAATAGGAACAGGATCCATTGCTCCAGGCTCTGTAATCCGATGATGGCTGGTGCCAGGTTCTGACACTAATAGAGGTCACTCTGTCTCGGTGTCTCTGACCCCTAGCAGAGCCACGAGCAGGTAGACAAAGCCATATCCGTTAAATAACGACAGACATGCCATCCTTTTCATCAGCTGCCTGTGGCCTTGGACCACTACTACAGCAGCAGCCCTAAAGATATTCTTCTTAATAGAAAGAGAACAAATACCAGAAAACTTGAAAGGAATTGTTTTGCACTTTAATGGCATTACTCTTTATGGATAATGACATTGTCTTCCGACAGATGGCGTCATGCTAAAGCGACACGTTGCCAGGAGCAAGCTGCCTTGCAAACTGTGGAAAAATCAAGATTTTGTTCATCCGTGTGACACTAGTTCCTAACTTCTGAAAATCACTGCGCTTTACCATGACTCGCTATGGAACACCAGCAGACCTAAAGGCCTGAATACATTTGTCATGAAAACATTATTTCTAAACATTTCTAAATTCATGTTATTCTTATTTTTTCAGATGGATCATTATGGCCTGACAGAGCACTGTATAATTCATTAACGCTATTGTAATCTTCTTGTCATTTAGTTCTTTCAGAGCAATTTGTTTGGGTAAAAATGTAAATTCCTTTTATCTGGTTACCTGACAATCAGTTTATTTTGGCCTGTTATTGTTTATACAGTGGGTTCTGTTTCCAATCTAATCCAGACCCACATTGTGGTTAGTATTTGATAATTGTATGGGTGGTCCTCTGTAGCTCAGCTGGTAGAGCATGGCACTTGTAACGCCAAGGTAGTGGGTTCGATCCCCGGGACCACCCATACACAAAAATGTATGCACGCATGACTGTAAGTCGCTTTGGATAAAAGCGTCTGCTAAATGGCATATTATTATATTATTATAACTGTAGGCAGTTAATAACCCAAATCTAGTCTTGACTTTCAGTAATGTAAATTAACCATGACGAGAGACAGTGGGAAATTATCTAGCCACAAATTAGCTCATGTTAACACAATTTGGCTCTGTAATTTCAGTCTGTGCACATCATGTTGGCATTGAGTCATTCCATGTCATTTCAGCAAGCCATAGCACCCACCATCTAAGATTGTTCTAAAATCGTTTCTGTAGTTAGAAACACGTAAGATACGCATTCCTGAAACATTATTTTGTTGAAATGTAATTTGATTTCTTAGAAATTAAGCTAATTAAGTGCATCCAAATTGGCCATTTTAATTTATAGCATTCAGATAATATTCAATAAATATAGTACCCAACATCCGATCTGGACCAAACTTCTTCCTACCAATGAACAAATGAAAAATCCAATGAAATGGTCAAAACACACACGGATATTTTCCCCTGTTCAGAGATATTAGTCATTGAAGTCGCTTGCATTATTTACCATAAATTAGTGTGAAAGTACCAGGTTTTGACCACTAGATGCAGCTGTTCCTGCTATACTGCCACACTCTTTCATCCATTCTGCTGGTTTCTTGTGTTTATTATATAGATAATAATAATAAAATAATACTAATAATTTATTTAACTTGTTGAGCTCTTTTCATTACAGAAAATAATCTCAAAGCGCATAAAAAGCGAAACAAACAAACAACACATTCACATTGAAATGGTTGAGATGGAGATTGAATGTCTCTATTTGGCTTTGGATGAAAGGCTGGGAGTTGAGGCAGTTTGGATTGGAAAGGCAGTGTAGCTCCAGCGGAGGGGGCATCGATGGTACAGCCAGAGAGAAACAAAGACAGTCTGACAAACAGTGCACAACATCTGCTCCTCCAACAGTCAGTTCCTCTATAGGACCCACTCCTCCATAGGTACTGTCCTCTATTGCTTAACATGTGGCACCCACCTGGGTGATGCCACAGCTGCAGTAAAGCGCGCGAAAAACCACCACATCTTGGCAGTGGTTAAGAACAGTCGCTGAGCCTCTTCTGCCACCTCTAGACACAGCATGCAGTACTTGTTGTAATTCTTCCCGACAGATTAAACAATAGAGCCGGGGCTGCGTTATTTGAATCCAAACAGCCAGCTAGCTGTAAGCCAAAAATACTGTATATACCTTCCAATACCAATTCTGCAACTCTGAAAGTCAAGACCACGAGATGTAAGTGATCAACCCCCAGAGCAGTCAAAAAAATACTACAAACATCTGATAGATCACAACATTTTCTTTGCAACTTTGTTTAGAAAACCAATAGCTTTTGCTCATGATGAAAATAAATTGTGTGGCCATCATTACAATTCAAGTAAGTTCTCCATGAAAGCAATTCAGTTTGTCCTGCTCTTAGCAACCTAATTCTTCAACCCCAACTCTCCTTGAATAGTCCAACACGTAGCATCTCTCTGAGAGGGCTATCCCTATGGTGCAATTATCATATGAAGACTTTTGCTATAAGCACAAATCTTTGATGGAGAAATGGGCTAGGGGCTAAAATGTTGCGACAACCCTAATAAAATAATACAATTATTAACTATTGCATGGCAATCTTATGTTTTCAATAACATTATTAGAAAGCAGCTCTATCTGTAGTGTGATTAGTGACATTTAAACCCAACCCAGCCCAATATAGTGTGTGTTTGGGACTTTTACCATTGAAGAGCGTTAGAGACCATAACATTGAAACCATTAGAACTGCTGTAGCCTAATGGTTTGCTTGTTCACCGTGAATGATCTAACACACACGAAAAGGCCATTTCCTGGACACAGATTAAGCCTAAGAGAAGGAAAAACTGATTTGCTTTTATGGAGGACTGGTATGAATTGTCAGCAAAAGCTATTGGTTTTCTACCCAAAGTTGCAAAGGAAATGTTGTGATCTAAATAATAAACACGAGACCAGCAAAATTTATAAAATAGTGTGGCAGTATAGCAGGAACAGCAGCATCTAGTGGTCAAAATCTAGTACTTTCATACTAATTGATGGTAAATAATGCAAGGGGACAGGGGAACAGGGGAAAATAACCATCACCAGATTCACAGGGAATACATTACATAGTATGAAGAAGCAATACTCCGAACCACAGCTTCATACTACATGTCAAACATAGAGAACTGATACTGGTTGTTGGGGTGAAATTGGCATGGGGTGTGGGTAGGGCTGTTACGGCAGTCAAATTCCATGTGACCGTTTAGTCACGATAATTAGGCTTCTCCAAGCTCTGATGCTGCTGATGGTCATTAGTAGCCTACCAAACTAACTAACTGCCTGGTACTCAGCACTCTATTGTCCCTCTAATCACTCTGACATCCGTGCAAATGTAATCGAAAAATTAATAAAACATTTAATGAGAGCCCATGAGCTCATGTTGCGCAATACTTATATAGGCTATGCAATTGCGTGAGAAAACAGAGTGATGGCCTCTATTAAAAACAGTAGGACCCCACCAGCTTTCTATAGGCTAGGTTTACTATATTTATTTCTCAACTTTCCTACTATTAAGCACATTTCTTCTCTTTAAAACAGGAATATAGTCTACCTGGCTGGCATGAAAATGAACCACAGGAAAAGAGCATACAGCTATTTAAGTACATACAGTAGATAACTTTTATTTTTCTCCCTGCCCCTGTTTCAAGACAGGTGCATGATAATGGTCCATTCTAAATCAAAACAAATTTCACACATATATTATTTAGTACAGTGAGGGGAAAAAGTATTTGATCCCCTGCTGATTTTGTACGTTTGCCCACTGACAAAGACATGATCATCTATAATTTTAATGGTAGGTTTATTTGAACAGTGAGAGACAGAATAACAACAACAAAATCCAGAAAAACGCATGTCAAAAATGTTATAAATTGATTTGCATTTTAATGAGGGAAATAAGTATTTGACCCCTCTGCAAAACATGACTTAGTGCTTGGTGGCAAAACCCTTGTTGGCAATCACAGAGGTCAGACGTTTCTTGTAGTTGGCCACCAGGTTTGCACACATCTCAGGAGGGATTTTGTTCCACTCCTTTTTGCAGATCTTCTCCAAGTCATTAAGGTTTCGAGGCTGACGCTTGGCAACTCGAACCTTCAGCTCCCTCCACAGATTTTCTATGGGATTAAGGTCTGGAGACTGGCTAGGCCATTCCAGGACCTTAATGTGCTTCTTCTTGAGCCACTCCTTTGTTGCCTTGACCGTGTGTTTTGGGTCATTGTCATGCTGGAATACCCATCCACGACCCATTTTCAATGCCCTGGCTGAGGGAAGGAGGTTCTCACCCAAGATTTGACGGTACATGGCCCCGTCCATTGTCCCTTTGATGTGGTGAAGTTGTCCTGTCCCCTTAGCAGAAAAACACCCCCAAAGCATAATGTTTCCACCTCCATGTTTGACGGTGGGGATGGTGTTCTTGGGGTCATAGGTAGCATTCCTCCTCCTCCAAACACAGTGAGTTGAGTTGATGCCAAAGAGCTCAATTTTGGTCTCATCTGACCACAACACTTTCACCCAGTTCTCCTCTGAATCAGTCAGATGTTCATTGGAAAACTTCAGACGGCCCTGTATATGTGCTTTCTTGAGCAGGGGGACCTTGCGGGCGCTGCAGGATTTCAGTCCTTCACGGCGTAGTGTGTTACCAATTGTTTTCTTCGTGACTATGGTCCCAGCTGCCTTGAGATCATTGACAAGATCCTCCCGTGTAGTTCTGGGCTGATTCCTCACCGTTCTCATGATCATTGCAACTCCACGAAGTGAGATCTTGCATGGAGCCCCAGGCCAAGGGAGATTGACAGTTCTTTTGTGTTTCTTCCATTTGCGAATAATCGCACCAACTGTTGTCACCTTCTCACCAAGCTGCTTGGCGATGGTCTTGTAGCCAATTCCAGCCTTGTGTAGGTGTACAATCTTGTCCCTGACATCCTTGGAGAGCTCTTTGGTCTTGGCCATGGTGGAGAGTTTGGAATCTGATTGATTGATTGCTTCTGTGGACAGGTGTATTTTATACAGGTAACAAGCTGAGATTAGGAGCACTCCCTTTAAGAGTGTGCTCCTAATCTCAGCTCGTTAACTGTATAAAACACACCTGGGAGCCAGAAATCTTTCTGATTGAGAGGGGGTCAAATACTTATTTCCCTCAATAAAATGCAAATCAATTTATAACATTTTTGACATGCGTTTTCCTGGATTTTATTCTGTCTCTCACTGTTCAAATAAACCTACCATTAAAAGTATAGACTGATCATTTCTTTGTCAGTGGGCAAACGTACAAAATCAGCAGGGGATCAAATACTTTTTTCCCTCACTGTATATGTAAAGACAAGATTAAATCAAGAATAGTCTGATGGGTGACAATATTAGCCTATCACTTGTGAATAATATATTATTACTTCAGAATGATGCCCAGCTTGTGTCCAGTACGGCAAGAAACAGCGTATTACTTTTTTTTGCGACTTTTTCAAATCATAGTCACACACCTCATGTAGCCTAGCCCATTGGCCTATATGTTTTGATAAGGTTTGTATCACAACTAAAGTGGCCAAATAACTTCTTAAAATGAAGCACATTAATCCGCTTTACAACAGGTTTAGAGCCTAACTGGCAGACTGTACATACGCAGCATATGAGTTTCAAGTTTGGGGAAGATAATTTTCACCATAAAAATATACCTTTATAATAAAAGCATTACATGCATGATCGCATTTGCGGGCAATTTTGAGAATGGTGTTTTCCCGCTAATGGAACATTCGCGCTTATAGCCTACTGCCATGTGCGCATTGCTGCGCTTATAATGTGAAGGGTTTTTGATGCAAGTGGTTGTATTAATTTGGGATCAATCGCATCACACAACTGTCCCAGACTATGTTTGGAATATTTATTTCTCGCACAGAATAGGTCAACTTTTCTGCTATGGGGGACAGTAGATTGAAATAGGCTAGTGTTTTTGCTGTTCATTAGGCCTACTCATCATGTTGGCTGACAAAAAGTAAATGTGGACATATCTTCAATATGCGCCTCAGAATTGGATAAAGACGGGCGCAGTTGCATCCCCGATGTGTCTTTCTTCACTTGTAGCCTGTGAGAGGGGGGGGGGGGCGGTTCTTTGCTTTTTGACCCCAAATAAATTGGATTTCTCATGTCTTACTCATTAGTAGGAAGAAGTCTGGTCCAAATCGGATGTTGGGACCTATATTTATTGAATATTAGCTGAATCCTATAAATTATAATGGCCAGTTTGGGCTCAATCAATTAGGTTAACTTCTCAGAGATCAAATTACATTTCGACAAAATGTTTAATGGATTCTAATTTTATCTGTTACTAACTACAGAAGCAATTTCAGGACAATCTGAGATGGTGGGTGTCGAAATCCTCTTTCTTGTGCTTTTTGAAGTGGAACGACCCTATTACAAGCCATTTGTCCTACTTAGCTTTTATTACTGTACTGAGGAAATGTGATGTATGTGTGTGTGTGTGTGTGTGTGTGTGTCTGTGTGTGTCAATATCACAGAAACAAATCTTCAGAGAGTAAAAAGGAAATGACAGGGAAATCCACAGTGAAGCCGACTTTATGAATGGGCTTGTGTTGTTGAGGAAGCCTATAGAATAACAGAAACCTAATGTAGGTGTTATTTATTGAATTGCCCTTGTTAAATTGTCAGGAATATATTCAAATCTTTTCATCAATACTTTCTCTGAAGTGTATGCTTAGTAACTTATTAGGCCGGATATCATTGAATCAATCTGATTAGGCCTACAGAAGAGGCATTCATCCCATTCTAAAATAACATATCTGTATCCATTAATTTCCTCTGTGTTTGCTATCATGATGTAACATTTCACAGTCAGTTACCAGACCAAGGGAGTCGGTCCTTCAAAGAAGGAACCCTAATAATTTAGAACATCAAACACTGAAGCTACAAAGGCGCAAAGCAAGGTGATGAGGATAGCATATTGTCAAACAAAGAGTTTTCTAATGGAGTATTTAAGGGATAGTTCACCCAAATTACAAAATGAAAGTGGTTTCCTTACCCTGTAAGCAGCCTATGGACAACGTATGACAGCAATCCATGCACTGGTTTTATTTCCCTGGCACTGTTTCCAAATGCTAACATTCAAGATTTTGTGGCAAAAATCCCATTCAAGTCATGGGACCAATATTATAATTTTTCATGTCTAAATCATCCGAAAGTATCTAAAATGTATTGTGAAGCTCAACAAAGTCACTTATTATGGAAAGCTGTTTTAACATACAGTACCAGTCAAAGGTTTGGACACACCTACTCATTCCAGGTTTTTATTTTTTATTTTTATTTTCTACATTGTAGAATAATAGTGAAGACGTCAAAACTATGAAATAAAACATATGGAATCATGTAGTAACCAAAAAATTGTTAAACTAATTAAAATATGTTTATATTTGAAGCTCTTCAAAATAGCCACCCTTTGCCTTGATGACAGCTTTGCACACTCTTGGCATTCTCTCAACCAGCTTCATTAGGTAATCACCTGGAATGTATTTCAATTAACAGGTGTGCCTTGTTAAAAGTTAATTTGTGGAATTTATTTCCTTCTTAATGGGTTTGAGCGAATCAGTTGTGTTGTGACAAGGTAGGGGAGGTATACAGAAGATAAACCTATTTGGTAAAATACCAAGTCCATATTATGGCAAGAACAGCTGAAATAAGCGAAGAGAAATGACAGTCCATCATTACTTTAAGACATGAAGGTCAGTCAATACGGAACATTTCAAGAACTTTGAAAGTTTCTTCAAGTGAAGTCAAAATAGTTTTGATGTCTTCACTATTATTCTACAATGTAATAAATAGTCAAAATAAAGAAAAACCCTGGAATGAGTTGGTGTGTCCAAACTTTTGACTGGTACTGTATATTCATTGAATTTTTATATAAATCATTGATGGACAGCAATATTCAATGCTTGTCACTGATTTTCAAGCAGATTTAGGTCAGGACTGAGACTACTAGACCATTCCTGATCACTCAACACCTTTCGGAAAGTCTTCTGGTGGGTCTCAGCGTGACTTCCCTGTCAAAATAAAGGTTATTAAAAACAACATATACACAAATGTAATGGCTGGCAATGGTGCTTCCACCAAATGTTAACTATGGGGTGTGACAACATACAGTACATGTAATCAAGACATTTCCGTGCAAAAACATTTTTAAGAAGAAAATGTTCTTTCAATTTAGAAATGTGGAGTAGGTTGTGTATATAATATATGTTTTTATTTAATTTTAAGGCAACTTTATGTGAAGACTGTCTCTTGGTGCTCGTTCCACCCTCCTCTTCATTATATTTTTTATATCAATAATTCAAATTATTGATATCGATAATTACATTTTTATATCAAAACTTCTAATTATTGATATAACATTTAAATTACCAATAAAAAATGTCTCTATTGAATCCTATGGGGATCTATTTATATCAAAAATGCAATTATCGATATCAAAAATTCTAATGATTGATATTGAAAATTCCTTTATTGATATAAAAAATACAGTTATTGATATAAAAAATATAAATGAATGTATGTTGAAACGGCTTTCCATACACTTATTGATGATTTGAATGTGATTTTCGAAAAATGCTAATATCGGTCCCATGGGATTTGTGCCAATGCTAAATGCTAAATGCCAGGGACACTAAACCAAAGCATGGATTGCTGTCATACCTTGTCCATAGACTGCTTACAGGGTAAGGAAAATGATGTGTCATTTTTTAATTTGGGTGAACAATCCCTTTAAATATCCTCAGACGTGCATTTCAGGCGCTCAGCATCCAGCTACTAAAATCAATAATGCATCGCGCTTCCTCCACTCTACCTCCGGTGGGAATGCAAAGATGGATTGGATCAATCATAAGCTACGCCATCGGCCCCAAGAATGAACGCGCTCACGCTACCCCATTCATGGAAGCGCGTCTCCATCTCCACAGTAGGAGGGCTCAGCCCTGTTATGATTGTGAATGATTGACATCCAATGGGCTGACATCACACTCAACTCTACCTATCTGTTTCAAGTAGGCTAGTCTAAATGCAAACCATACCATTAGGCTACATTTGTTCCATTTTTTCTATACCCCATCAATTGCACACGATGGATAAACAGACTTGTTTTGCTGTATATAAACCCTCAATAAATCGACACCAATAACAACCAGTTTAAACTCTCTTACCAGTCGGACTTGACATATTTCCGAAAGGCTTGTCTCGAAAGGTCTTGGTAGTTTTGAGGCTCCGCCGAGATGCCTTGTGCCCGAGTCCTGATCCTCGGTCCTATAAGTTGAGCGCTGGGCAATACGGACTGACATTTGTGCAGTTTCCTCTTCAATTCTTGGATCTCGTCTTCCCTGTCTGCCAGACGCCTCTCCAAGTCTCGTATCCTGTCCTCCTTCAACATTAAAATCTTGGCAAAGTCCTCTTCCAGGTCGCTCATGTTGAAATATGCGGACACTTCACCGTTGTTTCCCCTCGAAAAACACAATTCCGATATTTACGGTCAGAATTCCGTTGTTTCCAATGGATAAACGAGACTCCGCCGTGCGTATTGAGAAGGATCCCTTTGCAATCCACGTGTTTATTTCGGATGGTGATGAGAGGAGGGGATTTAAATCGGTGTTTAAAACAGCCGAGCGATCGGTTGATAGATCCGAGCAGCGCTTGTCCACAGACAGAGACCCTGACCCTCCAGGGAAGTTGGGAACTATTGATGATCCTTTATTGAGAAACCAATTAGAGCATCTCTTCCTCTTTGGGGACGCAGGCCGTCATGCTGGAGACAAACTCGGTGTGCGCTCCAGACGGTAACCACGACTGTGCGTCACTGACTGCCCCAACATAGCCTATAATTTTTTTTGCGTTGTCAAATTCTCACGGTTACAATCATCAACACAAAGCTTCTGGAACGCCCTTTGATCCGAGCATCTGACGCAGCACAGCGAAACTCGATCTGGCTAGGGATCTGATTCACAAGGTTGTTAGATTTGAGTGCTAGTTTGGGCATCCCCAAAAACACTCACCCTGTCGTTTTGTCATTAAACTAGCCTATATGAAACTCATTTAGGCTATAACAGCCTATGCAATTACTTTAGGCACGGAATTGGGGGTTCCATAAGAGGGCCATTTAATTATTCGAGCAAACATTTAGAGGCCCTCCAACCCAACACAATGTTTCATAGAATAAACTGTAATATGTAAACTAAACTGTGTAAGCAGCACATCACTGTCATAATCCTTGGTGGTCTGTAGCAGAGTAGTAGCCCAGCAAACACGATGTGGGCCCAATACAAGATACAATATTGGCCCCACGTAGGCAGCCCACATTGGGCAGATCAGATGCACCTTTGCTTATCAGCTTCACATTGGACCACAAGGCATTGGCCCAGTGTAGCCCAGTGTGGGCAGCCCATATCAGGCAGCCCTCACCTTGCCTGAAATAAGCCCATCTTTTCCCAGCGAACATGCCCATATTGCCACGATGTGGGCCCAATGTAGGCTGCCCACATTGGGCCAATATGCCTTTGCTCATCAGCTCCACATTGGCCCCAAGGCAGCTGGCCCCAAGGACAGCCCTCACTTCGCCTGAAATTAGTATTGGAAACCGAGGCATTCTGAAGGCTTGGGCGCTTTCACCAAATTGTGCCGGAAAACGGTTCATTACTTGGAGCTTCATTATCTGTTCACAATGCATATTAGTGACATCTGCTGGTCAGCAATAAATAGCAGCGTGTGATTATCAGATAGACGTTTTTATCTCCACGGTTTCAGCAAAACTCCGTGGCGCAGCGGTAAGTCGTTGGCTTTAGCATAATTTATACCATGGCATTGTTGAATACTTGTTTCTTATTGGCTTGAAGGGCGTTCTAGAGTGTGCATTATTTCCCTGTAACACACACTATATTGGCATGTTAGAATCTAATGGCTAAAGTTAATTCTTACATGTTTTGTTAATGTTGTAAATGGCTATTGTAGCTGGAAACGGCTGATTATTTTATGGAATATCTACATAGGCGTACAGAGGCCCATTATCAGCAACCATCAGTCCTGTGTTCCAATGGCACGTTGTGTTGGAAACAAAAAACAAAAAACTTTCTTGGCAATTTCTCGCATGGAATAGCCTTCATTTCTCAGAACAAGAATAGACTGACGAGTTTCAGAAGAAAGTTATTTGTTTCTGGCCATTTTGAGTCTGTAATCGAACCCACAATTGCTGATGCTCCAGATACTTAACTAGTCTCAAGAAGGCCAGTTGTATTGCTTCTTTAATCAGCATAACAGTTTTCAGCTGTGCTAACATAATTGCAAAAGGGTTTTCTAATGATCAATTAGCCTTTTAAAATGATAAACTTGGATTAGCAAACACAATGTGCCATTGGAACACAGGACTGATGGTTGCTGTTAATGGGCCTCTGTATGCCTATGTAGATATTCCATTAAAAATCAGCCGTTTCCAGCTACAACAGCCATTTACAACATTAACAATATCTATACTGTATTTCTGATCAATTTGATGTTACTTTAATGGACAAAAAAAATGCTTTTCTTTCGAAAACAAGGAAATCTCTAAGTGACCCCAAACTTTTGAATAGTAGTGTATATTTGCAAGTACGGTGTCCAGTAGAGGTCGGTGTTTTAAAGCAGCTTGGAATTGAAGAAAGTCCAGATCCACGGTGAAATCAGGGGGCTCTTGCATTTTGCAACACATGATTTGAAAAAGCTTGTGATCAAATGAAGCTTTAGACGTCATTGATGAGGTACTTCTAATAGTGATACACGCATCAGCACACTGCTTCAAAGTTAGCTGCTTAGCGATTTCGATACATGCCTCGGAGCTCCGGTATCAAACGTAACATCACTATCTGAAATAAGCCCACACTTTTGGATCAACTGCCTGTTACATTGTATCAGAAAGACAACTAAGTTTTTCCTATAGTAACGGTTGACAAAAATAACCTGTGAACTATAAGGTTCTATCTGAAAAAATGATTATTCTGAGATAATTGGCTTTAAAGTTCCGAACCATCAATGGTTTGAATGGTGCCAGCAATTTTTATCTTGTATTATTTTTTAACATAACAACATAAATTGGGGTGCTTGCTAACCACGCCCCCAAATATTATAATGAACCCGACTCTATTATGAAGTAGCTGGGCTTGGTGTTGGCTAGCCTGTGCAGGGCTTGATGTGGGCTAGCCAGTGTTGGGCTGGTGTCCACTAGTCTGTCTTGGGCTGTTGTGGGCTAGCCTGTGTTGGGCTGGTGTAGGGTAGCCCATGTTGGGCTGGTGTAGGCTAGCCCATGTTGGGTTGGTGTGGGCTAGCCTGTGTTGGGCTGGTATAGGCTAGCCCGTGTTGGGCTGCTGTGGGCTTGGTGTGGTCTAGTCCGTGTTGGGAATGGTGTGGGCCGGCCGATGTCGGGCTGGTGTCCGCTGGACCGTGTTGTGCTGATGTGCGATTGCTGTGGGCATTTTTGTGGGCTAGCCCCTGCCCACAATGGGGTCATGTTTGCTGGGAGGCTATGTTGAGTTTTGCAATGGGTAAATGTAGAGAACGGCCAATGTTGTCATACACACACACACACACACACACACACACACACACAGACACACACACACACACATATGTTGAGCCCTCTGTAAGCCTAATCTTCAAACAGAGCCAGCCATTTCTTTGCATTATTTTTCATCCTCTGACTAAATCCATTTCAACTCAATGAATTCATCAAAAGAGCGACTTGGGCTGCAGGGGGAATCTTTCATTAATATTCTGAGTTAAAAATAGAGCCAGGAGATCCATCATTTGCAAGTGGAGTTCATGGTATTATGCCCCTGTTTTCCTGCTCTCCTCCCTTCCATCAAATCTGGGTGGCTCAAAATACAAGCAAGTTACAGGAAAGGTAGGCTGCTTTCCGACTACTACCACAGACAGACATATTTGCTCATCACTTTTCCTTTTAAATTAGAATTCCAATCCCTAATGTTTTCGTTTTCAAAGTGAGGAGAAAGTACTTCAAATGACTTGCACCGAAAAAGGCTAAGCTTTGAAGAGAAATACCTTTTGATATGCTGTGCAAGTGCAAGAGATCACTTAGAGACATGCTTGAGACCTTGGCCATATGAGAAATCGTATTGGCTTGAAGGACACATCTTTACAGACATTCAGCCTTCTCTACGTGTGGTAAAGCTGTGTCAATTACATTTTACATTTGAGTCATTCAGCAGATGCTCTTATCCAGAGCGACTTACAAGGGGAGGGGGGCGTCGGGGGTGCCATGAGAGTTATTTGAGATACTCTTCAAAGAGGTAGGGTTTCAGACATTTTCTAAAGATGGGCAGGGACTCTGCTGTCCTGACTTTAGGGGGACGCTTGTTTCACCATTGGGGTTCCAGGACAGAGCAGAACTTTGACTGGGCTGCGCGGGAGCTGCCTTTCCGTAGGGTTTGGAGGGCCAAGAGACCAGAGGGGCAGGAATAGAGTGCTCGGGTTGGGATGTCGTTTTTTAGCATAACCTGAAGGTAAGGAGGGGCACTTCCCTTTGCTGTTCCATAGGCACGCACCAGGGTCTTGAAGATGATGCGAACTTCGACTGGAAGCCAGTGGAGTGTGCGGAGGAGTGGGGTGACATGGGAGAACTTAGAAAGGTTGAACACCAGGTGGGCTGTGGCATTCTGGATAAGTTGCAGGGATTTGATGGCACAAGCCGGGAGCCCAGGACCTGCGCAACTTCCTCTGTGAGCAAACGTCATACTCTACGGATGTTGTAGAGCATGAACCTGCAGGAGCGAGTCACTGCTTTGATGTTTGCTGAGAATGACAGGGTGTTGTCCAGGGTCACGCCAAGGTTCTTTGCACTCTGGGAGGGGGACACCGTGGAGTTGTCAACCATGATGGAGAGGTCTTGGAGCGGGCTTCCCCACGAGGAAGAGCATCTCAGTTTTGTAAAGGTTGAGCTTGACGTGGTGGGCCCACATTCAAGCTGAGATGTCTGCCCACAGAGATGTGTGTTGCCACCTGAGTGTCAGAAGGGGGAAAGAAGAAGAATAGTTTAGTGTCATCCGCATAGCAATGATACGAGAGACCATGTGAGGATATGACAGAGCAGAGTGACTTGGTGTAAAGAGAAAAGAGGAGAGGGCCTGCAGGAGTGAGTCACTGCTTTGATGTTTGCAGAGAATGACAGGGTGTTGTCCAGGGTCACGCCAAGGTTATTTGCACTCTGGGAGGGTGACACCATGGAGTTGTCAACCGTGATGGAGAGGTCTTGGAGCGGGCAGGGCTTCCCCGCGAGGAAGAGCAGCTCAATTTTGTTGAAGTTGAGCACTCTTTTGTTTTTTTGTCACTGTGTGCCTGAGCCCTGGGAGAAACCAATAGTGAGTGCATGTTGTGCAGACACAGATCCTCTCCACGCCACCTGGTAGAAGCAACCTGCCAGGTAGGATGCAATCCAGCAGTGTGCAGAGCCTGAAACGCCCAACCCTGAGAGGGTGGAGAGGAGGATCTGATGGTTCATGGTGTCGAAGGCAGCGGATAGATCTAGGAGGATGAGAACAGTGGAGAGAGAGTCAGCTTTGGCAGAGCGGAGAGCCTCTGTGACACAGAGGAGAGCGGTCTCAGTTGAGTGAGCTGCCTTGAAGCCTGACTGGTTAGGGTCAAGAAGATCGTTCTGAGAAAGATAAAGAGATAGTTGGTTCAGAGACAGCACGCTCAAGTGTTTTGGAAACAAAAGAAAGATGGGATACCGGTCTGTAGTTTTTGACATCAGAGGGTTCGAGTGAGTTTTGAAGTCAGAGGGGACCCAGCCAGTGGTCAGGGATGAGTTGATGAGGGAAGTGAGGAATGGGACAAGGTCTGGAGGAGGGGAGGAGGGGATGGGTTCAAATGGGCAGGTTGTTGGGTGACCGGACATCACTAGTCGCAGCATTTAATCTGGAGAGAGAGGGGAGAAAGAGGTCAAGGTGTAGGGTAGTTCTGTGTGAGTGGGACCAATGGACTCAGTAGGCTGATAGAATGAGGAGCAGATTTCGTCAACCTTTTTTTCAAAGTGGTTGACAAAGTCGTCTGCAGAGAGGGAGGAGGGAGGGGGAGGAGGTGGAGTATTAAGGAAGGAGGAGAAAGTGGAGAAAAGAGGCAGAAGCTAGAGTGATAGAAAGTGGCTTAAGAAGCGGATACAGATGAAGAGAAGGTAGAGAGGAGGGAGTGCAAGGATGAAGTTTAGTTTTCCGCTCAGCTGCCTCCAGCCCAGTTCTGTTAGCACGCAGTGAGTCACTCAGCCATAGATACGGTCTATGGATTGTGATCCAACTGGATGTGACAGGTTCTGGTTCCAACTGGACTGGAACAGCGCCATGTGCAGCTTAGATCAATCAATCATAGCTTAGTTCCTAACTGTACCCTTTATCCCACTGGCAAATGTTCTGTACATTTACAGTATCTAGGGCACTCCAGTATATCCATATTGTTGATAGGGATGAAAGGATGTTCATCCAATGACATTTGCACATAGGTCTGGGTCTGACATAGAGAGGTCATGTCAGGGTAATTGAGAAAAATAGTTTTGTTTGTGGCAATTTAAAGCATTGAACGTCAGTTCTGAATGTGTTGAGTAGGCCTAGTTTAGTCTCATTGTTTGTCTCAGAGAGTATGACTGGATGTGAGTGGTACCATTGTTATCAAGTGATTTCACATTGAGCCATTGCTTTGCTGTAATGCATGGTTTAGTCAATGTTGTTGCAGTGCTCCCAAAGCGTCTGGGCAGACTAAGCCCTCCCGATAGCCTTGGGGACAGATCAGCTTACAGACGAGTGGGGGCAGACGTTAGTCACTGCTTTCCTGTAACACACACACACACACACACACACACACACACACACACACACACACACACACACACATGAATGCACACACATATGCACAGATGCATATACTCATAGGCAAAACTTTACATGTCCATACAAACTCATAAACATTTACAGTATACTGGCACAGACATGGCTGCCTGGCACACCTTCATGGCTGCCTGGCACCCATATGGAAACCCTAGAGCGGTTGAGGGTGGTGGTGGCGGTCGATAGGGTTGCTGCTGGTGCCTGTGATGCAGTGATGCCAGCAGCTGGTTGGAGGCTGGGGCGTCTGCCTCAGAGGAGTCCGAAGAGGGGACGGAGACACGGAGAGACTGCACACTACTGAGCCACCTGTCTCTGAGCCTCAATACCCACATCATCACATCACACCACAGCAAAGAAGCCCTGACTGATCATTCAACCTGGGCCAAGGGAAACATAACCAGTGTTCTCTCTCCTCTGGAATTTGAGAGCATCGAAATATGATACTTAAAAAAATGTCATGCATCCCTCTTGCCTGCCGTAGTGTCTTCCTCTCTTAGGGGTTCTGTAGTCTGTTAAAATAGGAAATTGGATGGGCAAAATGATGTTTTCCAGGATAATCAGCTTGAGGGTGGACAGATGCCCTTGTACAGTATTTACAGAACAGTTGTGCGAGATGGGTGTCTAGAGAGACACACACAGGGAACAGGCATGTGAGATGAGCAACAGTTCAGAGGTCAGAGGCTGGAATGTTCCCCTCCCCTCACCATCCAGGTGTGCCATGTAACTGGCTGAATGACCCAGATCATGTGACCGCAGGTCCAACAGGATCCAGACGGATGGGGAATAAACAAGAAAACAGAGTAAATGCTGTACTCTATACTCAAACATCTGTTTATTTCAGGTCAACTTACCATGTTGGGCCATATGTGATGGCAATATTACTTAGAAAAATAGTCCTTATGCAATTCTTGGAATTTTAAGTGTATGCTCTGTAAGGCTAAGACAATACAACAGTGACATGCAGTCAGGGTAGGCAGTGCTTACACTGATAATCTAATAAATAAGCTGTTATGAAAAGCCAAATAAAATATACAATTATATAAAAAATGGTCATTCTTTTTTGTTATCTATTGTTTTTTCTCAATGATTCTGGTGTTTTTTATGCTCAAAATCTAAACATTTGCTAAAACTGCATCAAAACCTCAGGAAAGGCTCCAGGGTATTCATGTCTTTCTTTCCGTCCATTAGAATCCATTAAAATCCTTGACATGTGCAGCCTTTCCTGACTCCAGTGACTGTCAATGAACAACAGGGTCATTGCCTAGCTTGAAGTAGCCTATTTTATATTTTGCGCATGCGTATTGCCTAAACATGTTGTGTGGCTATTGCCTGGGGTAAGCTTTGCAAATTTGAGCATGTCTACATAATTTGGCTCTCGCATCCCTTGGCTTGAACTGAACAATGCTAGCTAGCTAGCAAAAACAACCTGACAAATTACTATACTGCACCTCTAACTATTTTCCAAGTTGGAATAGTCATGTAACGCGCCGTTTGGAGGGTTTAGAAGAGTCGAACGTCAACAATAATGAAAGGTAAGACCAGACAGACAGACAGACAGACAGACAGACAGACAGACAGACAGCATCCAGCATACAGCATACAATATGTGACTTTATTCATGATAGGCAAGGCAACCAACATCCATCTCCCTCACTGCTATCTGTCGGGCAGGCGAACAATGAGTACTGGACTGTCCACTCATTACCAGTTAATACTTTATACCCAGACTTTTACAAATCTTGGACATTTTATTTATTTTGTATTTATTTAACCTTTTTTTTTTATCAGGGAGTCAAACTGAGACCAAGTTCTCTTTTACAGATGAGCTCTGAATTACATAAATTGCAGAAAAAACAGACATCAAAATATAAATACAAAAAGCAAGCAGAAAGAAAAACACTGTCATAAAAAACAAAACACATTCATCAGTAATAAGGTCCTCAAACAGCTTTCTGAATTGCCCTAGAGGCACCAGAACATCACATTTATGAACATTTTGAAGATTGTTCCACAAATAAGGTGCAAGAAAACTAAAAGCTGATTTATCTAACTCAGTAGAGACCAAACGAATTTCCAGAGTTAGCCATCCCTGAGACTGGGTGTGGTAACTCGCATGTCTAAAGTTTAGTAATGATGTTCTGTATAGTGGGACTTTTTGTAAAAGTGCTTTATAAATTAAAACATAGCAATGTATCAACCTAATATATGTGACATCAAAGATGGCAGTGATGAGTACTAAAATTGTCGCCCGTAATAAATCGTAGTGTGCATCTAACGGCTTTAATGAAGTGGCAGCTGCATTCATATAGATGACGTCGCCATAGTCTAGGACAGATAGGAATGTCAACTGAATAATCTGCTTTCTACTATTTAGCGAGAGGCAGGACATATTTCTATAGAAGAAGCCCATTTTTATTCTCAGCTTCTTAACTAACTCATCAATATGCTTTTTAAAAGACAGATTTTCATCTATCCAGATATTTGTAAGCACGGACATGATCAATATTGAACCCATCCAAAGTACATATGCTTAAATCATTTTTATGCGCTATAGAGAACAACATATTCTTAGTTTTACATGCATTCAGTACTAATTTCAGGTCAATTACATTTTTCTGTAATCCAATGAAGGCAGACTGTAGTTCAGATAGAGCCTGGTCAACCATGGGGGCAATAGCATACACAACAGTATGGTTACAATTTTTTATAGACAAGTCTAAATTGTTAACAGTAAAAAGTACAGGACCCAGAATCAACCCCTGCAGGACACCTTTCATAATATCCATCCAGGAAACCTGATTTAACACCATCAGTAGATATATATATTGAGTTCTATCTGTCAAGTAATTTTTAAACCAGTTACATGCAGCCTGGTCTAGGCAGTGAGTGATCAACAGTATCAAAAGCCTTTGACAGGTCAATGAAGAGGGCAGCACAATGTTGCCTTTTATCCATACAGTTAACCACATCATTTATAACTAGGGATACAGCAGAGATATTGCTATGACCTGGTCTAAAACCTGACTGACGTACATTTAGAATACATTTCAAATATTATAAAGATGTTAGCTGAGAATTAATCAAGGATTCTAATATTTTAGGTAGGCAAGAAAGTTTAGAAATTTGCCGATAATTATTTAGGTCACAAGGGTCACCACCTTTGTGAAGGAGGAGTACATGGGCCGTCAGGTAAAAAATATGGGTTAAGGATTCAGCAATAACAGTGGCAGAGAGCTGAAGCAAAATTTGATCAAGCATATCAGCTCCAGTGGATTTTTTTTACATCAATCTTAAGCAGGGCATCTAGCACATCACAGATAGTAAATTGTTAAAATGAAAACAAAGATTCACTAAAAGTTGACGGGTTAACCCTCGAGTCAGCTAGAGGCTGGCAGAGGCAAGAGCAGTCGATTGACTTACCAGGGTCAACTACACCACCATTTCTCTCAAATAAAATGTCTGCCGAGATAAAATTATGATTAAAAGCATCACTTATCCCATTCTTCTCAGTTATGAGAGTCAGACATAACTTGCTTAGGCAGGGAAGAAGAGGAATTTGTATGCTTCAGTGCATTTACTGTTTTCCAAAATGTAGGATCACCAGCAGAGTCAGAGATAAGAGCTTAAAAAGTAGCTTGATTTAGCTTTCTTAATCAAGCTAGTACATATTTTGCTTACAATTTATACAATTTAGCATACATTTACTTTTGATTTGTGGACGTAGTGGGAATGGGGCTTCTTCTGTCTCTCAATGCGGGCCCGAGCCTTACACAAGATGGATGCGCCTAACTGCACTACAACCATTCTATGTGCATGGCTGCCCTGCTCTGTGCATGTAGAATAAAATAATGGACATGGGGTTCTGCTGTGACTTCTACAACACTTTCACCGAGAGGGAAGGACAGAAAAATTGACTTAATTTACAAGTAAAGGTAGGCCTACATGCATTTTCCTTAGCAATTTGCAGGTTAGGCTGCTTTTAGATCATGAGAATAGACAACATCACTTTGAATGCACTTGATTTATCGAGCTAGAATTTCGTTTTGATGAGACACTTTTTTTGACGTTTTGAACTGCATTTTTCAGTCAATTTGATTGTTGATATGGAAGCCTTCTTTATTTTATATGTTTGTGTAATAATATTTCACATAATAATATTATTGTGAGTGTGTGTGTGTGTGTGTTTGCGCATTGGAAGAATTGTAAATCCATTGTGAAAGGCTATGGCGTTTGCGTTGCGAATTATTTGGATATTGGTATTTTAGTGCCACCTATTGTGGATGCTACATCGGTCTATGGCTGAGCTGAGTTGAGCAGTTTCATTTTGTCGGATTATATGATATATGCCGCCATCAAAGGCTATCGATGTGAATCTAGGCTACATTGGTATTTACATTGGGTAAAATCTTATGTCAATTTCGGTTAATAGCCTATGTGACATAGGACCTGGATCTGTTGTATTGTGAACTTGGGCTTCATCAAGGTTTATTTGTAAGTAAATCTGGCTTTGATAATAGCCAGTGCTTACCCAGCCACCGACCTCACATCACTGCAATACAATGTTATGACCTCTCTACCACTTAGCTGCTTAAAAACATCATATTTGGGAGGCATTTGTGAATATTACAGTAAGAAATGAAGTAAAGTCAGTAACTTCGATTCTCATACCAACAATGGACAAGTGATTTCACTTTGCCACTGCTGTATGTAGTCAGTCTCAGTGTTGGTGCTGTCCTCTGATAAGGACATAGGGTTCTTCAGCGTAACCTCAGAGGGGGTAATATGAAGTGGCAGCCTCATCAGTCTGATTCTGCCCCATCATTCTCCCCACTCAGCCCCAAATTATTCACATATCGTCTTCTTTTTGAGGAGAGGCGAGAGTTTCCTCTCTGTGTCCGCTGAGCTGAAACAGGATTATTTTGGGCCCTGCTTCTCCAATTATTCCTCGATCGCTTTACTCACCTGTCCCAAACTGTCTGACACGGCTCCATCAGGGCAATGTCATTCTGTTTCTTTTTAATTCAAAGAGTGACTTGGGCTGCAGGGGGAATGTTTCATTACTATTCTGAGTCACAAATAGAGCCAGGAGATCCATCATTTACAAGTGGAGTTCATAGTATTATGCCCCTGTTTTACTGCTCTTCTTCCCAAGTCCATCAAATCTGGGTGGCTCAAAATACAAGCAAGTGACAGGAAAAGTAGGCTGCTTTCCAACTACTACCACAGACAGACATATTTGCTCATCACTTTTCCTTTTAAATTAGAATTCCAATCCCTAATGTTTTCGTTTTCAAAGTGAGGAGAAAGTACTTCAAATGACTTGCACAGAAAAAGGCAAAGCTTTGAAGACCAGTACCTTTTGATATGCTGTGCAAGAGATCACTTAGAGACATGCTTGAGACCTTGGCCACAGGAGAAATGCTCTTGGCTTGAAGGACACATCTTTAGACATTCAGCCTTCACTATGTGTGGTAAAGCTGTGTCAATATGCTTGATATGGTGGATATGATAGGTTCTGGGTGACAGGGTCATGACTGGAACAGCGCCGTGGGCAGCGTAGATCAATCAATCATAGATTAAATCCTAACTGTACCCTTTACCCACTGGCAAATGTTCTGTGCATTCATCTAGGGCACTCCAGTATCTCCATGTTGGTGATAGGGATGAAAGGACGTTCATCGTTCTGTGTCCTTTTCAGGGTAATTTACTAGGCTTCTTCAGGACAATCATTCGGTTTCAGTGTCCTTTCAGGGTACTTTTTATTGTACTCCAACATGCTTTTTCACCATATTTTCCATGCTGTCGTAAAAGCAGTTTTTTCAAATAGCTCTGTTCTTCGACTGCTCTATCTATGGTCTTAATATTGGTCTTTGTCGATCCGCATCGGCTAAGTTGTTCGCTCAAAAACAGCAGTCTTAAATGGATATGTAGTAGACCTTTATGACTGCACTGTTGGGCTAATACATGGACATTTATTTATCGAAATGTGTTATCCTAATTCTATGATTTTACTATTACTATTTCTTATACCTGTTCTATCTGAATACTCTCTTGGTTGTTCTGTTTGGCTGGTTCAGAAAACACAATCTAATACATGATTCTCATACAGACTGATGGGATGGACAGTGTGTGTGTGCGCGTGTGTGTAAACATCTGTCTGGGTAGGGTAAGCAGCCGTTTGAAAAGTCACCACCCATACCATACTGTTTTATTCTCAGAGAACGAAGCTGTCAGGGAAGATAAGTTGCTGTGTATTTTACTAGGAGAAGGAAACATGTGTGGCAACACTGGTGGGGAATACTTCTCTTCTCCAGAGATGCTCTTACGTAATAGGGACGTAAACACACCGGACGACCCATAGAGCATTAGGTACCATGCTGTGTTCTGCGTGTTTGCTATGGTTGATGGAATCTCTGTTGAAGATTGTGGAAGATAAACACTGTATATGTACACAACATGATCACTGAACACCTTGGTTGCAGCAGGTGGAATTCCATTTCAGTTGTAGTCAATTGCAGGTATTCTTGCAAAACGAGGAAGAAATATTGTATTTCAAAACATAAGACTAATGAAACGTCATGTGCAGGATGTCCTGTGAGCAAAAATGGCTTTAAAGAAGAGCACAATTAAAACCATTCCTCGTAAGTAACCATGGAAAGCCCTTACAGCTGTGTGACAGAAGTTAGCTAATTAGACCAACAGCTATTATGTAGAAGTACTTCTGTTCCACTCCAGCGCATGCCTATCTCTGTGGCTACCTTTCATTCTGAGCACACCACCCTTCGACCATCCAAACATGCCCACCATGACACTGTTAAGAAGCAGGCATCCCGGGTATGTTTATGCAAAGGTAGGAAATTACATCAGTCACGGCGGAGGCCCTGTTGCGAGCGGCTGGGGTCGGGCCTGCTTGCCATCTCTGCCACAGCAGGCCTTCACTTAAACACTCTCATAAAAGTCTGCCTGGCTAAAGATAGACACAGGCAGTCAAAGGTACAGCTGTAAATCAGAAGGCCCCTGCTGCTGCTGGGAAGGACCAGTAGATGGGGGAGAGTCTTCCTCTGACCTCCAACCTCTGCTAAAGTGAACCCCGTCTCTTCAACCCGTCTGTAGTGTATTAGTGAGCTAAAACACAGGCGCTTACATTTACCTCTTTTCTACTGCTGAACAGAGGCCATAGCTTTGCTCTAATGTTTCTCTGTCCCCAGTGAACTTATTTCAGCGTGGACTTCCACAGGGACAGTACAGGTGGCCTGTATTTACTGTATGTGTGTTGGGTTATATGGGCTAGTCTCTTATAAATACAATCTTTAGTCTCCCGAGTGGCGCAGTGGTCTAAGGCACTGCATCGCAGTGCTAGCTGTGCCACTAGAGATCCTGGTTCGAATCCAGGCTCTGTCGTAGCCGGCCGCGACCGGGAGACCCATGGGGCGGCGCACAATTGGCTCAACGTCGTCCAGGGTAGGGGAGGGAATGGCCGGCAGGGATGTAGCTCAGTTGGTAGAGCATAGTGTTTGCAACGCCAGGGTTGTGGGTTTGATTCCCACGGGGGGCCAGTATGTAAAAATAATGTATGCACTCACAAACTGTAAGTCGCTCTGGATAAGAGCGTCTGCTAAATGACGTAAATGTAAATGTAAATGTAATGTCTGTCGAAATGTGTTTGCACTTCGAAATGTTGTGTTTGCTTTGCTGAAAGCTGAATTGAACATCACTTGTCGGGCCCAGAAACAGTGAACGGAATAGACATTACAATATGTATTTTTTGTCTGTGGATGTATGTAAAGTAAACACTGTGTTTTAGTAATACTTCTCTTTCCCCCTTCCCGTCCCAGGCTGTGAAGTTGATCTCAGCTATCCCATGCCCAGAGGGGCTCCACATTCCTGGGTCAGCTTGACACTCAGCAGGCCACCACCTGCACGGTGTCAACAACCCAGGAGTTAACTACCCAGGGTTAACTATTTCCCCTCATCATTTACTACCACTTCTAACTGGTAGCAGTTATAAACATGTCTGAAAATACAAAGGGTAAAATGTGAAGTTAACTGAAAATTCTTCAATGTTTTAAGAGAGAGGGATAAGACTGTGAGAATGATAGTTTTAAACATACCATGAGAGAGAGAGAGAGAGAGAGAGAGAGAGAGAGAGAGAGAGAGAGAGAGAGAGAGAGAGAGAGAGAGAGAGAGAGAGAGAGAGAGAGAGAGAGAGAGAGAGAGAGAGAGAGAGAGAGAGAGAGAGAGAGAGAGAGAGAGAGAGAGAGAGAGAGAGAGAGAGAGAGAGAGAGAGAGGAGGATATTAAGGGAGTCAGAGGAAGGCTAGGAGAAGTAAAGGGAGAAGGACAAGGACTGGGAAGCAAGATAGAAAAGGCAAGACAGGAGACAAGATAAAGATAAAGATAGGGAAGAGATAGAAAGAGATAGAGGTAACAGAGAGCCAGGTGGGGAGACAGCTGGCGAGGACAGGTGTGGAGAGATGTGTACTATAGAAAAATATGAATAAAATAACCTGAAACACAGACAAATCCTGCATAATGTGATCTGTGATGAGATGTCCTCATGTTTCTATACTCATCCTAAAAACAAAAGAGTGATGTTTCCTGAGGCAGTGTGTGATAAAGATGATGAGAGCAGTTGGAGACATGGTGGCTTCTTTGTGTGTGTGTGTGTGTGTGTGTGAGTGAGAGAGAGAGTTCGCGTGAATCTGCCCGCCTCAGAAGGATGGTCAATCTAGTCTGAGTCAACGTCTAAACCTCAAAGCATTGCATTGACTACTCTTGACAAGCAATCACTGTCAGTAAATGTCATAGAGAGCTAGCAAGCTAGCAATTGCAACTACTCTCTATCAGTCAACTGTTATCTCTTGAATTTAGACAATGGATATTACAGTTGTGTGTACTGTACACATCAGCCCCAACCTTGATATCTCAAGAAATCCTCCTATGGGAGATGAAGCTGCATGCTTCCTTGTTAATCAAGTGCAAATGTAATTACCTGCACAAGCATGCAAAAACGAAACGCTGATTGTTCTTGTCAGAGATAGTGGTCGTGGTATCAGTAATTCCCCTCACGTTGTTTTCTGATTTGCGCCTCATTGTACTTGCCTAGGAGCCAGTGGTGGCTCTTCATTTGACTTCACACGGCGCCAGCAGAGCTCACCTGTAATAACAGAACAGGCCTCTAGAGACAACTGCTCGCTAATGTGATTTGCGGAAATTGGACTGGCAGTGCGGACATCTCTACCACTGATATCACGGATAGAGAGACTGTGACGGGGGACGGGGGACGGGGGGAGAAGCGAGAGGGAGATTCCTTAGAGTTGCTTGGGCAATTTGTTCATGTATATAATACACTGACACTGAATTTGTTCAGAATGGCACTTGTGTTGCCTTAAAGGGTGAGCGAAGGGATGTCTCACGGTAGAGTCGTGTAATACAGTATGGGGAATACTAGTACAAAGGGTGGTATATGGATTCAGACGTTTTAGCAGGCTTATTGCAAAGCCTCTAAGCATTGGCCTAATGAACCTGGTAGCTTCATGATCATAAACAGTCATAGGCTCCTACATCCATTTAAAGGAATGTCTATCCTCCTTGTGCGTAGTTTCTACTGGCATGACCTCACTAGTCCACGGCTATGTCACAAGTGTTTTATTATTATTCCAGGGCTGCGATTACATGTGCAATTACAACATTTTATCGGAGCAAAAGGTTATTCTCCCACAGCAAACAACTCTCATCGTTCAACATTGACGACTCATTGCAGTCAGTGGAGGGGTTCAGTAGATAAATCAGCTTCAACTCCAATAAAGATAAAGACTCTCCCTAACCTGGGTCTTACTGGCTCTGTATGAGAAATTCTAACCTCCAGTTAACCATTGGGAAGAGCCACCAGCTCTGTAGGTTACAGAGTATAGCGTTTCATTAGATATTTTCATATCAGAGATTAAATTACATATGATGATTCTTTGGTCCGTTGACCCTAGAGACATCAATAAACCCATGGCCTTGAACCGTTTCATACAACAACAATGAACCTGCTCTCTTCCAATATGATTACTGTTTGTTGGGTTGTTATTCTTATTTCTATATGAAACATACAGATATAGGATCTTAATTTGATCACCCTGTTGCAGGAGAACTTTCCTGCAATGCTGGAAATGTAACACTTCTAGTGTATTTGAGGCTTAAACAGGCTTCTGAAGTTTGTCGTTTCCACTTTGAAATTTCAGACTTGATTTAACCTTACGAAAAATGTATCAACCCCTAGAAAAATGTCAATTAATTATAATCCACATAATAATTCACATGTCCTGTTGCTGCAGAATTATTTTCCTGCTGTAGCAAACTGGCTCAAATGAAGATCCTACATCTGTATAACTCTTGAGGTAATTGGGTGTTGAACAGCTCTAGAGCTTTAAGATGCTTTTGTTCTTATTGAAGGATCCTCATAGGAGTATGACAGACCTTGATTCCTAATGTGATGGTTTTAATCCCAGTAAGAGCTAAAAGAGTATCAACACCCCCACAGTGATTTATTTAATTTACATTTATATTTTAGTCATTTAGCAGACGCTCTTATCCAGAGCAACTTACAGTTAGTGAGTGCATACATTTTCTACTGGCCCCCTGTGGGAATCGAACCCACAACCCTGGCGTTGCGAGCGCCATGCTCTACCAACTGAGCTACTTGGGACAGAAATATATATATTATTTTTTTATCATGGATCTCTTGGAACTGCCTAAGGGCCCACGTCTCGGTCTGAGACCACATGTTGAGAGCCACTGTGGATTGAACACTTAGCTAACTAAACTAGATCATTACTCAAACTGTCCATTACATACAGTACATACAGTATGAGACAGACGTGTCAATTGAAGCCGCCACTATATTCCACATGACCATGAATGATCCATACAGAAGAGCAGCCAGCTACAGTTACTATGATGCGTTGAGTTAGAGAGCATTTCATTATAGACCAGGCTGCATTATCTAGGTGACACTCTGACAAACACGCTCTGACAGGCGTCACTGGAGACCAGACAGACATTCTGACATCTGCTCAGACACTGTCAGAAACATGTCCCATTTCCACTCTCCCCCAACCAAAATAAACCTGCTACGAGCCAGAGATGAAACCCAGAGCCAGAGATGAAAGTAGCCTTCTGGGTAAAGGATGATGTATGGAAGTCACTTTCCTTGGCACCATAAGATTGTGGAGGACAGGAGCATGTTTAGTTTCACTGATGCTGAGAAGTGTCTCTACTGTAAGACTTTGAGTCTACTTACTCTGTCCAGGTATAAGCGACATAAGCGGATGCTTAGCCCCCCCCAATTGTAATATATATACCCTATATATACAAAAGTATGTGGACACCCCTTCAAATAAGTGGATTCGGCTATTTCAGCCACACCTGTTGCTGACAAGTGTATAAAATCGAGCACACAGCCATGCAATCTCCATAGACAAACATTAGCAGTAGAATGGCCTTACTGAAGAGCTCAGTGGCTTTCAACGTGGCACCTTTTCAGCAAGTCAGTTCCTTAATTTCTGCCCTGCTAGAGCAGCCCTGGTCAACTGTAAGTGGTGTTACTGTGAAGTGGAACCGTCTAGGAGCAACAACTGCTCAGCTGCCAAGTGAGCACAAGCTCATAGAACGGTAGCGCCTAGTGCTGAAGCACTTAAAATCGTCTGTCCTTGTTGCAACACTCACTACTGAGTTCCAAACTGCCTCTGGAAGCAACTGTTCGTCGGGAGCAGCCAGACACAAGCCTAAGGTCACCATGCGCAATGCCAAGCGTCGGCTGGAGTGGCGTAAAGCTCGCCGCCATTGGACTCTGGAGCAGTGAAAATGGACGAATCTGGGTTTGGCGGATGCCAGGGGAACGCTACCTGTCTTCAAGTGCAGTCGCTTTGCACACTCTTGGCATTCTCTCAACCAGCTTCATAAGGTAGTCACCTGGAATGCATTTCAATTAACAGGTGTGCCTTGTTAAAAGTTAATTTGTGGAATTTCTTTCCTTCTTAATGCGTTTGAGCCAATCAGTTGTGTTGTGACAAGGTAGGGGTGGTATACAGAAGATAGCTCTATTTGGTAAAAGACCAAGTCCATATTATGGCAAGAACAGCTCAAATAAGCAAAGACAAACGACAGTCCATCATTACTTTAAGACATGAAAGTCCTGACCTCAATCCTATAGAAAATGTGTGGGCAGAACTGAAAAAGCGTGTGCAAGCAAGGAGGCCTACAAACCTGACTCAGTTACACCAGCTCTGTCAGGAGGAATGGGCCAAAATTCCCCCAACTTATTGTGGGAAGCTTGTGGAAGAATTTCAACATTTGGCTGTGCATCACCAGTTTTTACGTTTTTATGTTGTGTCAGTCGCTGACAGTTACTCAATAATCCCATGTCAGCTAACATTTTTTAGAATGGTAGATTAGTCTAGCGGCCAACTATCTAAACTTGTAGTAATCATGGTTGAATTACCGACCGGGGGGCACCCATTGATCGTCAGATATCATATTCAAAACTGCAACAAAAAAAATGGTGGCCCCAGCCCCCATCAAAATTGTCCATCCCTGCTCTAGACTACAGAGACACATACAGTAGAAGAATAAGAACACAGTGCAGATGGTCACTAAAGTATCCCCATGGAGGTTTGGACCCACAAATCCTATTTTCCCATCACAGCTTCTTTCCAGTCATCCATAAATAGATCTCACTCTCCATTAGTTCTCCAAGAACGTGCTCCCAGACTAAGTTTGGTATTATGTCTTGAGAATGCACTACTACTTGGAATAGAATTGCTTTGTGAACTCCCCCAGCAGAGTGTTGTTTGCCTTGGCAGCATCTTGGTGAAAGGAACGGCAGAGCTGACATCGCAGTGTAATGGCTTCATCTAGGATGTTTTAGTATTGGTTATTCTGGCCATGATAGTATCAGACAGGGTCAGGGTCTGGTTATGTAATTGTACACACCAGTAGTTCGTTTGTGACACATGTTGATCATGTTGTCATTGTAGCATTGTGTAACAGCGCACTTTTATGTAATCTTTGTATCATTCAAGATGATTTGCAACTATGAGTGTACACAGCATAGCTTTGAGATGGTAAAATGTTGGTAGATGACTTGATGACAGTGGACAGTAGAGTGGCCAGATTGGAGGACAGACTGACCCATTCTGCAAAGTGCACCATGCCAGAAAAGACACCATGTCCTTGTGGACGGTTTCTCTATACATCTCAGGTCTTGCAGCTTATATCAAATCAAATCAAATTGTATTAGTCACCAGGGGCGGTGTGTTCAATAGGGCGATATGGGCGACGCACTGCCAAACGGGAAAAGGAAGGGATTTTTTTTCTAATCAATTATATCACGGCAACAGTAGTTATCAGTGTTGTAATCTAGACGTGTCTGGTCTGATCTGCCACTAAATGTCCAATCAGGCTAAAGTCGTGCTTCAAATGGCCACCCCCCCTTTTTGGGCGATTTCAGTCAGGTTGAAAATCGCCCAGAAGTCTGTCATAGACTCCCATGTAAAATCTATTTTTTTCAAATTTCAGAGCTTTCAATACAATCTCTATGGGTGTCTGAGGGCTTGCACTTACGCGCTTTCGTCATACGTAACGTAACCATGAACGTAACTAAGAAAAGACCGGGTAGCAGCCTCAATCAATTCACTACTACTGTAAAAATGGCTAGCCTTCAGTGCAACTCGATTGTGTCTTTGAAATAAGTTCCTTTTTGTCGGCGAACAAATCAAGATAAATTGGCAACGAAACAATTAGGACCTCCCAGACCAAATTTAATAATTCAACAGGTTTCTACTAAAGGCGGAAAGTCCTACACCCGAGGATTTTCCAAAAATTGGTACTAACGAAAAAAGAACATTGCCACTCAACTGGATGAGGGATACAGGCTAGCTGTCCGCCGCCACAACGATGAGGTTAGTGTTGATAATCACAAGTTTACTGGAGAACTGAGACCAAGTAGAGACTTTGGACAGGGTGGATATGGTATAATAAAGGCAGTTTATTCAGAGGTAAAGATATCTGGAATCGCGTGCACGGACCCGTTCGTCAAACTCTTAGGGAGCTATACATTAAGCCCCATTACTTACCATATCAGATAAGAGAAATTGCTGCAGCTACATATATTTTACATCCTGGCCCTACATAGTTCACTATTTGCATCACTTACCAAAATATTACATGTGGTCATATATGCTTGGAAAGTGGAGATGCCATAGAACGTCAAAAAAGTAAACATTGCTGGAGACACATTGCCGTTTTGGAGAAGACATCGCGTTTGCTAGCGAAGAGATTTGTTGTGGCAAATGAACTTGGGCTGGGAATTGCCAGGAACCTCACGATAAGATATATGCATTGCGAGTCTCATGATTCTATACGTATTGCGATTCGATACTGTGATTTTATTGCGCACCATATGTCTGTTGCAGAGGGATCAGAAAGCCATGAGAACGAGTTTTGATCAGTCATGGAAATAAAAGTGCTGAAAACAAATTGGCTCCCAATGTGAAAAGATTGAGAACAAGCTATGAAGGAACAATAATGGTGTTTTGGTGCAGGTACAGCCAACTAGCGCTAAAATATTGCGATATTGTCAATACAGTATATCGTAAAGTATCACTATGTAACTCGATTTCTTTCACCCCAATCCCTCAAATTAACGGTAAATAACTGAATTGTTTGCCCCACATTTAGCTAAGATGATTAGCTAGCCAGCTAAAATGTTTTATTTAGTTAGCAGTCGCATCTACAATAGTTTACTGTCAATAACATGTCTCCAAAAATGACGTGGTGTCTCCAATTGTGTTGACATTTGACAATTGCGATGCGCATCCATGAGTATCCACTTTCTGTAGCTCAGCTGGTAGAGCACGGCGCTTGTAACGCCAAGGTAGTGGGTTCGATCCCCGGGACCACCCATACACAAAAATGTATGCACGCATGACTGTAAGTCGCTTTGGATAAAAGCGTCTGCTAAATGGCATATTATTATTATTATTATTATCTGAAGAGAGCCCCGAAACATTGTGTGCAGACATTTTATGCAATAAATGAAGTAGGTTGAATCTAGTAGTTCTGATCTTCTGATTGGTCCTGATGAGTTGGGCGAGGTCCCCTCCAGGCTACTGTTACTGTTGCATTGGCTCTGAGTCGGGTTCTCTGTCTTCAAATGTTCAGCCTAAGAGAGGGGATTTTTGTGTGTGTGTGTGTGTTTAACAGTGATGATGATGTGTGTGTGTGTGTGTGTGTGTGTGTGTGTGTGTTTAACAGTGATGATGTGTGTGTGTGTGTGTTTGTGTGTGTGTGTGTGTGTGTCCTCAGAGCAAGAACTCGTGAGTTGGAAGAACTGAGAGGCCTATGGCGTGGGTGTTGTCCTTGGCTGACAAGATAGGACCCTTTTGTCCATTGTTATTGGATAGGAACAGAACTTATAACCAGCTCCTGACCTAAATAGATCTTAGCACAACATTTTACTCAACATATCATATTCCATATTCACTATAACAAATATATTTACTACGACATTAGCAAGAACCGCCACATCCTCAGCCGGCTAATCCAGTGTGTGAAGTTTTGCGGAGTGTTTGAGTTAGCTTTGCGAGGCAAAGATGAAACTGAGGGCTCCACCAACCCTGGTAAGCCAACACTTTTGAGATCAGTCAATAAATGCTTCTGGTATTGACTTATATGCTGCCCCTGTCTTCATGTTGTTGCTGGACATATCTTTTTTAAAATGTGTGTAGGTCACCTAAATCATCAGAAAAATTGCCCCCCCTGAGAATTTTTTCAGGAGCCGCCACTGTTAGTCACATACACATATTTAGCAGATGTTATTGTGGGTGTAGCGAAATGCTTGTGTTCCTAGCTCCAACAGTGCAGTAGTATCTAACATTTCATAACAATACACACAAACCTAAAAGTAAACTTGATGATTGCGCTGGAGGCGTGCATGGCCACGCAGTCATGGGTGAACAGGGAGTACAGGAGGGGGCTGAGCACTCACCCTTGTGGGGCCCCTGTGTTGAGGATCAGCAAAGTGGAGGTGTTGTTTCCTGCCTTCACCACCTGGGGGGGCGGCCTGTCAGGAAGTCCAGGACCCAGTTGCACAGGGCGGGGTTCAGACCCAGGGCCCCGAGCTTAATGATGGATGTACAAGCCTTCATTCTAAAGTAGATTCACTCTCCAAAACTCTCAGAGACCATGATCACTCTGGCCCAGTTATTGAGTCCCCCTCCTCTCTCATTAGACTGTGTAGTAGTGTGTGGGAGCCAGGCTTGGCTGGCCAGCACATTCTCTCCAGACTGCCAGTAAATACTTGAGATAAATATAATCTGCAGCTTCTTTCATCCAGTGAATAACACTTTAGGGTTCTCCAGCTTTTCACAAGCCATTTGAATTACACTGGAGGTTATGCAAACTCCCCATCATCTAGAATTTAGGGCACTTACATTTAGGGCACGTACAGGTAACGGCCAAAATAATGGGAACACTTGAGTAAATTAGGGATACAAAGTATATTGAAAGCAGGTGCTTCCACACAAGTGTGGTTCCTGAGTTAATTAAGCAATTAACATCCCATCATGCTTAGGGTCATGTTTACAAAATGCTGGGCAGGCCGTTATTTTGACTACCATGGCTATGCCCACATAGAATGACAATGCCCTCATCCACAGGGCTCGAGTGGTCACTGAACGGTTTGATGAGCATGAAAACAATGTAAACCATATGCCATCTCCGTCTCAGTCACCAGATATCAACCCAATTGAACACTTATGGGAGATACTGGAGCGGCGTCTGACAGCGTTTTCCACCACCATCAACAAAACACCAAATGACGGAATTTCTCGTGGAAGAATGGTGTCGCATACCTCCAATAGAGCTTCAGACACTTGTAGGATGTATGCAAATGCCGTCCTGTACCTTGTCCCACCACCCTGCATTATTGACCTCTGCCTGCCCTGACCCTGAGACTGCCTGCTGTTCTGTACCTTTTGGACTCTGATCTGGATTACTGACCTCTGCCTGCCCTTGACCTGTCGTTTTGCCTGCCCCTGGTTCTAGTAATAAACATTTGTTACTTCGACACTGTCTGCATCTGGGTCTTCCCTAAAACGTGATAGCCAAGGTGCATTGACGATGTTCTGGCTCGTGGTGTCCCAACACCCTATTAAGACACTTTATGTTGGTATTTCCTTTACTTTGGCAGTTACCTGTACATCATACTCAGTGTTATTATTACCTCAAAGAATAGGGTTGTTCAACAATAAGGTCTACATCTCTGGTCCAAACAAATCCATACCACACCCATTATACACTACATACAGTACCAGTCAAAAGTTTGGACACACCTACTCAAGGGTTTTTCTTTATTTTTACTATTTTCTACATTGTAGAATAATAGTGAAGACATCGAAACTATGAAATAACACATGGAATCATGTAATAACCAAAAAAGTGTTAAACAAATCAAAATAGAGTGCGCAAAGCTGTCAAGGCAAAGGGTGGCTACTTTGAAGAATCTCAAACAAATAAAAATATTTTTTGATTTGTTTAACACTTTTTTGGTTCGTCGGGAGCTTCATGAAATCGGTTTCCATGGCCGAGCAGCCGCACACAAGCCTAAGATCACCATGCGCAATGCCAAGTGTAGGCTGGATTGGTGTAAAGCTTGCCCACATTGGACTCTGGAGAAGTGGAAACGCGTTCTCTGGAGTGATGAATCACGCTTCACCATCTGGCAGTCCGATGGACGAATCTGGGTTTGAAGGATGCCAGGAGAACGCTACCTGCCCGAATGCATAGTGCGAACTGTAAAGTTTGGTGGAGGAGGAATAATGGTCTGGGGCTGTTTTTCATTGTTCTGGCTAGGCCCCTTAGTTCCAGTGAAGGGTAATCTTAACGCTACAGCATACAATGGCATTCTAGACGATTCTGTGCTTCTAACATTATGACAACTGTTTGGGGAAGGCCCTTTCCTGTTTCAGCATGACAATGCCCCCGTGCACAGAGCGAGGTCCATACAGAAATGGTTTGTCGAGAATGGTGTGGAAGAACTTGACTGGCCTGCACAGAGCCCTAACCTCAACCCCATCGAACACCTTTGGGTTGAATTGTAACGCAGACTGCGAGCCAGGCCTAATCGCCCAACATCAGTGCCCGACCTCACTAATGCTTGTTGTTGAATGGAAGCAAGTCCCCGCAACAATGTTCCAACATCTAGTGGAACGCCTTCCCAGAAGAGTAGAGGCTGTTATGGCAGCAAAGAGGGGAACAACTCCATATTAATGCCCATGATTTTGGAATGAGATGTTTGACGAGCAGGTGTCCACATACTTTTAGTCATGTAGTGTACATAGAGATTTACACAATCATTACAGAGGAAAGCCCATAGGTAGTGCAAGTACTGCATGTTGAAAAGTTATGAGAATATTTGTGTAATTGCACCCCCTTCAGTGCATTGCAACATTTGCTCCCACGGTCACAGTGGTTCCCAAACTGTGGGGCATGCGGTCGACATATGTGTATGTGACCAATAAAATGTGATTTGATTTGAGTAGCAGCAGTGGAGTCTTTGACAATGTATTTATTTTTTCTCCATAGATTTTGTTGTAATGTTTGAGTCACTCAAATATCACATGAACGCATGCACAATAGACATGGCAAAATGTATAGAATTGCAGGAAATAAGCTTTAAACCTGCAAAAATGTTCACTCCGCCAACAAGAGGGGTGAGAACAGTGTGTGTGCCCATAGAAATAGACATGGTGTACACGCACACGGGGGGGGGGGGGGCGTGGGATGCTCCCCCCCCCCAGTGAAAAGTTTGGGAACCCCTGTGTTACACCATTCTTCGTCGGGGTGGGACATAAGACCACAACAATCTTGGGTTCCGTCTGGCCACAGCTTCCAATCATGGACAGAGGACACTGCTAAAATGCTGAATTAATAAATTGTTTTATTTGAAAGCCTACCAGATATAATTCTCTGTCCTATTAATTTATCAAAGCTTACAACCATCTGGTATACACAAAAAAAAAACATGACAAATTGTATTGTTGATTCACACAAAATAAACATACATAATTACATTAGCTGTCATTATTCTAAAATAAAACAGTTTTTCCAGCTTAGTTTGCAACCATGGACTAATTTCTCTCCCAAACTATGGCCAGGATACAAAAATGTGTTATATTTATCAAGGCACATATTCCGACTTTCACTGCCCAGTTTAAGTTAGGTATGTGCACTTCAAGTCAAAATATGGCCCTTAATGTGTGTGCATCAAATATCGAAGGATTTCAGAAATGGTTCAAACATTCCACCACTACTGGCTTCCTTTTTAAGACAGAAATGTCTGTATTAAAGGGCTAAGGGGAATATCCCCAAACTCCTCTCATGTTACAGCTATAGATGGCTTTAGAGAGGTTTACATCAATAAGCCTACATAGACATCTGATCTGCCATTCACATTCATAAACTTTTGACATAGCCGAAGCTGTCAATAAGATACCAGCAATGTGTCTGTCACATGGGTACATGCTAAACTCATTATATTAAAGTACATCAACTTTAGCCATAAACATATGGTCTTATACCCCTTCAACGAAGGTGTCCCAACCTTTTCTTTAGAGGACAACCACCGCTGCCTCCTTCTCAAGCTAAGAGGCAAAATTACATTTGTCTTCAAGACATTCATCATTAGAAGAAATAGCACATCAATTCAGCATTCAAATGATGTCATCAATATCGATTTAGTACTGCTACTCTTTAGGACACCAGAGGAAAACATCATGACATAAAAATGTACAACAATGATTAGAGGCTAGAACTCTTTTTAAAGAGTAAATACAATTGAGGTCCATTATATTAACCTGTCCTGTCTCACCATTCAGTTCCATTTAACTGGGCCATGTTGCATGTTTTTCATAACAGAAAGTGCCATGTTATTACCAGTTCAGTCTCTCCAGTCAGACAGCTGAACTGAGGTCATTTCTTAGTCTCGATCCAGCTGTACTACAGAGAAAACATGTTGTGCTGTTGGAATGGTAACACAAATCATTTTAAATGCACAAGTGTATCGAGGACCATTAGAGACCATTTTCACATTCATGGTAATCAGTACGTTGTCTGTTGTGTGGATGTGTCCGTACATTAGATCCCCAGTACTGTGCAATTGGCCCCTATCGCCCACTTGATAACCCCATTAGCTTTGTACAATTTGTAAGCTTCTTTAGTAGGTAGTTGTGACTAAAGTATTTTTGGCATTGCACAAACTTGCCAGCCAATGTAATTCAGGACAGTACCAATACATGATCGTAATTACCAACGTCCCCTTTCAACCTCAAGTTAACCTCTCAGAAACTTTGCCTCAAACTTCTGTTTTTAAACAAGTCAACATTCAAAAGCCCTATACATTTGTCAAAGTTCAGAGATGGCATTTCACCACTGAATCGCACTAAGATCAACATGTAGGTCAATAAGAGAGATAAATACCCCAAGAAGCTTTTCTTTATCAGTAGGGCCGGGACGATACCAGTATCACGATAATCCTTAGTATCGTGGCAGGGAAACAAAACACGAAGTGGAATTAGTCTCAATCACTGTCACTTTATTCTATTGTATATATAGCCTCCCTACTGTCACTTTATTTTTACTTCTGCTCTTTTTTTCTCAACACTTTTTTGTTGTTGTTTTATTCTTACTTTTTTGTTTAAAATAAATGCACTGTTGGTTAAGGGCTGTAAGTAAGCATTTCACTGTAATGTCTGCACCTGTTGTATTCGGCGCATGTGACCAATAAAATTTGATTTGATTTGATTTGATTTGAATTAACTTCTTAAGGAAAACAGTCCTAATGTTGGAAACATACATCATTATGATGTCATCTATAGTCACATGTATTTATTTTCCAAGCTATAGCACAAAATTTGTTACATACTGCAGGTTTTTAAATGGACCGAAGACGTGGTCTGCTTCGGGTTTTCATTTTTGCAAAGGAAAACATATTGCGATACTGTTGTCGTCCCGGCCCTATTTATCAGTAAGACATTCTGGCAGGCTGCATTCAGGAACACACTGCTCTATTGGCCAAGTCTACAACAGCCAGAAAGATGCATTGTGGGTCTGTATGGAGAACACTGTTTGACAAAAGAGGGATTCAGTATCTCTTACAAAGACACAACTCCAGTTCAGTCCTTGAGATCCAGAGGGTTTCCTGGTTTTCATCATTCTTTCAAAGTTAGCAACTAATCTAGACCTTTGATACAAGATGATTAGCAAGCCAATGAGATTTAAAGTCTTAATGACATGTTAGAGGACTGAACACCCTCTAGGACCGCAGCTATGCACTACTGTCTTGCAAGGACATGATTGGAATAGGATTGGAACAAGATTAGAACACGGTCAAGACTGGCTAAGGGTCATTCAATTATTAGGACATTACTAAACAACTTAACGGTCCTTCAATAACTGCTATAACAGCACCGGCTATGGAAAAAATAATTATATATGAAAACATAAATAAATAGACAGGACATTTCACTCATCTCACTGTTTTTGGTTTTGGGAAGACTAATTACCATACAAGGCTGGCATTATTATTCTTACATTCATTCGAACAAGACTTGAATGATCATTTGGAACCGCCTCATGCCGATCTTGTGGGCAGCCAGACAGACATGCGCGAGGCAGAGGAACACAGACACATAGTACAATCAAGCTAAGGAAGGCACTGGAAAAATTCTAAATACCACAGATTCTTCTGCTTTCAGCATTCAATCTTGAAAAAGGTAAAAATCTAAAAATATTTTTTGGGACATTATTTGTTTTGAAAAATAAAGTTGCAATTGTTAGAAAAAAAATATTTTTTTGCACCATTGCCATGTTGTAGTTGACAAAAGTAATTTGTTAAAAAAGAAAAAAATGTTTTGCATCTAAAACTCCCCCAGACAACGTATGGCATTTTGGTTATCAAATAAACATTTCAGTGACCTGATTTGCACTTGGTAGACCTTATCGGACCAGAATTGCTCCAATTATTTGCAGAGAAAAAGAGTCTAAACTACTTGTTACAGCCATGGTCAAAACGAACAAAAATAATTGAAATATAATATTGAAATATTAACCAGATCTGCTGCAGACAACGCAGCAATTGCAAAGTGTTCCAAGAAAAACATACATGATCAAAGTAGTGCGCTACGTTTTCAAAAACCTTTTCCAAAATACAATTATTTGTAGAGCTAAAGTAAGACTACGGTCACAGTGCTAGCCAGGACAGGGATTTTTCTGATATGAGCCCTACAGGTCAAGGGAACAGCACTGGCTTGACGACATGCCACCATCTCCCATCTCTTTCAGAGGATCACAATTTCAGGAAGTCTCTCACTCAGCTCCCACCCCTGTCACGCGACCTGGGTCACTGGGTGTCCACTCTGCTGTACTTTACCCCCAGGCTCCACGGAGACGATCGCCATGAACACGGCAGCTGATAATTTCGAGGGACAATGCCCTTGACGTTCTCCTCAAAGTACTGGAACAGTCGAAACCACCAGACTCTGGAGAACGGGTTACTCTGGGACTTCTCTTTCAGCGCCTGAATGAAAACACAACAGAGAAAATAAATACAAGTAGAATTGTGCCACTTAAGCTAAAATAAGCTACATTAACATTCGATAATGGAGACAGGCGTGTTGGCTCCCCACCTGCTGGTTGGCCATGGTGTGGTACCACCAGAAGAGACGTGTTGTGATGAAATAAGCTACCACCACGTCCACAGTATAGTGGTCATGGGCCAGCAGGATGCAGAAGATGCCTACCGCACTCAGAGTCCAGCAGAACCAGTGGTACCACCAAAACCTCTTAGGGGAATCTGACAACAGCGAGAGACAGTGAAGGGTTAATGGAATATACAGAGACATTATTTTGTTTCAATAACCAACAATGAAATGCATTTACCTAACACATTGCTTTGGAACAAACTATGTAGTCTTTCAAACCAGACTTCCACAACCATCCACTAGATGTCACTGCAGCATAAAACACGTGGCTAATGTCACAACAGTACAGTTCAACAACATCATGTGACACCACTGTTTACACAAGACATTGGCTTATCTCTCTATTGCTTGAGCAAGCCATTTCAGAAATTCTAAAACCTTTGTATGAGCAGTGGAAAACAGCCAACTGGTCATCTCAGATTGTGAAAGAGAAGAGAACAGAAAAATGGTGAAAGGACAGAGAGACGTGCTAAGCTTATAATGATAGAGTAAAGTGATGGTGTTAGCATGACGGTAAATCTGTAGACTACTTTAACCCTTTGATAAAGAGATAGGTTAGCGTTAGCATGGTTGTGTCTATGTAATACTTACACTCTTTGATAAAGAGATATGATAGCGTTAGAATGACTGTGTGGCCACTGTACAGGTAGTCTCCACACATCGTGTGGGAGCCGGTGATTGACAGGCCTCCCCCGGCGATCAGCTTTATGATCCTCCTCATCTGAGCCTCCCAGTTCCCAAACAGCTGCAACGACACACATACCGTAATGTGTCAATTTGACATGTCAATCATTCAACAATGTCCAGTCAGCTAGTCACGTCTGTGTGCGTTCTCCATTATGTATGCTTCATTTGAACTCAAATTGGGAACACAAAAGACAAGCTTTGTGGATCTGATACAGCTGGATTACTCAGTGTGACTCAACCAAGACTATATTAGCACGTGTGCGCGCACACACACACACACACACACACACACACACACACACGAGGGAGGAGGGAGAGAGAATGTACACACTGGGTAGTACACACACATGCACACACAAATACACACATGCACACACATTCACACACAAACACATTCACACACAAACACATGCACACACAAATAAACACACACACACACACACACACACACACACACACACACACACACACACACACACAGCAGGTCTCTGTGATGGAGGACAGCTTGTGCAGATTCAGATAGAGGTTTAGAACAGGAAACCAGGCCCAGGGCATGACAGTACATAGAAAGACCTTCATCTGTTGCTGGGAGGGGAAGAGAGGAGAGGAGGAGGCGAGGAAAGGTGGAGGGTGGAACGAGGGAACAATACACATCCCTCCCACTGGCCTTGGGCAACAGAGGGAGTGGGAATGTTTCTATACACTGAACTCTCACCCACCGCTTTGTTCTGTGGTGGGAGGAGCTACCATTTTGTGACTTCCATTCTTCGATATTTCAAAAGAGTTTCAATAGAGAACTTTATAGTATTAAGATGAGTCACATTTAAACCACACACGCTACCTCAGTAAAACATTACCTCTACTTCCTCTGGCGCTTTAGTCACATGGTTAGGATGTGAGAAGCTAAAACAGTAAAAGGAAACTCGTGCCTGACCTGATGAGCACTCAAGTGATTAAAAAATAGCTATTTTAAGTTGTACACATGCAACAGAATCGTTTTAAAATGTTTAATGTGATCAAGGAGGACTGGGGGGCGTTAAACTGAAAACAAGGTCTAGATCTCTTTCTGTTGAGTTTGTCTTTAGGGGGTGTTGTTGTTAAGCTCCAACTGTAATGTTTATATGCAAGAATAGCCCAGAGAGTCAGAATACTGCAAGTGCTACAGCAGCAATGACATCATTGATGGAAATAGATGTGGGCGCTGGTAGCTCACAGTGAGTGTTAGCAACTGACAGCATATTGTTGCTTGGATTTGGAAGGAAACAAACCTTTGGAGAGCATTGGAAGTGCATCCCTGGAACAGGCAAAGTGGTGATGTACATAGTGACACATCTGTACAGGTAGAGGGTACCCACAATGAAGAAGAACCGACGGATGATTATTGATCTGGACACAGAGATACAGGTTATTGGTTAGTTATCTTTGGTCACATTCCAGGCTGACTACACTGCAGACATTGCATTGCATCAACCAATGGTTGCATACCACGTCATTGACTGCACAGTTGAGCATCAGATTGCTATATTGTATAATGTGGTTAGCTGATATGCTAAACGTATATTCAGGCGTTGTGAGATCTGGCAGACGTTTGCAATGTAGTCAGCCTGGAATGCAGCCATTGGGTATCCCAGAAAAATAAGTTCAAAGTTAAAGGTTACAATTTAAACAGGTAAACACTGCTCCATGGTCTACTCTATTATCCCACTACTGTTGTGTCTCACCTGTACTTGAGCAGGGTCCACTGCAGCAGCAACAGACTCACCAGCAGCATGCCATTGATCTCGCAGATAGAGAAGGCCCACTCTACCCGGTCAAAAATGTCAAAGAACTTATCGGGCAACGGTGGGGTGTGCTCCTTGGCCGGCACCCTCTCATGGACCACCGAGATGACCACAGTGGTAGTGACGAAGCAGCAGACTGCATAGAGGAATGCTACGCCTGTCTTGCCCCACTCCTGGGGGAACCCCGAGCGTTCAGCCTCCGACATGGGGATGGGGATGTGGACCATCTCCTTCCGGAAGCCGTTGAGCCCCAGCGAGCCGTTCCGCAGGGGCTTGGCAGTGCCGTTGGGTAGCCTCCCATGGCCATTGGCGTGGCCATTTTTTTGGTGCTCCTCAATGTGGTGCTCGATCCGTAGGGTCTCCAGCCGTTCCAAGAGCTGCCGTCCGTTGTCTGAGGAGACCAGTGAGAGGGGCGGGGTCAGGAAGTCATCCGGGGTGAGCCGCAGCAGGGCGGGGCCGTCCGTCTGCTGGAGGGAGTCGCCATACTCCTGCATCCCCTCCTCGCTCAGCCAATGGGACACCTCCTCCGCCGACCACTGCCCCACCTTCTTCATCTCGGCCAATGGGGAAGGGTGGACGGGGCCAGGTGGAGCCCGAGGACAGAGAGGGATAGGCTGCAGGAGATGTGGCAGTCTATGGAGTAGTGAATCCTCCCCAGCTGTGGCTCATGGCGTTTCAGGAGCATTGGATGGGGACACCCGGAGGACCCAGTCTTAAGACTCAGATGCAGTAGAGTATGGAAGGTAGCTTTAGCCTGCTTTGTGCATCTTCACCTCATTACTTCAATGGGGTTCCCGTATGCCTCTTTCCTGGGAAAGGAGAGAAAAAGAGTTGAGACTTGAGATTCAACCTAGAGCTGACAGTGACCAATCGTTGAATTATAGAACAGGATAATTAGCTGGTAACATGGCCTTTAGTACCACAGGTAGCTCACTGAAATCAACACTGAAACCAGTTAAGCTCTATTTCCCTCAGATGAACACATGCTATCAATTACGCACACCATTCAAAAGCTATTTTTAAAACAGCAACACTCACAGGAACAACACAATAGAAGCATGTTTCCCTCTTTGATCCCTACAGTAGGACAAGCCTTTCAGAGGACATACAGTTGAAGTCTGAAGTTTACATACACCTTAGCCAAATACATTTAAACTCAGTTTTTCACAATTCCTGACATTTAATCCAAGTAAAAATTCCCTGTCTTAGGTCAGTTAGGATCACCACTTTTTTTTAAGAATGTGAAATGTCAGAATAATAGTAGAGAGAATGATTTATTTCAGCTTTTATTTATTTAATCACATTCCCAGTGGGTCAGAAGTTTTCATACACTCAATTAGTATTTGGTAGCATTGCCTTTAAATTGTTTAACTTGGGTCAAACGTTTCGGGTAGCCTTTCACAAGCTTCCCACAATAAGTTAGGTGAATTTTGGCCCATTCCTCCTGACAGAGCTGGTGTAACTGAGTCAGGTTTGTAGGCCTCCTTGCTCGCACACACTTTTTCAGTTCTGCCCACAAATGTTCTATAGGATTGAGGTCAGGGCTTTGTGATGGCCACTCCAATACCTTGACTTTGTTGTCCTTAAGCCATTTTGCCACAACTTTGGAAGTATGCTTGGGGTCATTGTCCATTTGGAAGACCCATTTGCGACCAAGCTTTAACTTCATGACTGATGTCTTGAGATGTTGCTTCAATATATCCACATAATTTTCCATCCTCATGATGCCATCTATTTTGTGAAGTGCACCAGTCCCTCCTGCCGCAAAGCACCCCCACAGCATGATGCTGCCACTCCCGTGCTTCACGGTTGGGATGGTGTTCTTTGGCTTGCAAGCACCCCCCTTTTCCTGCAAATATAACAATGGTCATTATGGACAAACAGTTCTATTTTTGTTTCATCAGACCAGAGGACATTTCTCCAAAAAGTACGATCTTTGTCCCCATGTGCAGTTGCAAACCGTAGTCTGTCTTTTTTATGGCGGTTTTGGAGTAGTGGCTTCTTCCTTGCTGAGCGGCCTTTCAGGTTATGTCGATATAGGACTCGTTTCACTGTGGGTATATATACTTTTGTACCTGTTTACTCCAGCATCTTCACAAGGTCCTTTGCTGTTGTTCTGGGATTGATTTGCACTTTACACACCAAAGTACGTTCATCTCTAGGAGACAGAACGCGTCTCCTTCCTGAGCGGTATGACGGCTGCGTGGTCCCATGGTGTCATGGTGTTTATACTTGCGTACTATTGTTTGTAGAGATGAATGTGGTACCTTCAGGCATTTGGAAATTGCTCCCAAGGATGAACCAGACTTGTGGAGGTCTACAATTTTTCTTCTGAGGTCTTGGCTGATTTCGTTTGATTTTTCCATGATGTCAAGCAAAGAGGCACTGAGTTTGAAGGTAGGCCTTGAAATACATCCACAGGTACACCTCCAATTGACTCAAATGATGTAAATTAGCCATCAGAAGCTTCTAAAGCCATGATATCATTTTCTTTAATTTTCAAGCTGTTTAAAGGCACAGTCAACTTAGTGTATGTAAACTTCTGACCCACTGGAATTGTGATACAGTGAATTATAAGTGAAATAATCTGTCTGTAAACAATTGTTGGAAAATTACTTGTGTCATGCACAAAGTAGATGTCCTAACCAACTTGCCAAAACTATAGTTTGTTAACAAGAAATTTGTGGAGTGGTTGAAAAACGAGTTTTAATGAATCCAACCTAAGTGTATGTAAACTTCCGGCTTCAACTGTACATCCAGTGTGACTTTAGCCTTTTTATGTACAAAGCCACTGAGAAATATTTATGATTGTACTGCTTTTATTCAAGACCATATTCTGACTGAGCCATTTAAAACCAGTAAAACCACAACAGACAATGACATTGAGATCCCATTTTAAACTGTGAATATACTGTATATTACAGCCCTAACATTTTTTAAATTATTGCAGGTTAGGAATCTCCCTACAGTTGGGTACAGTATATTGATTTATCATTGACTTTGATAAGCAGGGCATGCTTCAGTATCCCGGAAAACTAACCTAAGTCAGTCATCTTTTAGACAGTTACCACCTAAAATCACTGAACAAATTACAGAACAGGCAACATGATTGCTACTGTTGGGCGACCCAGCCCCCGAAGTGATTCTTATCACCTGTATGCTAGGATTTCCTTTGTATTGTCTTAGGAATGCTGCATTCTCTCTCAAACCCCCATTCTGTCTCACTGGGTAGCAGAGGTTCTGTTGTGTTTACATCCTGTAGGTCTGATATCTGATTGGAGGTTAACTCAACAGTAATGCTATTGGTCAACAACTCCGATTTTGAATCCAAACAACTGTTATAAAGGGGTCTCAGATGCATTGTCCCCCTCTCTTTGATCCTGACTTGCGCTGGTGAGATATACCCTCTTTTTTTCATTCTCCACCCCTGGGACTCTCGGGACATGGCCTTTAAGGCTATGACTTCTCTCTCTCCCTCTCTGATCATGCCTAGAATAATGCTTGTAATGCTTGTTAATGCTTTGTAACTTAAGCTTTATGCCTTGTGTAATGTATAGTTCATTTTACAATGGTATTAAATATCTGCCTTTGATATAGACAATTCTCAGAGCTTTCTATTACTGTAACTCATCTATAGTCTCTTGCATATTGCTAAATAATCTTTATGGAGTCAGATCATTTATTTAATAGACTTTGTTAACATATTAATTGCATAGTCTTATTACGGTTCGCATGTCAGGTATGCACATATGATAAATATTACCCCACTACTCCCAGTTTCCCATTTTTTCAGCTGTAGTAACCACCACTCAACGGTATGCCTCTATTGCTTAACTTAAAGCACAACAGCAACAGCTCACTTTATCCACTGTAGTGTAAACTGCAACAATCCACATCTGCTGGCTGGGGTGTGTTTATAAACAGTGTTGACAGCGATGGACACAGGGAGTCCCTGCTTATGTTTCAGGGAGCCATGGTTCAGCTGGAGGCCAAGGCTGTGTTTCTGGAGGCTGGAGGCTCAGGGAGGAACTCATAAATCAGCCATGCCGAGGGTCAGTGCTGAGCACTGCTCTGTTCAGCCCGGGCCCCACCCCAGTCACAGGGCAAGCAGCCAACAGAACCATTCAACCTTTACCTCAGCCAACCGCCCTACAGACTGGGATACAGGCCTATAGACACCAGCTTCCTGCTTTCATGAATACAACTGGCAAGGCTTAAACTCTGATGAGACTGATGAGCAGAAAGTATAACTTATTTTAACATTCCAACATGGCCTTATCAACAGGTTAGCCCACCACGATGAATGGCAGATTTGAACAGCTATAAAATGCTCTGTGTAAGGGCTGGCTGTAGCCTGTTTTGACACAGTGTGAGAGACAACTCACCACAGGAGTGGAGTAGGGGAAAGGGGAACCCACAGAGGTGGAGTGTGTGTGTGTGTGTGAGAGAGAGAGATTAGAGATTTGCCGTCACCGAGTCAGCTGCGTGTGCTGGACCTTTGCTCCTTGAATTATTTTACAGGGCAGCCAGTGTGATAATTCCACATCAGAATTTAGCCACACTGCTGAGCGGAAAACTAATCACTAATTTAATTTAACTCAGGGGTACAACTTTGGTTTTAGAAGTGGGGGCTACATAACCCTTTTTTTAGGCATCTAAAGATAATTTCCTGCATTTCTACACAATCTAATATTACCTTTTTTTGTGTCACTTTTATTGTAAATAAGAATATAATATGTTTCTAAACACTTCTACATGAATGTGGATGCTACCATGATTACGGATAATCCTGAATAATGATGAGTGAGAAAGATATAGACGCACAAATATCACACCCCCCAAAATATTCTAACCTCCCCTGTTATTGTAATGGTGGGTATGATATTAGTGCGTCTGTAACTTTCTCACTCATCATTATTCACGATTCATTCAGGATTATCCTGGTAGCATCCACATTCATGTAGAAGTGTTTAGAAACATATGATATTCTTACTTACAATAAAAGTGATTCCAAAACGACACACTACATTATTTACCATTCATATCTATTGGGCACAAAATCATCTGAAACACAACCAAAACAAACTGCAAATGCATCCAACAAATGTGTAGTCACAAGCTTGATGTAGTCATGAATGTGGGACCAACTTTAACTTCATAGTCTTTGTTCGATTTCAAATCCAAACTTTTGGAGTATAGCGCCAAAAGAAGAAACAATCCTTTACTGTCCCAATAATTACAGAAGGCACTATAATTAATCTCATAGGCCTAATAGTATTGTAGAGCTCTTTCTACTTGAACACAATATAGCTGGATCACCCCATCCTGCCCCTAGGGGTCCACCACCCTGCAGCGCCCCAACCCAACACACCCCACTCAGCTTTAGGATCTTAGTGAAACATTCATTATTGGTTTCAGGTGTGTTAGGCCAAGGCCAGAGTGACAACCAACAGTACGGCAGACCCCCAGGGCCAGGACTGAGCAGCCCAGCAGCAAGGGATTGCCTAAATAGGTATTTCCCCTAACGTGGGAATTGTTCAATACAGACTCTGTTTGTCGTACAGTATTCCATATAAGTAATCCAGACCTTATGAAAGTTGCACAGTATACCCTTAATCTGGTAATAAATCAAATCTAGTGATACATAACTTGACATTTCTGCCATCCATTGCGACATTGTGGGAGGATAACCAACATTCAAATGAATGGCACCGCATGGGGACAAGAGATGTAATGGACCCTATGGGAAGCGTACTAAAACATGGAGAAGGCAGCCTTAAATTAAAGATGCAAACTTATGACAACAACATGTGAGGATGAGCGAACTGTCACCTTTCACCTGAACAAATAACTAGTTACGAGTTTGCATGGGTAAAAAATATAAAGAAAAAAACTCACTGGCTAAAGCACGTACAGAAGCATTTCACACGTTAAAAGAATCTCACCAACTTCGAAAAATAGTTTAGTTCCCCCCTAACCATTGTTTGCAGTGAGGACGCCCCCTAAAATGTTAAAAATATGTAGCACAAAGTAACTGAACTGCTCATAGGGCTGTGTAAATCTGTTTACTTAATAGGGTTGTAGCTGATGCTCGGCATTCACACTGACGCAACAGCCTAAATAACAGCACCTGCTGCCCGACTCATACATAAACAGTGAACGCCAAATTGTGTTAGAAGAACCATGTATGTTCTTACTCAACCATCTGACACAGCGTTTGTGTGCGCTTACAGACAATAATGAGAAGACCTGGCAGATACAACTAGGGTTGTGATGATTCTAGTATCGCAATATTTTTTCCATGAAAACACGAAGCTGACCAAATACTTTGGTCCTTTAAAAACCTGCTGTATGTCAAATTATGTGTGCTATAGCTTGGAAAATAAATAAATATGACTCTGGATGACAATATAATGATGTTTGTTTCCAACATTAGGGCTCTTTAGGTCTTCATGTTTTGTTTCCTTGCCACGATACTAACAAGCATCGTGATGCTGGTATTGTCCGGGTCCTAGATACATTATATATGGAAATAACGTGAGCTTTTTAAAATCTAAAATCAAGGATGTTTTCAGGCCTACATCCCCTCAGAAATAAAACTAGAGTGGCCATAAACCAGACTACATGATAGAATGCTGAAATTTCTGACGCTGGAAAAAATGACTTGGCTCACAAAATACAACAACGACAAGTGGAAAACGCATCACAGTCAATGATACATGGTCCAACTATACTGCTTCATGCCGTAAATTTTTCCCTTCCAGGTTTGGCCGTGGAATGGAGGAGTAACGACAGTGGTGGAAAGAGTACCAAATTGTCATACCTGAGTAAAAGTAAAGACCCCTTAATAGAAAATGACTCAAGTAAAAGTGACCCAGTAAAATACTACTTGAGTAAAAGTCTAAAAGTATTTGGTTTTAAATATACTTAAGTATCAAAAGTAAATGCAATTGATGTTCTCTTGATAAGTGCTTGATTTGGACGATTTTGTCCTGCTGTCCTGCTAGGAATTCAAGTACTTAAGGGTGTCAAGGAAAATATATGGAGTAAAAAGTACATGATTGTAGCGACCCGCACAGACAGCTGTGTGTTATGAGTTATGCTGTTCGTTTGTTGCGTTGTCCTTACATTTACATTTACATTTTAGTCATTTAGTAGACGCTCTTATCCAGAGCGACTTAGTTAGTGAGTGCATACCAGTACCCAGTGTTCGCGGGGTCCGACATGCCAGTCAACCTGCTATCTGCCAACCACGGGAATGTCTGGAATGTTACGGTGCCGGGCATCCTTGTGGTTGGTGGAGCGGCGGGGGGGTTTGGCAGGGGGGTGGAGCACCGCAAGTTTAAGACCATGCTTAGCCATTGTTCTCTCTCTTACGTCTGGTCTTAACAAGAGATGGTCACTGTTGTTTTATACTGTTATCCTTGATTTATTTGGCGTGGGCTACGGCCAAACAGTAGCCTGTGTTGAGTTTGGTTAATAAACCGGAAATTCGTAAACTTCATCCTCTGTCTGGACATTTGTTCATTTATGACCTAGCCAGGTCATTACTTTATTTTCTTTAGGAATGTGGTGAAGTAAAAGTGGTAAAAAATATAAATAGGGAAAGTAAAGTACAGATACCCCAAAAAGTAGTACTTTTAAAGTATTTTTACTTAAGTACTTTACACCACTGAGTAACTAACGAGGCAGAAAAGCAAAAGGCTGTGTCTGTGTGACCAGAGTTTAACCTTTCCCCCCAGAGCATGCCAAGTACACACACACACAGGCCGCAAGTAGCAGAATGACTCATTCACAATGCTAAAGAGTATTTTTCAGGGATGAAAATAACCAATTCAGGCTTGGAAAGTCTAAACACAACCCAAAGCTCCATATTAACATCAAGTTAGCCAAGCTGATAATTGTGCCAGGAACACCAAATAGACACAGCAGAAATATAGAGCTACAGATCCATCTAAACCTTCCTCAGACTCAGGTTGACAAAGAAACGATAGACAGTCTCACTGACAAACATGTTGTTGGAAGCAAGGTTATTATAGTAAACTAAAACTAATCATGAAAAAACTTTCATAAACTGAAATAAAATTATTCACAAACAAGTTTGAAAAACTAAAACTATACAGAAACGTATCTTTGACTCAAATTAACAACAGTACACTGTACAAAAATAAATAAATAAATACATACAGTTGAAGTCGGAAGTTTACATACACCTTAGCCAAATACATTTAAACTCAGTTTTTCACAATTCCTGACATTTAATCCTAGTAAAAATTCCCTGTCTTAGGTCAGTTAGGATCACCACTTTATTTTAAGAATGGGAAATGTCAGAATAATAGTAGAGAGAATTATTTATTTCAGCTTTTATTTCTTTCATCACAATCCCAGTGGGTCAGAAGTTTACATACACTCAATTAGTATTTGGTAGCATTGCCTTTAAATTGTTTAACTTGGGTGAATCGTTTCGGGTAGCCTTTCACAAGCTTCCCACAATAAGTTGGGTGAATTTTGGCCCATTCCCACTGGCAGAGCTGGTGTAACTGAGTCAGGTTTGTAGGCCTCCTTGCTCACACACACTTTTTCAGTTCTGCCACCAAATGTTCTATAGGATTGAGGTCAGGGCTTTGTGATGGCCACTCCAATATCTTGACTTTGTTGTCCTTAAGCGATTTTGCCACAACTTTGGAAGTATGCTTGGGGTCATTGTCCATTTGGAAGACCCATTTGCGACCAAGCTTTAACTTCATGACTGATATCTTGAGATGTTGCTTCAATATATCCACATAATTTTCCTTCCTCGTGATGCCATTTATTTTGTGAAGTGCACCAGTCCCTCCTGCAGCAAAGCACCCCCACATCATGATGCTGCCAACACCGTGCTTCACGGTTGTGATGGCGTTCTTCGGCTTGCAAGCAGCCCCCTTTTTCCTCCAAACATAACGATGGTCATTATGGCCAAACAGTTCTATTTCTGTTTCATCGGACCAGAGGATATTTCTCCAAAAAGTACGATCTTTGTCCCCATGTGCAGTTGCAAACCGTAGTCTGGCTTTTTTATGGCGGTTTTGGAGCAGTGGCTTCTTGACATCATTTTCTTGAATTTTCTGACCCACTGGAATTGTGATACAGTGAATTATAAGTGAAATAATCTGTCTGTAAACAATTGTTGGAAAATTACTTGTGTCATGCACAAAGTAGATGTCCTAACCGACTTGCCAAAAGTATAGTTTGTTAACAAGAAATATGTGTAGTGGTTGAAAAACAAGTTTTAATGTAAACTTCTGACTTCAACTGTTCATACATACATACATACACACTACCATTCAAAAGTTTGGACACAGCTACTCATTCAAGGGTTTTTCTTTATTATTACTATTTTTTACATTGTAGAATAATAGTGAAGACATCAATACTATGAAATAACACATATGGTATCATATAGTAACCAAAAAAAGTGTTAAACAAATCAAAGAAGATTTTATATTTGAGATTCTTCAAAAAGCCACCCTTTGCCTTGATGACAGCTTTGCACACTCTTGGCATTCTCTCAACCAGCTTCATGAGGTAGTCACCTGGAATGCATTTTAATTAACAGGTGTGCCTTCTTAAAAGTTAATTCGTGGAATTTATTTCCTTCTTAATGCGTTTGAGCCAATCAGTTGTGTTGTGACAAGGTATGGGGGGTATACAGAAGATAGCCCTATTTAGGTAAAAGACCAAGTCCATATTATGACAAGAACAGCTCAAATAAGCAAAGAGAAATGACAGTCCATCATTACTTTAAGAGATGAAGGTCAGTCAATACGGAACATTTCAAGAACTTGCAGTTGCAAAAACCATCAAGCGCTATGATGAAACTGGCTCTCATGAGGACCACCAAAGGAATGGAACACCCAGAGTTACCTCTGCTGCAGAGGATAAGTTCATTAGAGTTACCAGCCTCAGAAATTGCAGCCCAAATAAATGCTTCACAGAATTAAACTCACAGACACATCTCAACATCAACTGTTCAGAGGGGACTGTGTGAATCAGGACTTCATGGTCGAATTGCTGCAAAGAAACCACTACTAAAGGACACCAATAAGAAGAAGACACCTGCTTAGGCCAAGAAACACGAGCAATGGACATTAGACCGGTGGAAATTAGATGGTTTGGGATGAGTCGGACGTCAGAGTGAAGGAAAAGCAGCCAACAAGTGCTAAGCATATGTGGGAACTCCTTCAAGACTGTTGGAAAAGCATTCCAGGTGAAGCTGGTTGAGAGAATGCCAAGAGTGTGCAAAGCTGTTATCAAGGCAAAGGGTGGCTATTTGAAGAATCTCAAATATTAAATATATTTTGATTTGTTTAACACTTTTTTGGTTACTCCATGATTCAATATGTGTTATTTCATAGTTTTGATGTCTTCACTATTATTCTACAATGTAGAAAATAGTAAAAAAGAAAAGAAAAACCTTTGAATGAGTAGGTGTGGCTAAACTCTTGACTGGTACTGTATGTATATGTATGTATATATATATATATATATATATATATATATATATATATATATATATATATATATATATATATATATACACACACATACATATATAAGATATATAAATGCAACAACTAATGATTTTATTGAGTTACAGTTCATAAGGAAATCAGTCAATTAAAATTAATTCATTAGGCACTAATCTATGTATTTCACATGAATGGGAATACAGATATGCATCCAAATAACATAAAAACGTAATATACATGTTTTTTATAAAACATTAACTAAATAAAACGAGTAAATCAGATCTTAAATCTAACTGAAACTAAACTGAATTTCAAAGAAAAATCTCTAAACTATAAAAACCTTGGTTGGAAGGTTGTTGAAGCGTCACATTAATTCCCCCAGGTTCCAAAATTCCCGATCTGAGAAGTAATTATGTACGCAAACGGCACCTGTGCCATAGGACTTACCCCTATCTCCCCTGTGCATTCTCTTCATTCTTTTAACTGCACTAATCACAAACACATGTGGCTCTGAGAGAGAAAGAACAGCTCTGAAGCTGTTCCTCTGAACAAGGCTTTCTCTTTCTCAGTCTCCTCCTCCTTCCCCCTTGGTTTCTCTGTTTATTGCTCTCTGGCTTGAACGGAGTCCCTGATCCCCACCCATTCTGAGCTAGCGTGTGTCCGCAAAACACAAAATGATCTGATCTCCATCCATTTAACTTATGCATACTTTATTTGAACAGGAAGCACAATGGATATCATTGGTACATGTTGTCAAGTGGTGGAAACACAGGCATCCAGAAACAGAACAAGTACACAGTAAACATAGTGCAGGGAGCTGGATACACATAGTAGAAAACACACTGGGGAGGGCTCTTTGGGATTGGAAAACGGGTCAGCTCCTGATATAGAACTAATTGTCTTAACGTCTCACCTAGGCCACACAGTCTTATCACCACGGCTCAAACACATGAAGGAAGGAATTTAAAATGTTCTTCAGGTAACTAAACTTGAACCAATAAGCTAGGCTTATTTGTGCCATATAGATACATTCTATAGACAGTCTGTTTGCAAATACAGCACATTTCAACTGTTAGCCTATCATGTATCCTCTTTCTATGCCTACAGTATATCTGTTTGAACATGTTGAATCAACATGAGTCACCGCAACCGACATTACTTAACAATGTCAAAATGACATTCAGTCATGGAAACCTATTCGAGCAACCCTTTTGTTTGCTTTCCCCTCCTCCTTCCCCCTTGGTGTTTTCACTTTTCTGAGACAATGCTTTATTTGAAACAGTAATCTTCCATTACGGAACTTTACCTTCCGAGAACAATGGTGAATAAAACATGTGAACACTATTCTCTCACCTGTATCACTTAGCCTACTACCTGGCCCACAAAGCCACATAGAATGCATTTTACCCAACATACTTGGCCAGTTGACAGTTGGCGATACCAGGGTGAAAATTAACAGCAAGCAGCTGCAGTTGAACGCCGTTGGGTAGAGCGAGTTGACACACACACCACACACGTAACACTTGTTATAGCAAACATGAACTAGACCTCCTGAGGCCTTTCATGAGGTCAAGTGTTCTGATGTGTTGGGATACTTTACATATTACTATAATAGACTGTTTCCCCAAAATCTATTCTGGTATAGGCCTACTAGTTTGTATGAAGTAGGCTTGTGTGTGAAACTGCCTTGAAGGCTTTAAACACCACCTGCAGCCTCATACAACACAGAAGCTACTTATAGAAGCATTAGACAAAGTCTCTTTGTTCAGGCTTTTTTTATGTGAAGGTTCTCCAGCACTGTGGAGCGAGAGTTATCGGCTAAAGTGGCCAATGTTGGGGATCGGTTACATTCTGGGACAACTTTATTTCCTGGAAGAATAAAAAGCTACACCCCTATCAGGCCCGTATAGTATGAATTGTAGAAACGTTCATATATCCTCCTCTTTGACGGCTCAGTCTTTTCATGTATTCATGTATGGGAAGTGACTGAGACGTGCAATAAGGTCCCTCTTTAGTCTTTCAGCAAACCCTCAATTGTCAAACTTTCACAATAGAATACATGAAAAGACTGAGCCTTCAAAGAGGAGGATATATGAACGTTTCTACAATTCATACTATACGGGCCTGATAGGGGTGTAGCTTTTTATTCTTCCAGGAAATAAAAAGGGAACAGGTTTCCATCTTGGCTGCAAAATAGTAAGTCGTTAAAATAAGTAAGCTTCCTTCTTTCATGATAATGCACAAGGCCATTGGTACTTTTGACAAACTCAAACAAGATAGATAATGTGACTGTATATGGGTTGTCATCTGAGGTTTTCAATACAAATGAGAATAAGCAATCAAATCAAATCTGCATCCACTGCAGAGCTATCGATCTGCTGCATGATTGCATTTATCCTGTTTCTGAGATGAAATTGGCAATTGAGGTCAATTACAGGATCCTGAAAACAATGTATGTGTCTTGTGGCCTTCTGTCGCCCCCATGTCGGAAGTAATGAATCCACTAAGATAACAGAGTACAATGACCTTTTAGAGGTACAAGTTTGCCAGTCTAAGGTCACTTTCAAATCAAATCAAATCAAATTGTATTGGTCACATGCGCCGAATACAACAGGTGCAGACATTACAGTGAAATGCTTACTTACAGCCCTTAACCAACAGTGCATTTATTTTTAACAATTTTTTTAAAAATAAAACGACCAAAACTAAAAGTGTTGAGAAAAAAAAGAGCAGAAGTAAAATAAAATAACAGTAGGGAGGCTATATATATACAGGGGGGTACCGTTGCAGAGTCAATGTGCGGGGGCACCGGCTAGTTGAGGTAGTTGAGGTAATATGTACATGTGGGTAGAGTTAAAGTGACTATGCATAAATAATTAACAGAGTAGCAGCAGCGTAAAAAGGATGGGGTGGGGGGCAGTGCAAATAGTCCGGGTAGCCATGATTAGCTGTTCAGGAGTCTTATGGCTTGGGGGTAGAAGCTGTTGAGAAGTATTTTGGACCTAGACTTGGCACTCCGGTACCGCTTGCCGTGCGGAAGCAGAGAGAACAGTCTATGACTAGGGTGGCTGGAGTCTTTGACAATTTTGAGGGCCTTCCTCTGACACCGCCTGGTATAGAGGTCCTGGATGGCAGGAAGCTTGGCCCCAGTGATGTACTGGGCCGTACGCACTACCCTCTGTAGTGCCTTGCGGTCGGAGGCCAAGCAGTTGCCATACCAGGCGATGATGCAACCAGTCAGGATACTCTCGATGGTGCAGCTGTAGAATTTTTTGAGGATCTGAGGACCCATGCCAAATCTTTTCAGTCTCCTAGAGTAGTTTTAGTTAGTAAAAGCTTTTTCCTGAAGTTAGAAGCCAGCATCAAATTTAGAACAGTTCATTGGAGCAATGCTTTTAGTGTTAGTTAGCATTTCTCTGTTGTGGTATTAACTACCCATCTTCCACAAGCACAGCTTGCTATAGTTGCATTTTCCCCTGATTTTTAGCAGCTTCCAGCCCTATCAACAGGGGTCTTTTCCATGCGATTTCTCACTCTCCTTGACTTCAGTTCAACCTTCCTCCCTTAGAACCAGGAAAAAAAACACCTCCTCTGGACACTGACATTGAAGTGTTCATCCTCCACCTTTCCAAATTTCCTGGAAAAATATAAGTTTCTAAGCTTCTTCTGTCAATGCCCAGACAAAGGTATGAGGGCCAGATTATCTGGGTTGAGTGCGGGTTTCCAAGAGCGGTGCAAATTTGTAACAGTTCAAGACATTGCAATAAAATATAATTTAATGTCTGTTGAGGGCATAAATAAAGCAGCACTGAATTATTTTCAGTATCCCTTTCTACTTTCACTAACAAAGCTAACCCTGAACACATACTAAGTAGCCTATTCAATGGGTTGGTCTATCCTGAATTCACCCAATACATTCAGACGCTCAGGCCAGTTCATCCAAATGCAACAAGTCGTTGTTGCGCGCTATGTGTGGTATCGTGTGTTTCCTGTCCTGAGCTGACAGTGGCTTGAATGGGTGCATCAGCCACATGTGATAGTGAATGATGTACTGGCCTGATGAGATCAGAAAGCAGTGGCGGCAGTGGTGGAGGAAGCGTCAGTGCTTTAATCAATCTGCCAGGCTTAACAGCTGAAGACAGTGGGTTCGGAACAGCAAATCACGAATCTGTATGTTGTGTAATGGTGTCTGATTACAGATAGCAGAGGTAACACGCTGGCCTCTGGGAAAGAGCATGTGCTGATGTCACAGAGGAATATCACACCTTTAATCATGGCAGATAACCAGGCTAAGAATTCACCATTAAAAGAGATAAGATTCGAGGAAAATACCAACCCTTGAACCTGTTTGTTTGGTTTCATGCAAATCTGACAGTCAAATGTATTTAAAAAGCATTACTGTAAATGGATTTACAGCGCAATTACAAAATACAGTTGTAAATCACCAAATTGGATAACCCTTTCATCGACAGGTGCTAGCATAACATTTTTTAGGATCTCACTCTAGTAAATAGGCAAATAATGAGGACACAGTGCTGTACAATAGTCTAGCCTACAACTTCCCTTCTCCCAAATACGATCATTAAACATAGTTCCCCCAGCAGCAGCGATGGTAGATGTGAGACAGAATCTATAAAACAGTCTCTGCTACAGTATTTTTCCTTTCAGTAGTAGCTTAACTTAAAAGAGCAATATAGGGCTGTATGGTCACATCTTAGCTAGGGCTGGGAATTGCCAGGGACCTCACGATACAATATTATCACAATACTTAGGTGCCGATATGATATGTATTGCAATTCGATACTGTGATTTTATTGCGATTCCATGTTCCAAACAAATTGCTCAAACATGTCTAATGCAAAGGGACAAGAGCGAGCCTTGAGAAAAATAGTTTTCATCACTCATGGTTATAAGTGCAGAAAACAAATTGGCTCCCTATAAAAACATGTAGAACGAGATATGAAGGCAAAATACTGGAGTCTTGGTGCAGGTAGAGCCAAGTAAAGCAAAAATAACATTGCGAAACATAATATCCCGATATGTACCTATCGATTTCCCCCCCCCATCACTAATCATAGCCGACTCATTGGCACATGGAGATCAATGTATGGCTAGACGCTGTATGGAAACTTCAACTGCTATCCCTGGTGAAACCAAGGACTAAAATCCCAAATAGTAGATGGTATAGATAGGTTGGTTGTTTAGCAACAAAACCAACATGTGCGCAACTATGGGGCAAAACAGACGGGGTTGGCTTAGATTGTTTACAACATGTACACTACACTGAACAAAAATATAAAGGCAACATGTTTCATGAGCTGAAATAAAAGATCCCCGACATTTTCCATACGCACAAAAAGCATATATCTCTCACTGAATTTTCTGCACAAATTTCTTTACATCCCTGTTAATGAGCATTTCTCCTTTGCCAAGACAATCCATCCACCTAACAGGTGTAGCATATCAAGAAGCTGATTAAACAGCATGATCATGACACAGGTGCACCTTGTGCTGGGGAAAATAAAAGGTCACTCTAAAATGTGCAGTCACACAACATAATGCCAGAGATATCTCAAGTTGAGGGAGCGTGCAATTGGCATGCTGACTGCAGGAATGTCCACCAGAGCTGTTGCCAGAGAATTGAATGTTTATTTCTCTACCAACTTCATTTTAGAGAATTTGGTAGTATGTCCAACCGGCCTCACAACCGCAGACCACGTGTAACCACGCCAGCACAGGACCTCCACATCTGGCTTCTTCACCTGCGGGATCGACTCATACCAGCCACCAGACAGCTGATGAAACTGTGGGTTTGCACAACCACAGAGATACCGTGACGAGATCCTGAGGCCCATTGTCATGCCATTCATCCGCCGCCATCACCTCATGTTTCAGCATGATAATGCACGACGGCTCCATGTCGCAAGGATCACCACACAATTCCTGGAAGATGAAAATGTCCCAGTTCTTCCATGGCCTGCATACTCACCAGACATGTCACCCATTGAGCATGTCTGGGATGCTCTGGATCGACATGTACGACAGCATGTTCCAGTTCCCACCAATATCCAGCAACTTCGCCCAGCCATTGAAGAGGAGTGGGAGAACATTCCACAGACCACAATCAACAGCCTGATCAACTCTATGCGAAGGAGATTTGTCACGCTGCATGAGGCAAATGGTGGTCACACCAGATACTGACTGGTTTTCTGATCCAAGCCCCTACTTTTCTTTTTGAAGGTATCTGTGACCAACATATGCATATCTGTATTCCCAGTCATGTGAAATCCATAGATTAGGGCCTAATTAATTTATTTCAATTGACTGATTTCCTTATATGAACTGTAACTCAGTAAAATCTTTGAAATTGCTGCATGTTGCGTTTATATTTTTGTTCAGTGTATATTTCGTCTCCAATATTTATTGAAAACAAATACATTTGCACATTGAGCACTTGTTGTCTGAAATACATTTTTACAGTTGTTGGTTAGCTAGCTAGAGAATGTTTGCAATATTAGCATTAGCATTTCATTGACATGAAATCAGTCAAAACACCTCAAAACAAGACATGGTATCAAGAACAAGATTAAACTAGCTGAAAGAGTCACTTACGATTCCCCACATGGCAGTTTCTTGTCATTGTTGGTAGTTAACTGGCCATCCAGAATCACAACAACTCACGGACTTATGCACCACTGAAGCGTGAACATTGTTTGACGTTGTCAGCTAACCCATCTGCAAACCGATTAGGTTCTCAACCAAGTACAGGGATCAATACAGAACAAAGCTGTGCTTCAGCAGTGATAAGCCTATAATAAAGCATATCAGGCAAATTATTACAACACATTTGTACATGAATACTGTCACCTGGTCAGGATGAGACCTGGGGTGTACTCATAAGTTGCGTACTCTAGCAAAATGTTTTGCACAGAAGCAAAACATTTTGCAGCGGAAACTACAGTTTCTATTGGACAAATTCAGGTAGGTCCCTCCCAGTTTCGTTCCGTTTGCTTCCATTTTGTTCCTAGTGAATACACCACTGATGAGTCTGTTTGCCTTGAATACTCTGCAGAGCTTAACAGCAGAATAACAAATGCTCGCAGGTGCCATCCTTTAATGAGGAACCCACCCGTGAATTCATGATTCAATTATGACCATGTCAGGTCCACACGTACACACACACGTACACGTACACACACACGTACACGTGTACACACACACACACACACACACACACACCACCCAAAGGACAGCATAAAAACCTGTTTTACAGTATAGTACAGCATATGCACAAAACCTAAGACAAAAAGCCTATATGTTGACCTAGACAGAAGATAAGAGATTGAAGAACATGATATTAATATGGAGGAAGTGAGTATGTGGAAACACAAATTCCCCTTTGCAATCAAAACCGGCAACCAAGTCGAGGAACATTATTCCAAAGCAAGTTACTCCACATGCAGTAGTTTTTTCATGTTTTACAACATAGGGGACTGATCCTTGTTTCGTTGAGTACATTAATTCAATGGTGCATGTTAATATATATATATATATATATATATCAGTGCCTTCATAAAGTATTCACACCCCCTGACTCTTTCCACATTTTGTGGTGTTACAGCCTGAATTTATAATGGATAAAATTTATATTTTTGTCACTGGCCTACACACAATGACCCACAATGTCAAAGTGGAATTATGTTTGTCGAAATATTTACAAATTAAGTAAAAATGAAAAGCTGAAATGTCTGGAGTCAATAAGTATTTAACCCTTTTGTTATGGCAAGCTTAATTAAAGTTCAGGAGGAATAATTTGCTTAGCAAGTCACATAATAAGCTGCATGGACTCACTATGTGCAATGGTTTTAACATAATTTTTTAATGACTACCTGTTCTCTGTACCCCGCACATACAATTATTTGTAAGGACCCTCAGTCATGCAGTGAATTTCAAACACAGATTCAACCACAAAGACCAGGTAGGTTTTCCAATGCCTCGCAAAGAAGGGCACCTATTGGTAGATGAATTTTTTTTTTTTTAAGACATTGAATATCCTATTTAGCGTGGTGAAATTATTAATTATTTGGATTGTGTATCAATACACCCAGTCACTACAAAAGACACAGGTGTCCTTCCTAATTCAGTTGCCGGAGAGGAAGGAAACCGCTCAGGGATTTCACCATGAGGCCAATGGTGACTTTAAAACAGTTACAGAGTTGAATGGCTGTGATAGGAGAAAACTGAGGATGGATCAACAACATTATAGTTACTCCACAATACTAACCTAATTGACATAGCGAAAAGGAAGCCTGTACAGAATAAAAAATATTCCAAAATATGCATCCTGTTTGCAACAAGGCACTAAAGTAATACTGCAAAAAATGTGGCAAAGCTATTCACTTTTTGTCCTTAATACAAAGTGTTATGTTTGGGGCAAATCCAGACATTCTCCCGAGTGGCGCAGTGGTCTAAGGCACTGCATCGCAGTGCTAGCTGTGCCACTAGAGATCCTGGTTCGAATCCAGGCTCTGTCGTAGCCGGCCGCGACCGGGAGACCCATGGGGCGGCGCACAATTGGCCCAGCGTCGTCCAGGGTAGGGGAGGGAATGGCCGGCAGGGATGTAGCTCAGTTGGTAGAGCATGGCGTTTGCAATGCCAGGGTTGTGGGTTCGATTCCCATGGGGGGCCAGTATAAAAAATAAAAAAATAAATGTATGCACTCTGGATAAATGACAAAAATGTAAAATGTAAATCCAATACATTACTGAGTACCACTCTCCATATTTTCAAGCATAGTGATGGCTGCATCATGTTTTGGGTATGCTTGTAATCGTTAAGGACTGGGGAGTTTTTCAGGATTAAAAAAAATAACTTAATCGAGCCACACACAGGCAAAATCGTAGAGGAAAACCTGGTTCAGTCTGCTTTCCACCAGACACTGGGAGATTAATTCACCTTTCAGCAGGACAATAACCTAAAACACAAGGCCAAATCTACACAGGGATTGCTTACCAAGAAGACAGTGAATGTTCCTGAGTGGCCGAGTTACAGTTTTGACTTAAATCTGCTTGAAAATCTATGGCAAGACTTGAAAATGGTCGTCTAACAATGATCAACAACCAATACGACAGAGCTTGAAGAATTTCGAAAATAATAAAATGGGCAAATATTGTACAATCCAGCTGTGCAAAGCTCTTAGAGACTTACCCAGAAAGACTCACAGCTGACAAAGGTGATTGTAACATGCATTGACTCAGGGGTGTGAATACTTATGTAAAGTAGATATTTCCATATTTCATTTTCAATACATTTGCAAAAACTTCTAAAAAGGTTTTTACTTTGTCATTATGGGGTATTGTGTGTAAATGGATGAGAAAAAAAATCTATTTAATTCAATTTGAATTCAGGCTGTAACGAAATATGGAATAAGTCAAGGGGCATCTATCCGACTTGCCACAACTGAAGTTCCTTCTGGAAAATTATCCAGCATGAAATTGAAGTCGCTCTGGATAAGAGTGTCTGCTAAATGATGCAAATGTAAATTAAAATAACATTCTTGTTTTTTTACTCAAATCCTGAAAACACAGTAACCGGTTTGACAGGCATCCAGATGCTAAACTTTTACTTTCCTAAACCCTGAATGTACTGTAAACTTCTCATCACCAATCGATTTATGCCTAAAACAATAAAATGCAAACATCTGTTTATCACAGACTGGTTAAAGGTAATAGTATATTCTTCATCTGCAGAGCTTTCTTGCTAGTGAAGCGAAGTTGCAGTGAAGATTTATCAACATTAAATGGAAAATTCCACCCATTGTTGACACAGTCCTAAAATGTTTTGCTTGTCAGCAGTCAGATTTTCAAGATATGTAACTTTCAAAATACAGAAATCATCCCCGTATGATGCAATTTGCATCAAATTAAGATAAATCCACGCCTTCAGTGGGGGGTGGGGGGGTGGTCAATGTAAATAGTCCGGGTGGCCATTTGATTCATTGCTCAGCGGTCTTATGGCTTGGGGGTTAAAGCTGTTAAGGAGCCTTTTGGACCTGGACTGGGTGCTAAGGTACCGCTTGCCGTGCGGTAGCAGAGAGAACAGTCTATGACTAGGGTGCACGAGTATTTGACCATTTTTGGGGCCTTCCTCTTGACAGCGCCTAGTTTATAGGTCCTGGATGGCAGGAAGCTTGGCTCCAGTGATGTACTAGGCTGTACGCACTACCCTCTGTAGCGCCTTACGGTTGGATGCCGAGCAGTTGCCATACCAGGTGGTGATGCAACCGGTCAGGATGCTCTCGATGATGCCGCTGTATCACCTTTTGAGGATCTGGGGACCCATGCCAAATCTTTTCAGTCTCCTGAGGGGGAATAGGTTTTGTCGTGCCCTCTTCACAACTGTCTTGGTGTGCTTGGACCATGTTAGTTTGTTGGTGATGCGGACACCAAGGAACTTGAAGCTCTCAACCTGCTCCACTACAGCCCCGTCGATGAGAATGGGGGCGTGCTCAGTCCTCTTCTTTTTCCTGTAGTCCACAATCATCTCCTTTGTCTTGATCGCGTTGAGGGAGAGGTTGTTGTCCTGGCACCACTCGTCGTTGTCGGTGATCAGGCCTACCACTGTTGTGTCATTGGAAAACTTAATGATGGTGTTGGAGTCGTGCCTGGCCATGCAGTCATGAGTGAACAGGGAGTACAGGAGGGGACTGAGCACGCACCCCTGAGGGGCCCCCGTGTTAAGGATCAGCGTGGTGGATGTGTTGTTACAGTGAGGGAAAAAAGTACTTGATCCCCTGCTGATTTTGTAAGTTTGCCCACTGACAGACATGATCAGTCTATAATTTTAATGGTAGGTTTATTTGAACAGTGAGAGACAGAATAACAACAAAAAAATCCAGAAAAACGCATGTCAAAAATAAATTGATTTGCATGTTAATGAGGGAAATAAGTATTTGACCCCTCTGCAAAACATGACTTAGTGCTTGGTGGCAAAACCCTTGTTGGCAATCACAGAGGTCAAACATTTCTTGTAGTTGGCCACCAGGTTTGCACACATCTCAGGAGGGATTTTGTCCCACTCCTCTTTGCAGATCTTCTCCAAGTCATTAAGGTTTCGAGGCTGACATTTGGCAACTCAAACCTTCAGCTCCCTCCACAGATTTTCTATGGGATTAAGGTCTGGAGACTGGCTAGGCCACTCCAGGACCTTAATGTGCTTCTTCTTGAGCCACTCCTTTGTTGCCTTGGCTGTGTGTTTTGGGTCATTGTCATGCTGGAATACCCATCCACGACCCATTTTCAATGCCCTGGCTGAGGGAAGGAGGTTCTCACCAAAGATTTGACGGTACATGGCCACGTCTATCGTCCCTTTGATGCAGTGAAGTTGTCCTGTCCCCTTAGCAGAAAAACACCCCCAAAGCATAATGTTTCCACCTCCATGTTTGACGGTGGGGATGGTGTTCTTTGGGTCATAGGCAGCATTCCTCCTCCTCCAAACATGGTGAGTTGAGTTGATGGCAAAGAGCTCGATTTTGGTCTCATCTGACCACAACACTTTCACCCAGTTCTCCTCTGAATCATTCAGATGTTCATTGGCAAACATCAGACGGGCCTGTATATGTGCTTTCTTGAGCAGGGGGACCTTGCGGGCGCTGCAGGATTTCAGTCCTTCACGGCGTAGTGTGTTACCAATTGTTTTCTTGGTGACTATGTTCCCAGCTGCCTTAAGATCATTGACAAGATCCTCCCGTGTAGTTATGGGCTGATTCCTCACCGTTCTCATGATCATTGCAACTCCATGAGGTGAGATCTTGCATGGAGCCTCAGGCCGAGGGAGATTGACAGTTATTTTGTGTTTCTTCCATTTGCGAATAATCGCACCAACTGTTGTCACCTTCTCACCAAGCTGCTTGGCGATGGTCTTGTAGCCAATTCCAGCCTTGTGTAGGTCTACAATCTTGTCCCTGACATCCTTGGAGAGCTCTTTGGTCTTGGCCATGGTGGAAAGTTTGGAATCTGATTGATTGATTGCTTCCGTAGACAGGTGTCTTTTATACAGGTAACAAACTGAGATTAGGAGCACTCCCTTTAAGAGTGTGCTCCTAATCTCAGCTCGTTACCTGTATAAAAGACACCTGGGAGCCAGAAATCTTTCTGATTGAGAGGGGGTCAAATACTTATTTCCCTTATTAAAATGCAAATGAATTTATAACATTTTGACATGTATTTTTCTGGATTTTCTTGTTGTTATTCTGTCTCTCACTGTTCAAATAAACCTACTATTAAAATGATAGACTGATCATGTCTTTGTCAGTGGGCAAACATACAAAATCAGCAGGGGATCAAATACTTTTTTCCCCTCACTGTATGTATGTATGTATGTATGTATGTATGTATGTATGTATGTATGTATGTATGTATGTATGTATGTATGTATGTATGTATATATATATATATATATATACACATACATTCACACACACACACACACACATACATACATACATACTACCGTTCAAAAGTTTGGGGTCACTTGTGTCACAAATGTCCTTGTTTTTGAAAGAAAAGCAATTTTTTGTCCATTAAAATAACATCAAATGGATCAGAAATACAGTATAGACATTGTTAATGTTGTAAATGGCTATTGTAGCTGGAAACGGCTGATTTTTAATGGAATATCTACATAGGCGTACAGAGGCCCATTATCAGCAACCATCAGTCCTGTGTTCCAATGGCACGTTGTGTTTGCTAATCCAAGTTTATCATTTTAAAAGGCTAATTGATCATTAGAAAGCACTTTTGCAATTATGTTAGCACAGCTGAAAACTGTTGTGCTGATTAAAGAAGCAATACAACTGGACTTCTTGAGACTAGTTGAGTATCTGGAGCATCAGTAATTGTGGGTTCGATTACATTTATTTTTACATTTTAGTCATTTTAGCAGACGCTCTTATCCAGAGCGACTTACAGTTAGTGAGTGCATACATTATTTTATATTTTTCATACTGGCCCCCCGTGGGAATCGAACCCACAACCCTGGCGTTGCAAACGCCATGCTCTACCAACTGAACTACATCCCTGCCGGCCATTCCCTCCCCTACCCTGGACGACACTGGGCCAATTGTGCGCCGCCCCATGGGTCTCCCGGTCGCAGCCGGCTACGACAGAGCCTGGATTACAGGCTCAAAATGGCCAGAAACAAATAACTTTTTCTGAAACTCGTCAGTCTATTCTTGTTCTGAGAAATTAAGGATATTCCATGCGAGAAATTGCTAAGAAACTGAAGATCTCGTACAACGCTGTGTACTACTTCCTTCACAGGACAGTGCAAACTGGCTCTAACCAGAATAGAAAGAGGAGTGGGAGGCCCCGGTGCACAACTGAGCAAGAGGACAAATACATTAGAGTGTCTAGTTTGAGAAACAGACGCCTCACAGGTCCTCAACTGTCAGCTTCATTAAATAGTACCCGGAAAACACCAGTCTCAACATCAACAGTGAAGAGGCGACTCCGGGATGCTGACCTTCTAGGCAGAGTTGCAAAGAAAAAGCCATATCTCAGCTACAATAGCCATTTACAACATAAACAATGTCTACACTGTATTTCTGATCAGTTTGATGTTATTTTAATGGACAAAATATTTGCATTTCTTTCAAAAACAACGACATTTCTAAGTGACAAACTTTTGAACTGTAGTGTATGTATTGTAATGGTTAGGTTGTTACGAATGCACTGATCTAATTGGGCACGTGGCATTTCAGCAACTAAAAAAAATGAAAAATGACTATATCGGAGTTCCATCTTTGAGGACATGTATTTCCATTGTTAGTGTGGTCCCTCGACTATCTTGTCAATTTAATAGATTATCTTTGGTGAAGCCTCATAATGAAGAGGGGGAGCAACTTGGACTACATTGAGCATTCTCCAGGTGATAAACATTTGGCGTGTCTATGCAATTAAGCTATAGGTGTAGTTGGATTAGGAGAGAATAGCTGTATTGTGAGAATCGTTTTTGTGGAGTTCTTCAAAACAAAAAAGCATTCAACAAAATCAACAAATTTAGTCATCCAATAATCAAAAAGATGCCAAGTCTCAAAAAGTAAAAGGCAATTCCATGGAACGGAGTTATGCTGATGTTACAAAACAAAAACCATTGATTTTAAATTTGAACAAACCATACAAGGACAAATTTTAACAATTTCCACTGAACATTTTACAATAACACTGGAAGAACTGTGCAGATGCAAAGTTTGATAACAGAGTTTTGGTAAAATCTTCCTCAGTTTTTTGTGACCATGTTTCCAATAATGTTGTGAAATATCTGCTCCAAATTAAGATTCAAAGATGTCTGCAGAAAGAATGGGGTGTCAGCTATGACATGACACCTTTACTTTGAAAAAAAACGTTTTGGTTATTGAACTAGGCTACAGTAAGTAAAGTAGATTTACATCCGGTAACAGAATTACATCTGTACTACAAAGAAATGAAAAATGATGGATATGAATATCATTCTCCTCATGGTGATGTATCCTGAAGAGGTACACAAATGGTGGAAATATGCGTTGAAAAACTGAAGCACATGCACAGAAGCATTTATCTACGGCAGGGGTGTCAAACGTCCGGCCCACGGGCCGGATCAGGCCCGCAAACGGGTTTAATCCGGCCCGCGAGATGATTTTGTAAAGTATAAAAATGCGTGCAATTTTTCAATAAAATAAACTGCTGTTCCAATTGCGTCCACTGGATGGCGCAATAGCAATTGTGTTAAGCAAGCAAACTGTTTATACCGGGGCAGAGCAAGTAGGTCAAGCACGTGCAGCCAGTCCGGATGAGCTACTTTGTTTTGCCTGCGATATTTATTACGGCTTCTACTTTTAACATTATGTGCTTTGGCACCCTCATTGCCCCAATATGTCTCTGTCAAAAAAGAGAAAAGTGGACGCAGAGTGCAGAGTGTTCCAAGAAAAATGGTCATCCTCCTATTTATTCACGGAATTGAATGGGAAAGCTGTATGTTTGGTGTGTTCACAGCATGTTGCAGTGCTGAAAAAATATAACCTTCGTCGCCACTATGTGAGTCTTCATGCCGACAAATATGACAACTTTCAAGGACAGCAGAGAAGAGAGAAGGTGAATGAACTGTTGGCGGGTCTGAAGAAACAGCAGTCTGTGTTTACTCACAGCCGAGACATCAGTGACGCTGCAGTGAAAGCTAGCTACCTCATTGCTAATGAAATCGCAGTGGCTTCAAAACCATTTAGTGAGGGTGAATTTGTAAAAACATGCATGATGAAGGCAGCGGAGATTGTGTGCCCTGAAAAGCTTCAGGCTTTTGTAAATATCAGCCTGACAAGAAACACAGTTGCAGACAGGATTTCCGATCTTTCAGTGGATTTGGACAGCCAGTTGAAGCAAAAAGTAAAGTCATTTATTGCGTTTTCGGTTGCAATTGATGAAAGCACGGACATTACAGATGTTGCACAACTGGCCATTTTCATCCGCGGAGTTGATGACACATTGACCGTCACCGAGGAGTTCGTGGAGTTGGTGCCGATGACAGATACAACGACAGCAGCTGATATTTTTACCGCACTCGTCGGCGCGCTGGACAGGGTCGGAGTGGACTGGTCCCGCGCTGTCAGCCTGGCTACAGATGGTGCGCCCCTCAATGATCGGGAAAAAAGCAGGCGTTGTGACAAAGTTCAGAGAGAAAGTGCAATCTGCAAATGGAGGACGTGATTTTTTGACTTTTCACTGTATTTTGCACCAGGAGGCTTTGTGTTGCAAGTCATTAAAGATGGATAACGTCATGAAGGTGGTCATCCATACTGTTAATTTCATCCGATCCAGAAGCCTGAATCACCGTCAGTTGGACAGCATTCTCAGAGAGAAAGACCACATCTATGGCCTGCCATACCACACTGAGGTAAGATGGTTAAGCCGAGGTGCTGTGCTGAGGCGTTTCTTTGATTTACGAGAAGAAATTGAACAGTTCATGGAAGAAAAGGGCAAACCAGTGTTAGAATTTCATTCCGCAGAGTGGATGCAGGACCTTGCATTTATGGTGGATGTTACAGAGCACCTGAATAACTTGAACAAACAGCTGCAAGGGCACAACAAAGTTGTCACGCAGTATTATGACAGCATACGTTCTTTCAAGTTGAAGCTGTCATTGTGGGAGACGCAACTCGCCGGTGGTGATGCAGCTCACTTCCCCTGTCTGAAAAATGTGTGCGCGACCCAACATGTGGCAGACATGAAGCGGGAGTTTGAGCAACGCTTTCAGATTTTTGGTGAACTGGAGAAAGACTTCAACGTTTTTTGCTCGCCATTTTTTGCTCGCCACTTGAAATAATAGATTTGCAGTGTGACTCGGATTTGAAGGGCAAATTTGCCGCAGCTGGCTTGGACATTTTATCAGAATCTCTTGCCAGGTTACCCCAACTTGACAGCCCTCGCTGCAAAACTGTTGTGCATGTTTGGAACCACATATCTTTGTGAGCAAGTTCTCTGTAATGAGCATAAATAAAACAAAGCTGCGCTCAAGGCTCACGCACAAGCACTTGAATCACATCCTGAAGTTGGCTGCCACTCAGGATGTGACGCCTGATATTGATGCGCTGGTGAAAGCTAAAAGATGCCAGGTATCAGGAGTCAAATAAACTATGCAACCCCACTTAAAGTGCTGCATGAGACACCCTGATATAGTTCTGTGATCTGTGATATACTTCTGTGAATCACTGAGGCATTGTGTCTTTGTGTGTTCTTTGTCCTCAGAACTTTCAAATAACTTGAGGTGTTTTATGATTAATAGTGATGTTGTGCTTTTGGACACACTGTCCTCAGGCTCCAGCTTTATGTTTATATGTTTTTATGTTGATGTGCTATTGTTTTTAATTGATTTTATTTTATTTGTATATTTAACCTATTCTTGACTCTGTGGTTCTTGCACTTGTTTGGGGAACAGGATTTCATTATTTCTATCTACATTTCTGCCTGAGAAATGACACCCTGATATAGTTCTGTGATCTGTGAAACAGTTCTGTTAATCACTGAGGCATTGTGTGTTCTTTTTCTTTAGAATTTTCAAATAAACTTGACGTGTTTTATGATTAATAGTGATTTTGTGCTTGTACTATTTTGGACACACTGTCCTCAGGCTCCAGCTTTATGTTTTATGTTGATCGTATTAAAACAAAGAAAACAATCTGAAGTTGTTGTTTTTAAGTTATATATACCATGATTTTTCCAGGTCCGGCCCACTTGGGAATAGATTTTCCTCCATGTGGCCCCTGAGCTAAAATGAGTTTGACACCCCTGGTTTATGGTGTCCATTTATTTCCTCCAGTCATTGCTTGTGTGGCTTAAGCTAAGCAGCTAAAAATAGCAAGTTATAGTTTGCTAAAACAAGCTGGCTTCCTTTAGCTAGTTAGCTACCAGATATTCAATGGAAATGTCAGTCAACAACAGCTTTCAGTTTAGTCAACGAGTTCATTCGCTATAAAATCCATAGATTATTCGTTTGACCGAACAGTTGGTGAGTTTGAAGTCGCGCGAAATCACAATTGACACCGCGAGCTAGCTAACTGACAATCTCAGGTTAGAGATTAAACAGGGGTGTTAGCTAGCTCGAATAACATGTTAGTTAGCTAGTCAGTCAATGCAGCAAATCTAGTTAAATAGCTAACTAGATAAAGAGACAAATGCATGTATGACAACTGATACAAAATAGCTGGTTGATAGATAGTGTAGCCCGATACAATGTATAAATGGTGGTTGCTTGCACTTGCTACTTTGTAACGTTAGCTAGTTGACACTTACCCCATAAAACATCACATTGGCGACTTGTAGCTATCACAGAGGAATGTGGCGTAGCTATCGGGCGTACATTTCCTGAAAAAAATATTCTTCTTAATTTCAAAATAAATCGTTTTAGGTTCCCTTATATTCTGATAAGTAGACGATATAAATGCAACACCGTTGATCGTAACGTTAGTCGGGATGGAATGGGATTGTTTTCTTGAGTAGGTTAACCTATGTGGAGCTAGCTACAATAACGACTAGCCACAATAGTGGAATTTGCGGTTCGCCTTCAAAATAAAAGTCCCTCATTGAAAGTGATGCAAACGGATACAAATAGCGGAATCGTGGCATAATTGGACTAGATAATGCTAAACAAGGTTGGAATGTTAACAAAAGACAATAATTAGTTAATCTGACCCAAAAAAATATAATCTCTATACCGGGCGGTGTCAGAAGAAGGCCCTACAAATTTGAGGCCGGCCGATATTAGCCTTTTTATGGATGTATTTGTATTGTCATTTAATCCACCGAAAAGGACCGATATAAAATGTGGAGAAAACGCTAGGGAAAAAAGCCGTTCATAGAATTTGAGTTTATTTGTGCATTTCATTATTTGTCCTGAAGAGGGCACTCTTTGCATGGCTATAAGCCTAACTTGCCTTGGCGGTTTACAGCAAAACTGGACACTATAACCACAGAGACAGATATTTCACTGTAAATGTGAAGCGTCCGCTTGGTCTTTCCACTAACTACCAAATATGGTAGTGAGAGGAATCCCATTGTCCGGCAGTGGGAGAAGATGGAACTAGATGGATTTTGGCCGATATTCTGCACATTTTCTCATCAATGAAACATTTGACCTCAATACAGTTTTCTGTTCCCAAAACTAGAATCTGTTACAAACAGAGTGCACAAAGGTTTGTAGACTTTACCCTTTGCCAATTTTTTTAAAAAAATTGTATTGTCTTGTTTAGGAGTGCAAAGGCGAATTGAGTTGTTGCACACGCGCACTTCACAGAGTAGGCGTTCCCTAACGGAAATATGCAAACACATGCTAGAACGCGCCAATAGGATCTCGCTAGCCCGTGCTTGGCTCTGCCCACCTCCTGGTGTGTTTATTGCTTTCGGCAAAGGGTATTCCTCAAGCTCTGTCATTTAGTACGAAAAAAATAATAATTATGCACTCACTAACTGTAAGTCGCTCTGGATAAGAGCGTCTGCTAAAATGACTAAAATGTAAAAAATTTAAATGTATTTCAAATGTTTTCAGAGACACAAAAAATATATATCAGGTTACAAAGTAGTGCTTCGTAGCTACATTTTGATGTTTGGGTTGTCACTTGTTAGGGACTGGTCCAAATTCACGTTTCGCTAACTTCAATGGGGTAGTGACGTCCCAAGGAACCACAAAGAGTTACAGCAAGTTGCAAAGAAAACAGGAGCTGCCTCCACTATTCCAGCACCATTTAAACTTCAACATCATCAAATTACCTATGCTTAGTCTAATACAGTGACAACTAAAAGATATAAAAAACAATTTAGTCCAATCAACGTAACCTAAATATGATGTGGCTGTCCATGGTTCTGATTTCTCTCTGTGTGTGTGTGCGCGCACGTTCGTGCAAGTAGAAAAAACATGTTGACTCACCCGATTTGTAGAGAAACGCCAATGCCATCCTCCTCTCTTTCATGTTGAAGAAACGGTCGATCACTCTGTCATATAGTACACACTTTCATTGTTTTTGTCTTAGGCTACCTGGCTAAAAAGCTTGCTCGCTAGGGTAACTTCCTTTCATGGGCAACATTAACTAGTTAACATTAGCCTTCTACATCTAGCTACATATTGAACTTCCATCCTCTCAGGCCAGGGGCACAATGTATGAATTTATGGTTGATAAGAATCGCTGTTATATTAATTGGCCAGTACGGAGAATTAAGTTAGTCTAAATCCCTATCTCCATCCATGGCTAATTTAGGAAAGGGCCAATTTTAGCTAGCTAGCCACTGGAGGACAACAACAATGAGTTTCTGTCAGTGACATATCAAATCAAATTTTATTTGCCACATGAGCCGAATACAACAGGTGTAGACATTACTGTGAAATGCTTACTTACAGCCCTTAACCAACAATGCATTTATTTCTGAATAAAAAAGTAAAATAAAACAACAACAAAAAAAGTGTTGAGAAAAAAAGAGCAGAAGTAAAATAAAATAACAGTAGGGAGGCTATATACAGGGGGGTACCGGTGCAGAGTCAATGTGCGGGGGCACCGGCTAGTTGAGGTAGTTGAGGTAATATGTACAGTGGGGAAAAAAAGTATTTAGTCAGCCACCAATTGTGCAAGTTCTCCCACTTAAAAAGATGAGAGAGGCCTATAATTTTCATCATAGGTACACGTCAACTATGACAGACAAAATGAGAAAAAAAATTCCAGAAAATCACATTGTAGGATTTTTAATGAATTTATTGGCAAATGATGGTGGAAAATAAGTATTTGGTCAATAACAAAAGTTTCTCAATACTTTGTTATATACCCTTTGTTGGCAATGACACAGGTCAAACGTTTTCTGTAAGTCTTCACAAGGTTTTCACACACTGTTGCTTGTATTTTGGTCCATTCCTCCATGCAGATCTACTCTAGAGCAGTGATGTTTTGGGGCTGTCGCTGGGCAACACAGACTTTCAACTCCCTCCAAAGATTTTCTATGGGGTTGAGATCTGGAGACTGGCTAGGCCACTCCAGGACCTTGAAATGCTTCTTACGAAGCCACTCCTTCGTTGCCCGGGCGGTGTGTTTGGGATCATTGTCATGCTGAAAGACCCAGCCACGTTTCATCTTCAATGCCCTTGCTGATGGAAGGAGGTTTTCACTCAAAATCTCACGATACATGGCCCCATTCATTCTTTCCTTTACACGGATCAGTCGTCCTGGTCCCTTTGCAGAAAAACAGCCCAAAAGCATGATGTTTCCACCCCCATGCTTCACAGTAGGTATGGTGTTCTTTGGATGCAACTCAGCATTCTTTGTCCTCCAAACATGACGAGTTGAGTTTTTACCAAAAAGTTATATTTTGGTTTCATCTGACCATATGACATTCTCCCAATCCTCTTCTGGATCATCCAAATGCACTTCAGACGGGCCTGGACATGTACTGGCTTAAGCAGGGGGACACGTCTCGCACTGCAGGATTTGAGTCCCTGGCGGCGTAGTGTGTTACTGATGGTAGGCTTTGTTACTTTGGTCCCAGCTCTCTGCAGGTCATTCACTAGGTCCCCCCGTGTGGTTCTGGGATTTTTGCTCACCGTTCTTGTGATCATTTTGACCCCATGGGGTGAGATCTTGCGTGGAGCCCCAGATTGAGGGAGATTATCAGTGGTCTTGTATGTCTTCCATTTCCTAATAATTGCTCCCACAGTTGATTTCTTCAAACCAAGCTGCTTACCTATTGCAGATTCAGTCTTCCCAGCCTGGTGCAGGTCTACAATTTTGTTTCTGGTGTCCTTTGACAGCTCTTTGGTCTTGGCCATTGTGGAGTTTGGAGTGTGACTGTTTGAGGTTGTGGACAGGTGTCTTTTATACTGATAACAAGTTCAAACAGGTGCCATTAATACAGGTAACGAGTGGAGGACAGAGAGGCCTCTTAAAGAAGAAGTTACAGGTCTGTGAGAGCCAGAAATCTTGCTTGTTTGTAGGTGACCAAATACTTATTTTCCACCATAATTTGCAAATAAATTCATTAAAAATCCTACAATGGGATTTTCTGGATTTTTTTTTCTCAATTTGTCTGTCATAGTTGACGTGTACCTATGATGAAAATTACAGGCCTCTCTCATCTTTTTAAGTGGGAGAACTTGCACAATTGGTGGCTGACTAAATACGTTTTTTCCCCACTGTACATGTGGGTAGAGTTAAAGTGACTATGCATAAATCATTAACAGAGTAGCAGCAGCGTAAAAATATGGGGTGGGGGTGTGGGGGGCAATGCAAATAGTCCGGGTAGCCATGATTAGCTGTTCAGGAGTCTTATGGCTTGGGGGTAGAAGCTGTTGAGAAGCCTTTTGGACCTATACTTGGCACTCCGGTACCCCTTGCCGTGCGGTAGCAGAGAGAACAGTCTATGACTAGGGTGGCTGGAGTCTTTGACAATTTTGAGGGCCTTCCTCTGACACCGCCTGGTATAGAGGTCCTGGATGGCAGGAAGCTTGGCCCCAGTGATGTACTGGGCCGTACGCACTACCCTCTGTAGTGCCTTGCGGTCGGAGGCCGAGCAGTTGCCATACCAGGCGGTGATGCAACCAGTCAGGATGCTCTTGATGGTGCAGCTGTAGAACTTTCTGAGGACCCATGCCAAATCTTTTCAGTCTCCTGAGGGGGGGAATAGGCTTTGTCGTGCCCTCTTCACGACTGTCTTGGTGTGTTTGGACCATGATAGATCGTTGGTGATGTGGACAACAAGGAACTTGAAGCTCTCAACCTGTTCCACTACAGCCCCGTCGATGAGAATGGGGGCGTGCTCAGTCCTCTTTTTTTTCCTGTAGTCCACAATCATCTCCTTTGTCTTGGTCACGTTGAGGGGAGAGGTTGTTATCCTGGCACCACACAGCCAGGTCTCTGACCTCCTCCCTATAGGCTGTCTCATCGTTGTCGGTGATCAGGCCTACCACTGTTGTGTCATCGGCAAACTTAATGATGGTGTTGGAGTCGTGCCTGGCCATGCAGTCATGGGTGAACAGGGAGTACAGGAGGGGACTGAGCACGCACCCCTGAGGGGCCCCCGTGTTGAGGATCAGCGTGGCAGATGTGTTGTTACCTACCCTTACCACCTGGGGGCGGCCCGTCAGGAAGTCCAGGATCCAGTTGCAGAGGGAGGTGTTTAGTCCCAGGATCCTTAGCTTAGTGATGAGCTTTGAGGGCACTACGGTGTTGAAGGCTGAGCTGTAGTCAATGAATAGCATTCTCACGTAGGTGTTCCTCTTGTCCAGGTGGGAAAGGGCAGTGTGGAGTGCAATAGAGATTGCATCATCTGTGGATCTGTTGGGGCGGTATGCAAATTGGAGTGGGTCTAGGGTTTCTGGGATAATGGGATAATGGTGTTGATGTGAGCCATGACCAGCCTTTTAAAGCACTTCATGGCTACAGACGTCAGTACTACGTAGTCATTTAGACAGGTTATCTTAGTGTCCTTGGTCACGGGGACTATGGTGGTCTGCTTGAAACATGTTCGTATTACAGACTCAGTCAGGGACATGTTGAAAATGTCGGTGAAGACACGTGCTCTCGATGCGACGTGATTGGAGTGAAGCCATATCCAAACTGGCTTTGGTGCGCCAAGACCATTCACAGTTGAGCTCACTCAGTTTAGCTAAACGCTGATTGGCTCTTATTTTCTTATTTTTTTAATCAATGGAAGCCAAATGATCGCTGGCTTCCCTTGCATTCAATGCTACGGGCGGCAACAATGTCATACTCTTTTGGACCAGACAGCATTAGATAGATGGCCTACAGGTCCAGAGACAGAGGGGCGCTGTTTCGCTCGCTCAGATGCCTTCTCTGTTAAGATACATTCAGCCTCTTACGAATTGAAGGAAAATTCTAAAACACAGAGAGACGAAAGATAAAATATTTTTTTTGTTTTTTTGTTGGTCAATTTTATTGGGAAGCCTGGCTTTCCTTGGCATCCCTGAATACACGCCACTGCTGTGATCTCTGCTTCTTTCTTGGAGCAAAGACATTTAGGCACCGAGGAGAAAATGCAATAACTTTAAAGAAATGGGAAAGATTTTCTTAGCAACATTTCCAGATGACATCAGTTTGTCTGGTTGTAAGCAAATAGAAAGCTGTGTAAACGACCTAATGTGTTTCTGATAAGATTTCAGTTCGGCTTGGATGCATATTTTATGTAGCCTAGTTGAAATACTATCAGCTTTTATATACTGAATATGCCGATATATACTGAACAAAAATATAAACGCAACATGTAAAGTGTTGGTCCCATGTTTCATGAGCTGAAATAAAAGATCACAAAATCTTTCCATACGCACAAAAACCTTATTTCTCTCATTTTGTGCACACATTTGTTTACATCCCTATTAGTGCACAGTTCTCCTTTGCCAAGATAATCCACCCACCTGACAGGTATGGCATATCAAGAAGCTCATTAAACAGCATGATCATTACACAGGTGCACTTTGTGCATGGGACAATAAAAGGCCACTCTAAAATGTCATTTTAGAGAATTTGGCAGTACATCCAACCGGCCTCACAACCGCAAAACATGTGTAACCACGCCAGCCCAGGAACTCCACATCCGGCTTCTTCACCTGCGGGATCGTCTGAGACCAGCCACCCGGACAGCTGATGAAACTGCGGAGTATTTCTGTCTGTAGTAAAGCCCTTTTGTGGGGAAAAAATAATTCTGATTGGCTGGGCCTGGATCCCCAGTGGGTGGGCCTATGCCCTCCCAGCCCCACCCATGGCTGCGCCCCTACCCAGTCATGTGAAATCCATAGATTAGGGTCTAATGAATTTATTTCAATTGACTGATTTCCTAATTTGAACTGTAACTCAGTAAAATCATTGAAATTGTTGCGTTGATATTTTTGTTCAGTATAGATATCACCTCTACAGATGGTATCTAACTGCACATTCGCATTCTCTCAAGATGCTGAAAGAAGGAAATTATATTTCTCCACTCCTGTTCCTGAGTCAAAATGTAGCCTACATATGGTGTATAATTTTACTGCAAGAAATGCTTAATTCTGCAGGAGTTAATATTAAGGCTATGTGAGAGGTTATATACCTACAGTCAGTGTCCAGATTTCAGTTTCCATTTAAACCATCTGAACAGTATGCTACAGTTCCCTTGACATGCCCAGGCCTATTTGAAGTCCCTGTTTTGTGACTGTCGAATTTGTATAGCGCCTCACAATCAACACACATAATAACACCATCCTCTTTTACAACTTCACGCACATACAGTTATAGGCCCTAAAGCTAAAGCTTACGCACTAATGCCAGCTAGCCTAAAATAATGAAAGACAAACCTAAATGTAGCCTATAAATATAAATTGCAAAATGATAAATCCATAAATGTAAGGTATTATTTTCTCTTTATTCAACCCCACCACCTACCCGCCCTTCATCCACACAATATTTAACGACCCTAAACCCGCCGGCTATGCGTTCTATGGAAAATAATGAATGACATGGAAGTAAAATAATGCATCTCCGGTGGAAGGTCAGTTCCACTCTGCTAGCGCGTTGTGGAACACACCTTCCACCGGAGATGCATTATTTTCCAGAGAACACATAGAGACCCGAGTTGATTATCCATTTTATACCATTATAATTTAACAGATTTGAAACTAGAAATGTGTTAATTTGCCAGTAGAAATGTGTTCAACATCCACTAAAGTAGCTAGCAAGTTTACTAGATAGCTACAGTAGTTGCCGTGGTAACCTAACAGACTTGCTAATTTAGCTAACCAAACCATCAGTCCTAGCTTGCTAATATGAAAATAAAATTCAACAATACCAATACTGTTTTCAATTCGACTTTTGCTTTCAAAAGCAGCTACAACAAAACATGTAAAAATTAACTATACCGTGCAAATATACTGTGCGTTATAGGGAAATAATGCACGCTCTAGAATACCCTTCAAGCCACTCAGAAAGGAGTATTCAACAATGCCATGACATAAAGCCGATTTATAAACTGGATGGTTCAAGCCTTGAATGCTGATTGGCTGAAAGCTGTGGTATATCAGACCATATACCATGGGTATGACAAAATATTTATTATTACTGCTCTAATTACGTTGGTAACCAGTTTATAATAGCAATAAGGCTCCTCTGGGGTTTGTGATATATGGCCAATATACCACGGCTAAGGGCTGTACCTTAAGAACAGCCCTTAGCCGTGGTATATTGGCCATATACCACACCACCTTATTGCTTAAATAACCTTCATATCGAAGTAAACTTGGAGTCACGCGATGATATGTTGTGTGGGCCTCCCACTACGACTAGGGAAACCATGCAGTTTATTAGGCTACATATTAAATAAATAATGATGAACTTCACAGGGTGGTGAAAGTGCATGTGATGAGCTGGATGCTCCTTTGCAATAAATATTGAGGGTCTTATTCTGGTGACATGATAATGGATGCTTGGCTGCCATTTGACCCCCGACCCCCCCAAAAAATATTGCTCTTATAATAATAATCTCATAATGTACGTAGCCTACCCCCACTGTATCTGCGAGTTGTTGGCTAGAGCACACGTGCCAAGACCAGAGTGGGCACATTTGATATATAACGCAACAGTTTTTGTGACAAAACCATCAGTAGAGTTGAACATGCGATGGAAACCCATTTAACTTGTATTTTTCATTCAATAGATGGGAATTTAACCGCAAATGTTGTTTTTATGTGCACTACGTCATCACGCACAGACTTTTATCCGCAATAAGTTAGTTTGATGGAAACACATTTCTGGTGTGAAAATACACATTATTTCATGCAGAGTTTAGAATATTTGCATGAAAATCTGTCACAAATTGGATGGAAACCTAGCTAATGAGGGACTTTTATTTTGAAGGCGAAACTAAAATTCTGGGTAAAGGCAAATTAATCAATATGTGCACTTTTGGAAGTCCAACCAGCAATGAACACTGGGTTATCTGTCATCAGAAAAAGTAAAATGATCCTACATTTTCTGCTCGAGATTGATATGTGGGTTAATTTTGATTCGTAAAAAATAGCCTGACTCATTTTATCACAATAGTTTACATTTTTAAAGATAATCTCAAAGATGCTCTACAATAAAACTTTCTTAGTGCCCAACAAGCTTTCTCTGCCCTTAACCTTGTTCTGAACACCTCCAAAACAAAGGTAATGTGGTTCGGTAAGAAGAATGCCCCTCTCCCCACCGGTGTGATTACCACCTCAGGGTTTAGAGCTTGAGGTAGTCACCTCATACAATACTTGGGAGTATGGCTAGACGGTACACTGTCCTTCTCTCAGCACATCCAAGCTGCAGGCTAAGGTTAAATCTAGACTTGGTTTCCTCTATCGTAATCGCTCCTCTTTCACCTCAGCTGCCAAACAAACCCTGATTCAGATGACCATCCTGCCCAGACTAAATCATGGACACTCTTACTGACACTTGTGGCTGCTTCGCGTGATGTATTGTTGTCTCTACCTTCTTGCCCTTTGTGTTGTTGCCTGTGCCCAATAATGTCTGTACCATGTTTTGTGCTGCTACCATGTTGTGCTGCTGCCATGTTGTGTTGCTACCTTGTTGTTGTCATGTGTTGCTACCATGCTGTGTTGTCATGTGTTGCTGCCATGCTGTGTCTTAGGTGTCTCTTTATGTAGTGTTGTGGTGTCTCTCTTGTCGTGATCTGTGTTTTGTCCTATATATATATATATTTTTTTATCCCAGCCCCCGTCCCCGCAGGAGGCTTTTTGCCTTTTGGTAGGCCGTTATTGTAAATAAGAATTAGTTCTTAACTGACTTGCCTAGTTAAATAAAGAATATAATAATAATAATAATAATAATAATAATAATAATAATAATAATAATATATAAAAAAATATATATAAATACAATATAACAAATGTAGGGTTCTGGCAGTGGCAGGTCTTGACATGGCGATGGTCTTCTTCCACAGCCGATATGGTGGTTGTTCCCCTGGCCAGATCTTACAACGCCTGGATAGGTATTTTACGTATATCAGCTGACCACATCATATGTTATAGCAATCTGGTGCCCGACGGCACAGTCGATGACTTGGCACGCAACCATTGGTTGATGCATGGAACGTCTGAGCAGGGGAACACAACACACGTGTTGAGGCAGTTCAGAAAGGCAGTAGCGGAGGGAGCGTCGACAGTACAGGGAGGGAGAAGCGTCAGTCGTTAATGCAACATTAATGCAATTAAGGTTGCCAAAATGAGTTGGCTCTGATGTCTAACAACCATGGTTAGACTAACAATATGATGCCCAAAATGCACTGGAATGGGCTGTTTCTATTACTTGATTGGCTTTCTGTTACTTGATTGAAGTCGAGTGTGTTGTACTCTCAAAACTGTCAACACTCCATACCCAACTGTGTGCCTGTGAGATTGGTGACAGACCATTAGCTGGGTCATCTAAGGGGCATTTGCAACAGGGGCATGTGCAATGCGTGTTTCACTCCAAAGTCTCCCGAGTGCTGCTACTACTACATGTCTTGCAACATACTGTATGGCTGAATCCCAAATCACCCAATTCAACTCTGCCCTCCATTTGCACGTTCACCCGCGCCACCGTCATATGCACAAGTGTCACAAAGCTGAGGGAGTGAAAATGTGAGGGTTTAGGGGTTAATTAGACCCTCTAATAGCCACTTTGACCAAGGCTGCAGGCTCCAGAGCAAAGTGCTATCCCAACACGCACTGCAATATGTTTAGAGTTTGCGCAATTTCATACAAAATCATTGAGAGGTATGCTTAATTATATGATGTGCGTTTGTTTGTGACTGATTTCGAGACTTAACTAATTAAATGTTTAACTGTTACTGAGGTTTACATCTTGTAAAACAACGAGGGGATTTGTTTAACTGAATTTCATGCTGGTTTTATTATTTAAATGTGAACATGAATTGCATCATTCAAGTCACCAGTGTGTCCCGAAGTTGATGGGTTTATTGATCCCCTCGCCACTCTATGGAAGTCTCCATCGGTTGTCACTAGGGCCTTTTCTCGTTTGGGCAAGTCTGTCCTCTGCCCTCTCTCCTCTCTCCTCTCTCCTCCGTGACCCAGAAACGATAAGTGCTCAAGTGGTCGATAGCCTCCTTTTGGCGAGGAAGCACAAATGTAACCTACCTGAGTCTTTTGCGGAAGAGTTTTGAAATCTGCCACACCCCCTTTGAATCAGCTATTGTTTTCTCGAAGGAGAAAAGCATGCAAACATTTAAAAACGATATGCTACTTTCATCTATAAAATGTCTTGCACAACTAGCTAAATTTGTTTTTAATACTTTATAAATGTATTTTGGGATTCCACCCTGTAAACGTAATTTGCATGATGATGCGCGATTGGAGGAGTCTCATTTCATACGAGCACATTTTCGTCCATTTTCCCTCTCCTCGATTACCTTTGACCTTTTTCAAAAGGAGGCCTCAGAGAACGGAGGAGAGAGGATGCAGGAGTTGAACAAATCCAATTGAGAAAAGGCCTAGATGGTATACAGCTACGGGCGGAAGTTACTTTTCGTAGCAGGTTAGGACAGCGCATATAAGCCTGGGATATCAACCACTCAAAGTTGGCCTTAGTGGGAGTGACCATAGAATTCTATGGGAGTGACCTATTGAGTAAAGTATTTGTCGTCATTTAATTTTTGCGAATCACATGACTGAGGCGTGGCTCTGTGCTTGTGTTGTGCTAGCATGCGGGGAGGGTTAGCGGGAAGGTGTTGTGGGAGATGATTGGTTGGTAGATTAAGGCAATGCATACAGTATGCGCCGGGACTATTGGCTAAAGACGGCCAAGTTTGAGGCGTTGGTCCACCAGACACTTCGCACATTTGGGCAGAAGTATCTGGGAACGAGATTAACCCTAACCTGTTTCCTAACCTTAACCTAATTCTCCTTACCTGCTACATTGAATTATCCTAACCTGCTGCGTAAATTCTCCTAACTTGCTACATAAAGTCACTTCCATCCGTAGCTGTATACCATCTAGTCAAAACCTTCCCCCAACCTTCAGAGTTTCGTCAGCAATACTTGATAACTAAGGGCCCGCTGAACGAGTTGGAAGGGGCGAGGGGCTGGTTTGGGATTCACTGTATGTATGTCATCACAGATTCTATTTACATTTGGACTATGTTGGTCACACCCATAGAGAATGATAGAGGCCTCTAGTGGCCAAAAGGCCGTATTAGCATTGGCCGAGCGATTGAAGGCTTCCACCATTTTAACGTTGTCAACTGGGTGGGACTTCCAACTTAATTGGCTGATCCCTCCTAGTGACCCTGTTGGAGTCATGTCCACCTTGGTCATCAGGAGGGATCAGACAATAGTGAAGAAGAGAATGTACTACTTTAAAATGGAGAAAGCATCAATGGCGCTGCCCATGCTGTCACAGACGCTATAATGGCACAGTTACCACTGTACGACACACCATACAGTGGTCGCGTTCCCCTGCTCAGACGTTGCATGCATCAACCAATGGTTGTGTGGCACGTCATCGACTGTCATCGACTGACAGATTGCTATAACATATGATGTGGTTAGCTGATACTTAAAATACCTATCATGCATCAGCAACGCCTGGGCAGAGGTACATGCCCAGAATTTTTACTAATTAAAATATTAATCATGCCCATACAAACTGTGCCATTGATAAAAGATCATGCAGATACAACTGAAATTGTGTTGGTAAAGTTAGATTTTCCAATACTTTTGTATACTTTTTAGCCAGTAGTTCTGAAAGTAGCACTCATGAGCCAAAAGTGGTCCATGAAAATTGTGTACCAGGTCACATATGTGCTCCACGTCATTGCACTCCCTCTCTCGCTGCTGTGTCCACTGAGCCCGCCCTGCAACCTCATTGGATAGCGCTGGACAGGCCTCTTGCTAGCCATCACTGAAATGCAAGGGTTGAAGCTCATAGGCTAGAACTAAAATTGCTAGGGAGCTGGCCCATGTGGGGGGGAAATGTAGGGTAAATGGCGCTGCACAGCTTCAAGAAAACAGTCGCTTTGATACTAGAGATTTCGTGGTTAATTGATAGTTTGAATGACTGAAATCCTTAAGTATACATATTTTAAGTTTTCAGTACAGTAGTCAATGGACCTAAAAACTCCGGGAAAGATACCAATAGGCCTGCTGATTAATATTTAACAACAACACTGGAATGGTAATGAACGTCGAGTTGAGTGCAGGAATTTTCTGATACGTTTTGAGGGAAATAAAGCAAATATGCTGCTTACCATTCCGTTGAAAGTTATTATTGCGCATTTCTTCTTTAGTTACATCTCGTGTTGTTCATTATGGGGAGATGTCCTGACTACTCCAGATATTCCAGCGATTGCCAAATATTTCACCACAAAAGGTAGATATGAGGAAGTGAACCCTTACCTCATAGATGACATACTGGCTGTAAACAAATCTCTTGTGAAGTCCCCATTTGCAGAATGTCGCGAAATTCATCTGACCGCTATCATACGGCACGGCTCAAGGTACCCGACGACGAAAAACATCAAGAAGATGCGAGAATTTCACAATCTTGTTGTACAGAAGGCCTCTGGAGAGGAGAGCTGGTTGCGTGAAATTAGGCAGTGGAAGATGTGGTACACTGATGAGATGGATGGCCGTCTCGTTCAGAAGGGAGTCCTCGACCACAGGAATTTGGCGGTCAGGTTGTCAAAGTTATTCCCATCATTGATATCTAAGGAGAAACTACAAGATGGTCACATCAAGTTCATGACCAGTTCTAAACACAGGTGTGTGAACAGCACCCTTTCTTTCCAGAGAGGACTGGCAAAACTATGGGATATTGAAGGTAGATATAATCCTACTCGACGTCTGTATAATAGCATCGTGTCAAAGTGCAAGTATGATGCATATAACTCTTGATTTATTTTTTGCAACTGTCACTAATTTGCAAGACATAAGGCCAATATATACTAAGTAGGTCAATGTTAGCTAGGTCCTAGCTGAGGAACGCTCAACTCCGTTCTTATATCGAGGCGGGGTTGAAGATCGAGAACTGGTCAATTTGCTAGCAACAGAGAGGAAGAGAGTGGCCCAAGTCGGCGGAAAATCTGTCTCCCTCCAGCAAGTGGCGTTTTTTCGTTTCGCCCACCAAGGGAGTTTTTGTATGGAGGTCAAATTTGGTCAACAAAAAAACAAATGACTTATTTGTGTGAGGTTTATTTGATCGAATAAAAGTGTCGTGCTTAAGTTGTTAAGCGTGTACTGATAAGGACACGTGACATCCCGGCAACTTTATGCACTTTATAGCAGAGTTGTCTCGAGATTGCTATGCATATTCATGGTATGAGGCTAGTAGCATAGCATCTCTCTCCATTGAATGGTGGCGGTTGAAATCAACAACCCTCATTGAATATTTAAAAAAGATTACAATAATGAGATGTATCCACCAATCCAAAGAAAGGATAGGCGGGAGCTAGAGAGCCCGCCGTGCCGCTTTGTGGACTCCCATTGTTAGGGTAGAGAGACGTAATCTTGACAGTATATCCATAATCTTTGCCAGCAACAACATCAATCGATACAAATGGTGCTTTCAAGACAACTGCGAACTCGGAAAAAAAAACGAGGTCAGATCATGACGTCTATGGTCTTCGGGTAGGGAAGTCAGAGTTCTAGAAAGATGCCCGACTTTCCGACTTGGAATTACGAGTTGGATGACTGTTCAAAAATAGTTGTCTTGAACGGATTGAATTCGGAAGTTGGATATTTCCGAGTTCCCAGTTGTTGTTTTGAACGTGGCATCCGCGTGAATCTCAGTGTATGTAGTACCTCAAGGCCGCTATGTCTACAGTTGAGCAACACAAATTAGGAACAAGTCAGTGGTTGTATTCAATAAAAGTTTTCATTAAAAGTATGAATTTCAGCACCCCACAGAAGGACCACAGTTGTACAGTTAAGCGTTTTCAGAATTGAAATTTTTACAAGTATTTTTTTATTTAACCTTGTCACTGATGGTGACTCAATGTTGTTGGTAGTAAATCGCGTGACCAGTTATCAATACTAGAGAGAACAGAGTTTAGCTTTCCTCAGCTAGGCTGGTCCCAGATCTGTTTGTGCTTTTGCTTACTCCATTTGTCATTGGCAAGCTAAACAATTGACCTTTCGCTAAGCTCCGAGGTTACTGTTGCATCCTCGGACAACATGTTTATTTGTGATTTTTTTGTGTGTGTCATTTAGCAGAGGCTCTTATCCAGAGCGACTTACAGGAGCAATTAGGGTTAAGTGCCTTGCTCATGGGCACATCGACAGATTTTTTCACCTAGTCGGCTCGGGGATTAGAACCAGCGACCTTTCAGTTATTGGCACACCGCTCTTAACCACTAAGCTACCTGCCGCCCTATTCATCATGTTCCCGGGAAGCCCAATTCCCCTTTCTAACCACTGGCGAAATCCCCTCACAATGATTTGAAACTGTGTTTTTAATACACAATGAATATTGATAAAGTCACCGTGTCCTAGAGAGATTTACACGGTTATCAAAACGTCACGCCAGGGTAAGCCTACACGAAACACAGGCTTTATTTTAAGCGTTTCTAAAATCCCCTATGGGAAAAATTTAATGGTGGAAAAACGATTGGAACCATTTCCCTGTTTGACCGCTAGGTTTTATGGGTATTATGACTCATACTGTGGTACTCAATTGGAGCGCTGTGATTGGTTGCCCAAAATTCTGGGGCGGGGCTTAGCGAAGGGTCATATTATTTAGCATGACAATTCCATTAGGAGTTGCCAGGAAAGCAGAAACAGCACCCACGTTAGGTAAATGTAATACCGATATGACATTGCCATAATATGATATGCATGTCATAAGTGTACATTTTGCATGATATTGCATTGGCCTGCAGTCTTTTGGAAATGAAATGATTAACAATTCATCATGTCTTACTGTATAACAGGCAGGGTTATAATACTATCAATAACACACAAAAAAAACTTCTGAACTTGTCACTAGTTTTTAATTGGGGCTTTTCATTCACCTTAATATTATTATAATTTTCAAAACTTTGAAGATCTCCCTTTTGAATGACCAGTGTCTTCTATGTTTGATTCTAAAGATGAAGAGATTGACTATGAGGTGAACGACGCACTGATGAGGTTCTTTGACCACTGCACCAGGTTTGTGGAGACCGTCGACAAGAACCAGTCAGCCATGGCTGAGCTGGACAAGTTCAAGTCCAGTGCAGAGATGAGGAGGGTGCAGGAGAAGATAGCAGACCGGCTCCTGGTCCCCTACAGCCACATTACATCAGGTCTCCATCTCTAGCCGATCTGTCTCTATCTGTGTGTGTGCATACATTTGTGTGTGAGTTGTCACAGGACGTTGGGAAACGCGACAGCATTAGTAAAAAGTGTCTATTCTACAGTGGCTAGTACATATTTTATAGCTATTCTATTATTACTGAGAGGGCTATCCTCATGATGTCGCTCATGTTCTCTATACAATGAACGGATCTGCTTCAGATCTGCTTGATTGCAAAAACAATTACAGGATATTTAGACACTACATTTTACATTTACATTTTAGTCATTTAGCAGACGCTCTTATCCAGAGCGACTTACAGGAGCAATTAGGGTTAAGTGCGTTGCTCAAGGGCACATCGACAGATTTTTCACCTAGTCGGCTCGGGGATTAGAACCAGCGACCTTTCGGTTACTGGCACAACGCTCTTAACCACTAAGCTACCTGCCGCCCCAATTCTGATAAAACCATTCAGTTAAACACTAGATGGGGCTGTTTTCTCACTAACAGTACAAAACAGTTAAACACTCCCCTATACAATTCCCTCAACTGAATGGTTTTATCAGAATGTCATCAATGAGCAGCTGAGAAGTGAGGACATTGAAATAAGAATAACTGTATGTTTATTTTATTTGAAAAGTAAAACAAAGTGGAAAATATGTTGTTAATGCTAAGCCATACAGGACTTTTATGTTGTTTTATATCAAAGTACAGACATGGTCACTGGTCTGTAATAATTATTTACATTTTGACATGGAATGGCGGCAGATAGCCCAGAGGTTAAGAGTGTTGGGCAAGTAACCAAAAGGTCGCTGGTTCGAATCCCCAGGCCGACAAGGTGAAAAATCTGTCTGTGCCCTTGAACAAGGCACTTAAAGGTCCAATGGAGCTGTTTTTATCTCAATATCAAATCATTTCTGGGTAACAATTAAGTACCTTACTGTGATTGTATTTAGAGCCAGAGCGATATGTTTTATGTGGTCCAATATGATTCCTATATTTGGGGGGGGGGGGTCAAAACGTACCGATACTGATATATCTACCGATATACTGTTTTACAGTGGGGAAATGAAAGTGTAATTTTTCCACACTGAATTCTCATACATTGTCATCCAAAAGAGCAATTGTCCAATAACTATGCTTCAAATATTGATTTCATACATTGTGACAATAATGGCACATCATGACAATGGCCGCAAGTGTTCAGATACAGTGCCTTCAGAAAGTATTCATACCCCTTGACTTATTCCACATTTTGTTGTGTTACAGCCTGAATTCAAAATTGATTAAATTAAATAAAACATCTCACCAATCTACACACAATACCTCACAATGACAAAGCGAAAACATGTTTTTAGACTTTTTGCTAATTTATTGAAAATAAAATACAGAAATATCTCATTTACATAAGTATTCACACCCCTGAGTCAATACTTTGTAGACGCACCTTTGGCAGCGATTACAGCTGTTAGTCTTTCTGGGTAAGTCTCTAAGAGCTTTGCAAACCTGGATTGTACAATATTTGCACATTATTCATTTAAAAATTCTTCAAGCTCTGTCAAATTGGTTGTTGATGAATGTTAGAAACCAATTTTCAGGTCTTGCCATAGATTTCCATGTAGATTTAAGTCAAAACTGTAACTCGGCCACTCGGGAACATTCAGTGTCTTCTTGGTAAGCAATTCCAGGGTAGATTTGGCCTTGTGTTTTAGCTTATTGTCCTGCTGAAAGGTGAATTCATCTCCCAGTGTCTGGTGGAAAGCAGACTGAACCAGGTTTTCCTCTAGGATTTTGCCTGTGCTCAGCTCCATTCCATATTTTCTTTCTTTTTCTGACAACTCCCCAGTCCTTAACGATTACAAGCAAACCCATAACGTGATGCAGCCATCACCATCCTTGATCACTATCCTTGCTTTTTTTTTTTACCCATCTACCAATAGGTGCCCTTCTTTGCGAGGCATTGGAAAACCTCCCTGGTCTTTGTGGTTGAATCTGTGTTTGAAAATCGCTGTTCGACTGAGGGACCTTACAGATAATTGAATGTGTGGGGTACTGAGATGAGGTAGTCATTCAAAAATCATGTTCTACACTATTAGTCCATGCATCTTATTATGTGACTTGTTAAGTACATTTTTACTCTTGAACTTATTTAGGCTTGCCATTACAAAGGGGTTGAATACTTATTGACTGAAGACATTTCAGCTTTTCATGTTCAATTCATTTGTAAAACATTTCGAAAAACATTATTCCACTTTCACATTATATGGTATTGTGTGAAGGCCAGTGACACTAAAAGGCCGTTATCATAATTTTCACAGTATTATTCCAACCTCATAGTGTGGATATATATTTGAGCTGGGTGATATAGACAAAAATCCACATCGCGATAAATTGCCTGAACTGATGCGATAACAATAAATAGGACGATAAGTTAATAACATGAATGTGCACCACAGTTTAAAAACAAATATCCTTTAAACTACTACTAGTAGTTTGATGGTTGTAGCTATCAATTGTCCCATTAACAATCACCCATATTAGCAAACTTATTTCATTTCATACTTCACATTATCGTCATGAACGATGTCAGCAAAATGCCTGTGATATGTGGTCGGTGTCGATCATTTTCGGTTTATTGTCCCAGCTCTAAAATACACTACATGACCAAAAGTATGTGGACACCTGCTCGTCGAACCACTCATTCCAAAATACGGGCATTCATTTGGAGTTGGTCCCCCCTTTGCTGCTGTAACAGCCTCCACTCTTCTGGGAAGCTTTGCACTAGATGTTGGAACATTGCTACTGGGACTTGCTTTCATTCAGCCATGAGCATTAGTGAGGTCGGGCACTGATGTTGGGTGGTTAGGCCTAGCTCGCAGTCGGCATTCCAATTGAGGTCAGGGTTCTGTGCAGGCCAGTCAAGTTCTTCCACACCGATCTTGACAAACCATTTCTGTATGGACCTCGCTTTGTGCACAGGGGCATTGTCATGCTGAAACAGGAAAGGTCCTTCCCCAAACTGTTGCCACAAAGTTGGAAGCACAGAATCGTCTAGAATGTCATTGTATGCTGTAGCGTTAAGGTCTCCCTTCACTGGAACTAAGGGGCCTAGCTCAAACCATAAACAGTCTCAGATCATTATTCCTCCTCCACCAAACTTTACAGTTGGCACTATGCATTCGGGCAGGTAGTGTTCTCCTGGCATCCGCCAAACTCAGATTTGTCCGTTGGACTGCCAGATGGTGAAGTGTGATTCCTCATTCCAGAGAACGCGTTTCCACTGCTCCAATGGTGTTGAGCATTACATCACTCCAGCCGATGCTTGCCATTGGCGCATGGTGATCTTAGACTTGTGTGCTGCTGCTCGGCCATGGAAACCCATTTCATGAAGCTCCCAACAAACATTTTTTTTACGCACTTCAGCACTCGGCGGTCCCGTTCTGTGAGCTTGTGTGGCTGAAAAAGCTGAATCCACTAATTTGAAGGGGTATCCACATACTTTTGTATATGTATGTATGTATGTATACACTACCGGTCAAAAGTTTTAGAACACCTACTCATTCAAGGGTTTTTCTTTATTTTTACAATTTTCTACATTGTAGAATAATAGGAAAGACATCAAAACTATGAAATAACACATATGGAATCATGTAGTAAACAAAAGTGTTATAAAATATATTTTGATTTGTTTATTTGAGATTCTTGAAATAGCCACCCTTTGCTTTGATGACAGCTTTGCACACTCTTGGCATTCTCTCAACCAGCTTCACCTGGAATGCTTTTACAGCAGTCTTGAAGGAGTTCCCACATATGCTGAGCACTTGTTGGCTGCTTTTCCTTCACTCTGCCGTCCGACTCATCCCAAACCATCTCAATTGGGTTGAGGTTGGGGGATTGTGGAGGCCAGGTCATCTGATGCAGAACTCTATCACTCTACTTCTTGGTAAAATAGCCCTTACACAGCCTGGAGGTGTGTTGGGTCATTGTCCTGTTGAAAAACAAATGATCGTACCACTAAGCCCAAACCAGATGGGATGGTGTATCACTGCAGAATGCTGTGGTAGCCATGCTGGTTAAGTGTGCCTTGAATTCTAAATAAATCACAGTGTCACCTGCGAAGCACCCCCACACCATAACACCTCCTCCTCCATGCTTTACAGTGGGAAATACATATGCAGAGATCATCCGTTCACCCACACAGCGTCTCACAAAGACACGGCGGTTGGAACAAAAAAATCTCCCATTTGGACTCCAGACCAAAGGACAAATTTCCACCGGTCTAATGTCCATTGCTCATGTTTCTTGGCCCAAGCAAGTCTCTTCTTCTTATTGGTGGCTTTTGGTCGTGGATTCTTTGCAGCAATTCGACCATGAAGGCCAGATTCCCACAGTCTCCTCTGAACAGTTGATGTTGAGATGTGTCTGTTACTTGAACTCTGTGAAGCATTTATTTGGGCTGCAATTTCTGAGGCTGGTAACTCTAATGAACTTATCCTCTGCAGCAGAGGTAACTCTGGGTCTTCCATTCCTGTGGCAGTCCTCATGAGAGCCAGTTTCATCATAGCGCTTGATGGTTTCTGCGACTGCACTTGAAGGAACTTTTTAAAGTTCTTGAAATGTTCCGTATTGACTGTTGTTTCTCTTTGCTTATTTGAGCTGTTTTTGCCATAATATTACATTTTACATTTACATCATTTAGCAACCACCCTTTTTTCATGGGGGGTGGGGGAAGAAGGATTACTTTATACTATTCCAGGTATTCCTTAAAGAGGTAGGGTTTCAAGTGTCTCCGGAAGGTGGTCAGTGACTCCGCTGTCCTGGCGTCGTGGGGGAGCTTGTTCCACCATTGGGGTGCCAGAGCAGCGAATAGCTTTGAATGGGCTGAGCGGGAACTGTGCTTCCGTAGAGGTAGGGGAGCTAGCAGGCCAGAGGTGGATGAACATAATATGGACTTGGTCTTTTACCAAATAGGGCTATCTTCTGTATACCCTCCCTACCTTGTCACAACACAACTGATTGGCTCAAACGCATTAAGACGGAAAGAAATTCCACATATTAACTTTTAAGAAGGCACACCTGTTAATTATAATGCATTCTAGGTGACTACCTCATGAAGCTGGTTGAGAGAATGCCAAGAGTGTGCAAAGCTGTCATCAAAGCAAAGGGTTGCTATTTGAAGAATCTCAAATATAAAATATATTTTGATTTGTTTAACACTTTTTTTTGCTTACTATATGATTCCATATGTGTTATTTCATAGTTTTGATGTTTTCACTATTATTCTACAATGTAGAACATTGTAAAAATAAAGAAAAACCCTTGAATGAGTAGGTGTTCTAAAACTTTTGACCGGTAGTGTGTGTGTGTTTATATAAATGTATGTATATATAACACATGAAAGTCCCATTTTTGACTGCACTGTGCCTTTATCCCAAATTGTGCCGTAAGTCGCTCTGGATAAGAGTGTCTGCTAAATGACTAAAATGTGATGGCTCCTGTGATCACTTTGCCATTACTTTCCCCCCTGTAGACATGGCTGAGGCTGCATTTCACCTGTGTGCTTACGAGTTGGCCATCAAAACCATCAACTCCCCCTGGTGTCAACTCTTTGATGAGGCGGATGCTCTGGTACGTCAACTGTATTCCCTGCAGTAGTAATAATTTTACATCATTGCGGAGTGTTGACCAGTTCAAGTGATAATAGAGCCATTGATTATTTATGGGGACATCTATTTTTTAAGCAGTGATCAAATATGTTGAAGTTCATTAATATTGGATGCATCTAGCCTTACTAGTGTCTAACTAGTAATCCATTGACCTTATTTTTTTATGTCATCAAGTGTTTTTGCTGATAGGACGTTCATCTAAAACGTGATGAATGTATTATTTACAATATCCTCACCTAATCTACAATATGAATAGATGTCTTGTATTCAGTCAATAAGCAGTTGGGCTATGTGGGTGTATCCTGTGTTCTAAGGTAAGCTGGCCCAGCTCTCAGGTGGCCTAACTGAAATCCTGCCACGACTCTACACAATGAGACATTGTCTGAGGGCATCACTCACCCAAGTATTCACACAAAGCCTACCCTACATTCCATGGTATACAGTCCATTCGGAAAGTATTCAGACCCCTTGACTTTTTCCACATTTTGTTACGTTACAAACTTATTTTAAAATTGATTAAATATGTTTTTTCTCATCAATCTACACACTACCCCATAATGACAAAGCGAAAACAGGTTTTTAGAAATGTGTGCAAATGTATTAAAAATAAAAAACATAACTACCTTATTTACATAAGTATTCATAAGACATACAGTACCAGTCAAAAGTTTGGACACACCTACTCATTCAAGGGTTTAGATTTATTTTTTTACTATTTTCTACATTGTAGCATAATAGTGAAGACATCAAAACTATGAAAAACACATAACACACAATAGATTTTAGATTCTTCAAAGTAGCCACCCTTTGCCTTGATGACAGCTTTGCACACTCTTGGCATTCACTCAATCAGCTTCATGAGGTAGTCACCTGGAATGCATTTCATTTAACAGGTGTGCCTTGTTAAAAGTTAATTTGTGAAATGTATTTCCTTCTTAATGCGTTAGAGCCAATCAGTTGTGTTCTGATAAGGTAGGGGTGGTATACAGAAGATAGCCCTATTCGGTAAAAGACCAAGTCCATATTATTGCAAGAACAGCTCAAATAAGCAAAGAGAAACGACAGTCAATCATTACTTTAAGACATGAAGGTCAGTCAATCCAGAAAATTTCAAGAACTTTTAAAGTTTCTTCAAATGCAGTCGCAAAAACCAAGCGCTATGATGAAACTGGCTCTCATGAGAACCGCCACAGGAAAGGAAGACCCAGAGTTACCTCTGCTGCAGAGGTTAAGTTCATTAGAGTTAACTGCACCTCAGATTGCAGCCCAAATAAATGCTTCACAGAGTTGAGGTAACAGACACATCAACATCAACTGTTCAGAGGAGACTGTGAATCAGGCCTTCAAGATCGAATTGCTGAAAAGAAACACACTACTAAAAAGGACACCAATAAGAAGAGACTTGCTTGGGCCAAGAAACACGAGCAATGGACATTAGACCGGTGGAAATCTGTCCTTTGGTCTGATGAGTCCAAATTTGAGATTTTTGGTTCCAACCGCCGTGTCTTTGTGAGACGCAGAGTAGGTGAATGGATGATCTCCGCATGTGTGGTTCCCACCGTGAAGCATGGAGGAAGTGTGATGGTACTTTGCTGGTGACACTGTCTGTGATTTATTTAGAATTCAAGGCACGATGATCCAGAGGAGGAATGGGAGAAGGTCATGTGGTCTGATGAGACAAAAATAGAGCTTTTTGGTCTAAACTCCACTCGCCGTGTTTGGAGGAAGAAGAAGGATGAGTACAACCCCAAGAACACCATCCCAATCGTGAAGCATTGAGGTGGAAACATCATTCTTTGGGGATGCTTTTCTGCAAAGGGGACAGGACGACTGCACCGTATTGAGGGGAGGATGGATGGGGCCATGTATCGCGAGATCTTGGCCAACAACCTCCTTCCCTCAGTAAGAGCATTGAAGATGGGTCGTGGCTGGGTCTTCCAGCATGACAACAACCCAAAACACACAGCCAGGGCAACTAAGGAGTGGCTCCGTAAGAAGCATCTCAAGGTCCTGGAGTGGCCTAGCCAGTCTCCAGACCTGAACCCAATAGAAAATCTTTGGAGGGAGCTGAAAGTCCGTATTGCCCAGCAACATCCCCGAAACCTGAAGGATCTAGAGAAGGTCTGTATGGAGGAGTGGGCCAAAATCCCTGCTACAGTGTGTGCTAACCTGGTCAAGACCTACAGGAAACGTATGATCTCTGTAATTGCAAACAAAGGTTTCTGTACCAAATATTAAGTTCTGATTGTCTGATGTATCAAATACTTATGCAATAAAATGCAAATGAATTACTTAAAAATCATACAATGTGATTTTCTGGATTTTTTAAGTGTACCTATGATAAAAATTACAGACCTCTACATGCTTTGTAAGTAGGAAAACCTGCAAAATCGGCAGTGTATCAAATACTTGTTCTCCCCAATGTACATAAGACCCTTTGCTATGAGTCTCGAAATTGAGCTTCGGTGCATCCTGTGGTAAATTTAATTGATTGGACATGATTTGGAAAGGCACACACCTGTCTATATAAGGTCCCACAGTTGACAGTGCATGTCAGAGCAAAAACCAAGCCATGAGGACGAAGCAATTGTCCGTAGAGCTCCGAAACAGGATTGTGTCGAGGCACAGATCTGGAGAAGGGTACCAAAAAATGTCTACAGCATTGAAGGTCCCCAAGAACACCGTGGCCTCCATCATTCTTAAATGGAAGAAGTTTGGAACCACCAAGCCTCTTCCTAGAGCTTGCCGCCCGGCCAAACTGAGCAATCGGGGGAGAAGGGCCTTGGTCAGGGAGGTGACCAAGAACCCGATGGTCACTCTAACAGAGCTCCAGAGTTCCTCTGTGGAGATGGGAGAACCTTCCAGAAGGACAACCATCTCTGCAGTAGAGTGGCCAGACAGAAGCCACTCCTCAGTAAAAGCCACATGTCAGCCTGTGTGGAGTTTGCCAAAATTCACCTAAGGACTCTCAGACCATGAGAAACAAGATTCTCTGGTCAGTTGAAACCAAGATTGAACTCTTTGGCCTGATTGCCAAGCATCACGTCTGGAGGAAACCTGGAACCGTCGCTACGGTGAAGCATGGTGGTGTTTTTCAGCGACTGGGAGACTAGTCGGGATCAAGGAAAAGATTAATGGAGCAAAGTACAGAGAGATCCTTGATGAAAATCTGCTCCTGAGCGCTCAGGACCTCAGACTGGGGCGACGGTTCACCTTCCAACAGGACAACGACCCTAAGCACACAGCCAAGACAACGCAGGAGTTGCTTCGAGACAAGTCTCTGAATGTCCTTGAGTGGCCTAGCCAGAGCCCGGACTTGAACCCGATCAAACATCTCTGGAGAGACCTGAAAATAGCTGTGCAGCGACACTCCCCATCCAACCTGACAGAGCTTGAGAGGATCTGCAGAGAAGAATGGGATAAACTTCCCAAATACAGGTGTGCCAAGCTTGTAGCATCATACCCAAGAAGACTCGAGGCTGTAATCACTGCCAAAAGTGCTTCAACAAAGTACTGAGTAAAGGGTCTTAATACTTATGTGAATGTGATATTTCCGGGGGGTTTTTGGTTGTAATAACTTTGCAATTATTTATAAAAAACAATTTTTGCTTTGTCATTATGGGGTATTGTGTTTAGATTGATTAGTGGGAAAAAAAACTATTGAATCCATTTTAGAATAAGTCTGTAACGTAACAAAATGTGGAAAAAGTCAAGGGGTCTGAATACTTTCTGAATGCACTGTACTTACACAGCAATTACCCCACTAACAGGTTATTGAATATGGAAACTATCTAATGTGGTATTCACACAAAGCCTACACCATTTAATTCCATGGTATACTTACACTGCACTTACCTCACAAACAGGTTCTGGAATATGCAAATGACCTGAAGCAGTTCTGGAAAAGAGGTTATGGTCATGACATCAACAGCAAGTCGAGCTGCATTCTCTTTCATGATGTATTCAGCCGTCTGGATAGAGCGGCCAATGAGATCAGGTGAGTGACTGGTTAGCCTCGTATCAGGCTTCATGTCAATCACCAGCATAGCAAACAGATTAAAAGTGGATGGCCTTTGGGTAAAAATGAAACTAATGTAAAAAAAAATAAATGTACAAAAATGTTAGGCTATATGTGTTTTAAAAGGACTGGACAATCCAAAATCAAAGTTTGTCAGACGTTTTTAAACCCCAAATGTTGTATAATGTCAACATGAATTCTTGTCCCACGCCATTGATTGTGTAGGTCCGTGCCTGTATCCCACAAGATTGGAAAAAAATAAGCACCGAATAAAATCAGAAAATTATAGCGCTTATCTTTTCCATTCATTCCATTCTGCTCAACAGATGTCTGGGATGTGGACCTATCTCAATATAATACCACTTTGCCTGGGGCTGCGGTAGCCTTGAGGTTGCCTTTGTGTTGTTGTGCCCTTGAGCAAGGCACTTATCCCCTAACCTGCTCCATGGATGCTGCTCTGTGGCTGACCCTGTGCTGCTTCCAGCCTCTTGTGAGTGTCTGGGTGGTGTCTGGGTTGTTGGGGGAAAAAACAAGACTGCGAAAAGAGACATGTATGTTTAACAATGGACCAAAAATTCTAGTTGTATTGTACTTGAGTTCTGAAACTTTGTTTTTGGAGTGAACTGTCCTTTTTAAGGGGTACTTACAAAACCAATTTAGGACTAAACAGTAATATTATACAAACAACCGCCCGGTACAGTATCTATTGCAAATGTTAGAAAATAACCTGTCAACGTGGCAATAGAATAGGACACATGAACCTTCATGTTTGCACCCTGTTTCCTGTTATACATCCTAGTTTAGCCAAGTCCTCGAACTGTCGCTGTCATATACATGATATTGAGAGGAGTTGGCCAAAGCGCATACATATGGGGGTAGGGTTATGGGCAATCCACATCCCACATTGTTCAATACCCATTATAGGGTTATAATGAACAATACAATTACCAATCCATAGCAGCTCATCACAGAAGTTTACAGACCTTTTTGTCTGGTCTGGATCCTGTTGTGTGAGGGTGTGTGTGTGTGTGCCTTGTGACAATTGTATTCTGTGGATCACGCACCACACCCACACGTCAATACACATTGCTGTTACAGAATTAATGTGTCTGTCATGCTGTGTTGCACGCACAGTGCGTGTAGCAGCACATCTGATCATAGAACTCATAAGAATATGAATCTGAGAATTTATTTGATTTTCTTTTTCAAATAAAGTGCATTGATGAACCTGCAGCATAATCTCATGGTTTCTTGTCAGTCAGTGGAACACTGTAGGGGAGAGTGGGGTAAATGGAGACATTTTTTTACATTCCGCCTCACTATGTGAAGGGAAATATAGTATTCTTTCTAACAGATATCTACATATTTTTCAGGATGTTGTGTATCCCTGAAAATAATAAAAAATGAATAAAAACATAACAGTTTGGAAAACAGTTTGTCCCAAAAAAAGTATTCTCTTGGCACAACTTACCCCGGGGGTATGGGGTAAATTTAGCATAGGGGCAGGGTAAGTTGAGCTACCTTGGGGTAAGTGGGTGCTGGTGTCCCGTGACAGTGGGTGATGGTGCTAGTAGGTCATAGAATGGGGGTGTGGTATATTGTATATCTTAAATGTATGTCTGCATTCAGATATACAGTGAGGGGAAAAAAGTATTTGATCCCCTGCTGATTATGTACGTTTGCCCACTGACAAAGAAATTATCAGTCTATAATTTTAATGGTAGGTTAATTTGAACAGTGTGAGACAGAATAACAACAAAAAAATCCAGAAAAACTTGTCAAAAATGTTATAAATTGATTAGCATTTTAATGAGGGAAATAAGTATTTGACCCCCTTTCAATCAGAAAGATTTCTGGCTCCCAGGTGTCTTTTATACAGGTAACGAGCTGAGATTAGAAGCACACTCTTAAAGGGAGTGCTCCTAATCTCAGTTTGTTACCTGTATAAAAGACACCTGTCCACAGAAGCAATCAATCAATCCGATTCCAAACTCTCCACCATGGCCAAGACCAAAGAGCTCTCCAAGGATGTCAGGGACAAGATTGTAGACCTACACAAGGCTGGAATGGGCTACAAGACCATCGCCAAGCAGCTTGGTGAGAAGGTGACAACAGTTGGTGCGATTATTCGCAAATGGAAGAAACACAAAAGAACTGTCAATCTCCCTCGGCCTGGGGCTCCATGCAAGATCTCACCTCGTGGAGTTGCAATGATCATAAGAACGGTTAGGAATCAACCCAGAACTACACAGGAGGGTCTTGTCAATGATCTCAAGACAGCTGGGACCACAGTCACCAAGAAAACAATTGGTAATACAATACGCCGTGAAGGACTGAAATCCTGCAGCGCCCGCAAGGTCCCCCTGCTCAAGAAAGCACATATACATGCCCGTCTGAAGTTTGCCAATGAACATCTGAATGATTCAGAGGAGAACTGGGTGAAAGTGTTGTGGTCAGATTAATCCAAAATGGAGCTCTTTGGCATCAACTCAACTCGCCGTGTTTGGAGGAGGAGGAATGCTGCCTATGACCCTAAGAACACCATCCCCACCATCAAACATGGAGGTGGAAACAGTATGCTTTGGAGGTGTTTTTCTGCTAAGGGAACAGGACAACTTCACCGCAACAAAGGGACGATGGACAGGGCCATGTACCGTCAAATCTTGGGTGAGAACCTCCTTCCCTCAGCCAGGGCATTGAAAATGGGTCGTGAATGGGTATTCCAGCATGACAATGACCCAAAACACACGGCCAAGGCAACAAAGGAGTCGCTCAAGAAGAAGCACATTAAGGTCCTGGAGTTGCCTAGCCAGTCTCCAGACCTTAATCCCATAGAAAATCTGTGGAGGGAGCTGAAGGTTCGAGTTGCCAAACGTCAGCCTCGAAACCTTTGACTTGGAGAAGATGTGTGCAAACCTGGTGGCCAACTACAAGAAACGTCTGACCTCTGTGATTGCCAACAAGGGTTTTGCCACCAAGTACTAAGTCATGTTTTGTAGAGGGGTCAAATACTTATTTCCCTCATTAAAATGCAAATCAATGTATAAAATTTTTGACATGGGTTTTTCTGGATTTTGTTGTTGTTATTCTGTCTCTCACTGTTCAAATAAACCTACCATTAAAATTATAGACTGATCATTTCTTTGTCAGTGGGCAAACTTACAAAATCAGCAGGGGATCAAATACTTTTTTCCCTCACTGTAGATCGCTGTTCAATATCACTTAAATCAAATCAAATCAAATGTTATTTGCCAAATGCGTCGAATACAACAGGTGTAGACCTTACAGTGAAATACTTACTTACAAGCCCTTAACCAACAATGCAGTTTTAAGAAAATAAAAAAAGTGTTAAGTAAAAAATAAAAATAGCACTTGTCTGGGGCAGGGATTTTGTTTCGATGTGCCTATTCGTAGGCAAGTTCTCTGCATTTGAGGTTACTAAGCCCATGAAACTGGTCTGTGAAATTCTTGATATTTTTAGCAAGCTCAGACTCCATGTCATCAGATAAGACCGTTTGTTTGTTTGTATACCCAGGGCACGATGTCTGCTCTGTAACAATACAGATTTTGTTCATATGCATGACACATTGCAAAAATACTATGCATATTATGCATAAAACTGACAATATAATCATCATTTCTATGGGGTATGGTGGCCAATGGCTCAACTCACCCTATAGCCATTGGCTCAACTTACCCCAAGGCAAACATTTGGACTACATAACCCACACAGCTACAAGGATGCGCTTTCGTGCTAGGTTTAATAAATTCATTTGACTTTCTGAAAATCAGTTTTTTGGACCTAACTTGCGGTTTCTTCCTTCAGACTCCATGAAATGATGACCACATTGGCAAAGGGGAAAAGCTTGCATTTAGTACAGGGCAACATACAGGGTCAACATGTTTTCTAAAACCATGCGGTCAATTCCTGCATTCCATACATAAATACAAACAGTACAAAACTGTTCTCAACTGACACCCCCTTGAGTATATGTAGACTAGTGTATGACAACTAGTGTTTGCAATTCAATGCCTCTGGTCAAGCAAGTTCTTGTTCACTTGCATACCACATTGTTCTGGCGCAAATAAATAATTACCCTCCTGAAGTATACATGTCCCATCCTGTCTCTCAGATCTGGCAGTAACGTCACAGAAGCAGCGACAATCCAGGTGGGTCACGCTGACACTCTCCTGCCTTTGCTGACCCTGCTGGGTTTCTTCAAGGACAGCGTGCCCCTGACCTCCAACAACTATGTCACCCAGGGCCAGCGTGCCTTCCGCACCAGTCGCATGATGCCCTACGCTGCCAACCTGGTCCTTGTGCTGTATGACTGCAGTGGAAACCTCCGTCTGCAGGCACTGCTCAACGAGCGGCCCCTGGCCTTCCCAGGCCTGGCCGCCACCCAGGGAGAGGAGGGAGCCCCGCTCTACCAGGATGTCAGAGACCACTACGGGGAACTGCTCCAGGGCTGCGACTTTGAGAAGGAGTGCCAACTGTTCCCATCCAAATGAGGGAGTCAACGCTATCAACAGGTGTCATTCATCAGTAAAGTGTGTCTCTGATATGTAATCAAATCAAAGTTTATTGTTCGCATACACAGATTTGCAAGTGTTATAACAGATGCAGCGAAATGCTTATGTTACTAGCTCCAACAGTGCAGTAGAATGTCTCATAAATACCCAAAATAATCAATATTTGATATGATATTATAGATATGTTTAGACCAATGTGGTGAGCTGCTGTGGTAGAGCTCCACTTTATTCCTATGGCTAGATAATTTTATTGAGAGTGAAATGTGTCTGTGCAAAGTGTATCCTATGCACAATGTTGGAATGGAATTATGATTCACTCTGTTCAAGGCCACGACATCAGTTTATTCAAATGTATGGTAGTATTAGAGACACGAAACAGATGAATCGGACCAAATGTACCAATTGAGATCCAGTGGAGGCTGCTGAGGGGAGGACGGCTCATAATAATGGCTGGAATGGAGTGCATGGAATGGCATTAAACACATGGAAACCATGTGTTTAATGTATTTGATACCATTCCACCAATTCCACTCCAGCCATTACCACGAGCCCGTCCTCCCCAATTAAGGTGCCACCAACCTCCTGTGTTGAGATCATTCCACCAAAAGTGCTCTGACTGGTGAGAGGCCTCCAGCCCGGGTATTGCATTTAATGTAAGCGTGCCGCTGCTACCACTACTGAAGTATTACTAGAATCCATCAAATCGAACGGGATACAGCTTATGACCAAAGATGACACAGTTACATAGTAGGTGATACACTGCCCCTCTCCAGAAACACCTATCCTCCATGTACTTGTGTAGACCTGTGAAAAATGCATAGGTGTAGTCATTATTTTTATGAAGTGGTGATACTACCATGTTTCGTATTGTGGGGGTATAGGCCAGAAGTGTTTTTTCTGGACAGGGACTATGTAGCTTAGATAATGGCCTGCTACTAGACGTTACAGAAGTTAGGCCTACACATTTTTCTAATACTGTATAACTTGATTATTATTAAAGTATAATTTGAACTACACAGGCTAGTTTGTTATTTTGTTAACTTTTGAATTGGAAGTGTGAATGGTGACTTGTGAATGGTTGTCCTTTTCTTTGCAATGTAGGAAAATGAATGCCAAATTATTTACATTTAAATTTATTAAAATGTATTTCATTTTCAGTCAGACATCAGGGGCGAAGTTTTACCATTGTGTGATTGTTCTTTAGTTGGTTTGCACTCAATTTTATAAAAACACTGCATAAGAATAGTCTGGTTGACTTCTATTTTTGCAATTTAACCCTATGTAAATTCACCGGTTCCGAAGCTCAGCCCCGCACTGTCCTGATCTCGATACATTGGTTGGTATTCAGGAATATGCAGATTTCTGAACCCTGGAGGAGGATTGTAGGCTGGGCCAGTGGAATGCTACGTGTCTTCGAGGTCTTTCAAAAGCCCTTGTTCTTCGATGACTATAGTCAAAGTTGTCAAGTAACCCAAGCGAGGCGACACGTTCCTACCCCCTATTGGCATTTATACTCCGGGTCCACAGTCCATTGGGGTTAACCTTAGCCTAGTGCACGATGTCGGGTGTCAAAAAGCAGCAGACGGTAAGATATGCATATACTTATTTGAAACATCATATTCGAATATAAAATGTATTTTGAAAATTTCTAATAGCATAAGCAGGTATAGAAATGTTTGTAGCCTAGGCAGCGGATAGTGCTAGAGCTGCCGAGGCTAGAAATGTACCCTCAAGCATGTTGAAAATGATTCCTGTATAGTGCGCTTTGGGTGACCTTTTATATGGGTATTTCGTCAACTAACTACAGCTGCATTCTAATTAAAATATGTTCCTGATAAGTTACATAATAGCAATTATGTGGATAAAGTGCTGGACATGTTTGTTCACAATCTTTGCTTCATCAAACAATGGTTAGAAGTCTGATACGATCAGCGCTGTCACTGTTGATGTTGAAGTAGGCTACTTTCAAGTTTTCACTCTTGTGGTAGGAAATTGGATTGATTTGATTTGACATAGGCAGTGGTGAAAAAAGTACCCAATTGTCATTCTTGAGTAAAAGTAAAGATACCTTAATAAAAAATGACTCAAGTAAATGTAAAAGTCACCCAGTAAAATACGACTTGCGTAAAAGTCTAAAAGTATTTGGTTTTCAATATACTTAAGTATCAAAAGTAAATATAATTGCTAAAATATATGTAAGTATCAAAAGTAAAAGGACAATTTTAAATTCCTTATATTAAGCAAACCAGACGGCACAATTTTCGATTTTTTTTTTTTTTTAATTTACGGATAGCCAGGGGAACACTCCAACACTCAGACATACATTTAACAAACAAAGCATTTGTGTTTAGTGAGTCCGCCAGATCAGAGGCAGTAGGGATGACCAGGGATGTGTGTGAATTGGACCATTTTCTGTCCAGCTAAGCATTCAAAATGTAACGAGTACTTTTGGGTGTCAGGGAAAATGTATGGAGTAAAAAGTACATTATTATTTTTAGGAATGTAGTAAAGTAAAATTTGACAAAAATATAAATAGTACAGTACAGATACCCCCCAAAAACTATTTAAGTAGTACTTTAAAGTATTTTTATGTAAGTACTTTACACCATATAGGTTAAACGGTATATATATATATATAAACAAGTTTGAAGTAGCCTAATGGTCATTTACGACTCGAGTCATTTAATTAATTGTATGTCCCACTTAGAATAAACCATAACTGAAGCCTTCACAAACCCTTTATACTAACTAGTCTATAGGCTATTATACAATGGGTGGGTCTAATGCTGATTGGTTAAAACCGCATTCCGTCCGGTGTCTATTCCATAAGTTACCACCGGCTAAATCTATGACGTTAAAATGCCTATTTACTCTGTTCCATCTGACCAACATTTAGAACGAACGACTGGGTCGCGTCCATATATACAGAACAAAAAGACTGAACAACTGGCTCTGGCAACTGAACCAATATAAATAACGACCAGCTGGCTTGGGTAGCAACCCTAGATTTGTATCGGGACTATATCTTGTGGAAGGATGAAATGGTATGAATAAATTAATCAAAATAACATTTTTAATGAAAATATGTAAATAATTATTTTAATATGTTGGTAACCCGTTGTATAAAAGTGAAAATGCCCTCAGCCGGTGTTTGGATGATATATTGGCACGGTTTGCTGGCCCTCGACGACCTGTGCAAATATATCCTCCAAACACCGGCTTCTCAGGCACTATCACTTAAATGTACAGACCTTAACCCAACACCTAGCGACCTCAATCATCAAGAGTTTTGGACCGGTTGGGGCTACCCCCCTGAATTCGCTACGTTGGTGTCAGAAGTGGGATGGCGCCCGTGAGGCCATCGGGGAGGCATGTACACATGAGGGACTTGGTCAAGAAAAGCACGGGGACACACTCTCCCGAAGGAAGAGGGTAATGTAGTGCCCTTAACCCAACACTAATTAATCATTTATAAGCAAATGTTAAACCATAGCCTTATAAAGGGTGGCACAGGTTTATGCCACATTTGACAAAGCCACCATTCATGTAATGGCTTTGATTTAATTTGATTTGTGAAGTGGTGCTATAAGCATTTATGAAGCCTTTATAAGTACAACGTTTTTAATGTTGTGTAGCTGAAACAAGCTACTTCTGTGCTGCTAAGGAACTGACGATGAGGTTTGTGTGGCAGAAAACGATCAGTGTAGTCAGTAAACAAGCTAATGCCACAAATGCTTTGTAACAGGGAAATGTAGCTCACTTTAGTCTGCATAGTTTCTAAACAGGTTTACTGACAATTAGTTAGCCTAGTACTATATGTGGACAATCTGTTGGCACAGTATACGTTGGAAGAGTGTGGAAAGCAGCAAGTTGATAGGGTGCTGGTTCCAATACTTCAGTATGTGGTTTTGCACAGTTATCTTAAACTATCATCTACCACTCACACAATCACAGTATGAACTTGACCTACATGAGGAAGCATTTGTACTGAAGGAACTACTGTGTATCAACAGATAGACCAATATCCTACATGTTTTTCATAACCAACCTGTAGACAAAAGATAACAAAGAATGTCACTCAAGTCATTGTTTTCTCAATATTTTGATACACCTTAATACTGTAGGCTTAATTTGTCAGATTTCCACTCCTCTCTGTATAGAGACTGTATAACTATGTGTGTGCAGTTAGGGTGTGGGAATAGGAAATGTGTCCCAAGAGTAAGCACAGCTGTTTATTTTATTCTGCAGATTAAATAGGATGATAAGGGTAGTAGGGGCCATTTTGTTTACCACCTCCTATAGGCTATTCTAACAGGACCTAACAGGTCTCCATATAGAAAAATACATATTTAAACTATGATGTTTTTGGAGTTGGCACTACAAGAACCACTCATCCGTCGTATGCTGGAAGGGGCAATTGTAACACAGAGGGAATGACAGAGGGAGAGTTAGAAACGCAGACAGAATAAGAGGGGGAGGAAATGAGAAGGAAGCAGAATGAAAAAGATGATAGGAGTCAGATGGATAGACAGACAGAGCTGAGTGTGTTTGTGATAGTGACAGAGGGAGGGAGGAAGAGGCAAATAGGCAAAGAATAGTAAAAGAAGTAGTGAAAGTCAGGTACACGTCAACTATGACAGACAAAATGAGAAAAAAAAATCCAGAAAATCACATTGTAGGATTTTTAATGAATTTATTTCCAAATTATAGTGGAAAATAAGTATTTGGTCAATAACAAAAGTTTCTCAATACTTTGTTATATACCCTTTGTTGGCAATGACGCATGTCAAACGTTTTCTGTAAGTCTTCACAAGGTTTTCACACACTGTTGCTGGTATTTTGGCCCATTCCTCCATGCAGATCTCCTCTAGAGCAGTGATGTTTTGGGGCTGTCGCTGGGCAACACGGACTTTCAACTCCCTCCAAAGATTTTCTATGGGGTTGAGATCTGGAGACTGGCTAGGCCACTCCAGGACCTTGAAATGCTTCTTACGAAGCCACTCCTTCGTTGCCCGGGCGGTGTGTTTGGGATCATTGTCATGCTGAAAGACCCAGCCACGTTTCATCTTCAATGCCCTTGCTGATGGAAGGAGGTTTTCACTCAAAATCTCACGATACATGGCCCCATTCATTCTTTCCTTTACACGGATCAGTCGTCCTGGTCCCTTTGCAGAAAAACAGCCCCAAAGCATGATGTTTCCACCCCCATGCTTCACAGTAGGTATGGTGTTCTTTGGATGCAACTCAGCATTCTTTGTCCTCCAAACACGACGAGTTGAGTTTTTACCAAAAAGTTCTATTGGTTTCATCTGACCATATGACATTCTCCCAATCCTCTTCTGGATCATCCAAATGCACTCTAGCAAACTTCAGGCGGGCCTGGACATGTACTGGCTTAAGCAGGGGGACACGTCTGGCACTGCAGGATTTGAGTCCCTGGCGGCGTAGTGTGTTACTGATGGTAGGCTTTGTTACTTTGGTCCAAGCTCTCTGCAGGTCATTCACTAGGTCCCCCCGTGTGGTTCTGGTATTTTTGCTCACCGTTCTTGTGATCATTTTGACCCCACGGGGTGAGATCTTGCGTGGAGCCCCAGATCGAGGGAGATTATCAGTGGTCTTGTATGTCTTCCATTTCCTAATAATTGCTCCCACAGTTGATTTCTTCAAACCAAGCTGCTTACCTATTGCAGATTCAGTCTTCCCAGCCTGGTGCAGGTCTACAATTTTGTTTCTGGTGTCCTTTGACAGCTCTTTGGTCTTGGCCATAGTGGAGTTTGGAGTGTGACTGTTTGAGGTTGTGGACAGGTGTCTTTTATACTGATAACAAGTTCAAACAGGTGCCATTAATACAGGTAACGAGTGGAGGACAGAGGAGCCTCTTAAAGAAGAAGTTACAGGTCTGTAAGAGACAGAAATCTTGCTTGTTTGTAGGTGACCAAATACTTATTTTCCACCATAATTTGCAAATAAATTCATTAAAAATCCTACAATGTGATTTTCTGGATAATTTTTTCTCAATTTGTTTGTCATAGTTGACGTGTACCTATGATGAAAATTACAGGCCTCTCTCATCTTTTTAAGTGGGAGAACTTGCACAATTGGTGGCTGACTAAATACTTTTTTCCCCCACTGTATATGTGTGTTTGTGCATAAGAGGGTGGGTGATGATGGGGAAATATATCTAATTAAGCTATAGACCTATGTAAGTCTGTAGACCGTTAACCTTTGGATTATTTGGAATGCTGTTCGTAAGCCTTGAATTGATGTATCACCTTTAAAAAATGACCCGTGTTTCGCAAGTTGAAGTTGCATAATGCAGTCAGTGACATATCACTATTGTAATAATTACACTGTAAGAGGTTAGTTTGCCATTGATAGGTTGGCCAAAAGGACATGACAGAAGCAGAATTAATTTTGAAACATGGACAACTGTGTAGCATTTCTCTGCATTTAACTGAATAATCTACTACAGTGCCTTCAGAAAGTATTCACACCCCTTTACTTTTCCCACATTTTGTTGTGTAAAGCCTGAATATTAAATTGATATTTTTTGGTCACTTGCCTGCACACAATACTCCATAATGTCAAAGTGAAAAAAAAATGTTTCAAATGTTTACAAATTAATAAAAAATGAGAAGCTTAAATGTCGAGTCAATAAATATTCAACCCCTTTGTTATGGCAAGCCTAAATAAGTTAAAGAGTAAAAATGTTCTTAAAAAGTCACACAAGTTACATGGACTCACTCTGTGTGCAATAATAGTGTTGGCATGATTTTTGAATTACTACCTCATCTCTGTACCCCACACATACAATTATCTGTAAGGTCCCTCAGTCAAGCAGTGAATTTCAAACACAGATTCAACCACAAAGACCAGGGCGGTTTTCCAATGCCTCGCAAAGAAGGGCACCTATTGGTAGATAGGTAAAAACATTTTTTTTTTTAAAGCAGACATTGAATATCCCTTTCAGCATGGTGAAGTTATTAATTACACTTTAGATGGTGTATTAATACACCCAGTCACTACAAATATACAGGCGTCTTTCCTAATTCAGTTGCCGGAGAGGAAGGAAACAGATCAGGGATTTCAACATGAGGCCAATGGTGACTTTAAAGCAGTTACAGAGTTTAATGGCTGTGATAGGAGAAAACTGAGGATGGATCTACAACATTGAATTTACTCCACAATACTAACCTAATTGACAGAGTAAAAATAAAGAAGCCTGTACAGAAGCCACTAAAGGAATACTGCAAAACATTTGGCAAAGCAATTATCTTTTAGTCTTGAATACAAAGTGTTATGTTTGTGTCAAATCCAATATAACACATTACTGACTTCCAGTCTCCATATTTTCAAGCATAGTGGTGGCTGCATCATGTTAGGGGTATACAGTCGTGGTAAAAAGTTTTGAGAATGACACAAATACTAATTTTCACAAAGTCTGCTGCCTCAGTTTTGATGATGGCAATTTGCATATACTCCAGAATGTCATGAAGAGTGATCAGATGAATTGCAATTAATTGCAAAGTCCCTCTTTACCATGAAAATGAACTTAATCCCCCCAAAACATTTCCACTGCATTTCAGCCCTGCCACAAAGGACCAGCTGCCATCATGTCAGTGATTCTCTCGTTAACACAGGTGAGAGTGTTGACGAGGACAAGGCTGGAGATCACTCTGTCATGCTGATTGAGTTAGAATAAGAGACTGGAAGCTTTAAAAGGAGGGTGGTGCTTGAAATCATTGTTCTTCCTCTGTTAACCATGGTTACCTGCAAGGAAACACGTGCCGTCATCATTGCTTTGCACAAAAAGGGCTTCACAGGCAAGGATATTGCTGCTAGTAAGATTGCACCTAAATCAACCATTTATCGGATCATCAAGAACTTCAAGGAGAGAGGATCAATTGTTGTGAAGAAGGTGAGACCATTCATGTGTGGGGTTGCTTCTCAGCCAAGGGAGTGGGCTCACTCACAATTTTGCCTAAGAACACAGCCATGAATAAAGAATGGTACCAACACATCCTCCGAGAGCAACTTCTCCCAACCATCCAAGAACAGTTTGGTGACAACCAATGCCTTTTCCAGCATGATGGAGCACCTTGCCAAAAAAGTGATAACTAAGTGGCTCGGGGAACAAAACATTGACATTTTGGGTCCATGGCCAGGAAACACCCCAGACCTTAATCCCATTGAGAACTTGTGGTCGATTCTCAAGAGGCGGGTGGACAAACAAAAACCCACAAATTCTGACAAACTCCAAGCATTGATTATGCAAGAATGGGCTGCCATCAGTCAGGATGTGGCCCAGAAGTTAATTGACAGCATGCCAGGGCGGATTGCAGAGGTCTTGAAAAGAAGGGTCAACACTGAAAATATTGACTCTTTGCATAAACTAAATGTAATTGTCAATAAAAGCCTTTGACACTTATGGAATGCTTGTAATTATACTTCAGTATACCATAGTAACATCTGACAAAAATATCTCATAACACCGAAGCAGCGAACTTTGTGAAGACCAATACTTGTGTCATTCTCAAAACTTTTGACCACGACTGTACTTGTAATCGTTAAGGACTGGGGAGTTTTTCAGGATACAAAATAAACCGGAATGGAGCTAAACACAGGCAAAATCCTAGAGGAAAAACTGGTTCAGTCTGCTTTCCACCAGACACTGGGAGATGAATTCACCTTTCAGCAGGACAATAACCTAAAACACAAGGCCAAATCTACATTGGAGTTGCTTACCTAGAAGACAGTGAATGTTCCTGGGTGGCCTAGTTACAGTTTTGACTTAAATCTACTTGAAAATCGATGGCAAGACCTGAAAATGGTTGTCTAGCAATGATAAACAACCAATTTGACCGAATAATTTTTTAAAGAATAATGGGCAAATGTTGCATAATCCAGGTGTGGAAAGCTCTTAGAGATTTACCCAGAAAGACTCACAGCTATAATCGCTGCCAAAGGTGCTTCTACAAAGTATTGACTTAGGGGTGTGAATACTTATGTAAATTAGATATTTCTGTATTTAATGTTCAATACATTTGGAATTCAGGCTGTAACACAACAAAATGTGGAATAAGTCAAAGGGTTATACTCCCGGGTGGCGCAGTGGTCTAAGGCACTGCATCGCAGTGCTAGCTGTGCCACTAGAGATCCTGGTTCGAATCCAGGATCCGGGGCGGTGCACAATTGGCCCAGCGTCGTCCAGGGTAGGGTAGGGAATGGCTGGCAGGGATGTAGCTCAGTTGGTAGAGCATGGCGTTTGCAACGCCAGGGTTGTGGGTTCGATTCCCACGGGGGGCCAGTATGAAAAATAAAATAAAAAGACAATGTAAGTCGCTCTGAATAAGAGCGTCTGCTAAATGACTAAAATGTAAATGTAAAATGTTATGAATACTTTCTGAAGGCACTGTATAGGTTACTAGTGATGTAGGTACTAGAGTCATGGAAAATCTGCAAAAATGTTGCCCTCGCCTGAAAGACTGTACTGTATGGACCTGGAGTTCTCTCCACAACCCTGACAGAAACACACCTCTGTGTGTGGAGGCTGTCGGCCGGCCGGTGTGGTAGGAGTGGTAGGAGATGGTGGGTGAGAGTGCAGAGAGAGTGCCCTCTGTTTATAGAAGGCTGTCTGTCTGTGGTGGGGGTGTGGGGGCCCTGCTATGGTTAATAACAGGAGGTTGTGTCCGTAACCCACACCGGGTGGGGTACTGGAAGGGCTGGGAAAGTTTAATGGGGAGTAGGCACTGGTAGGAAAGGTGGGGAGGCACTAGAGGGAGGGGGGCATAGAGTGAGAGGGAAGGATGCCACATCATCGCTGGGCTGCAGGCAGCACACTGGCCACATTGTCTGGTCCTGTTCCCTCCATTCCTTGGAGCCAGCCAGCATCCCGTCACCACTGCCCTGTCCACCCAGCCAGAGACTGTCTCAGTCGGACTCACTCTGAAGGGGCCTATTCACCAAGTCACATTCACAACGGTTCACATAGAAATTTGTTTTTTTATAAACCAGACCTGACTTTCTAGCAGGTTGAATGAAGAATCATGTCTGTTCTACGAAATATACACTACCGGTCAAAAGTTTTAGAACACCTACTCATTCAAAGGGTTTTCTTTATTTTTACTATTTTGTACATTGTAGAATAATAGTGAAGATATCAAAACTATGAAATTACACATGTAGTAACCAAAAAAGTGTTAAACGAATCAAAATATATTTTATATTTGAGATTCTTCAAATAGCCACCCTTTGCCTTGCTGACAGCTTTGCACACTTAGCATTCTCCCAACCAGCTTCATGAGGTAGTCACCTGGAATGCATTTCAATTAACAGGTGTGCCTTCTTAAAAGTTAATTTGTGGAATTTCTTTCGTTCTTAATGCGTTTGAGCCAATCAGTTGTGTTGTGACAAGGTAGGGGGGGGGGGTATACAGAAGATAGCCCTATTTGGTAAAAGACCAAGTCCATATTATGGCAAGAACAGCTCAAATAAGCAAAGAGAAATGACAGTCCATCATTCCTCTAAGACATGAAGGTCAGTCAATACAGAACATTTCCAGGACTTTGAAAGTTTCTTCAAGTGCAGTCGCAAAAACCATCAAGTGCTATGATGAAACTGGCTCTCATGAGGACCGCCACAGGAATGGAAGACCCAGAGTTACCTCTGCTGCAGAGGATAAGTTCATTAGAGTTACCAGCCTCAGAAATTGCAGCCCAAATAAATGCTTCACAGAGTTCAAGTAACAGACACATCTCAGACTGTGTGAATCAGGCCTTCATGGTCGAATTGCTGCAAAGAAACCACTACGAAAGGACACCAATAAGAAGAAGAGACTTGCTTGGGCCAAGAAACACGAGCAATGGACATTAGACCGGTGGAAATGTGTCCTTTGGTCTGGAGTCCGAATTGGAGATTTTTGGTTCCAACCGCCGTGTCTTTGTGAGACCCGGTGTGGGTGAACGGATGATCTCCGCTTGTGTATTTCATACCGGTGCTTTGCTGGTGACACTGTCTGTGATTTATTTAGAATTCAAGGCACACTTAACCAGCATGGCTACCACAGCATTCTGCAGTGATACGCCATCCCATCTGGTTTGTGCTTAGTGGGACTATCATTTGTTTTTCAACAGGACAATGACCCAACACACCTCCAGGCTGTGTAAGGGCTATTTGACCAAGAAGGAGAATGATGGAGTGCTGCATCAGATGACCTGGCCTCCACAATCCCGACCTCAACCAAATTGAGATGGTTTGGGATGAGTCGGACCGCAGAGTGAAGGAAAAGCAGCTAACGAGTGGTCAGCATATGTGGGAACTCCTTCAAGACTGTTGGAAAAGCATTCCAGGTGAACCTGGTTGAGAGAATGCCAAGAGTGTGCAAAGCTGTCATCAAGGCAAAGGGTGGCTATTTCAAGAATTTCAAATATAAAATATATTTTGATTTGTTTAACACTTTTTTGGTTACTACATGATTC